>NC_135880.1:4911880-6111880 GCF_964194155.1 Cetorhinus maximus | reverse complement strand
TTTTTTTGCAACTTGTCTATTTCTTTGTCCATAACAAGCTTAAATTGTACCATGTTGTGATCGCTATCACTGAAATGCTCCCCTGCCAGCACCTCAGCCGCCTGTCCGGCTTCATTCCCCAGAATTAGGTCCAGAACTGCGTCATCCCTTGTTGGACCCTCTACATATTGACCTAAAAAGTTCTCCTGTACACATTTCAAGAAATCCACTCCATCCAAGCCCTTAACACCATGTCTATCCCAATTAATGTTGGGAAAGTTGAAATCACCTAATATAATTACCCTATTGTTATTGTTTTATTTTTCATTGGTCTTCACTATAGATGATACAAGTAACATTCCAGAAATAGCTGTAAATCTGGAACTGGAAGGGAAGTAAAAACTCAGGAAAGTTACAATCACCAGGAAAGTGGTACTTTGCAAAATGTTGGGGCTGTGGGCTGACAAACCCTCGGGCCATGATGGACTTCATCCTTGGGTCTTAAAAGAAGTGGCTAGTGAGATAGCTCATGCTTTGGTTTTAATTCTCTTGAATTCCCTGGAATCAGTGAAGGTGCCATTAGATTGGAAAATAGCAAATATAATTTCCTTATTCAAAAAGGAAGAGAGACAGAAAGCAGGAAACTACAGGCCACTTAGCTTAACATCTGTCATAGGGAAAATGTTAGAAGCTATTATTAAAGATGTCGTGGCAGGGCACTTAGAAAAATTGAAGGCAATCAAGCAGATTCAACATGGCTTTGAGCAAGGGAAATCATGTTTAACCAATTTATTGGAGTTCTTTGAAGGAGTCACATGTGCTATAGATAAAGGGGAATTGGTGGATGTACTGTACTTAGATTTCCAGAAGGCAGTTGATAAGGTGCCACATCAAAGACTATTGCTCATTGATCATTAATTGATTATTGTTCTTTGCTCAAATAAAAGCTCATGGTGTAGGGGGCGATGTATTGACATGGATAGAAGATTGGCTAGCTAATAGGAAACAGAGAGTAGGCTTAAATGGGTCTTTTTCTGGTTGGCGGGATGTAACAAGTGGTGCGCCACAGGGATCAGCGCTAGGCCCTCAACTTTTTACAATTAATCTAAATTACTTGGTTGAAGGGATGATTGCTAAATTTGCTGATGACACAAATATAGGTAGGAAAGCAAGTTGTGAAGAGGGCATAAGGAGGCTACAAGGGGACATAGGTGGGTTAAGTTAGTGGGCAAAGATCTGGCAAATGGAGTATAATATGGGAAAATGTGAAATTGTCCATTTTGGCCAGAAGAATAAAAAAGAAGCATATTATCTAAATGGTGAGAAATTGTAGAGCTCTGAGTTTCAGAGGGATCTGGCTGTACTCGTGCATGAATCGCAAAAGGTTAGTTTACAGGTACAGCAAATATTTAGGAAAGCTAATAGAATGTTATCATTTATTGCGAGGGGAATTGAATACAAAAGTAGGGAGGTTATGCTTCAGTTGTACAGGGCACCAGTGAGATCACAACTGGAGTATTGTGTACAGTATTGGTCACTTTATTTAAGGAAGGATGTAAATGCATTGGAAAGTTTACTAAACTAATACCAGGAATGGGCAGGTTATCTTATGGGGAAAGATTGGACAGGCTTGGCTTTTAGCCGCTGTAGTTTAAGAGTAAGAGGCGATTTGATTGAAACATTTAAGATCCTAAGGGGTCTTGACAGGGTGGATGTGGAAAGGATGTTTCCTCTTGTGGGAGAATCTAGAACTGGGGGTCACGGTTTAAAAATAAGGGGCTGACCATTTAAGACCGATATGAGGAGAAATTTTTTTCTGAGGGCAGCGAGTCTTTGGAACGTCCTTCCTCCAAAGACAGTGGAAGTAGAGTCTTATTAAGGCAGAGATCGAAAGATTCTTGATAATCAAGGGGTTGAAGTGTTACCAGGGGTAGGCGGGAGGTTACAGTCAGATCAGCCATGACCTTATTGAATGGCAGAAGAGGTTTGAGGGGCTGAGCGGCCTACTCATGTTCCATGTTTGTTTGTTTCACTTTGTAAGCAAACATAAAATGCACGTTTCAAGCGCTGAGTGCAAGTTTTCTACTGATGGGTAAGGCTGTAGCACCAAAAGTAAATAAATTAGGGGCTGTAATGTACAATTGTGCCACTGCTGCTGCAGTGTTTGGACCCTGGCTAACTTTTGTTGCAAGAAAATGAATTTATTTTGTTGTGACAAGCCCTTACAAACTTCGATTGGCAGTTACGTTAGGATAAATTCACTGATCCCATGCTCCCTGTTGGGAGACTCACTCAAAGGGAGTGAACACTAGCGAACTAGCACTGCTGTAATTCTATTTCTAATCCATGCCTCCTTGGTGCAAAACTGTCGACTAGGAGAGAAAAAAGAAATTTCACCATGTATGTTATATAGCAGTGGCTTTTTAACAGTCAGCTAATAAGCTGAAGAATCCTGATTATTTAAAGCCTTTAAGCTTCCTTAAGTTTTTCAGGAAGCCACTGCAAAGTTGATTTCCTTTTTGCACCAGAAATCTCTTGCATAGGTTCAAACAGAACAGTTCAACACGAAGCCAGTCTATATTTGCATCCATATATGTCCCTGCTCATTCTGCCCTCTTCCTCCCATAAGAAGCATTTTAAACAACGGGGGTGGACCAACTATGACGGACATCAATGATGCGTATTGTTAAAGGGTAAATGTAGCAATCCTGCACTCTTAGCAGAATAAGGTCCTCTGAAGTAGACCACTTTGTTCAATTCAAAGGTTTCCTTGCACCTTTTCGGGGTAACTTGGGATGTATAATAAATGTAACCTTGCCAGTGCCATCTGTATCTTTCCAGAAACTAGTGGAAATCTAGAACTCAAAAAAGTTGAACATTTCTAAACTGAGATTTATAGTTTTATTAGGTAAGAGTATTAATGGTTACAGAACCAAGGTGCATAGATGGAGTTGAGATCAGATCATTTGTGATCTAACTGAATGGCAGAATTTGAGGAGATGAAAGGCTTACTCCTGTTCCTAAATAAAAGACTGTGCTCTGCCAAATTTGTGAGTCATGTAAGTTATCTATCGCAATCTGCTAAGTATACTTAAATCAGAGGAAAAGTTTGCAAGTTGTCATGACCCACTGGGAATAGTGCGCTGTAATATAAACCCCCATTGTTCCTCGAGCTGTGACAAATGTGAAAATTTTAATCAAACCACCAAATTGCCCCAGATTCTACCTGACTGTTTAATTTAGGTTAACAGAATACGAGCTCCAGGTTTGTAAACTTAATAAGTAAATAATTGTTTATTGAACAAACTGTCGTTAACCAGTGGCAAAGAGATATGAGCTGCTAATTTCTAACACTATAACTTAAACGTTACCCCCTTAAATTCCTATACACACGCATACAAGACACATAAGACGCACAAAAACATGGATTTTAAGGGTGGGATAAAACAGCTCAATAGCACCCATTCTGGAGTACAGGATTCGATGGGTTGATTTTGATCGATATCTTCCAAATTCCTTTCAGTTCTTGTTGATGGCATGAGGTGGTCTTCTAGCACTTTCAGTATTTTGTTCACTGGTTGAGCAATTGCTTTTCAATGTCCAGCAGTGATTTTCCCCTTTGCCTTTTGACAGGGGCTTTCAGAGAGAGAGCAGGTTATAGAGATAGGAGAAGAAAAAGCCAGCTAGCTATTATTGTGGAATTACCTGGAAAAACTCAGCAGGTCTGGCAGCATTATCTTTTTCAGGTAATTCTGTTATGATGCTGCCAGACCTGCTGAGTTTTTCCAGGTAATTCTGTTTTTGTTTTGGATTTCCAGCATCCGCAGTAGTTTTTTGTTTTTATTATTATGGAATTACTGGAATCTTCCACACACAGGAAAAAGAGGTTTTAGGTCTTGTTCCTTTCAAGCTTGGAGCTATTCTGCTGCACTGCTCTCACACCAAACCTGGTCCCCTGGTCAGGATCCAATTAAAACTTTGTTGCCAGGCAGCTCCCTTGGTCCAGGAGAAAAAGATATATTCCTTACAAAATGGTGGACCTGTTTCTATATATCAATCTCCAAGCTTTCAACAGTTTCAGTAAAGTGTGACATGGCTTACATTTAGGAACTTATATCTCAAAATACTGTATGTGTAGGAAAATATTTTGAAATACGTTCTTTTTTTTTAATGTAAACAAACATGAGCAATTGTAAATCCAGCAATGAGATGAATAAACAGTTAATGTTTTTGATGGTAATGGTTGAGGAAGCAACATTGATGAGGGCAGCAGGAGAACTTGCTTTTCTTCAGCAGTACATAGAATTTAACATGCCAGCCAATTCTTCTCGTTTTTTTTATCCTTTCATGGGATGTGAGCATCGCTGGCTCGGCCAGCATCTGCTATCCGTCCCTGAATGCCCTTGCGAAGGTGGTGGTGAGCTGCTTTCTTGAACTGCTGCAGTCCATGTGGTTTAGTACACCCACAGTGTTGTTAGGGAGGGAATTCCCTGATTTTGACACAGTGACAGTGAAGGAACAGTGCTATTGTTTCAGGTGGTGTGTGGCTTGGAGGGGAAATTGCAGATGATGGTGATCCCATGCATCTGCTGCCCTTTTCCTTCTAGGTGGTAGAGTCCTGGGTATGGAAGGTGCTGTTGAAGGAGTCTTGATGAGCTCCTGCAGTGAACCTTGTAGATGGTACACATTGCTGCTGCTATTTGTTGGTGGTGGAGGCAGTGAATGTTTAAGGTGGTGAGTGGGGTGCCGGTCCAGTGGGCTGCGTTGTCCTGGATGGTGTCAAGCTTCTTGAGTGTTGTTGGAGTTGTAGCCATCCAGGTAAGTCATCCAGGAGAGTATTCCATCACATTCCTGACTTGTGCCTTGGAAATGGGGGCAGCCAGGAGGTGAGTTAGCTGCTGCAGGATTCCTGGCCTCTGACCTGCTTCTGTTGCCACAGTATTTATATGGTCAGTCCAGTCAGTTTCTGGTCAATGGGAACCCCCAGGATGTTGATAGTGGGAATTCAGCGATGGTAACAGCTTTCAATAGCTTTGCCGCCATCACGTTTTCACTATTAACTAGGAATAGCCAATTAAATGCATTTGGCAGCTGACCCTGCCACAGACCCGCATCTCAAGAATGAATAAAAACAATTTGAAGAGCTGGAAAATATCTTGTTTCATCCACAAGGCAGCACCTTTGAAAATGCAGTGCTCTTGCACTGAAACATCAGCCCAAGTTATGGGGATAATTCTTTGCTTCTGTGATTTCAGTGGAGAGACTCGTACTCCCTTTGAGGACAGTTGGATCATGAATTACCCCTTGTGTGTTCAATTAAACCCATAAATTTCTCACTTAAGGGTAAGAAATTTTTTTTAGGCCAAAATCTAGATTGTTGTGAAATAAAAGGTGTTCCTTAGGGTGGTGAAAATGACAGTGAAGGCTTTCACCTGGCAATCATCTAAAGAAATTCATTCCTGAGCGTAAACAGAACTAGAACATTGCGTGCAAACAAATCCATTTCTCAATATTACAGTTGGATTGTCTCCAAACTTTGGAATTATGCAAGATCTATTACACTTAGATTGGCAGCTCCAGAACACCTATGCCTAAGAGTGGAATTATTGCATAGATTGCATACAATTGGTAGAAATAAAATTGGCACCATTTTGGCATCGATGGCAAATGTTTTTCAGGACAGTTTTTAGAAATAATTCTATCAGAGAGCTCGGTGACATGAACTGGTTAGTACCTGATTGAAATAACAGCTTTTACAAGTTATCATCATTTGTATAATTTTAAAAGAATAAATGTTTAATGAGTTTGAAGCTTATTCTGCTCAGTGCTATCCATACATTAGCACCTGCAACAAAAGTGAATCTGACCATCTCCCCATGACATTCAACAGCATTACCATCATCGAATTCCCCCCATCATTAACATCCTGGGGTTACCATTGACCAAAAACTTAACTGGATTAGTCATATAAGTGCTGTGGTTACAACAGCAAATCAGAGGTTGGGAATTCTGCGGTGAGTAACTCATCTCCTGTCTCTCCAAAACCTGTCCACCACCTGCAAGGCACAAGTCAGGAGTGTGATGGATTAATCTCCACCTGATGGGATGAGTGCAGCTTCAACAACACTCAAATGTTCCTGGCTAGCTCAGTCGGTAGAGTATGAGACTCTTAATCTCAGGGTCGTGGGTTCGAGCCCCATGTTGGGCGCTGTAATATTTGAGGTGTCAGCTGTGGCTCAGTTCATAGCACCCTCGTCTTTGAATCAGAGGGTTGTAGATTCATGTCCCACTCCCGGAAACCAAGAACTGTGATTGTACTCGAAAGAGTTGCAATCTGTGACTGTTGATAACTCGAAAGAGTTTCAACAGCACTCAAGGAGCTCGACAACATCCAGGACAAAGCAGCCTGCTTGATTGGCACTCTCTGCACCACTGACGCACAGTAGCAGCAGTGTGTACCATATACAAGATGTACTGCAGCAACTCACCAAGGATCCTTCAGCAGCACTTTCCAAACCACCTCTACCACTGAGAAGGACAGCAGATGCATGGGAACACTACCGCTTGCAAGTTCTCCTCCAAGTCACTCACCATCCTGACTTGGAAATATATCGCCATTCCTTCACTGTCGCTAGATTAAAATCGTGGAACTCCCTCCCTAACAGCACTGCGGGTGGGGTCATACAGACTCGAAGTGCTAACTCTGTTTCTCTCTCCACAGATGCTGTCAGACCTGAGTTTTCCCAGCATTTTCTGTTTTTATTTCAGATTTCCAGCAATCACAGCATCTTGCTTTTATTATACCACTGCGGGTGTACCTACATCACAACGACTGCAGTGGCTCAAGAGGGTTGCTCACCACCACCTTCTTAAGGGCAATTGGGGATGGGAAATAATAGGTTGGTCTTGTCAGTGATACTCAAATTCCAACAACAAATTGTGGAGAGAGGAAATTGTTATGAACTTTTTAAGGATTCATCTAGAAATGGCCTAAATACAAGTATGAACCTTGTATCACTATTTCTTATAAACTATGTACTCGCCCAGTAATTCTAATCATTGGGCTACTCATTAATGAATTAGCTGCATATGAAAGCCTTCACACAAATCTTTATCCACTTGCTTGTATATATTTGAAATTAAGATTATGAACATCTGAATAAGGTTACAAATTAACAACTTCCATATTGAAATCTGTTGGTAGCCAATTTTATTTCTGTCGTCTCCTCACTTCCGCTTCCAATATTTTTTTACTGAAGGCTATGTGGTGGATGAATCGGGAAGAATATGATTAACATTGGCTGATTATGGTAAATCATGTTTCTACCAGTAAATGAAATTTTCCTCAGTCTACTGGCCTGAGGGATAGGCGGTACAATTTTTTTAAAAAAAGGAAATGCACACATACATTGCAGATGACGTCTCTTTGTTTTCAATCTGCTTCACACGTCTATACTTGTTTTAGTTTACATTTCCTGTTGTAAGCCAAGACTTGTTTGATCATAAGTTTCACTCTTGGTCAGGTCGCAACTCCCAGAAGGGTTGATCCTGATCATCTTGGTTAACTTGAACTACTGAAGAATGTTTGGTGGGCACTTGATTCCATGCATTAGTGGAGAAAATCATTAAATTAGAAGTAATTCAGTAACCGTTTTTGCACAATATTTAGTGATGCACCAATATGTCTCCCGACTTCTCAAAATAAACCTATTTCCGACATCTTTTAATGTCAAAAACAGAATTTTCAGGGATGTTAAGAGGGAATAAATTCTTATATTATCCTTAAGGTTCCAAATAATCTAGTATTGAGCGTGAAAGAATAATGATTCCATTGTTTCAAACAAGGCAACATTTAAAATGTGAAAATCTGCTTATGACCTCCACTTTGCAGAGTTAATTTTTCCAGTCTGAATCTAATTATTTGCTTAATACTTAGTGGCATTATGGGGAATATTTAGAAGCTGTAACTCAAATTGATAAATAATTGGAAAAGGTCTTTGTACAATGTAGCACAAAACTTCAAAGTGTTTCTCTGATAGCACAGTACTGAGTATATTCACACACACTATTTTAATGTTTAGCAGAAAGTGGTGAACAATTGTATTAAAACAGCATACAAAAGGATTTGTTGTAACCGTTACAAGCAGGTTGACACCAGGGGAAATTAAGCCCTTGAGAGCATTTCCTCCACATGACAATTATTCAGTTTTTCTCATTCTCTCCCACAACCTGTTTTAAAAAAAAAACATCCATTTTTGAACATCTGACTCTAAAATTAAAATGAAATATTAGGGGTTATGAAAAAAAACAATTTGCAAGGCAAAAGTGCGTTTGTGAAATGGATAATTTTCTATTAGCCATTTGCTGTTGTATTAACTTAGAATGTTGTTTGTGCTCCACAATTAGGTGCCACTTGAAACTGGTTCAAGCGAGAGGTTTTATCATTGTCAATGCACACAAATACAACTGTGCTTTTTATTACATCACAAACATAGAGACACAAAGTTTAGAATCTCTGTGAACTTGTTCATCCATGGTTATATTTGTCAAGCGAGGTGGAAATTGGATGGAACCAATTTGCTTCTTCTGTAAACATAGCTATTCTACAGAGGGCATTGGGATGAGCAGTCATTGCATTGCTGGTTTCCTGCTATTTAATCCTGCTGGTTGGCTGTATGGAGCAAATCAAGTTGATGATGTGTTAGAAGCATGCTCAAGATAACTGAGTAAAATGATTATTTTGTGCAACTAGATAAACTTGTTTCGTTCGTTCTTTTGTTGGTGTCATCATCTTCACAGGTTGACTGCCATGGATCTGCACCTCTGACTGTCCTGTGCTGCCCTTACACAGTCCATATGGGTCAACTGCATACAGCCTATTAAATCCGTCATCCATTTTATCCTCTGCTTCCTTCTCCTATGTTTTCTATCTATCTTTCATTCTAATAATTGTCTCTGTCTACCATCTCTAATGATGTGACCAAAGTATTGTATCTTTTTTTTGGTGTTATGCACTAATTTCATCTTTTCTCCAGCCATTTCCAGCATTGACTCATTAGTCTGCCTGTCTATGTAAGATATGTGGAACAACTTATATTTGTCCACATATTGAAAGCTTATCAATAGTCTCTTTGATTTTTGTCCATGTCTCCGAAGCATATAACACAGATGACAAAATGTAGCATGTCAGCTTTTCCTAAGATTCATAATGACACAAGAAATGGGAGCATCTACAAGGCACAAGTCAGGAGTGTGATGGAATACTCTCCACTGCCTGGATGAGTGCAGCTCCAACATGCTGAAGAAGCTCGACAGCATCCAGGACAAAGCAGCCGCTTAATTGGCACCTCACCCACTACTTTAAGCATTCATTCCTTCCACCACCAACGCACAGTGGCAGCAGTGTGTACCATCTACAAGATGCACTGCAGCAACTGACTAAGGCTCCTTCGACAGCACCTTCCAAATCTGTGACCTCAACCACCTAGAAGGACAGGGCAGCATGGGAACACCACCATCTCCAAGTCGCACACCCTCCTGACTTGGAAATATATCGCTGTTCCTTCACTGTCAGTGGGTCAAAATTCTGGAACTCCCTTCCTAACAGTACTGTGGGTATACCTACACCACATGGACTGCAATGGTTCAAGAAGGCAACATGCTACCACCTTTTTAATGGCAATTAAGGATGGGTAAAAAATGCTGGCCTAGCCAGCGATGTCCACATCTCATGAATAAATTTTTAAAAAGGGGTAGACCATCTGGCCTGTAAAGCCTGCGTTGCCATTCAGTATGATCGTGGCTAATCTTGGGCTTCAGCTTCATTTTTCCACCCATGCCCCATATCTCTTGATTCCTGAGAGACCAAAAATCTGTCCATCCCGGTCTCTGAATCAGCCTCAGTTTCTTTGATGTTAACCTGTCCTTCATCCTGACTTACTGGTCTAAGCTAGCTCACCACTCCATTGGATCTCACAATCGCATCTTTTGTTGTCTGATAGTCTGTCCAAGGTATTGGCCCAGGATGTATCCATTTGCTTCAATTTTCACTTTGGAGGTTAGGTCTCCAGTTTTAACCATTGTTTTGGTTGTCTTCACATTCATTCTTAATCCATGTTCCTTACTCCTTGCTTTCACTTTGTTTTGCAATTTCCTGTAGTACCTCTTCTGACTCTGCAGTGTCATCTGCAGATCTCAAGTTGATGATGATGTTGAACCCTCCAGTGTTACACCCTGGTAGATCTTCTATGTCTCTGAAGATAGCTTCAGTGTACAGGCCGAATAGGTTTGGGGACATAACACATCCCTGATGCACTCCTCTTTTGGTTACGAAGCTGTCTCACAATTTGCTACCAAGTCATCAATGCTGATTGATTCCAATATAGATTCTGAATTTTCTTTTATCATTTCTGTCAATTTCTAGTTTGCTTAGGCACTCCATTATTTTATGATAATAGACTTTATCAAATGCCTTCCCATAATCTATAAAGCATACTTGTTTATACAATGTATAAAAGCTGATTACATGTAGCAGCCAGTCCAAACTTAGTTTTTATTCATTCATAGTTTGTGATTGTCGCTGGCAAGGGTAACATTTATTGCCAATTCTTAATTGGCCTTGAGAATGTGGTGGTGAGCTACCTTCTTGAACCACTGCAGTCCATCTCATGTATATACTCCCGAAGTGAAGTTAGGGAGGTTTATGACCCAGCAACAGTGGAGGAACCGTGATATAGTTCCGACCAAGATGATAAGTGGCTTGAGGAGGAACTTGCAGGTGGTGATGTTCCCAAGCACCTGCTGCCATTGTCCTTTTAGATGGTAGATGTTGCGGGTTTGCTGCAGTGCATTATGTAGATGGTGCACACTGCTGCAACTGTGCATTAGTGGTGGAGTGGGTGCCAACCAAGTGGCTGCTTTGTCCTGGATGGTGTCAAGCTTCTCGAGTGTTGTTGGAGCTGCACTCATCTAGGCAAGTGGAGAGTATTTCATCACACTCCTCACTTATGCCTTGTGGATTGTGGACAGGATAGTACTGGAAAAAATTGATCCCTCGAGGGCATTTTCTCCACACAACAAATACTCAGTTTTTTTTGTATTCTTCCACAACCTGTCTTTAAAAAAAATTGCTTTCTCTGAGCATGTGACTCCACAAGGTAACTTTTCAAATTAAAATGAAATATTATGGAGGTGAGCTACTTGACTCAGAATCCCCAGCCTCTGACCTCCTCTAGCCACAATATTTATATGGCTGGTCAGTTCACAGTTCACAGAATCACAGAATTGTTACAATGCAGAAGGAAGCCATTCGGCCCGTCCTGTCTACACCAGCTCTCTGAATGAGCACTTCACCTAGTGCCATTCCTATGGTAACCCCCAGGGTGTTGATGTTGGGGTATTCAGTAATGCTAATATTATTGAATGTCAAAGGAAGATGACTAGATTCACTCTTGTTCAAGATGGTCATTGCCTGGCCCTTCTGAGGCATGAGTGTTAATTGCTATTTATCAGCCCAAGCTTGAATGTTGTACAAGTCTTGGTGCTTACAGGCATAGACTGCTTCATAATCTGAGGAGTTGTGAATGGTACTGAGCAGTGTGCCATCAGCAAACGTCCCTGCTTCTGATCTTATGGTGGAGAGAGGGATGAAGCAGCTGTTGATGGTTGGGCATAGGACACCACCCTGAGGAACTCCTGTAGTGATGTCCTGGGGCTGAGATAATTGGTCTCCAATCACAACCATCTTCCTTTATGCTGGGACTAATTCCAACCAGTGGAGAGTTTTCCACCTGATCCTCATTGACTTCAGTTTTGTTATGGCTCCTTGATGCCACACTCAGTCAAATGCTGTCTTGATGTCAAGGGCAGTCACTCTCACCTCACCCCTGGAGTTTAGCTCTTTTGCCCATGTGGACCATGACTGCAATGAGGTCTGGAGCTGACTGGGCCTGGCGGAATGCAAACTGAGCATTGGTAAACAGGTTGTTGCTGAGTAAGTGCAGCTAGATAGCACTGTTGATGACATCTTCATCACTTTACTGATGAGTGAGATTAGACTGATGGGGTAGTAATTGGATGGATTGGATTTGTCCAATTCTTTGTGGATAGGACAAACCCAGGCAACTTTCTATACTGTATTGTCAGGTGGATGCCTGTACTGTAGCTGTACTGGAATAGCTTGGTTCAGGATGTGGCTAGTTCAGGAGCACAAGTCTCCAGTACTGCAGCTGGATGTTGTCAGGGCCCATAACCTTCGCTGTATCCAGTGTGCTCAGCTGTTTCTTGGTATCACATAAAATGAATTGAATTGGCTGAAGACTGACACCTGTGATGGTGGGGGTCTCAGGAGGATGCCGAGATGGATCATCCACTCAGCACTTCTGGCGTAAGATAGCTGCAAATGCTTTAGCTATGTCTTTTGCGATGATGTGCTGGGCTCCCCCATCATTGAGGATGGGGATATTTGTGGACTCTTCTCCTTTGGTTAGTTGTTTAATTTTCCACCACCATTCTGCAGTTTTTGATCTGATCCATTGGTTGTGGAATTACTTAGCTCTGCTATCACATGCTGCTTTCGCTGTTTAACATGCATGTCATCCTGTGTTGTAGCTTTACCAGGTGACACTTCATTTTTTGATAAGACTGGTGTTCCTTCTGGCATGCTTTTCTACATTCCTCATTGAACCAGAATTAATCCCCCCAGCTTGATGGTGATGGTTGAGTGAGGTTAGAAATGGGGATGTTTGCTGAAGATTGCAGTTTTCAGCACCTTCGCAACTCTTCAGATACTGAGGCAGCAGATGTTGATATGCAGCAAGACCTGGACAACATTCAGGCTTGGGCTGATAAGTAGTAAGTAATATTCATGCCACACCAGTGCCAGGAAATGACCATCTCCAACAAAAGAGAATCTAACCGCTACTAAGGGGGATGGTGGCATGGTGATAGCGTCACTGGACTAATAGTGTAATATCACTGGGCTGGTAATCCAGAGGCCCAGGCTAATGCTCTGGGGACATGGATTCAAATCCCACCATGGCAGCTGGAGAAATTAAATTCAATTAATAAGTCTGGAATATAAATCTAATCTCAGTAATGGTGACCATGGCAACCATCATCGTTTGTTATAAAACCCACATGGTTCACTAATGTCCTTTAGGGAAGGAAATCTGCCATCCTTACCCTGTCTGTGACACCAGATCCACAGCAATGTGGTTGACTCTTAAAAGTCCTCTGAAATGGCCGAACAAGCCACTCAGTTCAAGGACAATTGGGGATGGGCAACAAATGCTGGTCTTGATAGCAACGCCCACATCCCATAAAAGAATAAAGAAAAAACCCATTACCCCATGACATTCAATGGCATTACCATTGCTGAATTCGTCACTGTCAACATCCTGGAGGTTGCCATTGACCAGAAACTGAACTGGACCAGGCATGTAAAAATACCCATGGCTGTAAGAATAGGACAGATGTTGGGAATTCTGCAGTAAGTAACTCACCTCACTCCCCAAACTCTATCCACCATCTACAAGGCACAAGTCAAGAGTGTGATGGAATACTCTCCACTTGCTTGGATGAGTGCAGCTCCAACAACATTCAAGAAGCTTAACACCATCCAGGACAAAGCAGCCTGCTTGCTTGGTACCCCATCCATCAACCTAAACAACATTCACTCCCTCCACCACCAATGCACAATGGCAGCAGTATGTATCATATACAAGATGCACTGCAACAACTTGCCAAGGAACCTTCAATAGCACCTTCCAAACCTGCGACCTCTATCACCTAGAAGGTCAAAGGCAGCAGATGCATGGGAACACCACCACCTGCCAGCTCCACTCCAATCCACACACCTTGCTGACTTGAAACAAATTGTCTTTCCTTCACTGTTGTTAAGTCAAAATCCTGGAACTTCCTCCCTATAGGCACTGTGGGTGCACCTACACTACATGGGCTGCAACGGTTTAAGAAGGCGGCTCACCACCACCTTCTCAAGGCCAGTTAGGGATGAATAACAATGTTGGCCTTGCCAGAGATACCTGTGTCCCGTAAAAGAATTTAAAAAAATGCCAGGCCATGAGGTTACAGATTGTGGTTGAATTCACTTCTGCTATTGGTAGTGCACAGAGCTTCATGGATACCCAGTTTTGAGTTGCTGGATCAGTTCTGAATCTATCCCATTTAGCATGGTGGTAATGCCACACAATATGAAGTCCTATCTTCACATAGAGGACACAGCATCATATCCACAAGGACTGTGCAGTGGACTCTCCTGTTCACTCCAATAATTGTATATTGTGGAAGAACGAGCCTAAAGCTCGTCTTTTGCCTCAAGCAGGTTTATTTTAAAGACAGCTCAGCAGAGTGACAGATTCTCCCAGCTCCTTCCCCACCCCAGTATTACAGCTGCCCCCTTTATAGGTGAGCCAATGCCCATCACCTGTTTTAATAATGCAATTGTCTTTTGTCAATGTAATTGCAATATAATTGACAGTCAACAAGATGATTGTCATTGGGCTCGGCTGAAGATGGCGGCGGCGGCTGGGGGGCGCCCGTGTGGTGGGTTCGGTCAAGGCGGTGAAGCCTTTTCTGTCCCAGAACCAGAGCGAAGCCAAGCGTCGGGTGCGGGAGCTTTACCGGGCCTGGTACCGGGAGGTGCCCAACACCATACATAAATTCTACCTGGATATCACAGTGAAACAGGGACGGAAAAAGTACGGGAAATGTTCATGAAAAATGCCCACGTAACTGACCCCCGGATTATCGACTTGCTGGTGATTAAGGGTAAAATGGATCTTGAAGAAACTATTAAAATGTGGAAGCTGCGGACACACATCATGCGTCACTTCCATGAAATAGAAATACCCCGACCCACAGATTTCCTCTCCAGGTTCTATGGGGGACACGAGGTGTAAATAATGAGAGAAAATGGCTATTGTAAAATAAATATTAAAAAATAAATAAAAAATCTTGTAATGTTAAAAGAAAAAGATGATTGTCATTGGACCTTGGCAATGTAATTACTGATACATTGACGACATCGACCAGTACTGTTATGGATAGATGCATCTGCAACAGATTTGTGAGGTCAATTAGGTTTTTCCTCTTGGTTCCCTCACCACTGGCACAGGCCTAACCTGGAAGATATGTCCTTCAGGACTCGGCCAGCTTTGTCAGTAGTGGTACTACCGAGCCACTGTTGGTGATGGGCATTGAAGTCCCCCACCCAGAGTACATTCTATGCTGTTGCTACCCTCAGTGCTGCTTCCAAGTGGTGCTCAGCATGGACGAGCATAGATTCATCAGATGAGGAAGGTAGGTGGTAATCTTGACCATATTTAACCTGATGCTATGAGACTTCATTGGGTCTGGAGTCAATGTTGAGGACTCCCAGGGCCATTCCTGCCTGACTGAATACCACTGTACAACCATCTTTGGTGAGGTCTGTCCTGCTGGTCGAACAGGATATATCCAGGGATGACGATGATGAAAGAGTTGACTAAAAAGTATGCTTCCTGAGTATGACTCTGTCAGGCTGTTGCTTGACTTAACTGTGGAACAGCTCTCTCAATTTTGGCACAAGTTCCCAAATGTTGGTGAGGAGGAGTTTATGGAGTCGACTGAGCAGGGCGTGCCATTAAAGTTTTTGATGTTTCAGTTGATGCCAGCTGTTCTGTTGATTTTCTTCATATTTGACTTTTCTGTAGTGGTTTAATAAAAATATTACAATTTGCTAGGCTATTTCAGAGGCCTGTTAAGAGTCAGACAAGTTATTGTAGATCTGGAGTCACATGTAGGCCGGGTCAGGTAACAGTGCCAGATTTCCTCCTCTGAAGGACCTTGCGCTTCCAGATGGGTTTTATGCCATTCCTCTAGAAACTAGGTTTTTATGCCGTGGTAGGATTTTAACTCATGTCTCCAGGGCACCAGTCCAGGCCTCTGGGTTACATGTCCAGAAACATTACCATTACACTACCATTCCCCACAAACTTACGAAGAAGAGTGCAAAGCAGCAAGTTTTATGAACAGAATGCAGTGTCCCTTTATGCCGGTTTTCTTTACTCCTTTCTCAAAAGTGCAGGTTACTTGTTTGGACTATAATTCATTAATGTGCACTGTCTACCATGTCATTAGATAATGAATGATCACTAGCAAGAGCCTTAGCTGATTCTGCACTCTGAAAGTCATTTGCAACACCCTAACTGCAATCACTTATTTAAACATGGATCTAATATTGTATTTGAGATTTTCTAATCTGTGTGCCTTAGCTTCATGTTTGCCATAGCCACTGAGGAGGCCAGAACATGCTCAAAAATATTTTCTTGAAGCTTTTGGTGAAGCAAACTGCTCTATTGTGGTAGCATGTGTTTTTCATTCAGGGGAATGTTATTTCCATTGGTTTCTGTGCTTCAGTGTTGATTCAATGTGAAGTTTTCCACATTCACACATTTTTGCCACAGATAATATTTTGAAACTTAGAGGCCATACATTTTCTTATTTACAACAAAACGTTTTCTGCTTAAAATAACATTGGTAAAATATGCAGTAACCCCCACCAAATCTGCATTAACTCTTTTAATGAAAGCTTCATGATAAGCACGCGGGTTCATTCAAGTGCTCGACTACTGAACAAAACTCACCTCTCCCGCAACCCCCCCCCAAACAGTATATATTTCACATTTCTACTTCTCTTTAGTTCTGAAGAAGAGTCATACAGACTCAAAACGTTAAGCCTGTCTTTCTCTCCACAGATGCTGCCATACCTGCTGACTTTTTCCAGCAATTTTTGTTTTTGTTTCAGATTTCCAGCATCCGCAGTATTTTGCTTTTATCTGTGTTTCTAACACTCGTTAGATTTTGTAATTTATTAATATTTTTAAAGAGAAAAAATGTTGTTCAGTTGCTCTTTTTTAACCATAGTAGGAATGTGGGAAATAGGAGCAGGAGTAGGCCATTTGGCATTTTGAGCCTCCTCCACCATTCAAACAGATCATGGCTGATCATCTACCTCTTACGCCATTTTTTCCCACTATCCTCATATCTCTAGATGCCAATATATCCAGCAATATATTGTTTCTTTTTTGAACATGCTCAATGACTGAACTTCCACAGCTCTCTGTGGTAGAGAATTCCAAAGATTCACGACCGTCTGAGTGAGGAAACTCCCCCTCATCTCAGTAATAAATGGCCTGCTCCTTATTCTGAGACTGCGTCCCCTGGTTCTAGACTCAGTAGCCAGGGGAAACAGCTACATCTACCCTCTCACGCCTTGCAAGAATTTTGTAGGTTTGAATGAGATCAGCTCTCATTCATCAAAACTCTAGAGAATACTGGCCCAGTTTCCTGAATCTAACCTCCTGTGTGGAACCTTATTGAAAGCCTTCTGAAAATCCAAATACACCACATCCACTGGTTCTCCTTTTATCTATGCTACAGGTGACATCCTCAAAAGTAGGTTGCTTGGGTGCTGCCAGCCACCCTCCACCACCTCACCAAGTATTCTTCATATATTAACCGAGACATAGTTGACAGACTGGAATCCACCAGAACTAAGCCTGATTATGTCCTTGACTGATGTCCACACGAATACTTTCCAACAAAGGTTACTGAATAGTGATCTGAAACAGGAATCATGAATTGACAACGACCATGACCCAAAGCATTTCACAGGAGTCACCGAAGGGGATATTAGGTTCCAAAAAGCTTAGTTAGAGATTGATTTTAAGGGAGGTTTCAGAGAAGGTGGGAGTATGAACTGGAACTTTAGGGAGGAAATTCCAGAGCTTAGCGCCGAGAGAGCTGAAGCTTTGACCACCAATGGTGAGTAAAGCAATTGGGGAATGTGCAACAAGATCAGTTGGAGGAATGCAGACTTCTCAGAGAGTTGGAAAAGATTACACAGGGAGGGCCGAGGTAATAGAGGAGTTTGAACATCAGGTTGAGAGCTTTAAATTTCTGGTGTTGGTGGACTGAGGATGTGGGCCAGCAAACACATGAGTGGCAGATCAGGGCACTTTGATGCGGACTATGATGTAGGCAGCCAAGCTTTGGATGATCTCAAGTTTGTGGAGGGTGCAAACTTGGGAGGCCAGACAAGGGAGTGTTTGAATTGGTGAGCCTGAAGGTAACAAATGCATCACTGAGGGCTTTGGGAGCAGATGGGCTAACATAGATGTGATGGAGGGAATAAATGGTATTTGTGATTAAGAGGATATGGGGTTGGAAGCTCAGCTAAAGTTCAGATAGGATACCAAGGTTGATAACAGTCTGCTTCAGCCTGAGAAGGTGGCTACGGAGCAGTGTGGAATTGGTGACAAAGGAATGGAGTTTGCAGTGAAGGCGAACATGTAGTACAGAAATTCGGTTGTATTACAGACTTGCATAAGTGAATAAACAGACCCTTCTGTAACAGTGACGGAGACTCGATTCACGTTTGGCCTCCCAAGGTGCAAAGACAATGGATATAATGAAGATAAACATGATCTGGAGAAACTATTCAGGAGCAATAGAGTAGGAAAAAAATGAGGAGAGGCAATATTAATTTTTTAAAAATTCACTGGAATGTCAGGATATATAGTACAAATTGGCTGTCCAACTTCTGGCCTAAACCTTTGCCTTACACCCCTCTACGTCCAGACAGATCAGTCCAGTCACTTAATTTTTTATTTGCTGCTTTCCCCTGTTTACACTTTGTGGGTCTGGAGTTGTGGAGAAGCTGTTAAAACAATTTTGCCTTGTTGGATAAGTCCTAAATCAGACCACCAAGATATTTCAGCAGCCTGAGATGTATATAAAGTAAGGGGGCCATTATTTTAAACTCTGTGAGCCTAGAGGTATTTAGGTGGTCTACAAGGGCAAAAGCTGAATCTGTTTGGTCAGGGCATGAAGAGAAACTGGCAGGTAATGAAAAAGGAAAATATCTCTTGAAAAGTGAAGGAATTGAGAAAGTACTAAGCGAGTACTTTGCCTCAGTTTCCACAGAGTATATATGATAAGGGAAATGTAAAGATGCAGGAGAAGGTGGAGTTGTTGGATAGCTTAGTGATAACTAAGTAATAATGAATAAAATGGTGGGCCTTGGTGGAGAAGGCACAAGTTCTGATGCAATACATACTGGCCTGTCGAGAGAAGTTCAGAGAGGGCCTGAACACAGTTTTTGGTTGGATACTGAAGCTGTGCTAGAAGGCTTGAGGGCTGCTAATGTAATATCCCTGTTAAAGGGAAAAACAAAATGGCTTATGAACATGGGAATAGGAAGAGGCTGTTATGCAATTTGATGAGATTGTGGATGGTCTGTACCTTGACTACATTTATCTGCCTTTGCTCCAGGCCCCTTACCTAACAAAAATATATCAATAAATCATTGCTCCCAATGCGGTCTCCTCTACATTGGAGAGACCAAACGTAAACTGGGCGACCGCTTTGCAGAACACCTGCGGTCTGTCCGCAAGAAAGACCCAAACCTCCCTGTCGCTTGCCATTTTAACATTCCACCCTGCTCTCTTGCCCACATGTCTGTCCTTGGCTTGCTGCATTGTTCCAGTGAAGCCCAACGCAAACTGGAGGAACAGCACCTCATCTTCTGACTAGGCACTTTACAGCCTTCCGGACTGAATATTGAATTCAACAACTTTAGATCTTGAACTCCCTCCTCCATCCTCACCCCCTTTGTTTCTTCCCCCTCCCTTTTGTTTTTTCCAATAATTTATATAGATTTTTCTTTTCCCACCTATTTCCAGTATTTTTAAATCTATGCCTGTAATGCCCTGTCAGTCTTTCCACCCCACCCCCACTAGAGCTGTACCTTGAGTGTCCTGCCATCCATTCTTAATTAGCATATTCTCTTAGATAATATCACCACCTTTAACATGTCTTTGTTCCTTTGTCCGTGACATCTTTTGATTATCTGCTCCTACCACTGCTTGCTTGTCCCTACTACCAGTGCCCCCCCCCAACTTCTCTCCTCCCCCCCACCCCCCCACCTTAAACCTGCTTATATTTCACCCCTCTCCTAACTTTACTCAGTTCTGCTGAAGGGTCATAAGGACTTGAAACGTCAACTCTTTTCTTCTCCGCCGATGCTGCCAGACCTGCTGAGTTTTTCCAGGTAATTCTGTTTTTGTTTTAAAAATATATCAATCTCAGTCTTGAAAGCTCCAGTTGATCCAGCCTTTCTTGAGGGAAAGAGTTCCTGATTTTTACTTAGCTTTGTGCGCAAAAAGAGCTCCCTGATTTCACTCCTAAATTGTCTTGCTTCACTTTTAAGATTATGCCCCCTTGTTTGGAATTCCCCTAGAGGAAAAAAGTAGTTCCTCTGTACCTAACCTTCATCATTTAAATACTTAATATTGCTTAAGTAGACTGCATTAGGTCCAGCAGCTTTGACTTTACAGCAGTTACCATGATTCAGAAATCCTCATAGCTGAGGGGCAAGGCCAAGCTGTTCTGAATTGGAAAAAATGTTTGAACATAAGCTTACCTTCAAAATCTGTGCAGACTTGCCTGCCACAGAACAGCCAGTTCGGTGCAAGATGGGAAGGTGGGAACTGGGAGTACGTTGAAAATGTTTTGAGAGGAAAGAAGAAATTGACTACAATAGAAAGTATTTGGGCACAAACTGGAGAGGAGGGTTGCAGTCCCACACTCAAGCTACTGGGGAAGAGCCATGGTTAACAAGATTGTCAGTGTTATGGGAAGGCAGGAACAGACGTGGCAGTCTAAAGATCTGAAATTTAACAGTAAAAGTAAAACATTTTATTGAAATGATATGTACGCATTCACCTGGTGCTCATTTAAATAACTTAATTTTATTTTCCCAAAGAAAAACTCTAGTGCTGTCATTATAGAGAAAACGAAAGTGGAAAGTTTGAACAAGGATAAACAAAAAAAATTAATTTGTTCATCCTCTCCATTTGGCTTGCATAGTCTATTTATAAATCCAAACATTTTTGTTTCTTCACTGGGCAGAGCTTGTTGATGTGAAATCAATTTCAGTTACTCTGGCTGTTTAAGTACTTACTTTCACCCATTCTGTACTGCTGATCTTTATGAACCAGCTTTTCTTTTTATTTTGCTGATTTTCTTTCCCTCTCTCTCGCTCGCTCTCTCTACCCTCCTTCAGTGCTTTTGTGTAATGTGTAAAAATAATCTAAACTGAAGTTTTATTTTTGTCTGGTACCACATTGTGAATCACAGTGTTTCTTTATCTGAGTTGTTTCAGTATTTTGAAAGAAACCTCTTGAGTTAAGCAGGCCATGAAGTACAAAAGCTCAAACTAGTATGTTTATTATTTTACTGAAAATGCTGATTGATAGGATTCATTTTCACCCAAGTGCAGCACAGCTCCACCCAAATTTACACTTAATCCCTAGCCTGACGCAGGCAAGACACAGCCTCAGACCACTTTGTCTGCATCCTGCAGGAATTCCGGTTTCCCACATATGACATGTATGTTTTTTAAAAAAATTCCAAACCCAAGGAATGATGGCAAATAACTAGGAATTTCAAGAGGCTGTGCAAATTTGTGAGTAACATTAAGAGATCCACTAACTAGTGTAAACTCTTTCGAGTTATCAACAGTCACAGATTGCAACTCTTTCGAGTACAATCACAGTTCTTGGTTTCCGGGAGTGGGACATGAACCCACAACCCTCTGATTCAAAGGCGAGGGTGCTATGAACTGAGCCACAGCTGACACCTCCTAACTAGTGTAAAGGATCTTAGCATTACGTATCTTCTTAATTGATATAAATTACAGGCACTTCAGGGACTGGTTCCAAGGGAACATGGGGAGACTGACAGCAGGGCCCTATTGTGATTCTGATTGGAAGGCACATGACCCTGGAAACATTGCTATCAGAATCACTTGATTCATGATGGCACAGAATGAGGCCATTCAGCCCATCGTGCCTGCACCGGCTCTCCAGTGAGCATTATAACCTCGTGCCATTGCACTGCCTTTTCCCTGTACCCCTGCACCTTGTTTCTATTCAAATAATCATCTAATGCCCTCTTGAATGCCTCGATTGAACCTGCCTCCACCATACTTCCAGGTAGTGCATTCCAGATGCGAACCACTCGTGTGAAAAAGTTTCTACTCATGTCACATTTGCTTCTTTTGCAAATCACTTTAAATCTGTACCCTCTCATTCTTGATCCTTTGACAAGCAGGAACAGCTTCTCCCTATCTACTCTGTCCAGCCCCCTCATGATTTTGAAAATTTCTGTCAAGTCTCCTCTCAGCCTTCTCCTCTCCAAGGAAAACAGCCTCAACTTTTCCAATCTGTCCTCATAGCTGAAGTTTCTCATCCCTGGGACCAATCTTGTAAACCTCTTCTGCACTCTCTCCATTGCGTTCACATCCTTCACATCCTTCCTATAATATGGTGCCCAGAACTGTACACAATATTCCAGCTGAGGTCTAATGAGGGTCTTATAGAAATTCAGCATAACCTCCCTGCTCTTGTACTCTATGCCCCTATTAATAAAGGACAGAATACTATATGCTTTATTAACTGCTCACTCCACCTGTCCTGCCACCTTCAATGATCTATGCACATTTACACTCAAGTCTTTCTGCGCCTGCACCCCCTTCAAAATTCCGCTCCTTATTTTATATTGTCTGTCCATGTTCTTTCTGCCAAAATGCATCACCTCACACTTCTCCACATTGCCACCTATCTGCCCACTCTACCAACTTGTCTATGTCCTCTTGAAGTTCCACACTGTCCTCCTCACAGTTCACAACACTCCCAAGCTTCGTATCATCTACAAACTTTGAAATTGTCCCCTGCACACCAAGATCTAGATCATTAATATATATCAGGAAAAGCAGAGGTCCCAATACCGACCCTGGGGAACTCCATTACAAACCACCTTCCAGCCCGAAAAATATCCATTGACCATTACTCTCTGCTTCCTATTTTGTATCCACGTTGCTACTGTCCCTTTAATTCCATGAGCAATAACTTTTCTCACAAGTCGGTTGTGTGGCACTATGTCAAATGCCTTTACAAAGTCCATGTACACCACATCAACAGCATTACCCTCATTGACCTTTTCTGTTCTCTCTTCAAAAAACTCCAGCAAGCTAGCTAAACACGATTTCCCCTTTAGAAATCCATGCTGGCTCTTCCTTATCAACCCATATTTTTCCATGTGACTACTAATTCTATCTCAAAGAATTGTTTCTAGAATCTTGCCCACCACTGAAGCTAAACTGACTGGTCAGTAATTGCTGGGCTGATCCTTACAACCATTTTTGAACAAGGGCGTAATGTTTGCAATTCTCCAGTCCTCTGGCACCACCCCTGAGTCCAGGGAAAAGTGAAAGATTATGGCCAGTGCCCCTGAATTTCTACTCTCACTTCCTTCAATATCCTTGGATGCATCTCATCCGGTCCCAGTGCCTTGTCAACTTTAAGTACTGACAGTCTATTCAACACTTTCTCCTGATCAATTTTGAACCTTTTTAGTGAGAATTTCCTCGCCTGTCACCATAGCCTGGGTAGCATCTACCTCCTTGGTAAAGATGGATGCAAAGTATTCATTTAATACCTCGGCCATAGCCCCTTCATCCATGTGCATATTCCCTTTTCGGACCTTGATTCGCCCTATTCCTCCTTTTACCACCCTTTTACTATTTATATGCCTATAGAAGACTTTGGGATTCCCCTTTGTGTTGGCTAACAGTCTTTTCTCATAATCCCTCTTCGCTTCTCTAATATGCTTTTTCACCTCCCCTCGGAGCCTTCTGTGTTCCTCTTGGTTCTCAATTGTATTTTCTATCTGACACCTGTCATAAGCACAGTTTTTCTTCTTTATCTTAATTTCAATCTCCTTTCTCATCCAGGGCGCTCTGGACTTATTTGCCCTATCTTTCCCTTTCAATGGAATGTACCGTGACTGTGCCCGAACCAATTCTTTTTTGAAGGCAGCCCATTGTTCAGCTACAGTTTTTCCTGCCAATCTTTTGTTCCAGTCTATCTGGCCCAGCTCCGTTCTTGCCCCATCGAAGTTGGCTCTTGTGCAGTTAATTTATTTTTACTCTGGATTGTCTATTGTCCTTTTCTATCAGCATCCTAAAATGTACAATACAATGATCACTGCCTCCTACTTGGTCCACTTGGCCCACCCCATTTCCAAGAGCCAACAGTGCATCTATTCTTGTTGGATTAGACACATACTGCTGTGTGTGAACCTATGCATTTTAGTTGATGCTGACTTTGGCATCTTCAAATTAAAATTCAAAATTAGGGGGCATGGTAAGTTATGAGTAACTTAGAAAAAAAGTTGTGAGTAACAGTGCAGAAGATTATAGTTGGACGTAGATCAGTGGAGTAGGATGCAGCTAAATGTGACATAGTGGCAATTGGAGGTAAAAAAAATTGAATGATAGTTTATCCTAAACGGTTAGATCCTTAACAAAGTGGAGTACCAGAGAGAACTATATCAGCTGTGGTTCAGTTTGTAGCACTCGTGCCTCTGAGTCAGAAGGTTGTGCGTTCAACTTCCGCTACAGGGACAAAAATGAGGCGCTCACTCCAGTTCAGTTGTGCGAGTTCTGCTCTGTTTGAGGTGCTGTCTTTCTGATGAGATGTTAAACCGATCCCGTGGTATTACAGGTATTTGAAGAAGAGCAGAAGAGTTCTCCCTGGTGTAATGGCCAATATTTACCTCTCAACCAACATATGATATAGGAGCAGATGTAGGCCATTCAACCCCTTGAACTTGCTCCACCATTCAATAAGATTATGGCTGATCTGTTTGTGTTTCAAGTTCTGTATTCCTATCTAGCCCCCCAATAACCTTTGATTCCCTTGCCTAAGAATTTATCTACCTCCCCCTAAAAATATTTAATGACCCTGCATTCACCACCTACTGAGGCAAAGAGTTCCAAAGTCGCACAACCCTCTGAGAGAAAAAGTTTCTCCTCATCTCTGTCCCATCAGAGCGACCTCTAATTTTAAAACCGTGCCCCCGAGTTCTGGATTCATCCACAAGAGGAAACATCCTTTCTAAGTCCACCTTATCAAGACCATTAAGGATCTTATATACTTCAATCAAGTCACCCCTCACTCTTCTAAACTCCAGGTGAAATAAGCACAGCCTGTCCAACCTATCCTCATAAGACAACCCAGTCATTCCAGGTATCAATCTCATAAACCTCCTCTGAACTGCCTTCGATGCATTTACATCCTTCCTTAAATAAGGAGACCAAAACTGCACACAGAATTAGAGATGCGGTCTCACCAATACACTGTATAATTGAAGCATAACACCCTTACTTTTATGTTCAATTCCTCTCGTAATAAAGGATAGCATTCCATTAACCTTCTTGATTACATGCTGTTCCTGCACACTAACCTTTTGTAACTTGTGCATGAGAACACCTAGATCCCTCTGCACTTCGGAATGCTGCAGTCGTTCTCCATTTAAGTAATACTCTGCCTTTTCATTCTTCCTGCAAAACTGAACAACTTCACATTCCCCCACATTATACTCCATCTGCCAGATTTTTGCCCACACACTCACTCACTCAACTTACCTGTACTAGTCTGCAAACTCCTTATGTCTTCTTCAAAACATACTTTGCTACCTATCTTGGTGTCGTCTGCAAATTTAGCTACCATGCCTTCGCTCCCCTCATCTGAGTCATTGATGTAAATTGTAAAAAGTTGAGGCCTCAGCACAGACCCCTGTGGGACTGTACTTGTGTCATCCTGCCAATCAGAAAAAGACCCATTTATACATACTCTCTATTTTCTGCCAGTCAAACAATCTTCTGTCCAGGCTGATATGTTACCCCCTACACCATGAGCTTTTATTTTCCACAATAACCTTTGATGTGGCACCTTATCAAATGCCTCCTGTAAATCCAAATACAGCACATCTACAGGCTTCCCTTTATCCACTGCACATGTTACTCCTTCAAAGAGCTCTAATAAATTTGTTAAACATAATTTCTCTTTCACAAAACCATGTTGGCTCTTTCCAATTACCTTGTGTTTTTCTAAATGCCCAGCTAAACCTCTTTAATGATTGATCCTAACACCTTCTCCATGACAGACATCAAGTTAACTGGCCTAAAAGAACGTAAAATAAGAAATAGGAGCAGGAGTAGGCCATTCGGCCCCTTAAACCTGCCCCATCATTCAATAAGATCTGCTGATCTGCCCCAGGCCTCAACTGCTCTTTTGTGCCAGCTGCTCATAGCTCACAGCCCCCCCTGATATCTTAAAAGACTTATCTACCTTCTCTTTAAATACTTTCAGTGATCTAGCCTCCACAACTCCCTGGGGCAGAGAATTCCAGGCATTCACTACCCTCTGAGAGAAAAAATTTCTTCGCACCTCAGTTTTTAATGAGTATCCCCTTATTCTGTAATTGTGCCCCTAGTTTGAGATTCCCCCACTAGTGGAACATCACCCCTCATTCTTCTAAACTCTGATGAATAAAGGCCTCACCTGTTTAGCCGTCCTTATAAGTCAACCCCTTCATCCCCGGAATCAGCCTAGTGAATCTATAGTTGTCTGTTTTCTTCCTCCCTCTCTTCTTGAATAGAGGGATTATATTTGCTACTTTCCAGTCTGATGCAATCTTTCCAGACTCTAGGGAATTTTGGAAAATTTAAACCATGCATCTACTACGTCATTAGCCACCTCTTTTAAGACCCTAGGATGAAGTCCATCTGGACCCAGAGACTTGTCAGCCTGTAGTTCCATCAGTTTGCTCAGTACCACTTTCCCTAATGACTGTAATTTCACCAAGTTCCTCACTCCCCTCCACTTCCTGATTCTCAGCTATTACTGAAATGTTTTTTTGTATCCTCTATAGTGAAGACAGAAGCAAAATATTTGTTTATTTCATCCGCCATTTCCTCATCACTAAAAACAAATGATTGAGTGATTATCTCATTGCTGTTTGTGGGACCTTGCTGTGAGCAAATTGGCTGCCACGTTTTCTACATTACAACCATCACTGCACTTCAAAAGTACTTCATTAAAGGAAAAGTTGAGTTTTGCGACACCCTGAGACCTTGAAATAAAAGTCATTTTTTGCAGCTATAAAGATGTTTAATGGTGGAAATCCTGGTAGATAAGTCAAATTTTTAAAATTATTTTATCGGATGTGGGCATCACTGGCTAAGCCAGCATTTATTGCCCATCCCTAATTGCTCTTGAGAAGGTGGTGGTGAGCTGCTTTCTTAAATCGCTAGAGTCCATGTGGTGTAGGTACACCCATAGTGCTGTTAGGGAGGGAGTTCCAGGATTTTGACTTAGCGACAGTGAAGGAACGGCAATATATTTCCAAGTCAGAATGGCGAGTGGCTTGGAAGTGAACTTCCACGTGGTGGTGTTCCCATCTGTCTGCTGCCCTTGTCCTTCTAGATGGTAGTGGTGTTGGGTTTGGAAGGTCCTGTCAGAGTTTCTTTGGTGAGTTCCTGCAGTGCACCTTGTAGATGGTACACATTGCTGCTACTGTGCGTCGGTGGTGGACAGAGTGGAGGTTTGTGGATGAGGTGCTAATCAAGTGGGTCGCTTTGTCCTGGACGGTGTCAAGCTTCTTGAGTGTTGTGGGAGCTGCACTCATCCAGGAGAGTGGAGGGTATTCTACCAGACTCCTGACTTGTGCCTTTTGGATGGTGGACAGGCTTTGTGGAGTCAGGAGGTGAGTTACTCGCCACAGGATTCCCAGACTCTGACCTGCTGTTGTAGCCACAGTATTTACATGGCTAGTCCATTTCAGTTTCTGGTCAATAGTAACCCTTAGGATGTTCCAAACATTTGAAAAATAGGGTTGTTAAATATAAAATGCAAGGCAGTGATGTTGAATTTGTGCATGTAGAAGGTGTTGGTTAGGCCACATAGGAGTATTAAGTGCATTTCTGGCCACCATAATATAGGGAGGATATTTAAGTCATGGAAAGAGGACAGTTAAAATTCATTGGAATGAGATTGGGCATGAGAGCTTATATTTATGGTGAATCAGTAATGAGGGATAATTACTGAATTATCACTAAAGGAATGAAGAGATCAAATGAAGAATTTCACATGGAGTTAATAGAACATGGAACAGAATGCTATTTGAAAGGAAATTGGTTACGTATTTGGCCAAGGAAGGGAATAACAGGATGCCTTGAAAAGGCAGGAAAGGGATTGTAGTAGTTAATTGCAAGTGAAGAACTGGCACCAAAATAGATCTGCTGGGCTGAATATCCTTCCCTTGTGCCACGTGAAGCCATTCTGTGAAATGCCCATAACTAAAGTCCATCCAATCATTATTCATGTGTGAACCCTGACTTTGTGTCGGCAAGCTACTTGACCACAGGGATGAAAGCAGTCGAGCCCAATCCTGTCCCTGCCTACATACATGAAGACTGAGCCAGTTCCTGCCCTTGCCCAGCACTCACTTACAAATGCAGCCATCAGTGGTCAGTGAATAGTGATCAAGGGTAGGAACATCAGCACATTTTTACATTCTCTAACATGTGGTGCTGTGATCAGTCAGTACCTATATCACCACATTGACTGAGATCAACAAATTCAGTATAGACTGAAGGGTGAAACTCTGGTCTTTATGACTCGATTACCCACTAGATAAAACTATCCTTTTGATAACCTGGTGTGATTCTGATTGAAAACAGATTAAGGTCACAGAATTGTTACAGTGCGGAAGGAGGCCTTTTGGCCCATTGTGTCTGCTCTCCAATTGAGCAACTCACAGTGTAATTCCCCTGCCTTCTCCCCACAACCCTACACATTCTTCTTCTTCAAATAACAGTCTAATTCCCTTTTAAATCCTTCAGTTGACCCTGCCTCCACCACACTCTCAGGCAGTACATCATTCCAGACCTTAACCATTAGCTACATGAAACTTTTTCTCCTCATGTTGCTTTTGCTTCTTTTACCAATCAGCTAAATCTGTGCCCTCTCGTTCACGACCCTTTCACGAGTGGGAACAGTTTTTCCCTACCTACTCTGGTATGGTTAGCGCCTCCGTTTCCTTTCAGTGTTTTCCTGTCGATGTAAAAAAAAATGAAATGAAAGCTTTGGCACAGATGAAGACTCTTAAGAGTTGCTGGATAGATTTCTTTTGCCATTAATTATTATTCCCATCGGTTTTTGCATATTATAAAGCAACATCAACTTCTTAGTCAGTTTTCCTGAATCTAAGCAATCAATTGCTTGACAGAAAATTGTTGTGATTTCTGGATTACTCATGATTTCGAGCATTTTGGGGAAAAATATAAGACTTGGTTGCCAAGAAGTGCATTGGATGTTACCAATGTGGAGAGGGGATTTTCAATTTCCCCAGTTTTTTTCTTAATTCATTCACGGAATGTAGGCTTCGCTGGCTGGGTCAGCATTTATTGCCCATCCCTAGTTGCCCTTGAGAAGGTGGTGGTGAGCTGCCTTCTAGAACTGCTGCAGTCCTTGTGGTGTAGGTGCACCGACAGTACTGTTAGGGAGGGAGTTCCAGTGGCTAAAGGAAGGTGAGTATTGAGTGGAAGAGTGAAGTGCCTTTCCAGCACTGTTGCTTGGCCAGGAGAACAAGGAGTATTTTCTCCTGCTCAACAAGCAAACTTGTGTCCCTCATTCTTTGACCACAACCCACTGGCCCTGGATTGTCAACATCCTGCCTGACCCCATTGTGAACTCACATTGTGTATTCTGACTATCTGGTTGTTTGGAATCAGAATGCACAAAGTACTTGGATGGTTACAGCATTACACTCTTAAACTGTAGCTTATGCATAGTCTATCTTTTTATATTTCGTCAACAAAGGCAAAATGATGCAGATGCTGGAAACCTGAAATAGGAACAAAAGTGCTGGAAAAACTCAGGTCAGGCAGCGTCTGTGAAGAGTAAGTGTTAGCATTTCAGATCAATGACCTTTCACCAAAACAGGTTCTGATGAAAGGTCATCAACCTGAAACGTTAACTCTGTTTCTGTCCACAGATGTTGCCTGACCTGCCGAGTATTTCCAACATTGTTATGGATACTTCCTTCTATCCTCTACAGTGCATCTGGATTCTATTTTTACTTTTGATCCAGAGATTCCAGACAATAAACATTAGGCAAATTGTGAAAACCTGAAATTCTGTAGATTCTGAAACAGTCCTGGCAGATTGGAGGGTGGCAAATGTAACCCCACTATTTAAAAAAGGAGGGAAGGAGAAAACACGGAATTACAAACCAGTTAGCCTAACATCAGTAGTAGGGAAATTGCTAGAGTAAAGGATGTGATAACAGGACACTTAGAAAATATCGACGGGATTATACAAAGTCAATGTGGATTTATGAAAGGGAAATTGTGTTTGACAAACCTACTGGAGTTTTTTGAGGACGTAACTAGCAGAATAGATAAGGGAGAACCAGTGGATGTGGTGTATTTGGATGTTCAGAAAGCTTTTGATAAAGTCCCACATAGGAGGTTAGTGTGCAAAATTAAAGCATATGGGATTGGGGGTGTAATATGTTGGCATGGATTGAGAATTGGTTAGCAGACAGGAAACTGAGTCGGAATAAATGGGTCTTTTTCCGAGTGGCAGGGGGTGACACGTGGGGTACTGCAGGGATCAGTGCTTGGGCCCCAGCTATTCACAATATATATATCAATGATTTAGAAGAGGGAACCAAATGTAACATTTCCAAGTTTGCTGATGACACAGAACTTGGTGGGAATGTGAGCAATGAGGAGGGTGTTAAGAGGGTTCAAGACGATTTAGACAAGTTGAGTGAGTGGTCAAATACATGGCAGATGCTGTGTAGCGTCGATAAATGTGAAGTTATCCACTTTGGTAGGAAAAACAGAATGGCAGAGTATTAGATATCAGGGGCCCTGGCAGTAATTTTCAAATCCTCTTTGGCCACAGGTGAGGTGCCAGAGGACTGAAGGACTGCTAACGTTGTCCCATTATTCAAAAAGGGAGGAAGGGAAAGACCTGGAAATTACAGGCCAGTCAATCTAACCTTGGTGGTGGGGAAGTCATTAGAAAGAATTCTGAGGTACAGAATATATCTGCACTTGGAGAGACACGGATTAATCAGGGATAGTCAGCGTGGATTTGTAAAGAGAATTTTTTGAGGAGGTAACCAAGTTGTTGATGAGGGTAATGCATTTGATGTGGTCTACATGGACTTTAGCAAGGCTTTTGATAAGGTCCCTCATGGCAGACTGGTCAAGAAAGTAAGAGCCCGTGGGATCCAAGGCAAAGTGGCACGTTGGATCCAAAATTGGCTTAGAGGCAGGAAGCAGTGGGTGATGGTAGGGGGATGTCTCTGTGACTGGAAGTCTGTTTCCAGTGGGGTTCCACAGGGCTCGGTGCTAGGGCCCTTGCTATTTGTGGTGTATATAAATGATTTGCACTTAAATGTAGGAGGTATGATCAAGAAGTTCGCGGATGACACAAAAATTGTTAGGGTGGTAAATAGTGAGGAGGAAATCCGTAAATGCAGGATGACATCAATGACTGGTCAGGTGGGCAGAGCAGTGGCAAATGGAATTCAACCCAGAAAAGTGTGAGGTAATGCACTTGGGGAGGGCTAACAAGGCAAGGGATTACACTATGAATGGTAGGACCCTGGAAAGTACTGAAGATCTGAGGGACCTTGGTGTGCATGTCCACAGATCCCTGACGGTAGCAGGGCAGGTAGATAAGGTGGTTAAGAAGGCATATGGAATACTTGCCTTCATTTGCCGAGGCATAGAATACAAGAGCAGGGAGGTTATGCTGGAACTGTATAAAACGCTGGTTAGTCCACAACTGGAGTATTGCGTGCAGTTCTGGTCGCCACATTATAGGAAGGGTGTGATTGAACTGGAGAGGGTGCAGAGGAGATTTACCAGGATGCTGCCTGGGCTGAAGGGTCTGAGCTGTGAGAAAAGATTGGATGGGCTGGGGCTGTTTTCCTTAGAGCAGCGAAGGTTGAGAGAGGACCTGATAGAGGTATATAAGAGTGTGAGGGGCATAGATAGGGTGGATAGGATGGCACTTTTTCCATTAGTAGAGGGGTCAATAGCCAGGGGGCATCGATTTAAGGTAAGAGGTAGAAGGCTAAGAGGGGAATTTTTTCACCCAGAGGGTGGTGGGAGACTGGAACTCATTTTCAAAAGGGTGGCTGAGTCAGAAACTCTTGTAACATTTAAGAAGTATTTAGATATTCACTTGCGTAGCCATAGCCTCCAGGGCTATGGGCCAAGCACTGGAAAATAGGATTAGTGTGGTCAGATCTTTGTTGACCAGCATGGACACACTGGGCTGAATGGCCTCCTTCTGTGCTGTAAACGTCTATGAAAGAATATATTTAAATGGTGATAGATTGGGAAATGTTGATGTACAAAGGGCCCTGGGTGCCCTTGAACACCAGTCACTGAAAGCAAGCATGCAGGTGTAGCAAGCAGTTAAGAAGGCAAATGTTATGTTGGCCTTCATTGCAAGATGATTTGAGTATCGGAACAAGGATGTTTTACTGCAGCTGTACAGGGCCTTGGTGAGACCACACCTGGAGTATTGTGTGCAGTTTTGGTCTCCTTGCCTAAGAAAGGATATACTTTCTATAGAGGGAGTGCAGCGAAGATTCACCAGACTGATTCCTGCGATGTCAGGATTGGGCCGACTAGGCCTGTGTTCACTGGAATTTAGAAGAATGAAAGGGGATCTCATTGAAACGTATATTAATTCTGACAGGGCTAGACAGACTGGATGCAGAGATGATGTTTCCCCTGGCTAGGGTGTTCTGGAACAAGGGGTCGCAGTCTGAGGTTATGGGGTAGGCCATTTAGGACTGAGATGAGGAGAAATTTCTTCACTCGGAGGGTGCTGAACCTGTGGAATTCTCCACACAGAAGGCTGTGGAGGCCAAGTCACTGAATATACTTTAGAAGGAAATAGATTTCTAGACTCTAAAGGTGCCAAGGGAGTACAGCTTTGAGATAGAGGATCAGCCATGATCATATTGAATTATGGAGCAGGCTCAAAGGACCAAAATGACTTACTCCTACTCCTCTTTTCTATATTTCTATAAGTACTGGAGATCACAGTTAGCATTTTGTCAACAGAGAACATTACAGATTTAGGCTTTCTTTTGTGCCAATTTTCTTTCTGATCATTTTCTCAATGGGGTATGGTTATGTTAATGTCAGCAGTCCACTAACAATTTGTCCAAGTGGGTTCTTGTGTGAGCCTGGGCAGACTACAGAGGGTATTCAGCCAAACCTAGTTTCAGACCTGCACTTTGCTGGAAGAATGACTCAATAGTAATTCTAAAAAGAAACACTGGCTGTATGTTTTTCACATTTTAGTTTGATTAATTAGATTACTCTTTCAAATTTTTCCCTTTTAAGTATATATCCAATTCCCTCCTGAAAGTTATTGTTGAATCTGCTTCCACCACCCTTTCAGCTAATGGCTTCTAGATCATCTTAACTTGCTAAGCAAATAAACATTCTCATCTGCCTTTTTTTTGCCAATTATCTTAAAATGTACATCTTTTGGTCATTGACCTTCCTGTCAGTGGAAAAGAACTACTCTATTAAAACCCCTCATAATTTTGAGCACTTCTATTAAATCTCCTCTTAACCTTTGATCGAAGGAGAACAATCCCAGCTTCTCAGTCTCTCCACATAACTGAATTCCATTATCTCTGGTACCATTCTGATAGATCTCACCTCTCTACATCCTTTCTAAAGTGTGATGCCCAGAGTTAAGCACAATTTTTAGGTTTAGCATAACTCCCTTGCTTCAAGCTCAGTGCCTCCATTTATCAGATGACAGGTCATATGTTTTCATAATAGCTGCGTCAACTTCTCCTACCACCTTTAAAGATTTATGTGTATGAACCGCACCGCCCCCCCACCCTAAGTCTCTCTGTTCCTGCACCACCTTTAAAGTTTTACCATTAACTTTGTACTGCCTATTCTCGTTTTTCCTCCCAAAATGCATCACTTATTCCAAAATGTTATGGTGGCAAGAAATAACCATCAAAATATGATTCCCAATATTGGGCCCTGGGACCTGGGCATTGCAGCTATGAAGGAGGGTTCCCTTTAACCTACTTGGCTGATCTAACTGAAGACTATTTTTTGGTGGACCAGCACTGAGTGCACTGTCATAATGTTTTTCTTCCTCTTTATTGAGAAAAGGAGGAGGAAGAGCATGTAGGAGGGCACACTTACCGTTCAAGTAACAGAAAAATATAGTTAAAAGGAACATTGATCGTAGCTTTTTGATAGAGATGGTCAAAGTTATGATGCGGAGTGTCAGATAACACATTAAATAAATTACCACTTAATCTAATGCAAAAAATTTGCTAGCTACATTTGCAAGGAAACTTGGATCAATTTTATTTTTGTTGAGGTTATGATTTGCTGCTGGAGCTGGATATGATTAAGAAAGCCACATTTAGAGTTTGGAGACAGGGGCAGGCAGGAATGTTGTATCTGGCAGCAGTTCCGTGGGATGTTATTTTCTAGTTGAATGAGCCAAATTGCCTTTTTTTAATATTTTTAAAACTCACCCAGAGTTGGAGTTGCTGAAAGTTTATACAAGGTAAAAGGTTGAATTCTTTGGTTCCAAGTAGACTGCTGGCTCTCATGCCTGCGGCATGTATTCTGCTGTTGAAGAGCTTGGTATCAGAACTGCCTATTCAGACCAATTCAACTGAAACTGAGTCAATATTAAGTGGCTAAATCCACAAATGACAGCATTGTTAAATTCTGCAGAACTGTTATTTTGTCTTTAAGATTTAGCTTTTCGTTGGCTTCTTGAATTCTCAGCGTGAAATTTACTGTCTGATGTGGAGAGAACCAGCTTCAAGGTGAAGTAATCAGCATTAGTAGCAGGTAACAAATCAGATGAACTCTGGGCTCAATACTCCAAGGACTTCCAGAAGAAGTTTCATAAACAATAAAAAGCCCAAGATAAAACCGAAAGATTGCTATAAATTAATAACAAAAGGCAGGCCAACACAGGCACGATGGAATGAATGACCTTCCGTGCCCTATGATTCCACGGCAGATGTGGAAATGAAAGGTAGCAACAACTTCCACTTACATAATGCCTTTAACATAGTAAAATGGCCCATGGTGCTTCACAAGAGCAATTATCAAATAAAATTTGACACAGAGGTACATAAAGAAATGTTGGGACAGGTGAACAAAGCTTTGTCAAAGTGACTGTTTTTATATTTCTTGCTAGTTTTCTCTCGTACTCCAATTTCTCCCTCTTTATTAATTTTTTAGCTACCCTTTTGCTGATTTCTAAACTTTCCCCAATCATCTGGCCTACCACAAATCTTTGTGGCATTGTACATCTTTTTCAATTTGATACCATCATTAGTTAGCCAAGGATGGCGCATCCTTCCCTTAGAGTCTTTCTTTCTCAATGGAAAATACTTTTGTTGAGAGTAATGAAACATCTCCTGTTATGAAATAGAACATCAAATAGTTCACCAAGCAGTTTTGTTAGTTTGCTGAGCCCATGGGTATCAGTTCTCAACTATTCATGCCTTATGAAAACTTCGTGCCATCAGCCAACTGTGAATTTTAGCTAAGGAAACTAACTGATCTCTGCCTATCAAGACCCTTGGGCTGGTCATCGTCCTTCATCTACTGGCTCTGGAGGAGGAATGATAGAACCAGAGAACAGCTACAGATATATCAAAGGTGGTTAGTGATTGATTGCCACGATCAATCAACATCTCTGTGGTCTGTTTTTTCCAAAATCAAAATGCTGCAGATACTCAGTAGGTCAGGTAGCATCCGTGGAGAGAGAAACATTTAATGTTCCAGGTTGCTAACCTTTCATTAGAACTGGGCGAGGTAAGAAATGTATTAAGTTTTAACAAGTAAAGGGTGGGGGAAGAAGTTGGAAAAAAGAACAAAGGGGAAGGTCTATGTTAGGATAGAGGACAAGTGAAATTAAATGACAAAAGGGTGGGTGGTACAAGGCCAAAGGGAGTGGCATTGGGACATATAAAGTAAATGTTACATACATGCCACAAAAAGGCAGGCATAGATAGGACCCATGCAGATACCTATAGCAACAACTTTTATTTGGAGGAAGTGAGTGGAAGTAAAAGAAGTTGTTCAATATGCGAACAAGTAAAGCAAGGCGGAGGAGGGTAGTAGTGGATCAAGGCTGGTTAGGCCTCCATTCAAGGAAGAAGTGGAGAGCCCTCAGATCATCCTGGTGGGGGATGGAGGTGTCGAGAGATTGGATGTCTGTGGTGAAGAGGAGATGGTTAGGACCAGCAGTTCCTTTGTTCCTATTGCAACCTGTGCCTGACACAACTTTCCTTAAAAAGGCTAATTGCCCTGGAAGAGTTGGCGAATAGAGCCTTTCTCAACCAATGGCAGAAAAATATCCTGGTCATTGGCCATCTCCTGTGAGTCTGTGTTGCCCTTTTTGCTTGCTGTTTATTCCTTGGCACATTTCATGGGCTACAGAGGAAGCACATAGCCTTGGCACCAAGAGAGATTGCAGTGCTAAGATAAGTGCATAGCTTTGTATTTGGGGAAAATAATTCAACTGTTGCCAGAATGTGATGTATTTACCTGCTTATAATGCTCCATCTAAATCTTAACAAAGGAAACTGTGAAGGTATGAGAGGTGAGTTGGGGTAAAGAACTGTAGCTATTCCAGGGATAAAGAACTGTAGCTATGAGGATAGATTGGAGAGGTTGGGACTCTTTTCCTTGGAGAAAAGAAGGCTGAGAGGACACTTGATAGAGGTGTTCAAGATCCTGAGGGGTATAAATAGTGAGAAACTGTTCCCACTCAAGAGAACATCATGAACTACAAGGCAGAGATTCAAAATAATTGGCAAAAGGAGTAAATGTGATGTGAAGAAAAACATTTTCACCCAGAAGGTGTTTGGAGTCTGGAACAAACTTCCTGAAAGGGTGGTGAAGGCAGGTTATATCGAGATATTCAAAAGGGAATTGGATTGCTACCTGAAAAGAGAGAATGTGCAAGGTTACGAGGATAAGGCAGGGGATTGGGACTAGGTGGAATGCTCGTTTAGAGAGGCAGTGCAGACCTAATGGGCCGAATGGCCTACTCCTGCACTGTAAAGATACTGTGATACTACGCTTGCATTGAAGAGCTGGTAAAATTTATGAGAACCCAAATTGTCAAACTATCCTAAGCAAAGTGGGAGCACATTTATATCGGCAACGAATTTGAGAGCAGAAAATTCCTTTCTCACATGCTGGCAGCTACTATTTTTTCTGCTATCTTTGTGCAGGCTGATCTTGTCCAGCTCTTCAGAATCGCAGAATTGTTACAGTATAGAAGGAGGCTATTCGGCCCATTGTGTCTGCACTGGTTTTCTGAATGAGCAGTTTACTTAGTGCCATTCTCCTGTCTTTTCCCTGTAACCCTGTGTTATAACGGATGCAGTTGTTAAAGTGGAGTTATTTAAAAATCCCAGACTTTAAACAACTGTCATAACCTATACTTTTTTAAGTGTTATGTTTGAGATGCGACTCTAAATTCAGGAATCAGACTCCCAATTCTCGAGGTTTTACATTAAACTAAATTAAGCATTTTATTAGCTAACGCAGGTTAAAATATATGTACACATGGCTGCAAATTACTACTATCATAGCTTTTAACAAATTCTCAAACTAATCTCCATTAACGCAACAGCAACCCATGGACTTAACCAAACATCAATCAAAGCATTTTCATCTTACAAATTCAAAATGAGGTTCTTTTCACTGTGGAGCCAGTTTGAGGCTTGCAGCTGCCTTTTGATCTTACATTGCACTGCTCTCCACACCCAAAAACTGCTGACGTTATACCTACCACAACAAAAACAAAAATACCTGGAAAAGCTCAGCAGGTCTGGCAGCATCTGCAGAGAGGAGCACAGTTAACGTTTCGAGTCCGAATGACCCTTCAACAGAACTAAGTAAAAATAGAAGAGAGGTGAAATATAAGCTGGTTTAAGGGGGGGTGGTGGGAAAAGTAGAGCTGGATAGAGGGCCAGTGATAGGTGGAGATAACCAAAAGATTTCACAGCCAAAAGGACAAAGAGGTGTTGAAGGTGGTGATATTATCTGTGGAATGTGCTAATTAAGGGTAGAAAGCAGGACAAGCAAGGTACAGATAGCCCTAGTGGGGGTGGGGTGGGGTGAAGGAATCAAATAAGGCTAAAAGGTAGAGATAAAACAATGGATGGAACTACATTTAAAAATAACGGAAGTAGGTGGGAAGAGAAAAATCTATATAAATTATTGGAAAAGAAAGGGGGTGGGGATGGAGGAGAGAGTCCATGATCTAAAATTGTTGAACTCAATATTCAATTCAATAAAGTGCCTAGTCGGAAGATGAGATCCTGTTCCTCCAGTTTGCGTTGTGCTTCTCTGGAACAATGCAGCAAGCCAAGGACGGACATGTGGGCATGAGAGCAGGGTGGAGTGTTGAAATGGCAAATGACAGGGAGGTCTGAGTAATGCTTGCGGACAGACCGAAGGTGTTCTGCAAAGCGGTCACCCAGTCTGGTTTTGGTCTCTCCAATGTAGAGGAAACCGCATTGGTAGCAACGAATGCAGTAGACTAAATTGAGGGAAGTGCAAGTGAAATGCTGCTTCACTTGAAAGGAATGTTTGGGCCCTTGGACGGTGAGGAGAGGGGAAGTAAAGGTGCAGGTGTTGCACCTTCTGCGGTTGCATGGGAAGGTGCCGTGGGAGGGGGTTGAGGTGTAGGGGGTGATGGAGGAGTGGACCAGGGTGTCCTGGAGGGAATGATCCCTGCGGAATGCCGCCGGGGGGGGTGAAGGGAAGATGTGTTTGGTGGTGCCATCATGCTGGAGTTGGCGGAAATGGCGGAGGATGATCCTTTGAATGATGCCACTTTCAAAAACAGTTCCTCTGACATGTCCTCCTCCTTCCTTAACCGAGGTTTTCCACCCACAGTGGTTGACAGGGCCCTCAACCGTGTCCGGCCCATCTCCCGCGCATCCGCCCTCACACCTTCTTCTCCCTCCCAGAAACATGATAGGGTCCCCCTTGTCCTCACTTATCACCCCACCAGCCTCCGCATTCAAAGGATCATCCTCCGCCATTTCCGCCAACTCCAGCATGATGCCACCACCAAACACATCTTCCCTTCACCCCCCCGGCAGCATTCCGCAGGGATCATTACCTCCGAGACACCCTGGTCCACTCCTCCATCACCCCCTACACCTCAACCCCCTCCCATGGCACCTTCCCATGCAACCGCAGAAGGTGCAACACCTGCCCCTTTACTTCCCCTCTCACCGTCCAAGGGTCCAAACACTCCTTTCAAATGAAGCAGCATTTCACTTGCACTTCCCTCAATTTAGTCTACTGCATTCGTTGCTCCCAATGCGGTTTCCTCTACATTGGAGAGACCAAACGCAGACTGGGTGACCGCTTTGCAGAACACCTTCGGTCTGTCTGCAAGCATTACCCAGACCTCCCTGTCGCTTGCCATTTCACACTCCACCCTGCTCTCATGCCCACATGTCCGTCCTTGGCTTGCTGCATTGTTCCAGTGAAGCTCAACGCAAACTGGAGGAACAGCACCTCATCTTCTGACTAGGCACTTTACAGCCTTCCGGACTGAATATTGAGTTCAACAATTTTAGATCATGAACTCTCCCCTCCATCCCCACCCCCTTTCCGATTCTCCCCCCCACTCTTTTTTTTCCAATAATTTATATAGATTTTTCTCTTCCCACCTACTTCCATTATTTTTAAATGTATTTCCATCCATTGTTTTATCTCTACCTTTTAGCCTTATTTGATTCCTTCACCCCACCCCACCCGCACTAGGGCTATCTGTACCTTGCTAGTCCTACTTTCTACCCTTAATTAGCACATTCCATAGATAATATCACCACCTTCAACACCTCTTTGACCTTTTGTCTGTGACATCTTTTGGTTATCTCCACCTATCACTGGCCCTCTATCCAGCTCTACTTGTCTCACCCCCACTTAAACCAGCTTATATTTCACCTCTCTTCTATTTTTACTTAGTTCTGTTGAAGGGTCATTCGGACTCAACATGTGCTCCTCTCTGCAGATGCTGCCAGACCTGCTGAGCTTTTCCAGGTATTTTTGTTTTTGTTTTGGATTTCCAGCATCTGCAGTTTTTTGCTTATATCTACCACCACTGATTGAATGCAAATTCTCATTATATTAACAACCTCTTTGAACTTCACCTTTTAACAATGAAACCCCTTTCATAGCCCCAATTTTATTAGTAATATAAACATATTTCTTGGTAGCTGCTAGAAAGTCCTCAAGCTTATACCCCGCTTCTTGAATGCTGTATTCAAAAAAAATGCAAATGCACGCTATCTCTCTTACATATTAAAGCTAGTACATATCAAAGCACCCAGACTAGCTGGCTTTAATCCAATTAAGACATACCCTCAGACTAAACCTCTACTTTAAAAGAAAAAGATCTTCCAAAATATTACATACATTAATAGCTTCATGACACCCCGTACATTCTTCTTTTTCAAATAACAGCCTAATTCCCTTTTGAATGCTTTGATTGAACCTGTCTCCACCACACTGTCAGGCAGTGTATCCCAAATCTTTACCACTGGCTGCCTGGAAAAGTTTTTCCTCTTATTGCTTTTGCTTCTTTTGCAAATTACTTTAAATTTGTGCCCCCTTATTCTTGAACCTTTCACAGGTGAGAATAGTTTCTCCCTATCTACTCTGTCCAGATCCTCCTTCATTTTGAATACCTCCATCAAATCTCCTCTCAACCTTCTCTTAGGAAAACAGTCCTATCTTTTCCAATCTATCTTCATAACTGAAGTTCCTCATCCTTGGAACAATTCTCGTGAATCTTTTCTGCACTCTCTCCATTTCCTTCACATCCTTCCTAAAGTGTAGAGCCAAGAACTGGACATAATACTGCAGCTGAGGCCAAACTAGTGTCTCTGAAGAAGAGTCATAAGGACTCGAAACGTTTTCTGTTTTTTTTTTCTCCACAGATTTTGTTAGACCTGCTGAGTTTTTCCAGCATTTTCTGTTTTTGCTTCAGATTTCCAGTATCTGCAGCAGTTTGCTTTTACCAAACTAGTGTCTTATGCAAGTTCAACATAACCTCTTTGCTCTTGTGCTCAATGCTCCTATTTATAGAGCCTAGGATATTGTAGGCTTTTTTAACTCTCTCAACCTGTCCTGTTACCTTCAATGACTTATGCACATATACACCCAGGTCCCTCTGCTCCTGCACCCCCTTTAGAATTGTACCCTTTATTTTCTATTGTCTCGCCACGTTCTTCCTACCAAAGTGAATTCACATTTCTCCGCTTCATCTGCTACCTGTCCACCCATTCCACCAATTTGTCCATGTCCTTTTCAAGTTCTACACAATCCTCCTCGAAGTTCACAACGCGTCAAAGTTTTGTATCATCTGCAAATCTTGAAATTGTGCCCTGTACACCAAGGTCTAGGTCATTAATATATATCTGGAAAAGCAAGAGTCCCGACACTGACCTCTGGGGGAACTCCACTACAAACCTCCGTCCAGCCTGAAAAACATTCATTAAGTACTCGCTGTTTCCTGTCATTGAGCCAATTTCGTATCCATGTTGCCACTTTCTCTTTTATTCCATGAGCTGTAACTTTGTTCACGAGTTATAGCAATGTGAGCAGAATGTACCAGTGTTGTTTTGATACCTTTAGCTCTCTCTGCTTTATCCTCATGTTGCCAACATTATATTTGCCAAAGGGCAGTGGGGAGAATGCTTCTCTAAAATGAGATGACTGTAGAATCTTACTTAAAACCATATTAACTAATCATTTTATATGTTTGGCAGAAAATGAGCTTTGCTACTTTATCAACTGTGGGGATTTCCAATCTGATTACAAATCCATTTGTTATAGTCACATACAATTCCTCTAAACATTCAATTATCACATTTGTGGTACTCTGATTGAACTTTGGATTCCAATTAAATACCAGCTTCTAGAGCTGGATTACAGTCTGAACCAGGTACATTTCCTATGCAACATTAAGAAGATATTCATGTAGAAACAACTTGTATTTATATGAAGCTTCTTTCACACCTTGGGCTTGCTCCAAAGTGCTTCACAGCCAGAGTAGTCACAGTTGGGAAATGTGACTGCCAATTTGCGCAGTAAGATCCTATGCACAGTAATGTGACAAATGATCAGATCTTTTGTGGTTTTGGTTGAAGGATGAATGCTGACCAGGAGCCTGAAGGACCCTCTTCTTCTTTAAACAACACGATGATTTATGTTCAACTGAGAGGGCAGGTGGCCTTGGTTTAATATCTCTACTGAAAGACAATGCCTCCAACAGCATGGCACTCCCTCAGCACTGCACTGAGGTCCAAAACAAAGATGCCATTTGTAGTTTTATGAAATAAAATTCCTGCAGTGTGAAATAAAAGTTATGTGACTTATGGAATATTTATGGGAAAGTATACTTATAATACTTATGGGAGAATCGAGGACCAGAGGGCATAGTCTCAGAGTAATGGATTGCCCATTTAAGACAGAGATGTGGAAGAATTTCTTCTGAGGGTAGTGAATCTGTGGTATTCTTTACCGCAGAGGGCTGTAGAGGCTGGGTCGTTAAGTAAATTTGAGGCTGAGATAGACAGATTTTTAATCAGTAAGGGAATGAAGGGTTATGGGGAAAAGGCAGGAAAGTGGAATTGAGGATTATCAGATCAGCCATGATTTCATTGAATGGTGAAGCAGACTCGATGGGCTGAATGGCCTACTTCTGCTCCTGCTTCTTACCGTCTTTTGACATATATCTGACTAAAACAGAATAAAGTGAAACCATAAAGCCATTCATTATGAAGTAATTCATGATTTTGCTATATTGTATGTGAAGGAAATTTCCCCACAATATTACTCCACTATACATCAACGGTAAGTGTGGTGATGTAAGCTATGTAAAGCTATGTTAGGTTTCTTAAAGGCAGGAACTGGGGTTTAAGCAACAACCTTCTGACTCCAAGGTGCGAGTGCTACCACAGAGCCAATAGATAACCAAAATCAGTACAAAGCCCTGGAATTCATTATTAATGAATTAATGAAATCTTGCTCTCTTTTCCTTTTGACTCCTTAAAACTTGCTTCTTCAACCAAAATTTTAGTCACTCCTATTATTTCTTTCTTTACTTGACATCCATTTTTGTTAGATAGGAATTGTGAAGCACCTTGGGATTTTTCTATTTTAAAGCCCTATATAAACCCAAAAGCAAAATATCACGGATGCTGGAAATTTGAAGTAAAATCAGAATGTGCTGGAAAAACTCTGCAGGTCTGGCAGCATCTGTGGAGAGAGAAACAGAATTAATGTTTTGAGTCCAATATGACTCTTCTTCGGAACTGATGAGAGGTAGAAATGTGCGTTTTATGCTGTTGAAAAAGAGGGGATGGACAGGTGGAGCAAAAGGGAAGGTCAGGGATAGGTTAGAAGGAGGGGGAGATTAAATATCAAAGCTGTCATTGAACTAGAGGCAAAGGGATTGGTGGTGATAGTCATAAAGAAACAAAGCATTGGTCCAAAGTAGGTGTTAATAGCAGAATAAAGTTCAGCTCTGAAAGCAAAAACAAGATACAAATAGCCATTTGGGGGACAAAAATTCAAAATGGAGGACAGAGTTCATGGTCTGAAGTCGTTGAACTCAATGTTGAGTCCAGAAGGCTGAAATGTGCCTAATTGGAAGATAAGGTGCTGTTCCTCTAGCTTGCATTGGGCTTCACTGGAACATTGCAGCAGGCCGAGGACAGAAATTTGAGCATGAGAGCAAGATGGTGAATTGAAATGGCAAGCAGCGGAAGGTCAGAGTCATGCTTGAGGACAGAGCGGAGGTGTTCCAGAAAGCGGTCTCCCAGTCTGCGTTTGGTCTCCCCAATGTAGAGGAGATTGCATTGCAAACAGTATACTAAATTTAAAGAAATACAAGTAAATCGCTGCTTCACCTGGAAGGAATGTTTGAGGTCTTCGACAGTGAGGAGAGAGGAGGTAAAGGGGCAGGTGTTACACCTCCTGCGTTTGCATGGGAAGATGTCGTGGGAAAGGAATGAAGTGTTGGAGGTCGGAATGCTGATGGGAGTGGAGAGGAAGATGTTTTAAGATAATTTGTTAAAGATGATGAAGAAGAAAGTAGCTTCTCAGAAGTCTATCAGCCACTTTAAAATTATACTGTTTATGTTTCAAACTAGTTATGTGGATGAAATAAGCCACTTCTGCTGCAAGTTTTCCTTCAGTTGCCATTGTCAATAATGTTTAGCCAATTATGTTAATAGTTGTACAATTATGAATAATGCCACCAAAAGGAAGGAGTAATGTTTGACATTGATGATGCTGTTGGCTATAATTTACATGCTCAGTGCCTGTTCACACATTATATTAAAATAGAACTTAAGGTGTCTGAGTGTCCTGGACCTGCCAATGTATTTTATAGAGATGTGATTGATTATTTAGGTTAATTTGTTATTGAGAAAAGGGCTTGGCTAGAGCTAGATGGTTATGGTAGGTAGAGATTAGTGAATTAACTCTGAGGGCCAGAAGGTTTCGCAGTCCCGAACTGGCCATTAACAAAATTTTTGAATTATATAGCAATTACAACACCGAAATGAAACATGTGGCCCAGCTGCTCAGTGTTAGGTGTTTATCCTTCATATGAGTAGTAGTCTTAATCCCATGCGCCTACCTTGTTCCTGTGTCCCTTCATTGCCCTTTCCTATTTTTATGTATTTTATTTGTTTTTGGGATGTGAGCATTGCTGGCTAGGCCAACATTTATATGCCCATCCCTAATTACCCCTGTGAAGGTGGTGATGAGCCATCGTCTTGAATCACTGAAGTCCATATGGTGTAGGTACATCCCATCTATCTAACCTATTAAATGTTGATGTGATTTTTTATTCACTTGCTGACTCCAGTGCACTGAAGAGCCTCAAAAACCTCTGTTCAAAAGAAAAATTATCCTGCTCTCTGTTCTAAATCTGTTATTTTATCCTAACTGTCCTTGGGTTCAAATCCCTCCAAAATCAAATGTGACTGGTACAATGAAACAGCTTTTTTAAAGTCAAAAATGGCAAAAATGCCACAAAAATAGTGGAAGAATTTATACACAGATACAGTTTACTAACTTGTCTGTTATGGTAATCCTAATTTTAATGCATACTGCTGGAATATTTGCACAGCAGTTCTTAGCTTGTACCGTCTGAATCATGGTGCAGGTGAAAGAATGTTTTAGCAATTATTCTAATAGTATTAATATTTTGTGTTCCTATGTCAGGAAAAAGGAGTTTGCTGACTTTACAGAATTACTCTACAGTCTGAAGAGCTAAATCCATGCGCTGCTGGAAGATGCAGCAAGTTCAGATTGCAAAATGCTGCATTACATATGAAGCATATTTCACACTCCAAAAATTGCTTGTGCAAGCTTTCCAATGGTGTGCAGCTGAGCCATTACAGGACACACTTCTGTTGAATGTTAATTGATCTCAGCTTGTATGGCAGTATCAATATTTCATTTTCTTTGGGATGGGAAGTGGAACATCACTCAGGAGTTGTCACTACTGATCATAATCTCTTTTCACTCTCTTCTTACCCCCACCACCTTGTCTACGAGACCCCTGTTGTGGAGATGAGAATTCTGCAGCAAGTAATCAACCCCCCCGCCAACTCCCCAGAACCTGTCCACCATCTACAAATCACAAATCAGGAGTGTGATGGAATACTCTCCACTTGCCTGGATGAATGCAGCTCCAACAACACAAGAAATGCGACATCACCCAAGGCAAAGCAACTCACTTGATTGGCACCCCATCCACCGCCTTCAACATTCACTCCCTCCATCACCAACACACAGTGGCAGCAGTGTGTATGATGTACAAGATGTACAGCAGGAACTTGTCAAAGCTCCTTTGACATCACCTTCCAAGCCACGATCACTATCATCTAGAAGAACAAAAGCAGCAGGAACATGGGAATACCACCACTTGCAAGTGCTCCATCATGTCACACACAATCCTGACTTGGAAATATATAACCATTCCTTCACTGTCACTGGGATAAAATCATGGAAGTCCATCCCTGTCAATAATCTCAGTGTACCTACACCAGATGGACCTCAGTGGTTCAGGAAGGTGGTTCAACAGCACCTTCTCGAGGGTTATTAGGGATGGACAATAAATATTGGCCTTGCCAGTGAAACCCTTTCCATGAATGAATCAAAAAAGATAGCACATATCAGGTGCGGATGGCATTGGATTTGGCTGTAATGGTCTCCATGGGTCACTTTTCTGCCAATACTGATTGTTCAGGCTCACACATGGAGAATGACCATTTGAGAAAAGTTTCCCATTAAAACATACTCTTCTACCTCTTCTCCTATCTCATTCTCCTGATAATGGACTGTACACCTCCAGTGAGCAGTTGGATGCTCCATGCCTGGGATTCTTTAAATTATCCATTGTTCAGTCAGTTGTTACAAAGTCAATATCTGCAGTCTTGCGGTAAACCTTTGTTGTGTATGTTTTGTTTCTAATATAGTTCAACAGAACTACAAGATACAGCAGAGTGGGTGGGGGTACAGATTTGAACAGTACCTGCCATCTCCACTATAATATGCCATTCGTTAGTTTTATTGATCCATACTTTGAGAGATCATTTTGTTGCAGTGCACTGGTATTAACATGCATAACATGCAAACTACTACCAGTAGAGCAATGAGCAGCCATTGCTGTGCATAGAGACTTGCTGCAAAATGTAGACAATGCTTCATTTAGAGATATGTTCACTTGATCCACACATGTTTAAAGCTTCCAAGATAAATGAGTGGACAACCATAGACTGAGTATATTTCCCACCCTTTCATTCTTCTATGGAATATCACCTCTGCTCATTTATTTATCTGATGCTTTTGAGTTTTTAATTTTTTTTCACCTGTTTTGGTTCAAATATAATCAATTTTGTCATTCATCCTTTTAACAAAAATGAATACTCTACCTATATAATTTGTTGTTCATGCTTTGTATTATAAGGTAGAAATTGCAATTGCTATCTCATAGTAAAACTTCTATTGCATTGCGGACCCTCAGCTGTCCATGTTAATGGACCAATGGAGAGATTAATTTGGCATTAGCACATTAAGCTTTTGTACTCAACGCTCCATTTTCTTTGACAGCACCTTCCAAATCCGTGACATCTAAAGCCTAGAAGCACAAGGGCGCTTGGCGCATGGGAATGTTACCATCTGCATGTTCCCCATCAAGTTGCGTACTGTCCCAATTTGGAATTGTTTTGCTGTTTCTTCATTGTTACTGGCTTAAAATTCTGGAACTTGCTATCTGACAGCAGTGTGGATATATCCACACCACAAGGACTACAGTGGTTCAAGAAGGTGGCTCAGCACCACCTCACGGGCAGTTAGGATGGGCAATAAATACTGGGTATACCTGTAATGCCCACTTCTCTTGCATACGAACAAGGAGCAGGAGTAGGCTACTCAGTCTTTCAAGCCTGCTCCGCCATTCAATAAGATCATGGCTGATCTGATTGTAACCTCTCACCTACCCTCAATAACTTTCACCCCCTTGTTCATCAAGAATCTATCTAGCTCTGCCTTAAAAATATTCAAAGACCCCGTATCCACTGCCTTTTGAGGAAGAGAGTTCCAAAGACTCACGACTTTCAGAGAAAAAATTTCTTCTCATCTTTGTCTTAAATGAGCGACCCCTTATTTTTAAATAGTGACCCCTAGTTCTAGATCCTCCCGCAAGCATCCTCTCCACATCCACCTGATCAACACCCCTCAGGATCTTAAAGGTTTTGATCAATTCACCTTGTACTCTTCTAAACTCCAGTGGATACAAGCCTAACCTGTCCAACCATTCCTCATAAGACAACCTGCCCATTCTTGGTATTAGCCTAGTAAGCCTTCTCTAAACTGCTTCTATCCCATTTAATGTACTCAAGAAATATCTTTTGCTGCAGAGCAAGCAATTTCAGTCATGATTTATCTGGTTTAATTGACTGTGGGACCATTTCACTCTGAGTAAAATTATATTATAGCAACACCTAGCATTATTTCATTGGCCTTTTGTGTAACTGTTTAATATGCTATCAGTTCTGAATTGCTCCAGGATTGACCGAGTCTTTCCCTCTTAAGGGCTATGTTTGGGGCTTGTCATAAATCTGGTTGGGTTGTAATCATGTTTGGTGATATAGTGAAGTTGTTTCTTTTAAACCAGTCACGAGCTTAAGACAGTGAAGTTTTACTTAGATCCATTAATTTTGTTGTTACTAATATTGTTTGGTGTGATTTTACAGTGTGTGCCTTAGGTTTACCTGTTGATATTCTGCATTTCTGCTTGTTCCTTGTAATCCACCTGATTTTAATGTGGCTGTTTAGTTTTTAAACCATGTGGTTTTTTAGTTTTCAAACCAGAAAGTATCATGTCCAATGTAGGAGAAAATCTAAAAGTGTGAGTGATTACAGCATTCTAACTTAATGGGAGCAAGGGAAGGTGTTCAGATGACCACAGATGCAGCGTGCCATATAATTCAGGTTTCCTTGCTGCTGAATCCTTTGTTTATTTCGAGGAGTATATTTGTAGATATATCTTTAAAGCAATGACATGCACAATTAGTGCAAAGGCATTACTGATCTTTACTGATGTGAAAGTATGCTGCTGTGTCGACAGTTGGTTTGAGCGCCCAGCTGGGGTACTGTCTCCAGCAAGAGGTATTGATTCAAACTCCCAAACAAGCTTTAGCTGCATCCAGTAGCACTGGTATCTGAGTGTTGCCTTTAATGGTGTTAAATGGATTAAAAAGCCACAGGAGTGAAGATGAGTATCTTTCAGATGAATGTTGATTTGGTCTCCAGCCATACTTCCACTCCGCCATGTATGTTTAAATATATAATTTGACTCTTATGGGCTACCTTTACTTAGGTTTGGTGCTGGACATGATAATGCTGATAGCTATCTCCTTGTCATTAATCTATTAAGACAATAATGCAGACAGATTAGTAGTTTTGATTTTGTTGCTGCAGGATGTAGCAGCTTGTAAAGGGGGAGGTGATAAAATAATCAATTTTATAGATAAATTGAGTATATCTTTTGTATGGATGCAATCAATGTCCAAGACACACACTACCTGCAAAAACTTAGATACATTTTAGGAACACAAGTGACATGAGTAAATCATTCAGCCCTGTTCCGCTATTCAAGTTAGATCGTGGCTAATCTGTCTTAATTCTCTTTACTTGCCTTGGTTCCATGTCCTTGAGTATCCTTACCTGACAATTATCAGACCAGCTCAGTTTTGAAATTTTTCAGTTGACCCCCAGCCTCGATTGTTTTTTGGGAGAGAGCGTTCCAGATTTCCACTAATCCTTTGTGTGAAGAATTTTGTAATCCAATCATCATCAAGTATTGATAACCACAGAATTTTTATAGCACAGAAGGAGACCACTCGGCCTGTCGTATCGGTGCAGGCTCTCCGAATGAACAGTGCACTTAGCGCCTTTTCCCCATCTTATCCCTGTAATCCTGCACATCCTTCCTGTTCAGATAATCTGCCATTAATATTAGTTAATAAACCTTGCTACAACTAATAAATCTTACTACTACTGTAAATGAACTTTGCTGCTGCTAATAAACCATACTACTATCATTAAATTCACTTACTACTGTAGGAACCTGATTTAGGTTCTTAATTTCCCAGCTCCTAATTCAAAACAAATACCCGAGTTTGGATAGAACAGAAAAGCACCCATCAATCACTTACCCATTTCCTTTGATATCATACTTCTTTAGACTTCTCGCTGGTCTCGCAGTGACTCTCTCACTGTCTGCCACTCATTATATCCCCGCTGTGCTCTTGCCTCTCCTGCTGGTCTCGCAGTGACTGAGTACAAATCATTTTACAATGATTTATACTGATCTATAATATATCAAACATCTTGCCTGCAAACTTCCTGCTGACATTTTCTTTTATAAATGTACATATAGAAATTTATATGGAAATATACAAATAAAGACAGAATGTATGACTTCAAATTGAGGATTGAGTTATATTCATGCTGCCCTAGTTCAACTCTCTCTACTTTCTAACCCAGCTTCACTTGAAGACGACACTTGATCTTGACTCTGTGCAGTACCACACTTGTAAGAAAAAGGTCTACACAATGCAAATAGTTTGTCCCGGGACAGTGAAAGTTGTGCAGCCTGTGTTTGAAAATATCTATCAAGTCTCCTCTTAGCCTTCTCCTCTCCAAGGAAAACAGTCCTAACTTCTCCAATCTTTCCTCATAACTGAAGTGTCTCATCCCTGGAACCATTCTCATAAACCTCTTCTGTGCTCTCTCCAATGCATTCCCATCCTTCCTATAGTGTGGTGCCCAGAACTGTACACAATACTGCAGCTGAGGTCTAACCAGTGTCTTATATAAGTTCATCAAAACCTCCTTGCTCTTATACTCTATGCCCCTATTAATGAAGCCTAGAATACTGCATGCTTTAGAAACAGCTCTCTCTACCTGTCCGACCACCTTTAATAATTTATGTACATATACACCCAGGTCTGTCTGCTCCTGCACACCCTTTAGAATGGTTTCCATTATTTTACACTGTCTCTCCATGTTCTTTGTACCAAAGTGTATCACCTCACACTTCTCTGCAATGAACTTCATCTGCCAGCTATTTGCCCACTCCACCAATGTGTCAATGTCCTTTTGAAGTTCGACACTGTCCTCCTCACGGTTTACAGTTCTCCCAAGTTTTGTGTAGTCCACAAACTTTGAAATTGTCCCCTGCACACCAAGATCTAGATCGTTTATATATATCAGGAAAAGCAAGAGGCCCAATACCGATCCCTGGGGAACTCAACTACAAACTTTCTTCCAGCCCAAAAAATACCCATTAACCATTACTCTCTGTTTCCTATCCCTCAGTCAATTTTGTATCCATTTTGCTACTGCCCCTTTTATTCCATGACCTATAACTTTTCGACAAGTCTGTTGTGTGGCACTGTGCCTTTTGGAAGTCCATATACACCACATTAACGGCCTTGCCCTCTTCAACCATCTCTGTTACCTCTTCAAAAAACTCCGCTAGTTAGACACAATTTTCCTTTAACAAATCCATGCTGACTCTTCCGAATCAATCCACATTTTTTCATGTAACTATTAATTCTATCCCGAATAATTGTTTCTAGAAGTTTCCCCACCACCGACATTAAACTGACTAGTCTGTAATTGCAGGGCAGATCTTTACAACCTTTTTTGAACAAGGGGAAAAAAAAACAGCCAGTTTTCTTGTTCCTAATTACTGCCCACTGGCTTCTCCTGGAAAGTGCTTGTATCACAGTATCTCACAGTGCAGAAGAGGCCCTTTGGCCCATCAAGTCTGCACCGACACGTGAGAAACATCTGACCTACCTACTTAACCCCATTTACCAGCACTTGGCCTATAGCCTTGAATGTTATGACGTGCCAAGTGCTCATTCCAAGTACTTTTTAAAGGATGTGAGGCAACCCGCCTACACCACCCTCCCAGGCAGCGCATTCCAGACCGTCACCACCCTCTGAGTAAAAAAGTTTTTCCTCACATCCCCCCTAAACTTCCTGCCCCTCACCTTGAGCTTATGTCACCTCATCTCTGACCCTTCAACTAAGGGGAACAGCTGCACTCTATCCACCCTGTCCATGCTCCTCATAATCTTGTACACTTCGATCAGGTCACCCCTCAGTCTTCTCTGCTCCAACGAAAACAACCTAAATCTATCCAACCTCTCTTCATAACTAATATGTTTCATCCCAGGCAACATCCTGGTGAATCTCCTCTACACCCCCTCCAGTGCAATCACGTCCTTCCTATAATGTGGCGACCAGAACTGCACACAGTACTCCAGCTGTGGCCTCACCAAGGTTCTATACAACTCCAACATGACCTCTCTACTTTTGTAATCTATGCTTCGATTGATAAAGGCAAGTGTCCCATATGCATTTTTCACCACCTCACTAACATGCCCCTCTGCCTTCAGAGATCTATGGACACACATGCCAAGGTCCCCTTGTTCCTCAGAACTTCCTAGTGTCATGCCGTTCATTGAATACTTCCTGGTCAAATTACTCCTTCCAAAGTATACGACCTCACACTTTTCAGGGTTAAATTCCATTTGCCACTTATCTGCCCATTTGACCATCCAGTCTATATCTTCCTGTAGCCCAAGACACTCAACCTCACTGTTAACCACCTGGCCAATCTTTGTGTCATCCGCAAACTTACTAATCCTCCCCCCTACATAGTCATCTTTATGTTGTTTATATAAATGACGAATAATAGGGGACCCCGCAAAGATCCCTGTGGTACACCACTGGCTTCTAGTCACTAAAGCATCCTTCTGTCATCACCCTCTGTCTCCTACAACTAAGCCAATTTTGAATCCACCTTATCAAATTACCCTGTATCCCATGTGCATTTGCCGCCTTTATAAATCTCCCATGTGGGACCTTGTCAAAGGCTTTGCTGAAATCCATATAAACTACATCAACTGCACTACCCTCATCTACACACCTGGTCACCTCCTCAAAAAATTCAATCAAATTTGTTAGGCATGACCTCCCTCTGACAAAGCCATGCTGACTATCCCTGATCAAACCTTGCCTCTCCAAGTGGAGATAGATTCTCTCCTTCTGAATTTTCTCACTGGTCTGTAGTTCCCTAGCATATTTCTACAACCCTTCTTAAAAAACGGAACCACATTAGCTGTTCTCCAGTCCTCTGGTACCTCCCCCGTGGCCATTAAAGATTTGGGTCAGAGCCCCTGTGATCTCCTCCCTTGCCTCCCTCAGCAGTCTGGGGCACAAATCATCCGGACCTGGAGATTTGCCCACTTTTAAGCCTGCCAATACCTCCAATACCTTGTCACTCCGTATATCAATTTGCTCAAGAACCTCGCAGTCTCTCTCCCCGAGTTCGATACCTTCATCCTCATTCTCTTGGGTAAAGACGGATGTGAAGTATTCGTTCAACACTAGCGATGTCCTCTGGCTCCACCCATGGATTGCCCCTTTGGCCGCTTCTCTTTCCATGGTTATCCTCTTCCCATTGGTATACTTATAGAATATCTTGGGATTTTCCCTACTTTGACCAGCCTGAGCTTTCTCATATCCCCTCTTTGCTCTCTTAATTGTTTTCTTAAGCTCCACCCTGCACTTTCTGTACTCCACTAATGCCTCTGCTGATTTGCTCCCTTGTACCTGCTAAAAGCCTCTCTTTTCCTTCTCATCATATCCTGAATATCTCTGGTCATCCATAGTTCTCCGAGCTTGTTACTCCTTCCTATCACCATAGAGGGAACATGTTGAGCCTGTACCCTCCCCATTTCCTTTTTGAACACACCCCCCACTGCTCTTCTGTAGATTTCCCCACAAGTAACTGTTCCCAGTCTACCTTGGCCATATCCTGCCTTATTTTACTAAACTCCGCTCTCCCCCAATCCAAAACATTTTTTTTGCAACTTGTCCATTTCTTTGTCCATAGCAAGTTTCCGGGCAAGGACAGGATTATGGTCAACTGTTTTGTGGTCCGCAGTTGATTTGCCTGCTCATGCTCAGTGTTTAGGCTTACAAGAATGGGAACTTGGTAAGAGATACACTAGGATTGCCTAGCTTCTGGTGCTGTTAACACCAATGAAAGTCAGCAACACCAATGAAAGTCAGCACCACCAGCAGATGGGGAGAAAATTGAGGAGGTGGGTGGGAATGGTGCAACTTATGTATCAGAATTTGTGGTAAAAATATTTTACTGAACGGTAATAATTTACCTTATTTTCAATACTAACTATCCTTATGTCCCAGTACTCCTACTGACAGTACTGTATCACCTGTATCTGTACAAGGCCACATCCATATTTCCCCAGTCCTCAACCAGTTCAACTGGAAGGCTGATAAACCAATGTTGATTTTGTCCTCACTTTCAGACCCCTTAATAGCCTCACTCCTCCACCAGTCCACATCTCCCTGTAAGCACCCTCTTGCTGGTCTATTTCCCATTCCCTTATTCTATCTCTGCTTCACTATCATTAATCTTTCTTTGGCCACTATCTCTGTGCCTGAGGTTAGCATGTCAACTGCTTTTCTACCTTCAAAAGGTTGATAAAAACCCTTATTGGAACTATGTTTTCACCCCGTCCTGATAGACTCGAGAAACTGAGGTTGATCTGAGAGCAGAGAAGGTTCTAGAGAGATTTAATAAAGGTGTTTAAATTTCTAAGGGAGTTTGATAAAGTGAATAAGGAGTAAGGTTTCCACAGGCAGGAGTGTTGGCAATCAGAGGACACAAACTTCAGATAATTGCGAAAATAACCTGTGGAGAAGTTGTTTCCACTTGTGGGTGAGACCAAAACTGGATGTTTTCACTTGAACTGTGCTGGAACCAGTGCCCTGGTGAAATGAATAACTAGGCTGTAGAGAGGGCTTTAAACTTTTTTTTTTGCAAAAATATACTTTATTCATAAGATATCTTCAACAACATTTCAAACCATTTCAAAATCACCATCACAAAAATACAATCAGGTTCAACTTTTACAACATGTATCATGAAATGCATCAATACAATAAATGAATATTACAATCATTTGCAGACATTCATTTTGAGCTGTACAGCCCGAGGGGATTTAAACAGTTCCCAGTCCCTCGGTGCACTGTGGCAGAAAGGTCTTAGACAGCGACCTTTCCCCATTGCGCCTTTGCGGCAGCTGCCCCAAGCTTTAGTGCGTCCCTCAGCACGTAGTCCTGGACCTTGGAATGTGCCAGTCTGCAACACTCGGTCGGGGACAACTCTTTGCACTGGAAGACCAACAAGTTTCGGGCAGACCAAAGAGCGTCTTTCACCGAGTTGATGATCCTCCAGCTGCAGTTGATGTTTGTCTCGGTGTGTGTAGAGGGCTTTAAACTAAATAGAGAGGAGCAGGGTAATGGCAGGGGATAGGTAGGCTTACAAAGCAAAAGGTATGGCAGCCTTGCAGGGCAGCTATTTAGGTAATGATACCCAAAGTGTGACAGGAAGGGACAGAGTGTACAAACATTTAAAAAAAGCAGCAAATAGGGTCAAAGGAGGGAAAAAGGTAAAAAGGCAAAATTAATTGCCCTTTACTTAAATGCACGTTGTATTATTCAGAACAAAATAAATAAATTAATGGCAGAAATAGAGGTTAATGGGTTTGACTTTATAGCCATTACGGATATGTGGTCACAAGGAGATCAAAGCTGGGAACTAAATATTCAGGGGTATGTGACTTTTCGAAAGGTTAGGCAGGAAGGAAAGGGTGGTGGGGTAGCTTTGTTAGTATGAGATGGAATAATACGATAGCAAGAAAAGATCTTGGATTGGAAGATGTAGAATCCGTATGGGTGGAGGTAAGAAATAACAAGGGGAAGAAGACACTGGTGGGTGTAGTCTATAGGCCACCTGACAGTAGCTATACTGTAGGACAGAGAATAAATCAGGAGATAGAGGGCATGTAAAAAAGGTAGTACATTAATCATGGGTGACTATAATCTTGTAGATTGGGAAAATCAAATTGGTAGAGGTAGAACGAGCAAGAATTCATGGAGTGTATTAGGAACAGTTTCCTGGAATGATATGTTGTGAACCCAACCAGGGATCAGGCTATTTTGGATCTGGTAATATGTAATGAGGCAGGTTTAATAAATGATCTCTGAGTAAAGGATTGTCTAGGAAACAGTGAGCATAACATGGTAGAATTTAGCATTCAGTTTGAGTGTGGGAAACCTGGGTCTGAAACAACTGTACTAAACGTCAATAAGGGTAATTACAATGGAATGAGGGCAGAGTGGACTGGGAAAGCAGTTTAGCAGAAAAGACGGTTGATGAACAATGGCAGACGTTTAAGAAAATAGTTCATAACTCTCAACAAAGGGATATCCCAGTGAGGAAGAAGGATTCAAGGAAGGGGATACACCAACCATGGTTAACCAAGGAAGTTAAGGACAGTATCAAATTGAAAGAAAAAACATACAATGTGGCAAAAATTAGTGGTAAGCCAGAGAGAGGGTTGGAGAAGTTTTAAAAACCAACGAAAGATGACCAAAAAATTAATAGAGGGAGAAAATAAACTTTGAGGGTAAACTAGCAAGTAATATAAAAACGGACAGTAAGAACTTCTTTAAATATATAAAAAGGAAGAGAGAGGCCAACGTGAACATAGGCCCCTTAGAGAATGAGGCTGGGGAAATAATAATGGGGAATCAGGAAATGGCAGAGGAGTTGAATAAATGCTTTGCATCAGTCTTTACGGTAGAAGATACAAACAGCATTCTAAAAATACTAAATAATCAAGGGGCAAAAGTGGGGGAGGAAATAAATACGATAACTATCACGAGAAAAAAAGTACTAGGGAAACTAATGGGGCTAAAGGCCAATTAGTCCCCTGGACCTGATGGGTTGCATCCTAGGATATTAAAGGAAGTAGCTACAGCGATAGTGGGTGCACTGGTAGTAATTTTCCAAGGATCCTTAGATTCTGGAAAAGTCCCAGAGGATTGGAGAACGGCCAATGTAACACCCTTATTCAAAAAGCGAGGGAGGCAAAAAGCAGGTAACTATAGGCCAGTTAGCTTAACATCTGTCATTGGGAAAATGTTAGAGTCTATTATAAAGGATGTAATAGCAGGACATTTAGAAATATATAATCTAATCAAGCAGAGTTAGCATGGCTTCATGAAGGGGAAATCATGCCTAACAAATTTATTAGAATTCTTTGAGGAGGTAACAAACAGGATAGATAAGGGGGAAGCAGTAGATGTAATATATTTGGCTTTCCAAATAAGGTACCACACTTAAGGCTACTTAATAAGATAAGAGCCCATGGTATTGGGGGTAGTATATTAGCATGGATACAGGATTGGCTAACTAATAGAAGACACAGAGTTGAGATAGGAGGGCATTTTGGGGATGGCAACCTGTAAATAGTGGAGTACCACAGGGATCAATGCTGGGGCCTCAATTATTTACAATATATACTAATGACTTAGATGAGGGAAGTGAATGTACTATCGCCGAGTTTGCGGATTACACAAAAATAGGTGGGAGGCAAGTGGTGAGGATGACACAAGGAGTCTAAAGAGAGATATAGACAGGTTAAGTGAGTGGGAAAAAACTTGGCAGATGGAATGTAATGTGGGAAAATGTGAGGTTGTGCACTTTGGTAGGAAGAGAGGAGCTGAATATTATTTAAATGGAGAAAGACTGCAGCAGAGAGGGATTTAGGAGTCCTTGTGCATGAATCCCAAAAAGCTAACATACAAGTTCAATAGGTAATAGGGAAGGCAAATGGAATGTTAGTGTCATAAGGACTCGAAACGTTAACTGTGCTCCTCTCCACAGATGCTGTCAGACCTGCTGATTTTTTCCAGGTATTTTTATTTTTGTTTTTGAAATGGAATGTTAGCCTTTATTTCAAAGTGGATAGAGTATAAAAATAGGGAAGTCTTGCTAAAAGTATACAAAGCATTAGTTAGACCACACCTAGAATACTGTGAACAGTTTTGGTCCCCTTATCTAAGGAAAGATACACTGGCATTGGAAGCAGTCCAGAGAAGGTTCACTAGGTTGATCCCGGGTATGGAGGGATTTTATTATGAGGAAAGGTTGAGTAGGCTGGGCCTGTACTCACTGGAGTTTAGAAGAATGAGAGGCAACCTTATTGAAACATATAAGATTCTTAGGGGGCTTGACAGGGTAGATGCTTAGAGGTTGTTTCCCCTTGTGGGAGAGCCTAGGACCAGAAAGCATAATCTCAGAGTCAGGGGGTCGCCCATTTAAGATAGAGATGAGGAGGGATTTCTTCTCTCAGAGGGTAGTGAATCTGTGGAATTCTTTACCGCAGAGGGCTAGAGAGGCTGGGTCATTAAGTATATTCAAGGCTAAGATAGACAGATTTTTAATCAGTAAGGGAATGAAGGGTTATGGGAAAAGGCAGGAAAGTGGAGTCGAGGATTATCAGATCAGCCATGATCTCATTGAGTAGCGGAGCAGACTAAATAGGCTGAATGGCCCATTTAGAATTAGATCTAAAGGGGAGATAGTCGTGTAGTGGGTAACCTCACTGGACTAGAAATCCAGAGTCCCAGGCTAATGCTCTGGGGACATGGGTTTACATTCCACCATGGCAGCTGGTGGAATTTAAATTCAACTATTAAAATTTGGAATACAAAGCTAGTCTCAGTAATGGTGACCATGAAACTATCATCGATTATTGTAAAAACCCATCTGATTCAGTAATGCCCTTTTAGGGAAGGAAATCTGCCATCCTTACCTGGTCTGGCCTACACGTGACTCCAGACCCACAGCAATGTGGTTAACTCTTAACTGCCCTCTGAAATGGCCTTGCAAGGCACTCAGTTCAAGAATAGCTGGGTGGGCAACACATGTTGGCCTTGCCAGCAATGCCCACATCCCATGAAAGAATATTTAAAAATACATTTAAGGGGGAGCTTAAAGGAACAGAAGATTAAGCTGGCAGAGTTAGATGAAGAGGGATGGAAGGGGGCCTGTGTGTAGCATAAATGCTGACCTAGGGAAAGTTAGCTAAGTGGCCTTTTTCCATGCTCTAGACTCTACGCCTCTATGAACCAGAGGGGAATTGAGAGTTTATTTTACACTGTGGGGTTGTTATGGCCTGGAACACAGGTGAAAGCAGATTCGATATAAATTTTCAAAAGGGAATTTGATAACAATGGTTACAGCGCAGGAGGAGGTCAGTTGGCCCATTGTGTTTGTGCAGGCTCTCCAAAGAAGCAATTCATCATGTGCCACTCCCCCGCCGTCTCCCTGTACATTTTTCAGTTAATCCAGTTCCTCCTTAGATGCCTTAATCGACCCTGCCTCCACCACATTCTCAGGCAGCGCATTCCAGATAACTTGTTGTGTGAATAAGTTTTTCCTCATCTCACCATTGCATCTTTTGCCAATCACCTTAAATCTGTGCCCTCTGATTCTCGACCCTTCCACCAATGGCTTTTCCCTATCTGCTCTGTCTGGGCCCCCTCCTCTATCAAATACCTCCAAAGAAAACAGCCCCAGCTTCTCCAATCTAATTACGTAAATGGAGTTGTTTATCCCTCGAACCACTCTCGTGAATCTTTCCTGCACACTCTCTAATGCCATCACAATCCTTCCTCAAGCACTTGAAAAGGAAATGTTTACAGGGAAATGGCGAGAGGGTGGGGAGAAGTTGTAAAGCTGTTTCAAAGAGCTGGCAAAGGCATGCTGAGCTGAATGGCGTTCTGAGTTGTGTTCTACGATGCCTCTTGCCATGTTTCCACAGAATTGTACATCTATTATTGTTGAGTAGCGTATTTGGTGCAGCACGTCCAAGTTTCAATGAACATTATGTAAGGAATCAAATTATTTATTTGGCTGTTTAAGCATCAGTTTTCAGTTGCTTCCACGATAATAATTTAACACATTTTAAATTAACCCCCTCTTCCTCTTCAATGCCAATGAACTTTTCCCCTCCTTGAGTTTTCTCTAAACTTTCAGAGCATAATGAAATTGAATATGCAGAGCTGCAGTTTATTAAAAATGAAACTGGTACATGTCCTTTTGCAATCATATTTTGATTTGGTTCAACTGAATTGAATACATTTTCTGTCTCAGGCATACAAGTAGTCGTTTGGTAGTGCAGTACTTGAATATTGCTGAACAAGAGACATGCTGTCAAAGCTGTTCGTCTTGCACTCTTTTTTTAATCCAGCAATACTGAATAAATATTACAAGTTCTTGCTTCCAATTCCCATCTGTTTGTACTTATGAGCGGGGCGGGGACGGGGGAAAGGGTACTTTAAAAACTCAGCCTATGACTTCGCTGTGTTATTCGGTTCGAGGAGGAACGGGGGCGGGTTGGGGGGTGGTGAGCAGGTACAGTGTCGGAGCTGAATTCCTTTTTAAATACAAATGACCAATCCAAGAATTGGTTCTTGAACCCTGGAGTTTGTATTGCGAAGAACAAACGCGTGGAATCACTGGGAATGAAGGTTCGTACTCCCGGGAATCTAGGTTCCATAATGTCTACATCTCTGCAAAATTCACGTGGAGGGTGACTAGATGATCGAGGTGCCCTGTCCTCTGGTGCAGCCACCCACAGTCGCTAGTCCACGAATCGCAAGTTTCGCATTTGTCGGCGGGCCAGTCAGTCCGCACCATCCCTGCTGTGGTTTTATCATTTTCTGCGCAATTTGTACAGCATTTTATTTTCGAAGTGAAAGGCACGGACAGACGGCACTTGAGCTACTGCGACATTGTAATCTCATCATGTCCGTGACAGAAATGCTGTTACATTACTTGCTTTGAAGTTGTTTTTCAAGGTGTTTTGGTGGTTATTGTGCTACAGCAGTGTATTAGAAGCAGGACGATTAACTATTGCGCCTTGAGTGGCTAAAATAAACACATTTGTTAGAATTTGTTTTAAAAATATTTCCTCGCGATAGAGGCTGTGGGACGGCTTTGCCGTTGCAGTTTCGTGTTTAATGTTGAAGGTTTGTTGCTTGTCAGGAGGAACAGCGGTACGTAAACGGGTGAAGTTAAACAATACGTCTACTGGCTATAGTTTGTTATCATTTTAAAGAGTCGTTGAAGTAACTGGAGACTTTTGTATTGTTGGAAAGCTGTGCGCGCACTGTTGGGAGAATCTGCTAAACAGTGACTATGGGAATTTGGTACTTGATAAGGTTTCCCACCATAGTCTTCCACCTAAGGACTTTTCACAGCAAGTGTGCAAATGAACGCTGTCAATTGTCGCATTGATTTAAAGAAGTTCTCAACAGATTTGCTTTAAATGAATCCTTAGAGGGCTTAGAGATTAAGGTTTGTGGGAGGTTGTTCCAGTCCTATAATTGTTTTGGGAGTTGGGGGTGGGATTGCGGTGTGGAAGGAGTTAGTTGGGGTGTATACAGTTGTAGCTGTTAGTTATGAACTCTTCAAGCTTGGTCACTTTTGGGTTTGATGTACAGCTTAGAAATATTTAATTGTCCATTCAAAATTTTGTAGAGGCATGTGAACCTGGTAAGACCAGAAATTTGGTGTAAAGACCATAAGACCAGAAATTAGGCCATTCGGCCCATCGAGTCTGCTCCGCCATTCAATCATGGCTGATAAGTTTCTCAACCCCATTCTCCCGCCTTCTAAGGAGATGCTATGAAATTTTTATCCAAGGCACAGCAGTAAATATATTGTTTATTGTTCATATGATTGGCAAAAGAACCAGAGGTAACAGGTGGAAAAACTTGAATGCAACGAGCGGTTAGAATTTGGAATGCACCTCTTGGTCTGATGGTGGATACAGATTCAATCAAAGCTTTGGATAAATACTTGATGGAGAAAACATTTCAGGGATTATGTGGAAAGGGCAGCGCGGAGTGGGACTAACTGGATTGCCCTTGAAAAGGGTTTACAAAGACCTGATGGGCCGAATGAGCCGCTGTGGTCCTTTATTACTCGATAATACAAAATAATCGGTGTAATTAATTACATTTAAGGGGATAGCTTTAACTAAGCAGAGAATACCAACTTTAAAGAGATACAAATTGTATTAAATAAAAACTGGTGTACATAAATGATTGAAAAATAAATAGGAGAAAGGCAGTGTGTGTGTTTATGTATATAATATATGTATGTATGTGTGTGTGTATATATATATTTATATATATGTATATGTGTGTGTGTGTGTGTCTATAATTTTTAATTAAAATGATGGGACAATGGAGCCTATTGCCTGCAATTTATATGCCATGTGGGAATTCTAACACTTGCATGTGTCTCTGAGTAACTGCACATGCAGAAGGTGCATCTCATTCAGCACTGCCAGCCACTAGCCACATATGGTTAATTAAAAACCCAGCTATGGCTCATTGAAATTCTGATTAGTGCATCAAAACTGAGTGATAGGCATTGGGGTTGGGCATGGGTTCTCAACACTCATGCTCGCATGGCATTTGCATGTGAACTTTAACCCTTCTGCACATTTGTTAAAATAGTGGGTGTTTTACTTGGTTACTGATTGATGGTAAATATTTAAGTATACTTGCACATATGAAGTTTAATTATCTGTACCGTGTGAGGGTATGTAAAGTGTTTGACTAAAACTAGTGCATGTGCCTAAGACAGTGCCATCACTATCACGTCGCAGATCGCCAGTTTCTATTGGACAACACTGCTCTAGTTGTTCAAGCTAAAATTCAGGGTTTCTGAGCTTTAGGAGTGCCTGGATTCACTGCAGGGCTGTGGCTGAGAATTTCTTGACATGCACATTTCTGCAGTGACAGAGTTTTTAGGAGAATAGTTAACGGGTAGCTATCCAGGAGAGGAGAAGGTAGACATTGTATGCATTCTCTTAGAATGTGACACTTTCAAACCAATTTTCAGTGTTGAATAACAGCAAGGGTGATAACATATTGGGCATACATCATTGGCATCATGGGGCAAATAACTGCATTGGGAACCAGTGAAGAGTATCAAGGCAGGGAAAATAGGGGACTTGATATTCAGGGGGATAGACAAACATTTCTGTAACTGCTGATGTGAGTCCCATATTGTATGTTTTGTCCCTGGTGCCTAGGTAAAGAACATCACTGATAGGGTGCAGAACGTTTTGAGGGGAGCAAGGGAACAGCCAGAAGTCCTGGTCCATGTGGGAACCAATGACTTAGAAAGTGAAAAGGGCTGACGTCCTATAGTCAAGAGTTTAGGATGATTGGAAAATTAAAGAACAGGACCTCAAAGATAATAATCTCCGATTACTCCCAGTGCCACATTTCAGTGATTGTAGGAATGTTTAGCATGAGACAAGTTAATGAGGTTGAGATTGGAGAAATGGAGTAGGATGGATGACTTCAGAATCCTTGGGCATTGGGACCAGTTCTGTGGCAGGAGGGACATGTTCAAGGTTGCACCTCAGTAGAGCTGGGACTAGTGTCCTTGTTAATATGGCAGGAAGTTGGCACCATGATGAAATGGAGGACTGAGAAAGACGAATAACACTAGAGTAAAGAATAGTTCAGAAATAGAGATCAGGTAGGGGTAAATGTGAGGCAGCCTATGATGGAGTGCACCTATGTAAACGTGAGGAGCATGGTAAATTAAGATGGTGAGCCGCAGGCTCAAATAACCACATAGGACAATGATATATGGCAATAATAGAGACCTGCTCGAAGAGGGGAGGATTAGAAACTAAATATTCATGACTGGAGGGTATTCAGGAAAGATTAGGAAGGATTAAAAGCAAGTGGAGTGGCAGTATTGATCAAATAAACTATTGTAGCATTCAGAAGGGCTGGTGTAGCTGAGTGGTTAAAGACAACATCTAGTTGGTTAGGATTAAAGAGCAATAGAAGAGCTGTTTTGCTACTGCGTATATAATGCTGGTCTCCAAATCATGGGAAGGAGATGGAGAGGAGCACATTTACTTAAAGCTGCAGTAACTGCAGAGTGGTGATAATGGGAACTTCAATTATCCTAATGTAGACTGCAGTATTGATAGTGTAAGGGCCAAGAGGGGGAGGAATCCCTGAAATGTGAAAAGATCTTTCTTGATCAGTGTGCTTCCAATGAGGAAGCATGGATCAAGTTCTAAGGAATGAAGTGAGGCAGTGGAACATGTTTCAGCAGGGGAGCATTTGGAAAACACTGATCTTATCATTAGGTTTAGAATAGTTATGGAAAAGGACTAGCTACAAAGGTAAAAATATTAAACAAGAGGAGAACTAATTTCAGTAAAGGGGCCTAGCCCAGGTTGATTGGAATCAAAAATCATTAGGCAAAACAATGGGAGACCTTCAGAGAGTAGATGGTTCTGGTACAGAATGAACATAACCCCATGATGGGGAAAGGAAAGACATCCAAAGCTAGAGCTGTCTGGATGACTTAAGATTTATAGATTAAAATGAGATAGAAAAAGAAGTCTTATGACAGTTGATATAGAAACTACGGAGGAGACCTTCCAAAGGAACTAAGAGGGGCTTTAAGAATAGATTCATGGCTAAAATAAAAGGAAACCCGAAAACTTTTTATAAAGATATAAATAGTAAAAGGGTAGTCAAAGGATGGGTGGGGTCACATAGGAGAATTTCCTGTGCATGCAGAGGACATGGCCAAGGTACTAACTGAGCACTTTGTATGCCTTCCCTAGAGAAGTGGATGCTGCCAATGTAACAATAAAGGAAAAGACAGTGATGATAATGGAGAGAATAAAACGAGATAAACATAGGAACATAAGACATAGTAGCAGTAGTAGGCCATTCGGCCCCTCGAGCCTGCTCCGCCATTCGAAAAGATCACGGCTGATATGGTTGTGGTCTGAATTCCACCTTCCTGTCTGCTCCCCATAACCCTTGATTCCTTTGTCTATCAAAAACCTAACTAACTCAGCCTGGAATAAATTCAGTGACCCAGCTTCCACTGCTTTCTGGGGACGAGAATTCCATATACTAACAACTCTTTGAGAGAAAAAATTCCTCCTTATCTCAATTTTAAAAGGGAGACCTCTTATTTTTAAGCTGTGTCCCTTAGGTCTTGTCTCCCCCACAAGAGGAAACATCCTCCTGGTAACCAACTTATCAAGTCCACTCTATCTTAAATGTCTCAATATGATCAACTCTCATTCATCTAAACTCCAATGGGTATAGGCCCAATCTGCTCAACCTTTCTTCATAAGGTAAGCCCTTCATCCCAGGAATCAGTCTTGTGAACCTGAACTGTTTCTAACGCATTTTTATCCTTTTTCAAATAAGCAGACCAAAACTGAACACAGTACTCCAGATGTGGTCTCTCCAAGGCCCTATGTAGTTGCAGTAAAACTTTGCTATTTTTATATGCCATTCCCCTTGTAATAAACACCAACGTTCCATTTGCCTTCTTAATCCTTTGCTCTACCTGCATACTAACTTTTTGTGATTCATGCACCAGGAAACCCAGATCCACAAATGCAAGACACACAAATGTAACCCCATTATTTAACAAAGGAGGGAGAGAGAAAAGAGGGAACTACAGACCTGTGAGCCTGACATCAATGGTAGGGAAAAGGCTAGAATCTATTATTTACGAAAGGGAAATCACGTTTGTCAAACCTGTTGGGGCTTTTTGAGGGTGTAACTAGCAGAATAGATAAGGGGGAACCAGTGGATCTGGAATATTTGGATTTCCAGTAGGCTTTTGATAAGGTTCCACATAAGAGGTTAGTAAACAAAATTAGAGCTCATTGGATTGGGGGTAATATACTGGCATGGATTGAAAATTGATTGATGGACAGAAAACGGAAAGTGGGAAAAAAATGAGTCATTCTCAGGTTGGAAGGCTGTGACTAGTGGGGTACTGCAAAAATCAGTGCTTGGGCCCCAACTATTCACAATCTACATCAATGATTTGGATGTGGGAGCCAAGTGTAATATTCCCAACACAAATGAAAACAGAAAATGCTGGAAAAACTCAGGCCTTGCAGCATCTATGGAGAGAGAAACCGAGTTAACGTTTCGAGTCCATATGACCCTTCTTCAGAGTGGGTCAGAGCAGTAATATTTCCAAGTTTGCTGATGATATAAGATTAGGAAAATGTGAAATTGTCCATTTTGGCAGGAAGAATAAAAGAGAAGCATATTATCTAAATGGTGAGAGATTGCAGAACTCTGAGGTGCAGAGGGATCAGGTGTCCTAGTGCATGAATCACAAAAGGCTAGTATGCAAGGACAGCAAATAATTAGGAAAGTTAATAGAATGTTCGAATTTATTGCGAGGGGAATTGAATACAAAAGTAGGGAGTTGAGTTGTATAGGGCACTAGTGGGACCACATTTGGAGTATTGTGTACAGTATTGGCCTCCTTATTTAAGGAAGGATGTAAATGCATTGGAAGCAGTTCAGAGAAGGCTTACTAGACTAATACTAAGATAAAAGCAAAAAAGTGCGGATGCTGAAAATCCAAAACAAAAACAAAAATACCTGGAAAAACTCAGCAGGTCTGGCAGCATCTGCGGAGAGGATAGTTCTGTTGAAGGGTCATTCGGACTCGAAACGCTAACTGCGCTCCTCTCCGCAGATGCTGCCAGACCTGCTGAGTTTTTCTAGGTATTTTTGTTTTTGTTACTAGACTAATACCTGGAATGGGTGGGTTGTCTTATGAGGAAAGGTTGGACAGACTAGGCTTGTATCCGCTGGAGTTTAGAAGAGTAAGAGGCGACTTGATTGAAACATATAAGATCCTGAGGGGTCTTGACAGGGTGGATGTGGAGAAGATGTTTCCTCTTGTGGAAGAATCTAGAACTAGGGGTCACTGTTTAAAAATATAGGGTCGCCCATTTAAAACAGAGACAAGGTGAAATTTTTTTCACTGTTAGTGCGTCTTTGGAACTCTTCCTGGTGGAAGCAGAGTCTTTGAATATTTTTAAGGCAGAGGTGGATAGATTCTTGATAAGCAAGGGGGTGATAGGTTATTGGGGGTAGGTGGGATGCAGTTTTGAGGTTACTATCAGATCAGCCATGATCTTACTAAATGGCGGAGCAGGCTTGAGGGGCTGAATGGACTACTCCTGCTCCTTGTTCGTATACTCGTAGGTTGGAATGAGAGTTGTGAGGAGGATGCAAAGAGGCTTCAGTGGGATTTAGACAGGCAATGTGAGTTGGTAAGAACATAGCAGATGGAATATAATGTGGAAAAATTTAAAGTTATCCAGTTTGGCCAGAAAAGCAGTGTATTTCTTAAATGGGGAGGGATTGGAAAGTGTTGATGCCCAAAGGGACCTGGGCGTCCTTGTTCATGTGTCGATGAGAGCCAGCATGCTGGTGCAGCAAGCAATTAGGAAGGTAAATGGCATGTTGGCTGTTATTGCAAGAGGATTTGATTGCAGGAGTAAAGGTGTCTTGCTGCAATTGTATTGAGCCTTGGTGAGTACAGTTTTGGTCTCCTTACCTAAGGAAACATTTACTTGCCATGGAGGAAGCGCAACAAAGGTTCACCAGACTGATTCCTGGGATGCAGGGATTGTCCTGGAAGGATAGATTGAGGAGACTGGGCCTGTATGCTCCAGAATTTAGAAGAATGAGAGACGATCTCATTGAAACATACATTCAAAATTCTTATAGGGCTCGACAAGGCAGATGCAGGGTGGATGTTTCCTTAACCGGGGAATCAAGAATCAGGGGGCACTGTCTTAGAAACAGTGGTAGGCCATGTAGGACTGAGATATGGGCAGAAATGGCAGAGGCGCTTAATCAATATTTTGCCTCAGTTTTCACAGTGTAGGACACGAGTACCACCCCAATAGTAACAGGTAGTGCAGAGGGTATAGAGAAGGAGGAACTTAGAACAATTAGAGAAAAAGTACTGAGCAAATTATTGGGATTAAAGGGTAACAAGCCCCTAGGACCTGATGGCCTACGTCCCAGGGCCTTAAAGGAAGTGGCAGCAGAGATAATGGATGCATTGGCTATAATGTTCCAAAATTCCCTGGATTCTGGAAAGGTTCCAGTGGATTGGAGAAATGCTAATATAACGCCTTTATTCAAAAAGTGGGGGGAGGCAGAAAGCAGGAAACTATACACCAGTTAGTTTAACGTCTTTCGTTGGGAAATTATTTAAATCCATTATTAAGGAAGTAGTAATGGGGCGTTTGGAAAGTCAAAATGCAATCCATAAGAGTCAGCATGGTTTTATGAAGAGTAAATCGTGTTTGGCTAATTTGCTAGAGTTCTTTTGCAGATGTGACAAGCAAAGTGGATAATGGGGAACCTGTAGATGTAGTATATCTGGACTTCCAGAAGGCCTTTAATAAGGTGCCGCACAAAAGATTAGTACACAAGATAAGATCACACGGAGTGAGGGGTAATATATTAGCTTGGATAGAGGATTGGCTAACCAACAGAAAGCAGAGAGTCGGGATAAATGGGTCTTTTTCTGGATGGCAAGCTGTAACTAGTGGCATGCCACAGGGTTTGGTCCTTGGTCCCCAATTCTTCATAATCTATATTAATGACTTGGATTCAGGGATAGAAGGTACTATAGCTAAATTTGCAGATGACACCAAAATAGGTGGGAAAGTAAGTTGCAATGAACAAATAAGAAATTTACAAATGGATAGGTTAGGTGAATGGGCCAAAATTTGGCAGATGGAGTTTAAAGTGGATAAGTGTGAGGTTATCCATTTTGGTCGGTAGAATAAAAAGGTGACTTATTATTTGAATGGAGAGAAACTTCAGAATGCTTCAGTGCAGAGGGATCTGGGTGTCCTCGTGCCTGAATCGCTGAAAGCTAGTATGCAGGTACAGCAGGTAATAAGGAAGGCAAATGGAATTTTGGCATTTATTGCTAAAGGAATAGAGTATAAAAATAGGGAAGTGTTGTTGCAACTGTACAAGGCATTGATGAGACCGCACCTGGAGTACTGTGCACAGTTTTGGTCCCCATACTTGAGGAAGGATGTAGTTGCATTGGAGGCGGTTCACTGGATTGATTCCAGAGTTGCGGGGCTTGCCTTATGAGGAGAGATTGAGCAGTTTAGGCCTATACTCGCTAGAGTTTAGAAGGATGAGAGGAGATCTAATTGAGGTATATAAGATGCTAAAGGGGATAGACAAAGTAGACATGGAGCAGATGTTTCCCCTTGTGGGACATTCTAGAACAAGAGGCCATAGTTTTAGGCTATGGGGTGGTAGATTTAAATCAGTGATGAGGAGGAATTACTTTTCTCAAAGGGTCATGAATCTGTGGAATTCACTACCTCAGAGTGCAGTGGATGCCGGGACGCTGAATAAATTTGGGACAGAGATTTTTAATTAGTAACGGGTTGAAAGGTTATGGGGAGAGGGCGGGAAATTGGAGTTGAGGCTGAAGTGAGATCAGCCATGATCGTATTGAATGGCAGGCAGGCTCGAGGGGCTGAATTGCCTACTCCTGCTCCTAGTTCTTATGTTCTTATGTTATGTTCTTTTAAGGAGGAACTTCTTCACTCAGGGTCGTGAATTATTGGAATTTTCTACCCCAGAGGCTGTAGATGCTCAGTCATTGAATATGTTCAAGACAGAGGTTGATAGATTTCCAGACAGTAAAGACATCAAGGGATATGGAGATAGTGCAGGAAAATGGCATTGAGGTAGAAGATCAGCTATGATCTAATTGAATGGTGGAGCAGGCTCGAGGGGACGCATGGCCTACTCTTCCTATTTCCTATGTTCCTATCTGTGTACCACCGAGTTCTGCAATCTCTCCATTTAAATTGTTTACTGCTTTTCTATTCTTCCTGCCAAAGTGGACAAGTTCACATTTTCCCACATTATACTTCACCTGCTAAATTTCTGCCCACTCACTTAACCTACCAGTATCCCTTTGTAGACTTTTAACTCCTCTTGACAACTTACTTTTTTACCTATCATGGTGTCACTGACACATTTAGCTGCCGCATGTTCGGTCCCTTCAAGTAAGTCATTGATATAGATTGTAAATAATTGAGGCCCCAACACTGATCCCTGTGGCACTCCATGAGTTACAGCTTGCCAACCTGAAAAAGACCCATTTATCCCTACTTTCTGCTTCCTGTTAGCAAACCAATCCTTCATCTGTGCTAATATGTTACTCCTTACAACATGAGCTCTTGTTTTGTGTAACAGCCTTTGACGTGGCACTTTATCAAATACTGTTTCAAAATCCAAGTACAGAAACATTTACCTGCTCCCCTTTATCCACCTTGCCTGTTACTTCGTCAAAGAACTTTATATAAATAAAGAGGAGGTGGTTAAAAGGCTTGGGTTCCTCAAATGCATTGGTCTTGATGCGATGTGTCCAAGGATGCTGAGGAAAACAGCGGTGGAAATTGCAGAGGTCGGGCCACAAATTTCCAATCCTCCTTGGTACAGGAGTGGTGACAGAAGGGGACTACAAATGTTAGACCTCTGTTTAAAAACAGCGAGTGGTAGAAACCCAACAACTCCAAGCCAGTCAGCCTATTGTTGATCTTGAGGAAACGCAATGACAATAATCCAGGACAAAATTAATTATCATTTGGAAAGTATGAGCTAATAAATGAAGTCGTCATGGATTTCTTTTAAAGACAAATCATGTTTGAAAGTTCTTTGAAGTAGCAGAGAGTGTTGATGAAGGTTGTGTAGTTGATTTTTAATTCATTCTTGAGATGTGAGCTTTGCTGGCAAAGCTAGCATTTGTTGCCCACCCTAATTACCCCTGGATAAGTGGTGGTGAGCCACTGCCTTGAACCACAACAGTCTATGTGGTGTAGATACACTTCACACTCCTGTTCGGGAGGGAGTTTCAGGATTTTGATCCAGCATCAGTGAAGGAACAGCGATATAGTTCCAAGTCAGGATGATGTGTGGCTTGGAGGGGAACTTCCAGGTGCTGGTGTTCCCATGTGCCTGGACACGAAATGAAGTAGCTCCCCATCCCACCGCCGCTTGCAAGTTTCTCTTTTCCTTTTACTGGGGAGGCTCTGATCCTGGCTGTTGTTTTTCTTGCCCCCATCTTTAGTTGCCCCCAGTTGTGCTGCTCCTATTTTTACTCCAGTTGAGCTAAATCATTTAGGTTGTCCTGACCACCTGGGTGAGTTGTACCTTAAAGTTCCTGCAATGGAAAAAGGCACCAGCTCCATATGTGAGGCCTGCTGAGACATCTTTTGATAGAAGTGTCGTTGGACAATTGTTAGTCAATAAATTATTGACTTGGAGTCATTACAGTGCAGAAAGAGGCCACTCGGCTCATGAAGTCTATGTCAGCCCATCAAGTCTCTGCCAGCTCTTTGATTTTCATTGTACTTTTTCCAAACATAATGACAAACTGGGACATTTTGTTAATTTGGTGATGCATATGGGATAGCTTGCTTCTAGTTTTCTATGTTCCCTTCTCCCTGAGAAAAGAAAGTGATATAAAACAAGTAGATTTCAAATTAGGTGCAACTGAGAGATACACACTGCATGCAGGTGAACATTGGATATGCGTAATATTGGGCTCTGCTGTGATGCCCCCACAGTCAAATAGTTCACCTACACTTGCTGTCTCGGCACACTGAAGAATGGCTGCAGTAGTGAGACTGCTGCTCATGTAGGCGTACCCCTGTATGAGTCAGCAGCAATGTTCCCTGTAAGCTGCGCATGCGAGCACTCTGTAATGCTGAAGGTACTACGCAGGCTCATTTCAGAGACTGTGTGAGCAGACAAAAATATTGCAAGGTTCCACACACTGAAGTGAAAAGGATGTGCACAATGAAAAATATTTAAGAGGGGACTTTGCTCAGCACCTTCACATAAATTTGACATAGCGAGAATTTGTTTCCACGACCATAGATTGTTTAAATTTATAATTCTATCTGGGGTTATACAATTAATTGTGCATATCTTCTATGAAAACAAGAGTTTCTTTGGTGAGATAATGAGTGCAGTGAGAACATCAATTCAATGTGTTGTGGCAGATAAGGTGACCTTTCACATGCTTACGTAAATGCAAGTAGTCACTCTGCTTCAAATAGTTTGTCCCAGATTAAACCTCAAATTCAAAAGCACACGATATCAATGTTGCCAACAGTTTTATAAATTTAAAGACCAAACTCATTAAGTATGGGAAGTATTGTCATTTGCAGTGAGTAGAGTTTGTGGATGTTAGTTTTCTGTATTTGAGAAAATCAGAGACCTGGGTTGTGAGTCGACTGTGTCTGAAGGTTCCTGCAAAGGCATCTGCATGATTATAGGATTATTTCTATTGGTTATAGTTGTAAAATTATAGACATATAAATTCCTCAGTGTTGTAAAGGACTCTTGTGAAAACTACTACCACCAGAATATGATGCACTGAATTCAAATGCTTTTGTTCCAGTAATTCCCCTGATAGCTTTGTACAGATCAGAAGGTTCCAGGTTCAATTCCTGAGTTTGTAGATCATAGACTGGCTGATGGTGGAGGTGCTACCATTATTCATCTGCCCCTGGACCAGGGTTCCTGTTCTGGATTAGCCCCATGTCCAAAACGTTCTCTGGTGGGAGAGATTTTAAGTCACTTAGCTGTTCCCAGTGACCAATTTAGATGGCTAAAGTTATCCCCTTTTAACCCTATGTGCATTTGACGTGATGCGTGATGCAATACCTACGTGCCAACCATCAGTGTTTTCACGGCACCACCCATGTTTAACTATGGGAATTCGCTGTTTTATTGCGTTCCACAGTTCTTCGTAATAGACGCATCGGACTACTATAAATATCTGTGTATGTGTGTGAGAAGTTCAGATTCCTGTGCTTGTACTTCAAGCCCAACCATTTTGTGAACGTTGCACATTTAGGTGCATGTGAGGGAATTATGGAAACACGTGGATCCCACCCTGACTTAGCTGGCATTTGATGGGAGGTAAGAAAGTAGGAATGTATTTTTACTGGAGATGTTTCCAACTAGGTGTAGTTTGTTTTGAACTTTAAGCAGTGCAGCTATTGGTTAATAAGGGTTCTTTTTGAACTTGCAAAGGTCCAGTACAAACTTACATAGGAGCTTTTTTATTCGTACATGGGATGTGAGCATCACTGGCAAGGCCAGCAGTTGTTAACCATCCTTAATTGCCCTTGAGAAGGTGGTGATGAGCCAAGTTCTTGAACTGCGGCAGCCCATGTGATTTGGGTACACCCACAGTGCTTTTAGGAAGGGAGTTCCAGGATTTTGACCTAGCAACAGTGAAAGAATGGGGATACAGTTCCAAGTCAGGATGGTTTGTGGCTTGGAGTGGAACTTTGCAGCTGGTGGTGTTCTCATGTGCCTGCTGACTTTGTCCACTTAGGCAGTGGAGGTCATGGGTTTGAAAGGCGCTGTTGAAGGAGCCTTAGTGAATTCCTGCAGTGCATCTTGATGATGGTACACACTGCTGCCACTGTTTGTCGGTGATGGAGGGAATGAATGTTTGTGGATGGGGCACTAGTCAAGTGGGCTGCTTTGTCTTGGATGGTGTCAAGCTTCTTGAGTGTTGTTGGAGCTGCACTTATTCAGGCAAATGGACAGTATCCCATTAATTTAGCCCTTGATTTCCTCGTAATCTGTTTTTGCGGATGGTGACTAATGGTTTTTTTTATCAGCGTAATGTAAAGTGGATTGAGAAGTCTTCAGCACTCAAGCACTGTGCAAATAAATTACGGTGTTCTTTACTTTAGTTATTTCATTAAAATGTTATTTATATCTATTTAAATATGTTTATGATATGAGTAAATCTACAGTCCATTATTTACCATGTTGTCACCTTATCCAGCTGTGGTAAATGTATATTCATTGACCTGCTGGGTTATGTATTAGAACCATAGAACCATAGAAAAATTATAGATTAGGAGGAGGCCATTCGGCCCATCTTGTCCATGCCAGCCCGAGGACACCCAGGTGCCCTTTCTAATCCCACCTTCCTATACCCGGCCCATAGCCCTGCAGTTTACAGCACTTTAGGTGCAGATCCAGGTACTTTTTAAAAGAGTCTAAAGTTTCTGCCTCTATCACCAACTTGGGCAGCGAATTCCAGACACCCACTACCCTCTGCGTAAAAAAGTTCTTCCTCATGTCCCCCCCTACACCTTCTGCCATTTATCTTGAATCTATGTCCCCTGGTTCTAGAATTCTCCATCAAGGGAAACAATTTTATCCTGTCCACTCTATCTATTCCCCCATAATTTTGTACACCTCAATCAAGTCACCTCTCAGCTGCCTTTGTTCTAAGGAAAATAACCCCAACTTTTCCAATCTCTCCTCGTAGCTACACTTTTCTAACCCTGGCAACATTCTTGTAAACCTCCTCTGCACTCTCTCCAGAGTGTCCTTCCTGTAATGTGACCAGAACTGCACACGATACTCCAGTTGTGGCCTCACCAGTGTTTTATACAATTCCAACATTATATCCTTACTTTTATATTCTACACCTCTGCCAATGAAGGAGAGCATTCCATATGCCTTCTTTACAACCTTGTCTACTTGAACTGCTGCCTTCAGGGACCTGTGTACTTGTACGCCAAGATCTATCACTTCATCCACCCCTCTTAGTATATTCCCATTTATTTTGTAATCCCTGTAACTGTTTGACCTTCCGAAATGTATGACCTCACACTTCTCTATGTTAAAATCTATCTGCCACTTTACCGCCCACTCCACTAACCCATCTATGTCGTTTTGGAGATCATGGCTATCCTCTACACTATCCATTACTTGGCCAATCTTTGTGTCATCTGCAAATTTCCCAATCGTACCCCCCACGTTCACGTCCAAATCGTTAATATATAACACAAACAGCAAGGGTCCCAACACCGAGCCCTGTGGAACACCACTTGAGACAACTTTCCATTCACAAGGGCATCCATCGACCATTACCCTTTGTTTCCTGTTACAAAGCCAACCTTTTATCCAGTTTGCCACATTACCCTGAATCACATGGGCTTTTACTTTCCTGACCAATCTGCCATGTGGGACCTTGTCAAATGCCTTGCTAAAATCCATGTACACAACATCCACTGCACTACCTTCATCAACCCTTCTTGTCACTTCCTTAAAGAATTCAATCAAATTTGTGAGGCAAGACCTTCCTTTAATAAATCCATGCTGACCATCCCTGACTAGTCCATGCCTTTCCATATGACAGTTAATCCTTTCTCTCAGGATTGATTCTACTAATTTGCTCACCACCGATGTAAGACTAACTGGCCTATGGTTTGACATTTCCTTTGATCCCTTTTTAAACAATGGAACTACGTTTGCATTTCTCCAGTCCTCCAGTACCTCCCCTGTATCTAGGGTTGATTGGAAAATCAACCTCAGAGCATCTGCTATCACCTCCCTGACTTCCTTCAACAGCCTCGGAAACAATCCATCTGGCCCTGGCGACTTATCAACTTTCAAGGATTTGAACCCTTCGAGTACTTCCTCTCTCTTTATGACTGTCCCGTCCAATATCTTGCAGTGTTCCTCCTGGGCTACTATATCTACATCCTCCCTTTCCTTTGTAAACACGGAGCAAAATATTCATTCAAAACCCTTCCCACAGCCTCTGCATCTACACACAAGTTTCCATCTTCATCTCTGATAGGTCCCACTTTTTCCTTAACTAGCCTTTTAGCATTAATGTTGTGGAGGCTAGATCACTGAAAGTATTTAAAGAGCAGGAAGATAGATTTTCAAAATATCAGGGAGTTAAGGGCTATGAGGAGCTGGCGTCAAAGAGGAGTGGATGCCTTGGGCAGATCAGTCATGATCTTATTGAATAGCGGGGCAGGCTTGAGGGGCCAAATGGCCTACTCCTCCTATTTCTTATATTCTGGAATACATAATCTCAGCGAAGAAGTGTGCAACTACCTCACCTGCGATGTACTCAAAAATATCATTCACGAACGAGCTCATGGGTGCCAGTGTCGCGGTGAACCTGCTTCATCACTTTGTAAATAGAGTAACTCTCCTTCTGCATGAGCATACATTGACACTGTCATGTGTCAGCAGGATTGGGCTCAGCTGTGATGGCCACTCTGCTTCAATAGCCTGTCAACACTCACTGTCCCAGCTGCCGTCATAAGTTGCAACTTTGGGCTGGGTTTTGATAGTACACGTCAGCAGCTGAAGCTTTACGTTAACTGGAAGGGAGGGTGAAATTATCCAGAAACAGAGACATGAGGAAAGCTGGCTGTGAATATGCCTTCACTTTAGGTCAGGCTAAGGATTTCTTCTGCAGTATTGCTGGCCTCGCTTTTGACCGACTATGAACATCTTGTCACTTTTGAAGCAAAATCTGATGTAATGCATTTGAGTCATAAATGGAAATATTCCAGAGTCTAATTGAATGGCAGTAACATAGCTCCATGCTTTTGTGGTCTGTGCAGTATTATTTCAAGGCTCTAACTAAAGCACTGATTTACAGGTTAATCAATCATCACATTTATGGTAAATTGATTTGGAGATCTCGACTTCTGGTCCCAGCGGATCACTAATTCTCATATACTGTGAGTGATTCTGTGAAGTGCAGGCTCCAGAGCTGTTGTGATACGTTATTCAGTGCCCATTTGTTTACGCTTGGATTAGTGTTGGGAACTTCAGTTTTTTGTTTTACTGCAGTCTTGCCTTTGGTTTTTTTTTCTCAGTAACTGTTGAAATAACGTTGAATTACTGTTAAACATTTTCAGCTGATAATTGAATCCTTATGTCGAGCCTCCTGAGTCTGTGTTACCTGATCTCAGGCTGCACAGCAGTTGCCTAAGCACCCCTGAGGTAGGGAATGGGCATTTTACCAGGTTTACTGCTCCTGTTTGATATTCAGTGACCCTTGCATGTATAGATATTAGGGGAGGAAAGAATCAGGTTCATCTGTGATTACCTATATGATTGAGCCCCCACCCTATTGGTACGGGCTCGCACATGACAGGTTGAGGTGTGAGGTGCAGAAATTGTACCCCAAAAGTCAGAGCCGCCGAGACTTGTGACAATGATAAATGGATCTTCACAAGCTTCAGATCACGAAGCTGTTGATCTTACAATATATGTTGCTATACACAGGATGTAGTGTTAGCCAGAATATTAAGCGTTATCAGTGCCTAACAGCATTGTCTACAGTCTGCAGATATGAGGTATCCGGCATGACTTCTACCAGTTCCTGCAGGATGTACTCAAATTGTACAAAAGGGAAAAATTCTAAGTGTCACATACTTGGGTGCTCTGTGTTTGTATCTGGATTTTAATCTCTCATTAAATATAACTGTGAGACATTCTTCTTGTTGCAGGGAAGTTGAACGCTCTGGTGGATGACATTGCTCGTGTTCTGTCGATCAAACCGAAATTTGTAGGAATGAAGCTGTGGGTATTATTTGAGGTCGTGTTTTTAGCCCTTTTATCAGCTGGTTGTCACCTGGCTATTGCCCAGAATGCAGGTGAGTTCACGCCCAATTCTGATACTCTGCTTTTCTATACACCCATTGTTCTGCTTGGTACTTGTATAATGTTAACCATCTCTTTTCCTGACTCCTGTTTAATAAAATGTGACTAATTTCCTTACTCACTCTTGGTTTTTAGTTACTGCATTTTTCTTGGTTGGTGACATTGAGAGGCAACTTTTCCTTTCTCTGTCTCCTCGCCCCCACCCTGCCACCAATGTTATTCTATAATTCACCATTGCAAGCAATTAGGAAGGCAAAAGGTATGTTGACCTTTATTGCAAGGAAGTTGGAGTATGAGAGGAGTCTTGTTGCAACTCTACAGGACTTTGAGATCACACCTGGAGTACTGGGTATAGTTTTGGCCTCTGTACCTAAGAAAGGATACATTTGCCTTAGAAGGGGTGCAATGAAGGCTCACTAAATTGATCCCTGGGATGCAAGGGAGGACAGTTTCAGTAAAATAGTCCTACACACTCTCTGGAGTTTAGAAGATTGAGAGGTCATCTCATTGACACACAAGATTCTGAGAGGGCTTGACAGGTTAGAAGCTGAGGGCCTTTTTCCCTTGGCTCGAGGGTCCAGAACTCAGTATGTACTCGAGGTAAATGGTTGGCGGTTTAAAACAGGCAAGGAGAAATACCTTCACTCATGTTGTGAATCTTTGGATTCTTAGTTGTTGAGTATATTCAGAGCTGAGTTGATAGATATTTGGAGTCCAGGAGATACAGTGATTGGGTGTGAAAGTGGAGTTGAGGTTGAAGATCAGCCATGATTCTATTAAATGATGGAGCAGGCTTGAACGACTGTTGGCCTACTAAGAATAACAGAATCACAATGCAGAAGAGGGCCTTCGGCCTATCGAGTCTGCACCGACTCCTTCTATTTCTTAGTCTCTTATGTTCATAAGAATGGCTTGCCTTTGCCTGAGATTTACAGCTAGTTAGTGACCTATGACACGAAACTATACATCACTCTATTACAGTCCTGTTATACATGCACAGACTGTGTGTGTATAACAGGACTGAATGTCCCAGCACTGTCTGTGTGTGTGTGTAACAGGACTGACTGTCCCAGCACTGACTGTCTGTGTATAACAGGACTGAATGTCCCAGCACTGACTGTCTGTGTATAACAGGACTGAATGTCCTAGCACTGACTGTCTGTGTATAACAGGACTGAATGTCCTAGCACTGACTGTCTGTGTATAACAGGACTGAATGTCCCAGCACTGACTGTCTGTGTATAACAGGACTGAATGTCCCAGCACTGACTGTCTGTGTATAACAAGACTGAATGTCCCAGCACTGACTGTCTGTGTATAACAGGACTGAATGTCCCAGCACTGACTGTCTGTGTATAACAGGACTGAGTGTCCCAGCGCTGACTGTCTGTGTATAACAGGACTGAGTGTCCCAGCACAGTTGAAAAACATCTTTCTCCTGCCTTCTTTACGTTACAGCATCTGTTGGGAAGAGCACAGCACTGGATAACTTTGCTGTTGAAGGCTGTGAAACCCTTCTGGAGGTGAGGGTTGACTCTGGGACAATGGCAAATCTCAGCACAGAGAAACTCAGGATGGGGCTTGGGTGGAGGAAGGGAGCTGGAAGGAGTGAGGATTTAAAGAGACAAGGGAATGGGATGGTAACTGCCTGAAGGAGAAATTAGCAGAAGGGTACTGGGAGAGACCAAGGTGAAATTCAGTGATAAATCCATACATATTCCCCTTTCATATCAGTTGTTCTCAATAATCTTTGTTGTTCCTATCTTGTCCTAATATTCCTGCTTTTTAAAAAAAGTATAAAATCAGGAACTCTCCTTGCTGTGATGTAATTGCCCTGTTTGCCTTCTCATTCCTTTAAGTAGCCCCTGTCATTGCTCATGCAGTGTTCCCATGCCTGAGTTCATCTAATTATCTCTCCAGATTGTGTTTGTAAGCATGTACTATTTCTTCAAGCACTGTTTGATAAAACTATATATACATTAAATTACATAATTCAGATAATGAAGGGTACAGAAGGAAAAATTTAATAGGCATAGGAATAATTTCTAATCGTAAATCGTTACAATAAGCTTCATGTGTTCATGCCACTAAGTTCATTTGGGAGTTCTTATTAAATATGGTTTGCATCTTTTCCTGCACCTCCCATTCTTAAGTATGTTTTTAAGTTCACCCATGGGATGTGGGCGTCACTGGCTAGGCCAGCATTCATTGCCCATCCCTAATTGCCCTTGAGAAGGTGGTGGTGAATTGCCTTCTTGAACCGCTGCAGTCCATGTGGTGTAAGTAGACCCACAGTGCTGTTAGGGAGAGAGGTTCCAGGATTTTGACCCAGTGAAGGAACGGCGATATATTTCCAAGTCTGGATGGTGTGTGCATTGGAGGGGAACTTCCAGGTGGTGGTGCTGCCCTTGTCCTTCTAGGTGGTAGTGGTCATGGGTTTGGAAGGTGCTATCGAAGGATCCTTGGTGAATTCCTGCAGTGCATCTTGTAGATGGTATGCACTGCTGCAATTAGGGATGGACAATAAATGCTGGCCTTGCCAATGATGCCCACATCGAATTAAAAAATGCAGTACTCAGAGAGCCAACGTGATCATTGTTTTTATTAAGCGACAATGGAACTGTTTGTACAGCTGCTGTTCTTTGCAAGCAGGTAGCTGTGACTCAGCAGACTAAAGTGCAGGAAACTCAAAAGAAGCCCAGTTTCTTTTTTAAAAAAATAACTAGTCCAGCAAGGTAATTTGGCAACCAGAAGTGAGGGTTAATTACTACTTGCTCATTAAAACTATAGGGGATAGGGATAGAGTCAATCCACAAAAGCAGTTTCTAGACTTGATTCTCCATTGCTGCTTTTTAGCTTTTTCCACTTTAGGTGCTTAACAGTGGTATTTCAATTAAGATAAATCCACATCTCATGTTTTTAACTTAAAATGTATAAAGGTGTGTGTGATTGTATATTGTAGGTTGGTTTACTTTTCAAATTTTGTATAGTAAAGTTTGTGTTTATTTAAAACCCATGGAATCTTGTGGCATTACCCAAAAAGCAGGAGTCTTTAATCTCAATCTTTAACTATTTTAAACAAAACATTACTTGGCCCTAACTGGACCTCCCCCCATATACCAGGATCTGGGCAAGGATCGTAACAATATGATGTAGCCAGCAACAAACTTTTCATATATTAACACATACTTTCACAGATAGAAAGCAAAATCTAGCAGCTTTTTCCTTTTCAAATAAAAACAGAAAATCCTTAAAACACATCCTTTTTCATTATTCCCCAACTCTTCTGTCTGTCTTTGCGATTGCATGCAGCTAGTCTGTTTTAGTCATTATAGAGACCATCACCTCACTATTGGCTATGTTATTTAGCTTCTTTTGCAGAGCTTCCTCGACAGTCATCATGGTTACTGGTACTACAGGAGGGATAACCCCATGCACCCACCCAAATGATTTCCTGCCTTTATCGACTGGATTTAGCTCCTTGTCTGTCATAGGTGCTCAATCTCCCTCAAGGCAGATTATTGCTTGTCAAGTTTCTTCATGGTTTCCACTTTGTAAAGTTCTTGGTTTTGATGCCAACCCTGTTCAAATGATCTTAATTGATTTCAACTCAATGTCTTGAACAATAATCTTACAGGCAAATACAAACATACAAATCAGGAGCAGGAATAGGCCTCTTGGCCCCTCCCGCCTGCTCTGCCATTCAAAAAGACCATGGCTGATCAGATTGTAACCTCAACTCCACGTTCTCGCCTACCCTGATAACCTTCCACCCCTTTGCTTATCATGAATCTATCTAGCTCTGCCTTAAAAACATTCAAAGGCTCTGCTTCTACTGCCTTTTGAGAAAGAGTTCGAAAGCCTCACGACCCTCAGAGAAAAAGTTTCTCCTCATCCCAGTCCTAAATTGGCGACTCCTTAATTTTAAATGGTGACCCCTAGTTCTAGATTCTCACACAAGAAGAAACATCTTCTCACATCCACCCTGTCAAGACCTCTCAGGATCATTTATGTTTCAATCAAGTCACCTTTTACTCCTCTAAATTCCAGCGGGCACAAGTTTAGACTGTCCAACCTTTCCTCATAAGACGACCCTTCCATTCTAGGTATTAGTCTAGTAAACCATCCAATGCATTTACATCCTTCCTTAAATATGGAGACCAGTACTGTACACAGTACTCCAGATGTGGTCACTTCAGTGTCCTGTATTACTGAAGCATAACCTCCCTACTTTTGTATTTAATACCCCTCGCAATCAAATGATAGCATTCTATTAGCTTTCCTAATTACTTGCTGTACCTGCATACTAACCATTTGTAATTCATGCACTAGGACACCCAGATTTCTCTGCATCTCAGAGCTCTGCAATCTCTCGTTATTCAGATAATATGCTTTTTCATTTTTCCTGCCAAAATGGACATTAGCCCACTTTATACTCCATTTGCCAGATCTTTGCTCACTCACTTAACCTATTTATGCCCCGTTGTAGCCTCCTTATGTCCTCTTCACAATTTACTTTCCTACCTATCTTTGTCAGCAAATTTAGGAACCATCCCTTCGGTCCCTTCATCCAAGTCATTTATATAGGTTGTAAAAAGTTGAGGCCCCAGCAGTGATCCCTGTGACACACTACTCGTTACATCTTACCAACCAGAAAAAGACCCATTTATGCCTACTCTTTGTTTCCTGTTAGCTAGCCAACCTTCTACCCATGACAATATGTGAACCCTCAACACCATGAGCTTTTATTTTCTGCAATAACCTTTGATGTGGCACCTTATTAGATGCCTTCTGGAAATCTAAGTACAGTACATCCACAGCTTCCCCTTTATCCAAAGCACACCAATCAAAGAACTCCAATAAATTAGTTAGTCATGATTTCCTTTTCACAAAATCATGTTGACTCTGCCTGATTACCTTGAATTTTTCTAAGTACCCTGTTATAAGATCTTTAATAATAGCTTCTAACATTTTCCCGATTACAAATGTTAAGTTAACTGGCTTGTAGTTTCCAGCTTTCTGTCTCCCTCCCTTTTTGAATAGAGTTACATTTGCCACTTTCCCTATCTAATGGAACCTTCCCCAAATTGAATGGAAATTTAAAACCAATGCATTAGCTATCTCCCTATCCATTTCTTCTAAGACCCTCGGATGAAGTCTATCAGGACCTGGGGACTTGACAGCCCACAACTCCAACAATTTGCTCAGCATCACTTCCCTGGTGATTGTAATTTATCTGAGTTCCTCCCTCCCTTCCAATTCTTGATTTACAGCTATTTCTGGGATGTTACTTGTGTCCCCTGTAGTGAAGACTGATGCAAAACACCTGTTAAATTCATCTGCCGCCATCTCATTTTCCATTATTAATTACCCAGACTCACTTCCTATAGCACCAACATTCACTTTGTTAACTCTTTTACTTTTTAAATATCTACAGAAACTCTTATTACCTGTTTTTATATTTCTAGCTAGCTTTCTCTCATACTCTAATTTTTCCCTACTTACTAATCTTTTAGTCATTCTTTGATGTTATTTATATTCTGTCCAGTCTTGTGTCCTGCTCCCATCTTTGTGTAATTATATGCATTTTCTTTAAGTTTGATACTGTCTTTAACCTTATTGGTTAACCATGGCTAGTGGGTCCTCCCCTTGGAATTTTTCTTTCTCATTGGTATATAGTAAGTAAACAACATTATTCACTTTTGCTGTGGGTAGTGTCAGGAAGATATAATATGTTATTGGAATTTATTGTAAAATAGTGGTATCTGTGTCTATATGTGTTTGTTTGTGTGTGTGAGACTTAATTGGATTAAAGGCAGCTGGCCTGAAGGTTTTGATGTAAACATGGGGGAAGCTTAGAATGTAAGGTGTAAAAGGACATTTGCATTTTTAAATAAACGAGACTAGATGTTTTCAAAAGAGGGAGTGAAATATTACACCTAGCCAGGTGGAGTTCAGAAACGGTGTGTTTGTTTTTCCTAAAGATTATTGATAAAATTTAGTACTGAGAGATTGTTATTGTCAGAAAGGTAAAGTCCAAAGACATAGTGAAACAATGGGAATTTGCACATTCTAAGGGGAAAATGTGTAAATGTGTGTAAGGGTAGGCATTTTTAAGATCTAACAAGTGTGAAAAGCCTTCAGCATCCATGCCTCAAGCCTCTGTCTTCAAAGAATTGAAGTTAAGAAAACTCACTTTGAATTTGGCTGGTTCAGGGTATTGTGTGTCACCTTGCCTGGGTGTTTTGAAATCTGTGTGTCTTACTGTTGCCTTAACAAAAGTGTAACTGGGAGTCAGATTAAGTAAGGGATTTAAAAGTTATTATCGTAGTAATTTTTAGACATATGTACGTGCTAAAAATCATTTTTCAAGTTTCCCTTTGGGATTTGGACAACTCAGCATTTACCATCAGCTGTGCCATAACAGCCTTTTTATTTTATTCTTTTGCTCTTGTCTCTAAGAATTGTGACCTTTATAGGGCTCTAGCCATGAACCACTATTGTATTCATATAAAACCTCACCCATGTCCTTTGTTTCCATGTAAAGATCTTTTTGCTCCCTTATAAGCCTCACCCTTCCTTTGACTGCCTTTGTGTTTCTATAAGGCTTTGGCTTCCCTTGTATGTCAGCTGCTAATCTATTCTCATACGCTCTCTTTGCCCCTCATTCCTTTTTATCGATCTCCTCTGTATTCCTACTCAGCTTGGTTCCCTAATGTATTTTAACCTTGTATTTGTCATAGGCCTCCTTTCACTGTCTCATTTTCACACCTATTTTTAGTCATTCAGGGAGTTGTAGTTTTGGATGCTCTTCCTTTCCACTTAGTCTCATATGGCACAGGAGATGGCCATTTGGCCCATTGAGTCCATGTCTGCTCCCCATGGTGCAATTCAGTAATTTGCACTCCCCTGCTCGATCCCCATTGCCCAACGGGTTTATTTCCTTCAAGTGCCCATCCAAATTCCTTTTGAAATCATTGGTTGCTTCCACTTCCACTGTTCTCATGGGCAGCGAGTTCCAGGTCATTATCACTCACTGCATTAAAAAAAAATTCTTCCTCACATTTCTCCTGCATATCTTGCCTAAAATCTTAAATTTGTGTCCCATAATCATTGTATTATCAGCTAAAGGGAAGAGTTTTTCCTGAATAAAAACAGAAAATGCTGGAAAAACTTAGCAGACCTGACAGCATCTGTGGAGAGAGAAACACAGTCAACTTTTAGAGTCTGTATGACTCTTCAGAGCGAAAGAGAAGTAGAAATGTGATGAGGTTTATGCTGTTTAAGGAGGGGTGGAGCAGGTGAAGTTGGATAAAAGGCTAGTGATAGGTGGGGGCTAAGGAGAGATTGACAAAGCTGTCATGGACAAAAAGACAAAGGGAGTGTTAATGGTGGTAGTAATAAAGGCTAAAGAAGGTGCTGATAAAGACAAGAAAGCAGAACGTGTTAATAGCAGAACAAGGGTCAGCACTCTGAAAGAATAACATGGAACAAGTAACAGATGGCCCTGTTGGGGGTGGGGTGGGGGAGGGGGGCATACCTTGCCCCCTTAGCAAGGTATGTGGAACATACCTTGTTCCAGTCCTACTCAGGCCCCATCCCACAACTCTTTTTTTCAGTACACGGATGACTGTTTCGGTGCCGCTTCATGCTCTCGTCTGGACCTGGAAAAATTTATCAATTTTGCTTCCAAGTTCCACCCCTCTATCACCTTCACATGGTCCATCTCCAACACTTCCCTTCCCTTCCTTGACCTCTCTGTCTCCATTTCTGGTAATAGACTGTCCACCAATATTCATTACAAGCTCACTGACTCCCACAGCTGCCTCAAATTCAGCTCCTCACACCCCGCTTCCTGTAAGGACTCCATCTCATTCTCTCAGTTCCTTCGCTTTCATTGCATCTGTTCCGATGATGCCACTTTCCAGCACGGCACTTCTATTTCAGATTTCTAGCATCCGCGGTATTTTGCTTTCATCTAAGAGTTTTTCCTTATCTACCTTATTTAAGCCTGTCATCATCTTGTACACCTCTATCAAATCTCCCGTCAGTCTCCTTGGCTCCAAGGAGAACGACCCAGCTTCTTTAATCTAATGTGTAACTAAAACCTCTCACCCCAGGACCATTCTGGCAAATCTCCTCTGCACTCTCTTAGGATCTTCACAAATTTCCTAAAGTGTGTGACCAGCGCTGGACCCAGTATTCTAGGTGGGGCCTAACTGGAACTTTATATAAGTTTAACATAACATGCCTGCTTTTGTATTCAGTGTCTCTATTTATGAAGCCCAAGCTCCCATGTGCTTTGCTCACCTAAAATAAAAGCAAAATGCTGTGGATGCTGGAGATCTGAAATAAAAACAAAAGTGCTGCAAAAGCTCAGCCAATCTGGCAGCATCTCTGGAGCGAGAAACAGAGTTAACATATCGAGTCCAATATAACTCCTCTTCCGAACCAGCTGCTGCTGAAGCTTGGAAGCAGATGGGAGACTTTCTATATACGTGCCCACTCGACATGTGAAGTGTCCTGAAGTTCCCACATGGCGCAGGAATTGCAAGCAACAGGTCTTGGATGCCCATCCATGATGTACAAAGGACCTGTTTCCAGTTAGTATCCTGTTTAAACTATTAATTTTAATGGATACCTGTAGGCCTATTCTGTGTTTATATAAAACAAAAACAGAATTACCTGGAAAAACTCAGCAGGTCTGGCAGCATCGGCGGAGAAGAAAAGAGTTGACGTTTCGAGTCCTCATGACCCTTCAACAGAACTGAGTAAAGTTAGGAGAGGGGTGAAATATAAGCTGGTTTAAGGTGGGGGTGGGTGGGGGGAGAGAAGTTGGAGGGGGTGGTTGTAGGGACAAGCAAGCAGTGATAGGAGCAGATAATCAAAAGATGTCACATACAAAGGAACAAAGAGGTGTTGAAGGTGGTGATATTATCTAAGAGAATGTGTTAATTAAGAATGGATGGCAGGACACTCAAGGTACAGCTCTAGTGGGGGTGGGGTGGAAAGACTGACCGGGCATTAAAGGTATAGATTTAAAAATAATGGAAATAGGTGGGAAAAGAAAAATCTATATAAATTATTGGAAAAAACAAAAGGGAGGGGGAAGAAACGGAAAGTGGGTGGGGATGGAGGAGGGAGTTCAAAATCTAAAGTTGTTGAATTCAGTATTCAGTCCGGAAGGCTGTAAAGTGCCTAGTCGGAAGATGAGGTGCTGTTCCTCCAGTTTGCGTTGGGCTTCACTGGAACAATGCAGCAAACCAAGGACAGACATGTGGGCAAGAGAGCAGGGTGGAGTGTTAAAATGGCAAGGGCCAGGGAGGCTTGGGTCTTTCTTGCGGACAGACCGCAGGTGTTCTGCAAAGCGGTCGCCCAGTGACGTCGTACTTGAGATTTTCTTTAGTCAGCCAGCTGTGAATCCACAGACTGTCTCGCACTGTTCCCTCTTAGGCTCGCCCTTTTATCTTCTTGCCACTCTTGCACTGTTCACTCTTGGACTCACTGGTTTTATCCTCTTGCCAGACTCGTAAGAATGTGTCTCATCTGCATTTGTGCCTTCCCCTCTTTGAATGCCTCCCAATGTTCAATTATGGTTTTGCTTACCAATTTTTGACTTCGATCCACCTGGACCAGATGCCTTTACAACTCACTGAAATTCCCATCCTTTATTTATTTTTACACTAGTTTGCATCTTGTCTTTTTCTATAACTATCGTAAGTCTGTTGATTTGATTACTGTGCTCCAAACGCTGTCTCATTGAAACATTGTCCAGTTGGCTGACTTCATTCCTGATTCACGACTGCTTCCTTCCTTGGTGGGTCAAAAACAGACTGGCCCTAATCTTGCAATTGTAATGGCACTGTAACTGTCAGCAATCTTTAGCGTCTGCGCATGTATGGTTAAATGCATAAATCCAGAAGCTGTTGTCATTGATTTCCTGTTCCTTTACAGGGTACGGTATAGGGTTCCTCCAGATACAAATCTCCAGAAACACTTGAATTGCTGTGGGTTTTCACTTCTTATGCTCTTGTCTTCGGGCAGTCCCTTGGAATTGTGGATGACGTCCATCAGGCTTCGTGGGACTTCAGATGACTGAGGAGCCCAATTCTGGATCCACATGTTCTTCTGCAGTGGGGGCACATTGTTGTGCAGGGGAGTGGGAATCCCACCCCTGGTTGGCTTTCTTCTCCTTCCTCTGCTGCTGTCGTTCTGCCTCGCTGTCAAGTCGCTGAGCCTCGAAGTGGCTTGTGCCTTGATAGACCAGTTGGTGCCATGCTGAGTGATTGGCAGCATTCTCCAGTCAGTGGTGTTAATACCTCTGTGTTTTAGGGCAACCTTGAGCGTATCTTTTTACCCTTTCCTTTGGTTTCCCTTTGAGCGTTGGCCAACGGAGAGCTGAGAGAAGACAACCTGCTGGAGGAGGCGGTTTTCAGGATGTAATGGCTTGTCCATCGGAGTTGGTTCTGCAGGAGCAGGTCTTCAATTCTGCTTCATGGAGGATGCTCGCTTCAGTCCGGCGGTTCTCCAATTTGATCCCCAGGACTCGACGCAAACACCGCTGATAGAAGTTCTCAAGGATCTTAATGTGGTATCGGTAGATAGTCCATGTTTCGCTGCAGTAGAGTAAGCTGGTCAACACAATGGCCTTATAAACCACAACCTTTGTTGACTTGCAAAGGTCCCTGTTGACAAAGACACAACGCAACTTGGAGAAAGTAGCGCTGGCACAGTTGTCTCGGTGTTGGACTTCCTCATCGATGGTAGCCCCTTGGGAGAGGTGGCTGAAGAGATAAGGGAAGTGCTGCACATAATCCGGAGCTACCCCATCTCTGTGGATGGCGCAGGAGATGCTCAACTGGCCTGGGGAAGGTTGGTGAAGGACCTTCGTCTTGGCAGTGTTTAAGGACAGGCTAAGCCTCTTGTACAAGGTGTTGAAGATGTTAACGCCCTTTGCATGTTCTCTACAGAATGAACCATCACGCAGCAGTCATCCGCAAAGTGAAAGTTGTGGATGTCCATGGTGGTGAGTTTTGTTTTTGCCTGGAAGCGACCAAGGTTCAAGAGCTTCCTGTCCAGATAAAACTGAACGCTGACACCAGGTGATAGCTCATCTCCAATGAGGTAGACGATGATGGTCAGGTAAATGGTGGACAAGGTGGGGGCGATCACACAACCTTGTTTGACTCCGGTCCGGATGTGAAAGGTGTCAGTTTCAGATCCTCCACTCAGGACGGTGGTGGTCATGTTGTCGTGCAGGAGTTTCAGGATGCTGACAACCAAAGGGCAACCAAAGCATTGGAAGACGATCCATAGAGCTTCACGATTTAAAGAATCAAACGCCTTGTTCAGGTTGATGAAAGCAAGGAACAATTCTTGATTTTGCTCCCAAAATTTTTCCTGGATCTGTCTAGCCACAAAGACCCATGTCCACAGTACCCCAGGATGGCCGGAAGCTACACTGGGATTCCGGGAGGATCTCCTCAGTGACCGGACGAAGACGGTTCAGGTGGACACGTGCCAGGATCTTAGCTGCAATGGACAGGGGGGAAATCCCCCTGTATTTTTCACAATCAGATCTGTCCACCTTCCTGTGGACAGTAATGATGGTCGTGCCCTTGAGATCCCGGGATGTCCTCTTTGTCCCAGAGGCGGAGGATGGAACTGGTGGAGTCATGGCATGAGCTGGTAGCTGCCAGCATGGTAGTTCAGTGTGGGTATACCAACTGGCCCACAAGCTTGATTTTCATCTCTTGGATGGTCTGCTTAAGCTCATTGAAGGTTGGTGGATTGCCAAGGGAATCCTCCACAAGGTGTTGTGGGACGACTTGGAGGGTCTCCTCTGATATGGCGGAGTCCCAACTGGGAAGCAGTTTGAAGTACTGCTTCCAACACTGATGGATGGCGTTGTCGTCCTTGAGGAGCCCGGAGCCGTCCTGTGACTAGAGAGGGTTTTTCTGGTCAAGTGGGATCATAGATTGTCTTGGTAGCCTGGAAGAAGTTGTGCATATTGGCGTAGGCCTGAATCTCATGCGCCTTTTCCACCCACCAGTTGTTCTTCACGTCTCGAATGCGCTGCTGGACCTCAGCCTTCCGTTGGTGGTGCACTGCTGACAGTTGCTGGGTGCATGGGAGACTTTGCCAGGTGATGAAGGCTGCTCGCTTCTGCTTGAGGAGATCGCAGATTGCTGTTTCATTGGCATCAAACCAGTCCTGGCTCCGTTGTGGCGCAAACCCGATAGTCTGTGCAAATGAGTCTAGGGCAGCGGACTTGAGTTGCTCCCAGTATGCCTAGATAGAAATGTCATCAGTGGTGGGCATTTGCTCCAGTGCACTGTGCAACTGGGCCTGGAACTCTTCCCACAGTCCTGGGTATTTCAAAGCTGCAACATTCAGCTTTCTCCGGGCGGCTTTTTGGGTCCCCTGGTGTACTGGAGCCAGGCAGATGTTCATCACCAAGCACATAAGCCAATGGTCTGTCGAGCAATATTTAGAACCCTTCATGGCCCTCATGCAAGCCTGTCCCTTAGGTCTCTGCATCAGACAATGATCAGACCATATTGGGCGCACTTGGTCAAGAGTAGGATGCCGTTGGCATTGGCCTTCCCCATGCCATTCTTGCTGATAGCTCCACTCCAGATTTTGTGGTCACGTCCAATTCGGGCACTAAAGTCACCTAGGAGGATGACCTTGTCATTCCTGGGCTGGAAGCAAGGACGCCATCAAGATCGGAGTAGAAACTCTCCTTTACTTCATGGTCAGAATATGAAGTCTGCGCTGATGACAGTGGCACATTGGTTATGACTGAGATGCAGGCATAAGGTCATCAGCCTCTCATTGACCCCTAACGGGAGTTGAGATAGCGTGGCAGCTATCCTGTTCCTTGTGGTGAAACTGACTCCGTGGATATGGGGGTCATGGTCTGACTTCCCTTTCCAGAAGAAGATGTACCCTCCACTGGCCTCCCACAGCTGCCCCTCCCCAGCGAGCCGGGTTTCGCTAAGAGCAATGATATTGATGATGTGCCTCGCTAGCCCCCAAGACACAATGGCAGCTCGTCTTTCTGGGCGATCACTCTTTGGATTGTCAACAAATGATCTTGCGTTCCAGGTTGCGAAATTTAGTTTTTTTTCTTGTTTTGACCGCAGAGATGGTGATCCTGCTGGGTGCAGTTTCCCAGGAAAAATGGGACAGTCTATTTTTGGGGTGCCTTTTCTAGCCCCCTCCCCATTCGGGATGAGCAGAGGGTGCCCTGAAGAGGACTGCTCAGTCGCAGATGCAGCTGCTGAAAGGCATCCCTGTCCCGACACAGGTGCCTGACAACCGTCACACATCCACTGCCTGGGTGGGGAATCTTGGCTGGGGGCCTCCAGGTATCACAGCCCTGCCCCTCCATCGCCACAGGGCTTTTCGCCTGACGGAGGCCTCCACTTGGCCTAGTTAAGCATGGGGACCCTCGTACGCACGCGGGTTCCACACGGTCTTGGCAGATGGTGGCCGGATTCAGTGGCATGGTGGACCATGAGAACTCGGGCCACTTCCCCGTTGCAGCCTTCTTCCGCCTTCACAGCCATTGGGGTCGCAGCCCTCTTCCACCTGCTGAGGACTTCTTGGATCATTCTTTGTCTGGAACCACCCCCTCGATATTATTGCCATGGGAGACCAAACCAGGCGTGTCCAGACGACATCTCTCCTGGGTTCATTGGGGCACGCAAGCCTCTCCACCATGGCAAAGTGACGATCTTATGCTCTGGTCTCACTGTAAACACCAATGGAAAAAGTTACATTGTGCTGAATGAATTTTTTAACGGTGTACTAAATCATAATTAGTGCTGAACAACCCCTCTGGCTCTGAAAAACTAATTTCATGTTTGTAGAATGTCAAATTTCACCATTATGATCAAAAAAAGTCCACAAATTTTTAACATTTTTTAAGCTTTTGATTTTTCAGCCTCTACCATAATCCCCTGTGTTTGTCCTGATCTCTGTAAAATGATTAAAAAGTGAAAGATAAGTGCATTTTACATTCTGATTTGATGCCTCTGAGACTTCTTCAGTGTGATTGGCTGCTTTGCCTGCTTGATGATATCTCTGTGCTGGATGGCGAATATCCCCTATTATTGGTACCAGGATCAAATTATCATCAGGAAATGTGTATTCATCTTACATGGATAGTGAAATCTTTGTGCACAGCTTTCTTTGACATTTGTGGTGAATGCTTTCGCTTCGTTGTTGATTCAAATCCAGGCCAAATCAAGAAGGTTCTCTTGCATATGTTTCAGCAATGCCTCCCCCTGCCTTTTCTATTTACGCTGTACTATTCCAGTCTGTATTAGAATAATTGAAGTCCCCCATTATCACTGACCTGTAGTTCTTGCATCTTTCTATAATTTACCTTTAAATTTGCTCCTCTGTCTCCTTCCCGCTATTTGATCTATTGTATACACCCAATAGTGTAATAGTCCTTCTATTCCTCAATTCACACTAAATTGACACTGTCATTAGCTCCCTCAGCATCACCCCTCTCCAGTGCTATAATAGCTTACTTGACCAATGCTACTGTCCTCCTTCCTTCCCCATCTTTCCTGAATCCCTTGAAAAAGGAATATTAAGTTCCTAATTCTTCTCTTCTTTGAGCCAGGCCTTTATTATTGTGACCATGTCAAAGTCCCAGATGGCAATTTATGCCTGTAGCTCATCAACTTTATTTATCATGCAACACGCAATTACACTTGCTCACTCCAGACCCATCTTAGACTATCTCCCTGCCCCCTGTCTCATCCTTTCTATTTCTAAACTATTCTTCATTCTAGTGCTTATTTATCTATTGCTTCTTCTAGTCCCCTGTGCACCTTGTTTCTTCTGTCTCATCTTTCATCCTGGTGCCCAACCCTCCTCCCCCTGCCAAATTAGTTTAACCCTTCTCCATGGGACTCGTTTGTGGATAAACTGAAATTTGGAGGTACAGTAACTCATGGCCTGTGGAAATTCTTGGGTCTGGTGCTTAATTCTGAGTCACAGCCAAGTTGGCACATGTTGGAACATGGTGTTCCCAGCTCACCTGATTGCTCAGTTGGTGCCTGTGTAACCAGGAGATCCGAATTTTTACCCCTAGGCTGATGTGAGCTAGGGTGTTGATTGGGGCACTATAGTTAGCTGTAGCCCCTGACTGTAGATGGGGAAAATAGGACCAGAGCTTTGGCTCCTGATCATTCTTTAAGACCAGTGTTAGAAATACATGTGTGAATGCTGAGTGTGATTCAGTAATGAGTTCCAATATGGTGTCTATCCCCATCTTCTCAGTCTGCATAGCCAGCTGACATTTGCTGTGCAGGTTGACACATGAAGAATGGACATTTCCCAAGGTATTATAAGGTACCTTGTGCCTATCAAATTGCATGCAGTAAATAGCCAGAATAGAAAAAGGAGAGCAAATAGGCTGTTAAAGATAAAAGGATCTGAATGAAAATAAGCTACACGCCTCTGTCTGGCTATGAGCTATAAAGATAAATCTGTATATTTGTGTCTATATCTATGAAAACTACCTGATGTCATTCGTACTTGATATACAAGTTCCTTGGGCAGTTTGGCAAGTCACGTTGTCCTTCTGAGGGCTGGATAAATGATCAGTCCAACTACTATGAACTCATGTTCACAGATGGGACAGATGCACAGGAACAATTTGTCAATGGGTCAAAACTGTTCTTTACTGGGGCTGATTGCCAAACCAGTTAGAGATTTTATGTCTTACCGTGGGAGGGTAGGTCACTTCCCAATGTATTTGCTGTGAATTACCTTGAAGCTTATGCCTGTACTTGGCTAGGCAATTAGCTCCAAAACTGTTCTGTTCCTTATGATCATAAACACAGATCCTGAGAAAGTCTGCTATAATTTGTATTGCTGTGACCAACCATTGGCAAATGTTTCCAGCAGCTAATCGAGTCAATTTGGGAGGGATTTATTATTATTGCAGGAGGTTTTGGCTCCACCCGGTTAAACTGCTTTATCTTGTTTTCTTTGCATTTTCAAAGACACCATTTCTTGTCTCGCAGTGTTGCATTTTCCATGTTTTGCCCTTCATGGCTTCATCCTTGTACGTTCTTGGGTCTGAAATGAAATTTTGAAATCTGTCACATTATTATTGTTTTAGGATGCTTTCCTTAGTTGTGGCTCAGTGTGTTGGCGCACTTGTCTCTGAGTCAGAAGATTGAGGGTTCAGGACCCATTGCACGGACTTGAGCAGCTAACCTAGGCTGACACTACACTGCAGGGCTGAGGGTGTGCTACATTCTGAGATGCCATCTTTTGGATGAGATGTTAAACTACGGTCCTTTATGCCCTTTGAATATACACCATGTTACTATTTCGAAGATTATAGGAGATCTCCCCAGTGTCTTATCCAATATTTATCCCTCGAACAAGAATTTTTTTGGTCATTCCCACATTGCTGTTTGTAGGAGCTTGCAGTGTGCTAATTGGCTGTCTACATTACAATAGTGACGACACTAGTTTATGGCTGTATAGTGCTGAAAGAAATCAGTATTAGTAGGGAAATGGTGTTGGGGAAATTGATGCGATTGAAGGCCGTTAAATTCCCAGGGCCTGATAATCTACATCCCAGAGTACTTAAGGAAGTGGCCCTAGAAATAGTGGATGCATTGGTGGTCATCTTCCGAGATTCTTTAGACTCTGGAACAGTTCCTACAGATTGGAGGGTAGCTAATGTAACCCCACTATATTTAAAAAGGGAGGTAGAGAGAAAACAGGGAATTATAGACCAGTCAGCCTGACGTCGGTAGTGGGGAAAATTCTAGAGTCCATTATAAAAGATTTAATAGCTGAGCACTTGGAAAACAGTGGCAGAATCGGACAGACTCAGCATAGATTTACGAAAGGGAAATCATGCTTGACAAATCTACTGTAATTTTTCGAGTGTAACTAGTAGAGTTGATGAGGGGGAGCCAATGGATGTGGTTTATTTGGACTTTCAGAAGGCTTTCGACAAAGTCCCACATAAGTAGCATGTAAAATTAAAGTGCATGGGATTGGGGGTAGTGTATTGAGATGGATAGAAAACTGGCTGGCAGACAGGAAACAAAGAGTAGGAATAAATGGGTCTTTTTCCGAATGGCAGGCAGTGACTAGTGGGGTACCGCAGGGTTCAGTGCTGGGACCCCAGCTATTCACAATATATATTAATGATTTAGATGAGGGAACTAAATGTAATATCTCCAAATTTGCAGATGACACAAAGCTGGGTGGGAGGGTGAGCTGTGAGGAGGATGCAGAGATGCTTCAGTGTAATTTGGACAAGCTGAGTGAGTGGGAAAATGCATGGCAGATGCAGTATAATGTGGATAAATATGAGGTTATCCACTTTGGTAGCAAAAACAGGAAGGCAGATTATTATCTGAATGGCTATAAATTGAGAGGGGGAATGTGCAACGAAACCTGGGTGTCGTTGTACACCAGTCGCTGAAGGTAAGCATGCAGGTACAGCAGACAGTAAAGAAGGCAAATGGTATGTTGGCCTTCATAGCCAGAGGATTTGAGTACAGGAACAGGGATGCCTTGCTGCAATTATACAGGGCCTTGGTGAGACCACACTTGGAATATTGTGTGCAGTTTTGGTCTCTTGATCTGAGGAAGGATGTTCTTGCTGTAGAGGGAGTGCAGTGAAGGTTTACCCGACTGATTCCTGGGAAAGCGGGACTGACATATGAGGAGAGATTGAGTCGATTAGGATTATATTCGCTGGAGTTCAGAAGAATGAGAGGGAATCTCAAAGAAACCTATAAAATTCTAACAGGACTAGACAGGGTAGATGCAGGAAGGATGTTCCCAATAGTGGGGGAGTCCAGAACCAGGGGTCACAGTCTGAGGATATGGGGTAGACCGTTTAGGACTGAGATGAGGAGAAATTTCTTCACCCAGAGAGTGGTGAGCCTGTGGAATTTGTTACCACAGAAATTAGTTGAGACCAAAACATTGTATGTTTTCAAGAAGGAGTTAGATATAGCTCTTGGGGTGAAAGGGATCAAAGGACATGGGGAGAAAGCGGGAGCAGGCTATTGAGCCATGATCATGATAAATGGCGGAGCAGGCTTGAAGGGCCAAATGGCCTGCTCCTTCTATTTTCTATGTTTAACATGCTGTTTCTGTGTTGTCATTTTCATGTGATCTCTCTGTAATGAGCATTATTTAAGTGTAATTGACATATTAAATTCAGTGTGGATAAGTGTGAGGTGCTGCATTTTGGTATGAGAATAAGGAGGCTACATACTTCTTGGAAAATAAGAGTTGAAGTAGGGTTGAGGAAGAAAGGAGGCTAGCAGAATAGATAAACAAATCAATAAATGTAGCAACACAAGTTAACAAGGCCAAAAACAAAAAACAACAAAGCCCTTGGATTCATTTCTAGATGGATAGACTTGAAAAGCAGAAATAAGTTATATTATTTATATAGAACCTTGGTTAGACCACACTTGGAGTTCTATGCACGGTCTAATCTCCATGTTATAAACAGTACATGGAGGCACTGGGGATTATAAGGATGGTATCAGGACTGGCATATCAGAGAAGATCGAACAGACCAGGGCTCTTTTCTCTCGAATAGGGAATGCTGAGGGGTGACCTACTTGAAGTCTTTAAGATTATGAAAGGGTTTGATAAGGTAGACAATGTAGAGAAGATGATTTTACTTGTGGGGGAATCCAAAATGGAGGTCATAAATATAAGATAGTTGCTAATCAATTCAATAGGGAATTCAAAAGAATAATCCTCACTGGGAGTGGTGAGAATGTGGGAATATAGGACATAGGAGCAAGACCAGGCCATTCAGCCCATTGAGTCTGCTCTGCCATTCACTTTGATCATGGCAGATCATTCACTTCAATGCCTTCTTCCCACACTATCCCCATAACCCTTTGCTCATTGGTATTTACAAATCTGTCAATCTCTGCTTTAAACCTACTCAATGACTGAGCTTCCACAGCCCTCTGGGGTAGAGAATTCCAAAGATTCACAGCCCTTTGAGTAAAAAAAAATGTATCCTCATTTTGGCCCTAAGTGGCTTCCCCCTTACATCGAAACTGTGTCCTATATACTTGCTCCTATGTCCTATATTCCCACATTCTCACCACTCCCAGTGAGGATTATTCTTTTGAATTCCCTATTGAATTGATTAGCAACTATCTTATATTTATGACCTCTATTTTGGATTCCCCCACAAGTAAAATCATCTTCTCTACATTGGTTCTAGACTCCCCAAACAGGGGATATATCTTATCTGCAGCTACCCAGTCTATCCCTTTTAAGCATTTTGTAGGTTTCAATGAGACCACCTCTCATTCTTCGAAACTCTAGAGAATACAGGCCCAGTTTCCCCAATCTCCCTTCATAGGACAATCCCGCTCTCCTGGGTGAACCTGGTGAGTCTGGTGAACCTTCGTTGCACTCCTCTATGGCAATAATATCTTTCCTAAGGTAAGGAGACCAAAACTGCACACAGTACCCCAGGTGAGGTCTAACCAAGGTTCTATACAATTGAAGCAAGACGTCACTACTCCTGTACTCAAACCCTCTTGCGATAAACGCTAACACACTATTTGCCTTCCTAATTGCTTGCTGCACCTGCATGTTAGCTTTCAGTGACTTATTAACGAGGACACCCAGGTCCCTTTGTACATCTACACTTTCTAATCTCATCATTTACTCTGCACACTGTTCCTCCTCCCAAAGTGTATGACCCCACATTTTTCCACATTATATTCCATCTGCCATGTTCTTGCCCACACACTAAGTCTGTCCAAATCCCTTTGAAGCCGGTTTGCATCTTCCTCACAACACACATTCCCACCTAACTTTTTGTCATTAACGAACTTGGAAATATTACATTTAACCCCCACATCCAAATCATTGATATATAATGTGAACAGCTCTCTATTAATCACATGGTGTGGTTGAGACAAATAGCTTATCCATTTCAGGGGAAACCAGATACACATGGAGGAGATAGGTTATCTGGTGTTAGCAGGAATGTGGAGTTGAGGTTAAAAACAGATCTTCCATGATCTTCTAGAATTGCCTACTCCTAAATTGTATGTTCATATGTATGTTTGTAGAAAGGAATAAAGGGGTCTTTATTGATAGTGTTGGGAGGTGGTTAGTGTGGAGCATAAACACCAGCATTAACCAGTGGATCGAATGACCTGTTTTCTGTGCTGTACATTCTACGTAAATGTAAGTTGTTTTCATTGCTGTAGTTTATTATTGCACAGTCTGGGAGCAAATTATTAGTCAGGAGTGGAAAAATAAATAGAATTGAAAAGAAACAGTGGATCTCAGTTTTCTGTTTTCACAAATGTTCAAGCTAGTCTTAAATTGCTCAGTTAATCTACCAAGTAGAAATACAGAAATTGCTGATTTGGAAAGCTGGGAAGAAGCCCCCCTCAACTGAAAGGTGCAAGTACTGCATCTTAAGCACAGCAGGATTTCAGAAGCAGATTTGGAAGTTTATCAGGGCATAAGGTTTGCTTTTAATGGATTTGTGATCCCAGCATGGGGCTTCACACACTGGGAGAGCATAACGAAATTTTAAACCAAGAGAGTAGCCTGTGCGAGCATTTCTTTCCGTTAAAATGAATGGACAGAATGCCCTGTGGTGCCTCCTGACTGCCACATCCAAATTGCATAAATGGGTCTTTATCGGATTAGCAGGATAAATGGAGTCAGTCCCACAGGGGACCATGCTGGGGCCTCAACTTTTTACAATTTACATCAATGACTTAGATGAGGGGAGTGAAGACATGGTAGCTAAATTTGCAGATGACACAAAGATAGGTAGGAAAGTATGTTGTGAAGAGGAGATGAGGTTGCAGATGGATCTATATAGGTTGAGTGAGTGGACAAAGGTCTGGCAAATGGAGTTTAATGTGGGAAAATGTGAAGTTGTTCACTCTGGCAGAAAGAACAAAAAAGCAGAGTATTAAATTTGAGAACGGCTGCATAACTCTGTAGTGCAGAGGGATCTAGATGTTCTAGTACATGAGCCACAAAAAGATATTGTGCAGGTACAACTAATTAAGAAGGCTGATGGAATCAGCGTTCAAAAGGCGTTCAAAAAGGAAATGGGGAGGGTACAGGCTCAACATGTTCCCTATAGGGTGACAGGAAGGAGTAACAAGCCAGGAGAACCATGGATGACCAGAGATATTCAGGATATGTGAGAAGGAAAAGAGAGGCTTTTAGCAGATACAAGGAGAGCAAATCAGCGGAGGCATTAGTGGAGTACAGAAAGTGCAGGGTGGAGCTTAAGAAAACAATTAGGAGAGCAAAGAGGGGATATGAGAAACGTCTGGCTGGTAAAAGTAGGGAAAATCCCAAGATATTCTATAAGTATATCAATGGGAAGAGGATAACCAGGGAAAGAGTAGGGTCTATAAGGGACCAAGGGGGCAATCTATGGGTGGAGCCAGAGGACATCGGTAGAGCGTTGGACGAATACTTCACATCTGTCTTTACCCAAGAGAACGAGGATGAAGGTATCGAACTTGGGGAGAGAGACTGTGAGGTTCTTGAGCAAATTAATATAGGGAGTGACATGGTATTGGAGGTGTTAGTAGGCTTAAAAGTGGACAAATCTCCAGGTCCGGATGATTTGTGTCCCAGGCTACTAAGGGAGGAGGTCGCAGGGGCTCTGACCCAAATTTTTAATTCCTTTCTGGCCACGGGGGAGGTGCCAGAGGACTGGAGAACAGCTAATGTGGTTCCGCTATTTAAGAAGGGGTGTAGAGCTGAGCCAGGGAACCATAGACCAGTGAGTCTCACGTCAGTGGTAGGGAAACTATTGGAGAAAATTCTGAAGGAGAGAATCTATCTCCACTTGGAGAGGCAAGGTTTGATCAGGGATAGTCAGCATGGCTTTGTCAGAGGGAGGTCATGCCTAACAAATTTGATTGAATTTTTTTGAGGAGGTGACCAGGTGTGTAGATGAGGGTAGTGCAGTTGATGTACTTTTTATGGATTTCAGCAAAGCCTTTGACAAAGTCCCACATGGGAGATTTATAAAGAAGGCAAATGCACATGGGATACAGGGTAATTTGATAAGCTGGATTCAAAATTGGCTTAGTTGTAGGAGACAGAGGGTGATGACAGAATGATGCTTTAGTAACTGGAAGCCCGTGTCCAGTGGCGTAGCACAAGGATCTGTGCTGGGTCCCCTATTATTCGTCATTTATATAAACGACATAAAGATGATTATGTGGGGGGGAGGATTAGTAAGTTTGCAGATGACACAAAGATTGGCCGGGTGGTTAACAGTGAGGTTGAGTGTCTTGGGCTACAGGAAGATATTGACGGGATGGTCAAATGGGCAGATAAGTGGCAGATGGAATTTAACCCTGAAAAGTGAGAGGTTTGGAAGGAGTAATTTGACAAGGAAGTATTCAATGAACGGCATGACACTAGGAAGTTCTGAGGAACAAAGGGACGTGTGTGTCTATAGATCTCTGAAGGTGGAGGGGCATGTTAGTGGGGTGGTGAAAAGGGCATATGGGACACTTGTCTTTATCAATCGAGGCATAGATTACAAAAGTAGGGATATCATGTTTGAGTTGTATAGAACCTTGGTGAGGCCACAGCTGGAGTACTGTGTGCAGTTCTAGTCGCCACATTATAAGAAGGATGTGATTGCACTGGAGGGGGTGTAGAGGAGATTCACCAGGATGTTGCCTGGGATGAAACATTTAAGTTATGAAGAAAGGTTGGATAGATTTGGGTTGTTTTCGTTGGAGCAGAGAAGACAGTGTCGACCTGATCGAGGTGTACAAGATTATGACGGGCATGGACAGGGTGAATAGGGAGCAGCTGTTCCCCTTAGTTGAAGGGTCAGTCACGAGGGGACATAAGTTCAAGGTGAAGGGCAGGAGGTTTAGGGGAGATGTGAGGAAAAACCTTTTTTACCCAGAGGTTGGTGACAGTCTGGAATGCACTGCCCGGGAGGGTGGTGGAGGCGGGTTGCCTCACATCCTTTAAAAAGTACCTGGATGAGCACTTGGCACATCATAACATTCAAGGCTATGGGCCAAGTGCTGGTAAATGGGATTAGGTAGGTAGGTCAGGTGTTTCTCATGTGTCGGTGCAGATTTGATGAACTGAAGGGCCTCTTCTGCACTGAGAGATTCTGTGAATGCTTTCCTCTATTAAGAGAGGGATTGAACATAAAAGTAAGGATGTTATGCTTCTGTTATATAGGACATTGGTGAGACTGCATCTCTAATATTGTGTGCAGTTTTGGTCTCCTTATTTAAGGAAGGATGTAAATGCATTGGAGATGGTTCAGAGGAGGTTTACTAGATTGATACCTGTAATGAGTGGGTTGTCTTATGAGGAAAGGTTGAACAGCCTAGCCTTGTTTCCACTGGAGTTTAGAAGAGTGAGCGGTGATTTGATTGAAGTATACAAGATCCTAAATGACCTTGACAAGGCGGACATCGAAAGGATGTTTCCTCTTGTGGGTGAGTCCAGAACTAGGGGGCACTGTTTTAAAATTAGGGCTCGCCCATTTAGGACAGAGCTGAGGAGAAATCTTTTCTGAGGGTTGTGTAACCTTGGAACTCTCTGCCTCAGAAGGCGGTGCAGGTGGGGTCATTGAATACTTTTAAGGCAGAGGTAGATAGATTCTTATATAAAAACAAAAAGCCGAACGGTCCTGCCGAAGGGTTGTGAGGACTCGAAACATCAACTGATTTCTTCTCCACCGATGCTGCCAGACCTGCTGAGTTTTTCCAGGTAATTCTGTTTTTGTTGTAGATAGATTCTTGTTTGGCAAGGGAATCAAAGGTTATCAGGGGTAGATGGGAATGTGGAAATTGGAACATGAGATCAGCCATGATCTTATTGAATGACAGAGTAGGCTCGAGGGGCCGAATGGCCTACTTCTGTTCCTATTTCTTATGTTCTAATTCCTGACAGCCCCCTCCCAGCTTACAGAATGACAATTTGTAAAATCTATCTCTTACGCAAGCTATTTGACACACAAAAATTGGCCTTTCTTGTGTTCTGGTTGTCGTCTTAAACCATCAAGCTCAAACATCCCTTAAATTGGTGTCTCTATTATCTAGGCTGGCAGATTTTTCGAAGCATTTTGTCCCTTTGAGTGAAGTAGTTCTTCCTACTATTTCTGTTTTAAATTTACTTTTCACCAATTTAAATTGGTCCTGTTATTCCTGGTTTGATATTCCAGGATAACCTTCTTTATTTCCTTTCTCTTTGCCCACCAAAGCCAATCACCCCCCCCAGACTTCCCACCCAATCCTATACCTCTTTTCTCACAGCTCCCTTAAGCTCTCTTTATGACTAGTTGGACCATGAGACCCTTCTGTTTTCTCAACTCAATTCCCACAAAACTGTTAACCGTCCAACTCCTCTTAATGCCCTCAAATTAGCTGAAATTATAACTCATTCCCTCTCCTCAGATACTGTTCTCCCTTTCAAAACTGGAGTCATTACCCACTTCCTCAAGAAATCCATACTTAAGTTCTCTGTCCTTGCAAAGTGCCACTCCATCCTCAACCTCCTTTTTCTCTCCAAAGCCCTCTAAATGTCTGTTTGAATATCTCATTTTTAGGTATGCCCAGCTCTGCTCCTGGCATGCTCTTTTACACTCCACGTTGAACCAGGGTTGATCCCCTGGCTTAATGGTAATGGTAGAGTGGGGGATATGGCCCACAGCACCTCATGGTTTTGAGCTGCTAGTTGTGTTCTGAATCTATCCCATTTAGCACGGTGATAGTGCCAAAGACAAATATGGAAATTATCCTCAGTGTGAACACCGTCTCTGTACAGACTGCACAGTGGTCACTCGTACCAATACTGTCATGGAATAATGCATCTATGACAGGTGGATTGGTGAGGGTGTGGTTAAGCAGGTTTTCCCTCTACTTGGTTCTCCCACTCCCTGCTGCAACTTGGTCAGTATGGTGCTGCTGAGCCACTCTTGGTGATGGGCATTGAAATTCCCCACCCAGAGGCCTTGCCCCCCTGAGTGCTTCTTCCAAATAATGCGCCATTTGGAGGAGCATTGATTCAGTAGATGAGGGCGGCTGGTAGGCGGTAATCAACAGGAGGTTTCTTTTTCTTTGTATGACTTGCTGGCAATAAATGCTGGCCTTGACAGTGATGCTCATATCCGAAGAACAAATATGAAAAAAAAAAGCCTGGGACATTTGCAGTAAGATATGATTTGGTGAGTGTGTATGTCAGGCTGTTGTTTGATTAGTCTTTGGGACAGCATCCCAGTTTTGGCACATTGAATTTAAATTTAACCAGCCACTCTGGTAAGATTTTTACTGATGTCTCTGGAGCATTAGTCCAGGCCTCTGGATTATTAATTAGTTGAGTAACATTACCACTATGCTATCATTCCGCCATTGTTGGAATAGGTTTATGATATTGATGACTAACATTAAAGATGCCATTTCAGGAGCAGTAGCTGCTCTTTTATGTCAAAATGGGGAAAGGAAGTTTGCTAAAGGAAGGAAGGCTAGACAGGAAGAACAGAACAAAACCTTTGTGCAATAAGAGGGAAACCAATGTATTTCCCAGTTAAAAATGTCTGAATTTTTTTCCTATTTATGACAAAGGATTTTTAATGTTTGAGAATAAATCTTTCCCTCGTGCACTGAATTCCCATGTGAACCTAATCCGCCACTCACTCAGTCTCTGTCTCACTCAGGTGTAGTCTCCTGACTGTGCTCACCTTACTGACCATACTTGCCGTAGAGGGAGTGCAATGGAGGTTCACCAGATTAATGCCTGGGATGGCAGGATTATTTTATGAGGAGAGATTAAGGACACTGGTCTGTATTCCCTAGAGTTTCGAAGAATGAGGGGTGACCTCACTGAAGCAGACAGACCTCTTATAGGGCATGACAGGGTGGACGTATATAAAATGTTTTCCCTGCTTGGTGAGTCTAAAACCAGGGGACATAATCTCGGAATAAGGGGTAGGCCATTTAGGGCTGAGATGAGAAGGAATTTCTTCACTCAGAGGGTAGTGAGTCTTTGGAATGCTCTATCGTAGAGGACTGTGGAAGCTCAGTCATCGAGCATGCATAAGACAGAAATTGATAGATTTCTGGAGACCAGTGACATCAAGGCATATGGAGATGATGTGGGAAAGTGGCATTAAGGTTGTTGATCAGCCAAGATCAAATTGAATGGCAGAGCAGGCTCGATGGGCCGAATGGCCTACTCCTGTTCCTATGTTCCTATTCCATCACTATCAATGTTCCCATTTCTCAGAATGATTGCAATATATTTTAAATAAATGAGAAAGCTACTTTATTCTTTTTTTATTGAAAGGGACAAGGCTGATAGTGTAGGATATCAGCAAAGTTAGAAAGAGGGTACAAGATGTAATAGGGGCAGTGCCTGGGTGACACCAAACTTGGGTGTTGAAAGCTTGTAGCTGGTCAGAAAGAGTGCCTGAGGTGAGGAGATATGTAGTTTGATGTCTTAGTGTAGGAGGAAGCATGTGTATTATCGCTTATTTGGTGGTTGGGAGAAAGACCAGAAAGTTCAGAAGCGTAATAACTATAGTAGCATGAAAGACAAGGAAAGCTTAAAGAGAGAGAATGTTTGAAACTACAAGGCTTGGTTTACTGTGAGGCTTCCAAAAATCCTTGTAGCCTTGTTCTTGTGCACAAGTCCCTCCTCAGCATTGCCAACTTTTAACACAGCAGCAACTTCCAAGCCTCTGAAATGGCCTAGCCAGTCACAAAATTGTATTTGAGAAAGTGGTTCGCCATCACCTTCTCGAGGACAATTAGGAGTAACAAATTCTGACTTTGCCAGCAACTCCCAAATATCAAGAATGAATAAAAAAGAAATGAACTCAGCCTCTGCAACCTGGAATGAGACTGCCCACAAGCTCATGTCATTTAGGAATCGGTAACAACTGTCAAAGAGGAAATTCACATTTCGTTGCACTTTAATTTGGATTGGAGCCCAGGGTCTGGAGGCAAGGGACAGTCTTCCAATTTATTGACCCTATGTTATTTTACTGACTACCAGGTTGTAGTAGTGTTAGGATTTCTGTGCATTGAGATTTGCAACTGGACCATGAAACCAGATTTATATCTCCAAAGTGGGCCCGACTCCCTTATACCTGACCTTCAGGAAATGAGCCGTGATCAGCTGGAAACTGAGGTAAAGGCAGACTGTCGAGGCCTGCTTGTGAATAACAATGGATCAATGAATGACTTGGATTTCTGTAGTGCCTCTTACAACCTCAGGACCAAAGCATTTTACAACAAATTAAATACTTTGAAATGTAATGTAGGAAATGCTTTGATTCAGAGCTAATTTGCATGCACCATAATGCCATAAACGACAATGTGACACTGACTAGATGATCTGTTTTAAAGATATTGATTCAGGGATAAATATTGGCCAGAATGTTGGGGATCATTCCCCTTCTCTGAAATAGTTATGTGGGTCTTTTTTATCTACCTGAAAGGCCTCAGTTTAACATCACGTCCAGAAGAGGGCACTGTCGTCAGTGCAGCATTCCATCAGTACTGCACTGGAGTGTCAGCCGAGAATATGTGCTCAGGTCTTTGAAGTGGGACTCAACCCTACAACCTGCTGCTTATGAATGGTCAAGCTACTGGAAAATGCTCAACTCCTGAGGAACCAAACCTCAGTACAGAGTGGACACTTCAATTAGAGGAGGGCAAGGATATAAATTGGGGAGAATAAGGGTAGGTAAAGGAATTAAAATCTAATTTCTTATTCCTGTAGGTCAGTGTGGCTCCATTTCTATAAACAACTTGATCGCCAATGTTGGCTCCAGCCACGAAGTAACCTGCAACTTTTGCAGTGCTGCTGATAAGGTACGATGGAAATATGCTGGGAAATTACTCCCTAGCACTAAGGTCAACTCCACTGTTAGCATGATGTCGTTGCTTAACCTTGGCCTAACCAGCCGAAAAGGAGAAAATCTGACATGTATGTCTGAAACAGAGTCATACGCCACTTCAGTCCAGACTGGATGTAAGTATTATGCCATGAAGGGTTACAGACGTGTCATAAATTGCAGTAAGTGTGGTTTGTTGCATGTCATGAAAATATAATTTTCATAATATAATTGTGACTTATTGTAAAGGTAGGTTAATATTAGGGTTTGGATTGTGTGTGCATGTGTGTGGGGGATTTAATTGAATTGGAGACAGCTGGTCTGGAGGGTTTGAGTTATCAAAAGGAAAACTGGGTTTGAAATGCTAAATACGTAAACATGGCTGAAGTTTGTGAGGTGTAAGGTAACTTTGTATTTTTTAGATAAATCAGAGTAGTTTGAATTTCAAAGAGATGGTAAGATGTTACACTTAGCCAGAAGAAGCTAAGCCAAACAGAGTGTTTATTTTTCCCAAAGGTTACTGATAAAATTAGTACTATGAAAAGATTTATATTGTGAGAACAGTAAAGTTGCAAAAACATATGGGAACCATGGAATTTGCATTAAAAGGGAGAACCATGTATAAAGGAAATGAGGTTATGTGTAAGGGAGAAGGAATTCTAAGATTTAACACGTGTGAAAAGCCTCCAGCCTCTGTTCATCAAGTTGCAGTCTATAGGAACCGAAGCTAAAAAAACTGACTTTGAATATCATTGTCCAGGGTATTGTGTGCTTTGCCTGGGTCTGTTTAAATCTAATTGTTTTTACTGTTGACTTAATGAAGGTGTAACTAGGAGTCAAATTAATTAGGGAATTTAGGAGTTGTTATCATAGTAAATTGTAGACCTATGTATGTGCTTAAGATCTTTTCCTTTATTAATAAATGTTTAATTTAGTTTTGTTAAAAACCTCTAAGTCTTGGTGGACTTATAACTGCTGAATTCAAGGCATGCATCTCGAAGTAAAATATAAATTGCAAAACAGTTGTGGCAGCTGCTTCAAGTTTCCCTCTGGGATTTGAGCTGCTCAGCACTTATCCCCTGTGTCATAACAGTGCATTTCCTATAGCCAAAGGAATTTGAGTGTAAATGGGATCAAGGTGCAAAGGGAAAGATTCATAGGCTGGAACTCTTTTCTCCATAGGTCCTCACTGAGAGGTGAACTTGTTTGAGGCTTTCAAAATTATGAAGGGGTTCAATAGGCTTGACATAGTGAAAATGTTTCCATTTTTATTGGAGTCCAAAATTAGGCGCCATAAATATAAGATAGCCACTCAAACTGAATAAGGAATTCAGGCAAAACCTCTTTATCTAGAGATAAAAAACAAAAAACTGCGGATGCTGGAAATCCAAAACAAAAACAGAATTACCTGGAAAAACTCAGCAGGTCTGGCAGCATCGGCGGAGAAGAATAAAGTTGACGTTTCGAGAAGGGTCATGAGGACTCGAAACGTCAACTTTATTCTTCTCCGCCGATACTGCCAGACCTGCTGAGTTTTTCCAGGTAATTCTGTTTTTGTTTTGGTCTTTATCTAGAGAGTGGTTAGAATGTGAAATTGCTAACACAGGGAATAGTTGAGGCAAATAGCATAGATTTAAAGGGAAGTTGGATAAATATGACTGAGAAAAAGAGAAGGATGTGCTGCTAGGGCTAGAAGAAGAAGGGCAGAAGGAGCCTTGTATAGAACATTCAGTGCTGTAAATTCTATAAGAACATCAGAAATAGGAGCAGGAGTAGATCATTCGGCCTTCAATGTGTCTACATGTGAGTAATAGACGCAAGCTTTACTTGCACAAAAATGTTTTCGAAGAAATGAGACAATTATTCTTCAGTATCCAATTACCAATCCTGTTATAGGCTGTACATGCCCCTCCCCTGGGTTCTGTGCTTCCCTACTCCCCAGGTTCTGTTCTGTCCCCGCTGAGGTTAAATCTTATACTGTGATACTAAACGTGAAAAACATCCAAAAGAAGGGATTTAAAATGAGTAACTTGATTTCAAGTCATTTTTCCGATAGAATTGATAAGATGGGGAACTTGGGATGTGAAAACTGCACAATGTATTTTGCCACCAAGCTGGATGGTTTACCTATCCTAACTGTTTAGAAACTGGAGTTCAGTTATCCCTCTTTCTCTAGATCCTCCAGATGTTCCTCGAGATTTGGACTGTGTAACTCAAAATTTGGCTGAACTCATCTGTTCATGGAATCCAGGAAGAGACACAAACATAGAAACTAGCTACAGAGCTTGTTCTGGGTGAGTTCTCATCACTTTACATGGGCTCAGCTTATTGTTGTGGTGTCATAACTTTTTTTAAAAAGAGTCAAGTAAGATTATTTTTAGTCAGCAGATTATTGAACTATGAAATGTCATGCAGTTGGTCTGATATTGGCCCCATTTGGGCTTCAAAATGATCTGGATGCCACGTGAGTGAGACACTAGATTCCTGTGGAATCACGTTTCAGCCTGGATGAGGAAAGGAAAGAAGGTTCCGCAGGAAAGTTTGTTTTAAAAACATACAATTTAACAATTTCTTCCTTTTCTCATAGGAAACTAAATGATTGCACTGAAGTGGGAACTAATAACTTTGTCAAACGTGACTTCTTCATTTTTGAAGATTTAATATTACAGATAACTGCTACTAATGCTCTGGGCACACAGACGTCAGAAATGTTTCGAAGGGCAGAAAGTGACTTTGGTAAATATCAAAAGCATTAGCTTCAGTTTTTGACAAAGATGCAATTCACAGTTTTCAATTCAGGCTATGTAGGTGAATGTGGTTTTAAAGTATAATTTGTTTCTCTGGGCATAGCTCCCACAAGCTTGGTTACTTTGCATTTAGCCACAGTGTACTGAGTGGGTACAAAGGTAAGAATGACAGCAGTGCTTCTCCTATGAGTTCTTGCAATGGGTTTGTATCGAATTCCTTTCTATGCTATTTGAGTATGGGTGTTAACCCATCCATTTTCAGTAGGTCAGTGCCACAGCTGAAGTAGTGCAGAGCCAAGTTTGCTAAATGCATTAAACATTCATACAGTGCCAATCATATTCTCTACCCGGTGCCTTGTTAAGTGCGACTTATTCCAGAACGTGTTGCATGGCTCATTCTCAGAGGGTGAAGTTACACTTGTGTACATCTGAGTTTCATCAGTGTGAAGGATGCCACAGACAACCCAATAATGTAGGTCACACATGTTGTTAAGTTTTGTATTTGACAAAACACTTCTTTTCCATGGAGTGAAGGGAACAGTAACATAGTGGTAGCAAAAACAAAAAACGCTGGAAAGACTCAGCAGGTCTGACAGCATCTGTGGAGAGAAAGCCAGAGTTAACGTTTTGCATCCGTATGACTCTTCAGAGCTAAATAGAAGTACAAATGTGGTGAAATATATACTGTTTAAGGGACGTGGAACAGGTGAAGCTGGATAGAAGGCCAGCGATAGGTGGAAGTAAAGGAGAGTTTGCAAAAGATGTCATAAACAAAAGGTCAAAGGGCTGCTAACATAGTGGTTATGTTACTGGACTAGTAATCTAGAGACTCTAATCAATGCTTTGAAGATATGAGTTCAATTCTCACAACGACAACCGGGGGAATATAAATTCAATTAAATTCAACATGTGTTAGAGGCTGAGTAAATTTTACTCTACACTGTTCCATCAAACACCCTCCATCTTGTTTATGGTCGACATTGCTGGTGGTGGTGGAGGGAGTGAAGGTTTAGGTGGTGTTTGGGGTGTTGATCAATTGGGCTGCTTTGTCCTGGATGATGTTGAGCTTCTTGAGTGTTGTTGGAGCTGCACTCTTCCAAGCAAGTGGAGGGTATTCCATCACACTCCTGACTTGTGCCTTGCTAGCTCCCACCATCGACATCCTGGGGGTTTACCATTGACCAGAAACTTAACTGGACCAGGCATATCAATACTGTAGCTGCAAGGACAGCTCTGAGAATTCTGCGGCAAGTAACTCACCTTCTGGGTCCCCAAAGCCTGCACACCATCTACAAGGCACAAGTCAAGAGTGTGATGGAATACTTGCCACTTGCCTGGATGAGTGCAGCTTCAACAACAGTCAAGAAGCTTGACACCATCCAGGACAAAGCAGCCCACTTGACCAGCACCCCAAGCACCACCTTAAACGTTCACTTCCTCCACCATGGCAGCAACGCCGACTATATACAAGATGCATTGCAGCAATTCGCCAAGTCTAATTCGATTGCACCTTCCGCAGTGCACGATCTCTAACATCAGAAGGATGAGGGTAGCAGATGCATGGAAACACCACCACCTGCAAATTTGCCTCCAACACTCCATCCTGACTTGGAAATATATCATTATTCCTTTACTGTCACTAAGTTGAAATTCTGGGAAGCCCTCCAGATAGAATGTAGCAGTTCAAGATGGTAGCTCACTGTCAATACTCAAGGACAAATAGGGATGGGCAATAAATTCTGGCCTTGCCAGAGCTCTTCTATGAGCGAATAAAAAATCTTAAGTTTGTGTCTGATCTTTTCAATATAGGTCACTTACTCTGGACCTCATTGTTGACCTTTTGGTATTTCAGTGTTTCGACCTTACACACCTGAACTCCTCAGAGTGTTTAAAGGTCCATCTGACTTCCAGTTGGTGGTGGTGTGGAATGAAGATGGTGAGAAATATGGCTTCCCTTTAAAACTGATCTTCCAAATCCAGGTCTTCCAAACATACAAAATGCAAGAGGTCTGGAGGGTAAGTGAAATGATAATGCTCTACATGGAGAATTTGTACCCGTTATTGTACCACCATTTAAGAAACCTTAGTGCAAATGCCAGAGGCTTTCAGTTCTCTCCCTTCCTCTTGTGTAAGAGCTGGCCCGTGATGAAGTATATTTTCACTAGATGAACCTAAATTGTACGCACCCTGAGATTGTTTAACCATGGGCAGGTATCCCAGTTGATCTTGAAATCTGCACATGTGCACATCTCAGGAACTACCAGGAGTGAGAACTTTGACTCCTTTTCTTGATTCTCCTGGCATGGGGTGCTGAAGCAAATTGAAGAACTCCAGCTGTTGAATTTTACTGAGATCAGCTGACTCGGGGACCTTCTATTCTATATAAGTAAGAATTTGCATTTATATCCTGGGCTTTATAAATAGAAACATAGAGTACAAAAGCAAGGAAATTATGGTGAACCTTCATGAAACACTGGTCCAATTCTGGGCACCATGCTTTAGGAAGGAAGCGAAGGCATTAGAGAGAGCGCAGTAAAGGTTTATTAGAATGGTTCCAGTTGCTACGGACAGGAGAGAAATGGAAAACTGAACTTCTTTCCTCTGCCCGCAAGCAGAGGGTGTTTTGAATTGTTCTTGAAGTAAGCTGTGGCGACTTTTCCCGAAGCCTCAGTTTGTGTGATCAAATTTACTAATAACTCTCAGCAAACTCACGTTATGGTTAATTTAGAAGGTGAACGTATTCAAATTCAAACTGGGGGAGGAGTGTTCACAATGTCCCACTCCACCACACACACACGTGTACACACACACATGTACACACACAGGTACGCACACACACGTACACACACACGTACGTACATACACACGCACATGCATGCACATGTACGTACATACATACACACGCATACATACACGCGCACGCACACACAAACAGAGTAAGGGGGGCTAGGATGGATACTAAGAGTAATAGAACCACAGAAATGAATGTTATTTCACGTGATTATCAGAGTTCAATGAGGAGTTCTTTCATGTAGGAACTTGGGTTCAGCTGGCTGAAGACCAGAGTTGTATAGTTCCCTTTACAGTTGGTGCTGATACCGCAAGATGAAGTTGGCACACAGAGACTGCGTCAGTTCTGCAGGAGATGGCAGGAAATCTCCAACAGAGATAGGCTTTAAGGAGCATGTTGTTGTTCAGCCTGGAGTCCTACTTCTTGGTGTTCACTGGTTCAATGTTAAACAGCAGACGGAGGATTTTTTAGTTCTCAAAGGAATATAGAAATTTCAAAATGGTCACTCGAGTCGTGTGACCTTCTTTCTCCACAAAGATTTCAAAAGGGATGTTATCTAGTGTCTGCATCTGGCTTTGATTTCAGGACTGATAATGTCCCAGCCATTAGCTTTTGCGAGAGTTACCATCCATGCGTTCTTGTGTTGGGAAGCCATTGTCTAGGTACACCCTCTGACTCTGCTAGAGGGGTAAGATGCAAATGACACCCATTGTCCCCTCAATGGTCCCCTTTTGAAATGGACCTGGACAGTCCCAGGTTTGAGATTGGTCTGTTAACACTTCTGCAGGAATAACGGGTTTCGAACAGTAAACACGTGAGGAGACAGGCGATTAAGTCAGAGTAGATGGAGACTGAGTGAATAGTGAATTAGGATCACGAGGTAAGTTTTGCTACGTCGTTTTCCAGTTTAAATATAGATTACGAATCAAGCACTGATTTAAAAACTAGCAACCTACAATTAAGTTAGACTAGCTTGTTAAACGGAGCTGCCTGGCAGTGGCAGTTAACTGTCAATCAGCTGAAAGCAGTTGGTTCAATTACTGTTAATAAGTAGCAGGAAGCTAAACTAGCTCGTGACTCATCAGAAGTCTATTAAAGAGACAGACCTTTAAAACCGCACGAGGAGACAGGTGACTACGCTGGAGTGAGATGGAGACCGAGTGAGTAGTGAATTAGGTGCACGGGGGAAAAAAGTGTGGTATACATAGGAATTATTCCAAGTTAATTAAGAAAGTAATTAACTTAAGCTAACTAAACAACATAGAGCCCGTAAAGCAGCAGGAGTTCAGAGAGAGAGAGCCCATAAAACAGCGGAGGGAGAATGCTGGCAGTTTATAGATAAATCTATAAGTGACGTCACAAGAGTCCCGTAAATTGATTGGTTGGTAGTTAGAGGCCTTTCTGGACTCAGCACAGAGGAGACGATGCTGAATGACAGGTGAGTAATTTTGTTATACCATTCTGTAGTAAGCATTTTAATAAAGTCCAAGATACTTCAGTGCAGCTCAGCCATGTGGAATGTGCATCCTGCAGGATGTGGGAAGCCATGCAGGCACAAAGTGCCCTCGATGACTGCATTTTCAGAAAGTGTCACCAGCTGCAGAAACTTGAGCAGCAGGTTGCCGAACTGAAGCAGCGGCTGGAGTCACTGTGATGCATCTTCAAGACTGAGGATTACGTGGATAGCATATTTGGAGAGGTGGTCACACTGCAGCTAAGAAGTACACAGGCAGAAAGGAAATGGGTGACTGCCAGAGTATCTAAGAGAAATAGGCAGGTCGTCCAGGAATCCCCTGAGATTATCTCGCTCTCTAGCTGTTTTTCCATTTTGGATGCTGGTGAGCAAGATGGTTCCTCGGGACTGTAGCAAGAGCCAAGTGCATGGCACAACAGGACGGCTCAGCTGCACAGGATGGAAGGAGGAAGAGTAGAAGTGCTATAGTGGCAGGGGGATCAATAGATCACTGGAGAAGTGGTGTAAGAGGGAGGGCTTTAGATTTCTGAGGCATTGAGACTGTTTCTGGGGCAGGTAGGAACTGTACAAAAGGATGGGCTACACCTTAACAGGACTGAGACTAATGTCCTTGTGGGGAGATTTGCTAGTGCTGTCGGGGATGGGAACCTGAAGGGAAATTCAGAGTGGAGAAGAGAAAAACTGGCAGAGAGTAGTTTAGTTGATAAGGAGAATACATCAGAGAGTAGTATCAAGGTAGATAGAATACTTGGAGAGTTTGATAGAACAAGAGTAGGCTATGGTAAGTCATTGGATGGGGCCAGAGTAAGGGGGGAAGTAAAAAAGCCTAAATCGGGGCTGATGCACATGTATGTGAATGCATGAATTAGGGTTAATAAAATTGGTGAACTGCAGACACAGGTTGACAGATGTAATTATGATATTACTATACTGGACAGGAAAGGAAGAAAAGTAGGGAGCAGGGAGTGGCAGTATTGATTAAAGATGAAATTACAGCACTGAAGAGAGAGAGAGAGAGAATGTTTCAGAGGGGTCAAGGATGGAATCTCTCTGGCTAGAGGTAAGGAATGAAAAAGGTTCAATAGCATTGATCAGTGCAGTATGCAGAGCATCAACTAGCAGAAGGGATGTAGAGAAACAAATCTGTAAAGAAATTACTGAAAGGTGCAAGAATTATAGATTAATTATAATGTGGGACTTCAATTATCCAAATATAGATTGGGATAGGAATAGTGCAAATGGACAAGAGGGGCGACAGTTCCTGGAATGTGTTCAAGATAACTTCCTGCAGCAGAGGGAAGGCACTATTGGACCTGGTTCTGGGGAATGAGTTAGCCCAATTGGATCAAAGAACAGTGGAAGAGCATTCAAGGGGCAGTGCCCATTGTATCATAAGTTTCAGGTTGGCCATGGAAAAGGACAAGGAACAATCCAGAGCGGGGACAATTGATTGGGGGAAAGCCAACTTCGAAGGGATGAGAATGCACCTGAGTTGTGTGAGTTGGAATGAAATGTTGGCAGAAAAGATGGTGGCTGAACAATGGGCCATCTTCAAAGAAACAGTATTGCAGGCAATGTCGAGGGGAATATAAAGGACAAATAAATCCAGAGCATGGTAGATGACGAGAGAGAGGCGAAGATGAAAGGGAAGAAGTGCACGTACGCCAGATATCAGATTGAAAATACGATGGAGAATCAGGCTGAATATAAAATGACCAGAGGGGAAGTGAAAAAACTAAGAAAAGCAAGGAGAGAGCATGAAAAGAGACTGGCAGCTAATATAAAAGGGAATCCCATGACCTTTTAAATGTAAATAATAAACGGGTGGCAGAAAAAAAGTAGGACCGATTATTTGCACGTGAAGGCAGGAGAAATAACGGGGGTATTAAATGAGCACTTTGCAAATGTCTTTACGAAGGAAGAAGATGCTACCCAGGCTGAGAGAGGAGGTAACTGGTACACTAGAAGAACTTAAAATTGAGATGGAGGAGGTTTGGAAAGGCTATCTTTACTTGAATTTTTTTATTCATTCATGGGATGTGGGCTTTGCTGGCTGGGCCAGCATTTATTGCCCATCCCCAGTTGCCCTTGAGAAGGTGGTGGTTAGCTGCCTTCTTGAACTGCTGCAGTCCATGTGGTGTAGGTACACCCACAGTGCTGTTGGGAAGGGAGTTCCAGGATTTTGACCCAGCGACAGTGAAGGAACGGTGATATATTTCCAAGTCAGGATGGTGCGTGACTTGGAGGGGAACTTCCAGATGGTGGTATTCCAATGTATCTGCTGCCCTTGTCCTTCTAGATGGTATTGGTCGTGGGTTTGGAAGTTGCTGTTGAAGGAAACTTGGTGATTTTCTGCAGTGCATCTTGTAAATGGTACTCACTGCTGCTACTGTGCGTTGGTGATGGAGGGAGTGAATGTTTGTGGATGTGGTGCCAATCAAGGAGGCTGCTTTTTCCTGGACGGTGTTGAGCTTCTTGAGTGTTGTGGGAGCTGCACTCATCCAGGCAAGTGGGGAATTGATAAGGTACCAGGACTGGATGAGATACATCCAAGGGTACTGAGGGAAGTGAGAGTGGAAATTGCAAAGGCATTGGTGATTATCTTCCAGTCTTCCTTAGACAAAGGGGTGGTGTAGAGGACTGGAGAATTGTGAGTGTTACACCCTTGTTCAAAAAGGGGTGCAAGGATAAAGCCAGCAACTACAGACTAGTCAGTTTGACTTCCACGGTAGGGAAACTTCTGGAAACTATAGTTTGGGGCAACACCAATAGCCACTTAGACAAGTGCAGGGTAATTAAGGAAAGCCAGCATAGATTCATTAAGGGAAAATCATGTTTAACTAAATTAATAGTTTTTTGAGGAGGTAACAGAGAAGGTTGATAAGGGTAATGTTGTTGATGTGGTGTATATGGATTTTGAAAAGGCATTTGATCCACACAGAAAACTTGTGAACAAAGTTCTAGCTCATGGAATAAAAGGTAAAGTAGGCACATGAATAAAAATTGGCTGAGTGAATGCCGATAGTATCTTAGGCATTAGAAAGAGTACAGAGGAAATTCACAAGAATGATTCCAGGGATGAAGAACTGTAGCTATGAGGACAGAATGGAAAGGTTGGTACTGTGAGAAACTTCAGAAAGCTTCCATGCAGAGGGATCTAGGTGTCCTCGTGTATGAATCGCTGAAAGCTAGTATGCAGGTACAGCAGGTAATAAGGAAGGCAAATGGAATTTTGGCATTTATTGCTAAAGGAATAGAGTATAAAAATAGTGAAGTGTTGTTGCAACTGTACAAGGCATTGGAGAGACCGCACCTGGAGTACTGTGCACAGTTTTGGTCCCCTTACTTGAGTAAGGATGTAGTTGCATTGGAGGCGGTTCAGAGGAGGTTCACTAGATTGATTCTAGAGATGTGGGGCTTGTCTTATGAGGAGAGATTGAGCAGTTTAGGCCTATACTCGCTAGAGTTTAGAAGGGCGAGAGGAGATCTAATTGAGGTATACAAGATGCTAAAGGGGATAGACAAAGTAGATGTGGAGTGGATGTTTCCCCTTGTGGGGCATTCTAGAATGAGAGCCATAGTTTTAGGCTATGGGGTGGTAGATTTAAATCAGAGATGAGAAGGAATTACTTTTCTCCAAGGGTCATGAATCTGTGGAATTCACTAGTGCAATGGATGCCGGGACGCTGAATAAATTTGAGGAGATAGACAGATTTTTAATTAGTAATGGGTTGAAATGCTATGGAGAGAGGGCGGGAAATTGAAGTTGAGGCTGAAATGAGATCAGCCATGATCACATTGAATGGTAGGGCAGACTCAAGGGGCTGAATTGCCTATTCCTGCTCCTAGTTCTTATGTTCTTGTGTTTTCCTTGGAGAAAATAAGACTGGGAAGAGACGTGATAGAGGTGTTCAAGATCCTGAGGGGTATGAACAGGGTAAATGGTGAGGAACTGTTCCCTCTCAAGGGGGCATTAAGAACTAGAGTATATAGATTCAAAAGAATTGGAAAAAGGAGTGAAAACGATGAGGAGAAATTTTTTACCCAGAGGGTGGTTGGAGTCTGGAACAAACTTCCTGAAAGGGGGGTAGAGGCAGGTTTGATCGAGGTATTCAATAAGGCATTGGATGGCTATCTGAAAAGAAAGAATGTGCAAGGTTATGGGGATAAGGCCAGACAGTAGTAGGACTAGGTAGAATTCTCTTTCAGAGGGCCAGTGCAGACTCGATGGGCTGAATGGCCTTCATTTGCGCTATAAAGATTCTGTGACCTGCGAGTCTCTTGGTTTGCTGATTATAATGTCCTCACAATTAGGTGTGAGATTCCATGATGATGAGAGGATCTTTTGTTCTTGAAACTCCTGTTGTAGCTTCGGGAACAAAGGGCCAATCCTGTTGTCATGTGACTCGTAGCAGCCATCTTTTTTTGGTTCAGCAGAGAGTCCATTACACAAATAGCACAAAACAATGAAGTTTTGTTTTATATATATATATATACAGCTTTGAATTTCTTGTCACATCATTTTGACACGACACAGTGATTTCAATTATATGCATAGATTGAAGTAGCTAGAACTGTCCTCCTTAGAGAAGAGAAGTTTGAGAGGAGATTTGATCGAGGTATTCAAAATCGTGAGGGGTCTGAACAGAACAGATCGAGAAAAATTGTTCCCATTGGCAGGAGGGTCAAGAACCCAATTGTGGCTTTCAGACGGGAATTGGATAATTATCTGGAGAGAGAAAATTTGCAGGGCTGGTAGAAATGGCAGGGGAGTAAGGATAACTGAATTGGTCTTGCAGAGAAATGCATGATGAGTTGAGTGGCAACCTTCTATGCTGTACGAATTCTGTTTTTACATAGTGCTTTTCATGGTAACAGGACATCCCAAAGTTCTTTATAGGCAATGTATAAACAGTATAAAAGGTAGGAAATGTGGCAGCCTACTTCTGCACAGCAAGGTGTCCTATAACATCTGGCTATCATTTTTAGTCTTATGTTCCCTAGTCCCAGATTAACAAATCCTCCAAATGAAGTTTCTCTATTTCTACCCTATTAGGTTGATTTTTTTTTCCAACCCACGTTTTTAAAAAATGGTTCATATTTGCAGGGGAATCACAGTAGTACCCTGGACTTCACCCAGAAGAGGATGCTGCAGATAACTTGGACATCAGATATGCCCCTCCAGTGCACAGCACACTCTGTGAGAATCCGTTCCATTAGCAATGATGATGGTGCCTTGTTTAACGGCATCAAAGCTTGGAGTGACTGGAGCCCACTGTTAACACTTCACGGTAAGTTGCACTTCACATTTTGCAGATGGTTATTGAAACACTGTCACTACTCCTGTGGAAAAGGAAGGTTCCCTGGGTGAAACAGTGTGATGATATGATATGGTTGGCTATACCGGTATGAAGCCATGCTGTGCGTTCTGACATTTAAATGTAGACCACTGCTTCTCTCCTCCCTACTCCTCCAACTCCCCCTCCCCCTCCCATTCCTGCCCCTCCACTGCCCCGGTTCTTGTCTCTCCACCTCCCCCGTTCCTGCCCCTCGCTCCCCCGTTCCTGCCCCTCCCCCTCGCTCCCCCGTTCCTGCCTCTCCGCCGCCTCCCCGTTCCCGCCTCCCCTCTCACCCTTCCTACCTCGCCGCTTTGTTCCTGCCCCTCGCCCCCCCCGTTCCTGCCTCTTGCCCCCCCCAGTTCCTGCCCCTCCCCTCTTGCTCCCCCGTTCCTGCCCCTCCCCCCTCGCTCCCCCCGTTCCTGCCTCTTGCCCCCCCCCCAGTTCCTGCCCCTCCCCTCCTGCCCTTCCTACCTCGCCGCTTCGTTCCTGCCCCTCGCCCCCCTGTTCCTGCCTCTTGCCCCCCCCCAGTTCCTGCCCCCCCCCAGTTCCTGCCCCTCCCCTCCTGCTCTTCCTACCTCGCCGCCCCGCTGCACCCCTGCTCCTGCCCCTAGCCCCCCTCGCCGCCCCGTTTCTGCCCCTAGCCCCCCACCCCCCCCTCCCGTTCCTGCCCCTCCTGTGCCCACCTCGCCCTTCTCCCATAACTTCTCCCTCTCCCCTAACACAACCAGAACTATTGAACTTGTCTATCATATTCTGTTTTATTTGTAATTAATATTTCACTATATTGTTCATTTTTCAGGACTGGACACATCTAATCAAACCAAGAGTAAAGTCTATCCTGTGGATGGTACTGTTCTGAAAGTGGGATCCAGCCTGTCATTTTGTTGCATAGCTGGTGAAGGGAAAGAAATTGGTGAATTAACTTTTGACAACTTGAATGCATCAACTATTAAATTAAGTGACAGGAGCAAGGCCATCAGGATACAGAATATCTCTGCATCGATAGAATCTGGAACAAATGTTGTTTGCGTTATAAACTCTGAATACATAGGAGCAGTCATATATATTGGCTGTAAGTATTGTGAAGGGATAAATGGGGATTAACATTGAGTGGACTTATTTCTGCATTTATGTGTATGCTGAAGGAAAGGATAGCAAATGTTGCTCATTGATGTGATTCAGAGATTGAATACCAGTGTACCTTAAGCTGTCCATTTACTGTGCAGTGCCAGTATAGCACATACCATACAATACCAGTAAGTAATACCAATACCAATCCCCTCCAGTACTTGACATCAAGGCAGCATTTGACCGAGTGTGGCATCAAGGAGCCCTAGGAAAACTGGAGTCAATGGGAATCAGGGGGAAAACTCTCCACTGGTTGGAGTCATACCGAGCACAAAGGAAGATGGCTGTGGTTTTTGGAAGTCAATCATCTCAGCCCCAGGGCATCACTGCAGGTGTTCGTCAGGGTAGTGTCCAAGTTTTAAAAATGTGTTTTGATAAATTTAAACTTGGCTTAATTTAGTTACATTCAGCATAATTACTGGATCCCAAATTAACCCTTTTTAAACTGATTTAGTTCACCAGAGATATAACCATCAGGTAAAGACTCAGACACTGAATTAGCAAATAATACCAATGCTTAGTGAATAAAAGATAAAATAAAACAACAATTCACTTATCAATTAACTAATAAAAAGAAAACATAAGTATACTTATGATTAATACACTACAGACTCCATGGCTTCAAGTGGATGGCCAATTCAGAAGGTATTTGTCTCCACCTCCAAAGGAATCTGCACTATTTGGGGTCCAAGCTGACAAGGATTTGCCTCTCTCCCTGGGCCCAGTGCCTTTCCTGACAGGAACTCCCTCTGCCCCTGAGGATCTGTCGGTCAAGCCTCTACTTGGTGTGCAGGCAAAATGGTTCCCAAAACATTTGCTTTTTATTCGTTCATGAGATGTGGGCATCGCTGGCTAGGCCAGCATTTATTGCCCACCCCTAATTACCCTTGAGAAGGTGGTGGTGAGCTGTCTTCTTGAACACCCGCAGTGCTATTAGCGAGGGAGTTCCAAAATTTTGACCTAGTGACAGTGAAGGAATGGTGATATATTTCCAAACCAGGATGGTGTGTGGCTTGGAGGGGAACTTCCAGGTGGTGGTGTTCCCATGAATCTGCTGTCCTTTTATACCTAATTCTGGCATCATATGAACTTGGCCCATTGTTGTAATAGCTAATTGGTCAATAATTCTGTAAGGGTTAATTTCATTGGATCTGGTCTTTTGCGCAAATTGCCTTAGGCATAGGACAGTTGATTATTTCAAGATGTATCCCTTATCTCAAAACTGAAGAAGTGCCTTATTAGGCCCGGCACTGGACTAATCAAGGACAGTGTATTGTGATAGGGCCTCTATTGGATAGTGCAGGTTGCTTTCTTACAGATGTTGTTACAGCATGTTTTAGACTTTAATCCTAACATAGGAATATTAATGTGAAATATGGATATTGTTATAATTTGACTCTTATTAGCTTTAATTATTAATTACTTATCCTTCAGTTTCAGGGTAATTGAGGTACTTCCAATACAATCATCTGTTGCTGATCAGTGACGGCTTCACAATACTATATTGAGTTAGTTTGTTGAAGGTTAGCAGCGAAAACACGGTTTCTTTTCTGATAATGTGTTAGTACACAATGGCGACTTGGTCAGTTGCAGAATACATGTTTGTAAAATGGTCAGTTTAAGCAAGCACATTAAATCCTGCTAAAATAAAATATAAAATCTAGGCCAGTTTACACTAGGTCCAACCATCTTCAACACCTTCATCAAAGACCTTCCCTCCAACATAAGGTCAGAAGTAGGGGTGTTTGTTACTGTTCAGCATCATTCGTGACTCCTTAGATACTGAAGCAGTCCGTGTCCATGTGAAGCAAGACCTAGGCAGCATTCAAGCTTTAGGTGATAAGTGGCAAGCTAGAAGCAGTTCAAAGAAGGTTTACTGAACTAATACCAGGAATGGGCAGGTTATCTTGGGAGGAAAGATTGGACAGGTTAGGCTTGTATTTGTTGAAGTTTAGAAGAGTAAGAGGCGACTTGATTGAAACATATTAGATGTCAGTTTGGGTTCCGCCAGGGCCACTCAGCTTCTGACCTCATTACAGTCTTGGTTCAAACATGGACAAAAGAGCTGAACTCCCGAGGCAAGGTGAGAGTGACTGCCCATGACATCAGTGTGCATTTGACTGAGTGTGGCATCAAGGAGCCCAAGCAAAACTGGTGTCAAGGGGAATCAGGGGGAAAACTCTCTGCTGGTTTGAGTCATACCTAGCACAAAGGAAGATGGTTGTGTTTGTTGGAGGTCAATCATCTCAGTTCCAGGACATCACAACAGGAGTTCCTCAGGGTAGTGTCCTAGGCCCAACCTCCTTCAGCTACTTCATCAATAACCTTCCTTCCATCATAAGGTCAGAAGTGGGGATGTTCGTTGATGATTGCACAGTGTTCAGCACCATTCACGACTCCTCAGATACTGAAGCAGTCTGTGTCTAAATGCAGCAAGATCTCGACAATATCCATGCCTGGGCTGACAAGTGGCAAGTGAACTTTGCGCCATACAAGTGCCAGGCAATGACCATCACCAACAAGAGAGAATCTAACCATCGTCCCTTGACATTCAGTGGCATTACCATAGCTGAATCACCCACTATCAGCATCCTGGGGGTTACCATTGACCTGGAACTGAACTGGACTAGCTCTATAAATACTGTGACTACAAGAGCAGGTCAAAGGCTAGGAATCCTGCAATGAGTAACTCACCTCCTGACTCTCCAAAGCCTGTCCAGCGTCTACAAAGCATAAATCAGAAGTGTGATGGAATACTCTCCACTTGCCTGGATGAGTGCAGCTCCAACAGCACAAGAAACGTGACACCATCCAGAGCAAAGCAGCTCGCTTGATTCGCACCCCATCCACACACATTCACTCCCTCTACCACCAACGCACAGTGGCAGCAGTGTGTACAAGATGCACTGCAGGGACTCAACAAAACTCCTTTGACAGCACCTTCCAAACCCATGACCACTACCATCTAGAAGGACATGGGCAGCAGATGAATGGGAACACCACCACCTGCAACTTCCCCTCTACGCTGCTCACCATCCTGACTTGGAACTATATCGCTGTTCCTTCACTGTTGCTGGGTCAAAATCCCAGAACTCTCTTCCTAACAGCACTGTGGGTGTACCTACACCACATGGACTGCAGCGATTCAAGAAGGCAGCTCACAACTACCTTCTCGAGGGAAATTAGGGATGGGCAATAAATGCTGGTCCAGCCAGCGAAACCCACACCCCGTGAATTAATTAAAAAAATTAAGAAAGAAATCCTGAGGGGTCTTGACAGGGCCAATGTGGAGAGTATGATTCCTGTTGTGGGAGAGATTAGAACTAGGTGTCGGTGTTTAAAAATAAGGGGATGCCCATTTAAGACAGAGATGAGAAGGAATTCTTTCTCTCAGAGGGTAGTGAGCCTTTGGAGCTCCCTCAAAAGGCAGTGGAAGTAGAGCCTTTGAATGTTTTCAAGGCAGAGGTAGATAAGATTCTTGATAAACAAGGGGATGAAGGATTACTGGGGGGTAGGGTGGTGATAACCGCTCAAAGAAGAGCAGCTTTCCTAGATTGTGTTCAGGAGAATTTCCTACTGCAGTATGTGTCCAATCTGGCAGGAAAGGAGGCACTGCTAAACCTGGCTATTGGGAATGAGGTGGGTCAAGTAGATCAAGTGACAGTGGGGGAACATTTAGGGGACAGTGATCGTTGTATCATAAGGTTTAGATGATGGAAAATGGCATTGGTCAATCCAGAGTAACTGGCAGAGAGCAGACTTCAATGTGGCCAGAAACGAGCTGGCCCAAATAGACTCGAACTGAAGGTTGGCGGGAAAAGCAGTTGCTGAGCAATGGGCAGCCTTCAAAGAGGAGATGGTTTGGGCACAGTTAAGATATGTTCCCTCAAAAGGGAAGAGTAGGACAAACAAATCCAGAGCTCCCTGGATGACAAAGGAGATAGAAATTAAGTTAAAGAAGAATAAATGTGCTTACGACAGGTGTCGAGTAGCAAATACAACTGAGAACCAAGCTGAATAGAGAACATTTAGAAGGGGTGTGAAAAAGCAAAGATGAGAAGCAAAGAAGGATTATGAAAAAAGGACTAGCAGCTAACGTAAAAGGAAATCGCTGAGTATCCTATATGCACATCAGCAGTAAAAGCATGGTAAAAGGAGGAGTAGGGCCTATCAAGGACCAAAGAGAGGATTTACGCATAGAGGCAAGAGGTATAAGTGAGGTGTTTTTACCTATGAGGCAGATGCTGTCCAGGTCGTAGTGACAAAGGAAGAAACTCAGTCACTAGAAGGGTTTAAAATTGATGAGGTGGTAGTATTGGATAAGCTGTCGGTACTTAAAGTTGATAAGGCACTGGGACCGGAGGATATGTATCCAAGAATATTGAAGGAAGCGAGAGTGGAAATTGCAGAGGCACTGGCAATAATCTTTCAATGTTCCCTGGATTCGGGGGAGGTACCAGAGGACTGGAGAATTGGAAATATTACAGCCTTGTTCAAAAAATGTTGTAAAGGTCTGCCCTGCAATTACAGACCGGTCAATTTAACTGCGGGGGTGGGAAAACTTCTAGAAACAATTATTTGAGATAGAATTAATAGTTACATGAAAAAATGTAGATTGATTCAGAAGAGAGAGCATGGATTTGTTAAAGGAAAATCATGTTTAACTAACTTGCTGGAGTTTTTTGAGAGGTAACTAGAGATGGTTGATGAAGGCAAGGCCATTGATGTGGTGCATATGGACTTCCAAAAGGCGTTCGATACAGTGCCACACAACAGACTTGTGAAGAAAACTATATATAGGTCATGGAATAAAAGGGACAGCAGCAAAGTGGATACAAAATTGGCCGAGGGATAGGGAACAGAGAGTAACGGTTAATGGGTATTTTTCGGGCTGGAAGGAGGTTTCTGGTGGAGTTCCCCAGGGGTCGATATTGGGACCCTCGCTTTTTCTGATAAATATAAATGATCTAGATCTTGGTCTGTAGGGGACAATTGCAAAGTTCGCGGACGACACAAAACTTGGGAGATTTGTGAGGAGGACAGTGTAGAACTTCAAACTGACATTGACACATTGGTGGAGTGGGCAGATAGGTGGAAGACGAATTCAATGCGGAGAAGTGTGAGGTGATACACTTTGGTACAAAGAACATGGAGAGACAGTATAAAATAAAGGATACCATTTTAAAGGGTGTGCAGGAGCATTGAGACCTGGGTGCATATGTACATAAGTCATTAAAGGTGATAGGACAGGTAGAGAGAGCTGTTACTAAAGCATACAGTATTCTAGGCTTCATTAATGGGGGCATAGAGTACAAGAGCAGGGAGGTTATGATGAACTTACATAAGACACTGGTTAGACCTCAGCTGGAGTATTGTATACAGTTCTGGGCACCACACTATAGGAAGGATGTGAACGCATTGGAGAGAGTGCAGAAGAGGTTCACGAGAATGGTTCCAGGGATGAGACGCTTCAGATAAAAGCAAAATACTACGGATGCTGGAAATCTGAAACAAAAACAGAAAATGTTGGAAAACCTCAGCAGGCCTGACAACATCTGTGGAGAGAGAAACAGAGTTCACGTTTCGAGTCTCTATGACTCTTCTACAGAGCTGGCTCTTCAGCTCTGAAGAAGGGTCATACGAACTTAAAACGTTAACTCTGTTTCTCTCTCCACAGATGCTGTCAGACCTGCTGAGGTTTTCCAGCATTTTCTGTTTTTGTATGAGACACCAGTAATGAGGAAAGAGAGGTTGGGACTATTTTCCTTGGAGAGGAGAAGGCTAAGAGGAGACTTTATAGGAGTTTTCACAATAACAAGGGGCCTGGACAGAGTAGATAGGGAGAAACTGTTCCTGCTCGTAAACGGATCAAGAACCAGAGAGCACAATTTTGAAGTGTTTTGCAAAAGAAGCAAATATGAGGTGAGAAAAAACTTTTCTCACAGCGAGTAGTTAGGGTTTGGAATGCACTGCCTGGAAGTGTAGTGAGCAGGTTCAATCAAGGCATTCAAGAGGGCATTAGATGCTTATTTAAATAGAAATAATGTGCAGGTTTACAGGGAAAGGCAGATTGGCACTAAGTTAAAATGCTCAGAGAGCCAGTGCAGACACAGTGGATGACCTCCTTCTACACCGTAACAATTCTGTGATTCTGGGAGATTACAGTCAGATCAGCTATGATCTTATTAAATGGTATAGAAGGCTCGAAGGGCCAAGTGGCCTATTCCTGCTCCTAGTTCATGTGTTCGTATGTAAATTGCATTCGTGCCACACGTGCCAAGCATCTCCAACAAGGGAGAATTTAACCATCTTCCCATGACATTTAATGGCATTACCATCGCTGAATCTCTGACTATCAACATCCTGGAGGTTACTATTGACCCAGAAACGGAACTGGACCAGCCACATAAATACTGTGGCTGTAAGTGTAGGTCAGAGGCTGGGAATCCTGTGGCGAGTAACTCACCTTCTGACTTCCCAAAGCCTGTCCACCATCTACAAGGCACAAGTCAGGAGTGTAATGGAATACTCTCCACTTGTCTAGATGAGTGCAGCTCCGAAAACACTCAATAAGCTTGACACCATCCAGGAGAAAGCAATCCGCTTGATTGGCATCCTTTCCACAAACATTCAACATTCCACTTCTTCCACCACTGACACAGAGTGGCAGCATTGTACACCATATACAAGATGCACTGCAGCAAATCACCAAGGCTCCTTCCACAGTACCTTCCAAACCTTTGACCCCTACCATCTGGAAGGACATGGGCAGCAGAAGTATGGGAACGCCATCATCTGCAAATTCCCTCAAGCCACACACCACCCTGACTTGGATCTATATCGCCTTTCTTAACTGCCGCTGGGCCAAAATCCTGGAACGCTCTTCTTGACAGTACAGTAGGTGTACCAACACCAGATGGACTGCAGCAGTTGAAGAAGGTGGCTCACCAGAACCTCCTCAAGGGAAGTTGGGGATGGGCAACAAATGCTGGCCTAGCCAGTGACCCTCTATCCCATGAAAGAATAAATAAAAAACAGTGCACCACATAGTTTACACAAACTCTGCAATACCAGTGTACCAGATACAGCCTTGCGCAATATATGCAGTATACAATATGTGATGGCTAAGGTGGCTTTCACCTCGAAAGACGATCAAAGGGAGGTAAGTTTACTTTTCTGGTTAATGGTGCTGCAAAGTGGAAGCCCAGTACTATCAGAATGAAATTGTTGTATTAGGGACCAAGTGTTGCTTTACCTGCAGGGTTTCTTTCAGTTCTACTGGTCATATTGTTGCTGGAATCGTGGACTGATTTATAGCGCTGCTTATCTCTGCTGCTCCCTTTTGACAGCTTATTAATCAGCTGCCTTCACCCTCCTTTCAGCCTCATATATAGTCAAATTTCTTTTGTCCTGTTGACTTAATTTCATTTATTTAGTCCAGACTGATACTCTCAGCACTAACCAGCAACTTTAAAATTCAAATCACTACATTTGGATTCTACTGTACTTGCATCATAATTACTGTAACAACTCAGTACATTGCAGCATCATCAGTGAGATGATTATTTTCAAAAGCAGCGTGATAATGAACTCTTTTGAATTTGTGTCTTCTAATTTAGATCCACCCGATATACCAAAAAATCTCAGCTGTGAAATGCGTGACTTACAAACACTAAACTGTACTTGGGAACCAGGGAGGTTGACTTCATTAGTTTCAAAGCATAGGACTATATATCGTCTCATTGGCGGGTAAGTTCCTCCTTCTGTACCTGTATCACTTTTCTCTTGGTAAATTTGTGTTCATCAAGGTGTTAGTTCCTCAGGAGATTAACCACGACAGTACTGGTAGGGCCTTTCTCCATACCTGTCTTATGGCTTTTCCATCTGAGGCTGCTGTTAAAACGGTGTTGAAGTAGGGGCAGTTCCCATACCCAGTGGAGATCAGACTGAAACTGCCTAAACACATTCCATGAAGTTGATAGACAAATGTTCATCCAGTCCTTTTGGATGTGATTTGAACACTGATCCTGCAGGTGAAAAGTCAGCTACTTCAGAGCATATTTTGTAAACTGTTTTCCTTTGGTCCATCTGCCTGGATATTTATGTCTTGGGCTAGGAAACTGCTCCCAAATATCAGCATTGGGCAGGAGTATGCCGAGATGACTAATTCTTCTGGAGTACCTCCAGTGTTGCAGCATCTGCGGCTTTGCTGGTCAGTTACATTGCTGGAATTCCAGTGCAATGTGCGAGGAGATGCTTTTCAGGTCAAACTTTCTGCTCGCTCAGGTAGACTCAAACAATCCCATAACACCTGTTCATACAAGAGCTGGGGAATTCTCCCAGTGTTGAGGCCATCATTTCTCCTCAACCAGTAACATTCAGAATAGGTTATTCATTTATTTGCTGTACAGAAATTGACTGCCCTATATCCCCATGTTGTTGCCAATGGACACATTTTATCCTTTCTATATATGTGAAATTACTTTGGGAAGTTCTAACTTTAGTCCCCACAAGTTGTGCAGTTTGAAAATCTGTAACTAAATAGAGGGTATTGTAGAATACAGTACCATGCAACAGTGACTACACAGAGTCTCTTATGTTGTCATTCTTTAGGTCATCACAGATCTCTCTTCCATGTGAGGTAGCTTCAAGGACCTATCCCAATTACTGGTGTGGATTTCCTATTTCAAATGGCAGTGGTAAACACAATATTTCAATACATGCAAAGAATCCATTGGGGGAAACGCAGTCCCATATCATAGTGGATGTGACCCGTGTGTGTAAGTATATCGCTTAAAATAGAGAGTGTACTAATCCTTCTGGTCTTCCTTCTGCTTTTATTAAAGGAGGTATCTTTTGGAATATGTGTATTTTCCTCTGGATGTGCCAGTTGCCCTCCCATAGTTCATTGAAGTGCCCATCCCTCATGTGTTAAACCAAGCAAAGTTAGCAGGCTGTTCAGACAGAATCACAGTGCAGAAGAGGCCCTTCGAGTCTGCACCGACACGTCAGAAACACCTGACTTACCTACCTAATCCCATTTACCAGCACTTGGCCCATAGCCTTGAATGTTATGACGTGCCAAGTGCACATCCAGGAAATTTTTATAGCATGTGAGGCAACCCGCCTCCACCACACTCCCAGACAGTGCATTCCAGACCGTCACCACCCTCTGGGTAAAAATGTTTTTCCTCACATTCCCCCCTAAACCTCCTGCCCCTCACCTCAAACTTATGTCTCCTTGTGACTGACCCTTCAACTAAGGGGAACAGCTGCTTCCTATCCACCCTGTCCAGGCCCCTCATAATCTTGCACACCTCGATCAGGTCGTCCCTCAGTCTTCTCTGCTCCAACGAAAACAACCCAAGTCTATCCAACCTCTCTTCATAACTTAAATATTTCATCCCAGGCAATATCCTGGTGAATCTCCTCTGCACCCCCTCCAGTGTAATCAAATCCTTCCTATAATGTGGCAACCAGAACTGCACACATTACTCCAGCAGTGGCCTCACCAAGGTTCTATATAACTCCTATGTGACCTCCCTACTTTTGTAATCTATGCCTCAATTGATAAAGGCAAGTGTCCCATATGCCTTTTTCACCACCCCACTAACATGCCCCTCTGCCTTCAGAGATCTATGGACACAAACGCCAAGGTCCCTTTGTTCCTCAGAACTTCCTAGTGTCATGCCATTCATTGAATACTTCCTTGTCAAATTACTCTTTCCAAAGTGTATCACCTCACACTTTCCAGGGTTAAATTCCATCTGCCACTTATCTGCCCATTTGACCATCCCGTCTATATCTTCCTGTAGCCCAAAACACTCAACCTCACTGTTAACCACCCGGTCAATCTTTGTGTCATCCGCAAACTTACTAATCCTACCCCCCAAATAGTCATCTATGTCGTTTATATAAATGACAAATAATAGGGGATCGAGCACAGATCCCTGTGGTACGCCACTGGACACTGGCTTCCAGTCAATAAAGCATCCTTCTGTCATCACCCTCTGTCTCCTACAACTAAGCCAATTTTGGATCCACCTTATCAAATTACCCTGTATCCCATGTGCATCTGCCTTCTTTATAAGTCTCCCATGTGGGACCTTGTCAAAGGCTTTGCTGAAATCCATATAAACTATATCAACTGCACTACCCTCATCTACACACCTAGTCACCTCCTCAAAAAATTCAATCAAATTTGTTAGGCATGACCTCCCTCTGACAAAGCCATGCTGACTACCCCTGACTACCACTTACCTCTCCAAGTGGAGACAGATACTCTCCTTCAGAATTTTCTCCAATAGTTTCCCTACCACTGACGTGAGACTCACTGGCCTGTAGTTCCCTGGCTTATCTCTACAACCCTTCTTAAATAGCGGAACCACATTAGCTGTTCTCCAGTCCTCTGGAACCTCCCCTGTGGCCAGAGAGGAATTAATAATTTGGGTCAGAGCCCCTGCGACCTCCTCCTTTGCCTCCCTCAGCAGTCTGGGACACAAATCATCCGGACCTGGAGATTTGTCCACTTTTAAGCCTGCCAACACCTTGTCACTCCCTTTATCATTTTGCTTGAGAACTTAAGTCTCTCTCCCCGAGTTTGATACCTTCAGACATGAAGTATTCATTCAAAACTCTAGTGATGTCCTCTGGCTCTACCCATAGATTGCCCCCTTGGTCCCTTATGGGCCCTACTCTTTCCCTGCTGATCCCCTTCCCATTGATATACTTATAGAATATCTTGGGATTTTCCCTAATTTTACCAGCCAGAGCTTTCTCATATCCCCTCTTTCCTCTCCTAATTTCTTTCTTAAGCTCCACCCTGCACTTTCTGTACTCCACTAATGCCTCCGCTGATCTGCTTCCCATGTACCTGCTAAAAGCCTCTCTTTTCCTTCTCATCGTAACCTGAATATCTCTGGTCATCCATGGTTCTCTGGGCTTGTTACTCCTTCCTATCACCCTAGAGGGAACATGTTGTACCCTCCCCATTTCCTTTTTGAACACCCTCCACTGTACCTCTGTAGATTTCTCCACAAGTAACTGTTCCCAGTCTACCTTGGCCAGACCCTGCCTTATTTTACTAAAACCCACTCTCCCCCAATCCAAAACATTTTTTTTGTAACTTGTCTATTTCTTTGTCCATAAACAAACTTAAACTGTACCATGTTGTGGTCGCTAAAATGCTCGTCCACCACCACCTCAGCCACTTGTCCGGCTTCATTCCCCAGAATTAGGTCCAGCACTGCATTGTCCCTTGTTGGACCCCCTACACATTGCCCTAAAATGTTCTTCTGTACACATTTCAAGAAATCCACTCCATCCAAGCCCTTAACACTATGTCTATCCCAATTAATGTTGGGAAAGTTGAAATCACCTAATATAATTACCCTATTGTTATTGTTTTTACACACCTCCACAAATTGTGCACATATTTGCTCCTCAATTTCCCACTGACTATCTGGGGGTCTATAATAAACACCTAACAATGTGGCTGCCCCTTTTTTATTCCTAAGCTCGACCCACAAAGCTTCATTCGATGCCCCCTCCAAGATATCATCTCTCCTTGCTGCAGTAACTAACTCCTTAACTAATAATGCAACGCCTCCTCCTCTTTTACCTGCTCCCCTGTCTCGCCTGAAGATTCTATATCCTGGAATGTTGAGCTGCCAATCCTGCTCCTCCCTCAACCACGTCTCAGTGATGCCTATTATATCACAATTCCACATGTCAATACCTCATCCGTTTTACCTGTAATACTCTTGGCATCCAGCCTTGCCTTACTCCTTTGAAGTTTAATGCAGCTGTACTCCCTCTGACTTGATTGTTTTACTGTATAATGATGTGCCCCTATTCTGGTAACATTCTGTGTCCCCTCCTGCTTGCCGAATTAGTTTAAACTCCTCCAAACAGCACTAGCAAACCCGCCCGCAAGGATGTTAGTCCCGCTCTGGTTCAGATGTAGACCGTCCCGCTTGTACAGGTCTCACTTTCCCCAGAAATGGCCCCAGTGGTCCAGAAATCTAAAACCCTCCCTCCTACACCAACTCTTAAGCTACGTATTCATCTGCGCTATTCTCCTATTTCTGAGCTCACTAGCACGTGGCACTGGGAGTAATCCAGAGATTCCAACCCGAGAGGGCTTGCTTTTTAGTCTACTGCCTAACTCCCAGAATTCTTGTTGCAAGACCTCATCCCTCTTTCTACCTATGTCATTGATACCAACATGTACCAGGACCTCTGCCTTATCACCCTCTCCCTTCAGGATGCCCTGCAGCCGTTCAGTGACATCCCGGACCCTGGCACCAGGGAGGCAACATAGCATCCTGGAGTCACATTGACGGCCACAGTAGCACCTATCTGTTCCCCTGACTATAGAATCCCCTATTACTATTGCTCTTCCTCCCTTCCTCCCCTCCTGTACAGACAGGCTGCTTGTGGTGCCAGAAGCCTAGCTCTGTCTGCACTCCCTGGAGGAATCAGCCTCCAAAACGGAATACCGATTTGCGAGCGGGACCCCAGGGGTCTCCTGAACTACCTGCCTGTTTCTCTTGGACTGCCTGGCTAGTCGCCCATTCCTTTCCTTCCTCAAGTCCCTTCATCTTCGGCGTGACCACCTCTCTACATGTGCTATCCACGATGCTCTCAGACTCGCGGATGCTCCACAGTGTCCCCAGCCGCCGTTCCAGCTCTGAAACCCGAGCTTCCAGGAGCTGCGGCTGGACACACTTCCTGCATACATGCTGGTCCCGGGCACTGGAAAGGTTCCTGGCTTCCCACATGGAGCACGAGGAGCACCTCACGGCTTTGAGTGCTCCTGCCATGACTTATCCCTTTAAATTAAACCTTTTAAGTCAATTACTCTAGGGCCCTTCTTTCCTGATCCTCGTTACTGTAGAATATACAAACTCTAAACCACAAAAAGACCTTGAACTATAAGCGATTAAAGTAGTAAATACCTTACCCACTACTTACCAGTGATTCCTTTCCCTTGTAGCCTCTACTGCTGCAGCAGAGCAAGACCCACGCTCTGAACATTTAAGTTGGATAGCAAGGAAAAAATGCAAAGAGCACCTCGTCCCCTATGCACCGAATTCCCACTTTGCACCAAATTGCCAATACCCACTCTGGCTGTGTCCCACTCAGGATGTGCTCTCTCCCCTGTTTGTGTGCAAGCAAACAAGTTCATAAAAGTGCAGCCTAGCATATGGAGGGTGTTTTTCTTTAATGTTTATTCTTTTTGAGGGTGTAGGTAATAGAATATCTAAGTATGTACAACATTATGACTCAAAGAATATATGTAGCCCAACAGCTTGATCTCATGAAATCATCCTTAGTGGGCTTTCCATTAAACTCCAGTGGTTCTCAAAGCTTCTTTAATTGAAATTGGTCAGTCCTTTTGCAGCTTTCTATTTGGCCTCAACAGTGCCATTAGCTTTTCTGTTTTGCCATAAGGTTTGACAACAAAGTCTGTAGGGGTTAAGTTGATGATTTTTAATCTTCCTTCCAGTTCACCCTTTTGCTCCTCACCAGCTGAGGCAAGAAACCAAAACGTCAAACACTGTCATCGTGTCCTGGTTAGATCAAGTAAACTACAGGAGCGTTGGGCTGCTTTGTGAGATGGTGATCAGAGATGATTCGGGGAGAAGCATATCAGTAAGTAAATACACCTTGGCCATTAATTTTGTTTTGATCCCCTTTTAATCTTTGCTGAAGTCACTAACTCTTCTGGAACTGACTTGCTGACCTTTGCCAAGTGACCGTTTCCTCTGTGCGAGTGTAAACAGTGCTGCCTTGATTTAAGTCAATCGGGACTGAGATGAGGAGAAATTACTTCACTCGAAGGGTTGTGAATCTTTGGAATTCTCTTCCCCAGAGGGTTGTGGATGCTCCATCATTGAATACATATAAGGCAGGGACAGACAGATTTTTGGTGTCTCAGGGAATTAAGGGGTATGGGTGGGAAAATGGAGTTGATTCTCAGGATCGCCCATGATTATATTGAATGGCGCAGCAGGCTCGACAGGCCATTTGGTCTACTCCTGCTCCTATTTCTTATGTTCTTGTGTAGTGGCTAAATGGTAATGTGACGCAAACCTATTTTACTCAGTTAAGTGGAGGTGATTAAATAATGCAGAATGGTATTTCCATTATTAAGAGGGTGTTGAGAACATCTTTGAAAATAAGGAGCCAGATTGGGAGATGTTTCAGGATGGTAGGATTGAAGTGGCTAAATAAGGTGTTATGATCCTGAACCAGACCCTCAAGGTTTTGGTAAGATCTGGTTAGGGATCAATAACTTCCAGCTTAAAGTAGATGATGTGTGAGATCCAAGACATTTGATAAGAGAATAAAGCCGCAAGATTTCACTGGTTTTGAAAAAAACAAAAATAAACCTTACTATATAAGGTCAGAAAGAAAAACAATTTACAATTTCTATCTTCTAGGATTACAGAGGAGGATTACGGAGGAAATACAGTTTAGAAATAGGCCATTTGGCCCAGCCAGTCCATGCTGGTGTTGGCTCCACTCAAGCCTCCTCCCATCTTTCGTCATCTAAAGCTACCATCATAGCCATCTATTCCCTTCTCCCTCTTGTGCTTGTCCAGCTTGTCTTTAAGTACATCGTTATTATTCACTTCAACCACTCCCTTTGGCAGCGAGTTCCACATTCTCACCACTCTTTGGGTAAAGAAGTTTCTTCTGAATTCCCAATGGGATTTCTTGGTGACTATCTTATAATTGATAGTCTCTAGGTATGCTCTTTCCCACAACAGGAAACATTCTCTCTCTATCCATTCTATCAAAACCTTTCAGAATTTTAAGGACCTCTTTTCAGTCACCCCTCAGCCCCCTTTTTTCGAGAAAGAAGGGACCCAATCTGTCAATCCTTTCCTGATATGTATACCCACGCATTTCTGTTAGCATTCTTGTAAATCTTCTCTGCACCCTTTCCAGTGCCTGTATGTCCTTTTTATGATATGGCAACCAGAACTGCACTCATTACTCTAAGCGTGGTCTAACCAAGGTTCCATAGAGGTTTAGTATACCTTGCCGACTTTTCAGTTATATCCCTCTAGAAATAGAATGTTAGACTCATTAATATGCACCCGCATGCCATAACAGCAAAGGTTACACTGGGACAAAGGTTCAGGCATTTTCCACTCCTGGCAAAACAGAACAGTACAGGAGCACACTGACAGCTTAACAGAGCCTCATCAGCTTGCAGGCTCCTATTAAATTTGCTGTGAGGAGTTACATTTAAACCAGGTTTGTTCAATTCACACATTGAAGGTGAGAGAGATGCTATGGGCCACACACTAAGTCCAGTATACACTTTACATTCAGGGTTAACTTGAGGTACATGTGAATTAACAGGCTAAGACCATAAGACATAGGAGCAGAAATTAGGCCATTCAGCCCATCGAGTCTGCTCTGCCATTCAATCATGGCTGATAAGTTTCTCAACCCCATTCTCCCGCCTTCTCCCCGTAACCTTTGATCCCCTTACCGATCAAGAACCTATCTATCTCCATCTTAAATACACTCAATGACCTGGCCTCCACAGCCTTCTGTGGCAATGAATTCCATAGATTCACCACTCTGGCTAAAGAAGTTTCTCCTCATCTCTGTTCTAAAAGGTCTTCCCTTTACTCTGAGGCTGTACCCTCGGGTTCTAGTCTCTCCTACTAATGGAAACATCTTGCCCACGTCCACTCTATCCAGGCCTTTCAGTATTCTGTAAGTTTCAATCAGATCCCCCCTCATCCTTCTCAACTCCATTGAGTATAGACCCAGAGTCCTCAAACGTTCCTCATGTGTTAAGCCTTTTATTCCTGGGATCGTTCTCGTGAACCTCCTTTGGACCCTCTCCAGGGCCAGCACATCCTTCCTGAGATATGGGGCCCAAAATTGCTCTCAATATTCTAAATGTGGTCTGACCAGAGCCTTATAAAGCCTCAGCATCACATCCCTGCTTTTATATTCTAGTCCTCTCGAAATAAATGCCAACATTTGCCTTCCTAACTACCAACTCAACCTGCAAGTTAACCTTAAGAGAATCCCGGACTCGGACTCCCAAGTCCCTTTGCACTCCAGATTTCTGAATTCTCTCCCCATTTTAGAAAATAGTCTATGCCTCTATTCTTCCTACCAAAGTGCATGACATCAAACTTCCCCAGGTTGTATTCCATCTGCCATTTCTTTGCCCATTCTCCTAACCTGTCCAAATCCTTCTGCAGCCTCTCCGTCTCCTCAATACTACCTGTCCCTCCACCAATCTTTGTGTCATCTGCAAACTTAGCCAGGATGCTCTCAGTTCCTTTATCTAGATCATTAATGTGATGACACAATTGTGTGGTGTTTTCAATCTCAAACTGTGATTGAAAACACCACACTGCAAAATAAATGGCAATGATTATATTGAATGGTGCAGCAGGCTCAACAGGCCATTTGGCCTATTAAATTTGCTAGAGGACTTAAATTTAAACCAAGTTTGTAGGCCCATCCCACTGACTCTCTTTCCCCCCCATCCCCCACTCAGGCTCACACCAACCCCCTCCCCAGCACCCCCATCTCACTGACTCCCCGCACTCACACCGACCCCCTCCCCAGCCCCCCATCTCACTGACTGTCCCCTCTTATCCCCACTCATACCAACCCCTTCCCCAGCACCCCCCATCTCACTGATTCTCCTCCTCCGCCCCCCCCCCCACTCTCACTCACACTGACTGAGACAGATTCCACAGATTTCTCAACAACCCATCCAGATGTTAGTAAATACTGTGAGTTAATCAATCTTGTTGAAACTCTTGTCCCTCTTTTGAGGGATTCCAGTCTTCACCTTCGAAGATCTCGCTTTGGAACTCTCTCCAAAAGGTGCTTCAACTTGGACGGCCTCAACGACTGCCCATCTCACAGGGTTTCAACCTCATCTCCTAAGACTCTGTTCCCCTCAGTCCCCGAGTCTGCACTCCAACGCCAACTTACAAGCATAACTTCAGCTCATCGGCTGTGCCAAGCAGAATGCTACTACTCTAGAGGGTAACCTTTACCCCAACGGTGTCACCAACTTTCTGCTGCCTTCTTAAGATCTTCAGGGCTTCTCCCAAGCCCCCATTTCTGCCTTTCTTCTGCTGGGAGCCTTTTTCTCTGCTTCTCTCTCTTTCTTCCTAACTGGAACCTCCTCCTTTCCCCCTGGCTGGGATTCCTCTTTTGGGACCGCACCATCTCCTGTCCAGGATTCTTCTCTGTTATGGCACTCTGGGTTTCTGCTCCATTTTCTTTTGCGCAGACACATTGGCGCACGAAGAACTACAAAACGCTGGATTGTGCATGCGTAGTCCGTTCCTTGTCTGCGTATGCACAAAAGCCCCCAAGGCAGTTTCCAGTCTCCTGACGATGAGGCAAGTCTGGATCTCATAACAAAATGGATACCAGTGATGGAACAGACGTCAAAGTTATGTGGCATTTATGCTATATTTATTGGTCTGTAGACCAATCAGGTTAACATCAGTGATAGGAAAGATAATGCAATCCTTCGTCAAAACACGGAATAGATAAACATCTAGAAACTTAAAATATACCACATAGTAGTCTTGTGCTGTATATATTTTGGGCTGTTTTGTGCTGTAATTACATTCAGCCCATCTGGTGTTTAGCCTCCTCAGGTGCACTATCCTCCTCCCACCCTTCTTCATCTAAACCCCAACAACGTTTGCAACCTTAATGTCACATTTGACCCTGAGATGAGTTTCCGACCTCTAATATTCATGCCATCATTAAGACTGCCTATTTTTGCCTCTGTAGCGTCACCTGATTTTGTCCCATCTCAGCCCATCCTACTACTGAAACCCTCATTCATTCCTCCTTTATCTCTAGACTTGACTATTCAAACACACTCCTGACTGCTCTCTCACATTCTACCCTCTGTAAACTTGAAGTCATCCAAAACTCTGCTGCCTATGGCTTAACTTGCACCAAGTCTTATCTCCCTATCATCCCTGTGCTCACTGACCTACGTTGTCCCCCAGTCAAGTTCTTTCCTTGTTTTCAAATCCCTCCATGGCCTCATCCCTCCCTATTTCTGTAATCCCCTAAGCCCCACAACCCTCTTGAGATATCTGTCCTCCTCTAACTTTGGCCTCTTGTGCATCCCTGATTTTAATTGCCCAACATTTGGTGGTTACATCTTCAGTTATCTAGGCCCCAAGCCCTGAACTTCCCTCCTTATACCTCTCTGCCTCTCTACCTTGCTTTCCTCCTTTAAGACACTCCTTAAAATCTAACTCTTTGACCAAGCTTTTGGCCATCTGACCTGATATCTCCTTGTGTCTCGGTGTCATACTTTGTTTTCTAATGCTCCTGTTAAGCACCTTGGGATGTTTCATTATGTTAAAGGCGCTATATGAGTATAAGTTGTTGTTTATGTAGCTTCCCCTTCAATGCAGCTTTGCTTTTCATCTCAGCTGCTCCATGTGGTAGTGAGTTGCACATTCTAACCCCTCTGGAGAAAGAAATTTCTCCTGAATTCCCGATTGATGACCTTAGTTTTGATCTTGCCTATCAGTGGAAACATCTTCTCCATGTTTACCCTATTGAATACTTTCATAATCTTAAAGATCTCTATCAGGTTACCCTGCAGTCTTTTCTCCAGAGAAAAAAGCCCTTGGCTGTTCTCCAGAGAAAAGAGCCCTAGGCTGTTCACTCTTTCTTGATAAGTATAATGCATCAGTGGGAGAGATGGTGGCATAGTGCTGATGTCACTGGACTAGTAGTCCAGAGGTCCAGGCTAATGCTGTGGGGACTGATTCAAATCCCACCACGGCAGCTGGTGGGACTTGAATTCAATTAATAAATCCGGAACTGAAAGCTAGTCTCAGTAACAGTGAACATGAAACTTTTATCGATTGTCATAAAAACCCATCTAGTTCACTAATGTCTTTAAGGAAAGGAAACCTGTCTTCCTTACCTGGTCTGGCCGACAGCAAGGTGGTTAACTCTTAACTGCCCTCTGAAAAGGCCTAGCAAGCCACTCAGTGCAAGGGCAGTTGGAGATCAGCAACAAATGCTGGCCTTGCCAGTAACACCCACATCCCATGAAAGAATAAAGGAAAATATAGTAAACAGTAAATCATTTTTGCTGTTTTTCCAGTGCCTCTAAGCACTCATTATAATACAGAGACCAGAACTGTTCACAGGGCTTCCAAGGTTCGTCTAACCAAGATTTTTTTTTAATTTATTCATGGATGTGGGTGTCCATGGTTGGGCCAACATTTATTGCCCAGCCCTAATTGCTCTTGAGAACATAGCGGTGAGCTGCCTTCTTGAACTGCTGCAGTCCATGTGGTTTAGGTGAACCTACAGTGCTGTTAGGCAGGGAGTTCCAGGATTTTGACCCAGTGACAGAGAAGGAACAGTGATATATTTCCAAGTCAGGATGGTGAGTGGCTTGAAGGGGAACTCCCAGGTGGTGGTATTCCCATGTGTCTTCTGCCCTTGTCCTTGTAGATGGTAGCAGTCATGGATTTGGAAGGTGCTGCCTAAGGACGCTTGGTGAGTTCTTCCTACCAATCTATAAAGGAATATTAGAACATCAGACGGTACATGTGGGAATTATAGATAGAACAAGTGATCATGGTAAGTGATCATGATGGAGCGGGATGAGGTCATGGAATCATTTGAAAGCAGTACAATTTTGAAGTCAGCCTACAGGGGCAGGCAGCTAGTGCAAATCTGGAGAGGACAGAGGTGATGGAAATGAGAAACTTTGTAAAGGGAAATGCACAGGCTATGGTATTTCCAATGAGGTAAGACTAGTGGAATGTTGAGGTGGATGCCAGATACAGCAAAAGGTGGTCTTGAGGTGACGGAGGCATGGACAAGGGTTTGGTCATATCGGGGAGGGATATGATGAAGATGGGCAAGATATAGGGAGGAAGCTGAGCTTGGTTCTTGCTGTGTGCCAACATTTCAATTCTCCTGACCTAAGGTTATGGAGTTCAGGCCAAAGACTCGCAAGTGCTGTTGGCAACCCTTCCCAGAAGTGTGCCCCTTATTACACACAATGGCAGAGCAGACTTTTTTCCTTGGAGCTATTGCTGAATAATTGACATCTTCTAGTCTAATCTATTTTTGTATTACAGCATAACTACTCTGTGACTGGAGGACCAAAGGATGCACGGCACACAGTAATATTGAACAATTTAAGACCCTATACAGGATATTCCATTAGAGCTCGTTATTCTTCACAGCATTTCTGGAAGTGGAGTAAATGGAGCAATTTTCTAAATTTCACAACTGAGCAAGCTGGTGAGTAACCAAGAGGAGGATAATCTAGTATAAAAACTGAGACATGTAAAACCAGAGATGTGAATGCTGTGGATAGGACACTTTGTTTCAGATAACCAGTCTCAGAAACAAACTCTAAAAGGTCAGACATAACATGGGTTATACGCAGAGTGAAGCTCCCATCAAACTGTCCATCAAACACTCCCAGGGCAGGTACAGCACAGGGCTAGACATAGAGTAAAGCTCCCTCTACACTGTCCCCATCAAACACTCTTTGGGGTGGAGAAAAAGAAGAAAAACTAATCCAGAATATGAGATTATGAACATCCTGCCATGTGATAAGGGGCAGTGACATATCCACAGTTGAAATTACTGTTATAAATCACAAGGGAAATGCTTGAGAGGCGTATGTCACTTCAGGGATGAAATGTGTGACACAGTAAGCAGGAATGTCATGGTTTTATACCACATTGCACTTACTGCTTTCTGTTTTGTCTGCATTTTGCTGGTGTGGTACTGTCGCAGTTTGAAGTTTGTGTCCTCAGCCAGTGTATTATGAATTTATGCCAAAAACCCAATCTAGGTGAAATTAAACAGCAAATTGAAAAGTATACCCTTGCTTCTTTATGTATAATAGTTATGGATAAAGCACTGTTGACAGTGTAACAAGGCAATTCCATATTGGGAAGTTGATAAACTATAATGTGAAACCTTTTATCCCTCCTATGTCTGTTTTTCCTCACAAATGCCTGTAATTACAGCTCCATCAGCCAGCCTGAATGTCTGGAGAAGGATTACGCCAGACAGAATTGTGACTCTTTACTGGAAGGTAAGGACCAGACATGGTATTTTTAAGATACAAGTTGAAAGTCCTGGCAGTAGACATCACCAAGATTGAGGGGGAGAAAAAATTCCATACTTTTGGGATAGACATGAAGGCCTCCAAGAGAATGGAGAAGAGATTTACCAGCATGGTACCAGAGATGAGGGTTTCCGTTAAATGGAGAGACTTGAGAAGCTGGGTTTGTTCCCCTTTGAGCAGAGAAGGTTAAGGAGAGTAAAAACAGAAACTGTTGGAAATAATAGGCAGGTCAGGTAGCATCTGTGGAGAGATTCAAAGTTAATGTTTCACCAGAATCAGTTATGTATTCGATTATTGCAGGGCAATCAACTATACAAGTAGGAAAGCTTTGCTGCAGTTGTACAGGGCCTTAGAATAGACTGCATCTGGAGTACTGTGTGCAGTTTTGATCTCCTTGAAAAAGGATAAAATTGCATTAGAAGGTTCACTCTACTGATTTCCTGGGATGAGGGGGTTATCTTATGATACCCATTGGAGTTTAAAAGAATGAGAGGTTCTCCTGCCAGTGGAAATGGTTTCTCCCAATCTACTGAAACCCTTCATAATTTCAGCAACCCTATTAAATCCCTCCTTAGCTTTAATACAAAAGCAAAATATTGCAATTCTGGAAATCTGAAATAAAGTAGAAAGGCTGTTAAGAGGAATCCGACAAAATATCGATGGAAATGGAGACAATAGAGGCAATGGGTAATATGAAAGGAGGTACTGGAAGGACTGCCTATGCAGATAAGTAGATAAGTCGCCTGGTCCTGATGACTTGTATCCCAGGCTGTGAAAGGAAGTGGGAGTGGAGATAGCAGATGGGCTTGTCTTAATCTTTCAATCTCTCCCTGGTTATGGGGAAATGCCAGAGGACTGGAGAATGGTAAATGTGACACCCTTTTTTCAAGAGAGAATGCAAGGACATTCCTAGCAACTACAGGCCAGTCAGTTTAGCGTCAGTGGTGGGTAAGATTTTGGAATCCATAATCAGGGGAAAAGAATGTAACAGGCACTTGGAAAGGTTTGAGTTAATTCAGGAGAGTCAGCACAGGTTTGTAAATGGCAGATCATCCTTGATTAATATCATTAACTTTTTTCATGGAGTAACAGCGAAGGTTGATGAAATAGGAGCAAGGAAGTTCCTGATCGAGAGAAAAGTTGGAGATGAAAGTGAGAGAGGGATCATCTATCAGCTGGAAAAGCTTTTTCTTACACTCTGCCTAGGGATCAAAAGAATTTCAGTGGTCAATTAAGTTGCTTCAATCTCTCTTTCTCTTGCAGCCACTTTCAGCTGCTGATGCGAATGGTCCAGTTTTATCCTATACTATAACTTGGACAAAGGTGGGAAGCAATTCGTCAAGTTCCATTGAGACGTCTATGTTGAACGTAGAGATACAGCTCGATCAAGCTGGCTACATTATTACTGTTGTAGCACAAAACATTGCCGGGACATCACCTCCCTCTGTGATTAGGATCCTTCCACACTCGGGTGGTGAGTGCTAAATGGTTTACTATTATTTCTGTGTTCCTCCAGCAGCTCACACTTTTCGACTTGGTGAGAGCCCTCACCGCTTTCCATTTTAAAACCCGACTGCCTCTCAGCTCCCTGCATCTCAAACCTGACAAGAGTGCCTTTGCAATCTTGGCTGATTCTGACTGTCAGCCTGAATCCCTGGACCTTTTTTTCATTCCCCTCCTTTCTTGCACGGGCTGGGAGAGGGGAAGGCAATGACTATAATACAAGTGCGTTGCCCAGAAACTTACCATACACTTGTGTTTATCAATTACTGAGACAAGTCAACAAGTTGCTTATTAAGTAGTCTTTGGTGGAGAAAGCTTGAAGTAGCACATTAACCATATAAATTCTTGTGACATCTAATTCTGTTCATTTTGTAATTAAGTTACTGGACTGGGAGGCCTGGACTAACAATCCAATGAACACGAGTTCAGATCCCACCATGCTGGTTTGAAAATTTGATTTCCGTTTTAAAACTGGAATTATAAAGTTGGTGTCAGTATAAGTGACCGTGAACCTGTTAGATTGTTGTAAAAACCTGATTGATTAATGTCATTTAAGGAAGGAAACCTGCTGTCTTTGGCTGGTCTGACCTAAATGTAACTTCAGTCCCACAGTGATGTGGTCGAATCTGTTTTCTGAAATGACCCTAAACAGTTACTCAGTTGAAGAAGAGCATACTGCCTACCACCTTCTCAGGGTAACTAAGGATGGGCAGTGAATACTGTCTTTGCCTGTGAGGCCCACGTCTCCGAGTATGAATAAAATAAAAGCAACATTGATTTATTTTGTTACTGGTGATGCTGAAGGCACTGCCAAATTCAAGCCACAGGTTTCCCGATTCAATTCCTGGTCATTATGCTGTTGGTTTGTGTCTGTTGGTCATCTTGCCGGTCTGTTAAATGGAAAGAAATTGGCCAAGATTCCTGCCCCTGATGACCGTCCATTAACCTCAGCTGGAAAGGGTTATTTTAATCAATTGTCTTGGAAATTTCCATGTTCGTTGTTCAGATTGATGTACATGGTAACAGGAGAGGGCACAGAAACCTGCGAGGGGTTGTCAGTCAAGCAATGCCCCTAACTCAGGTTCAGCCAGTGTCACAGATGAATGCTCTTTGTTGTGCTACTAAGCATTTTAATCAAAGTAACTGAAGAGCAAACCCTTGTGTACATTCCACCCCGTTTCATTCAGAGATGCTGCTAGGGTTGGATAGAGTAAAAGAAAGAGGCCAAGTTTAAAACTGGGCCTGAAACAAAAAGCTGGACATGGGGAGTTGAGGAAAAATCCATGGAATGATTTGGAATGACAAGGGAGTTCACATTTCAGGTTGTTGACCTAATAAGTTTGCGTAGCAAGTTCCTACATTAGCAGTGATTGCACTTTAAAAGTACACCTTTGGTTGTGAAAGATGCTATATAAGTCTTTCCTTTATAGTCTGCGAACACTGGCACATGCAATGAGCTCCATAGTGTAGGTGGGTGATCATAACCATACTGCCCCATGAGATCCTCTTTGTTTACATTCCCTTGCAGACGAGCAGTCTCTAAATTCTTTTTCTCTTTCCTTTCCAGATGAAAATTTGGACTACGTCAAAGTCAGTGGGGTAGGGGACGGATTCAACTTGACCTGGCAGAGGAACCAGGCCGAGAGCTGTGGATACACTGTACAGTGGTGTCCATTTCTGGGTGACTCTGTGTGTATTATAAACTGGCAGAAATATCCTTCAAATGTAACAAACGTCGCATTAAAATCAGGTGATATATTTTAATTTTAAAATATTTTGCTTCAGAATGGTCTGTAGCTCTCCCACTCACTTTCTCTTTGTCTCGTTTGCTCTGGATACATATCATCTCTCTCTCGCTGGCATGGACTCGCTCTCTGGCATGCACCCTCTCCCCCAGCCCACTGCCCCAATTTCCTTTCCTTATTAAATTCATGTTAATCGAGGTCACAAAGATTATAGATGAGAGAGACCATTCTGCCTCCATACAAACCCATGCTTTCCCCCATAGCACTTAGCCAGCACCTAACAACAGCAGAGGTTTTTTTGCCCCGTTCTCCATATTAAACACTGTTTCAAGGTCCTTCACGATATCAATCCCTTACCATTTGCCAATTTGAACTGATGACCACGTGGCTTGCAGTTGTATTTAGCTTGAAGAAATATTTGGAATGAACCCTTTCTATTCTACATAGTACCACATCTGCAAGGTTCCCTCTTATTTGCCACTTGTTAAGACTGAAGAGCCCCAGATTTTTATATCTCTTTGTCATAACCCAATCCCTCTGACATTGGGGTTTGTAGGAGCATAGGAATTAAGAACAGAAGTAGGCCATTCGACCCCTCAAGCCTGCTCCACCATTCAATAAGATCATCTTCTACCTCAATGCCATTTTCCTGCACTATCCCCATATCCTTTTATCTTTAATAACTAAAACAATCTGTCCATCTCTCTTGAGACCACCCCATACTAATTTCAGAAAGCTACATTACTGGTAGGTATAACTTTTAAAATATGTGATGAGTTTTGTACTGTTTTAATGATCTGCAATATTTTTCACAGATACTTTTCAGGCTGGAGTACGGTATAACCTCGAGGTGTACGAGTGCAGGAATAATGGAGATTACTTACTGAAGAGGCTGGTTGGCTACACACGTGAACTGGGTAAGGAGGGCAACCTCAGGAGCCTAAGCAAAATGATAGCTGAGTGTGCAGTAATACCGGGCTGGTGTCAAAGGTAGTGCCGCTGATCCCTGACGATTGAAAATAAACCTACTTCATTCGTTCCACTTAGAGATTCTATATTTTTCTATGTGGTCCTGATCTTTGTTGCCTTGTGAACAGCCTTACCCAGTTCTGCCTATTGTTGCACTCATGTCGCGTTGTGAAGTATTGTTAAATTGCCTGGTGACCTTGACTGTTCAGGTTTCATCAAAGGGACAAGATACTTCAGTCAATGTAATACGAACATACGAATTAGGAGCAGGAGTAGGCCACTCGGCCCCTCGAGCCCGCTCCGCCATTCGATAAGATCATGGCTGATCTGATTGCAACCTCCCACCTACGCCGATAACTTTTCACCCTCTTGTTTATCAAGAATCTATTTACCTCTACCTTAAAGATATTCAAAGACTCTGCTTCCACCGCCTTTTGAGGAAGGAAGTTCCAAAGGCTCATGACCCATGGAGAGAAAAAATTTCTCCTCATCTGTCTTAATTAGGCGACCTCTTATATTGAAACAGTGACGCCTAGTTCTAGATTCTTCCATAAGAGGAAACATCCTCTCCACATCCACCCTGTCAAGACCCCTCAGGATTTTAAAGGTTTCAATCGAGTCGCCCCTTACTCTTCTAAATTCCAGTGGATACAATCCTAATCTGTCCACCCTTTCCTCATAAGAAAAACTGCCCATTCCAGGTATTAGACTGGTAAATCTTCTCTGAATTGCTTCTAATGCATTTACATCCTTCCTTAAATAAGGAGACCAATACTGTGCTCAGTACTCCAGATGTGGTCTCACTGGTGTCCTAAACAACTGAAGCATAACCTCGCTACTTTTGTAACAAAAACAGAAAATGCTGGGAAAGCTCTGCAGGTCTGGCAGCATCTGTGGAAAGAGAAACAGAATTAACATTTCGAATTCATGTGATTCTTCAGAGCATTATTTTTGTAATCAATTCCCCTCGCACTTAATGATAACATTCCATTAGATTTGTAGGGGTTCCCCTTTTCCCTCAGAGACCCTCCCCACACTCAAGTTCATGACACCAGATTTACAAGTGTGTGGCTTGAACAGACTGACCAGCGAGACAAATTTCCTCATAATTCACAATTGCTTTATTGAATCACCCACAACCTCACAGCACAAAACCCAAAATTTAAAACAACCTATTCCCAATACCCGACACAAAGTCACTACGACTCAGTTAAAACTTACAAAACACAGGCAAAACTCCACGTCCTGCCCTGAAACCTTAAGAAAAAAAACCCTCAGATCAATATCACCAAGATATGGCTGAAACACGTTACAAGGTACCAGCAAAAAACACCCAAGTTTTCACCCCAAACCTTCACAAAACCCTCAGACCAATATGACTACAATTTGGCTGAAACTTACAGTGCCCAATAGGGCTGGTCTGTCCGGTGTTGACTGTAGGCCTGAGCCAAGGTGACCAAACTCGATCCTTCTTTCGACTGCAGCCCAAAACCTTCAGGCCAGCATCGCCACGATGTGGCTGAAAAGACTTACAATCCCCAACGCGGCTTGTCCTTCCGGTGAGAACTGTCGTTCTGTGAGTCAGGTTGACCCTTCCTGAGGCACACCGCACCCCCTTGACTGCAGCTCAAAACTTTCACTCTTGTCCTTTTTATGATGATCCTTATCGAAATATCATGAACACATTTCCCAAGGCCATCCTACTGGATGGTTAATGCTTAGCACCTTGTTTGATCCTCCAAATCTGTTCCAGACAAACCAACTCAGTGCTGATGTTGTTTCCACAATTGAAAACAATGAATCCCACCAAGGTGAGGTTTCGCTGGCTCCAAAGCTGTTCTTTATGTGAAAGGTTTCTCTCCTTCTGTGACAGGAGTGAATGGATGTTGTCTGGGCCATTTGGTTGTGACAATGGCCTCCTTCATTTATTAATTAGATTACATGGTGGTGGCTATCCTGTGTTCACTGCTGTGATGATGTCTTAAATTCCAGTCTTCTTAATATTATCAGTTCTGTTGTGATGTTGGAATGTCTGAGATTAACCCCTGCCCCACAATGTAGCCTGCCTCGGTGTGTCTTTTTTGAGGCTGGGCTTTCGTTCACAGTACTTGTGTCTATGGGGGTTTTGGGGTTCTTCTTCACGTTTTATACAGCCCAGTTGCAGGGGATTCCAACCCCACAGTTTTCCTAATTACTTAGCATCCACAGTATTTTGCTTTTATTTTTTTCCTAATTACTTGCTGTACCTGCATGCTAGCCTTTTGTGATTCATGCACTAGGATGCTCAGATCCCCCTGAACCTGAGCTCTGCAATCTCTCACCATTTAGATACTATGCTTTTTTATTCTCCCTGCCAAAATGGACAATTTCACATTTGCCCACATTATACTCCATTTGCCAGATCTTTGTCCTCTCTCTTAACCTATCCATATCCCCTTGTAGCCTCCTTACGTCGTCTTCACAACTTACTTTCCTACCTACCTGTGTGTTATCAGCAAATTTAGCAACTATACCTTCGGTCCCTTCATCCAAGTCATTTATATAAATTACTGATCCCTGTGGCACATGACTCGTTAGATTCTGCCAACCAGAAAAAGACCCATTTATGCCTGCACAGTTTCCTGTTAGCTAGCCAATCTTCTATCCATGCTAATATGTCACCCCTGCACCAGAAGTTTTTATTTTCTGCAATAGCCTTTGATGTGGCACCTTATAAAATGCTTTCTGGAAATCAAAGTACAGTACATCCACTGGTTCCCCTTTATCCACAGCACATGCGACTCCTTCAAAGAATTCCAATAAATTGGTTAAGCATGATTTCCCTTTCACAAAACTATGTTGACTCTGCCTGATTGCCTTGAATTTTTCTAAGTGCCCTGCTATAACATCTTTAATAATAGCTTCTGACATTTTCCCTATGACAGATGTTAAGCTAACTGGCCTGTGAGGAAACTCCTGTCTCCCTTTTTGAACAAAAGAGCCACATTTGCCATTTTCCAATTTAATGGAGCATTCCAGGATCTAGGAAATTTTGGAAAATTAAAACCAGCTGATCAACTATTTCACTAGTCACTTTTAAGACCCTAGGATGAAGTCCATCAAGATCCGAGGATTTGTCAACCTGCAACTCCAACAATTTTCTAAGTACCCCTCCCCTGGTGATTGTAATTTTCCTGAGTTCTTCTCTCTCTTCCATTTCCTGATTTACAGCTATTTCTGGGATGTTACTTGTATGGTCTATAGTGAAGGCTGATGCAATTTACCTGTTGAATTAATCTGCCATCTCCTTATTTTCCATTATTAATTCCCCAGTCTCACTGTCTAACGGGCCAATGCTCACTTAGTTAACTCTTTTTATTTAAATATTTATATAGATAAAAATATCTATTTTTATATTTCTAGCTAGCTTTCTCTTGTACCCTAATTTTTCCTTGCTTATTAATCTTTTGGTCTTTCTTTACTGCTCTTCATATCCTGTCTAGTCGTCTGACCTGCCACTAATCCTTGCACGATTATATGCTTTTTCTTTAAGTTTGATACTATCTTAAACTTTTTTAGTTAACCACGGATGGTGGATCCTCCCCTCGGAATTTTTCCTTCTCATTGGAATGTATCTGTTCTAAGTATCCTGAAATATCCCTTTAAATGTCTGCCACTGAACCTCTATTGACTATCCCTTAACTTCATTTGCCAGTTCACTTTAACTAGTTCTACTTTCATGCCCTTGTAATTGTTTCCAATTTAAGTTTAAAATACTAGTCTTGGAACCATTCTTCTCTCCCTCAAGCTGAATGTAAAGTTCAATCATGTTGTGATCGCTGCTATCTAGGGGTGCCTTCATGATGAGCTTATTAATTAATCCTGTCTCGTTGCACAATACCAGGTCCAGTATAGCCTGTTCTCTGGCTCCAAAATGTGCTGTTCTAAGAAACTATCCCTAAAGCACTCTTATGAACTCCTCATCTAGGCTACCTTTTCCCATCTGATTTATCCTGTTTCTGTAGAGTAAAATCCCCCATGATTATCGCTATAGCTTTCTGACAAGCTCCATTTCTTCCTTTATACTCTGCCCTACCATGTGGTTACTGTTAGGAGGCTTGTACACCACTCCCACAAGTGACTTCTTGCCTTTATCACTTTTCATTTCTACCCAAACCATTTCTACATCCTGGTTTCCTGCACTCGGGTCATCCCTCTCTATTGTGTTAATACCATCATTAATTAGCAGAGCCACCCCTTCACGTTTTCCTCGCTTCCTGTCCTTCCTAATGTCATGTACCCCTCAATATTCAGGTCCCAATCTGTGTCATCCTGTAGCCATGTCACTATAATGGCTGTTGGATCTTACTTACTCATTTCTATTTGCGCTCTGAGTTCATCTGTTTTGTTACGAATGCTACATGCATCTAGATATAGAGCCTTTAGTTTTGTCCTTCTATAATTTTTGTAACTTCTAGCCTTACCTGCTGATGTACTGTTAGCTTTGTATACTCTGTCCCTTTCTATCACGGCCTGGGTATAATTTCCCATATCAATATCTTTCTCTCTTGCTTTGTCTCTACTCTTTGATTTACCACACCATCCCAAATTTGACCCCTTGCCCCCACTGTTTAGTTTAAAACCCTCTCTACCTCACTAGTTATGTGGCTCACCAGAACACCAGTCCCAGCATGGTTCAAATGTAGACCATCCCAGTGGTACAGATCATACTTTCTCCAATGCTGGTGCCAGTACCTCACGAAGCGGAACCCACTTCTCCCACACCAGCCTTTGAACCATGCTTTAATTTCTCTAATCTTATTTGCCCTATGCAAATTTGCCTGTGGCTCAGGTAATAATCCAGAGATTATTATCTTTGAGGTTCTGCTTCTTAATTTGGTACTTAGCTCCTCATACTGACTGTGCGGAACCTCTTTCCTAGTTCTCCCTATGTCGTTGGTACCTACATGGACCACAATGTCTGGATTCTCACCCTCCCGCTACAAGTTCCTCTCCAGCCCTGAGCAGATGTCCTGAACCCTGACACCGGGCAGGCAACAAAGCTGTCTAGATTCTTTCTCTCTGCTGCAGAGAACAGTCAGTCCCTCTCACTATATTAGAGTCATAGAGTTATACAGCACAGAAACAGGCCCATCGTGTCCATGCCGGCCATCAAGCACCTATCTGTGCTAATCCCATTTTCCAGCACTTGGCCCATAGTCCTGTATGCTATTGCATTTCAAATGCTCACCTAAATACTTCCAGCTCATCTAAATACTTGTCCCCTCTTACCACTACGTTCTGTTTTGCTCCCCCAATTTGAATGGCTTCCTGTACCACAGTGCCATGGTTCATCCATCTAGCAGTCCAAACAAGCTGAAAGGATGTCCTGTTGGACAAAAGCAAAGGCTGAGGCTCCCAGTCTCCTGCTGTCAGGGTCCCCTTACCTACCTCACTCGCAGTCACACTCTCCTGTCCCTGACCATTGACCAAATCAGAAGATCCTACCCTATGAGGTGTGACTGCCTCCTGATATAAATATCCAGGTAACTTCCTCCCTTCATGATGTTTTGCAGCATCTGCAGCTTGGCTTCCAGCTCAATGACTCTGAGCTGAAGTTCCTCGAGCCACAAACACTTACTGCAAATGTGTTTGCCTTGGATCACTTTTTTTTGTATTATTCATTCATGGGATGCCCATCCCTTAAGAGTCAACCGCATTGCTATGGGTCTGGAGTCACATGTAGGCCAGACGAGGTAGGGCAGCAGATTTCCTTCCCTATAGGACATTAGTGAACTAGATGGGTATTTACGGCCATCGTGGTCATCATCAGACTTTTAATTTTTATTGAATTAAAATTTCACCATCTGTCATGGTGGGATTCGAACCAGGGTCCCCAGAGAATTACCCTGGAACTTCTGGAATACTAGTCCAGTGGCAATACCACTATGCCACCACCTTCCTCTTGGCATCCAGGAGTTCCCACATGCTGCAGCTATGACACATTGCCTGCCCTGCCATCCTTAATGTGTCTTTATTAACTACTTAAATTATTTTTGTCAATTAGTTATTTTCCATGTTTGTAATATATTTTATTAACTGTACTACCGGTTTTTTTTTAAACATTATGAATAGAATAGACCTTAACAACTTACCAGATACTCACCAAACCCCCATAGTAGCCAAGAACCAATTTCTGCAGGTGAACAAGTTTGAAAAGACAAAAGCAAAGGAGCACCTGCTTCCCCATCTCACTTAAATCCCTTAATCATCCAACTCCAGCACTCTGCTGAAAGTCACACTCCGTGCTAAATTGCACTGAAATGCTTGTTTATTTCTCCTTGTGAAACTAAGGAGGTAGCAGACCCCAGTTACAGAATGACTGGTTTAAGCTGCTTTCTTTAATTAGCTAACTTCAGCTGCTCTTCCAGTTCAGACCTGAAACCCTGCTTAAGGCTGGGAAATTTAAAATTTAGACAGCAAATTTCAGTTAAGTGCTAAATACAAACAAAATTTGATTTTTACGAAGAGATCAACACTCCCTTACTCACCCAAACTGCCAGCAATCAAAATAATGGATCGTGGCAAGTAAATTATTGCCAACTTGTAAACAAAATGATAAACCCTGAAGAGTGAATCTATCCCAAGTGATCAGGGGAGTGACTGGGGAAGTTTGGAAAACCACTTGTAATCACAATACTTTGAAATTGTTTCTGTTTATTTCCATCATGGCTTAATTAGCGAAGATGGTTCAATTTTATGTCAGCTTTAGCATTAACTTAAGTTTATTGAATATAAGGAACTGTTTTTGCTGGCAGAAGACTCAATAACCAGAAGACACTGATAGTCGTCAAGAAAGCCAGATGGAGATGTGAATCTCGTATTTTACACAGTGAGTTGTTATGATCAAGAATGAGCTGTCTGGTTGGATGTTGGAAGCTGATTCGGTGACAACTTTCAAAAGGAAATTGGATAAATACTTGGAAAGGAAAAACTTTCAGGGCTGTTGGGAAACAACACCGTAGTGGAATTAATTGGAAAACTCTTTCAGAGAGCTGCACAGACACAATGGGCCGAATGGCCTGTGCTCTATGGTATGCTTCCATGATAACAGGACTGGGTCTCTCCTGGAGGCAGGAAAAAAAAGAGAGGCCTGTATTTATATAGCACCTTTCATGACCTCAGGATATCTCAAGATGCTTCACAGTCAATTGAAATATTTCTTACGTGTAGTCACTGTTGTAAAGTAGAAAACGCGGTAGCCAATTTTCAGACAGCAAACCCCCACAAACAGCAATGTGATCATGAGAAGCTGATCTGTTTTAGTGGGGAGGTGAGCTGCCTTGGCTGTGAAGTGGGAGCAAACTGGGCACGTGCTTTCTTGACACCCAGGTGTGGAGGCCAGTCGGACAAAGAAGGATAAATTAATACCGGATGCAGAAACGTAATCAAAAACCCCTATAAAATGAGCTTTAAAAAAAATCATAACTCTGAAATGACGGCTCAGCTTTTGAAATGATACAGTGGAAATCCTGATGCCACCATTTTCTGATTGTTTACTGAAGAGTACACTGCAAGGTGTGTAGTTGATTAAACTGGCCACAGTTCTAATTGAGATCCTAACACAATCACTGGTCTTTGATTACTCTCCTTAGCTCCGTCAGAAGCTCCGAAACTGGATATCAAGGAAACCACTGGAGATTGGGTACAAATCGAATGGAATGATATCCCTTTGGTCAAGCAACGAGGATTCATTAAGGGGTTCAAGGTTTATTACAGTAAACTAAACAATTATTCAGCAGCCGTCAAGCCCATGGGAACACGTAGGCAGAATATAGGTAAATACGCAAAAGGTTGATCTTTTGAAATGCGTTCCCGCCGGGCCCCTGTTCAGTATCGCCTGATATGGAAGTTTCTGGTCCAGTAACTTAGATAAAATAAGAAGTGTGGAGAAGGGGAAATTTATCACTACTACGGCGTTTAGTTTCGCAGTCTTTTCTTGCTTTGTAAATGTGGTGCTCCCAGTGCAAACCTAGGCAATTCATTTCATAAATCGGCCCTATCTGCGCCTGTATTTCTTACTTGTTCGTTTGTCCTGTTGAAGTTTGTGGACCTGGAGGTTTGGAAAGGGTTGTGCTTAATGCTGCTGTCGCACCTGACATGAGCTGGGAGTTGAAGTTTTGACAGTCTGGCCTGTATGGTTCAGTGTTAACCAGTGTTTTCATTCCTCCATGTTGAGAAAGTGGAAAGGCAAAAAAGAACTAAAATATTGATGAGTGAGAAAGTTAAATGGAGATTTGATGGAGGTGTTCAAAATCATGGCATGTTTTGATAGAATGGAGAGGGGAGAAATTGTTTCTAGTGGCAGAAGGATCTGTAACCAGAGGACACAGATTTAATGTGATTGGCAAAAAACCTGGGGAGGGATGTGGGAGGGGAGATGAGAAGAAACTTTTTATGCAGCAAGTTGTTGTGATCAAGAATTCACTGCCTGAAAGGGTGGTGGAAGCAGATTCAAACATAACTTGCAAAAGGGAATTGGATAGATACTGGAAGAAGAGAAATTTGCAGGGCAATGAGAAACTACCATTGAGTGGGACTAATGGGATAGCTCTTTTAAAAATCCAGTAAAATCACAATAAGCTGAATGGCCTCCTGTACTGTATTATCTTATGTCACACTACCATCTCTGAGTGCTCTTCATTTTCTGCTTTCTCCATTTGTGATAGATATTTCACCGCCAAAGATCATAAACAGCTCCAACGCACGGACGTTTCAGATCACAGGCCTTGAGCCTGGGACGACGTATAGAGTGGAACTGAGTGCCTACACTGGAGGAGGAGATAGTCCCAACAGAGTCGTCACTGTGACTACACCAAATAGCCGTAAGTCCATCCGTGCAGAGCATTCACCAAATGCCACAGCAGCCTGTTTGTGTTATATTAAAGAATTAGAAGTTATCTCAGATGTGTTGTGATGTGGTAATCCAGAGACTTGGGGTAAGCTATGGGGACCCGGGTTCAAATCCCACTGCAGCAGATGGTGGAATTTGAATTCGATAAAATAATATGGAATTAAAATTGCAATGATGACCATGAAACGATTGTCGTTTGTCATAAAAACCCGTCTGGTTCACTACTGTCCTTTAGGGAAGGAAATCTGCCATCCTTACCTGATCTGGCCTACATGTGACTCCAGGCCCACAGCAATGTGGTTGAGCCTTAAATGCCCTCTGAAATGGCCAAGCAAGTCACTCAGTTGTATCAAACAGCTTCAAAATCAATAAAAAGGAATGAAACCGGATGGACCACCCGGCATCAGCCGAGGCACCAGAAATGACAGCGGCAAACCCAGCCCTGTCGACCCTGCAAAGTCCTCCTTACTAACATCTGGGGGCTTGTGCCAAAATTGGGAGAGCTGTCTCACAGACTAGTCAAGCAACAGCCTGACATGATCATCCTCACGGAATCATACCTTACAGATAATGACCCAGACACTACTATCACCATCCCTGGGTATGTCCTGTCCCATCGGCAGGACAGACCCAGCAGAGGTGTTGGCACAGTGGTATACAGTTGGGAGAGAGTTGCCCTGGGAGTCCTCAACATCGATTCTGGCCCCCATGAAGTCTTAGGGCATCAGGTCAAACATGGGCAAGGGAACGTCCTGCTGATTACCATGTACCGCCCTCCCTCAGCTGATGAATCAGTGCTCCTCCATGTTGAACACCACTTGGAGGAAGCACTGAGGGTGGCAAGGGCGCAGAATGTACTCTTGGTAGAAGCTTTCAATGCCCATCACCAAGAGTGGCTTGGTAGCGCCACCACAGACTGAGCTGGCCGAGTCCTAAAGGACATAGTTGCCAGACTTGGTCTGTGGCAGGTGGTGAGGGAACCAACAAAAGGAAAAACATACTTGACCTCGTCCTCACCAAGCTGCCTGCTGCAGATGCATCTATCCATGACAGTATCAGTAAGAGTGACCATTGCACAGTCATTGTGGAGATGAAGTCCTGCCTTCACATTGAGGATACCCTCCATCATGTTGTGTGGCACTACTGTCGTGCTAAATGGGATAGATTTCAAACAGGTCTAGCAACTCAAGACTAGGCATCCATGAGACACTGTGGGCCATCATCAGCAGTAGAATTGGATTCAACCATAATCTGTAACCTCATAGACCGGCATATCCCCCACTCTACCATTACCATCAAACCAGCAGATCAACCCTGGTTCAATGGGCATGACAGAGCAGTAGATTAGATCTAAGCTCTGCAGTCCTGCCACATCCAGCCATGAATGGCGGTGGACAATTAAACAACTCACTGGAGGACGAGGCTCAAAAAATATCCCCATCTTCAATGATGGAGGAGCCCAGCACATCAGTGCAAAAGCTAAGGCTGAAGCATTTGCTACAATCATCAGAGAGAATGCTGAGGGGATGATCCATCTCGACCTCCTCCGGAGGTCCCCAGCATCACAGATGCCAGTCTTCAGCCAATTCGTTTCACTCCACATGATATCAAGAAACGGCTGAAGGCACTGGATACTGCAAAGGCTATGGGGCCCTGACAATATTCCAGCAATGGTACTGAAGACTTGTGCTCCAGAACTTGCCGTGCCCCTAACCAAGCTGTTCCAGTACAACTACAACATCTGGCATCTACCTGGCAATATGGAAATTTGCCCAGGTATGTCCTGTACACAAAAAGCAGGACAAATCTTACCCGGCCAATTACTGCCCCATCAATCTACTCTTCATCAGTAAAGTAATGGAAGGGATCATCAACAGTGCTATCAAGCAGCACTTGCTTAACAATAACCTGCTCACTGATGCCCAGTTTGGGTTCCACCAGGCCCACTCAGCTCCTGAACTCATTACAGCCATGGACGAAAGAGCTGAGCTCCTGAGGTGAGATGAGAGTGACTGCCCTTGACATCAGGGCTGCATTTGACCGAGTGTGGCACCAAGGGGCCCTAGAAAAACTGAAATCAATCAGAATCAGGGGGAAAACTCTCCACTGTTTGGAGTCTTACCTAGCACAAAAGAAGATGGTTGTGGTTGTTGGAGGTCAGTCATCTCAGTTCCAGGACATCACTGCAGGAGTTCCTCAGGGTAGTGTCCTCGGCCCAACCATCTTCAGCTGCTTCATCAATGACCTTCCTTCCATCACAAGGTCAGAAGTGGAGATGTTCACTGATGATTGCACAATGTTCTACACCGTTCGCGACTCCTCAGATACTGAAACAAACCATGTCCAAATGCAGCAAGACCTGGGCAACATCCAGGCTTGGGCTGCAAAGTGGCAAATAACATTCATGCCACACAAGTGACAGGGAATGACCATCTACAACAAAAGAGCATCTAACCATCGCCCCTTGACTTTCAATGGCATTACCATCACTGAATCCCCCACAATCAACATCCTGGGAGTTACCATTGACCATAAACTGAACTGGACTAGCCATATGTATACGGTGGCTACAAGAGCAGGTCTGAGGCTATTAATCCTGTGGCAAATAACTCACCACCTGACTCCCCAGAGCCTCTCCTCCATCTACAAGGCGCAAGTGAGGATTGTGATGGAATACCTTCCACTTGCCTGGTTGAGTACAGCTCCCACAACACTCAAGAAGCTTGGACAAAGCAGCCCACTTGATTCGCACCCCATCCACAAACATTCACTTCCTCCACTGCCGATGAACAGTGGCAACAGTGTGCACCATGTACAAGATGCACTGCAGAAACTCACCAACACTCCTTAAACAGCACCTTGTGCTTAAACAGCATACCCACGACCACTACCATCTAGAAGGACCACTACCTAGAAGCTCCCCTTCAAGCCACACACCATCCTGACTTGGAAATATATCACCGTTCCTTCACTGCCGCTGAGTCAAAATCCTGGAACTCCCTCCCTAACAGCACTGTGGGTGTACCTACACTGCAAGGACTGCAATGGTTCAAAAAGGCAGCTCACCACCACCTTCTCAAGGGCAATTAGGGGTGGCAATAAATGCTGGCCCAGCCAGTGAAACCCACATGCCATAAATGAATTAAAAAAATTAGTGCTCATTTTCTGGGCCATCTGGCTTTGTATGTTTGGGACATTGGGATATGGCATATTGTTCTGAGACTCGAGTGTTTGAAGTGAAATCGTTCCAGACCAACATTCTAATTCCCTCCGGCCAATGTGTTCTGTTAACTACTAAAGTGACGAAAGAGAGATTTGCAATTGCACAGTATCTACCACATCTCTCTGCATCGTGCGTTGAAATTTTATTGCAATTTTCCCACATAACATTCATTGGCTGCTAAGTGCTTAGTTTTTATTTCTTCCTGGGGTCTGGGTGTCACTTCCAAGACCAGCATTTGTTGACTATCCCTAACTATCCTTGAACTGAGTGGCTTGCTTGGCTTCAGAGGGCAGTTAAGAGCCAACTGCATTACTGTAAGACAGGTAAGGACGACAGATTTTCTTCCCTAAAGGACATTAGTGAACCAGATGGGTTTTTAATGGCAGTCGATGATAGTCTCTGTAATGGTGAATGTGAAACTAGTTTTCAATTCCAGAATTGTTAATTGCATGAAAATTCCACCAACTGTGTGGTGGGATTTGAACCCATGTTGGCAGAGCATTAACCTGGGTCTCTGGACTACCAGCCCAGTGACATTACCACAATACCACTGTCTCCCTAACCCCATATTGCCACACAACCCCCCCGACCCCCCAAACCTCCTCAAAGGCATCATACTGGCGTTGTATAAAAATGCTTTAATTGAAGATTTGAGTGCTAGTGATTTTTATAAATATTATTTTGTTCTTTTGTATTTGTTAATCACAGAATAGTCTTTAGTCAGGGTAGGCTAGTGAAAGTTAGCATAAAGGAGGTGGGAGGTTCAGGTTAGATTATACACTATTATAACAGCCAGTCAGTCCTTCTGTATGATGTACATCATACAGAACTTCATCTCCCTCATCTCACCTATTGACCTCACATTAAGGCACAACTCCTCCCCCCCTCCAAGTCCCTGTAGTGAGTAATATATCTGTTAGCTTTCTAATGTTTGTTTTTCTCCCCCAATCAGCCACTGCAGTGATCCTTGGGATTACCCTGCCCCTAGTGGGAATTATAACACTGGGAGTCATTCTCAGTATCTTCTGTTACCGAAAGCAAGAATGGTAAGTCTCTTTTCAATGATCAGCCTTTTTAAACAAGCTGCTAATTTTAATCATTTTAATCTTCCTGCTGCCCTGTAAGAAAAAAATCTAAGACTTGTCTTTTCACCTTTTACTCTGCTCTCAATCTTTCCCAGAGCCTCCCTGAAACTCCACCCTTCCCTCAGTTTTCACTTCCCTCAGCTTACTGGCACCTCACCATTACCTGATTTCCAAAGCCTGTTCACTTTTCTATCCTTCCTGAAATTTCCGGCTGAGGTTTCTTTCACTAGACCTGTGCCTAGACCAATATCGGTGTCCTGGCTGAAGTCACACTGAGAATGGGACCTGCACCTGTTATGGTATTGGAGCAAGCTCTTAATGAAACGAACCAGCGATTTTACAACATATTTAAAGCTCTCTGCAGATACTGGGCTGGGGTTGTGTGTTAGGAACATAAACTGGGGGCATGTGATTCCCAGCACAATGCTCAGTTCCTGATCTGGCTGGGAGCAGCAGGCACCGGAGAGTTTACACTGAATGACTGACTGTTTCCTTCTTCCCTTTTTCAGGATCAAAGAGACGTTTTACCCTGATATTCCTGATCCAAATAACAGCAAAGTTCTTCAGGATGGAAACTTCCTTCAGGTATATTCCAACTAAACACTGGGTGAAAGGAACATATTGTGTGCATGTGTGTATACGTAGGAATGTATGTTTATATCTGTAAACATGTGCAACTGTCTAGAGGTGTGTATGCACGCGTGTATAATTTTATACATGTGGGTACATGCCACATGCTTATAAAATCTTTATGTAACATTAAACTTCAGTAACTTTGTACACATGATAGAAGCAAGCCTTAAACTGCAGGTCAGAGGCTTGGAATTCTGCAGAGAGTAACTCACCTGACTCCCCAAAGCATGTCCACCATCAGAGGGTTGTGGGTTCATGTCCCACTCCCGGAAACCAAGAACTGTGATTGTACTCGAAAGAGTTGCAATCTGTGACTGTTGATAAAAAAAAACAGCAGGAGTGTGATGGAATACTCTCCAGTTACCTGAATGAGTGCAGCTCCTATAACACTCTGAAAGCTCAACACCATCCAGGACAGAGCAGCCTGCTTGATCAGCACCCTACATAATGCTAATATCACTGTACTAGTATCCCAGAGATCCTGGATAAAGCTCTGGGGACCTGGGTTCGAATCTCTCCATGGCAGATGGTGGAATTTGAAATCAATAAAAATCGAGAATTAGAAGTCTAATGATGACCATGAAACAAACCATTTTCGATTGTCATAAAAACCCATCTGGTTCACTAATGTCCCTTAGGGAAGGAAATCTCAGACTCATAGGCGTCTACAGCACAGAAGGAGGCCATTCGGTCCATGCCAGTCAACAAAGATCTGACTAATATAATTCCATTTTCCAGCGCTTGGCCCATAGCCCTGGAGGTTGTAGCAACGCAAGTGAATATCTAAATACTTCTTAAATGTTACAGGAGTTTCTTACTCAACCACCCTTTCAGGCAGTGAGTTCCAGACTCCCACCACCCTCTGGGTGAAAAAATTTCTCCTCGACTCCTCTCTTAGCCTTCTGCCTCTTACCTTAAATCTATGCCCCCTGGTTATTGACCCCTCTGTTAATGGAAAATGTCTATGCCCCTCATAATTTTATACATCTCTATCAGGTCCCCTCTCAACCTTTGTTGCTCCAAGGAAAACAACCCCAGCCTACCCAATCTTTCCTCATAGCTCAGACCCTCCAGCCCAGGCAGCATCCTGGTAAATCTCCTCTGCACCCTCTCCAGTACAATCACATCCTTCCTCTAATGTGGTGACCAGTACTGCACGCAGTACTCCAGCTGTGGCCTAACCAGCGTTTTATACAGTTCCGGCATAACCTCCCTGCTCTTGTATTCTATGCCTCGGCTAATGAAGACAAACATCCCATATGCCTTCTTAACCACCTTATCTACCTGCCCTGCTACCTTCACGGATCTATGGATATGTACACCAAGGTATTCATAGTATAATCCCTTGCCTTGTTAGCCCTCCCCAAGTGCATTACCTCACACTTTTCCGGGTTGAATTTCATTTGCCACTGCCCTGCCCACCTGACCAGTCCATTGATATCCTCCTGCAGTTTACGGCTATCCTCCTCACCCTACCAATTTTTGTGCCATCCGTGAACCTCTTGAATATAACCCCTACATTTAAGTCGAAATTATTTATGTACGCCACAAACAGCAAGGGCCCCAGCAGCGAGCCCTGCGGAACCCCACTGGGAACAGACTTCTAGTCACAGAAACATCCCTCTGCCATCACCCTCTGCTTCCTGCCTCTCGGCCAATTTTGGATCGAACGTGCTGCTTTGCCTTGGATCCTATGGGCTCTTACTTTCTTGATCAGTCTGTAATGAGGGCCCTTATCAAAAGCCTTGCTAAAGTCCATGTAGACCACATCAAATGCATTACCCTCATCAACACTCCTGGTTACCACCTCAAAAAATTCGATCAAATTTGTCAAACACGACCTTCCCTTAACAAATCCATGCTGACTATCCCTGATTAATCCGTGTTTCTCCAAGTGCAGATGTATTCTGTCCCTCAGAATTCTTTCTAGTAACTTCCCCACCACCGAGGTTAGACTGACTGGCCTGTAATTTCCTGGTCTATCTTTTCCTCCCTTTTTTAATAATGGGACAACGTTAGCAGTCCTCCAACCGTCTGGCACCTCACCTATGGGCAGAGAGGATTTGAAAATTCCTTCCAGGGCCCCTTAAATCTCTTCGCTTGCCTCCCTCAACAGCTTGGGATACTTCTCATCCGGGCCTGCAGATTTATCCACTTTTAAGGCCACTAAATCTGCTAGCACCACCTCCTCTCTCTCTTAATTCCTTCTAATATTTCATAGTCCTGCATCCTGATGACTATATCTGCGTCATCCTTTTCCATTGTGAAGACCGACGCAAAGTATTCATTGAGGACTATACCTACGACTTCCGGGTCCACGCACAGATTAGCTCCGTGGTCCCTAATTGGCCCTACTCTTTCCTTAGTTATTCTCTTGCTCTTTATATATTTAAAAACCCCTTTGGGTTTTCCTTTAATCTACCCACCAATGCTTTCTAATGCACTCTTAGCTTTCCTAATTTCCTTTTTAAGTTTCCCCCCTGCACTTTTTATACTCCTCTAAGGACTCTGCCGTAATGAGCCCTCGGTATCTGCCATAAGCTTCTCTTTTCTTAATCCTAACCTTCATGTCCCTTCACATCCAGGGCTCTCTGGAGTTGGTCCCCACTTTGTCTTTACGGGAACATATTTGCCCTGTACTCTCGCTATTTCCTCCTTGAATACCTCCCACTGCTCAGTCACAGTTTCATCTGCAAGTAGCTACTCCCAGTCCACTTGGGCCAACTTGCATCTCATCTTAGTAAAATTAGCCTTTCCCCAGTTTAGAACTTTTATTCCTGGCCCAACCTTATCCTTTTCCATAACTATCCTAAATCAACTGAGTTATGGTCACTATCTCCAAAATGCTCCCTTACTGAAAAGCCTTCCACCTGCGTGGGCTCATTTCCGAATATTAGGTCCAGAACTGCCCCCTTCCTTGTTGAGCTTTCTACGTACTGGGTAAAAAACCCATCTGGTTCACTGATGTCCTTTAGGGAAGGAAATCTGCTGTCCTCGCCTGGTCTGGCCAACATGTGACTCCAGATGCACAGCGTGTGGTTGACTCTTAAATGCCCTCTGAACAAGGGCAATTAGGGATGGGCAATATGTGCAGGCTTAGCCAGCAATGAGCAATGCCCACATCCCATTAACGAATAAAAAATTCACTCCCTCCACCAGTGATGCACAGTGACAGCAGTGTGTACCATCTACAAGATACACTGCCGCAACTCACCAAGGCTCCTCAGACAGCATCTTTTAAACCTGTAACTCTACCATCTAAAAAGACAAGGGCAGCAGATGCTTGGGAACCCCACCACCTGCAAGTTCCCCTCCAAGTCTCACATCATCCTGGCTTGGAACTATATCACCGTTCTTCAATGTCGCTGGGTCAAAATCTTGGAACTGCCGACTACCTTTCAGAAACTGTAGACATATTCTCCAAGATCCCTCTGTTTCTCCACACTACTCAGTACCTCCCCATTTACTCAGTATTCCCTTGCTTTGTTGCACCTCCCAAAATCATTCCCTCACACTTTCTGGATTGGGTTCAATTTTCTACTTTACTGCCCAATTGATCAGGCCATCTATGTGCAGCCTGAAACTTTCCTCACTGTCAATCAGTTAGTCGAACATAACGTTCCCTTAAGAAATCCCTGTTGACCTTCTTTGATTAATCAATGTCTTTCTAAATGAAGGTTTATACTGTCCCTCAGAATTGACTCCAATAATTTGCCAAAGTTGAACTAACTTGCATATAAATACCCGTATTTTCCCTTCCTTTTTTAAGCAATGGTATAGTGTTAGGCAGCACCTTCCAAACCCACAACCTCTGCATCTAGAAGGACAAGAGCAGCAGATACATGGGAACACCACCACCTGGAAGTTCCCCTCCAAGCCATACACCATCCTGACTGGGAAATATATCAACGTTCTTTCACTTTCACTGGGTCAAAATCCTTGAACTCCCTCCCTAACAGCACTGTGGGTGTACCTACGCCACATGGACTGCAGCGGTTCAAGAAGGCAGCTCACCACCACCTTCTCAAGGGCAATTAGGGGTGGGCAATAAATGCTGGCCTAGCCAGCGACGCCCACATCCCATGAGGGAATTTTTAAAAAATTGTTGGCACTGCACCACTCCTGTAGCCAGGAAGGGTTGAAAAATGATGGTCAGAGCTTTCTGCAAGTTCCTCCCTTGCTTCTGTTAACAACATAGGGCATAGTTAACCCAGGTCAGGTGATTTATCTACTTTTAAAGATGCCAAACCCTTTAATACTTCCTCTCTTTTGCAATGTTTATCCCATCCAACACTTTGCGCTCATTTTCCTCAACTACGATGTTATCATCGGCCCCCTCTTTTGCGAAGATGCTGCAAAATATACAGTAAGAACCTTTCCCACATCCTCTGCCTCCACTCGTTGGTTGCTCTTCTGGTCCTAATAGTCCCTATTTTTTCTTCAGTTTTCTTATTGCTTGTACGCACTTATAAAACACCTTTGGCAAGTAAAATCAAGGAAAATCCAGTATTTTTTCATGCCTTTAGTTTTCTAATTTCCCTTTTAATTTCACCCCTATGTCCTTGGAGTGTGACAGACACTCTTTTTTGCCCCATCTTTCCTTTTATGCAGTTGTCATCAAGGGGGCTTGTGATTTGGTTGCCCTACTCTTTCTCTCTGTTTACCTGGAACCTTTTGACTGTCCTTCTTGAACGCTGACACTGATTTACCTTTGAATGGTTGTTTCCAGTCCACTTTTGCTAAATCGCTTCTTAGCCTGGTAAAATTGACCTTCCCTCAATTTAGAACCTTTACTGCTATTTTATCTTTGTCCTTTTCTAGAACTATACCAAATCTAACTGAATTATGATTCAGTTGATCACTCATAGGATGTGGACATTGCTGGCTAGACCAGCATTTATTGCCCATTCTTAACTGCCCATGAGAAGGTGGTGGTGAGCTGCCTTCTTGAGCCGCTGCAGTCCCTGTGGTGTAGGTACACCCACAGTGCTGTTAGGGAGGGAGTTCCAGGATTTTGACCCAGCAAACGGTGACCCCCAAGGAACGGTGATATATTTCCAAGTCAGGATGGTGAGTGGCTTGGAGGGGAACTTCCAGGTGGTGGTGTTCCCATCTATCTGCTGCCCTGATCAATTATGATCATTACCACAAAAATGCTGTCCCACTGATGCACCTTCCACCTGTACAGCTCCATTCCCCAGAATTGCCCCTCTGCCCACTCCCTCTTGTTGGGTTTGCCACATACTGTCTAAAAAAGACTGCTCTTGAAAGCAGTTCTGGAGTTCCTAGCCCTCTGTATCTTCTACACAAGAAGGCCTCTCTCCACCACCACCTGGAGGGCACTTGAAGATGGGCAATGAATGCAGGCCTAGTCACTGATGCTCAAATTCTAAGGACGAATAAAAAAAACCCATAATTCATTAAGTTTTAGCACAATACAATTCAAATTTCTAGGTTTCAACATTAGTATTAGCAAAAAGGTAATACCGGAGAAATTAATGGGGCTGAGAGTTGATAAATCCCGTGGACCTGATGATAGACATTCCAGAGTGTTGAAAGAAGTGGCTGTAGAGATGGTGGATGCGTTGGTGGTCACCTTCCAAAACTCCTTTGCTTCTGGAATGGGTGTCCTAGTTAATGAGAAACTAAAAGCTAGCTTGCAAGTGTGACAAGCAATTAGGAAAGCAAATGGCACATTTTGCAAGAGGATTTGTACAGGAATATACATGCCTTACTGCAATTGTGTCGAGCCTTGGTGAGACTGCACCTGGAGTATTGTGTACAGTTTTGGTTCCCTTACCTAAAGAAAAATATACTTGCCATAGAGGGAATGCAATGAAGGTTCACCAGACTGATCACTGGGGTGGTGGGATTGTCCTATGAGGAGAAATTGAGGAGTCTAGGCCTAACTCTCTCAAATTTAGAAGAATGAGAGGTGATTTCATTGAAGCGTACAAAATTCTTACAGGGCTCGACAGGGTGAATGCAGGAAGGAAGTTTCCCCTGGCTTTTGGTGGGGGGGGCGGGGGGTGGGGCGCAGTAAACACCCAGGGGACACGGTATCAGAATAAGGGGCAGGCCATTTAAGACTGAGATGAGGAGAAAGTTCTTCATTCGGAGGGTGGTGAATCTTTGGAATTTTTCACCCCAGAGGGTTGTGGTGGCTCAAACATTATGTTCAAGACAGGGATAGATAGATTTTTAGATATTAAAGGCATCAAAGGATATGGGGATAGTGTGGGAAAATGGTGTTGAGGGAGAAAATCAGCCATGATGGTGGATTGGGCTTGAGGGGCTGAATGGCCTACTCAAGCTCCTAATTCCTATGTTCCTGTACCTTCATCCTTACAGATGCACTGTTCAAACTGATTTTCCAACAATCATCCTTTTCTTCTACTGTCGACATTATAAATCAATTTCAGCATCATTAACAGCATTAACTTGAAAAGAACTTTATGAATGATGCTTTCATAAGCCATTTACAGTTTGCTTCTATCATCTGGGCATCCAAAGTCATTAAAGCTTAAAGTTGCACAAGGAACAACTTGTGAATTTGTATGTGAAAGTATGTATACATGTACTTGTGTCTGTAGGCATGCTTGTTTATGTGTGTCTGTCCAAGTGTGTTTTTGAATGGCTGTGTATAAGGAAAGGGCTAGATCAGCACGGGTAGGATACCTTCTCTCAATTTTACACTATCTGGGGACTCATCCCCAGCCATTTTGGTTCAGGAGGCTGAATGCCCCTTGCCTAAGATTTAATGTGGGGCTGAACCAGATGGGTAAAAAAAAGGAACATAGAAACTAGGAGCATGAGTAGGCCATTCGGCCCTTCGAGCCTGCTCCACCATTCATTATGATCATCCAACTCAATAGCCTGCTCCCGCTTTCTCTCCATACCCTTTGATCCCTTTCACCCCAAGCGCTATATCTAACTCCTTCTTGAAAACATACAATGTTTTGGTCTCAACTACTTTCTGTGGTAGTGAATTCCACAGGCTCACTCTCTGGGTGAAGAAATTTCTCCTCATCTCAGTCCTACTCCATATCCTCAGACTATGACCCCTGGTTCTGGACTCCCCCACCATCGGGAACATCCTTCCTGCATCTACCCTGTCTAGTCCTGTTAGAATTTTATAGGTTTCTATGAGATCCCCCTCTCATTCTTCTGAACTCCAGCGAATATAATCCTAATCGACTCAATCTCTCCTCATATGTCAGTCCCGCCATCCCAGGAATCAGTCAGGTAAAACTTTGCTGCACTCCCTCTATAGCAAGTACATGCTTCCTCAGATAAGGAAACCAAAACTGCACACAATATTCCAGGTGTGGTCTCACCAAGGCCCTGTACAATTGCAGCAAGACATTCCTGTTCCTTTACTCGAATCCTCTGGCTATGAAGGCCAACATACCATTTGCCTTCTTTACTGCCTGCTGCACCTACTTACCTTCAGCGACTGGTGTACAAGGGCACCCAGGTCTCGTTGCACATTTCCCTCTCTCAATTTATAGCCATTCAGATAATAATCTGCCATCCTGTTTTTGCTACCAAAATGGATAACCTCACATTTATCCACATTATACTGCATCTGCCATGCATTTGCCCACTCACTCAGCTTGTCCAAATCACACTGAAGCATCTCTGCATCCTCCTCACAGCTCACCTTCCCACCCAGCTTTGTGTCATCTGCAAATTTGGAGATATTACGTTTAATTCCCTCATCTAAATCATTAATATATATTGTGAATAACTGGGGTCCCAGCACTGAACCCTGCGGTACCCCACTAATCACTGCCTGCCATTTGTAAAAAGACCCGTTTATTCCTACTCTTTGTTTCCAGTCTGCCAACCAGTTTTCTATCCATCTCAATACACTACCCCCAATCCCATGTGCTTTAATTTTAGACACCAGTCTCTTATGTGGGACTTTGTCGAAAGTCTTCTGAAAGTCCGAATAAACCACATCCACTGGCTCCCCCTCATCAACTCTACTAGGTACTCACCCCAGACTGGCTTATTGATCAGAACTTTGCTTTGGGACTGTGATTCTTCCCACCTGCCTTCAAATTGAATCTCAGATGGGTAGGGTGCTGGCTGGGCAAACATGGACTGGAAGCTCACCACTGCTGGGCGCTGGTGTGTTACTTGTCTTTTGTCCTTATTCCTGTGCACAGTTGGGTTAGGCTTTCTGAGTTTTGGCTGTGCCAACCTGTGGCAAGCTGCCTGGACTCAGGGAAGTAGTTTATACCCTGCGGGAAGAGAACATGGATGTTCCATATTGAGCTATAGGGAAACTCCGACTATGCAAGTTTCTGTGCAACTAGATTTTCAGACTGATACACGGGGTGGGGTGAGTTTCAGCACCTTTGATACCTGTGACCAGATACAAATATCTAAAACTAGAAAATTCAATTTTCTTCATCTTTTTAGGGGGTCAACTCATGCAAAACTCTGGAGCCAAAGGATTGTACTCCCAACGAGGTCCAGGTTGTTGAAGAGAAGCAGATTGCAGTGGAGACTGAGAAGGAGGTTGAGGAGACCAAGAAGGGTGAAGTTGTTCCTGAGGATACCTCTGATACCGAGAACCAGAATCAAGGTGTCTTATCCTACAGTCCGTGCCGCATGTCTGCTGAGTTCTCGGGGAAGACTAACCCAGCATTTGAGGCAGTGGCTTTGCCATCTGTCTATGCCAGTGAAGTAACGTATACTAGTATACGGGATCCTGGGTATCAGCAACAAGAGGCATCAGGGGACGGTTCAATGGAGGGCACAACAGAAGTGATTGTCAAATCAGGCTATCAACCTCAGATCCACAGGGCCACCAATTCTGCACCAGACAAGGAGCAGACTGAGGTACAGCAGTTAATGCTACACGCCAATGGCTATCAGCCCCAAGCTCACCGCCAATCCTGGAGCCTAGATTCTGGAGATTTTCCACCACCCGAGACTGAATCCGTTGGCAGCCCAACCTCTATCAATTCTCAAGCGTTCCTGATTCCGGAGAAGATATTGGGAGAGGACCACAGCTTCAGACCCAGTGTCAAAATGTGGTCCCTCCCCTTCTTCCAGAATTCCAGAATGTCCTCAGATTCCAACAACAGCTGAGGAGAGACATGGTGGGGGGGGGGAAATGGTAGGTTTGGATATAGAGAGACCTGGATCAAGATCTTTCCCATTAATATGTGTCTCATTTTTCTCAAAATCTCCTGCCACGTAGAACACTAACGCCACAGCAACTCTGAGTGGGGCAGCCTGCTTGATTCGGACTTTCAGGAGGGGAAAGGAGCTTATTTTGTCTTTAATATATTAACCTCTTCTCAAAGTTCAGGGGCTCAAAGCAGATGGAAGAAAGCTTCTAATTAGGACAGTGTTTGTAGCTCTAGTAAACCAGACTGAGCCACAGCCCTGAGGAGAATGGAATCTGATCTCTGCTGCCTCCCACTCTATATGCTGTTGCCAGAGCAGTCTTGAGGAGATGAATGGCCTACTCCATGGCTCTCTGTTGGACTGTTATCTCGGGTTGCAGTTACACTATTTAGCAGCTGAAAAGAATGGAGGGGCAGCTGACAACTATGATAACACTATTATTATAAAATGTGACATTGAGTACTTTAAGGGATCTTGGGTCGATTTGATGCAGGTATGTAAAATGGTTCTGTCTGTGGAATCAGCTACTTGATGCTCAGTAACTGTTGGCTGGGGCCATAAAGGATTTTTGTCTGAGGGTTCAGAGATAATCCTGTTTCACCACCTGTGGGAGATTCATGAGATTGTGCGGAGTCTGTCGGGAGTGAGGCTGATAGGGAAAGTTGTTCCATTTCAGACTTGTGTGCCTGTGACATTAGTCTTGACTTTGACAGGAGAAGCCTCTGCCTCATTACAGCTCTGGCCACCTTGCAGATCTTTAACAACAGGTCTGCCTTAATTATCCTGTTGTTTGGTTCAGAATTGATTTAGTGTGTTGACCAACGAGAAGCAGTGATAAGAATTGGGCTGAGCTCCCTGTAGCTCATTACCTCACAGCTCACCAGCCCAAGACTCAGGTAGCTGAAGCTCTCACCCACCCCCACCACTTCCCCAGACAGCCGAGACCCCGAAGTAGAGTCTTATTGCACTTAGTGTTAACTCTGTTTATATCTCCATGGATACCACCAGATCTGCTGAGTTTTTCCATCACATTTGTACTTTAGATTTCCAGCATCTGCAGTATTTTGCTTTTGTCTCACCCCTCCTCCCTGGGCAGCTGAACCCTTCCCCAGGTAGCTGAACCCCACACCCCTACTTCTCAGGCAGCCCAGCCAACTCACATATATGGCTTAAATAAAACCTTCAGCAGGGGAGATAACATACACAGGGGCACAGTCTCTGTGCAGAGGGGAGGGACAGAGCCATTTCTATATACATGTTCTGTTTTGCAGTGGTTTGCATCACTCCCTGCTTTAACTGAGTGGGCAAGAACTTGAACACACTATGAACGTTTTGCTGAATGAGCCAGTATATCAGAAGATGTAATTACCTTAATTCTATCTGTGTTGTGCTTTATCGAAACCAAATTCTTCAAGTACAGTGAATTGCTTTGAAGTGTTGTGATAATGCGGTATAACTTAGCATGAGCTCGTTGTTAGGATTGTCTGTGTGCCTCTGTTAGATATTCTTTAGGTAAGACGAACAAATACAAACAAGCCAGTGGGTGAATTGTGCGGCCTATGCTTACAGTCCGAGAGCAGGCTGCTGTACGGAACTGCTCATTCAGCTCCCCTGCCTCAAAGGAATAAGCCTCAACCTTCATCTTTTTTTGTGGGGGCTGAGGGAAGCTTTTAAAGAGCTAATGGAGAGGGAAGAGGAGAAAGCAAACTGGAAGATCGTGGGACAGCAGCTAATGTAAACATTCGTGTCAACATATTGACTTGGAAGTAGTGAGATTCCAGTAGCAGTGTGTGGGGAATCGCTGGGAATGCCACACCAAGGAGTCATTCAGCATTCTATAGCGCTCTGTGTAAAACAGCGGTGGTTACAGAGAAAGGGGGTTGTTACCCCTGTGATCTATACATAGGGCCTTTGCTATGCTCATTCACTCAGATTTGAACTTTGCTGCAAGAAGTACATTTGATTGTCAGCTTGTTTAATCAACCTGGTACAAAGCAATCGCTGGGATCCATCTATATTCTAAATCTCAAATGAAGAACTGTCTGCAATGTTTTTACCCTTTTCTTCAGCTGGACAGGGAGGGAAAAAAGAGGAAAATGCAGCTTCTGCACCTCCAGCCAGAGTCAAGAGCTTGGCATACCTGTGGCCCCTCCTGTTACACCTGCACTGGATGTGAAGAGAGCTATTAGGCCACTGCTTCACTGTTAAGAATTAGGAATCGATTACAGTTTCCATTGCAAGCTGTGAGGATGGCAGCGAGGCAAAGGCATTGTTTCCTCAACTGTCTGCTGTTTAATATCAGGCAGCTGGAGTACTGATACAATAAAGTCTATTTTGTAGAAACTGGTACCGAATATTAAAAGAACACATACCACATTACTGACCTCTACATGCCAATACTTCACGAGTGCACACACATATATGCGCACACATGCCTACATCCAGTTGTGTGTACACACCTCCACACATAATATACACATTCCTCTGAGTGGAGAGAGAAGGACTGAGCCATTTCAATGTACATATTCTGATTTGTAGCTCTAAAATGTGTGAAGTGTATTGTCCTCAAATTGTTGAAGTCTTAGCATTCCTGTTGGTGAACAGGATTTTGCTCCTTTTGTGCATGTTAACTCATTTATTGTAAAGGAATGTCATATGCTAGTTTCACTGACAGTAATTATTTGGCTACAGTTTATATTTTTGTTGAAGTGTGTGGTACAGATGCCATTTTAATCATTTATGAGAATTTTAATAGAGGGTATGAGCAAGAAACTGATCCTGTGCAAGAACTGAGGGAATTTCTCCATGAACCCTCCCCTGTTGCCTGCTCCAAACCCACCGTTTGAGTTCTGTACTGTACAGAAACATCCCCTCTCCTGCAGCAAAGAAAATCCAGCCCCCCTCCCCCAAGGGTCCATATATTAGAGGAAAGCATTCTCTTCAGGTTTCAATACTCTTTCCAATACTGTGTACGGTACAGGTAGTATAATGTGGGAAAATGTGAAATTATTCATTTTGGTAGGAAGAATGAAAGAGAAGCATATTATCCAAATGGTGAGAGATTGCAGAGCTCTGAGGTGCAGAGGGATCTGGGTGTCCTAGTGCATGAATCACAAAAGGTTAGTATGCAGGTACAGTAAGTAATTAGGAAAGCTAGTAGAATGTTATCATTTAATGCGAGAGGAATTGAATGCAAAAGTAGGGAGGTTATGCTTCAGTTGCACAGGGCACTAGTGAGACCACATTTGGAGTACTGTTTACAGTATTGGTCCCTTTATTTAAGGAAGGATGTAAATGCATTGGAAGCAGTTCAGAGAAGGTTTACGTGGAATGGGTAGGTTGTCTTATGAGGAAAGATTGGACAGACTTGGCTTGTATCTGCTGGAGTTTAGAAGAGTAACTTGATTGAAACATAAGATCTTGAGGAGTCTTGACAGGGTGGATGTGGAGAGGATGTTTCCTCTTGTGGAAGAATCTAGAACTAGGGGGTCACTGTTTAAAAATAAGGGGTCTCCCATTTAAAACAGAGATCAGATGAAATTTTTTCACTCAGAGGGTCATGAGTCTTTGGAACTCTCTTCCTGAAAAGGCGGTGGAAGCAGAATCTTTGAATATTTTTAAGGCAGAGGTGGATAGATTCTTGGTAAACAAGGGGGTGATAGGTTATTGGGGGTAGGTGGGATGCAGATTTCAGGTTACCATCAGATCAGCCATGATCTTATTAAACGGCAGAGCAGGCTCGAAGGGCTGAATGGCCTACTCCTGCTCCTTGTTCATATATAGGAAACTGCCCTGCTCTCTCTGTACCCCCACTCTCCCTCGCATTTGAACCAGCACCAACTGGAGAGATATAAAGAGCTCAGCTAAGAATAAGGATGTCGGCAGTCCTTAGTTTGCCTGGTCTTGTATAAGCTATTTTGTGCTGAGCAAAGTGTCTTTCCTCCCTTCAAATCTCTCCTCCCCTTTCTCAGCTGCTGAAACATTCCATGCTCTGCACTTCTGCCAGTTGCAACCTTATAAGAGCACCAACACGCAGTTCTCAGTCTCCATTTTGCATTCACAGATGTATTCAAGGCAAACTAGGTATGTACATGAACGAGAAAGGAATGGAAGGGCAGTGCATAAATTCTGACAAAGGCCCATTAGGCTGAATGTCTTTCTGTTCTGTAAATACTCAGTTAAAGGCAAGGCTGGATGTAGGGACACATCTCGCAGCCAATTGGGAAGGAGCCCAGGCCTTGGATTACAGCAGTTTTGTCAGTATGATCAAAGTTGGCTGTGTCAGTTTCACCATGTTACTGATGGAGAGTCCTGTGATGGCAGTGATATTGTGAGACCCTATTCATTCGGCAGCACAGGTGGCCTGTCCCCTTAAGGTGTTGGTATCTAACCCTGAGGCCAGTCAGAGTCGATTTGCTGTTTGATGAGGGAATTTCGAAGATTGGAAAGCGCTTTCAAGTTTCTTGCTCCATGCTGGGGAAAAAAAACATAAGTTTGACTTTTTTAAAGCACTATGTGTATATCTCTGCTTTAAAACATTGAAGAGTGATGAGTACTGTCCAACCTTTCAGCTAGTTAGTACAGATGTGCAAACTGTAGTTGAAATTTAGAAGTCCTGTTAAATAGACACCATTTTATTAGCAATCTGAGCACAATACTCTTAATATTTACAGCGCTTCCAGCACTTCACATGGAGAAAATAATCTGTGAGCATATTTTTGAAAGAGAAAAGTAATTGATTTATTCGACAAATTTACCAAGCACCATCAGGGATATACAGGATAAGTCTATATGTGCTATGAGAATATTCAAAGCCCTACCCTTTCCATTATTGCAAAAGGAGTGTTGACCCATTCTAAATAGTTATTCTTATGGTCTTACGAAAATAAACAGGCCAATCCTATTAAAAAATGAGAGGCCAATGTTCATCTGTCAACCATTACAAGATATAAATAACGTTCGCACAGCATAATGTGAAGGCTGTGGTCTTCTGTTATTTCCATTTCCTTTGACATAGGTACCTGCAATGAAAATATGCAGGATTAGTCTGACCCTCATATGAAGGCAATGCATGGGGCACAGTGCAACACCTACACTGTATTCTACTTGGCCCTGGGTGTATTAGAAGCAGTTGTGAACAAGATAGGCAGAGAGTGAAATTCCGTGTGAAGGCAGCAGTTTAGTTACCTTTGTAAATCTTTGCCTCAGAGAAGGTCTGTGTTTTCACCAAAACATACATAAATATCTTTCTCTCCCCTTCTGGTCCTGAAGCCTTGGTTATAGATCAGTCCTCTGATCTTTCATCCAATGGTTATTTTTGACATGTTGGTCCTGATACTGAAATGTCAGCAGGGGATTTGAACATGTGCACCAATGGTGCTCTGAAATGCATTGCACTACAACTTGGGCTTAAAATTAAGAAATTCTTGCATTTATTGCAGGAATTTTTTTCTATAAAAATTCGAATTGTCATTTTTTATATATATATTATATATATTAAATATATATCTGTTCAACACTGGTTTCTGTTGTCTGCATTGAATATCTTCGGCACATTTAAAGTACATATAGCTGGAAAAATTATATTCTAGTGCTGCTATTCACTATCCCTTTGTAATGCAAGGGCTCACACCTGAGTGTACAGATTGAATTGATCTTATCTGGATACGAAATGAAGGAAATACATGGGAAGGCTACTTTCTGAGTAATGCACACTGATGTACATTTTAACCAAAGAAGCAACTCCTTCAATTGAAGTATAAGTGACCACTTTAATCCTTCCAGGCTGCTTTAGAGGCATATTAGTCAATCAGCAGTCCAATACTACTGGTAACTAGGGCCACGTGCAGTCAGGCATTACAGGAGAAGTTGCAGAGCAGAAAGTGCGGGGAAGCAGGGATGAGGGATTTCAACTATGTGGAGAAATGGAGAAACTAGTAATGTTAGCAGTGAGGAGGATTCAAAGAAACTGCACAGGGATATAAATCGGTGATAGGTAAGTTTATTTATCCATTTCGGTTATTAATTATCCAAAGGATGGAAAAGAACATTTTTTTTTAAAAAGCTGAGAGACAAGTAGGGATTTGGGAATCCTTCAACATAAATCACAAAACCAACATGTGGTTAACAGCAAGTAATTAAGAAAGCGAATATGAGCCTACTTCATTGCAAGGGGGTTCTGGTATAACAGTAATGGGGTCTTGCTGCAATTATATGGTGAAATCAGTAGCACTTGATCATTTTGATTAGCCTGCCCAATTATCGAAGTCGAGATGGCTGGGCAGGTGATGTGCTGTAGCTGTATGATGTGGGAGCTGGCAGATCCCATTGCGAGCCGCAGTGACCATATCTGCAGCAAGTGTTGGTTGCTGGAGGAACTCCGGCTCAGAATTGATGAGCTGGAGTCCGAGCTCCGGACGCTGCAGCACATCCGGGAGGGGGAGAGTTACCTGGATGCTTTGTTTCAGGAGGAGGTCACACCCAGTAGATTAAGTACCTCAAATTCGGTCAGTGGTCAGGGTTAGCAGGGTGTGACTGCAAGTGAGGCAGGTAGAGGGATCCTGTGTTCAGGAGCCGAGGAGCCTCAGCTCTTGACCTTGTCCAACAGGTACGAGGTACTTGCTCCCTGTGTGGATGAGGAACAGGGCTGTAGGGACGATGAGCCAGCTGACCACGGCACCGTGACACAGGAGGCCATTCAAGAGGGGGGAGCAAAAAGACGCGGTAGTTGGGGATTCTATAATTAGAGGAATTGATAGCGTCCTTTGTAAGCAGGATCGGGAGTCCCGCATGGTATGTTGCCTGCCCGGTGCCAGGGTGAGGGACATCACTTACTGGCTTGAAAGGATTTTGGAGAGGGAGGGGGAGGATCCAGTTGTTGTGGTCCACATCGGGACAAATAACATAGGTAAGACTAGGAAAGGGGACCTCTTTGGGGATTATCAGGAACTAGGGACTAAATTAAAGAACAGGTCCTCAAGGGTTATAATCTCCGGATTAATACCTGAGCCACGTGCAAATTGGCATAGGGACGTGAGAATAAGGGAAGTAAACACGTGGCTAAAGGAGTGGTGCGGGAAAAAGGGTTCCATTTCATGGGGCACTGGCATCAGTATTGGAACAGGAGGGATCTGTACCGTTGGGACGGTCTCCACCTGAACTGATCTGGGACCAATGTTCTAGCGAAAAGGATAAATAGGGTGGTCAACAGGACTTTAAACTAGAAAGTGGGGGGTAAGGGAAGGGTAAAACTCCAAGAAGCATGACTAATGGGAAACAAAGCAACAGGTTAGCATGTGGGGGTTGGATTCAACTTCATGGAAAATTATGAAAAAAGTGAAAAGTAAGGAGAGCCCAAGTGAGGCTATTAAAGTCTCCAGGACACAAAATAGGACAGTGTTTGGAAAGGGCTAGAAATCTAACTTCAAGCACATCAGATAAAGGGACGACAATGAGAAAGGGGACGGGAAATACAGGACTGAAGGTGTTGTATCTGAATGCATGCAGTATATGAAATAAGGTAAATGAGCTTGTGGCGCAGATTGAAATTGGCAGGTATGATGTGGGCATCACGGAGACATGGCTGCAGGGGGATCAGGACTGGGAGCTAAATATCCAAGGATACACATCCTATCGAAAAGATAGGCAGGTTGGCAGAGGGGGTGGGGTTGCTTTGTTAGTAAGAAATGAAATTAAATCGAAAGCAAGAAACGACGTAGTGTCAGATGATGTAGAATCTGTGTGGGTAGAGTTGAGGAACCGCAAAGGTAAAAAAAACCATAATGGGAGTTATGTACAGGCCTCCGAACAGTAGTCAGGATGTGGGGCACAAAATACAACAGGAGATAGAAAAGGCGTGTAAGAAAGGCAAGGTTACAGTGATCATGGGGGATTGCAATATGAAGGTAGATTGGGAAAATCAGGTTGATAGTGGATCCCAAGAAAAGGAATTTGTGGAATGTCTACGAGATGGCTTTTTGGAGCAGCTTGTGGTGGAGCCCACTAGGGAACAGGCAATTCTAGATTTAGTGATGTGTAATGAGGCAGATTTGAAGTGACGATAATATGATAGAATTTACCCTGCAATTTGAGAGGAAAAAGGTGGAATCAGATGTAACGGTATTACAGTTGAATAAAGGTAACTACAGAGGCATGAGGGAGGAGCTGGCCAGAATTGAGTGGGAGATGAGCCTAGCAGGAAAGACAGTGGAACAGCAATGGCAGGAGTTTCTGGGAGTAATTTGGGAGAGACAGCAAAAATTCATCCCTAGGAAGAAGAAGCATACTAAAGGGAGGACAAGGCAACCATGGCTGACAAGGGAAGTCAGGGACAGCATAAAAGCTAAAGAGAAAGCATACAATGCAGCGAAGAGCAGTGGGAAACCAGGGGATTGGGAAGCCTACAAAGACCAACAGAGGACAACTAAAAAAGAAATAAGGAGGGAGAAGATTAAATATGAGAGTAAACTAGCCAGTAATATAGAAGAAGATTGCAAGAGTTTTTTTTTAGATATATAAAGGGTAAGAGAGGCAAAAGTGGACATTGGGCCGCTGGTGAAGTAATAATGGGGAACAAAGAAATGGCAGAGGAACTGAATAGGTACTTTGCGTCAGTCTTCACGGAGGAAGACACAAGTAACATCCCTAAAATTCAAGAGAGTCGGGGGGCAGAGGTGAGTATGGTGGCCATTACCAAGGAGAAGGTGCTAGGAAAACTGAAAGGTCTGAAGGTGGATAAATCACCTGGGCCAGATGGATTGCACCCCAGAGTTCTGAAGGAGATAGCTGAAGAGATAGTGGAGGCATTAGTGGTGATCTTTCAGGAATCACTGGAGTCAGGGAGGGTCCCAGAGGACTGGAAAATCGCTAATGTAACCCCCCTGTTTAAGAAGAGAGTGAGGCAAAAGACGGGAAATTACAGGCCAATTAGCCGGACCTCGGTCGTTGGTAAGATTTTAGAGTCCATTATTAAGGATGAGATTTCCGAATACTTGGAAGTGCATGGTAAAATAGGGCAAAGTCAGCATGGTTTCATCAAGGGGAGGTCATGCCTGACAAATCTGTTAGAATTTTTTGAGAAGGTAATGAACAGGTTAGACAAAGGGGAGCCAATGGATGTTATCTACTTGGACTTCCAGAAGGCCTTTGACAAGGTGCCGCACAGGAGGCTGCTCAGTAAGATAAGAGCCCATGGTGTTAGAGGCAAGGTACTAGCATGGATAGAAGATTGGCTGTCTGGCAGGAGGCAGAGAGTGGGGATAAGGGGGTCCTTCTCAGGATGGCGGCCGGTGACTAGTGGAGTTCCGCAAGGGTCAGTGTTGGGACCACAACTTTTCACCTCATACATTAATGATCTAGATGAAGGAACTGAGGGCATCCTGGCTAAATTTGCAGATGATACAAAGATAGGTGGAGGGACAGTTAGTATTGAGGAGGCGGGGAGGCTGCAGAACAATTTAAACAGGTTAGGAGAATGGACAAAAGTGGCAGATGGAATACAACGTGGGGAAGTGTGAGGTCATGCACTTTGGTAGAAAGAATAGAGGCATAGACTTTTTTTAAATGGGGAGAGAATTCAGAAATCTGGAGTGCAAAGGGACTTGGGAGTCCTAGTCCAGGATTCTCTTAAGGTTAACTTGCAGGTTGGGTCAGTAGTTAGGAAGGCAAATGCAATGTTGGCATTTATTTCGAGAGGACTAGAATATAAAAGCAGGGATGTGCTGCTGAGGCTTTATAAGGCTCTGGTCAGACCACATTTAGAACATTGCGAGCAATTTTGGGCCCCGTATCTCAGGAAGGATGTTCTGGCCCTGGAGAGGGTCCAGAGGAGGTTCACGAGAATGATCCCAGGAATGAAAGGCTTAACATAGGAACGTTTGAGGACTCTGGGTCTATACTCGTTGGAGTTTAGAAGGATGAGGGGGGATCTGATTGAAACTTACAGAATACTGAAAGGCCTGGATAGAGTGGACGTGGGCAAGATGTTTCCATTAGTAGGAGAGACTAGGACCCGAGGGCACAGCCTCAGAGTAAAGGGAAGACCTTTTAGAACAGAGATGAGGAGAAACTTCTTTAGCCAGAGAGTGGTGAATCTATGGAATTCATTGCCACAGAAGGCTGTGGAGGCCAGGTCATTGAGTGTATTTAAGACCGAGATAGATAGGTTCTTGATTGGTAAGGGGATCAAAGGTTATGGGGAGAAGGCGGGAGAATGGGGTTGAGAAACTTATCAGCCATGACTGAATGGCGGAGCGGACTCGATGGGCCGAATGGCCTAATTTCTGCTCCTATATCTTATGGTCTGATGGATATACTTGCCTTCGAGGGGGTATAATGAAGATTCATTAATAATAAAAACAAAAGTGCTGGAAATTCTCAGCAGGTCTGGCAGCATCTATGGAGAGAGAAACAGTTACTGCGTCGAGTCTATATGACTTCTTCAGAGTCATTTGGACTCGTATGTCTTGAGTCATATGGACTCGAAATATTAACTCTGTTTCCCCCTCCGCAAATGCTACCAGACCTGCTGAGTTTTTCCAGCATATTCTCTTTTTAGTTCAGATTTCCACCTGCATTATTTTGCTTTTATTATTATGAAGATTCATTAGATTGATTCCTGGGATGAGGAGAGATTGAATAGAATGGACCTATATTCCTGGAGTTTTAAGAAGAGTTGATTTCATTGAAATAAGTAATTCCCTCAGGGCTAGACAGCGTACATGCAGAGAGTCTAGAACTAAGGGTCACAGTCTCAGAATAAGGCACCACCCACTTAAGACCAAAATGAAAGGTGTCTTCACTGAGGGTTGTGTATGGATGCTCAATTGTTGAGTACATCCAAGACAGAGATTGATAGATTTTTGGGAAATAGCAGGAAAGTGGAGTTGATGTAGAAGTTCAACAATGTTCTTATAGAATGGTGGAGCAGGCTTGAAGGCCAGCCCCTGTTCCTATTATATATTTTCCTATGAAATCCAGCATTTAGTTGGTGTCAGCTACCCATCTGATGTCTAAGAGAAGGCAGCACCAGTGTGGGATACTCATGGAAGCAGTACATTTAGTGCCACCTTTCTCCAGCTGGTCATCCACTTCTCCTGAACATCACCAGTGGTCACAGAATCACACAGTGCGGAAGAGGCCCTTCGGCCCATCGAGTCTGCACCGACACGTGAGAAACACCTGGCCTACCTACCTAATCCCATTTACCAGCACTTGGCCCATAGCCTTGAATATTATGACGTGCCAAGTGCTCATCCAGGTACTTTTTAAAGGATGTGAGGCAACCCGCCTCCACCACCCTCCCAGGCAGTGCATTCCAGACCATCACCAACCTCTGGGTAAAAACGTTTTTCCTCACCTCCCCCCTAAACTTCCTGCCCCTCACCTAGAACTTATGTCCCCCTGTGACTGACCCTTCAACTAAGGGGAACAGCTGCTCCCTATCCACCCTACTCATAATCTTGTACACCTCCATTAGGTCGCCCCTCAGTCTTCTCTGCTCCAACGAAAACAACCCAAGTCTATCCAACCTCTCTTCATAACTTAAATATTTCATCCCAGGAAACATCCTGGTGAATCTCCTCTGCACCCCCTCCAGTGCAATCGCATCCTTCCTATAATGTGGTGACCAGAACTGCACACAGTACCCCAGCTGTGGCCTCACCAAGGTTCTATACAACTCCAATGAGACCTCCCTACTTTTGTAATCTATGCCTCGATTGATTAAGGCAAGTGTCCCATATGCCTTTTTCACCACCCCACTAACATGCCCCTCTCCCTTCAGAAATCTATGAACACACACGCCAAGGTCCCTTTGTTCCTCAGAACTTCGTAGTGTCATGCCGTTCATTGAATACTTCCTTGTCAAATTACTTCTTCCAAAGTGTATCACCTCACACCTTTCAGGGCTAAATTCCATCTGCCACTTATCTGCCCATTTGACCATCCCATCTATATCTTCTTGTAGCCCAAGAGACACAACCTTACTGTTAACCACCTGGCCAAAGGTGATTTTTGTCTATATCTGTTCCTTGTACAATGTTACAAATTAGGAGAAGTTGGCCATTCAGCCCCTTGAGCCTGTTCCGCCATTCAATAAGATCATGGCTGATCTGTTTATACCTCCTGCCTGCCCTGCTAACCTTTCACCCTCTTGCTTATTCAGAATCTATCTAGCTCTGCCTTAAAAATATTCAAAGACACTGCCTTTTGAGGAAGAATTCCAAAGACTCCCACTTGATTGGCACCACATCCACATACACCCCCTCCACCACTGACACACAGTAGTAGCAATGTGTACTATCTACAAGATGTCCTGCAGGAATTCACCAAGGCTCCTTAGATAACACCTTCCAAACCCACGACCAATACCACCTAGAAAGATGAGGGCAGCAGATACCTCCACCTGGAAGCTCCCTTCCAAGTCACTCACCATCCTGGCTTGGGAATATATTGCCGTTCCTTCATTGTCACTGGGTCAAAACCCTGGAACTCCCTAACAGCGCTGTGGGTGTACCTACACCACATGGACTGCAGCGGTTCAAGAAGGCAGCTCACCACCACCATTTCAAGGCAATTAGGGATGGGCAACAAATGCTGGCCCAGCCAGCGACACCCATATCCCGTGAATGAATAAAAAAAAAACTCTCTTAAATGGGTGACCCCTTATTTTTAAAGTGATCCCTAGTTCTAGATTCTCCCACAAGAGGAAACATCCTTTCCACATCCACCCTGCAAAGACCCCTCAGGATCTTAAAGTTTTCAATCAAGTTACTCCATTACTCTTGTAAACCCCAGTGGATACAAGCCTAGCCTGTCCAATCTTTTCTCATAAGACAACCTGCCCATTTTCCCCTCCTTATTAATTTTTTAGTCTTTCTTTGTTTTTCTTTATATTCTGTCCAGTCTTCTGACCTGCTACCAATCCTTGCACAACTATATGCTTTTTCTTTAAGTTTGATACTATCTTTAACTTTTTTAGTTAATCACGGATGATGGATCTGCCCCTTAGAAATTTTTTCTCATTGGAATGCATCTATTCTGAAATATCCCTTTAAATGTCTGCCACTGCCTCTCTATTAATCGATCTCTTAACTTAATTTGCTAGTTTTGCTTTCATGCCCTCATAGTTGCCCTTATTTGAGTTTAAAATACTAGTCTTGGACCTGCTCTTCTCTCCCTCAAACTTAATGTAACTTTAGCTGCTCCCTAGGGCATCTTCACTATGAGATCATTAATTAATCCTGTCTCGTTGCACAATACCAGGTCTAGTATAGCCGTATAGCCTTCTCTGGTTAGCTGCAGAACATGCTGTTCTAAGAAACTATCCCTAAAATATTCCATGAACTCAACTCTGCTACCTTTTCCCATCTGATTCATCCAGTCTATAGGTAAATTAAAAATTCCATGATTATTGCTCCACCTTTCTGACAAGCTCCTGTTATTTCTTCCTTTATACTCTGCTCTACCATGTGGTTATTGTTAGGTGGCCTGTACACCACTCCCACAAGTGACTTCTTGCCTTTATCATTTCTCATCTCTACCCAAACCCCCTCTACACCCTGATTTCCTGAACTTGGGTCTTCCCTCTCTATTGTGCTAATGCCATCATTAATTAACAGAGCTACCCCTCAACCTTTTCCTAGCTTCTTGTCCTTCCTAATGTCATGTACCCTTCAATATTCAGATCCCAATCTATGTCATCCTGCAGCCATGCCTCTGTAATGGCCATCAGATTGTACTTACTTATTTCTATTTGCACTTGGAGTTAATTTGCTTTGTCAAGAATGCTACATGCATTCAGATACAGAGTCTTTAGTTTTGTCCTTTTATTTTTGTAACCTCTATCCTTACATGCTGCTGTACTCCTAGCTTTGTACTCTCTCTGTCCCTGTCACGCTGCTTCATTTCCCATATTGCTTTATCTCTACTCATTGATTTACCACATCTTCCTAAATTTGATCCCTTGCCACCACTATTTAGTTTAAATCCCTCTGTACTTCCCTAGTTGTGTGGCTCGCTGGAACATGGGTCCCAGCATGGTTCATGTGTAGACCGCACCAATGGTACAGATCCAACTTTCCCCAGTACTGCTGCCAGTGCCCCATAAGCCAGAACCCACCTCTCCCACACCAGTCTTTGACCCACACATTCATTTCTCAAATCCTATTTGCCCTATGCCAAATTGCATGTGGCTCAGATAATAATCTCGAGATTATTAGCTTTGAGGATTTGCTTCTTAATTTGGTGTTTACCTCCCCATACTGACTACACAGAATCTCACTCCTAGTTCTACCTATGTCATTGGTACCTACATGGACCACAACGTCTGTATTCTCCCCCTCCAACTGCAAGTTCCTCTCCAGCCCTGAGCAGATGTCCTGAACCCTGGCACCAAGCAGGCAACACAGATTTCTGGATTCTCGCTCTTTGCTGCAGAGAAGTGTCAATCCTCCTCACCATACTGCATTCCTTTTTGCCTCCCACATTGTCTGGGTTCCCTTACCTGCCTCACTTGTAATCCCACTCTCCTGTCCCTAACCACTGACCACATCAGAAAAACCTATGAGGTGTGACTGCCTCCTGGTACAAAGTATCCAGCTAAATGACTGAGCTGAAGGACCTTGAGCCACAAGCACTTATGGCTGATGTGTTTACCCTTGATTACACTAGCATCCAGGAGATCCTACATGCTACAGCCATGAGACATAGCCTGTACTGCCATCTTGAAAATGTCTTTATTATCAATAATAATCAATTAATTATTTTCCTTTTTTATATACATTTTATTAACCTTACCAATAGTTTGTATTCCTTTTAAACCTTAGGAATAGACCTTAACCACTCACCAAACAGCTTCTGCACCTGTAGTTAAGCAAGAACTAATTCCTACAGGCTAAAAAAGGTGGTGTAAGGTTTTAGAAACAGTAATGGGGGGTGGGGTGGGGGGTGGAGAAACAACAGGTAGTTGGAGACGTGTTAATTAGGGCAAACACATTAGGTGCAGCAGTAGACCATGTAGCCCGTCAAGCCAACTCTGCCATTAAATCATGGATGATCTAGGCTTCAACTCCACTTTCCTGCCCATTCCCTATATCCCTTCATTCCCTGAGACACCAAAAATCTGTCTAGCGCAGCCTTAAATGTTTTGAATGATGAAGCATCCAGGACTCTCTGTGGGAGAGAATTCCAAATATTCACAACGGAGTGAAATAATTTCCCTTCATCTTAGTCCAAACGACTGTCCCCTTACCCTGAGACTGCACCCCACGCTTTACATCTGACCACAGAAACAAACTTTCAGCAGGAGAGCCAGCACAGATTCATAAAAGGCTTCTCTGCATCATGCTTGACAAATTGAATTTTTTTGATGAAGAGGTTAAGGGAATGCCATGGATGTTGTCTATATGGATTTTAAGAAAGCACTTGACAAAATACCACATGAAAGTCTGTTTAGCAAAATTGAGGCTCATGAGGACAGTCAGTCAACTTCCATAAAAAATTGACTTGCTTCTTTATATTCTTCAGACATGATAAACAGTTCAGAGTGGAGGATGGTAGGCAGTAGTGTTCCACAAGAATCAGTGCTAGGACCACTACCTTTTTTAACCTATAGTGGAATACAGTAAAATTTCAAAATTTGCTTATGATACTAAACTTGGAGTGACAACAGTGAGGATGACACTAATTGACTGCAACTGGCCATCTAGGCTAGGCTAGCAGATAGACAAGTGGCAAATAGAATTTAATACAGAGAAGTGTGAGGCGATGCATTTTTGCAGAAGGAATGGGAGAGGCAATATAGAGTTAAGGCCACAGTTCTGAAGAAAATGCAAGAACAGAAAGCCCTGGGGGTTCATGTGCATCAATCTTTGTAGGTGGCAACCACTAAGTGCTTAGCAAAATATATGGGATCTTTGGCTTCATAAATAGAACTATTGAGTACAAAAGCAGGGAATATATGCTGAACCTTTAGAAAGCTCTGGTCGGAGAAGCTGGGGTTGTTTTCCTTGGAACCAAGTAGATTGAAGGGAAATTTGATAGAGGTATACAAGATTATGACAGGTTTAGACAAGCAAAAACTGCTCCAGTTAGCTGATGGCACAAGGACTGGAGACACAGATTTAAGGGTTTGAAAAATTATTTCACAGGAGGTGGGCATCACTGGCACAGCAAGCATTAGTTGCCCATCCCTAATTGCCTTGAAGTAGTGGTGAGCCACCTTCTTGAATTGCTGCAATCTATGTAATGTAGGTACACCCAGTGTTGTTAGGGAGGGAGCAAGGGTTTTTGGTAAGATATGTAGGGGGATGTGAGGAAGGACTTATGTATTTATCTATAAAGTACAAATGACCTGGAATTTGCTGCCCATGAGGGTGGTGGAAGCAGGCAATCATTGACTTCAAAAGGAAATTGGATGGAGACTTGAAGGGAATAAACTTGCAGGGCTACAGGGATAAAATGTGACTGACCAGATTGCTCTGTGGAGAGCAAGCATAGATGCAATGGGCTGAATGGCCTCCTCCTTGGGTGAGCCAGTGGATGTGGTTTATTTGGATTTTCAGAAGGCTTTCGACAAAGTTCCACATAAGAGATTAGCGTCTAAAATTAAAGTGCATGGGATTGGGGGTAGTGTATTGAGATGGATAGAAAACTGGTTGGCAGACAGGAAACAGAGCAGGAATAAACGGGTCTTTTTCAGAATGGCAGGCAGTGACTAGTGGGGTATCGCAGGGATCGGTGCAGGGACCCCAGCTATTCACAATATATATTAATGATTTAGATGAGGGAACTAAATGTAATATCTCCAAATTTGCAGATGACACAAAGCTGGGTGGGAGGCTGAGCTGTGAGGAGGATGCAGAGATGCTTGAGTGTGGTTTGGACAAGCTGAGTGAGTGGGAAAATGCATGGCAGAAGCAGTAGAATGTGGATAAATGAGAGGTTATCCAATTTGGTAGCAAAAACAGGATGGCAGATTATCTGAATGGCTATAAATTGAGAGAGGGGAATGTGCAACGAGATCTGGGTGTCCTCGTACACCAGTCGCTGAAGGTAAGCATGCAAGTGCAGCAGGCGGTAAATAGTATGTTGGCCTTCATAGTGAGAGGATTCGAGTACAGGAGCAGGGATGTCTTGCTGCAATTAAACAGGGCCTTTGTGAGACCACACTTGGAATATTGTGTGCAGTTTTGGTCTCATCTGAGGAAGGATGTTCTTGCTATAGAGGGAGTGCAGCGAAGGTTTACCAGGCTGATTCCTGGGATGGCGGCACTGACATATGAGGAGAGATTGAGTTGGTTAGGATTATATTCGCTGCAGTTCAGAAGAATGAGGGGTTCTCATAGAAACCTATAAAATTCTAACAGGACTAGACAGGTTAGATGGCAGGTCGGATATTCCCGATGGTGGGGGAGTCCAGAACCAGGGGTCATAGTCTGAGGATACGGGGTAGATCATTTAGGACTGAGATGAGGAGAAATTCTTCACCCAGAGAGTGGTGAGCCTGTGGAATTCACTACCACAGAAAGTAGCTGAGGCCAAAACATTGTATGTTTTCAAGCAGTTAGATATAGCTCTTGGGGTGAAAGGGATCAAAGTATATGGGGGAGAAAGTGGGTGCAGGCTATTGAGTTGGATGATCAGTCATGATCATGATGAATGGTGGAGCAGGCTCGAAGGGCCAAATGGCCTACTCCAATTTTCTATGTTTCTTCTGTGCTATAAATTACACCATATCACAAGGGATTTTGATGACCAGCTGTTTTGCCTTACCTGTTGTGCATTGCCAGTACTTTGCAACTTTTCCTTTTTGTATTCCTAAAATCTGAATTCAGAGTGCAGTTTGTCTAAAGATGCTTTGGAAGTGCCTTGGGACATTTTGCTATGGTAAAGGTATTACGTTAATGCAAGTTGTTGTTATATGTGGCACAAGAATGAAAGGACACCATTCAAATTAAGTCTGGATACTTTTGTTTTTATTGTTAATTAACAATGCATCCCTTTGATAAGTTCTTATGTTCAGAAGGGTAAATGCCCAGAAACATGGACTGTACACACTATACAAAGAAACCACAAGGTGGCAACACAGAAACATTACTCTCAACAGCCGCGCTCCTTTGCATTATTTAAATTATACACAGCTCCATGAAATATTCTCTTATGGAAAATATATAAATAATTTCTTTTCTCATTTTTAATCAGACTATGTTACAGGTATACAATATAAATCAGGTTTCATGTTCAGTGACCTATGAACACCAGAACATCCCAATAATGTAGCAGCTTATCACAAAAAAAACCAAACACATCCACAATGATGGCTGCAATGTCCACCTTCGATGCTCTCTCTCACATGTGCCTGTCTTCTCTATTTACTCTTTGCCTTCAAAAATACATATGCAAAATAGCAAATACATGATTGCTGGATCAAGAAATCTCAGCCATCCTTCCTGTATGACTAGAGACCATCGATTCTTTGCAGCTGCCTCATTCCTAAAGCTCTTATGAGAAGAGTTTGGGCACATGCAAGTGGAAGAGTTCAAAGATGGTGAGAGTGACTGACCGAGCAACCATGAGAAACAGACAAACCACAAGATTCAGAGACTGAGCAGGAAGGACAGACATACACAAACCACAGGAATGACATGACACAGAAAGACTGAGGGTTCTTGAGACATCTGCATAATCCTGACATTCAGCATTTACCAGTCAGCTTTGGGGACAGAAAAGGACCAAAAATGACTTATGGCCATAATATAGTGAATTGTTGACCTATCCATTAGAATCTTGGAAATCAGTTGGCTTTGAGGAGATGGTCACTGCAGCCGACTGATTTAACTAGTCAACTTGCAAGTTAGTGTTCTTTCCAGTGCACTGCAGGCTGGGGGAGAGAGAGGAGAGCTTGCAGTGCCCTGTTTGATGGGTGAGAGTTCGCTTGCAGAGTTGCTGTAATGATTTGCACATGATGTTAGGGAGGCAGAACCAGAGTTGGGACAACCAGTTGGAAGACATAGTACTTGCAAGGGTGTCGAGGTCACAGCAAACCCCTTCCACCACATGGATTCTATTCCTTTCTCCCAAGTCGACAGTTCCTGGGGAGATGGATGTGTGTATTGTAGTAGCACCTTATTCTGGACCCATCCTTCATTCTCCCCTTTCACTTTACCACTATTGGCTGCTGGAAGTGAAAACATCCATCAGCTCCCCCCAGCACTCTAACTAACTAAGTGTGCCACCTACAGATATCCCTGACCCACAGAATCTACCATCCTCACCCAGCAGCCAGCAATCCTACCCAGGACTTACACCTATCCCCTCAATCCTGGGACAGAGTCCCTCCCATTGAGTCCAGACAAATGATCCAATGCAAAGAGCCTCATCATTTGGAGTGAAGGCAGCACTGCTCTAGCTAGTGCCAGGGGCCTGTGACAAGCATCCTACTGGGGTCCCCTCCAAAAGCCACAAAGGCCCTGCCTGCATCAGGTCTGGTGAGGAAAGGGTGGGAAGAGACACTCACTAAAGGAATACTGGATATGGGAAATCAGACAGTCTTTTCCTCACCCCAGACATTGGTGTTTATGGTCATGTGTACAAAAACAGCTAGAAAATTCAACAACATAGTGTAACTCATTGTAACCAGTGAAATGGCAAAAAAATTCTTCACCTTGTCAATCTGCATTCAATTTGAAATGACATTCCAAACTATTGCATGTGAGCTATGACCACAGCAATGGATGAGCCAAGACTCTTCGGGAGGCCAGGAGACCATTGGTGATTGAGCCTGATAATGAGTTCTATGCAAAGCACACTACCTGATCCTGTCCCCCTCATACCGTTATGCCTGACATTCTGCAGTAAAAGCAGGGCTCTGATTGCCTTGTGATGTAGTGTTGGGATATCTCATTGTTAATTGTTGATACCAGGCCCTCAGAGTGCTGAATACCAAGCGCCTTGAGAGTCAAGCATAAACTTATGTCAGGAAACCTCAAGAGGATTACAATCATGCATAGGGACTCAGTGAGCGCTAAAAGACCAAGACCCTGGTTCAATGGTGTGAATGGAGTATGGACCCTCAACATGTTAAAACCTACCCCACACATAATTTCTGATTATAGCCCCCTTGATAAATGGCAGTCAGACTTCCCTCTTCCTTAATGGTGTTTCTGGAAGTTCAGTGCAGCCTTGATTGTGGCTATTCAGTGGAGGCTTTACGCCATTTTAGCCGAAGTCCCAACATGACAGGATTTTACCCTCAATAACCCATAACATTCCAGTCAGAGAGTGGATATTTCCCATGTACAGAATTCAGCAGCAGTGGAAGGGGGAGATTCCTACATACCTGGGTCTAGCAGCAGGGGATGGGAGGGTTTCCTATGTACCCTAGGGTCAAGGAGCAGGGGAGGTGGAGGCTTCCCATTTAGCTTGCAGTCTAGAAGCAGGGAGAAGATTCCTGCATACTCCTGCTGTTTCCTATTGCTCTAATATACCAGTTGATGTGGGGCAGAGGAATCAATTGTTCCTGGATGCATTAAACTGCAATTCCAATGCATCCGTGATATAAGGACAGTCCTGAAATCAGTTACTGCTAGGGTAATTTGCCAGTAAAAGGTAAATCTGCCCCTGTGCTAGGCCCCACAGCACCACACCACTGAATATTTTTTCTGCAATGAGTTAAAGCTCTCCTGGACTGTATGTTAAGGGCACAGGAGCCTGATTCCATTCCACCTGAGCTCATCCAGTCAATATAATTTAAATAGATTACAGGGTGGTCCTTTGTACAAGCTGTATAGATTTAAACAAAAAGACACCCCTGTCTGCTGCGTAAGTGGGGATTGAACCTATCTGGCACAGAGTTTGAAGTAAACGAGGTGCAGTGTTGGAGGAGTGAGACTGGCCTGGTTTAGGATTAGCGTGTGCATCTGTGCAATGCTGCCAAACAGCCATGGAATAGGGAGAGATCCAACCAATCAGGTGCCAAGTACAGAACCCTGCAGTGCCCGATAGATACCAAGTCCTAATCTGCATCACTCCTCCAGTAGTGTTAAGGATACCTTCATGTCCAGGACAGAGGGAAGGGAAATAAATAAGAACAAGCCAGGCACTGAACAAGGTTCCATACGTAGGGGGCAGGATGCTGAGTTCACACTCTTGCTCTGCCCTGTTAGTCAGAGCGGTAGTCAGATGTTGGTACCAGTGGATCCTGGGTGAAGTAGGTTGTAGGTTTGGCGATGCAGCAATGCTTCAGCACAAGTTTGGTCAGGATTCTAGGGTCAGCTCAGCTTCGAGCTGCTTCGATGATAGAAGAGTAGTGTCCGCTTCCTCGTACAGCTATCGAGAGAAGAAAGATGGTCAGAGCATGGAGGACCCACCCACAGAGAGAGAGAGAGAGCGCGACAGACACCAAAACAGCAACAGACCCCCAGAAAGTAAGGGAGAGAAAGGGGCAGCAAGAGAGGGAGAGAGAGGGGCAGCAAGAGAGGGTCATAGTGGTCTACAGCACAGTAAAAGGCCCTTTGACCCATGGAGTCTGCGCCAGTCAAACAAGTACCTAACTATTCTAATTCCATTTTCCAGCACTAGGCCTATAGCCTTGTATGCCATGGCATCGCAAGTGCACATTCAAATACTTCTTAAATGTTAGGAGGGTTTCTGCCTCTACCACCCTTTCAGACAGTGTGTTCCAGATTCCCACCACCCTCTGGGTGAAAAAGTTCTTCCTCTCATCCCCTCTAAACCTCCTGCCCCTTACCTTAAATCTATGCCCCCTGGTTATTGATCCCTCCACCAAGGGGAAAAATTCCTTCCTGTCTACCCTCTCTATGCCCCTCACAATTTTATATAACTCAATCATGTCCCCCTTCAATCTCCTCTGCTCCAGGGAAAATAACCCCAGTTTATCCAATCTCTCCTCATAACTAAAACTCTCCAGCCCAGGCAACATCCTGGTAAATCTCCTCTGCACTCTCCCTAGTGCAATCACATCCTTCTATAATGCTGATTCCAGAACTGCAGGGAGAGGGAGACCCCGAGAGAGGGAGAGGGAGAGGGAGAGAGAGAGAGAGAGGGAGACAGCGAGAGATGCCCAGGCAATGAGGGGGGCTCCTTGCACCAGACAGGGCGAGTTTCCCAGGGGAAAAAAGTTCCCTAGAAACAAGGAGAGTCAGTGACAGAGAAAAAGATTCCCCTCAAGAGACAAGAAACCTCTAGATACAGACAATGAAATCGCTCCTGGAGGCACTGATGGAAGTCTCCTCTTAGATTTAGTTAGGAGGGAACACCTCCAAGACCAATGCCCCTCACAAAGATGGTGAGAGATTCCACACACCCGCTAGAGTTAGACAAAAGAAGGAACACCGTCTCAGAAAAATGATGCACCTTCCTCAAAACACCCTCAGGTACAACCCCACTCTCATCCTTTGAGGTGGGTTGAGACTAACTAACTAGTAAGGAGCAATATGACCTCCTCCAGGGCAGAGCTCCCTTCTTAATAAGTACTGCAGTCAGGAACTTACTGGTTGGAACTGAACATCCTGGAAGAGTTCTTGGATAAACCTGCGGGAGGGGAGTCTGAAGGTGCAGTTTGCCAGCAAGTGGGAAACCTCAGAGTACAGACAAATGTCATCGAAAGCATGAGGAAACTTCTCCTTTATCCTGCGGAGGGAGAACACAACAGGAGTCTGAGTTACAACAAGGCTAGTAAAACTCTAATTTTTTTTTTTTTAAACAGCAGCCAGGGAGTCATCCACAACACCTGTGGAGGGCCAAAGGAAACTCTGCCCCACTGGGATGGGATTTGCATTCCACAGGTGAGGGCACTCATCCTGTTCTCACTTACATCCCTGTAGGCAGTGGTGCATTAGCAGCAATGATGCAACTGCCCAAAATCATATTTGAGGTTACAAACAGTGTGAATGATAATTGATGCTTGCTACGGGGTGGTGAATCTGCAGTGATAGAGTGGGAAGTTGTTGCCCACTGGGATTCTTGCACGTTCCCCTGGAAGACTTAGCAGGTGGTAAGGTTTTATTCTTGGTGACTGGCAAGGCTCCATTTATCACCCATTCCCAAAGCCATGAAGAATGAATGTGGGGTCTGGGGTCACAAGTTGGGGTGGCCTAACCCTAACCCTTCCATAAAGAACAAGTAAACCTTAGAGAGCCCAGCAACCTTCATGGCTTTTGTCTACTGGCACCAGAATGATGCAGCAAATGGCCATACTGGGTTTTGAATTCTCACACACTATCCCAGCCAAAATGAATGAATGAATCACAGAATGGTCAAGGCACAGAATGAGGCCATTCAGCCCACTGTGTCTGTGCTGACTCTCTGCAAGAGCAATTCACCTAGTGCCGCTTCCCCACCTTCTCCTGGTGACTCTGCCCATTCTTCTATTCCAGATAAATCCCCCTTGAATGCCTCGATTGAACCTGCCTCCACCACACACTCAGGCAGTGCATTCCAGATCCTATCCACTTGCTGTGTGAAAAGTTTTTCCTCATGTTGCCATTATTTCCTTTGTCAATTACCTTAAATCTGTGTCCTCTGGTTCTTGATCCTTTCACCAATGGGAACAGTTTCTCCCTATGTACTCTGTCTGGACCCCTTATGATTTTGAATAGCTCTGTAAAATCTCCTCAACCTTCTCTTCTCCAAGAAAGAACAATTCTAACTTCTCCAATTTAGCTACATAATTGAAGTTCTTCAGCCCTGGAACTATTCTTGTGAATCTTTTCTGCCTTCACATCCTTCCTAAAGTCTGACACTCTAAACCACTATTAATAAAGCCCAGGATACTGTATGCTTTATTAACCACTCTCTTAACCTGTCCTGCCACCTTCAATGACTTGTGTACATATACACCCTGGTCCTTCTGCTCCTGTATGCCCTTTTGAATTGTATCTTTTATTTAAAATCGTGTCTCTGCATTCTTCCTACCAAAATGAATCACTTCACACTTCTCTATTAAATATCATCTGCCACCTGTCTGCCCGTTCCACCAACTTGTCTATGTCTTTTCAAGTTCCACACTATCCTCCTCTCAGTTCACGAAACTTACAAATTTTGTATCTCCTCAAATTTTAAAATTGTGCCCTGCACACAAAGATCTAGGTCATTTATATTATTGCTGATAAGCGGGGCAAGCTGTCGAAGCTTTTCATCTTGCATTCATCAGGAAAGAATCGCAAGAATACCAAATCTAAAAGGGAGCAACAAGTTATTCTACATGAGAAGAGGGTGCTGATTGGTTGCCAGTAGATTCTGATTGGTAGGGGGGTTGCCATGGAGAATGCATCGGGGAACAGTTATTGCCCAAGTTTTTGTTTATTGCATGATGAGTGTAAGATGAAAAGATTCAGCAGCATGTCTATTTTTTTCAGCAATACTCAAGATCTGTACTACCAACCGACTGTTTACATTTATCAGGAAAGAGTCCTAACACCGACCCCAGAGAAACTCCACCATAAACCTTCCTCTGGTCCAAAAAACATCCATTATCCACTACTCTGCTTCCTGTTGCTCAGCCAATTTCGTACCCATGTTGCTATTGTCCCTTATATTCCGCAAGTTCTTAACTTTCGCTTACAAGTCTGTTGTGTGGCACTTTATTAAATGACTTTTGGAAGTCCGTATACATCATATCAATAGCATTACCCTCATGAACTCGCTCTGTTAACTCATCAAAAAAACACAATTTGCCCATAACAAATCTGTGCTGGCTTTCCTAAGTTAACCCACATTTGCCGAAGTGACTATTAATTTTTTCCCAATTTATCATTTCTAGAAGCTTCCCACCACCAAGGTTAGACTGACTGGTCTATAGTTGCTGTGCTCATCTTTACACCTTTTCTGAACAAGGATGTAACATTTACAATTATCAATCCTCTGGCACCACCCAAGTCTAAGGAATTACCCCTGCAATTTCCACACTCACTTCCCTCAGTATCCTTGGATGCATCCCATACAGTCCTGGTGCCTTATCAGCTTTTAAGTACAGACGACCTATCCAATAACTCCTCATTATCAATTTTAAACTCTTCAGGTGTCTTCTTTCAACATGAGCTGTGCAGCATCTTCTTCCTTGGAAAGGACAGATGTAAAGCATTCCTTTAATGCCTCAAAACTTGACTGCTCCATGCCCTCCTGGCTGGTCTGCAATATACTAATCTCTGTAAATTTGAGGTAATCCAAAACTCTGCCATTGGTAGCGGTGCTTTCAGTGGAGGCAATGGCATAGTGGTATTGTCACTGGAGTAGTAATCCAGTGACCCAGGATAATGCTCTGGGGGCCTGGGCTTGAATCCCACCATAGAAGATGGTGGAATTTGAATTCAATAAAAATCTGGATTAAAAGTCCAATGATAGTGTGGGATTTTTAATTACACAAATATTAACTGGGATAGTTTTAGTGTGTAAGGTAGGGAGGGAGCAAAATTCTTAAGTTGCATCCAGGGGAACTTTTTCAGCCAGAATGTAAAAAGCCCAACAAGAAACAATTCTGGACCTAATATTCGGAAATGAGCCCAGGCAGGTGGAAGGCTTTTCAGTAGGGGAGCATTTTGCAGATAGTGACCATAACTCAGTTAGATTTAGGATAGTTATGGAAAAGGATAAGGTTGGATCAGGAATAAAAGTTCTAATCCTGGGGAAAGGTAATTTTACTAAGATGAGATATGATTTGGCCCAAGTGGACTGGGAGCAGCTACTTGCAGATGAAACTGTGTCAGAGCAGTGGGAGGCATTCAAGGAGGAAATAGCGAGTGTACTGGGCAAATATGTTCCTGTAAAGACAAAGTGGGGGACCAACTCCAGAGAACCCTGGATGTGAAGGGACATGAAGGTTAGGATTAAGAAGAGAGAAGCTTATGGCACATGCCGAGGGCTCAATAGGCAGAGTCCTTAGAGGAGTATGAAAAGTGCAGAGGGGAGCTTAAAAAGGAAATTAGGAAAGCTAAGAGAGTGCATGAGTAAGCATTGGTGGGGAGAATAAAGGAAAACCCAAAGGGGTTTTTTAAATATATAAAGAGCAAGAGAATAACAAGGGAAAGGGTAAGGCCAAATAGGGACCATAGAGGTAATAATGTGTTGGAGCCAGAACACATGGGTGCAATCTTCAATGAATACTTTGTGTCAGTCTTCACAATGGAAAAGGATGATTCAGGTAAAGACATCTGGGTGGAGAACTGTGAAATGTTGTCCCATTATTAAAAAAGGGAGGAAGGGATAGACCAGAAATTACAGGCCAGTCAGTTTAACCTCAGCGGTGAGGAAGTTACTAGAAAGAATTCTGAGGGACAGAATAGATCTGCACTTAGAGAGACACAGATTAATCAGGGATAGTCAGCATGGATTTGTTAAGGGAAGGTCGTGTTTGACAAATTTGATCAAATTTTTTGAGGAGTGTAACCAGGATTGTTGATGAGGGTAATGCATTTGATGTGGTCGACATGGACTTTAGCAAGGCTTTTGATAAGGTCCCTCATGGCAGACTAGGCAAGAAAGTAAGAGCCCATTGGATCCCAGGCAAAGTGGCACATTGGATCCAAAATTGGCTGAGAGACAGGAAGCAGAGGGTGATGGTAGAGGGATGTTTCTGTGACTGGAAGTCTGTTTCCAATGGGGTTCTGCAGGGCTCGCTACTGGGGCCCTTGCTGTTTGTGGTGTACATAAGTAATTTGGACTTAAATGTAGGAGGTATGGTCAAGAAGTTCGCAGATGACATGAAAATAAGTAGGGTGGTAAATAGTGAGGAGGAGAGCCGTAAACTGGAGGAGGATATCAATGGACTGGTCAGATGGGCAGGGCAGTGGCAAGTGGAATTCAACCCGGAAAAGTGAGAGGTAATGCACTTGGGGAGAGCTAACAAGGCAAGGGATTACACTATGAATGGTAGGACCCTGGAAAATGCTGAAGATCAGAGGGACCTTGGTGTGCATATCCATAGATCCTTGAAGGTAGCAGAGCAGATGGATAAGGTAGTTAAAGCGGCATATAGGACAGTTGGCTTTATTAGCCGAGGTGTAGAATACAAGAGCCGGGAGGTTATGCTGGAACTGTATAAAATGCTGGTTAGGCCACAACTGGAGGACTGCGTGCAGTTCTGGTCACCACATTATAGGAAGGATGTGATTGCACTGGAGAGGGTGCAGAGGAGATTTACCAGGATGCTGCCTGGGCTGGAGGGTCTGAGTTATGAGGAAAGATTGGATAGGCTGGGGTTGTTTTTCTTGGAGCAACAAAGGTTGATAGGGGACCTGATAGAGGTGTATAAGATTGTGAAGGGCATAGATATGGTAGATAGAAAGGTACTTCTTCCATTAGTAGAGGGGTCAATAACCAGGGGGCGTAGATTTAATGTAAGAGGCTAAGAGGGGAATTGAGGAGAAATTTTTTTCACTCAGAGGGTGGAGAGAGTTTGGAACTCACTGCCTGGAAGGGTGGTTGAGTCAGAAACTCTCGTAACATTTAAGAAGTATTTAGATATTCACTTGCGTTGCCATAGCCTCCAGGGCTATTGGCCAAGCGCTGGAAAATAGGATTAGTGGTCAGATCTGTTGACCGGCGTGGACACGATGGGCCAAATGGCCTCCTTCTGTGCTGTAGGCATCTATGGCTCACTATGAAATGATTATTGTAAAAACCCATCGGATTCACTAATGTCCTTTAGGGGAGGAAATCTGTCGTCTTTACCTGGTCTGGCCTACACGTGACTCCAGACCCACAGCAATGTGGCTGACTCTTAAAAGCCTTCTGAAATGGCCTAGCAAGCCACTCAGTTTCAACAAACCGCTACAAAATCACAAAAAAATGGAATGAAACCCTTTGGACCACCCGGCATTGTCCTCGGCACCAGAAATGACAACGGCAATCTTAGCCCTGTCGACCCTGCAAAGTCCTCCTTACTAACATCTTAGGGCTAGTGCCAAAATTGGGAGAGCTGTCTCACAGACTAGTCAAGCAACAGCCTGACATAGTCATCCTCACGGAATCATAATGTCCCAGACGCTATCATCACCATCCAGCAGAGGTAGCGGCATTGTGGTATACGATCAGGACGGAGATGCCCTGGGAATTCTCAACATCGACTCTGGTCCTCATGAAGTCTCATGGCATCAGGTCAAACATGGGCAAGGAAACCTCCTGCTGATTACCACGTACCGCCCTTCCTCAGCTGATGAACACCACTTGGAGGAAGCACTGAAGGTGGTAAGGGCGCAGAATATACTCACTTTGGGGGTGGGACTTCAATGTCCATCACCAAGAGTGGCTCGGTAGCATCACTGCTGACCGAGCTGGCCGAGCCCTAAAAGACGTAGCATCTAGACTGGGTCTGCGGCAGGTGGTGAGGGAACCAACAAGAGAGAAAAACATATTTGACCTTGTCCTTACCAACCTGCCTGCTGCAGATCAATCTAATCATGACAGTATCGACAGGAGTGATCACTGCACAGTCCCTGTAGTCCCGTATTCCCATTGAGGATATCCTCCGTCGTGTTGTGTGGCCCTGCCACTGTGCTATATGGGATAGATTTTGAACAGATCGAGCAACTCAAGACTGGGCATCCGTGAGGCGCTGTGGGCCATCAGCAGAATTGTACTTGAACACAATCTGTAACCTCATAGCCTGGCATATCCCCCACTCTACCATTATCATCAAGCCAGGGGATCAGCCTTGGTTCAATGAAGAGTGCAGGGGGACATGCCAGGAGCAGCACCAGGCATACCGAAGAATGAGGTGTCAACCTGGTGAAGCTATAACACAGGACTACTTACGTGCCAAGCAGCATAAGCAGTAAGTGATAGACAGGGCTAAGTGATCCCACAACCAATGGATCAGATCTAAGCTCTGCAGTCTGCCACATCCAGTCGTGAATGGTGGTGGACAATTAAACAAATCACTGGAGTTGATGGAGGAGTCCAGCACATCAGTGCCAAAGATGAGGCTGAAGCATTTGCTAAAAGCCAAAAGGGCCAAGTGGATCCATCTTGGTCTCCTCCGGAGGTCCCCAGCATCACAGATGCCAGTCTTCAGACAATTCGATTCACTCCACGTGTTGTCAAGAAATGGCTGAAGGCTCTGGATACTGCAAAAGCTAAGGGCCCTGACAATATTCCGGCAGTAGTACTGAAGACTTACCACGCCCCTAGCCAAGCTATTCCAGTACAGCTACAACACTGGCATCTACCCAACTATGTTGAAAATTGTCCAGGTATGTCCTGTACATTAGAAAGCAGGGCAAATCCACCCCGGCCAATTACTGCCCCATCAGTCTACTCTCCATCATCAGTAAAGTAATGGAAAGGGTTTTCAACAGTGCTATCAAGTGGCACTTGTTTAGCAATAATCTGCTTACTGATGCCCAGTTTGGGTTCCGCCAGGGCCACTCAGCTCCTGACCTCATTACAGCCTTGGTTCAAACATGGACAAAAGAGCTGAGCTGAACTCCCGAAGGGAGGTGAGACTGATTGCCCTTGACATTAAGGCCATATTTGACCGAGTGTGGCATCAAGGAACCCTAGCAAAACTGGAGCCAATGGGAATCAGGGGGAAAACTCTCCACTGGTTGGAGTCATACCTAGCACAAAGGAAGGTGGTTGTGGTTGTTGGAGATCAGTCAGCCCAGCTCCAGGGCATCATTGCAGGAGTTCCTCACGATAGTGTCCTGGGCCCAACCATCTTCAGCTGCTTCATCAATGACCTTCCTCCCATCATAAGGTCAGAAGAGGTGATCTTCGCTGATGATTGCACAATGTCCAGCACCATTTTTTTTATTCATTCATGGGATATGGGCATCACTGACTAGGCCAGCATTTATTGCCCATCCCTAATTGCTCTTGCTCAGAGGGCATTTAAGAGTCAACCACATTGCTGTGGGTCTGGAGTCACATGTAGGCCAGACCAGGGAAGGACAGCAGATTTCTTTCCCTAAATGACATTAGTGAAACGGTTGGGTTTTTACAACAATCGACAATGGTTTCATGGTCACCATTAAAAATTTAATTCCAGATTTTTTTAAAAATTGAATTCAAATTCCACCATCTGCCATGGTGGGATTCGAACCCAAGGACCTCAGAGCATTACTCTCAGTCTCTGGGCTACTAATCCAGTGACAATACCACTACGCACTTTGCGGCTCCTCAGATACTGAAGTAGTCCATGTCCAAGTGCAGCAAGACCTGGACAATTTCCAGGCTTGGGTTGACAAGTGGAAAGTAACATTCGCACCACACAAGTATCAGGCAATGACCATCTCCAACAAGAGAATCCAACCATCGCCCCATGATGTTCAATGGCATTACCATCACTGAATCCCCCACTATCAACATTCTCGGGGGGTCACCATTGACCAGAAACTGAACTAGCCATATAAGTACTGTGGCTACAAGAGCAGGTCAGAGGCTAGGAATAGTGCAACGAGTAACTCACCTCCTGACTCCCCAAAGCCTGTCCACCATCTACAAGGCACAAGTCAGAAGTGTGATGGAATACTCCCCACTTACCCGGATGAGTACAGCTCCCACAACACTCAAGAAGCTCGACACCGTCCAGGAAAAAGCAGCCCGCTTGATTGGCACCACATCCACATTCACTCCCTCCACCACCAACGCACAGTAGCAGCAGTGTGCACCATCTACCAGATGCACTGCAGGAATTCCCCAAGACTCCTTAGGCAGCATCTCACAAACCCACGACCACTACCATCTAGAAGGACAAGGGCAGCAGACAGATGGGAACACTACCACCTGGAAGTTCCCCTCCAAATCACTCACCATCCTGACTTGGAAATATATCGCCGTTCCTTCACTGTCACTGGGTCAAAATCTTGGAACTCCCTTCCTAACAGCACTGTGGGTGTAGCTACACCACATGGACTGCAGCGGTTCAAGAAGGTAGCTCACCACCACCTTCTCAAGGGCAACTAGGGATGGGCAATAAATGGTGGCCCAACCAGTGAAGCCCAGATCCCATGAATGAATATATAAAAAAAAGAGTTGCCTAGGCGCCCCCAAACTCAGTAATTCTCTCTCTGCACCTTCCATGTTGCTTTCCTCCTTTAAGATGCTCCTTCAAACCTTTTTTAACCAAGTTTTTGGTCGTCCGACCCAATATCTCCTTGTTTGGTTTGGTGCCAAACCCTTGTTTTATAATGGTCTTTTGAAGTGCCTTGGGACTGTATATTACATTAAAAGGTGCTATATAAATACAAGTTGTTGTTGAGTGTAAAAAGAATGCCCTGGTGAGTTAATTAAATTAGTTCTTACGTCAAGAGCCCAGTTTCATGGCCTTTTGTCCCCACTGAGCTGCTCAGATTAATGACCAATCGTAAGACTTCCTTCCTCAACAGCACTCGGCAGGCAGGCGTGTCGTCTATGATGGGCTTTCCTCCTGTAGGAAACAACATGAGTCAAAGGCAATGGAGGAGAGTAATTTAACCTTTCACCAGGCTATACAATGTACTTGGGCACACCTTTCACTCAGTCAATCCTCTCATTCGCCCCCACCTTACACCAAATCCTAACTTAAAACTCCCGCCCGCACCTCCCTCCCCACCACTCACTGATGTAAACACTGCCAATAAATCCCCATACAAGCCAAACCATAATAGCCCACTCACACAGCTTTTCCATAAACAAACTCTAGCCCCCTCCCCCTGGGAAGACCCTGGCTCCTGGCCTCACCAAACTCCCATCTCACACAGTGGGAACCTAACTCACTGGGTAAACACCGTCACTCTCCCTTTCTGATGTACTGAAGGCAAGACTTGAGTCATCCGCTGAATCATTTCAACTGCCATGCACACTCACCTATTACTATATCCACGCTCTTAGTGCTGCTTGCTGACCCCTGTGACACAGCATCACTGCACCCAGAGATCCCAGAAATCTTTGAAGCGCGAGGTGTGACTTCCAGGTGGGTGAGGATTGGGATGACGGACACACAGCAGTCAGAGCATGGAATGTCTCGGAAATCTGGAACAAATATTAGCATTGAGGGAAAGCAAATATTTCCAATCCTCATTAATTACTTAAATGAAGAGACAGATAATAATGTATCTAAGTTTGCTAATAATACAAACCTAAGTGGAAAGGTAAGCTATGGGGAGGGCATAGAGGCTGCAAAGAGATATAGACAGGTTGTGTGAGTGGCCAACAATATGGCAGGTGGAGTATAACGGAAGTTGGGAAGTTTGAGGTTATTCATTTTGGTCGTAGGAATAGAAAAGCAGAATATTTCTTAGAAGCTCTGGAATTTGTAAATGTTGACATTCAAAGACACTTGGGTGTGCTTGTACAAGGAAAGCAGAAAGTTTACATGCAGGTACAGCAAGCAATTGGAAAGGCAAATGGCATATTGACCTTTATTGCAAGGGGATTGGAATACAGGAATAAAGTCTTGCTACAGTTGTACTGGGTTTTGGTGAGACCACATCTGGAGTATGGTGTGCAATTTTGGTCTAAATATTTAAGAAAGGATTTACTTGCATCAGAGGCAGTACAGTGGAGATTCTGAATTGGTCCCTGGGATAAGGGGGTTGTCCTATGACAAGATGCTGAGTAAATTGGGCCTATGTTCTCTGGAGTTTAGAAGAATGAGAGGTGATAGCATTGAAACCTACAAGATTCTGAAGGGGCTGATAGGGTAGAAGCCGAGAGATTGTTTCCGCTGGTTGGGGAATTGAAAGCATGGGGGGATGATCATTTAGGGTTGAGATGAGGAGAGATTACTTCACTCAAAGGGTTGTGAATCTTTGGAATTCTCTACCCCAGAGGCTTGTGGATGTTCCATCGTTGAATACATTTAAGGTTGGGATGGACAGGTTTTTGGTGTCTCAGGGCTTCCAGGAATATGGGGAGTGACCATAAGACATAGGAGCAGAAATTAGGCCATTCGGCCCATCGAGTCTGCTCTGCCATTCAATCATGGCTGATAAGTTTCTCAACCCCATTCTCCCGCCTTCTCCCCGTAACCTTTGATCCCCTTACCAATCAAGAACCTATCTATCTCAGTTTTAAATACACTCAATGACCTAGCCTCCACAGTCTTCTGTGGCAATGAATTCCATAGATTCACCACTCTCTGGCTAAAGAAGTTTCTCCTCATCTCTGTTCTAAAAGGTCTTCCCTTTACTCTGAGGCTGTGCCCTCGGGTCCTAGTCTCTCCTACTAATGGAAACATCTTCCCCACATCCACTCTATCCAGGCCTTTCAGTATTCTGTAAGTTTCAATCAGATCCCCCCTCATCCTTCTAAACTCCATTGAGTATAGACCCAGAGTCCTCAAACGTTCCTCATATGTTAAGCCTTTCATTCCTGGGATTGTTCTCGTGAACCTCCTCTTATCACAGAATGATAGCACAGAAGACTATTAGACTCACGATGCCTATGTCAGCTCTTTGAAAGAGCTATCCAGTTTGTCTCACTCCCCTGCTCTTTCCCAATAGCCCTGTAATTTTTTAAATTTCCAATTCCCTTTTAAAAATCGTTAATGAGTCTGCTTCCTCTGCCCTTTCAGGCAGCGTATTCCAGGTCATAACTTGATGTTCAAAAAAATTCTCATCTCCCTTTGGTGTTTTTGCCAATTACTTCAAATCTGTGTCCTCTGGCTACTGACCCAAATGTCAGTGGAGACAGTTTCTCCCTGTTTACTTTATCAAACCCTTCTGTTTCAGATTGGTTTTTATGAGCGAGTTGTTATAGTTAAATTCAATTCACAAAAAGCTGAAACAAAAACACACATCTTTTGGAAATGCAGGTTAGATTCAGACAAAGTGCCTGCTCCATTCAGCAACAATTCAAATTATTTTAAATCAAGGAAATACTTTGAATTGCAGGAGTCTCAGGAGGGTTCATGGTCAAGCATTAATATGACGATGGCGTGAGGTGTATATATATATATATATATATATATATATAGACAATATATACTGCCAGAGGAAGGGAAGAAAGCAGGTGGTGAGGAGTCACAGTTTTTAAGGTCCTGGGAATGTGTGAGGAGTAGAAAGTGCAATCAGTCTTGATTTTAACAAGCAAGGAGGCAGAGAAGGTAGCAAATGGGCATTTGCAGAAAATGCCAGTTGAGAGGAGCAACAGGGTACTGATAAATGAGAGCCGAGTAAGGTTATAACAGAGAGAAACTGAAGGTTGAAGAGGAGGAACAAAGGACTTAGGAGCAGGAGTAGGCCATTTGGCTCTTTGAGTCACACAGACAGGGTGCAGCCCAGCCCTCACCCACCTGCACGGTTTAAAGTGGAAGCACACTGGCTGTAGGGCAGGCAGCCAGCAATCTGCAGGCACACACAGTATAGGCAGTTATCATCTGTGTGCTCCTGTAAACCTGTCTCCTCTGTAGCGTCAATGAAAGGAGCATTTTCTGATGCTTTCAGCATTGCCTCTGTGAAACTGATTTGCTGCCGTAGTTCTTGGTAGGGACTCCGAGAACAAGGAGGCAATGCTGGATCTAAAAGAACAAAATAAAGCTTAATTAGTTATTGCCTGGTCAAATGCCTGTGTTCTGATGAAGGGTCATTGACCTGAAACGTTAAGTCAATTTCTGTCTACAGATGCTTCCTGACCTGAGTATCTGCAGGAATTTTTTTTATTATGCCAGAACAAAATCCTGCTTCACCTTTCATAGGGCGGGTCACTCTCTAACCCTGCCCACACAATCCACAGGGTGGGTCACTCTCTAACCCTGCCCGCACAGTCCATGGGGCAGGTCACTCTCTAACCCCGCCCCCACAGTTCACAGGGCAGGTCACTCTCTAACCTTGCCCAGACGGTCCACAGGGCAGGTCACTCTCTAACCCTGCCCAGACAGTCCACAGGGCAGGTCACTCTCTAACCCTGCCCAGACAGTCCACAGGGCAGGTCACTCTCTAACCCCGCCCAGACAGTCCACAGGGCAGGTCACTCTCTAACCCTGCCCAGACAGTCCACAGGGCAGGTCACTCTCTAACCCCGCCCAGACAGTCCACAGGGCAGGTCACTCTCTAACCCCGCCCAGACAGTCCACAGGGCAGGTCACTCTCTAACCCTGCCCAGACAGTCCACAGGGCAGGTCACTCTCTAACCCTGCCCAGACAGTCCACAGGGCAGGTCACTCTCTAACCCTGCCCAGACAGTCCACAGGGCAGGTCACTCTCTAACCCTGCCCAGACAGTCCACAGGGCAGGTCACTCTCTAACCCCGCCCAGACGGTCCACGGGGCAGGTCACTCTCTAACCCTGCCCAGACAGTCCACAGGGCAGGTCACTCTCTAACCCTGCCCAGACAGTCCACAGGGCAGGTCACTCTCTAACCCTGCCCAGACAGTCCACAGGGCAGGTCACTCTCTAACTCTGCCCAGACAGTCCACAGGGCAGGTCACTCTCTAACTCTGCCCAGACAGTCCACAGGGCAGGTCACTCTCTAACCCTGCTCGCACTGTCCACAGGCTGGGTCACACTCTAAAAGGCGTGTTTGGGCCCTTGGACGGTAAGAAGGGAGGAACTAAAGGGGCAGGTGTTGGACCTTCTGTGATTACATGGGAAGGTGCCGTGGGAAGGGGATGAGGTATTGGGAATGATGGAGGAATGGACCAGGGTATCCTGGAGGAAACAGTCCCTATGGAATGCTGATGGGGGTGTGGGGCAGTGAGGAGATGATGTGTTTGGTGGTGGCATCATAGGGTTGGGAGGCTGAGGTTGGAAGCTATGGAGAGAAGATCTCCAGAAGAGGTGAGGTTAGCACTGACTTGCACCTCCTTCAATCTGGTCTCCTGCATTCGCTGCTCCCAATGCGTTTCCTCTACACTGTGAAGACCATATGCAGACTGGGCGACCACTTTGTGGAACACCTTCATCTGTCAGCAAGCATGACCCAGACTTTCCTGTCACTTGCCATTTCAACACACCATCATGCTCTCATGGTCACATGTCCGTCCTTGGCCTGTTGCAATGTTCTAGTGAAGCCCAATGCAAACTGGAGGGACAGCACCTCATCTTCCGATTAGGCACTTTAGTCTTCTGGACTTAACTTTTAGTTCAACAACTACAGACCATGAACTCTCTCTTCTACCTTCACCCCCCTTTTTTTAAAAAAAAAATCTTATCCACTTATTTTCATTTTGATTCATTTATTCATTGTTTTATCCCCATTTTTAATCCCCCTTTTCCATCCTTATCCCCCAACCACTGCCCCCTCCCCCACCCCACCCTCAAAAGGGCCATCTTTTACTTGTTCCACATTGTTCTTTCACAGAGTACTGACCCTTGTTCTGCTATTAACACATTCTGCTTTCTTACCTTTATGCCACTAGCAGCACCTTCTTTAGCCCTTACCACTACCGTTAACACTCTCTTTGTCTTTTCGTCCATGACATTGTTCTCAATCTCTCCTTAGTCCCAACCTATCGCTGGCCTTCTTTCCAGCTTCACCTGCGCCACCCTCTTAAACCGTATAAATTTCATCACATTTCTACTGCTCTTTAGCTCTGAAGAAGGGTCATACAGACTCAAAACTTTAACTCTGTTTCTCTCTCCTCAGATGCTGTCAGATCTGCTGAGCTTTTCCAGTATTTTCTGTTTTTATTTCAGATTTCCAGCATCTGCAGTATTTTGCTTTTATCTTAATGCTCTGGGGACATGGGTTCAAATTCCACCACGGTGGAATTTAAATTCAATTAATAAATCTGGAACAAAAGAAAGCCATTCTCAGTAATGGTGACCAAAAAACTATCAACTGTCGTAAAAACCCATTTGGCTCATTAACGTCCTTTAGGGAAGGAGATCCCGACACGTGGCTCCAAACCGACAGCTATGTGGTTGACTCTTAAAATGCCCTCTGACATGGCCTAGCAAGCCTACTACTACAAATCCAAAAAACAAAGAAAAGAAACCAGATGAACCACCCAACATTGACCTGCAAAGTCCTCTATACCACACACACATGGATCGCAGTGGTTCTAGAAGGCGGCTCACCACTGCCTTCTCAAAGGCAATTAGGGATGGGCAATAAGTGTTGTTCTTGGCACTAATGCTCATATGCCATGGAAGAATAAATTTTTTTAAAAGTTACTTGCCGCAGAATTCCCAACCACTGACTTGCGCTTGCCGCCATATTATTTACCTGGCTGATCCAGTTCAATTTCTGGTCAATGATAACCCTCAGAATGATGATGGTGGGGGACTCAACGATGGTAATGCCACTCAATGTTAAGGAGAAATGGTTAGATTCTCTCTTGTTAAAAACAGTAAATACCTGGCACTTGCATGGTGCAAATGGCACTTGAGTAGTTGCAAACGTTAATCTAACATGTCAGTAATGGTACTGAATATTATGTAATCCGAGAACATCCTCACTTTTTGACATTATGATGGAGGGAAAGTCATTGATGAAGCAGCTGAAGATAGGTGAGCCTAGGACACTACCCTGAGGAACTCATGCAGCAAACGTCCTGGGACTGAGATGCCTGACCTTCAACAGCCAAGATTCATCTTTCTTTGTGCTAAGTATGGCTCCAACCAATGGAGAGTTTTTTCTCCCACCCACCCCCGGATTCCCATTGACTTCATTTTTGCTAGGATTGTTTGATGCCATATTCAGTCAAATGATGCCTCAATATCAGAGGGTGAGAGACAGTGAGGCAGCATCGCCCTGGGTAGTGCTAGAGTCACTTATGCTTCCCCCAAATAGCAAATGGTCATTCTTTACCGGAAAAAAGTGTCAGCATGCTATTTGTGAACAGCATAACAGCAGAGTTCAATTCTATCCTCAGCCGACAGGCATGGGTTTTCACTATTAAAAATGACTGGAAAGATTAGGTGAGGTGTCTGCCCTCACCTTCAAATGACTCTTGGTCTTGGAGGGAACAGTCCTCTTTAGGCAGGGTACACTTTTGCTGAAAGTATGGAATCTCTTTCACCTGGGGAGAAGTACAAGGTGTAACTGTTAATCTTACAGCTTCATTTTAAGATTCTACACGATCAAACCATGAGTTAGGCTACAAACTACTTGTTTCACTGAACAATAAACAGATAGTCACTTGATAATACAGAACTTGGATATCGCTGAAAAGAGAGACATGTTGCTGAAGCTGTTCCTGGGAACATCATGCATGAATCTCATTGCCACAGTGATGCCAGGTATGTAGGCCATACACTCCAACTATTGGCTGATCGAATAAAACCTTCCGTTGTTTGTAATACAGACTGTACTCAACCTGGCAAAAACCAAAAAATGTCTACTGTTAAATGCGATTCCATGATTGTGTAGCACTTGCTGTACTTGCACTTGTGCCTGGGTGCGTTAACAGCTACACTAACAACCAATTTAAGATAATCAATCGAGATCATAACGTGGCTTATTAACATTTGCTAAGTGACATACATTCATACACAGACCTGTTCTCTGAAAACAAAAGAAATATGTTCAAGCTTTGCAGCATTTTGAATTACCCAGGAGTTTGGGGAGCCAAGGCAATGCCTCGGCCAATCAGAGTTGACTTGGTTTAGTGGCAGGAGGCAGAGCGTGATGGTCAAAGGTTGTTATTGTGATTGGAAGCCTGTGACGAGTTGTGTACCGCAAGGATTGATGCTGGGACCCTTGCTGTTTGTAGTATACATTAATGAATTGGACATGAATATAGGTGGTATGATCAGTAAGTTCAGAGATAACATGAAAATTGGTGGCTTAATAAATAGTGAGAAGGAAAGCCTTAGATTACAGGATGATATAGATGGGCTGGTAAGATGGACATAGCAGTGTCAAATGGAATTTAATCCTGAGACGTGTAAGGTGATGCATTTTGGGTGGACTAACACTGCAAGAGAATACACAATGTATGGTAGGACCCGGGGAAGTACAGAGGATCAGAGGGACCTTGGTGTGCATGTTCACAGATTCCTGAAGGCAGCAGCACAGGTAGATAAGGTGTTTAAGAAGTCATAGGAGATACTTGCCTTTATTATCCGAGGCATAGAATATAAGAGCAGGGAGATTATATTGGAGCTGCATAAAACGCAAGTTAGGCCACAGTGTGTGCAGTTCAGGTCGCCACACCATAGGAAGGATGTGATTGCACTGGAAAGGGTGCAGAGCGGATTCACCAGAATGTTGCCTGGGCTGGAGTGTTTCGGCTATGAAGAGAGACTGGATATGCTGGGGTTATTTTCCTTAGAGCAGGGAAGGCTGAAGGGGGACCTGATTGAGGTATACAAAATTTTGAGGAGCATAGATAGGGTGGATAGGAAGAAACTTTTCCACTTAGTGGAGGTGTCAATAACCAAGGGACATAGATTTAAGATAAGGGGCAGGAGGTTTAGAGTGGATTTGAGGAAATATTTTTTCACCCAGAGGTTGGTTGGAATCTGGAACACACTGCCTGAGGGGTGGTAAGGGCAGGAACCCTCACAATATTTTAGTATTTAGATGAACACTTGAAACGCCTTAGCATACAGGGCTACGGGCCAAGTGCTGGAAAATGGGGTTACAATAAATAGGTGCTTGATGGCCGGCACTGACACGATGGGTTGAAGAGCCCGTTTCTGTGCTGTATAACTCTATGACTATGACTTGTCAACCAATCAGCACCCTTTTCCCCCTGTAGTATAAATTGTTGTGATCGTTTGAAATTTCGCATTAGAACCATAGAACACTACAGCACAGAAAACAGGCCATTCGGCCCTTCTAGTCTGTGCCAAAATATTATTCCGCTAGTCCCATTGACCTGCACCTAGTCCATAACCCTCCAGACCTCTCCCATCCATGTATCTATCCAATTTATTCTTAAAACTTAGAGTGAGCCCGCATTTACCATGTCAGATGGTAGCTCGTTCCACACTCCCACCACTCTCTGAGTGAAGAAGTTCCCCCTAATGTTCCCCCTAAACCTTTCCCCTTTCACCCTAAAGCCATGTCCTCTCGTGTTTATCTCTCATAATCTAAGTGGAAAGAGCCTACTCGCATTTACTCTGTCTATACCCCTCATAATTTTGTAAACTTCTATCAAATCTCCCCTCATTCTTCTACGCTTCTATGCATTCTTGTATTTGTCCTGATGAGTGCAAAATGAAAAGCTCCAATAAGATGTTTCTCTTTTCAGCAACAAATAGATAAATTAACAGGTACTTTTATAGTAACGGAGAACATTTCAATTCTCCTTTGAATATGGAAAACAACAAAGATGCCTCTTCTGTGGTAACATTCAACGCTGTTGAGTGGTCAACATAGTCCACAATTAGTTGATGAGGTTGCTGTCTTGCACTTTTCCCAATCACCTCAGAGTAATTACTGACCTGGTGGAAATGAATCTCAGATACACCATACAAAATTTTTTGAAGGTATACTGCAAAAATGAAATTAAAAAGCATTTCTCATAAGCACATTAGATCATTGGATTCAAATCAAGATTTGCCCATTCAAGATGACAATAAAATAGCCAGATTATTTAAATGAATGGCTTGACTAGCTAGAAAGCAATTATTTTTGACAAACAATGACAGGTACGCTGCCCCCACTGACACTCAAGACACATCTCTCCCTGACCCCGTCCTCACCAAGACATCGCCCCTACACACAGAGATAACGCCCTGTCCACAAGCAATGGCTGAGCTACACAGTCCCTAACCCTGGCCCTAGGCATTACAGGTAGCAATCTGGCGGATGATTCAGTGTCTCCATTAGACCTACCTGGAAAAGCTCATTGACGTCAATAGGCAATGCTAGGCCTATGTAATCATCTGTGCTGCCATAGGTGGCGTTGGAGACCATGGAACGTACAGAGGAAGAGCGTTGAAGTGTTGTATGGTTTATTGGACTTAATAAATCCTCTTTGTCCAGTGAGGCGAAACTCAAGGCTTTGATAAATCTGAATGAGAACATGGAGATGAACAGATATCAGAGCAGTCTCTACTGACCAGCTGGTAGCATACAACAGTGATTCTCAACCACTCCACCACAAGGTGCCATCTGTGTGTTATAAGAATTCCACACACCCACCCATCCCCAGCAAAAACACAAACTATCTTTCAGTATGAAAATTAGTTACATAGTTAAATATATATTTATTTATTATGAGTTTTTTTTAAAGTGTGAAACTTGTTGCTTTTGTTGAGCAACAATTCTTGTGCTAACATTCAGGTCTACAATCACACAGCTTTAGTTCCCAAATAAAATGCACTTTAAAAATGACTATTTCATACTCAGCTGGCTGGTCTATAAAAATTCAACCTTCCGTAAACTTCAGGTCATCAAAAACTCTGCTTCCCATGTCTTAACTTGCAGTGGAATCTCATTCCCTCATCACCCCTGCGCTCGCTGACCTACATTAGCTCATGGTCAAGCAATGTCTTGATTTTAAAATTTTTATCCTTGTTTTTAAATTCCTCCATGGCCTTGCCCCTCCCTATCTCTAATCTCCATTTGCCCCACAATCCACCGATATATCTGTGCTCCTCTAATTCTGGCCTCTTGAGCATCCAAGATTTTAACTCCCTTAAAGCTCTTTGCGCCTCTACCGCGCTTTTCTCCTTTATGACATTTCTTAAACTACAAATCTTTGACCAAGCCTTTGGTCATCTGACCAAATACCTCCTTATGTGGCTCAGCGTCATATTTTGTTTTATAATGCAAAGCACATTGGGATATGTTAAGGGTGCTATACAAGTTGTTGCTATTACAACCTTTTTAGGCGTAAACTCAACATCTAAACACTTTTCCAAAACTCTTAAGTAGGGCTACATGTATAAAGTGAGGAGGATACAGAATGAAAATGTTATTCCCCGTCTCCTCAAAGTGCCTCCTTTTTGAAGGTGCAGGTGTATTGCAATATTTAACTAAAAGATATGCATACTTACCTTCTTGGTGTCAACCTTGAATCCAGGCTGCCTGTTTTCATGGTAATTGTGTCTGTAAACAGCACATCCTTTGCTGGAGATGCCAGGGCTTCAGAGTGTGACAGTGATGAGTGCATCCTCTGCTGCTGTAGTCGCTTCAGAGTGGCATATCCGAAAGCATCACGTGGGCTTGTATAACTAAAGTTGTAGTCAGTCAGACTTTTTATGGTAGTGACAGAAGGTGCTTTGAGTGACTGCGCCCTTCGGGGGAGCGTATGAGAAGATCCCAGGGGGACAAGTGACACAGAGTTCGACTTGGACAGAGGTAGATGGTTGGACTGAGGAGTGAGGGACACACTGGTCTTCACCGTCAGTGCACTGACGATTGTGTTCAGGCTGCCGCAATCTGTATCAGTATTGGCAGGGTCCAGGCGGACCGTTTCACCGGATGGACTAGAGCTGACAGAACTCATAGAACTAATACCACTCGTTGTTGTATCTGTGTTAAAGCTCTGGCTACGGCTTTTGAACTGTGTGCCAGTGGTGCCATCCCCCGTGGACCGGTCCTTGATAATCTGTTCCTGGTTATTATCCCCTAACATAGTCTTTGGGCGCTTTAGTTCAGACTCAGAGATACTCTGTGAGCTTCCTCTGTTGCCATGATCCCGGCTCCCAACAAATGATGTCTCCAAGCTCAACGTGTGGCTCTTGTGCAGTCGGTTACCATTGAAGATACTGGTGAACACCTCACTATGCAAATACTCAGTGCTGTTGGCTGGCTCAGTGACCGCCCGAATGCGCCGCTGGACTTGCTTCCTATCGGCTGCTGCCTTGGCGGACTTGGAATCGCTGCTACTGCGCATTTTCTTGCTAGGCAGTGAAGTCAGATTGTTGAAGAAGCGTCGAGGGACAAATCTGGAAGAGCTGAGGATGCTCAAGGGGCTTCGTTCCTTCTCCTTAGCTGATTTGGGTCTCTCTAGCAAAGACGGGTCTCCCTCCTCAGTGATATCTAGGAAAAAAGTGCTGGTTGTGCTGCTCCCGTATCGATCATCTTCCATAATAAACATGCCTTTAACACAAAAGCAGCCCACGCACATCCATTAATTTGTGTTGGTCATGCTAGGAGCTCTATGCAATCATGTGCAATTGAGATGACAGGGCTGAGACAGGCCAAATTGCAGACATGCTACCTTTTGGGAGAATTGACCTTGCGAACTGACCCTTGAACACTAAGACTTGAGCTCGTCATAACCACTGAAGGAGCTGCCTCTCTACCATTTTCAAAAGTCCATACTTGACAGTTTAAATGAACTGAATTGCATCCCTGTTGGCAAATTCAAGGGCACAAAACTGATCACCTTGTTAATGGAGAGCACAAGGCTGGCTGGTAGGAGAAAAGAAATTCTTATCCAAATGCATATGAGAATCTAAGCTGAGGGAAGCATTGTATTTAACCCCAAGCTGCATCTGCCCTGGAAGTGTTTGTTAGAGACAGTGTAGAGGGAGCTTTACTCTATCTAAACCCGTGCTTTACCTGTCCTGGGAGTGTTTGATGGAGACAGTGTAGAGGGAGATTTACTCTGTATCTAACCCCGTGCTGGACTTGTCCTGGGAGTGTTTGATGGGGAGATTTACTCTGTATCTAACGCTGTGCTGTACCTGTGATATATTGGGAAATATGATGTACAGAGGGATCTGGGGGTCCTTGTACATCAGTCAGTGAAAGTAAACAGGCAGGTACAGCAAGCAATTAGGAAGGCAAATGGTATGTTGGCCTTCATTGCAAAAGGATTTGAATTCAGAAGTAGGGATGTCTTACTGTAGTTATAGAAGACCTTGGCGATACCACACCTGGAGTATTGCATGCAGTTTTGGTCTCCCTACCTAAGAAAGGATATACTTGCCATAGAGGGAGTGCAACAAAGGTTCACTAGGCTGATACTGGGGATTGCAGGGCTGTCGTATGAGGAGAGTGTGTTTCGGCTGGGCCTGCATTCACTAGAGTTTAGAAGAATGAGAGGGATCTGGCTGAAATGTATAAAATTCTAACAGGGCTGTACAGTCTAGATGCAGGGAGGATGTTTCCCTGGTTGGGGAGTCTAGAATCAGGGGCCACAGTCTCAGGGGCAGGCCATTTAGGACTGAGGTGAGGAAAATTTTCTTCACTCAGAGGGTGGTCAACCTATGGAATTCTCTATCACAGAAGGCTGTGGGGGCCAGGTCACTGAGTACATTCAAGGAAGAAATTGATAATTTTTTGGATCTTAGGGGCATCAAGGGATTTGGAGAGAAAGCGGGAATATGGTGTTGAGGTAGAGGATCAGCCATGATCATATTGAATGGCGGAGCAGGCTTCAAGGGCAGAATGGCCTGCTCCTATTTCTTATGTTCTTATCCTAGCCAGGGTAGCTGCTGGAGGCATGCCAATTGAATTCACTGCCCATTGGATTAAGAGGGAAAAATCAACTGGGGCTCCTAAACAGATCAATGGCTAGTGCTGGAAAGTGGATGCATAGAAACTAGAAGCAGGAGGGGGCCATTTGGCCCTTCGATCCTGCCATCCCTGGTATCAGCTTAGTGAACCTTCGCTGCACTCCCTCAATGGCAAGTATATCCTTTCTTAGGTAGGGAGACCCAAAACTACATGCAATACTCCAGGTGTGGTCTCGCCAAGGCCTTGTATAACTACAGTAAGACATCCCTACTTCTGAATTCAAATCCTCTTGCAATTAAGGCCAACATACCATTTGCCTTACTAGTTGCTTGCTGCACCTGCCTGTTTACTTTCATTGACTGGTGTACAAGGACACAGATTCCTTTGTACATCCACATTTCCCAATGTATCACCACTTAAATAATACTCTTGCCTTTCTGTTTCTCACACCAAAGCGTATAACTTCAAATTTATCCATGTTATACTGCATCTGCCATGTGTTCGCGCACACACACAACTTGTCTAAATCGCCCTGAAGCCTCCTTGTATCCTCCTCACAATCCCACCCAGTTTTGTGTCGTCAGCAAACTTGGAAATATCACATTTGGTTTCTTCATCCAAGTCATTTATATTTATCGTGAATAGCTGGGGCCCAAGTACTCATCCCTTCGGTACACCACTAGTTACCGCCTGCCATCTGGAAAAAGACCCATTTATTCCCACTCTGTTTCCTGTCTGTCAACCAATTCTAAATCCATGCCAGTATATTACCCCCGATCCCATGTGCTTTAATTTTGCCCATTAGCCCCTTGTGTGGAGCCTTATCAAAAGCCTTCCTGAAATCCAAATACACCACATCCACTAGTTCTCCCTTATCTATTCTACTAGTTACATCCTCAAAAAACTCCAGTAGATTAGTTAAGCATGATTTCTCTTTTATAAACCCATGCTGACTTTGCCTAATCCTGTTAATGCTTTCCAAGTGTCCCGTTACTATGTCTTTTATAATAGACTCTAGCATTTTCCCCACTATTGATGTTAGGCTAACTGGTCTGTAGTTCTCCATTCTTTCTCTCCCTCCTTTTTTAAATAATGGGGTTACATTGGGCACTCTCCAATCTGTAGGAACTGCTCCAGAGTCTATAGAATTTTGGAAGATGACCACCAAAGCATCCAATATTTCCAGGCCACTTCCTTTAGTACTCTGGGATGTAGATTATCAGGCCCTGGGGATTTTTCAGCCTCAAACCCCATTAATTTCTCTAGCATAATTTTTTTTAAACTAATACTGCTTTTCTTCAATTCCTCCCTCTCTTTAGACCCTTGGTTCCCTAACATTTCTGGGAAATTATTTGTGGCCTCTTTTGTGAAGACAGAACCAAAGTATGTGCTCATTTCTACCATTTCTTTGTTCCCCATTATAATTTCCCCTGTTTCTGACTGTAAGGGACTTACATTTGTCTTTGTTAATCTTTTTCTCTTCACATATTTACAGAAGCTTTTACAGTCAGCTTTTATGTTCCCTGCAATTTACTTTCATACTCTATTTTCCCCTTCTTGATCAACCTTTTTGTCCACTTTTGCTGAACTCTAAATTGCTCCCAATCCTCATGCTTGCTGCTTTTTCTGGCAATTTTATATGTCTCCTCTTTGGATCTAATACCATCCCTAATTTCTTTTGTAATCCATGGTTGAGCCACCTTTCCTGTTTTATTTTGCAACAGACAGGAAAGAATAATTGTTGTAATTCATGCATTGACTTTGGGAGAGAGCTGAGCTGAACTTGGACTGCTGACACTAACCACTAGGACTTGTGTGTGAAGACTGGTCAATTGAGTGACATACTGAAGAGCCGTCAAGTATCCATATCCCAACAGAAGTCAACACTCCCAGGAGAGGAGCAGAGATATTTATTTATGATTGTGAAATAATTGACCAGCCAGCAAACATCGCACATTTCACTTGGTGTTTCATGCTAGAGACGACATGATTTCATTATACTGAGAGAGCATGGGCAAGCTCCACATCATAAGATACTCACTCTGAGGCATTAATTCACTCTCACTGTTATGCCTGGAATTAGTAGATTCTGAGTTGAGACTCAGTGTACTAGGGACTGAGGACAGTTCATTGTATAGTTGTTCCATGTCATCGGGAGCCACGGGCCAGGTCTGCATGCGGCTGTGTCTGACTGAATCCCAGCCATGCTGTTTCAGAATATCACATCCCTGCTTTGTTTTTGCCAAGAGGCCCAGTACATACAGACAGGTCCTGTGGAAGCAGAGCAAAGAAAGTCCGTGGAAACAACAGGCCATACTTAGGTCCTTTGTTGAAGGCACAATCCCAAAGGAGGGAAAATGATCACTGTATTAGGGTTATTACTGCAGAAGATAATTCAGAATGACTATTAGATTTGTTATTGGAGAATAGCATTCAGAAGGACTCTGTAGAATTCATCAAATGCTTCCTGTAAATCCACATATACAACATTCACTGATCCTCTTCTATCCATTACCTCAACAATTATTAAAATATGCTGGTAGACTATGACCAAACTTTCACAAAATCATTCTGACCCTCTCTAATCAGCATATACTTTTTCAAGCACTTATACCAATTGCAGAAATCTCATACAACAAGCTTGGCACCCTGCTATGCTATACTACCATAGACGGTGGAGGATGTGCCCATGTTATACTACTTGCGGGGGGGCAACAGAGGCAAACCGGCAGGAGGTATTGTGAGCGGATAAATGCAGCCTGCAGCATTTGAAAAAGTGAACAGTGACATCATAGAAAAGTCATAAGGCTGGTGAATATTGTAGCTTAGGGACCGAGTCTAAACAAACAGGGTGGAGAGCTCATCCTGAGTGAGACACAGCCAGAGTGGGTATTGGCAATTTGGTGCACAGTGGGAATTTAGTGCATAGGGGAAGAGGTGCTCCTCGCATTTTTTGAATCTTCAGAGCGTGGCCTTGCCCTGCTGCAGCAGTAGAGGCTACAAGGGAAAGGAATGACTGGTAAGTAGTAGGTAAGGTCAGGTAAGTATTTACTACTTTAATCACTTATAGTTTAAGGTCTTTTTGTGGTTTATAGTTTATATATTCTATAGTAATGGGGATCAAGAAAGAAGGGCCCTAGAGTAATTAATTTAAAAGGTTTAATTTGAAGGGATAAGTCATGGCAGCAGAGCTCATAGCCGTGGTTTGCTCCTCGTGCTCTTTGTGGGGAGCCGGGGACATTTCCAGTGCCCGGGACCAGCATGTGTGCAGGAAATGTGTCCAGCTGCAACTCCTGGAAGCTCGGGTTTCAGAGCTGAAATGGCGGCTGGGGACACTGTGGAGCATCGTGGATAGCACGTTTAGAGAGGTGGTCACACCGCAAATGAAGGGACTTGAGGAAGGAAGGGAATGGGTGACCACCAGGCAGTCCAAGAGAAACAGGCAGGTAGTTCAGGAGTCCTCTGGGGTTCCACTCGCAAATCGGTATTCCATTTTGGAGGCTGATGAGGGTGCTGGCCCCTCCAGGGAGTGCAGACAGAGCAAAGCTTCTGGCACCACAAGCAGCTTGTCTGTACAGGAGGGGAGGAAGGGAGGAAGAGCAATAGTAATAGGGGATTCTATAGTCAGGGTAACAGATAGATGCTACTGTAGCCGTCAATGTGACTCCAGGATGGTATGTTGCCTCCCTGGTGCCAGGGTCTGGGATGGCATTGAACAGCTGCAGGGCATTCTGAAGGGGGAAGGTGATAAGGCAGAGGACATGGTACATGTTGGTACCAATGACATAGGTAGAAAGAGGGATGAGGTCTTGCATCAAGAATTCAGGGAGTTAGGCAGTAGACTAAAAAGCAAGACCTCTCGGGTTGTAATCTCTGGATTACTCCCAGTACCACGTGCTAGCTCAGAAATTGGAGAATAGTGTAAATGAATATGTGGCTTAAGAGTTGGTGCAGGAGGGAGGGTTTTAGATTCCTGGATCACTGGGACTGTGGATGACCAGAGATATTCAGGTTACAATGAGAAGGAAAAGAGAGGCTTTTAGCAGGTAGAAGGGAAGCAAATCAGCGGAGGCATTAGTGGAGTACAGAAAGTGCAGGGTGGAGCTTAAGAAAGCAATTAGGAGAGCAAAGAGGGGATATGAGAAAGCTCTGGCTGGTAAAAGTAGGGAAAATCCCAAGATATTCTATAAGTATATCAATGGGAAGAGGATAACCAGGGAAAGAGTAGGGCCATTAGGGACCAAGGGGACAATCTATGTGTGGAGTCAGAGGGCATCGCTAGAGTGCTGAATCAATACTCCACATCCGTCTTCACACAAGAGAACGAGGATGAAGGTATCGAACTCGGGGAGAGAGACTGCGAGGTTCTTACGCAAATTGATATAGGGAGTGACAAGGTATTGGAGGTGTTGGCAGGCTTCAAAGTGGACAAATCTCCAGGTCCAGATGATTTGTGTCCCAGACTGCTGAGGGAGGCAAGGGAGATCGCAGCGGCACTGACCCAAATTTTTAATTCCTCTCTGGCCACAGGGGAGGTGCCAGAGGATTGGAGAACAGCTAATGTGGTTCCGCTATTTAAGAAGGGTTGTAGAGATAAGCCAGGGAACTACAGGCCAGTGAGTCTCATGTCAGTGGTAGGGAAACTGTTGGAGAAAATTCAGAAGGAGAGAATCTATCTCCACTTGGAGAGGTAAGGTTTGATCAGGGATAGTCAGCGTGGCTTTGTCAGAGGGAGGTCATGCCTAACAAATTTGATTGAATTTTTTGAGGAGGTGACCAGGTGTGTAGATGAGGGTAGTGCAGTTGATGTAGTTTATATGGATTTCAGCAAAGCCTTTGACAAGGTCCCACATGGGAGACTTATAAAGAAGGCAAATGCACATGGGATACAGGGTAATTTGATAAGGTGGATTCAAAATTAGCTTAGTTGTAGGAGACCGAGCGTGATGTCAGAAGGATGCTTTAGTGACTGGAAGCCAGTGTCCAGTGGCATTCCACAGGGATCTGTGCTCGGTCTTCTATTATTTGTTATTTATATAAATGACATAGATGATTATGTGGGGGGTAGGATTAGTAAGTTTGCGGAAGACACAAAGATTGGCTGGGTGGTTAACAGTGAGGTTGAGTGTCTTGGGCTACAGCAAGATATAGACGGGATGGTCAAATGGGCAGATAAGTGGCAGATGGAATTTAACCCTGAAAAGTGAGAGGTCATACACTTTGGAAGGAATAATTTGACAAGGAAGTATTCAATGAATGGCATGACACTAGGAAGTTCTGAGAAACAAAGGGACCTTGGTGTGCGTGTCCATAGATCTCTGAAGGCAGAGGGACATGTTAGTAGGGTGGTGAAAAAGGCATATGGGACACTTGCCTTTATCAATCGAGGCATAGATTACCAAAGTAGGGAGGTCATGTTGGAGTTGTATAGAACCTTGGTGAGGCCACAGCCTGGAGTACTGTGTGCAGTTCTGGTCGCCACATTATAAGAAGGATGTGATTGCACTGGAGGGGGTGCAGTGGAGATTCACCAGGACGTTGTCTGGGATGAAACATTTAAGTTATGAAGAGAGGTTGGATAGACTTGGGGGTTGTTTTCGGTGGGGCAGAGAAGGCTGATGGGCGACCTGATTGAGGTGTACAAGATTATGAGGGGCATGGACAGTGTGGATAGGGAGCAGCTGTTCCCCTTGGTTGAAGGGTCAGTCACAAGGTGAGGGGCAGGAGGTTTAGGGGGATGTGAGGAAAAACTTTTTTTATCCAGAGGGTGGTGACAGTCTGGAATACACTGCCTGGGATGGTGGTGGAGGCAGGTTGCCTCACATCTTTTAAAAAGTACCTGGATGAGCACTTGGCAGGTCATAACATTCAAGGCTATGGGCCAAGTGCTGGTAAATGGGATTAGGTAGGTAGGTCAGGTGTTTCTCATGTGTCAGTGCAGACTCGATGGGCCAAAGGGCCTCTTCTGCACTCTGTGATTCTGAATTGGGAGTTTAAAGAATGTTAAAAATATTAACTATTAGTAACAAGTGAATAGCTATTGAGCTTATCTTTTATTCTTAAGGTTTATTACCACTAGTAAGGTGTACTAAGTGTTGGTACGATTTATCAGTACTAGTAAGGTTTTCTTTATTCATGGGATGTGGGCATCACTGGTTGGCCAGCAGTTATTGCCCATCCCTAGTTACTCTTGAGAAGGTGTTGGTGAGCTGCCTTCTTGAACTGATGCAGTCCATGTGGTGTAAGTACACCCACAGTGCTGTTAGGTAGAGTTCCAGGATTTTGACCCAGCAACAATGAAGTATTAAGTTTTCATGAGTGGCAGTAAGTTTTATTAGCATTGGTGAAGCTTTATTAGTAATGGTAAGGTTTACTCGGAGTAAGAAGGTTATCAGTTAATAAGCAGAGTAATGGCAGCGCTGCTTGAACTTCGAGAGTGTACATCCTGTGCAATGTGGGAACTCAAGGACACTTCCCACTGGATAACCATTTGTGCAGGAACTGTTGTCAGTTGCAGCAGCTTGAGCTCTGGGTTTTGGAGCTTCAGCAGCAGTTGGCGTCACTGTGGTGCATCTGTGTGGCTGAGAACTATGTGGATATTACCTTTATAGATGTGGTCAACCAGCAACTTAAGGTTATGCAGGGAGAGGGAGAATGGGTAACTACCAGCCAGACAAAAAAGAACAGGTAGGTAGACCCCCTGGGCGTATATCACTCTCCAACAAGTATTCAGTTCTGACTACTGATGAGAGTGATGGTTTATCTTGGGAGTGCAGCCAGAGCCAAGTCCGTGGCACCACAGGTGGCTCGGCTGGACAGGAGAGGGTATAGGAAATGTCTGGAAGATTCGATACTTAGGGGAATAGATGGGCGCTTCTGTGGCTGCAGGCATGAATCCAGGATGCTGTGTTGCCTCCCTGGTGCCAGGATTAAGGATGTCACTGAGCAACAGCACAGCACCGGGGGGGGGGGGGGGGGGGGGGGGGGGAGAAGGGGGCACCAGTAGTGGTCGACACCAATAGCAAGGATATCTATAGAAAGGGGGATGTGGCAGCGGTCTGAATTTACAGAGTTCGGTAGAAAATTAGCAAGCAGGATCTCAAAAGTAGTATATTTCGAAAAGATGTTTGAAACAGTGCTGCACAACAGGCTTGTGAGCAAAGTTATAGCTCATAGAATAAAAGGGACAGTAGCAACATGGATATGGAATTGGTTGAGCAACAGGAAACAAAAGAGTAGTGGACTGATGGATGTTTTTTCTGCTGGAGGAAGGTTTGTAGTGGAGTTTCCCAGGGGTCAGCGTTGGGACACTTACTTTTCTTAGCGACCTAGACCTTTGTGTGCAGGAGACAATTTCAAAGTTTGTGGATAACACACAACTTGGAAGCATTGTGAACTGTGAGGAGGATAGTGTAGAACTTCAAAAGGACAGACAAGTTGGTGGAATGGGCAGACAGGTGGCAGATGAAGTTCAATGCAGAGAAATGTGAAGTGATTCATTTTGGTAGGAAGAACATGGCAAGACAATATAAAGTGCACAACTCTAAACTGCAGGGACAGAGTGGCCAGGGCGTAACTGTGCATGAGTCATTGAAGGTGGCACAACAGGTCGAGAGGGCAATTAATAAAGCACACAGTATCCAGGGCTTTATTGATAGGTGCATAGAGTACATGAGCAACCTGTTGAACTTGTAGAAGTCATTAGTTTGGCCTCAGCTGGAGTATTGCATCCAGTTCTGGGCGTCACACTTTAGGAAGGATGTGAAGGCAATAGAGAGGGTGCAGAAAAGCTTCATGAGAATAATTCCAGGGATGAGGAACTTCAGTTAAGAAGGCAGATTAGAAAAGTTAGGACTGTTTTCCTTAGAGAAAAGGCGGCAGAGAGATGATTTGATAGAGGTATCCAGAATCATGAAGGTTCTTTGCAGAGTAGATAGGGCGAAACTGCTCCCACTCGTGAAAGGATCGAGAATGAGAGGGCACAGGTTTAAGATAATTAGTAAAAGTAACAAAAGTGATACGAGGAAAAACTCTTTCACACAGTGAGTGGTTAGGGTCTGGAATGCACTGCCTGAGAGTATGGTGGAGGCAGGTTCAACTGATGCATTCAGAAGGGGATTAAGATGCTATCTGAAAAGGAAAAACGTGCAGGGTTAGGGGGAGAAGGCAGGGGATTGGCACTAGTTGAGTTGCTCATTCGGAGAGCTGGTGCAGACATGATGGGCCAAATGGTCTCTACTTGCACTGAAACACTTCTGTGATCTCACAGTTGTGGCCGTGCCCCATGCTTTACTTCCAGACGCTGGAAGCCGTCACCCATGCTGTACTCCTACAGGCAGTGGAGGCCATGCCCCATGCTGTACTCCTACAGGCAGTGGAGGCCATGCCCCATGCTGTACTCCTACAGACAGTGGAGGCCATGCCCCATGCTGTACTCCTACAGACAGTGGAGGCCATGCCCCATGCTGTACTCCTACAGACAGTGGAGGCCATGCCCCATGCTGTACTCCTACAGACAGTGGAGGCCATGCCCCATGCTGTACTCCTACAGACAGTGGAGGCCATGCCCCATGCTGTACTCCTACAGACAGTGGAGGCCATGCCCCATGCTGTACTCCTACAGACAGTGGAGGCCATGCCCCATGCTGTACTCCTACAGACAGTGGAGGCCATGCCCCATACTGTACTCCTACAGACGGTATAGGCCGTGCCCCATGCTGTACTCCTACAGACAGTGGAGGCCATGCCCCATGCTGTACTCCTACAGACAGTGGAGGCCATGCCCCATGCTGTACTCCAACAGACAGTGGAGCCATGCCCCATGCTGTACTCCTACAGACAGTGGAGGCCATGCCCCATGCTGTACTCCTACAGACAGTATAGGCCGTGCCCCATGCTATACTTCCAGACAGCGGAAGCCGTACCCCATGCTGTACTTCCACAGATAGTGGAGGTCGCGCCCCATGCTATACTTCCAGACGGTGGAGGCTGTGCCCCATGCTGTACTCCCACAGACAGTTGTGGCCGTGCTCCATGCTATACTACCACAGATGGTGGGGGCTGTGACTCGCTTTACATTATATGTGTTGGAGGGCTAATGCAGCCATTTTCTACCTTTCCCAAGTGGGCTCACTGAGGGACGTGGGAAGTCCAGTGCTTTGCTGAATAGATTCAACCTAGAAAATTGGCATGGCCCGGAAGGCAGCAGTGGATTGGGCACTGACTAATATCAGGATTCTAGTTGAATAGAAAATCCTGCCTGATATCAGGCACAGATTTTCTTCATGAAAGTTAAATGGAGTTAAATGGTTTCCATGACATTTCCTGGCAACAGAAATAAAATTAGATTAATCAAGAGAAAAAAAAACTTACCTGGAACCGACTCTCAGTCTGGAATCTAAATACGGACTCTTGTGGTTCATTTGTTAATGATGGATACTTCGGAGTGAGTTAAAAGTTGGAATCTATTCGACAGGGTAATAGATACCTGGGACTAATTATAAGGGAAAGTTCTTAATCTTTAAGATTGACAAAATGTCAGAAGTCAACAAGTACAGTCTGTGTGTTTAACAGGGCAAACCCCAATAATCTGCAGTGAATTCAGATGAGGGAAAAGTCAATTACTGAGATCTCTCGGTACTGAGAGCGACTACCACACCATTATGTTTCTTTTGGATCTATTTCCATGAGGACTGCTACTTACCCTCTGACAGAGAGAATTTCGCAAGTATGGGCCAGGGCTATAACGTCTGGGATCACGTTCTCCTCTTGAAGCAGGTTCAATCCCCAGTTGGACGAGCCAATGTTTCCCTGAAATCCACATCATATTTGGGTCAGAAGCCTCATGCAAACCATCATCTAGCATAATTTAAGGAGAAAGGACACTGACGCGCAAGAAAGAGAAAGAAAACAAGGCAATTAAAAGCACTGCCGAAGAGACAGGTTTGGAAGAGATGTTTGAAGAAAGCAGAGACATAGGGCTGGATTTTACAGTCCCCTCCTGTGTTTGAAGGCAGGGAGGGATGTGCAAAATGCAGTGGGTGGCCTGCCTGTCGCTTTCTCACCCACCCCTGACCTGTTTCTCATTTTACAGGGAGGTGGTGAGCAGCTGGGCAGCCTGCTTGCCCTCAGGCCTAATGAGGCCTCTAAATAGCTTCATTCCAACCCCATCGCTATTTTACCCACTGCAGGGGAGGCCCATGCTAAGTGGGTAGCTTGGCAGCTTTTACTGGGTGACCTGGTGTCAGGCAAGGGCGGGGTGCATGGGGGAAACACCTCCTTTGGGGGTCCCCTTTGCCATCGGAAGCAACCCCCCCCCCGTAGGTCATATCCCCCTTTGCTCCTCTCCCCAGCCTCTCAAACCCAGCCCCCTACATCTCCTGGGCGGGGCCTTCCAACCAGGCCCCGCCAAAAGCCCGGACTTACCTTCAGTCCGTCCTCCATTAATTACTGTACTTTGGGGACTAGCTATAGCCCTAGCAGCAGCCACATTCAAATTTGACACTGCTGGGACTACCTGAGCTGCTGGCCAATCAGATTGGCTGGTAGCTCTGTAAGGTGGGACCTCCTGCCCAGATGAAGTCTTGCCCTGAGCCAATTAACGCCCCATCGAGTGTAAAATGGCTGAGGGGAAGCCAGCTTTTTCATGGGCGAGCTCCTGATCAACCTTTTATTTTGGAAGGGGGGTGGGGGGCAGGGAATACAGCACACCGCAAATTGCAGCCCATTGTGGAGGAAAGTGATTTTGGGGTAAACTTCCACAGAATAGAGCCCCAGTGAATGTAGGATTAACAATAAGAACAAAATCATAAGAAAATGAAGCAGGAATAGTTCATTTGGCTCATTGAGCCTGCTCCTTCATTTAATAAGATCATGGCTGATTGGCTGATCTAATTGTGGCCTTAACTCCACTTTTCTTGTCTGTCCCCCATAACCCTTAACCAATCACTGTTATTTGGGGTAGATAATTTCAAAGATTAATGACCCTCCAAGAAATTCCTCTGCTCCAGGGGCGAATGCATGGGAAGAGAGTTTGAGGGTCGGCAAAGATCAAGAATTAGAGCAGAGGATAGGGGCTTGGAATTTACAGTCGAGCATCGCTATCAAGGTAAGATGGAACAAATCTCTCTTGGTCAATAGTGGACAGGGGTCCAACAAAGCTGGAGGAGAACAGACGGGGTTGATCGGAAAGGAGGCGTTGCTGCAATAACTCAATCATGCACTAAATTTACTTTTGGTTCCTCTACATCAGCCAATTCCTACTTGGGTTAGGAAGCAGGGGGTAGAAGAATAAACAGGGTAGCACCCAAAGTAACAGTGGGCACAAAACCAGCCTCTACTAACAACAGTGAGCAAGCCATACAAATGTGTTCCAGTACAGGTGACTGAAGACAGGATGACTGATTATTATTTTGTACCTCCCAATTTCTTTCCTTACCATTGCCCTGAAGGCAGTGAAGTAGCAATGAGTGATCCTCCAGCATCTCACCCAAATGATTAATTTTCATGTCAGCTTAGCCATTGAGTGCTGACTGGCTACTTGGGCACATGGGAGCACCACAGCTGAACTCAATCCTGTGTTCCAGTAATGGACAAAAACTGCAGACTTTGTGTTCTAATGAACCTCCATCCCACAGTCTAATTCTGCTATCTACATTGTGTTACTTGTTATCAAAAGTGTCCAAAGCTGTCCACAAAGATGAAACCGCTAAAAGCAAAATAAGAGCAAGAAAAGAGAGGGAACATACAAGTCATCATAAAATGCTTGTCTACTGTTTCACCATAGCTCTATCATGAAGATTCGGGGGTGGGGGGCAGTCCTTTTTTGCTAAAGCAACATTATTCAATGAGCCAGACAGACCAAAAAGGTTCCAGGTTTGAGCCCACTCTGTACAGATTGGTGTTCAGCCAATGTGGTGGTAGGTATGTTACAATTAACCTCAGCACTAAGAATCACCATTATGTTGCGATGCACAGCTTCAAATGAACACTCTCATATAGTCACTGGGTGAGGATTTGGGGGGGCTATCAGTGCATATAATACAGTCTCTAGCAAATGACAACAGCTACAGAAAAGGGTAGAGATTTGGAAAAGAAAACAATCATACCAAGGCCCAAAGTGCTGCTTTCAGCTGCTTTATACCATCCCATTTATCCAATGCTGGCGAACGCACAGTGTAGCTCAGGTCTGGAACAATGCTCTGTAAATAAAAACCAGCATCATTCCCGAACATCACCTGTTATCCCATAAAATATTCCAAGGGAAGGTACAACACAGGTTAGATACAGAGTAAAGCTTCCTCTACACTGACCCCATCAAATACTCCCAGGACAGGTACAGCACGGGGTTAGATACAGAGTAAAGCTTCCTCTACACTGACCCCATCAAATACTCCCAGGACAGGTACAGCACGGGGTTAGATACAGAGTAAAGCTTCCTCTACACTGACCCCATCAAATACTCCCAGGACAGGTACAGCACAGGGTTAGACAGAGAGTAAAGCTCCCTCTACACTGTCTCGTCAAACACTCCCAGGGCAGGTACAGCACGGGGTTAGATACAGAGTAAAGCTCCCTCTACACTGTCCCCATCAAACACTCCCAGGGCAGGTACAGCAAGGGGTTAGGAACACTGATTATGAAAATGAAAAATGTACTGCAACCAAAAACAAAAAAGCAAAATATTGCAAATCTGAAAGTACAACAGAAAATACTGGGATCGCTCAGCAGGTCAGGCAGCATCTCTAGAGAAAGAGGGTTAACATTTCAGATCAATGAGCTTCAAGCGCCTGCAGATTTTGTTTTTACATTTGCAACTTCTGTTATGCGAGTATTAATCATGCGGTACAGCACACTGACTTAATATGTGCAACAGCATCCTCACCTGGGCTTCTAGTAAATGACAGCCAGTTTTATGATGCACCAACTGGCCATATAAGTGAATTGGCAAGTAAACATAGGGCCTTTGTAACCTAGAAACAGGAACAGAAAGTCAAATATTCAGATAAAAATCTTGCAGTCATAACAAAATTCTCTGCATCCAAGGTTAAATCTAGATGCTCAATCATAATTTTAGACTTCTGTCTAGTTTTCAAAGATCAATACCAGAAGAACTTGCCTTTATATAGCATCATATCATATTTCACGATGTTCCAGAACTCTTCACATACAACAAATTACTCTGAGTGTAGTCACTGCACTATTTAGGTGACTATTTTGTGCACAGCAATGAGATGAATAACCAATTAAGGTTGATGTAGTAACTCCATTCAGTCCCAATTATTCCTACCATAGTTGGCTATGATTTTGAGAGAGGATTATTGAACAAGCTTCTGACACCTAGTGGCTGAAGACTGATGCTGCAAACATTTCATTTTTAAAAATCTTGTTGCAAGCTGCGCAATCTAATTAGCCGTGAACATTCATTTACTAGTACAGCTCTGCACGTGGTCACACTTGTGCTACAAAAATTAATCTGGTCCAAATTTTCACTCTTCTGTAGTGCTAAGAAACTTTAAGCAACGCAGAGACAAATTTTGTTATTCACTAACTCGTTACCAGATCGGCAGATTTCAAACTAACAATGCTGTACAATTTCACAGGTAGAAGCAGAACAAGCAATCCAAAACCCAACTGGATTATCACTGCAGATAATGTGCATACTCCCTCTACATTAGTAATTACATTCACCTTACTTTGTGAAATCTGATACTGACAAGTTTTTTGTTCATTGGAGCCCAGGCCATTTCATGGTTAAAAATTCACCATGACAGTTTGATACTTCTGATCCAGCACTAAACTGTAGAATCACTCCTCTTCTCTAGGCCTCCTTCAATCTACAAAGTCTGAAATCCAAGCTGAGCATTACTCCATCATGACTCGATTTACCTCCTCTTACCTTCTAATCTACCCCAAGGTGGTGATACCTGGTCCTCCAAGTACGTTTCTCATTTTCAATTCAAGAAGTGCAACTTTACTTTCAGTAACAAAACAGTCTAACAAATTTGATGGAATTTTTTGAGGTGGTGACTAGTTGTGTAGATGAGGGTAGTGCAGTTGATGTAGTCTACATGGGTTTCAGTAAGGCTTTTGACAAGGTCCCACATGGGAGAATGGTCAAGAAAGTAAAAGCCCATGAGATCCAGGGCAATTTGGCAAATTGGATCCAAAATTGGCCTAGTGGCAGGAGGCAGAGGGTGATGGTCGAAGGCCGTTTTTAGATTGGAAGCCTGTGATAAGTGGTGTATACTGCAGTGATCGGTTCTGGGACCCTTGCTGTTTGTAGTGTACATTAATGATTTAGACCTGAATATAGGAGGTATGATCAGTAAGTTCGCAGGTGACATAGAAATTGGTGGTGTCATAAACAGTGAGGAGGAAAGCCTTAGATTGCAGGACGATATAGATGGGCTGGTAAGACGGCTGGGGCAGTGGTAAATGGAATTTAATCTTGAGAAGTGTGAGGTGATGCATTTTTGGAGGACTAACACAGCAAGGGACTATACAATGAATGGTTGGACCCTGGGTCCCAGAGGATCATAGAGACCTTGGTGTACATGCTCATAGATCCCTGAAGGCAGCAGCACAGGTAGATAAGGTGGTTAAGGAGGCATATGGGATACTTGCCTTTATTAGCTGAGGCATAGAATATAAGGGCAGGGAGGTTACGTTGGAGCTGTATAAAACTCTAGTTAGTCCACAGCTGGAGTACTGTGTGCAGTTCTGGTCGCCACACTATAGGAAGGATGTGATTGAACTGGAGAGGGTGCAGAGGAGATTCACCAGGAGGTTGCTTGGGCTGGAGTGTTTCAGCTATAAAGGGAGACTGGATAGGCTAGGGTAGTTTTCCTTAGAGCAGAGGAGGCTGAGGGGGGGGGAACCTGATAAGAGGTGTACAAAATTACGAGGGGCATAGATAGGGTACATAGGAAGAAACTTATCTCCTTAGTGGAGGTGTCAATACCAGGGGGCAAATATTTAAGGTAAGGGGCAGGAGGTTTAGAGGGGATTTGAGGACATTTTTTTTCTTGAAACCCCATAGCATTCAGGGCTACAGGCAAGTGCTGGAAAATGGGATTAGTGTAGATAGGTGTTTGATGGCCGGCACGGAACATGATGGGTGGAAGGGCCTGTTTCTGTGCTGTATAACTCTGAGTGCCCCTCATTATAAAACTGTTGACATATGAATGCTGTAAAGCAAAACTGCAATCTTTGAAAGGGAATTAAAAGTATCTCACATTGGAGTTGGGGCCATAATGCAACTATTTAATAAATGAAAGATAAGGTCAACTTTCCCAGTCTCACCTCTGGTTACTGCGACGAACATAGTTCTCGCCATCAGCTGGTTTGCGGTATGTAGTAAGTGCCTCGTTCAACTGTTCTTCGGTCAGCTCCACATATTTCAAGTTGTACTCCTGAAAGGACACACAATACTGATGCATCACTCTCTAATCTATTGATATTTTGTATATTTATAGAACACATGTCTTGGGAATGCTGCAGAGCACTGCACCATGACGTGATGGGACATAGGCTTAAGCTCAACATTTAACATTATTAGCATGTAATTTCTAATGTGCCACTGTAGACAGTTGCAGTGAAAGCCAACTTCACCATAGCAAACAGGTCAACTGAGCTGGCCTGAAGTAATGGTTCATCAACTCCAGAATTTTCATGTAGCTTTTTACTTGCTATATGGATGCTTGCATTGCCCACCTGTTGAGCAACCCTTGTTGTAAGGAGAGACAGCTAATATTTTGTAGAACGTGTCTATATTCTCTGGAGTATAGAAGAATCAGAGATGGCCTCACTGAAATATATAAAATTCCTAGAGGCCTTGACAGTTGAGAGGTAGATCCCCTGGTTGGAGAGTCTAGAGCTAGGGGGTCAATTTCTCAGGGTAAAGGCTCCACCATTTGGGACTGAGATGAGGAGAAATTTCTTCTTTAGAATTCTCGGAGACCTGTGAATACTCAGCCATTGAGCATATTCAAGATGGAGATCGATAGTTTCTGAACACTAAGGAAATCGAAGAATATGGGAATAGGTCAGAAAAGCAGAGGTGAGGCAAGATGGGTTATAAGGCCTACTCCTGCTCCTAATTCTTTTGCTTGTATGGCTCATCTTAGTGTCAGCTCTTGTATGTTCACACATTGGTCAAGAATGCAACATTAAAAGAAAGAGCTTGCATTTATATAGCACCTTTCCCAAATTCCAAAGTGCTTTACAGCCAATTAAGTACTTTTGAAGTGTAGCTATTATTATAATATTGGAAATGCAGCACCTAAATTGCATACTGCAAGCCCCCCAAAACAGCCATGGAACAATAGTGTAAATCGTCGTTCTGGGGTTGCACTCTCGCCTCTGAAACATAGGGTTATGGATTCATCTTTGAATTGAGTATAAAAGTCTAGTTTGACACTCCAGGGCAGTATGAGGGAGTGCTGCACTGTCAGAGGTGCTGTCTTTTGGATGATACATTGAACAGAAGCCCTGTCTTCCCTCTCAAGTTGGTGTAAAAGAAACCATGGCTTTATTTTAAAGAAGAGCAGGGCAGATTCCCCCAGTGTCCCAGTTGATATTTATACCTCGGCGATTATCATCAAAAACAGATTATCTGGTCATTATGACACTGCTGTTTGCGAGAACTTGCTTTGTGCAAACTGACTGCTGCATTTCCTACATTACAACAGTGACTATGCTTTAGAAGTTTTCATTGAGTGGGAAATGCTTTGGACATCCTGTGGTTCTGAAAGGTGCTATATGAAGGCAAATCTTACTTTTTCTTTTATAATCTGATAATCTGCTTTTAGATATTGTTAAGGGACAAGTATTGGCCGGTAGTGAGAGACAACAACTCTGCTTTTCTCAAAATCATGGCATTGCATTTTTTCATTCACCTGAGGGACAGATCGGGCCTCGTTTTATTGCCACATCTGAAAGACAGCACAGCATTCTTTCAATATTACACCGACCTGGATTATGGACTCTGGAGTGGAACTTAAACCCAAAAATTTATGATACAGAATGTTACCACTGAGCCGGTGGTGGGTGTGGCCTCCAAACAAAAGATAGTGCGCAAACCAAACACAAAGGAATCTGGATAAAATGGAAAGGTAGGCTGATGAAAAGCTAGCATTCTTAAAAGTGGACAAGAGTAAGGTAATGAGATAATGATAGGGGAGCAAACAATAGGAACGTACATCAAATAATTCAAATTTACAGTAAAAACACAACACAGGAGAGGGATGAGAGACCATTGGCTGGTGAAATAAATAGTGGGGTGTGGGGGGAAATGGTGAGAAAAGCCCACAAGATCTTGGGCCAAAAGAATACAGCATAGATTCTGGCGGATGACATTGAATCAGTACAAGACACCAGCACCTGGAGTACTGGTTACCATAGCCGGGTACTTAGAAAAACTCAAGGTAATTGGGAAGAGTCATCACAGTTTGGTTAAACATGATTGGAGTTCAAATAGTTGTTTCGTAGTACAAAACTTGAGTATTGCTGATAAAAAGAGACATGTCTAAGCTTTTTGTCTTGCACTCATCAGGACACTAGCAAGAATGCCAGTATAAGGGAAGACAACAATTTATACTGTATGTGAGGAGTGCTGATTGGTTGGCAAGGAGAATGCACCACTAATGGTGATTGACAGTTAACTGCCAAACATTGTTTGAAATTTAAACCAGGCAGCTTGACCCCGATTGTTCAAGGCATTGTCTCAAGGAACGAACAAGCGAATGGCTATCATTTATTTTGTTTAGCTGAAACAGGTGCAATGTGTGTACATGTTCTTTCTGTCTGCAAAGAACAGGGCCCTGTGTATTAACATATGTAGCTTTCAGTGCACGCAAATGCATCACACTGCGAGCCCAACTGACAACCTTAAATTGGTTGTCAGCGTAATTCTTAGCACATTGAGAATTATTTAGCAAACGTCGTTCAATCACAGAATCATATCTAATGTTGGACATGGTGTTTTGAGTTTTGCAAACATGGGCTGGTTAGATACAGTCTGTACCCTGCCCATTGCGAACAGCAGCTGGGACATGCTATTTGATATGATCCGCCAGTTTTTGGGATGTATGGCCTACATATTTAGCATCACACTGGCACTGAAATCCATATACCACATTACTCACTTGTGTGATAGGCAGAACGTTTTTTTGGCTTGACGGCAACATCCTGTTAGTGGCGAATACCACTCATGTTGCTGCTGCATATTTGCAGCGTGAAACAGCCAGCTTCACTTGTTGCTCAAATTTGAGATACCTTGCCCTTCCAGGGTAATTTGAGATAAGTTGGGCACTTTTCAGGGCTGAATGTGACGGTCTTAGATCCATCCAGGGGATTCCCTGATATACAGTGCAAAATGATCTGATCAGGGTCGCCATTATCATAACTCGTACACAAGTCCAACAAGTGTTTTTTTTAAGTTTACCTACCCCTCACATATTTCCGTTATGTGGATAATACGTTTGCTATATTTAAATCCACAGCTGCAGGTAACAATTTCCTTACATGTCTTAATGGGTTCCATCCTGCGCTCAAATTCACCTATGAAATGGAGCAGTCAAATGAACTGCCCTTCCTTGACGTACTAGTTGAGAAATCTGTCAGGGGATTCTCTACCATTGTCTACCGTAAAACTACCTTCACTGGTCAATATATGTGTTGGGATTCTTACAGTTCCACACACTACAAGATTGCAACCTTATAAATAGGATCCGAGCTATTTGCTTACCATGCAAGCTTGATGCTGAAATAGGGTGCATTAAAGGCATCCTGCAGGGTAATGGCTATCCTGATGAGATCATTTCACATTGTATATCATGTTTTTTTCGAGGAAGTGACAAAGATGATCGACGATGGAAGGGCAGTGGATGTTATATACGTGGATTTCAGTAAGGCCTTTGACAAGGTCCATCGTGGCAGACTGGTACAGAAGGTAAAGTCGCACGGGATCAGAGGTGAGCTGGCAAGATGGATACAGAATTGGCTTGGTCATAGAAGACAGGGTAACAGTGGAAGGGTGCTTTTCTGAATGGAGAGCTGTGACTAGTGGAGTTCCGCAGGGATCAGTGCTGGGACCTCTACTGTTTGTAGTATACATAAATGATTTGCAGGAAAATGTAACTGGGCTAATTAGTAAGTTTGCAGACGACACTAAGGTTGGAGGAGTTGCAGATAGTGAAGAGGATTGTCAAAGGATACAACGGGATATAGATCAGTTGGAGGCTTGGGCGGAGAAATGGCAGATGGAGTTTAATCCGGACAAATGCGAGGTAATGCATTTTGGAAGGTCTAATACAGGCAGGAATTATACAGTAAATGGCAGAACCCTTAAGTGCATTGACGGGCAGAGGGATCTGGGTGTACAAGTCCACAGGTCACTGAAAGTGGCAACGCAGGTGGCTAAGGTAGTCAGGAAGGCATATGGCATGCTTGCCTTCATTGGCAGGGATATTGAGTATAAAAGCTGGGAAGTCATGCTGCAGCTGTATAGAACCTTGGTTAGGTCACAATTGGAATATTGCGTGCAATTCTGGTCGCCACATTACCAGAAGGATATGGAGGCGTTGGAGAGGGTGCAGAGGAGGTTTACCAGGATGCTGCATGGTGTGGAGGTTATTAGCTATGAGGAGAGGTTGGAGAAACTCAGATTGTTCTCACTAGAGCGATGGAGATTGAGGGGCGACTTGATAGAAGTTTACAAAATTATGAGTGGCATGGACAGAGTAGATAGAAGCTTTTTCCCAGGGTGGAAGAGTCAATTACTAGGGGACATAGATTTAAGGTGAGAGGAAAAAACTATAGAGGAGATGTGCGGGGCAAGTTTTTTTACGCAGAGGGTAGTGAGCGTTTGGAATTCGCTGCCAGAGGAGGTGGTGGAAGCAGGTACGATAGTGGTGTTTAAAAGGCAGCTTGACAAATACATGAATAGGATGGGAATAGAGGGATATGGACCCTGGAAGTGCAAAATGTTTTAGTTGACGGGCAATATGATCGGCGCAGGCTTGGAGGGCCGAAGGGCCTGTTCCTGTGCTGTACTTTTCTTTGTTCTTTGTTAAACCTGCAAACAGGCCCAAGGCCGTCACTTTCAGCCTTGAAAAGTGCCAAATCTACCTCAGATTACCGTGGCAGAGCAAGGTATCTCAAAAATTTGAGCAGCAGGCGAGGCTAGCTGTTTTATGCTGCTACTATGCAGTAGCAACACGAGTGGTGTTCGCCACTAACAGGATGCTGTTGAGCTACCGCCGGATATATATGAGAAGGTTTGTCCTCACTTCGCTACATCCACGTATGTATGGGGTGCCCAACTCAACAACAGTGATTCTGGACAACATGAAGTGGCCAAATGATTGGGCGAATTGTTATAACCAGTTTTGACCAAGTTTTCCATATACACAGTGAGCAAGGATTCAAGATCTTGAAAGTACAAACTGAATACCAATAATATGTTTGAGATTGGTGCACAGTCTATAACCAGAGGACATGGCCTCAGACTTAGAAAAGGGAAGGTTTTCATAGTTTACATAAAGTTTGTTTTCCACAAAGAATGGTGAACATAATGAATGGATTCCTCAGTGTTGCTGCCATACATTCTCACGTACACACAAACCAGGAATGAATCATTCCCTTTTGCTAACTGTGTCTATACAGGAACTTACTATGAGGCTGTACAGTAGCAGAAAATTGTGAATCAACTGGGATACTGTATCTGTTCAGGAGCTGACATTGAGATAGACAGGAGCTGCATAGTACCAGATAGGTGTGAATCATGCTGTATTTACTGTATGTATGCAGGAACTAATACAGTGACAAATATCAGCTTTACAATATCAAACAGCTGCATACTATTCCCTATTAGTCCAGTTTTTTGACAACAGGTTTTATTAGAAAACTTTCGAACTTAAAGTTTTGGTCATCGTGTCATTATCACACTCACCTTTTGCCATTTCTCCAACTGTTTGGTAACATAGCCTCTCTCATTCAGGTAAGAGAAGCCTTTTGGAATGGATAAAAACCTGAAAAAAAGAACCCCAGAAAATTTCTATCACAAACCCACTCAGCAACTTGGGAAAACATAGGTCAACCCACAGATTGGCACACTAAGGGAATTAAAGCCTCACCTATCTAGAAACACTGCTGGCCTTCGTTTTGTTTTGAGACGTCACCACACAAAACTGATGAGGCTGGTTGTCTCCTGCCATTTCCCTTCATTGCTGGGAGACGCCACAGCTTCTATTCAAAGTGGTTTAAACAATGCCAAGATTGGAACTTTGGCTGTTTCAATCCGTAACAATGTGTTAGTGCCTTGACCCAAGCTCCATCTTTTTTTTAAGGTATTTCATTTCTCACTTGCTCCTCGCCCTGTACAACCCTGAATCCAGTAGTTGTTGAGCACCATGTGAGCCTAGCCAGCGAGATAACACTGAAATGGAAGGGAGGGGTAGCAGAAAACTCTTAATTTGCTTTTCCCTTCCTGTAATGGAGCAACTAACCAGACCATGAGGCCAAAGGAGCAGGGTAGTCTAAATGAGGAGATGAGCACAGAAAGTTTGGATTAGTGGGAAGGGCAGGAAGGGACGGAGAGAGCAAGCGAAGAAAGAGAGAGAGAGAGAGAGAGAGAGAGAGAAAGAGGAGGAAAGAAAGAGGGGGAGAAGAGAGAGAGAGAGAGGAGAGAGAGAGAGGGGGAGGAGAGAGCGAAGAGAGAGAGAGAGAGAGAGGAGAGAGAGAGAGAGAGGGGGAGGAGAGAGCGAAGAGAGAGAGAGAGAAAATAAATGTGGATAGATGGAAGACAAGCAGGAAAACTCAAGAACTACTGTAACCCAAGAATTAAATGAGTTTAATGAGATAGGAGCAAGCTGATAACTATTTATTATTGACAGTTTGTGCCAGGCAGGCCTCAGTTTTAATGTCTTGCTGGAATGTCAGACTGTCAGCTAGCAGAAGTTGTGGGTGTAGATAAGACCCCCAGACTACTGAAGAAAAATACTCACCGAAGGAGCAGCAGCAAGCCCTTGTCTCCAAGGTGGGCTAAAGCTGGTTTCATCTGGATCAGTGCATGCAGATTAGCCTGGAAAATTATAATTGAATCAAAACAACAGCACAGAGAAAAGAATGGAACTCGCGATCCAGCTTTGCAGCCTGGCTGGATAGGAGATCCCCACAGACAAGCTCCCAGTTTTGCAGGGTTTGAACACAGAATTTAGGTTGACACTCAGTGAAGTTCTAAATGTGTGTTGAGATGTTAAACTGGGTCCCCATTTGCCTGTTCCGATGCTTCAGGTGAATGTTAAAGTTTGAGAGGATAATGAGGCACTGCAACAATTCTCTACCCTTCAAACCATACCATGCGATTTTTAAATGTGCAGTGGAACGTGTAAATGGAGGCTCGGTTGAACATCTCATACAGAAAGAATCGCACCTCTGACAATGCAGCACTCCCTCAGTACTGCACTGAAGTATCATCTAGATTATAAACTGGAGGGGTACTTGAACAAATGTTTCCTGAGTTGAGATCCAACTAGCTGAGGCAAGCTGACACTGAGCTCCAAAGGGCTCTATACCTACTCCTTGCAGAGCTTGATCTCCCAACACCACAATAATACAACAGTGAAGATAGTGGGAATAGTTAGAAAATACATCTTTTTTGCTTTCTTTTCCCTCCATGGCAAATGAAGTCACCAATTTTAAGCACTGTGCCCATACTCTATTCAAAATGACTATGAAAAGGTGAGTGATCACTGTCGTAGGTGACCGATAGCACCTTGTTTACACAGGCAGGAAGAGGCTAACTACTTACTGCTACGGACTTCAAGAAGCTAACTACCATTATTGAACCTGAGCATAAGATCAGAGCTGAAAGTAGTTTGGCCACTCCCCAGCCCCCTCCCACAAGATCATCTATATATTTGTCTTAATATTAAATCAGATGTCAAACAAACTGATGGCTCTGTTGGTGATAACAGTCCAGTGCCTTACTGACCATGACCACAGAGATCAGAAGGACCTCTGTGACTTTTTCATCCTTCTCATCAGTCCAAGGGCAATTATAATACCCTATGATTATCTCAGCTGAGTTTAGGGTACCTATACCAGGATGGGAAGCAATTTAATATTAGAAAATCTTGGCCAGGATGGAGATGCAAACACTACACACTGGGGTTCTTGCAACCACAAGAAATTAAACTAATCAATCTGTTCCCCAAAACTAATGAGTAGGTTGAGAATAAAGCCACATTTCTAAGCTTTGACTGATTTAGACATTCATTCCACACTTAGGCACACAGCTCACCTTGTCCTCGCAGGCCTCATCCAGGATTTCAAGCGCTTCTGAAGAGATGGTTTTATTTTTATCATGCAGCTGTGTCACGAGTAATTCTATGCCCCAGTTGCTGAAGAACTCCACGTTGGCCCGTAGTAAAACCCGCAAATGTTTTGTCGCATACAGCCTGCAGTTCTACACAAACACAGCAGTCAGACCAACACTGTGGTAAGAAACAGGAACTGTCTCTGGTCTAATCTAGTCTACTCCACTCAGAAATAATACAAATCAGGAATATGTTGCCCGGCAGCTGATACTAGCTGATTTCACTACGAAGGTGGTTCCATAGAGAGCAGATATTTCAGGTTTATGCCAGAGACACAGAATAAAAATGCATTCATATTTTACAACTCATTCTCGGGATGTAGGTATCACTGGTAGTTATTACCCATCACTAGTTTTTCCGAGATGGTGGGGTGGGCTACTGACTTAAACGCTGAATGTAGCAATTTGATACAAATGCGGTGACTGTCTTGACCCACTTCAGAGGGCAGTTTAGAGTCAACCACATTCATGTGGGACTGAAGTCACATTAGGCCAGGCCAGATAAGGAAGCTGAGGCTGCTGCCTGACTTGCCATGGCGAATAATTTTTCTGCATCCCACTTCACAGAGCGATCTAGCTTCTTTCAAGATCCTCTGTCAGATTGCTAGCTGGCAATGATTGGGAGGAGGGGAGCAAAAAAATATCCTTTCCCAACATCCATAAATAAGGGTGCCAACAGGGTGTTAGGAGGAAGAAACTGATCTCAGGACAATGTAGTCCAAACTTTATTGACAATTTACAGTATAAACTGGAGCCTACAATTCCAATCATGCATGTTGTCACCCATTCATTATTCCTTCTGCATCAGCATACATGCAAAATCTGGGACACAGAATTACAAAGGTCAAGTGAATGTGAATGAGATGTTAAACAAAAGATGCACAACCCATACAAGACACCTGCTCACCAATTCCAATCGTACTTACATCGGTACCTGACGTAAGGATTTTGGACAAGATAACCCTGGACAAGCCATCGCGGCTGTAGTCTAAAGTGGAGACAGTTAGCTTTAGCACATGGTCATAGTTCTTCAGAGAACAGAGGCTGAGTAAACTATGAAGAAGAGAGGGGAGAAATTAAACTGTGTCACCTTCAAAAGCCTGTGCAGGCACAACATTCAGCACCTCCCACACACCTCAGAATTAATTTCAAACTCCACAGCTTTTTCCACTTAATCACATACTTTACTTCAGTCCTTCTACCCAATGCTGCTATTACATTGCCTCTATGGGGCAGTCGCTTTTGCTGCCTCAGCAGAATTGATAAATTGTGTACCAGGGTCAGATTTTGTTGAAGCCTTTAAAAATGGCAGACAGGACCCGGACACTCAAATCCCACCCCCATTTCCAGGAGCTCCCATTTTTGCCAGCAAGGGGGTGAATTACAGGTGGGAAACGAGAACTCAGCAGGGCAATTTGAAATTAGTGCCGAGTTAAAACAGACCCCATTTTGGCTGCTCCAAGTTACAAATTGATAGAGGTGTAAATGCTCTTGAAGGGCAGATAAGGTCTGAAGTGCATGAACTGAAGTTATTTAAATCCCCAGCCCTTTAAACACGGGGGAAAAAACCCCACAGCCTGCAGCTGTCAGGGTAAAAAAGAAAACGAGCTCATGCTTGCTATAGTGCATTGATCAACAGGTCATCTTAGTATAACTTAAAAAAAAAATTACCATCTGTTTCTGTAGTTTCAATAGACTTCATTGCCAACATTTCCCAAGGGCTCTAATTGGAACTGGACCCATTATGAATGCTTGGCTGACTTTCAAAATCTCCAAAACCACATATCCCAGCAGAAGGGTCGAGTTCACATTTTGATTGTCAGTTTTGAGGGGCTATTAATGGATTAGCTGTCTTTGAGAGGTTACAGAATCACAGAATTCTTACAGTCTGTGCTAGCTTTCCCAAGGAACAATTTAACTACTGCCACTCCCCTGCCTCCTCTATTCTTACTTTTCAAATAACAATCCAAATCCCTCTTGAATGCATCAATTGAGCCTGCCCTCAACATAATCTCAGACAGTGTAGTCCAGGTCCCAACCACTCACTGCTTGAAATAGTTCTCATGTCTCCATTGCTTCCTATGCCAATTACCTTAAATAATTACCCTCTGGTTCTCAATCCTTCCACCAAAGTGAATAGCTTTTCCCTATCTATTTTGTCCAGACCCCTCATGCTTTTGAATACCTCTATCAAATCTCCTCTCAACCTTCTCTTCTCCAAGGAAAACAGTTCCAACTTCTCCAATCTGCCTGCATAACTGAAATTCCTCACCCCTGGAATCATTATCGTGAATCTTTTCTACACTCTAATGCCTTAAACATCTTTCCGAAAGCGTGGTGTTCAGAACTGGACTCAATATTCCAGCTGAGTCCGAACCAGTGTTTTATACATGTTTAACATAACTTTCTTGCTTTTGTACTCTATGCCCCTATTAACAAAGCCTATGATACTGTATGTTTTATTAACCACTTGCTCAAGCAGTCTTGCCATCTTCCATGAGTTATGCATACATACACCCAAGTCCCTCTACTCCTTGCATCTCTTTTAGAATTGCACCCCTTATTTTACATCTCCTCTCTGCATTCTTCCTACCAAAATGAATTGCTTCACACTTCTGAGCATTGAATTTCAGCAAAATTGTGGAGGAGGCAGGTTCAATTGAGAGATTTAAAAGGGAATTGGATCACTATCTGAAAAGAAAAAAATGTGCAGGGGTACGGAGAGTGGCACTAGGTGAATTGCTCTTGTAGACTGCCAGCACTGACATGACAAGTCTAATGGCCTCCTTCTGTGCTGTCACCACTCTGCAATAGTTAGGCTATTGACAGAAGAATGAAACAAAGAAAAATGGAGGAAAAAAGAGGCAGTGGCATAGTGGTATTATCACTGGGCTAGTAATCCAGAGACCCAGGGTAATGCTCTGGGGACTGGGTTTGATTGTCATAAAAACCCATCTGGCTCACTAATGTCCTTTAGGGAAGGAAATTTGCCATCCTAACTTGGCCTGGCCTACATGTGACTCCAGATCCACAGCAATGCGGCTGACTCTTAAATGCCCTTTGAAATGGCCTAGCAAGCCGCTCAGTTGTATCACACCACTACAGAAAATTTGACCTACGCCACATAAACTGCAGCGGTTCAAGAATGCAGCTCACCACTAGCTTCTCAAGGGCAATTAGGGATAAGCACTAAATGCTGGTTTAGCCAGCGATGCTCACATCCCATGAATGAACAAAAACAATTACGCATAATCCGCCACACTTTTTTTATTCTTTCAGAGATGTGGGCATTGCTGGCTAGGCCAGCATGTACTACCCATCCCTAACTGCCCTTGAGAGAAGGTGTTGACAAGCCACCTTCTTGAACTGCTGCAGTCCATGTGGTGTAGGTACACCCACAGTGCTGTTAGGGAGGGAGTTCTTGGATTTTGATCCAAAGTTTGGATTTTGACACCTGTAAGGCAGAGCAGTTGCTTGCTCATCAAATACATCAGGTGTTGCTGTGGGGAGGTGGTAGGCACCAGGCACCCCTGCACAGAGATTGGCAAATTGACAGAAAATCACTTGTGCATCTACCAGCTGGCATGACTGCCACTCTCCAACAGTAAGACGCTATCACTGAAAATTTCCCACCCAGTCAGCACTCGAAAGAGGAAAGGTAACCTAACATTTTTGGTTTGACTATTTGTGGATGAGTTTTCGGTTTAACCCTGCATTTGCTTTGAGTTTAACATTTTAGGTGTGACCCCTCCCTTATTCAGCTGTCCGTATGGGATAGATTTCTGGCATTTGTGCTTTATTTATTTATTAAACCTCAAATTTACACCGATCACAACTTACCACTGGAACATGTTGCATTTCTCCAAAACCTTGACCCCGTGCGGATGAGAGGAGAGGGTACCGATGATCAGAAAGTAGTGCTGGCTGAGGGTGCTGAGTAAACCATTGTTCTGCAGGCTTCGCTCGTGTTTCAGGCCAGAGGAGGGAGAGACCCACTGCACAATGTCTTTCACCAGCTCCTCCAGGTATGTCTGACCATCCTGTCACAATTTGCAACAAATTAAAAAGGAAGATGAGTTCTGCCTGTCTGGAATAGTAACGTCTAGAAAGCAGCACCACTAGCCAGAGGTGAAACACTTGCTCATTCCATCATCCATTCACACCTGACTCTAATTTGGAATTTGAGAGATGAGGACTCATTCTGTAAAACGGACTGGTAACAGTCAACATATCTGTATAGGGTGAACTGTTAAGTTTCATACCCTTACGCCCTCATCTCAATGAATTTCGGGCTCGGCATGATGCTGAACTCTTCTTCCGCCGTCTTCGTCTCCGTGCTCACTTCTTTGGGCAGGAGTCCTCTCCCCGTTCAACGGATCCTTTTACCCACCTCCAATATTCTCCCTCCACTTGGACCCCTCCCTCTGGATTCTTACCTTCTCTTGATCTTTTCATTGAGAACTGTCGGCGTGACATTAGCCGTCTCAATTTCTCTGCTCCTCTCACCCATTCTAATCTGTCTCTCTCTGAACTCACTGCACTCCGTACTCTCAGGTCCAACCCCAACATTGTCATCAAACCCGCTGACAAGGGTGGTACTGTTGTTGTCTGGCGCATTGACCTCTACCTCGCGGAGGCTGAGCGTCAACTCGCAGACGTTTCCTCCTACCTTTCCCTGGACCATGACCCCACCACAGAACATCAAGCCATTGTTTCCAGGACTGTCACTGACCTCATCTCCTCTGGAGATCTTCCTCCCACAGCTTCCAACTTGATAGTCGCCCAACCTCGGACGGCCCGCTTCTACCTCCTACCCAAAATCCACAAACAGAACTGTCCTGGCAGACCGATCGTGTCAGCCTGTTCCTGCCCCACGGAACTCATTTCTCGTTATCTTGACTCCCTTCTCTCTCCCCTTGTCCAGTCCCTTCCCACCTACATCCGTGATTCCTCTGACACCTTACGTCACATCAACAATTTCCAGTTCCCTGGCCCCAACCGCTTCCTCTTCACCATGGATGTCCAATCCCTCTACACCTCCATCCCCCACCAGGATGGTCTGAGGGCCCTTAGCTTCTTCCTTGAACAGAGGCCCCAACAATCCCCATCCACCACTACTCTCCTCCGTCTGGCTGAACTTGTTCTCACACTGAACAATTTCTCCTTTAACTCCTCTCACTTCTTCCAAATAAAAGGTGTGGCTATGGGTACCCGCATGGGCCCCAGCTATGCCTGTCTCTTTATGGGGTATGTGGAACATTCCTTGTTCCAGTCCTACTCCGGCCCCCTCCCACAACTCTTTCTCCGGTACATCGATGATTACTTCGGTGCTGCTTCATGCTCTCGTCGGGACCTGGAAAAATTTATTAATTTTGCTTCCAATCTCCACCCCTCCATCATCTTCACATGGTCCATCTCTGACACTTCTCTTCCCTTCCTTGACCTCTCTGTCTCAATTTCTGATGATAGACTGTCCACCAATATCCATTACAAGCCTACCGACTCCCACAGCTACCTCGATTACAGCTCCTCACACCCCGCTTCCTGTAAAGACTCCATCCCATTCTCTCAGTTCCTTCGCCTCCGTCGCATCTGTTCTGATGACGCTACCTTCAAAAACAGCTCCTCTGACATGTCCTCCTTCTTCCTTAACCGAGGTTTTCCATCCACGGTCGTTGACAGGGCCCTCAACCGTGTCCGGCCCATATCCCGCGCATCCTCCCTCACGCCTTCTCCTCCTTCCCAGAAACATGATAGGGTCCCCCTTGTCCTCACTTATCACCCCACCAGCCTCCGCATTCAAAGGATCATCCTCCGCCATTTCCGCCAACTCCAGCATGATGCCACCACCAAACACATCTTCCCTTCACCCCCCTTGACGGCATTCCGTAGGGATCGTTCCCTCCGGGACACCCTGGTCCACTCCTCCATCACCCCCTACTCCTCAACCCCCACTTATGGCACCTCCCCATGCCCACGCAGAAGATGCAACACCTGCCCCTTCACTTCCTCTCTCCTCACCGTCCAAGGGCCCAAACACTCCTTTCAAGTGAAGCAGCATTTCACTTGCATTTCCCCTAACTTAGTCTACTGCATTCGTTGCTCCCAATGCGGTCTCCTCTACATTGGAGAGACCAAACGCAAACTGGGCGACCGTTTTGCGGAACACCTGCGGTCTGTCCGCAAGAAAGACCCAAACCTCCCTGTCGCTTGCCATTTTAACACTCCACCCTGTTCTCTTGCCCACATGTCTGTCCTTGGCTTGCTGCATTGTTCCAGTGAAGCCCAACGCAAACTGGAGGAACAGCACCTCATCTTCCGACTAGGCACTTTACAGCCTTCTGGGCTGAATATTGAATTCAACAACTTTAGATCTTAAACTCCCCCTCCCCCCATCCCCACCCCGTTTCTTTTCCCCCCCCACCCGCCTTTTTTTTTAATAATTTATATAGATTCTTCTTTCCCCACCTATTTCCATTATTTTTAAATCTAAAACTAAAACCTTTAGTCTTTCCACCCCACCCCCACTAGAGCTGTACTTTGAATATCCTGTTTTCCATTCTTAATTAGCACTTTTCTCAGACAAAGACCACCACCTTCAACACCTCTTTGACCCTTTTGTCTCTGACATCTTTTGATTATCTTCTCACACCACACCCTCAATGTGTCTCTTCCCCCCCACCCACCTTAAACCAATTTATATTTCTCCCTTGTTGAAACTATGCTTCAGTTCTGCCGAAGAGCCATGAGGGCTCGAAACGTTGACTGATTTCTTCTCCGCCGATGCTGCCAGACTTGCTGAGTTTTTCCAGGTAATTCTGTTTTTATTTTGTTTTGGATTTCCAGCATCCGCAGTAGCTTTTAGCTTTTTGTTTTTAAACTCAACTGTTAACTTGGAGAGAAGCTAAATATTCCTCCTTATCTGGGAATGCTCACAGTTTGAGAGAAAAGACCAAGATGGTTGTTCCACATGTGATCCCTCTTACTGCTAGTTTCCAGACTGTTTCTCCATCCCATTATTCCCATGTCTCTACATTTTGTTGGTACTAGGAAACTATTCTGCTGTATTTTCATCTTGTCCCTTTTAATACGCTATCCTTGAAATAAAAAGTCTTATACACTGTTCCTCTTTCCGTATCTTCACTGTATTAAAATCACCACCTCGAACTTCAACTCACTTTTTCTCAGGGCCTTCAAACTATGGAACTCCTCCCACTTCCCTTAAATTTTCCCCTTTCTTCTACAACCTATGACTTTTAAAACCCAAATCACTAAGTACTACAACCTCAATTCACCTCATCTTCTCTGTAACTCCCTTCAATCTGAACTATTTCTCTGGGTTTCCCAATTAGCAAACAGACCCTTCTGTGTTGTAACTATTTTGTGAACACAACGCTGTTCACATCCAGAATTAGTAAGTCCAAGTTTTGGATTGTCCTGTATAAAAATTCTTTGCTGCATGGGCAGAGTAAGAAGCTGGCAAGCTCACCTCATTAGACTCAAGCAGGAACTCAGTGAACTGGCAGCCCACCACAGTCAGCTGCTTTCCCATAACATGATCCAGCTCCATGTTAGCGTACAGCTTACCACTGGGCTTGTAAAAATATAGCAATCGGCGCACAAATCTAAACAAGGAGGAAAGATAGAAGCAGTGATCAATGCAAGAGAAAAACAACTGGGTGAAGAGAGAAAGATACACTTCCTCTAAATTCAGTAGGTAGATTTAGGTTATAGAGTTGACTGAGGGAATTGTTACTTAGTAAAAGTTTCAAACAAGTTAAAAATAAGTTCAGAATAAGAGGGGAAGTCTGCTAGTATTTTTCATTTAAAGGGGTATTAAAGAATAGAAATTACCAGTGAGGACATTGAAAGGTAGGGTACAAACAGGTTGAAAAAGCAATTAGATATGTTTCTAGAGTGAAGGGGTTGAGAGATATGATGAGAAGGTGGAATTGAGAGATATTGTGAGAAGTTGGGATTGAGGAACACAATGAGAAGGTGGGAAAGTGGGATTGAGGGGCATGGTGTAAAAGAGGTTTGACGAATATGGTGTGATGTTGGGTTGGTAGAGTTAATTCAAAGAGATTGCCTTACTGGGGATATTGGCACTTGTCCTGTTAAAAAACTTACGTCCTGTCTCTAGACAGTCAGCAGAAATGCCCAGCTCCCCAATGTTGGACATCAGCACAGCCCACACTAACCTGTGTAATTGTTCATCTTTGTAGTTCCGCAGGTTTATGTTTGGCCACTGCAGAAGGACAGACGCAGACAAGGTATTAATGTCAAAAAAAAAGAATCCGAGAAAAACACTCACTGGCACTTAGAATACAGACATGCAAGATACAGGAGAATTTTTGGGTCTCAAATATTCTTTTTATTCATTCATGGGATGTAGGCGTCACTGATGAGCCCAGCATTTATTACCCAGATCTAATTGCCCTTGACAAAGTGGTGGCGAGCTGCCTTCTTGAACTGCTGCAGCCCATGTGGTGTTGGTACACCCACAGTGTGTTAGGGAGGGAGTTCCAGGGTTTTGACCCAGTGACAGTGAAGGAACGGTGATATATTTCCAAGTCAGGATGGTGAGTGGTTTCCAGGTGGTGGTGTTTCCCATGCATCTACAGCCCTTGCTCTTTTAGATGGATTTAGTGGTTGCAAGTTTGGAAGGTGTTGTTTAAGAAGCCTTGGTGAGCTCCTGCAGTGCATCTTGTGGATGGTACACACTGCTGCAAACTGTGCATCGGTGGTGGAGGGATGAATGTTTGTGGATGGGGTGTCAATCAAGCGGGCTGTTTTGTCCTCGATGATGTCAAGTTTCTTGAGTGTTGTTGGAGCTGCACTCATCCAAGCAAATGGGATCTTTCTGGGATCTGTCATTTCTTCCAAATAGCAATAACAGCCCTGAGTTTGGACTAGTGTCTAAATTTAATTTTGATTTTCCTTCTTCTCAAAACTATCTGCTTTTGTTGTTGTCCCCATCAAATACTCCCAGGGCAGGTACAGCACGGGGTTAAACACAGTAAACCTCCCTTTACACTCCCATCGAACACTGCTAAAGCCAGTCTAGTCTGGGTCTCCTACTGACATTTTCACAGTAATTAGCACCAAATTTAAAAAGTAATAGAAAAGTCCCAGTGATTTCTTCATACTTCTACCTTAAGAATGGTCGAGATTAAGTTCCAATTCCACCTAAGGTTATCCTTGTTATTCAGTACATCACTGTCTCGCAGGTTCTGCATCATTGCCTCCTCTGTGTCCTAGAAAACAATGCAACATTGTGGAGAAGGAATGTATGCCAGGGAACACATACTGATCATCACCTTAAACAGCACATATACAGGGATAAAATAAAAAAAAATCTGCCCTATTTTTAAATCTAAAATAAAAATAAAAAATTCTGGCACTGTTGACAACTCCTATTGGTGGTGATGACTGAGAGTAAGCTGGCAGAACGGTCATCAAATGTGTTGCATTTTCCTGCTTTTTGCAGAGAGGACATCTCTGGACAAATTTCCAATATTGCCAGGTAGATGTCATTTGGTAGCTGTACTAGAGCAGCTTGGGTGGAAGTGCAGATAGTTCTGGAGCACACACCTTCAGCACTAGGGCCAGGAAGCTGTCAAGACCCATAGACTTTGCTGTATTTTAGCTATTTCTTGATTTTTAGAAGTTCTTTCATGGAATGCAAGTGTTGCTGGTTAGGCCAGCATTTATTGCCCATCCCTCATTGCTCTTGTTCAGAGGGCAACCACATTGTGTCACATGTAGGCCAGACCAGGTAAGGTCCGCAGATTTCCTTCCCTAAAGGACATTGTAAAAACCCATCTGGTTCACTAATCAGCAATCGATGGTCACCATCAGACTTTTAATTCCAGAAATTTATTGAATTCAAATTTTACCATCTGCCATGGTGGGATTCGAACCTGGGTCCCCAGAGTATTACCCTGGGTCTCTGGAACACTAGTCCAGTGACAATACCACTATGCCAGTGACAGTGACAATGAAGGAACGGCCAATACAGCTTCAAGTCAGAATGGGCTGTGACTATGAGTGGTGATGTTCCCATATGTCTGCTGCCCATGTCTAGGTGGCAGGGGTCACAGGTTTGGAAGGTGCCATGAAAGAAACTTGGTGAGCTGCTGCAGTACATTTTGTAGAGTACTGCCAACTGTGTGTCAGTGTTGGAGATGGATGGGGCTGTGATTCAAGCGGATTGCTTTGTCCTGGATGGTGTTGAGCTTGTGTTTTTGGAGGTTCACTCATCCAGGCAAGTGGAGAATATTCCATCACACTCCTGACTTGTGTCCTGCAGATGATGGACAGGCTTTGGGTGGTCAGGAGGCCAGTTACTTGCTGCAGAATTTCCAGTCTCTGGCCTGTTCTTGCAACCACAGTATTTATATGGCTGGTCCAGTTAAATTTTCTGGTCAATGGTAGACCCCAGGATGTTGATAGTGGGTGATTCATTGATGGTAATGCCAATGAAAGTCAAGATGAGATGGTTAGATTATCTCGTTTGAGATGATCATTGCCTGGCTCTTGAATGTCACTTGCCACGTAACAGCCCAAGCTGAATGCTGCCCAGGTCAAGGAGCAGCTGGTGTCGTTGACGTGTATTCTCAAGGATGAAAGCTACATAGATAGCATGTTTCAGAAGGTGGTCATCCCGCAGCTTAAGAAAGAGGGAGACTGGGTGGCCGTCAGATGGACAGGACAGGCAAGGCAAGTAGTGCGGCAGACCCTGAGGACATCCCACTTTCTAACAGGTACTCAGTCCTGAGTACCAATGAGGGAGAGGGATCCTCTGAAGATAGCAGTCAGACTCATGACCAGAGCACCATGGTTGGCTCAGCTGTGCAGATAGGGTGAGAAAAGACAGCAGAGCAATAGTGGTAGGGGATTCTATACTTAGGGGAACAGACATGCACTTCAGTGCTCGCAGATGGGATTCCAGGATGGTATGTTGCCTCCCTGGTGCAAGGGTATGGATATCATTGAGTGGCTTCAGAGCATTCTGGAGGGTGAGGGTGCACAGCCAGAAGTCATGGTTCACATTGATACCAAGGATATAGATAAAGAAAGGGATGAGGTCCTGCAGGCTGAGTTCAGGGAGTGAGGAAAGGGATTAGCAAGCAGGACCTCGAAAGTAATCATCTCTGGTTTACATCCAAGGGCATGAGCTGGCGAGTAAGGAAATAGGAGAATACATCAGATGAATGTGTGTCTGGAGAGATGGTGCAGGAGGGAAAGCTTCAGATTTCTAGAACATTGGGCTCCGGTTCTGGGGAAGGTGGGATCTGCACAAGCAGGACAGCCTATATCGGAATAGGACCGAGACGAACACCCTTGCAGGGAGATTTGCTAGTGTTGTTGGGGAGGGTTTAAACTAGATTGGCAGAGGGATGGGAACCTGAGGGCAAATTCAGATAGGACAAATTCAGAGCAGGGAGCAGGGGACAGAAAATTAGTGAGTGACTTTGAAAGACAGATGAAGCAAAGTTTAAAAGGTTTACAGCACAGGAATTTGACAATGTTAAAAGGTATTTATTTAAATACAAGTAGAATAGCAAACAAAGCCAATGAATTCAGGAGCCAGACAGACACATGGCAGCATGGTATCATTGCTATAATGGAAACATGGCTTAAAGAGGGGCAAAAATGGCAGCTCAACACCCCTGGATACAAAGTTTTCAGGCAGGATAGAGAAGGGCTAAAAAGGTGGGGATATAGCACTATTGGGTAAAGAATCAATTACAGCTGTGAGGAGGGATGATCTACTAAATGAAGCATCAAATGAGGCTATATGGGTTGAGCTCAGAAATAAGAAGGGAGCAGCCACTCTCCTCGAGTGTCCTCCAGATCCCCAAATTGTGAGGGAGATAAAAGAGCAAATATGTGGGCAAATTTCTGAGCGCAAATATAATAGGGCAATAATAATTGGGCACTTCAACAATATGAATATCAACTGGGATACGAAGTGTAATAGGCACAAGAGGGCACAAAATTTTTGAACAGCATTCAAGAGAACTTATTAGCCAGCACGTAACAAGCCCAATGAGAGGGGGCACAATTTTAGATTTAGTCTTAGCAAATCAAGCTGGGTAAGTAATGAAGTAGCAGGAGGTGACCATTTTGGAGATAGTGACCATAATAGTTAGATTTAGCATAATTATGGAAAATGATAAAGATAGAACAGGTGTTAAAGTTTTAAATTGGGGAAAGACAAATTTTACAAAGCTGAGCGCAAGTGGACTGGTTACAGCTACTTGAAGGGAAAACAGTGACAGACCAGTGGGAGGCAGTCAAAAGAGATTCTACAGGCACAGTGTAGACATGTCCCCACAAAGAAAAAAGGCGGTTCTGCCAAATCTAGAGCCCTCTGGTTATTCTAGATGCACAAAGGTAAGATAAAGCAGAAAAAGAAAGCTTATGACAGTCACAAAAAGCTTAATACTGTAGAAAGCCTAAGAGAATATAGAAAATACAGGGGTGAAGCGAAAAAAAGGTAATTAGGAAAGCAAAGAGAGGATATGAAAAAATATTGGCAGGTAAAATCACAGAAAACCCAAAGATGTTTCACCAGTACATTAAGAGCAAGAGAATAACTAAGGTAAGGGTAGTGCCTATTAGAGATGTACATGGTAATTTGTGCGTTGACACTGAAGATGTGAGCAGGCTTCTCAATAAGTACTTTGTCTTTGTTTTTGTCTTCACTAAAAGAGGGAGGATGAAGACATTCTAGTTAAAGAGGAGTGGGAAATATTACATACAATAAGCATAGCAAGAGAGGAAGTACTGGAGCGACTGACATCCTTGAAAGTGGATAAATCACCAGGGATGGATGGATTGTATCCTAGAGAAAGCCAATAAGGAAACAGATGTTCCGAGGATCATTTTCCAATCCTCACTAGATATGGGCGAGGTACCAGAGTATTGGAGGTCCGCGAATGTTGTACCATTATTTAAAAAGGGTGTGAGGGATAGGTCAAATAATTATAGGCTGGTCAGTCTGACTTTGGTGGTGGGCAAATTATTAGAATCAGTTCTGAGACAGGATAAACTGTCACAGAAAGGAATGGCTTAATCAAGGATCGTCTGCATAGTTTTGTTATGGGAAGTCTCTGAAGGCGAAGGGGCATGTTAGTGGGGTGGCGAAAAAGGCATATGGGACACTTGCCTTTATCAATCAAGGCATAGATTACAAAAGTAGGGAGATCATGTTGGCGTTGTATAGAACCTTGGTGAGGCCACAGCTGGAGTACTGTGTGCAGTTCTGGTCGCCACATTATAGGAAGGATGTGATTGCACTGGAGGGGGTGCAGAGGAGATTCACCAGGATGTTGCCTGGGATGAAACATTTAAGTTATGAAGAGAGGTTGGATAGACTTGGGTTGTTTTCGTTGGAGCAGAGAAGACTGAGGGGCGACCTGATCGAGGTGTACAAGATTATGAGAAGCATGGACAGGACGGATAGGGAGCAGCTGTTGCCCTTAGCTGAAGGGTCAGTCACAAGGGGACATAAGTTCAAGGTGAGGGGCAGGAGGCTTAGGTGGGGGGATGTGTGGAAAAGCGTTTTTACCCAGAGGGTGGTGACGGTCTGGAATGCACTGCCTGGGAGGGTGGTGGAGGCAGGTTACCTCACATCCTTTTAAAAAGTACCTGGATGAGCACTTGGCATGTCATAACATTCAAGGCTATGGGCCAAGTGCTGGTAAATGGGATTAGGTAGGTAGGTCAGGTGTTTCTCACGTGTCGGTGCAGACTCGATGGGCCGAAGGGCCTCTTCTGCACTCTGTGATTGTGAAGTTTATGCCTTACCAACTTAATTGAATTTTTTGAGGAAGTGACAAGGAGGACTGATGAGGTTAGTTCAGTGGATGTTGTATACATGGATTTTAGTAAGGCATTTGACAAGGGCCCACATGGCAGACTGGTCAGAAAAGTAAAAGCCCATAGGGTGCAGGGGAATGTGGCGAGTTGGAACCAAAATTGGCTCAGCAACAGGAAACAAAGGGTAAAGGTTGATGGATGCTTTTGTGAATGGAAGACGGTTTCCAGTGCCGTTCCACAGGGCTCAATGTTGGGCCCCTTGCGGTTTGTTGAATGTATTAATGATTTGGGCTTAAATGTGGGATTTGTGATTTGGAAATTTGCAGATGACACACAAATTGGCTGTGTAGTTGATAGTGAAGAGGACAGCTGTTGTCTCCAGAATGATATCAATGGTTTGGTGCAGTAGGCATAAAAGTGGCAGATGGAATCCAATCCAGAGAAGTGTGAGGTAATGCATTTGGGGAGGGCAAACAAAGCAAGGTAATACATAATAAATGGGAGGGTACTGGGATAGGTAGAGGAAGTGAGAGGCCTTAGAGTGCATATCCACAGGTCCCTGAAGGTGGCAGGACAGGTGGATATGGCGGTAAAGAAAGCACGTGGGATGCTTTCCTTTATTGCACAAGGTATTGAATACAAAAGCAGGAATGTAACGATGGAACTGTTTAAAACGCTGGTTAGGCAACAGCTGGAATTTGTGTACAAAGTTCTGGTTGCCACATTACAGGAAGGACATAATTGCTCTGGAGAGAGTATAGAGGAGATTTACAAGAATATTGCCAAGGCTTGAAAATTGCAGCTATGAAGATTGGATAGGCTGGGGTTGTTTTCCTTGGAACTTAGGGGGCTGAGGGATGACCTGAGGTGTACAAGATTAGGAGGGGTCCAGATAGAGTTTCCCCTAGCGAGAGGTCAATTACCAGGGGGCACAGATTTAAGGTAATTGGTAGAAGGGTTAGAGAGAACATGAGGAAAAACTTCTTCACCCAGGGGGTGGTGGGTATTTGGAATTCGCTGCCTGGTTTGGTGGTGGAGGCAGAAACATTCAACTCATTTAAAAGGTACCTAGATCTGCACCTAAAGTACTGTAATCTGCCAGGCTACGGACCAGCTGCTAGAAGGTGGGATTAGAATGGGCAGCTAGTTGTTATTTTTTCTTTTTCAGCTGGCATTGGGCTGAATGGCCTCTTTGTGCCGTAACCTTTCTATGGTATGTTTGTAGGTCTTGCTACATGTGGATACGGACTACTTCAGTATCTCAGGAGTCATGAATTGCGCTGAACACTGCATGAACATCAGTGAAGATCCCCACTTCTGACCTTGAGATGGAGGGAAGGTCATTGTTGAAGACAGTTCGGCCTAGAAACTAACCTGAGGAACTCCTGCAGCGACGTCCTGTAGCTGAGGTGATTGACCTCAAACAACCACGAACGTTTTATCCTTTGCACTAGTATAATTCCGACTAGCACAGAGTTATCCCCCCCGATTTCCACTGACTTTAATTTTGCCATGGCTCCTTGATAGCACACTTAGTCAAATGCGGTTGTGATGTCAAGGGCAGTCACTCTCACTATTTATGTCCATATTTAGACCAAGGTCTGGAATCGAGGGTCCCTGGTGGAACCCAAACTGACCGCCAATGAGGAGGTTGTTGGTGTTTAAGTGCGGCTTGATAGCACTGTCGACCCTTCTGTGATGAGCGAGAGTAGACATGCGTTGGATTTGTCCTACTTTTTGTGAATAGGACATACCTGGGCAATTTTCCACATTGCTTGGTAGATGCCAGTGTTATAGCTGTACTGGAACAGCTTGGCTAGCGACGCAGCTAATTCTGGAGTATGTCTTCAGTACTACAGCCAGAATGTTGTCAGTGCCCCATAGCTATATCCAGTGCCTTCATTCGTTTCTTGATTTCATGTGGAACAAACCAAATTAGCTGTAGATCGGCATCTGTTATGTTGGGAACTTCAGGGGGAGGCCAAGAGGGGTCATCTATTCGGCACTTCTGGCTGAATTTGGTTGCAAATGCTTCAGCTGTGCCTTTTGTCGCCTTCCCTGCTGGGTCTGTCCTGCTGGTGGGACAGGACATATCCATGGATAGTGATGAAGGAATCTGGGACATTGGCTACAAGGTATGAATTGATGAGTATGACTATGTTAGGCTGTTGCTTGACTAGTCTGCAGGCCAGTTTACCAAATATTCTCATAAGTCCCAAGCTGTTGGTGAGGATGACTTTGCAGGGTTGTCCGGGCAGCGTGTACCTTTGCAGTTTCCAGTGCCTAGGACTATGCTGGATGGTCTCTTCAGCAGCAGTTTGAGAACTTGAGGAATTTTACCTTACAGTCTGCACATGGTGCGGAATTCAACTGTTACATGCCCTCCCACTAAAATGGTGAGTAACTCTGCTACAAAGTGCCCTATATCTGACAGTGGAACATGAATATCGATTTACTTCTACACTAAACACTTGTACCCCCACCTCCCAACAAAAATTAATAATTGAGTGGTCCCCTCCCATCCTTGCTTACTTGCGCAACAGATGAAACTGAATTACATCAAAACACATACAACGCTGGATTCGAACCGCCACTCAAGATTCACAGAAAAGCTTGTGCCAGTGACCTTATTTGCATATTTCAAAAATGCTCACTGCATCAAGTTTGCAAAATGCTCTACCATTTTACCTTCAAGACAAAGATGTCTCTCTGGAAACGGAGGTGGTGATCCCGCTTTTGGGCGGTGGAGCCATTTTGATGTGTAATATGATCCAAGTACAGGCTGTAGGGTTTTGCACCACGCTTCTTCATTTCATGAAAACGCTTCAGGCAGTTCACAGCTGCACTGGCTCGTCTGTTATTAAGTCAATAAGAAAATTAAGTCAGAGTAAAATAGTAAATTCTCCTGTTTATAGATGATACTGTGATCCCTGCCATATGCTTTATATAATTAAAATGAAACATCAGGAGAATAAACACCCAGAATCACATGACCAACATGGAATGCGACTTCTTCTTTAGTCATCATAAACGAGCAGCTCTGTCATTGTTCTCCTGAACTTTACTCCTACTCCCGAGCTCCCAATACACTGCCCTTCATACTCTTGCTCAGTGGTGTCAGCTTTTTGCTAAGAGTTTATAGAAATTGCTTGCCTTAAAATAATATTCACTCCTGTGTATCCATAAATAGCTTCCAGCTTCTTAGTGACTGAGGCAGATTCAATCATGGCTTTCAAAGGAGATTTGGATATGCACCTTAAGGGAAAAAATCTGCTGGGCTACAGGGAAAGGGTGGGTGAAATTGCTTGTAGAGAGCCAGCATGGCTTTTTTTAAAAATTCATTCACAAGATGTGGGCTTCGCTGGCTGGGCCACCATTTATTGCCCATCCCTAGTTGCCCTTGAGAAGGTAGTGAGCTGCCTTCTTGAACTGCTGCAGTCCATGTGGTGTAGGTACACCCACAGTGCTGTTAGGGAGGGAGTTCCAGGGTTTTGACCCAGCAACAGTGAAGGAACGGTGATATATTTCCAAGTCAGGATGGTGAGTGGCTTGGAGAGGAACTTCCAAGTAGTGGTGTTCCCGTCTATCTGCTGCCCTTGTTCTTCTAGATGGTAGTGGTTGGGGTTTGGGAGGTGCTGTCTAAGGAGCCTTGGTGAATTCCTGCAGTGCATCTTGTAGATGGTACACACTGCTGCTACTATGTGTTGGTGGTGGAGGGAGTGAATGTTTGTGGATGTGGTGCCAATCAAGCGGGGCTGCTTTGTCCTGGACAGTGTCAAGCTTCTGAGTGTTGTGGGAGCTGCACTCATCCAGGCAAGTGGGGAGTATTCCATCACACTCTTGACTTGTGCCTTGTAGATGGTGGACAGGCTTTGAGGAGTCAGGAGGTGAGTTACTCATCACACGATTCCTAGCCTCTGACCTGCTCTAGTAGCCGCAGTACTTTTACGCCTAGTCCAGTTCAGTTTCTGGTCAATAGTAACTCTAAGGATGTTGATAGTGGGGGCTTCAGTGATGGTAATGACATTGAACATCAAGGGGTGATGGTTGGATTCTCTCTTGTTGGGGATGGTCATTGCCTATCACTTGTGGTGCGAATGTTACCTGCCACTTGTCAGCCCAAGCCTGGATATTGTCCAGGTTTTGCTGCATTTGGACATGGACTGCTTCAGTATCTGAGGAGTCACGAATGATGCTAAACATTGTGCAATCGGCAGCAAACAGTTCTGATAAGTCAAATAGTCTCCTTCTGTGCTGTAATCATTCTATGGTATTGTACCACCTGTGCAAGTTTCAGGTCCTGCACAAGTACAGTACACAGCCATAAAAGAGAAGAATTCACTTCTGTCTGATACGGTGTGTCAGTTTCAAATTACTCAGTCTCAAGGAACTCACAAAGCCTCCTTAGACAGTACCTGCCAAACCCACGACCACTACCATCTAGAAGGACAAGGGCAGCAGACACATGGGAACACCACCACCTGAAAATTCCCCTCCAAGCCACTCACCACCCTGACTTGGAAATATATCACTGTTCCTTCACTGTCCCGGGGTCAAAATCCTGGAACTCTCTCCCTAACAGCACTAAGTGTGTACCTACACCACATGGACTGCAGTGGTTCAAGGCGGCTACTCACCACTGCCTTCTCAAGGGCAATTAGGGATGGACAATAAATGCTGGCCCAGCCAGTGGAGCCCACATCCCATGAATGAATATAAAAAAAAAATTCATCAGGACAATAGAGTGGCCAGTACTAGAATGAAGATGAGTTATGACATTGAGGAACATTATTTCTTTCCAGTATACAAGACATATACAACTGCTGTATAAATAGCTCCTATGTTGACAATGAAAGCCTTCTGTATGCATGACACTGATACCATGCAGTAAACACTCTAGTTTGTGTTTTCTTCTTTCCTGTTGAAGATGCTGAATCTTGTTGGGGTACAGCCTACTCATGCTGGCTAACCTCCATCATTTGAAACTAGCTGCAAGTAGCAATGCATCCCTATCAGCTATGGGCAATGGTGACATCAGAACAGGCCCCCATTAATTCCACGTGTAATTTCAGGCAGGTTCACTGGATAGCAGTCGCAAGCAGAAATCTTGGTTGAAAATCCACCGCCCACTACCCCAACCATGTCCCTCAGCTTCAGGCATCCTCAGGCCATTTGAAGCACCTGTACTATGGGAATCGCTGATTTGTATTTTTCAGTACAAAAATGTGTAGTACATTTAACAAATAGCTCCCATCAAGCGAGCTTCTACCTGGTCTGTATCAGGGCAAGGTAATGATTCGCACAGACAATAACAGTGACATAAAGGTTGCAGACAACAGGCAGTGAACAGTAACTGCAGTGCAAGCTTTTTTTTTGCATTAATTCCCTTGAGCCCTGATGTGCACACTGCATTGCTTGGCATGAATGCTGAAATACACTTACAGCCGCTTTTCGTGAGAGATATCAAAGGAAGCTGCCATGTTCATGAGGGTCGGTAGACAGTGTAAGTGGTGGCTGTAGGTATATGGCAGGATAGTATTTGCCTGTAGGAGAGAAACAGATGTTTATGGCTAGCTACATCAGATCACAAGGTTATGTGAAACTTCAGTGCAGTGCTGAGATATTAAACTGAGGGTACTTCTGCCTCATTAGGATATTAAAGAATTTTATACGAAGAGATTAAGGAAGATTACCAAGTGCCCTGGCCAACATAAAACTTTCAACCAACATCGCTAAAACAGGTAAACTGCCAAGGTGCCAAACTCAGCAATCAATTGTCATTCATCTCATGGCTGTCCTATGTACCTATATAACTGTAATGATGGCGCTTCAAAATAATTTATACCCATAAAGCACAGTGTCACATTCCTGAGATATTTCAAACCCATAAAAATCCAGGTGTTTCTACCATACTCTTAAAATGTTTTTTTAATCACTCTCTAGCAACCAGATGCTACTGTCTTTCATGGTCAGTGGGACAGTGTCAGCCTGGTTACAGTACACATTACAAGACCAGGAGGGACAGTGTCAGGCTGGTTATAGGACATCAATAATAGGAATAGAGAGGCAGCTTGAGCCTAATTACATGTCACCTTACCATGTGCAAGAGTTCGCCGAGCAGGATGGTGGCCCGCATAGACACATTATCATTGCTGCTTGTTAGCACATCAACCAGGCTCTTAAGGAAATAGAGAGGATGAATTACAATGGTGAAAAATTAAAACAAAAACAAGAGTGGGCAGTTCCCTTACTGCAGCCCAGGTGAACAGTTCATTTACAAAGCTACTCCTTAATAAAACATTTCCCTCTATAGTAAAATGTCCGCTGTCCTTGGAACACGTACAATATTTATAGAATAGCAGTAATCCAAGAGCAACACAATACTGTTGGTCATTCAGGGACATGGAGTGCACTGGGCTGAGTTGGTGCCAATTTCCCTGGTAATTAACAGTGAGCTAACATCAGATGTTAAAAATTATAGGTACAATATAAACACACCAATCCAATTTTAATGCTTTAAATAAACTACTCATTCTTGAGGCAAGCCCAAACCAGCTTTTTGATTACTTTTCAGCCTGGAACTTGCTCACGGATATCGGTTATGCTCTATATAAACCATCCAAATTCCTTGGCTAGACTTCTGCCTGTAACTCACTCCCAGGTATTATTTTATACAAAATCTAGAATATTCAGCTGTTAGCCATGGCTCAGTTGGCAGCACTATTCCTTCAGTCAGATGGTTGTGGGTTCAAGTACCACTTCAAAGATGAGCAGAAAAATCTAGACTGACACTCCAGTGCAATATTAAGCTGCTATTGTATTGTTGGAGATGCCATCTCTCGGATGAGACGTTAAACTGAGGCCCAGTCTTTTCTATAAGGTGGATGTAAAAGAACCCCTGCCATTATTTTGAACATCAGGGGAGTTATCCCCAATGTCCTGGCCAATATTTATCCCTCAATCAACGTTGCTAAAGCAGATTATCTGGTCATCATCATATTGCTGTTTGAGGGCGCTTATGGTGCACAAATTGGCTGTTGCATTCCCAACAATGACTACACTTCAAAAGCGCTATATAAATGCAAATCTTTCTTGTTCTTTAGATTTCAGTCTGTAACTCACTCCCTATTCTATTATGCTGTATATAAACCACCAAAACCCTTCGTGATTAGGTTCCGGCCTTAATCACTCCCATGTATCCATTATTCTGTATATAAACCATTCATACCTGTTCATCAAATGATTACTCTCTCTCATTATTCTCTGCAATTCTGACAGGGGTGTAACAGTTATAATGTGCCTATAGAAGTTATATTATGTGCAGGAGTCTTGTTGTTTCATAACCCACATATGTAAAAGAAAATGTAAGGTTTTTGGCTACATTAACCGTTACCTCCAGGAGTCCATTGTTGATGAATGCAGATAGCACAAGAGCCAAGTAATTATCCATCAGGTCAGGCCTGGAAAAGAGGATTCAGAAACACATCACTTCAGGCAAATTAAAACTATAAACAAGACTGTCTCACAGACCAGCCTCAGGGTCACAAAAGGAGATACATGCTGTTAACATCTCATACTCATTTTACACTATGTACCACAAGCACATATTACACCATAGGAGTCTATAGGGTTACACATTTTTGGGAGTTCCATGGAAGCAAACAACACAGACTGCATCCCTCACACACATTCCACATGTCCTACAAAACACCCCTTAACGTTTTAGGGGGTCCCACACATCTTCACATAGCATGTTCCAGGATTTCCACATACAAGTTACAGAACTCTCTCTATACTATCCCATAAGGGCAGGTACAGCACGAGTTAGGTATACAGTAAAGTACCCTCCACACAGTCCCGGGTTACACGTAGAGCAATGGTCCTGCTAATCTACCTCAGCAGTACATCTAAGTATACTACAGCACTCAAATTTTCCCACTTCCCGCACTAATGGGATTGCTGGTTTAATGGCAGTTTTGCTATCGAACTCTTAACTGGTGTAAAACTGACATAACACCATTGCACTTATGGCTTTCAAATCCCTCAGTTTTGGCTGTAGTAATAGTAAAATGATATTTTACAGAGTTTTAAAAAAATAATATTTAGTACACCCAAAAGATGTTAGCATATTTTGCTTATGCCTCATCACTCATAAACTTGGTCACACTGGCCACTGGTGTCAAACATTGTTAAAGATTAAATTGCAAAATTAAAGGGCTGAAATGATAGAATTCACATGAATTGGTGGGAGGGGAGATGAAAGATTGTGCTGTCTCTGACAGAAATGCTGTGCTGCTTACAGTTACAGAGTTAGTTAAAGTAGAGTAATAAAAACTAGTTATAAAGAAAATGCTTGTATCTACATGGCAATTTTTATCACATAGCTCCAAAATCTCATATAGAGATTGTATGGTGCTTCATACAGAATGAATTGTTTTTAAGTATGTTGACATTCTGTCAAGGTTGCCATTTTGCAATGATATAGGTTGTATTCGCTAGTCTTGGTCAAGTGCATCCAAACAATTCCATTTATCAGGGAGTCACATACCTGGATCGGGCTCGATGTGGGAGAATAGTTTTAGCTTCAGCTGCTACAAATCCATCTGAAAGACGCCAAGAGTCTTGGAATCGGCTGGGATCTGTCAGGGTGAGAAGCAGGGGGAGAAAAAAAACCAAGTGCAATGTAAGAAATCATGGAATAAGAAAGGGTCCGTTCAGCTCAATAAGCATGCTTCTTCCATAGCCCATGCACACTCCACTTGGGTATATAGGGCATAATTTCAAAGCTAACAGGTGACAAGTAACTTAGAAATGCAGTAAACAACGAGGATAGCAATAAACTTCATGAGGACACAGACTGATGAAATGGACAGACACATGACAGATAATACAGAAGTATTAAGTGGCACATTCTGGGGGTAATCATGAAGAAAGGCAATATAAACTAAATGGTGCCATTTTAAAAGAGGGAGAAAACTGTTTGAAGATGACAGAACCAGTTGGGAAGGCTGTTAAAAAAGCACATGGGATCCTTGGCTTTACTAATAGAGGCACAGAGTATGAAAGCAAGAAAACTTTGATAAATAAAAACAAAATGCTGGAAAAACTCAGCAGGTCTGGTAGCATCTGTGGAGAGTGAAACAGAGTTAATGTTTTAGAGAAGAGTCATATGGGCTCAAAACGTTACCTCTGTTTCTCTCTCCACTGATGCTGCCAGACCTGCTGAGTTCTTCCAGCATTTTCTGTTTTTATTTCAGATTTCCACATCCGCAGAATTTTGCTTTTAGCTTAAAAACTTTTGATAAACCTTTCTAGAGCAAGGGAGTGGGACAACTTGGATAGCTCTACCAAAGAGTCAACACAGACGTGACAGGCCAAATGGTCTCCTTCTGTGCTGTTATCATTTTATGACTCCCCTCATTTCTATTCAACCTATAAACTGCAGGCTTTAAAACCCATGGTTGGCCATGGCCACCTAGTTGTTACTTTTCAATTTACCTTGCCTTCTATTTGTGCCAATTGTGCTGCTGTCATACACTATGGTCTTTGAACTTTCAATCCATGTTTGGCAATGTAAGCTCAGGTCTTCAAGAGTGAGTGTAGCTAATGCACACCTCCAGCAGAGGGTAGCAGTGATGAAATAAAGGATCTAACTACACAATGTGAACTTTTAGCTTCTTAGGAGGATTTCAGGAATGGAAAAGATTTGTTCCCAATTTTTATATGTTCTCTCAAGAATTTTCTCTTGCAATAAATTATTTTTGGGATTTGTTCCTTCTGTCAGAATTGTAGACAACAATACTGGGGGGACCAAAGGTCACTGGTGCAATCGTGGATAGGGAACTGAGGGGTATTTGGCATGATCTTCAGATTCAGGAGCCAATATTTCATGTTTCTTTTTAAATTGCACTCCTCTTTCGTTACTTTACCCCAACTTTTCAGCAGGAGTCAGTGAATAGCAACCAGAATCAGAATCCTGGCTGACAGTGTCCCTGGGCAAAGAAGCAGAAAACTGGGGTCATCCTTGGTGGCATACCATCTAGGACAAGGCAGCCTGCTTGATTGGCACCCCATCACCAAACATTCACTCCCTGCACCACCAATACACAGTGGCAGCAGTGTGTACCATCTACAAGATGCAGTGCAGGAACTCACCAAGCCTCCTTAGTAATGGTCGTGGGTTTGGAAGGTGCAGTCTATCTAGAAGGACAAGGGCAGCAGATGCATAGGAACACCACCACCTGGAAGTGCCCCTCCAAGCCACTCACCACCCTGACTTGGAAATATATCGCCGTTCCTTCACTGTCACTGGGTCAAAATCCTGGAACTTCCTTAACAGCACTGTGGGTGTACTTACACCACATGGACTGCAACAGTTCAAGAAGGCAGCTCACTACCACCTTCTCAAGGGCAACTAGGGTAATAAATGCTGGCCCAGCCAGCGAAGCCCACATCCCGTGAATGAATTTTTTAAAAATTCAGTGCGTCTGGTAACCTCACCAGCAAATAGCAATTACAGTTTCAGCACTTATGTTAAAATAAACTGGCTTGCTATGGTCCTTCAGCAACAGAAACATGCTACCTCTACCTGATTTAGCCTCCATGTGATATCAGTCCCATATGTGGTTGACTCTTCATGCCTCTGGGAAAGCAGGGGCAATAACTGATGCCTTAACAGTGTCACTCAGCTGCCAATAAAAAGCAAAGACTGGCCACTTTATTTTTCAACCTGAACCTCTCATCCCAAAAGACTCCCTAATTCAAGCTTGTGAAATGGTGACTCTTAACCTGTTCTGGAATGGGGCTATGCTTCCAAATAAACACCACCTCTGTGTGCTTCCTTAATGTCTGAGTACAGCCCAAAGAGAGCTGCCAAATTCTGAACAAGAACTTGCAATTACACAGCACCTTTAACGTAACTAAACGCCCCAAAACCCATACCAAGAAAAAAAACAACATTCTAATCTCTGTGCTCACACCGTGTAGTTTACAACGTATCTGCCAAATATTGAACTTGGTTATAAAGGCATCCCAAAGGTGAGCAAGTTAGTGATACATTACAGCATGTACCAACAGATAGATAATCCTATGTAGAAGTGTTCATCTTGAACAGCATGAGAAATCACAGGTTTTTAAACAGTTTTCAAAAATCTAAAGCAAACCAACATGTCCTCGGATGGGTTGTGGTCAGTTGCAGAGGCTTGGGCATTTAGCCCATCTCTGGCTGGGAAAAACTTTCATTCCGTACAAACGTAATATAGGCAGCAAAAAAAAAAAAACGTTCACTAAGTCGCGGGCTCACAGCTGACCTGAGCACCTCACAATCCATTCAGGTACGATGATGTGACAACAAGAATGCTCACCCACCTACGCTGAGCAGAGCTTCAGAAAAATCCTGTGTTGTCACAGGGATAGGAAGTCGGAAGATATCGTATAGCACCTCTAGCAGACCACGCTGTCAAAGTGAGAAAGAAACTTGTCAGTTTTCAAAAGTTCATAGTCAAGAGAAACATCTGGCAACATGACACATAGCGAGCGTCCCCCCACCCCCAAACCCACCTCCTCAGCTGATGAATCAGTGCTCCTCCATATTGAACACCACTTGGAGGAAGCACTGAGGACGGTAAGGACGCAGAATGTACTCTGGGCTGGGGGGGCTTCAATGTCCATCGCTAACAGTGCCTCGTTAGCTACTGATCGAGCTGGCCAAGTCCTAAAGGACATACCTGCTAGACTGGGTGTGTGGCAGGTAGTGAGGAACCGCAAACCATACTTGACCTCAACCTCACCAAACTGCCTGCCACAGATGCATCTGTCCATAACAGTATCGGTAGGAGTGACCACCGCACAGGTCAATCCCTTCTTCACATTGAGGATACCCTCAATCATGTTGTGTGACACTTCCACCATGCTAAAAGTAATAGATTTCAAACTGATCTAGCATCTCAAGGCTGGGTAGCCACGAGGCGCTGTGGGCCATCAGCATCAGCAGAATTGTACTCAATCACAATCTATAACCTTATGGTCCAGCATATCTCCCACTCTACCATTATCACCAAGCTGAGGGATCAACCCGGCTTCAATGAAGAATGCAAGAGTGGGGAGGTGGTAGCATAGTGGTACTGTCACTGGAAAGATTGGATAGGCTGGGGTTGGTTTACTTGGAGCAACAAAGGTTTAGAGGTGACCTGATAGAGGTGCACAAGATTATGAAAGGTATGGAATAGGGTGGATAGGAAGGCACTTTTTCCATTAGTAGAGGGGTCAATAACCAGGGGCATAGGGGTAGAAGGTTAAGAGGGGAGTTGAGGAGAAATTTTTTCACCCAGAGGGTGGTTGGAGTCTGGAACTCACTGCCTGAAAGGGTGGTTGAGTCAGAAATTCTCGTAACATTTAAGTGGTATTTAGATAGCTGGAAAATGGGATTAGTCAGATCTTTGTTGACTGGCGTGGGCACAATGGACCGAATGGCCTCCTTCTGTGCTGTAGACGTCTATGAGGCAGCAGACACATGGGACCACCACCAAGCTACTCACTGTCCTAACTTAGAAATATATCGCCCGCTCCTTCACTGTCACTGGGTCAAAATCCTGGAACTCCCTCTCTAAAAGAGCTGTGGGTGTGCCTACACCTCAGACTGCAGCAGTTGAAGAAGGTAGCTCACCAATGTGTCTGCTACAATTAAGGATGGGCAATAAATGCTGACCTAGCCAGCACATCCTGTGAATGAATTACATACCAGCAATAGAGGCACTGATAAACCCATTTAATGTAGTCAGGCAAACTTCAGGTGGCACTGTATTATCAGAAAAGTTCAGAAGGAAAAGGCCCAACAGACTAACCCTATTTTTGACAGATCAACTCACCTTCTTAACAAAAACAGAATTACCTGGAAAAACTCAGCAAGTCTGGCAGCATCGGCGGAGAAGAAATCAGTTAACGTTTCGAGCCTTCATGGCCCTTCGGCAGAACTGCCGAAGGGCCATGAAGGCTCGAAACGTTAACTGATTTCTTCTCCGCCGATGCTGCCAGACTTGCTGAGTTTTTCCAGGTAATTCTGTTTTTGTTTTGGATTTCCAGCATCCGCAGTAGCTTTTAGCTTTTTGTTTTCACCTTCTTAACCTCAGCTACCCACATTCTCACTCCACAGACACAATCACCTCATGAACCCATTTACAGTGCCTGCTTCAATACAAACATACGAAATAGGAGAAGTAGGCGCCATTCCATAAGATCATGGCTGATCGGTTTTGTGTTTCGAATCCCACATTGCCATCTACCCGATAGCCTTTGATTCCTTTGCTTAACAAGAATCTACTTCCCACTTAAAAACATTCAATGACTCCACCTCCACCACCTTCTGAGGCAGAGAATTCCAAAGTCGCACAACCCTCAGAGAAAAAAATTTCTAATCTCTGTCCAAAAAGGGGATCCCTAATTTTAAATCAGTGCCCCCCAGTTTTGGATTCACCCACAAGAGGAAACATCCTTTCCACATCCATCTTGTTGAGACCGTTCAGGATCGTATATACTTCAATCAAGTCACCCTCTCTCACTCTTCTAAACGCCAGCAGAAACAAACCCAGTCTGTCCAACCTTTCCTCATAAGGCAACCCGCTCATTTCAGGTATGCCTCGAAAACCTCCTCCAGCACATTTACATTCTCCCTTAAATAAGGAAACCAAAGCTGCATACAGTATTCGAGATATGGTCTCACCAATGACCTATATAACTGAAGCATAACGTCCTTACTTTTATGTTCAATTTCTCTCGTAATAAAGGATAGCATTCCATTTGCCTTCTTAATCACTTGCTGTACCTGCATGCTAACTTTGTGACACATGCACTAGAACACCTAGATCCCTCTACACCTTGGAATTCCAGTCGTTCTCCATTTAAGTAACACTCTTGATTATTCTTCCTGCCAAAGTGAACAACTTCACATTTTCCCACATTATCCTCCATCTGCCAGATTTTTGCCCACTCATATCTATATCCATCTGCAACCTCCTTATGCCCTCTTCACAGCATACTTTCCTATCTTTGTGTCATCTGCAAATTTAGCTACCATACCTTCACTCCCCTCATCTAATTCACTGATATAAATTGTAAAAAGTTGAGGCCCCAGCACAGACCTTTGCAGGATTCCACTTGTCACATCCTGCCAATCAGAAAAAGACCCATTTATGCATATTCTGTTTCTCCCAGCCAGCCAATCTTCTATCCAGGCTAATATGTTGCCCCCTACACCATGAGCTTTTATTTTCCACAATAACCTATGGTGTGGCACCTGATCAAATGCTTTCCGGAAATCTACGTACATCATGTTTACAACCCCCCTTTATCCACAGTGCATGTTACTCAAGGAACACCAATAAAGTGGTTAGACCACTTTATGATTTCCTTTTCACAAAACTATACTGACTCTTCCCGATTACCATCAGTTTTTCTAGGTGCTCTGCTATAACCATTTTAATGGTTGATTCTAACACCTTCCCCACAATCAACATCAAGCTAACTGGCCTTTCGTTTCCTGTTTTCTGCCTCCCTCCCTTCTTGAATAAAGGGGTTATATTTGCTACTTTCCAGTCTGATGGAACCTTTCCAGAATCTAGCGAATTTTGGAAAATTAACACCAACACATCTACTACCTCATTAGCCACCTCTTTTAAGACCCTAGGATGAAGTCCATCAGGACCCAGGGGCTTGTCAGCCCACAGCTCCATCGGTTTGCTCAGTGCCACTTCCTTAGTGATTGTAATTTCATCAAGTTCCTCTCTCCCATCTAGCTTCTGATTTACAGCTATTACTGGAATGTTGTTTGTATCTTCCCTGGTGAGAACAGAAGCAAAATATTTGTTCATTTCATCCACCATTTCCTTATTTTCTACTATTACCTCCCTATTGTTATTCTCTAGAGGACCAACATTCACTTTACTCTTATCCTTTTTAACTACCTGTAGAAACTTTTGCTATCCGTTTTAATATTTCTAGCTTGTCATTCCCTGCTGTTCTTTATATTCCGACCAATCATCTAACCTGCCACTCATCTTGGCACAGTTGAATGCTTTTTCCTAAAGTTTGATGCTTTTCCCAACTTCTTTAGTTAACTATGGATGGTGGGTCCTCTCTTGAGAATTTTTCTGGCTAGGCCAGCATTTATTACCCATCCCTAATTGCGCTTGTTCGGAGGGCAGTTAAGAGTCAACCACATTGCTATGTGCTCTGAAGTCACATGTAGGTCAGACCAGGTAAGGACAGCAGGTTTCCTTTCTCAGAAGGCATTAGTGAACCAGATGGGTTTTTACAACAATTGACAGTGGTTCCATGGTCATCAGACTTTTATTTCCAGATTTTTATTGAATTCCAATTCTACCATCTGCCATGACGTGATTCGAACCCAGGTCCCCAGAGCATTACCCTGGGTCTCTAGGTTATTAGTCTAGCGAGAATATCACTGCGCCATTGCCTCCCCTTTTTCTCTTATCATAGTGATTGCTTTAAATTCCTCCCTCTGCTTTGTCCCTTGATTTCTATTATTCTTGGGAAGCGTTTAGTGTCTTCTACTGTGAAGTCAGATACAAAATCTTTGTTCAAAGTCTGATATTTCTTTGTTTCCCATTTTTAATTTCCCAATCCGAACCTCTTAAGGGACCAACGTTTGTAGTTACTTTAAAAAAAATACATACTGGTAGAAGTTCTTACTGTCTGTTGTCATATTCCTTGCTAGTTTACTCTCATTTTCTGATTTATTCCCCTCCTTTTTTTGAAGTCATCCTTTGCTGCTGTCTAATATTTTCCCAATCCTCTGGCCTACCACTAATCTTCACAGTATTTAAGGCTTTTCCTTTCAATTCAATACCATCCTTAACTTTCTTAGTTAGTCACAGACGATTCATCCTTCTCATGGAGTCAATGGCTTCTCTTCCTGCTCCTGCAGCATTATCTCCAGTAAGGATCTATTCCTGGATTAATTTATCTAAATGTTGCTCCATGGTGATATCACCAAAAGCAGTGTTAGTTTTCATATGTATGCTGATGACACCCAGCTTTACCTAATCACCACCTCTCTCAACTCCTCCACTGCTGCTAAACTACCATACTGCTTATCCACATCCAGTACAGGACAAGTTGAAACTTCCTCCAATTAAATATTGGCAAGACTGAAGCCATTGTTTTTGACCCTCACTCCAAACTCCATTCCTCTCCCTGACAGCAATCTGAGGTTAAACCAATCTGCTTGCAACTATGGTGTCATATTTGACTCCAAGACGAGTTTCAGGCCACATATTCGTGCCATCACGAAGACTGCCTACTTCTACCTGCGTAAGATTGCCCAATGTTGTCCGTCTTTTCCTATCTGCTGCTGAAATCCTCATTCATGTCTTCCTTAACTCTAGACTGATTATTCCAACATACTCCTGGCCGGTCTCTGACATTCTACCCCCCATAAATGGTCATTCAGAACTCTGCTGCCTGTGTTTTAGCTCGCACCAAGTCCCATCAGCTTATCACCCCTGTACTCGCTGACCTACATTGGCACCTGGTTAAGCAATGTCTTGATTTTAAAGTTCTCATCCTTGTTTTCAAATTCCTCCATGGCCGCGTCTCTCCCCATCCCTCCAACCCCACAACCGTCCGAGATATCTGCACTCCTCTAATTCTGGCCTCTTGAGTATCCTCAATTTTAATTGCTCCATTATTATATTAAAGGTGCCATATAAATACAAGTAGTGGTTGTGCCATGGTATTCTTTTACATACCACCTGGCAGGGCAGAACCTCTAATCCAAAGGATGGAGCTTCCAACAGTGCACCACTCCCTCAGTAAAAGACTTGCATTCAAAGTGCTGCATGGTCAACCTAGATAACATGATCAAGTGGGACTTGAACCCAAAACCTTCCAGCTCAAAAATGCGTACGAACCATGAGCCAAGATCTTCCACAAAAGTTACTGCATTACACTTTGCCATCAATTTCTTCCAAGTCAATTCTGGCAACCTATGCCATACAAGTCATTAGCTGTCAATAGGTGCATCAAGCAAATTACAAAGAATTTGTTTGCAAGAGCAAAAACTTCATTTCCTTTCCTGTGAAAATGATTGCACCAGCTTAGAACTGAGGGCATCCTGGCTAAGTTTGCAGATGATACAAAGATAGGTGGAGGGACAGGTAGTATTGAGGAGGCGGGGAGGCTGCAGAAGGATTTGGACAGGTTAGGAGAATGGGCAAAGTGGCAGATGGAATACAACCTGGGGAAGTGAGAGGTCACTTTGGTAGGAAGAATAGAGGCATAGACTATTTTCTAAATGGGGAGAGAATTCAGAAATCTGGAGTGCAAAGGGACTTGGGAGTCCTAGTCCAGGATTCTCTTAAGGTTAACTTGCAGGTTGAGTCGGTAGTTAGGAAGGCAAATGCAATGTTGGCATTTATTTCGAGAGGACTGTAATATAAAAGCAGGGATGTGCTGCTGAGGATTTAGAATATTGTGAGCAATTTTGGGCCCCGTATCTCAGGAAGGATGTGCTGGCCCTGGAGAGGATCCAGAGGAGGTTCACGAGAATGATCCCAGGAATGAAAGGCTTAACATATGAGGAACGTTTGAGGATTCTGGGTCTATACTCGATGGAGTTTAGAAGGATATGGGGGGATCTGATTGAAACTTACAGAATACTGAAAGGCCTGGATAGAGTGGACGTGGGGAAGATGTTTCCATTAGTAGGAGAGACTAGGACCCGAGGGCACAGCCTCAGAGTAAAGGGAAGACCTTTTAGAACAGAGATGAGGAGAAACTTCTTTAGCCAGAGAGTGGTGAATCTATGGAATTCATTGCCACAGAAGGCTGTGGAGGCCAGGTCATTGAGTGTATTTAAGACCGAGATAGACAGGTTCTTGATTGGTAAGGGGATCAAAGGTTACGAGGAGAATGGGGCTGAGAAACTTATCAGCTATGATTGAATGGCGGAGCAGACTCGATGGACTGAATGGCCTAATTTCTGCTCCTATGTCTTATGGTCTTATAGAATCATAGCTTGATCGAGCACATAATGAGGCCATTTAGGCCATTTTGTCTGTGCCGGCTCTTTGAAACAGCTATCCAATTAGTCACACTCCCCTGCTCTTTCTCCAGATTACAGAATCATTCCCTGGTGGAAAGGTTCTCAATGCTACCCACAAAGTGTGCAAACCAATGTGCTTATCCATCTCCTGATGGGCAAGAAATTTTACTCTGTCAGTGGTGAGGGAGGATGACAGTGACTCTCCTTTGGGCAGCATGTTCATTTTGCCAGCCAAAAACACTGCTTTTTGTCCTCCACATTGCAATTTCACTTCCCACTTCTACCAGCCTCCATGGCTTAGTAATGATTGACAAATATTCCTATAAACTATAACAATATTTGCCCCATCAAAGCCATTCACCTTTAAGTGCTTGAGCTGTTTTAAGTTAAAGGTGCTGGTCCAATTTGCCATGTCACCCATTAAGATTAGCTATCAGGACAAAGCCAAAGCTACATTGGGGTTTATGAGCAATGAGCAGTCTCACAAAACTCCACACAGTCAGCTCAACATTTTCAGTTAGCTATTTACAGCTCAGCTTTTGCCTGGGCTGCAAAAGTAGGGCTAATCAGGCTAGACAAATATACTCTCAATACATGTCGCCAGAGCATTGGCCTAGTCTCTGGAATTACTACTCTAGTCACATTGCCACGACGTCACCATCTCCTCTGATATTACACAGTCATAGACAATATGATCTGGAATAAATTGAATTTATTCCAACAATAAAGTAAAGCATGATAGGGTGGGACGGAGGATATGAAATTATAATTATGGGTAACAGAATACACAATATTCTGAAGATTTCAACACCAATTAACTATTTGAAAAGAAAATGCCACATGTAACCAGAACAGTTTCAAATGCTACCTACCCGCACTTCCATATTTGGTATACAAAGTATTCCTACTAAAGATTGGATACCCGAGTTTCCGGGCCGGCATAGATTTATAATTCCTGCAAACCAAACACATTCAAGGCAAGCAGTGTCAAAGGAGGTTACAGACTCAAACAGCTTCAAATACAATACTTGCAAATTCAGATAAGTATTTTAAAAGACACAGAAACAGGTCATTTGGCCCAACCAGTCCATGCTGGTGTTTATGCTCCACTTGGGCCTTCTTCCATCTTTCTTCATCTAAATCTACCATCATAACCCTCCGTCCCCATCTCCCTCATATGCTTGTCTAGCTTCCCCCTTAAATGAATCCATACTATTCGCTTCTACCACTCCCTGTGGTAGCGAGCTCCACATTCTCACCACTCTGTGAAGTTTCCTCTGAATTCCCTATTGGATTTCTTGGTGACTAAAGATATTGATGGCCTCAAGTTATGCTCTTCTCCACAAGAGGAAACAACCTCTCTGTATCCACCTTATCAAATTTTAAAGGCCTCTATTAGGTCACCCCTCAGCCTTCTGTTAGTGCCTCCATAACTTTTTTATAATATGAACTGCACATAGTACTCAAAGTGTAGTCTAACCAAGGTTTGATACAGGTTTAGCATAATTCCCCCATTCCTCAATTCTATCTCTCTAGAAATAAAGCCTAGTACTTGGTTTGCTTTTTATGGCCTTGCTAACTTGCAGTGCAACTTGGGCAATTGGTGTATTTGTACCCCAAGATCTTTGTTCCTCTGCCCGACCTAGACTTGCATCTCCTAGTAATATTTTTTTCCTACCAAATGTACTACCGTACATTTATCAGTATTGATCTTCATTTGGGTAGAACATAAAAACAAAAAAGGAGCAATCACATTGCTGGGAGTGTACAATAGGCTCCCAAACAGTCAGAGAGAAATAGAAGAGCAGATATGTAGGAAAATTTCAGAGGATTGTAAAAATAATAGGGTAGTAATGGTGGGGGATTTCAACTTCCCAAACATTAACTGGGTTAGTCATAATGTGATAGGTTTAGAGGGAGCAGAATTCTTAAAATGCATCCAGGGGAGCTTTTTAAGCCAGTACGTAGAAGGTCCTACAAGAGAGGGGGCGGTCCTGGGCTTAATTTTAGGGAATGAACCCGAGCAAGTGGTAGAGCTAGTGGGGGAGCATTTTGCAGATAGTGATCATAACTCCGTTAGATTCAAGGTTGTTATGGAAAAGGACAAGGATGGGACGGAAATTAGAGTTCTAAACTGGGGGAAGGCCGGTTTTAATAAGATCAGATATGATTTGGCCGGAGTGGACTGGGAGCAGTTACTTTTTAGTGTGTCAGAGCAGTGGGACTCATTCAAGAAGGAAATAGGAAGAGTAGAGGGCCGACATATTCCAGTAAAGATAAAGGGTGGGACCAACAAGTCCAGGGAACCCTGGATGTCGAGGGATATAGAGGATTGGATAAAGAGAAAAAGGGAGGCTTATGGCAGACACTGAGGGCTCAAAACAGCAGAAGCCTTGGGGAAGTACAGAATCAGGAGAGCAAAAAGGGGGCATGACAAAACATTGGCAGGTAAAATAAAGGAAAATCCAAAGTTATTTTACAAGTACATTAAGAGTAAGAGGATAACTAGGGAAAGAGTAGGGCCCATTAAGGACCATAGTGCTAATTTGTGTGTGGAGCCGGAAGACGTAGGTAGGGTTCTAAATGAATACTTTGTGTCGGTGTTCACAAGTGAGAGGGATGGCGTGGGTATGGAAATCAGGCAGAAGGACTGTGATATAATTAAAGAAATTAGCATAGAAGGGGAGGGGGTTCAAAATGGTCTGGCAGGCTTAAAAATAGATAAATCTCCAGGCCCGGATGAAATGTATACCAGGCTGTTGAGTGAGGCAAAGGAAGATTTAGCAGGGCCGCTGGCAATAATTTTCAATACCTCTCCGGCCACAGGAGAGGTGCCAGAAGACTGGAGGACAGCCGATGTGGTGCCGTTATTCAAGAAGGGAGGAAGGGATAAACCAGGGAACCACAGGCCAGTCAGTCTAACTTCAAGTGGTGGGAAAACTATTGGAAGTGATTCTGAGGGACAGAATTAATCTACACTTGGAGAGGCAGGGATTAATCAAGGACAGTTAGCATGGTTTTGTTAAGGGGAGGTCATGTCTGACCAATTTGATTGAATTTTTCAAAGAGGTGACCAGGTGTGGAAATGAGGGCAATGCATTTGACGTAGTCTAGTTGGACTTCAGCAAGGCTTTTGATAAGGACCCGCATGGGAGACTGGTAACAAAGGTAAAAGCCCATGGGATCCAAGGCAATTTGGCAAATTGGCTGAGTGGCAGGAAGCAGAGGGTGATGGTCGAGGGGTGTTTTTGTGACTGAATGCCTGTGTCCAGTGGGGTTCCACAGGGATCAGTGTTGGGTCCCTTGCTGTTTGTGATGTATAAAAATGATTTAGACTTGAATGTAAGAGGGTTGTTTGTGGATGACACGAAAATTGATGGGGTGGTAAATCGTGAAGAGGATAGCCTTAGATTACAGAAGGGTATAGACAGGCTGGTCAGATGGGCTGATCAGTGGCAAATGGAATTTAATCCAGATAAGTGCGAGGTGATGTACTTGGGCAGGACAAACAAGGTATGGGAATACACGATGAATGGTAGGACCCTGGGAAGTACAGAGGATCAGAGGGACCTTGGTGTGCATGTCCACCGGTCCGTCAAAGCTGCGGGACAGGTAGATAAAGTGGTTAAGAAGGCATATGGGATATTTGCCTTTATTAGCCGAGGCATAGAATATAAGAGCAGGGAGATTATGCTGGAACTGTATAAAACGCTGGTTAGGCCACAGCTAGAGTATTGCGTGCAGTTCTGGAATCCACATTATAGGAAGGATGTGATTGCACTAGAGAGAGTGCACAGGAGATTTACCAGTATGTTGGCTGGGATGGAGAGTTTTAGTTATGAGGAGAGATTGGATAGGCTGGGGTTATTTTCCTTGGAGCAGAGGAGATTGAGGGGGGACATGATTGAGGTGTATAAAATTATGAGGGGCATAGATAGGGTAGACAGGAAGGAACTTTTCCCCTTGGTGGAGGGATCAATATCCTGGGGGCATAGATTTATGGTAAAGGGCAGGAGGTTTAGAAGGGATGAGAGGAAGAATTTTTTCACCCAGAGGGTGGTGGGAATCTGGAACACTCTGCCTGAAAGGGTGGTAGAGGCAGAAACCCTGCTAACATTTAAGAAGTATTTGGATGTGCACTTGCGATGCCATGGCATACAAGGCTATGGGCCTAGTGCTGGAAAATGGGATCAGAATAGTTAGGTACTTGTTTGACCGGCGCAGACTCGATGGGCCGAAGGGCCTTTTTCTGTGCTGTAGGCTTCTATGACAATAATAGACTTGCAGAAAGGGCAAATAAATGTTCTCCTGTAATTTGTTACAGTCGTACTCAGTTTTGAGAAGTTAACATTAAAGGGCATAAATAATAGTCACCATCAAGTGATGTAAAGCCAAAAATAAAGCTGTCGATGAGAATGTTTCATGTAGCAAAATTAACTCCCCCTGACTGCGGTTTATATATAAAATAATGGATACCTGAGTGAGTTCCAAACTGAAATCTAATAGAGAGGCTCGATGATTCATATAGAATAACATACCCACAGTGACTTCCAGGTTCAAATTACATTTGATTAACTTGAAGGAAATGCATCGAGACCTGCTGTTCCCTGTGCCACATGGTTAGTTAAATTAATTGGGGCAACAGCATTGAATACCCTGAATTTTAGCCATGCTTAATTGCTCTGCCACTGACAGGGAGTTGAAATAACAGTAGGTTAGCAGCTAGCCAGTTCTGGACTATAATGGCGGAGGCTTGTAGGGCACCAATTTCCACAACGCTGCTACCTCAGTATCCTGGGAAAGGAGATCAGCTGAAGGGCTGAGAGCACAGGACCTGAACAGTCCTTATGAACTCAGCCAGGAGTATGGTCAATTTCTGCAACATATTATAACGAGGGTAAATACCCTCTAGCAAAAACTCCACCGTTACATCTTTTTGGATAGCGGGATGCCTTAAGGGGTCTCCGACATAATCAAGGGGCTTGTGGGGTCATGAAGTGCTGACTTTGCCTCCAGTTCCTGTTCCACTAAGGTAAATGGATTGAGAAGGAGTTTGGAGAGAAGGCTCTCCAATCCCAAGCAATGTATGAAACCACTGCCTTATCAGTGGCCTTGGATTCAATTGGACCCTCTCAGCAACATGGTCTTTTGAGGTCTTACGACAGTATGCCGAAAGTGACCATACAAAATACTCCCTTTTTGGTGTGCCATTCACTATCAATGAGTCAGGAATGTATCAAAGAAACAGATTTTATCAGACAGCATAGCACTGAGCATTGACTGTTAGAACATTCCTCTTAACCTCTTAGAGCTTTAAAAAGAGCTTTAAATTATACCACACCAATTTTCACATCACTGGCATCGACACAGCCAGGAATATCAGGAGACCAATGACAGAGGAACCGAGAGGTAAAAGAGCAAGCTGCTGGTGTTGGAGGTGGGTCTCAGTGGACTGACCAGATTTGGAGAAAATCAAGTGTGAAGTCATAGGGAAAAGTGATTGGTTGGTGAGTATTTTACTTGTTTCACTCATTTATCTTTTAATTACTGGTACAAATTTATTGGTAACTGATAGGTTCTCCACAATAAAAGTTTTTGCAATAGCAGTAGTAAAGCTTATCAGGAGTAGTAGAGTTCATTAATTAAAACAGATAAAAATAATAAAAATAACAAACTTTAAAATAAAAATAGCTAAAACACATACCTGTGTAATTAAGTAACCTATAACTTATAGTTGTAGATGGTACTAGCTTTTAATTAGCACAGTAAATTGTAGTATATGTAGGATTTATTCTAAGTTAATTAAGAAAGTAACTAAATAATGCAGAAAATCGGCAGGGCAGGTGTTATGTGGGTGCTTCTGTGCACCCAGGGCAATCCAGGGCAAACATGTCTACAGAAAGTGTAAGCACCTAGAGGAATTCCAGATTAGGATTACTGATTTGGAAGCTGAGCTGCAGACACTGTGCAGCATAAGGGAGGGGGAGGAATACCTGGACATTTTGTTCCAGAAGACAGTCACACCCCTTAGAATTTTGAACACCGATGAGGAACAGGATGATGTGACTGTGAGTGAGGCAGGTAAAGGGGCCAAGCAGAGAGCTGTTGAGGAGCTTCAGGCTTTGCAATTGTCAAACAGGTACAAGGTGCTTGCTACCCGTGTGGACGAAAGTGAGGTCTGCAAGGTCGTTGAGCAGACTGGCCATGGCAGCATGGTACCGGAAGCAGTTTAAGTAGGGCAGCAAAAAGGAATGCAGTCGCAGTAAGGACAGCACAGTGAGGGGAACTGACATTGTTCTCTGCAACAAAGAGCGAGTGTCCAGATGGCTGTGATGACTGCCTGGTGCCTGGGTTTGGGACATTTGCTCAAGGGCAGAGAAGAATTTGCAGTGGGAGGAGGGAGGGTCCAAATGTCATGGTACATGTAGGTGCCAACGACGTAGGGAGGTCAAGGAAAGAGGTTCTGCATAGTCAGTATGAAGAGCTAGGCACCAAATTAAGCAGAATCTCAAAGGTAATTTCTGGATTTTTACCTGAGCAGTGTGCAGATTGACATGGGGCAAATAAGATTAGTGAAATGAATGCGTGGAACAAAGATTGGCGTGGGAAAAAGTGGGTTCTCGTTTGTGGGACACTGGCATCAGTACTGGGAAAAGTGGGGGTTGTACTGTTGGGACAGTCTACGCCTGAACCGTGTTGGGTCCAGTGTTCGAGCGAGCAGCATAACTAAGCAAGTAGAGATGACTTTAAACTAAACAAGGGTGGGGGGCGTGGGGGGGGATCAAACTTGTTACAAAGATAGCAAAAAGGCAAAATTGAAGTCTCTGTATCTGAATGCGCATCACATTCATAACAAAGTCAATGAACTGATAGTGCACATTGAAGTAAATAAATATAATCTGATAGCCATTGGGGAGGCATAGGCTGCAGGATGATAAGGACTGGGTCCTGAATATTGAGGGGTATCAATTCAGGGGACACTGAAGAAGAATAGGAAGCTAGGTAAAGGTGGAGGGTAGGAGTGTTAATCAAGGATGGCACTGGTGCAATAGTTGGAGATGACCTTGGTTCAGAAGATCAGGGTGTAGAGTCGGTTTAGGTGGAGATGAGGAATAGTAGAGGAAAGAAGTCACTAAAGGGAGTGGTCTACAAGGCCCCCAACAGTAACCACAATGTAGGACAAAGTATACAAGAAATACTGGGTACTTGTGATAAAGGGATGGCAATAATCATGGGTGATTTAAATCTACACATAAACTGGAAAAATCATATTTGCAGCAGTAGCCCGGATGAGGAGCTCATAGGATGCTTTCAAAGGAGTTTCTACTAAGGGAATATACTAAGAGAGGTAGATGAAGTGAGAGATCTTGGCGTACAAGTACACAGGTCCCTGAAGGCAGCAGTTCAAGTAGACAAGGCTGTAAAGAAGGCATATGGAATGATCTCCTTCATTGGCAGAGGTATAGACTATAAAAGTAAGGATATAATGTTGGAATTGTATAAATCACTGGTGAGGCCACAACTGGAGTATTATGTGCAGTTCTGGTCAGTACATTACAGGAAGGACGTAATAGCTCTGGAGAGTGTGCAGAGGAGGTTTACAAGAATGTTGCCAGGGTTAGAAAGTGTAGCTACAAGGAGAGATTGGATAGATTGGGGTTATTTTCCTTAGAACAAAGGAGGTTGAGAGGTGACTTGATTGAGGTGTACAAAATTATGAGGGGAATAGATAGAGTGTACAGGATAAAATTGTTTCCCTTGGTGGAGAATTCTGGAACCAGGGGACATAGATTCAAGATAAGTGGCAGAAGGTGTAGGGGGGAACATGAGGAAGAACTTTTTTATGCAGAGGGTAGAGGGTGTCTGGAATTCACTGCCCAAGTTGGTGGTAGAGGCAGAAACTCTAAACTCTTTTAAAAATAGTACTTGGATCTGCACCTTAAGTGCTGTAAGCTGCAGGGCTATGGGCCAAGTGCCGGAAGGTGGGATTAGAAAGGGCACCTGGGTGTCCTCGGGCTGTCATGGACAAGATGGGCCGAATGGCCTCCTTCTGTGCTGTAACTTTTCTATGGTTCTATGATTCTTCGAGCAGCACGTTCTGGAACCAACCAGAGAGCAGGTTATATTAGAATTGGTATTGTGTAATGTGACAAGTTTAATTAATGACCCTAGAGTAAAGGCAACCCTAAGTAGCAGCTACCACAATATGATTGAATTTTACATCCAGTTTGAAAGGGAAAAGAGTCGGTCTAAGACTAGTATTGTAAACTTAAATAAGGGCAACTATGTGGACATGAAAGCTGGGCTAGCTGGACTGAACTGGGATACTAGGTTAGAAGATAGATCAATAGAGAAGCAGACATATAATGGGATATATCAGAGTACTCAGAATGAGTACATTCCTACTATAAAGAAAAATTTTAAGGGGAGACCCACTATCCGTGGTTAATTAAAGAAGTTAGGGAAAGCATCAAACTTAAGGGAAAAGCATATAACTGTGCAAAGATGAGTGGCAGGTCTGATGATTGGTCAGAATACAAAAAACAGCAGAGAATGACAAAGTTAATCAGGAGAAAGAAATTAAGAGTATGAGAGGAAGCTAGCTAAAAATGTAAAAACGGATAGCAAGAGGTGCTACAGGTATTTAAAAAGGAAAAGAGTAAGTAAAGTGAATGCTGGTCCTCTAGAGAATAACAATGGGGAGTTAATAGTAGATAATAAGGAAATGGCGGATGAAATGAACATATATTTTGCTTCTGTCGTCACCAGAGAAGAGACAAAAAACATTCCAGTAATAGCTGTAAATCAGGAGGTGGAAGGGAAAGAGGCAATTGGTGAAATTAAAATCACTAGGGAAGCGGTGTTGAGCAAACTGATGGAGCTGCAAGCTGACAAGTCTTTGGGTCCTGATGGACTTCATCCTAGGGACTTAAAAGGGGTAGCTAATCAGGTAGATGTGTTGGTGTTAATTTTCCGAAATTCCCTAGATTCTGGAAAGGTTCCATCAGACTGAAAAATAACAAGGGACGGAGGCAGAAAACAGGAAACTATAGGCCAGTTAGCTTGACATCAGTCATGGGGAAGGTGTTAGAATCAAATCATTAAGGAGGCTATAGCTGGGCATTTAAAAAAACTCAAGGCTGTCGGGAAGAAGCAGCATGGTTTTGTGAAAGGGAGCTTTGGAGCAGCCAATTTAGTAAGGGAAGTCAGTGGTGTCGTGGTATTGTCACTGGACTAGTAATCCAGAGACCCAGGCTTGAATCCCACCACAGAATTTGAATTCACTAAGTAATTCTGGAATTATGACGAAACCAATGTCGATTGTCATAAAAATCCACCTGGTTCACTAAAGTTCTTTCGGAAATCTGCCATCCTTACCTGGTCTAGCTTGTGTGTCTCTTAACTGCCCTCAAATAGCCTAGCAAGCCACTCGAAAAGACCATGCAGCATTGACATAGGCACCAGAAATGACAAAATCAGCCCCGTTGACCCTGCAAAGTCCTCCTTGTGTCAAAATTGGGAGAGCTGTCTCACAGACTAGTCATACTTATGGAATTATACCTTACAGATAATGTCCCAGACACCACCCTCACCATCCTTGGGTGCGTCCTGTCCCACCGGCAAGGCAGATCCAGCAGAGGTGGCGGCACTGTAGTATACAGTCAGGAGGAAGTTGTCCTGGGACTCCACAATATCGACTCCGGACCCCATAAAGTCTCATGGCATCAGATCAAATGTGAGCAAGGAAACCACACCCCACTCACTACCCCTCCTTAGCAGATAAATCAGTACTCCATGTTGAACACCACTTGGAGGAAGCACTGAGGGTGGCAAGGGTGCAGAATGTCCTTTGGGTGGGGGACTTCAATCACCATGAGAGGCTCGATAGCACCACTACTGACCGAGCTAGCAGAGTCCTAAAGCCTAGCTGCTGGACTGGGTCTGCGGCAGGTGGAGGGAACCGACAAGTGGAAAGCACATAGTTGACCTCATCCTCATTAACTTGCCTGTCGCAGATGCATCTGTACGTGACAGTATTGGTAGGAATGACCACAGCACAGTCATTGTGGAGACAAAGTCCCATCTTCACACTGAAGATACCCAACATCATGTTGTGTAACACCACCACCGTGCTAAGTGGGAAAGATTTCTAACAGATCGAGCAATTCAAGATTGGATATCCATATGGCGCTGTGGACCATGAGCAGCATCAGAACTGTACTCAACCAGTCTGTAAGCTCATGTCCTGGCTTATCCCCCACTCTACCATTACTACCAAGCCAGGGGATCAACCCTGGTCCAAGGATGGCATGCCAGGAGCAGCAAAAGGTGTCAACCTGGTGAAGCTACGACACAGGGCTACTTGTGTGCCAAACATTCAAAGCAGCAAGCAACAGAGCTAAACAATTCCACAACCAATGGCTCAGATCTAAGCTCTGCAGTCCTGCCACATCCAGTCGTGAATGGTGGTGGACAATTAAACAACTCATTGGAGGGGGAGCCTCCACAAATATCTCCAACCTCAATGATGGGAGAGGCCAGCACATCAGTGCAAGAGAAGGTTGAAGCATTTTCAACAATCTTCAGCCAGAAGTGCCGAGTGGATGATGCATCTTGACCTCCTCCAAAGGTCCCCAGCATCACAAATGCCAGTCTTCAGCCAATCTGATTCACTCCACGTGACATCAAGAAATAGCTGAAGGCACTGGATGCTGCAAAGGCTATGGGCCTAGACAACATTGTGCCATTTGTACTGAAGACTTGTGTTCCAGAACTTGTTGCGCCCCTCGCCAAGCTGTTCCAATACAGTTACAACACTGGCATCTACCTGGCTATGTGGAAAATTGCTCAGGTATGTCCTGTACACAAAAAGCAGGAAAAATCCAACCCAGCCAATTACCACCCCATTAGTCTACCCTCAATCATCAGTAAAGTGTTGGAAGGGGTGATCAACGGTGCTATTAAGTGGCATTCGCTTAGCAATAACCTGCTCACTGGCACTCAGTTTGGGTTCTGCCAGGGCCACTTGGCTCCTGATTACAGCCTTAGTTCAAAAATGGGCAAAAGAGCTGAACTCCAGGGGTAAGGTGAGAGTGATTGTTCTTAGCGTCAAGGCCGCATTTAACCAAGTGTGGCATCAAGGAGCCCTAGCAAAACTGGAGTCAGTGGGAATCAGGCGGAAAAATCTCCACTGGTTGGAGTCATACCTAGCACAAAGGAAGATGGTTGTGGTTGTTAGAAGTCAATCACCTCAGTTCCAGGACATCAATGGAGTTCCTCAGGGTAGTGTCCTTGATCAAACCACCTTCAGCTGCTTCATCAATGGCCTTCCTTCCATCATAAGGTCAGAAGTGGGGATGCTCACTGAAGATTGCACAATGTTCAGTACCATTCACAATTCCTCAGATTTTGAAACAGTCCATGTCCAAATGCAGCAAGACCTGGACAATATCCAAGCTTAGGCTGACAAGAGGCAAGTAACATTCACGCCACACAAGAACCAGGCAATGAGCATCTCCAACAAGAGAGAATCTAACCATCATCCCTCCACATTCAATGGCATTACCATAGTTGAATGCCCCCACTGTCAACAACCTGGGGGTTACCATTGACCAGAAACTGAACTGGACTAGCCATATAAATACTGTGGATACAAGAATAGAATATTCAAGAAGTGGGGTGAAAACTTGACGCCTATCTAGCAGATACCAAGCCATATGTTTATATTACTAATAAAATTGATACTATGAAAGGGGTTTCAATGCTAAAAGGTGGAGTTCAAAGAGGCTGGTGGGTCAATGAGAATTTGAATTCAATCAGTGGTGGTAGGTATAACTTCAGTAGTTTTTGGGTGTGGAGAGCCTAAGATCAAAAGGCAGCTGCAAGCCTCCAACTGGCTCCACAGTGAAAAGTGCCTCATTTTGAATTCCTAAGGTGAAAATGCTTTGCCTGGTGTTTGGTTAAGTCTATGGGTTGCTGTTGCCTTAATGGAGATAAGTTTGGGAATTTGTTAAAAGTTATGATATAGTAATTTGTAGCCAGGCGTAAATATATTTTAACCTGTGTAAATTAATAAAATGTTTCATTTAGTTTAATGTAAAACCTCAAGAGCTAGTGGTCTGATTCCTGAGTTTAGAGTCGCATCTCAAACATAACACTTAAAATTATTGGTTATGACAGTCATTTAAAGTTTCCCTCTGGGCTTTTTAAAATAACTCCGCTTTACCAACTGCATCAGTCATAACAAGCTTGACTGGTCTGTGGGCCAGCCCTCCTAAATTTTGGCACAAGCCCCCAAATGTTACTCAGGGAAACTTTGCAGGTCTAGGTGTGTTGTTGTTTCTGGTGCCTTGGTTGAAGCCAGGTGGTCAAAGCCAGGTGGTTTCAAACCGAATGAAACGGAATGGTTTCATTCTGTTTTTTAACACTTAGTTACGGTTTGATACAACCGGGTGGCTTTCCAGAGGCATCAACCACATTGCTGTAGGTCTGGAGTCACATGTACACCAGATCAGCCAAGGACGGCAGATTTCCTTCCCTAAACAATAGTGAACCAGATGGGTATTTTGTTACGACAATTCACAATGGTTTCATGGTCAAGATTACTGAGATTAACTTTTTAATTCCAGATTTACTAAATGAATTTAAATTCCACCTGCTGCCATGGTGCGGTTTAAGCCTGTGACCACAGAGCATTAGCCTGGGCTTCTGGATTACAAATCCTGTGACATTACCACTATGTTACCTCCGCCCCTAAACTGAGACAATTCAAACAAAGACATCATCAATCTTTTTTACCATCCCTCGGATAACACTAAGATGCCACGCTTGTGATCTTCCTGTCTGGACTCCAGTCCTGTACTGCATAGTTCATTCAATACCCTCAGGGTAATTGGGGATGGGTAATAAATACTGCCTTGCCTGTGTTTGCCACATCTGAAGAATACTGATAAAACAGTTGACATGGGTTAGGAACCTTGTTGCGTCTTACCTGCCCAAGATCGGAAGGCAGCTACTATTGCCATTTTGCTGGCTAATAACCGTGCTTCTCTGTCTTCTCTGCATGAAATCAAGAAATAAACTATTACACCTCTGAAAGCAACAACTACATTCGGTTTTTTCACCCCTGAAGGTATATCCTTGCTGAGGTATGGTCATACAGTCACCAGCAACTGTACACTACTGCACCGTATGGTTACTTTTCTAATATGCACCAGACAGAAAGTGCCAGTAGGCTTCACATCTGCAGAGGGAATTACAGCTGAATCCAGTCCTGTTCTTGCCTAATATCCTTACACGCCCAAGTGTGAATCGCTGGATCGTGACCAGGGGCAGGGGCAGAAATCCTGCTTTATTTTTCCTCTCTCTAGATAAGGGGCATTAAAGGCAGTTGTAGCTCCTCCAACCCCAACCCCAACCCCCCCAAATCCTCTTGATGCTCCCCCAGTAGAAATAGGTTAATTCAGCATACAGACTATGAGAAATCTGGGAACCTCACTGGCCTCCACTACACTAGAGTATTTATTCATAATAATATGAAAATAAAATCCTGCAGGTGCTGGAAATCTGAAATAAAAACAGAATGGGCTGGAAAAACTCAGCAGGTCTGGAAGCATCAGTGGAGAAAGAAACGGAGTTAACATTGAGTCAAATATGACTGTTTCTTGGAATATGCCTAGTCTTCTTCGGTATTTATCTACTAAACACTCAGGGAAAGCCCTCCCTCTCTGGTTGGTGGGTTCTGGAACATATTACTCTGCCTGTGCCCCTCACGATAAATCTCTTCAGGGTAATGCATTTTATTGTATTTTAAAGAATATGAAAGAGGGAACTTACTTGAGTTGTCCCTCTGCAGTGTCTGGATTATGTCTGTAGTGAAAATCAGTGTAGGGTGCTAAAATTTGCTGCAACAAAGAAAACAACATAGTTCCTACAATTTCAGCTTGTCTTAAAATAAACCAAAACTCTTCAGAATATCAAATCATTCGCATTAGAGATACAGATTGTAAAATGCTCTCTATGCATCACCCACCCAATGCTTAGCATGCAGTATCTGCAATCCTGGGTGATAGTAAAACCCTATATAATTAAGTTTTTCCCATTCCAACCTATGCAGCAGCAAAGCTCACAAACTCAGCACTCACCCGAAAACAAAGTCAGCCTAACAACTCCCAAGGTGACAACATATGCTCTGTCTTTGATAGGTAAGAGTGGAATCAAATAAGAGCAGTACCAATGAGCTAACTGCTTCACATATGCATCTCTAACCATGTGAAGATATAAGGTTGAATCTATACTTTTAAAAAGTGTGTAGTGGGTTATCATGCTACATAGCAATTTCCCACCATACAGTTCCAGAAAGCCCTAACCCATCCTGGGTACGTAGAATTCGTCCTTATATTTTTGGTGTACTCATCTTTTGTTGTCTAAGCTTGCACCCAAGCATCTTGTCCTAGCATCCAGATATTGCTCCTGTTAGCACAGCATCAGATTTATAGCATATACTGCGAACTGCATCTTGGACCTTCTGGTCTATGGGCTCAGTGTTACACTTGTTGGGTACCTATACCTACTACGCTGTATTGGGTGGTTGGTGGGGGAATTGAATTTCTTATATGTATTTACTAGTTGAACCATCTAGGGTAAGGTTTGTATAAACCAAATTACTGTATTACAGGGTGCATAGCAAGTCAGCCATTTCTACTGTAATCAAAAGCAACGAGTGGCCATACCTCCAATTCCACATCAGCTCTTACATATTTCCTCGTCTTTGGGTGATTTAGCAAGTGCAGAATGGTTGTAATGAGTGCCTCGTTTATGCGATTCAGTTGGCAATCAATCACGTTCTTCAGAATGGTGCTAAGACCTCCACGAAGGGCAACCACCTCTGCATTCTGAAGTGCTGAGAAGCAAAACAAAATTCCTGCATTTACAAAACAGGGAACAGGAAAACCTGGGGTCTCTGCAAAGAGAAAACTGCAATTGGACAAAGCTAAAATTTAACATCCATCTGAGTTCAGTTGATTTGTGGGTTCAAGCCCTGAAATCAATTTGAGAGCATAACCTCAGCCGACTCGCCCAGTGCAGTAATATGGCAATCCAGTCAGAAGCATCATCTTTCAGATCAGATATTAAGTTGAAGCCTTAACTTTTCTGTTCACATAAATGCACAAGATCCAACAGCACTCTGCAAAGCGCAGGAGAATCTCCTGGTATTTCGGCTATCATCCCACCCCATCATTTAAAACCAAGAAACAGATTGGGCATAACTTTCGCCATCACTCCTTGAGTGATAAACTGGCAGTCAATTGCCCACCAGTTATAAAACCTGTTCGATATTGAATTCCATTTTAATTCACGGTTAGTTTACCACCCATGCGATGAAGGTGAAAATGATCTCCATTAACTGATCATTTATTTCATGACTGTTTGTGGGACCTCATGCACAAATTGGGTGCTCTGTTTGCTGTCAAAACAACTGTCCAGACTTCAAAGTTAATTCATTGACTGAGAAGCAGTTCAGGACGTAGAGGGTGTAAAAAGCCATTTCTAAATACAAGTTCATTCTTTCTTGCTATGAATTCTTCAACAGGCACCGCTGATGATACCAAAAGGTTGGAGGGGAGAAGACCCAGCTTCAAAGCACTGCTGAGATTGAAACTGATATGATACAAACCACATGCTGAAAGGGTCAAGCTCAAACATCCAGTGTACAGAATCTCTCTAATGAGAATAATCCAGCTCCCTCACATTGTTACTCAACAACCTATCCCTCAGTGACTTGTGCTGCAGACTGTATCCCTACTAGTGTTAATCCAGGCTCCTCACAATCATTCAGTAACCTCTCCCTCAGCACCTTGTGTTCAATACTGTATCCACTGGTGTTAATCCAGACTGCTTAAATCGTCACCAAGTAATGCCTTCCTCAACGCCTTGTGTTACAGACTGTATCTCTGTTTATGATAATCCAGCTCCCTCACACTGTCACTCAAGAGCCCTTCCACCAGTGCCTTTATACAGACGGTATGGCTACTTCTGTTAATCCAGTTTCCCTGAAAACCTAGTCTTATAAATGAGGATTCCTCCCACCCCAACTTTCTTCTATACTCAGAGTGACTCGTGCTGAATGTTTACCACCCATGCACAGACATTGAGGATCCTCCAGTGTCTGGTCTAATTTAGCATTCTTCATGTTTGCGAAGGGTACATGTACATAGCATATTTTAGACCACAGAACTGAGGGCTTTCGGTCGTACAGTCATATTGAAACTGAAGCAGGAAGTGCTGAATGTGAAGAAGTATCCAATAGCAGCTGGGCTTGTTTTGGTTTGATCACATTGCCCTGGAAGCATTCATGCAGACAGGATATAATAAGCTCGGTGATTGATGGACTTTAAGGGTCATCTGTATTTTTAGGCTAAATATTTTAATTTTAAAAAATGGACTAATTGCATAGACCTTTGCATAGTTATGATAACCTATTCCTCTTGATTCGAAATGTTAATTCAACTTGAAGTTGTGCAATAAAGTATCTTCCGGTGTTGCTTTATTAAAAATGCTTAATCCATTTCACTGGACAATCTTGTATTTCTTTTTGAACAAACAGCAGTAAATTGTGGGTAAATGTGGCAGCCATTTTGCAAGCAGGAAGAAGTGAATAAATAGATAAGTAGTTAATGCAGTTTTCTTGTGGTGTTGGAGGTGTCCTGAATCTTCTTCAAACTCTCATGGAATTTTTAATATCCATCAGGACATGGAGATGGGGCCTTGATTTAACATGTTATTTAAATAATAGCACTCCCTCAGCACTGCACAAATAACTGGCCAATTCCAAGGACAAGCACACACTTTTGTCCTGCAGGGAAGATGTTGAGGAATAAATATTGTAAAGGAAGAATGATTAATCCAGTTACCTAGCTCACAGAGGATGGCAAGGCATGCTCGGACCATTCGATCGCGCTCTTGGAGTCCATCATTTCCAACAGCAATCAGGGAATTGGTGATTGAGCTGGGGAACAGTGCAGCATTCACAGTGATCATCTATACAAAAGAGAAAAACACGTTAGCCTCCCAGCTCTTAAGGGCACAGAAGGATGTTGACTACCACAGGACAATCCAAATACAGTACCACTGCCCTATGATTTCACAAGTGATCCCTCATCACATTTAGTTTTTCCTTCTGTCAACTGTCACCCAATAATTCCATTCCCTATATAAAACCAATGTAATGGTGAAGCTATTAAGACTAAAAGTTATCCATTGGCTTAATCTGTTTTACAAATAATGAGTTACTTTAAAGTAGAGTCACTGTTATCTACACAACATAGCAACATCTCACAACCAGTAACATGACCAATTAATGGGTTTTTGGTGGTGCTGGAAAGATGCAGCAATTTTTTGAGTGGGATCTTTAACACACACCTGTCCATCCAAATGGAGGACAACCCTCAGTTTAACATCTAATTTAAAGGACAATACCTCCAACTATGTAATACTTGCTCAATGCTACATGAGTGCACCAGCTCAGATTACATATTCAACTTTCAGACTAGGATTGCATACAAACTCTTTTGGTGTAGGAAATGGTGCGACTGACCAACAGAAGTTGACAGTAGTTTTAAATATAGAGAAAGAAATAAATTAGAGGTAAGGGCCTGGATTTGCCCAAATCCATTTGAGGATTTCTGCCTGCCTGTCCAACTTTGCCATGAACCTAGCCTAGTTAAGACCATAAACAGGGGCAGAAATGATTGGATTACCTGTCTGACCCTCATTAGGATACAATACAAGCTCTTGGCAGAATCTATGTCATCAAGAAGGGGCCCACCAGTGTAGAGGAGCAAAATGCAACTGTGTTGGATGGGGGCACTAACTATGTCACCAGAAGAAACAAGGATGGTCTTAATGGAGGGCTACAGCATAGATTTCACTGAAAGCCACAGACTGGAGCAAGGCTTTCAGCAGGTTTGAGACCTAAATGGAAGGGAAACCATGCAACTTAGGGGTTTTGCTGCTGCTATGCCAGCGATGACTGTCACCTTCTCCTGCTGGCCCCTGGAGTTGGCAAAGACAGTGGTGGCAAGGGAAAAAAATTGGAGGAGAACTTTGATGTCAGTATTTATATGGACAGGGAACAGATGGTTTGGGGTGGGGTTGGGGTGGGAGGGAATTCCCAGCTGTGGAAGGAAACTTGTGGATGAGGGTAGGGATGCAATACTAAGTCTCGCCATGTAACTTACTGTTTTTCCACCAAGCGAAGATATTTATAATGAATATATATTAAATCTGTAATCATGAAAAGGCAGGTTAACTTCATTGTTCCAAAGAAGAGTCATATTGGACTCAAAACATTTATTCTGTTTCTCTCTCCACAGATATTGCCAGGCCTGCTGAGTTTTTCAAGCACTTTGTTTTTATTTCAGATCTCCAACATCCACAGTATTTTGCTTTTATTAACTTCATTGTTGTTTTAGAGGTATAGATTAGGAGCAATACTCAAGTTGGGAGCAAGAGGCCAATTTGATACAGATCATTTTTGCCGCTTGATAGCCAGATGCAATGCAGCATTGATGCTAATAACGGAGCAAGTCCTTCAACATTACTTGCTGTGGAAAAGGTGCATAGCACTTGCGGATCCGCGTTTAAAAATGAAGAATGAATATATATTTGGGTAATTTCATGCAGGTTTCTAGTGGACCCGCAACATGAAACTGTTGCTAATTCAACACTAGCGCTTGATAAGATACTGCACATAAGGCTGCTTAATAAGATAAGAGCCCATGGTGTTGGGAGTAGTATATTAGCATGGACAGAGGATTGGCTAACTAATAAAAGACAGAGTTGGGATAAGGGGGGCTTTTTTAAGATGGCAACCTGTAACTAGTGGAGTGAATGTACTATCGCCAAGTTTGCGGATGACACAAAAATAGGTGGGAAGGCAAGCAGTAAGGATGACACAAGGAGTCTACAGAGGGATATAGACAGGTTAAGTGAGTGGGCAAAAACTTGGCAGATGGAATGTAGTGTGGGAAAATGTAAGGTTATGCACTTTGGCAGGAAGAATAGAGGAGCTGAATATTATTTAAATGGAGAAAGACTGCAGAAAGCTGCAGCACAGAGGGATATGCATGAATCCCAAAAAGCTAGCATACAACTTCAGGTAATACGGAAGGTAAATGGAATGTTGGCCTTTATTTCAATGGGAATGGAGTATACAAATAGAGAAGTCTTGCTAAAACTATACAGTTCTAACTATAGTTAGACCACATCACGAATACTGTGAACAGTTTTGATCCACATATTTAAGGAAAGATTTACTGATATTGGAGGCAGTCCACAGAAAGGTCACTAGGTTGATCCCGGGAATGGAGGGATTTTCTTATGAGGAGAGGTTGAGTAGGTTGGGCCTGTACTTACTGGAGTTTAGAAGAATGAGGTGCGATCTTAGTGAAACATATAAGATTCTTAGGGGGCTTGACAGGGTAGATGCTGAGAGGATGTTTCCCCTTGTGGGAGAGTCTAGGGCCAGGGCGCATAATCTCAGGGTAAGGGCTCGCCCATTTAAGACAGAGATGAGGAGGAATTTCTTCTCTCAGAGGGTAGTGAATCTGTGGAATTCTTTACTGCAGAGGGCTGTAGAGGCTGGGTCGTTAAGTATATTCAAGACTAAGATAGACAGATTTTTAATCAGTAAGGGAATCAAGGGTTTTGGAGAAAAGGCAGGAAAGTGGAGTTCAAGATTATCAGATCAGCCATGATCTCATTGAATGGCGGAGAAGACTTGATGGGCCGAATGGCCTACTCTCTTAAGTCTTATGGTCTTAAGACTCTTTCAGAGATGCCCCAGGAATGGCTGGCACAACAAAATGCAATAGTGCAACATGAATAGATCAGTACAATGGACAGATACCTTTGAGGCTTCTGCTGACATGTTACTGAAGCAGAGCTGAAGAGGCTCATAAGAACATGAGAGATAGGATTTGGAATCAGCTATTGTGCCTTTCAACTCCACCATTCAAAAAGATAATGGCTGATTTTCTGCCTCAACGTCTTCACACATTAACCCCATATCCATGAATACCCTTAGTGTCCAAAAACCTATCAAAAATCTCTTTCAACAACTGAACTTCCACAACCCCGTGGGGTGGAGAATTCCAAAGATTCTCAACCCTTTGCGTGAAGAAATTTCTCCTCATTTCAGTCCTAAATGGTTGATCCCTTAGTCTGAGACTGTGACCCCATATTCTAGATTCCCCAGTTTGGGGGGGAACTCCGGGGAACATACGCTTAGTCTACTCAATTTCTCTTCATAAGACAATTCCATATTCCCAGGAGCTAGTATATTCAAACTTCAATATACTTCCTTTAGGGAAATTATGAAACTGTATCTAACCCCATGCTGTACCTGTCCTGGGAGTGTTTGATGGGGCAGTGTAGAGGGAACCTTCCTCGAGTTAAAGCAGCGAGGCGCCGGGAAGGGGAGGGCTTAAAGCGGCGAGGCGCCGGGAGGGGGAGGGCTTAAAGCAGCGAGGCGCCGGGAGGGGGAGGGCTTAAAGCAGCGAGGCGCCGGGAGGGGGAGGGCTTAAAGCAGCGAGGCGCCGGGAGGGGGAGGGCTTAAAGCAGCGAGGCGCCGGGAGGGGGAGGGCTTAAAGCAGCGAGGCGCCGGGAGGGGGAGGGCTTAAAGCAGCGAGGCGCCGGGAGGGGGAGGGCTTAAAGCAGCGAGGCGCCGGGAGGGGGAGGGCTTAAAGCAGCGAGGCGCCGGGAGGGGGAGGGCTTAAAGCAGCGAGGCGCCGGGAGGGGGAGGGCTTAAAGCAGCGAGGCGCCGGGAGGGGGAGGGCTTAAAGCAGCGAGGCGCCGGGAGGGGGAGGGCTTAAAGCAGCGAGGCGCCGGGAGGGGGAGGGCTTACAGCAGCGAGGCGCCGGGAGGGGGAGGGCTTACAGCAGCGAGGCGCCGGGAGGGGGAGGGCTTACAGCAGCGAGGCGCCGGGAGGGGGAGGGCTTACAGCAGCGAGGCGCCGGGAGGGGGAGGGCTTACAGCAGCGAGGCGCCGGGAGGGGGAGGGCTTAAAGCAGCGAGACTCAAGTAGGAGTAAGGGTAAAATAAAAGCAAGGGTCCATATTCTATTTAGTTAAGGTATGTCTGGGGAGCTCAGTCCCGTGATTTGCACATCCTGCGCTATGTGGGAAATCCTAGCTGTTCCTAGCAGTCTGGATGACCATGTGTGCCAGAGGTGCCTCTGGCTGGAGCAATTTGAGCTCCGGGATTTGGAGCTTGAGCGGCAGCTGGGGACACTATGGTGCATTCACAAGGCTGCGAGGCTTGTGGATAGCATGGTTCAGGACACCCTGCATCATAAGGGAGTGCGAGCAGAGAGGGAAAGGGCAACCGCCAGATAGAAGGGGGGCAGGCAGGTAGTGAGGGAATCCCCTGAGTGTACGTCGCTCGCAAACTGTTTTTCAGCCTTGGAAAATGGTGAGAGTGACAGTTCCTCTGCGGAGGCCAACCAGAGACAAAGCCATAGCACTGTGGGTGGTCCAGCTGCTCGGGGGGCGGGGGCAGAGGAGGAAGTAGTGTGGAAGGGCAATAGTGGTAAGGGAATCGTTAGTGGGGGGAGTAGACAGGCGCTTCTGTGGCCGTAGACGTGACTCCAGGATGGTATGTTGCCTCCCAGGTGCCAGTGTCAAGGATGTCATAGAATGGCTGCAGCGTGTTCTGAAGGGAGAGGGTGAACAGCCAGAGGACATGGTCCATGTTGGGGCCAATGACATAAGAAGAAAAATGAGGTTCTGCAAGCAGACTTTAGGGAGTTAGGAAATTGAAAAGCAGGACTTCAAAGGTAGTAAACTCCGGATTAATTCTGGTGCCATGCAGTAGTGAGTATAGGAACAGAAAGATAGAGCAGATGAATACGTGACTGTAGCGATTGTTCAAGAGGGAGGGCTTTAGATTCCTGGGGCATTGGGACCGTTTCTGGTGGAGGTGGGACCTGTAGCAGTTGGACGGGTTGTATCTGAACAGAAACGGGGTCAACATCCTCATGAAGAGGCTTGCTAATGCTGTTGGGGTGGATTTAAACTAAATTGGCAAGGGATGGGATCCTGAGAAGTAGTTCAGAGGGGAGAGAAGCTGAGATGGAATTAGAAGTTAAAATGCTAGTGAGTCTGGAAGGCAGGGAAAACATAGACTAAATAAGAAAGAAGTGAGTTTAGCAAGGCTAAATGGAATATATTTTAATGCAAGGAGCTTGAGGAATAAGACAGACGAGGTGAGGGCACAGATAGGCATGTGGGAGTATGATATCATAGCTATGACCGAGACTTGGCGAAAAGAGCAGGATTGGCAGCTCAACATTCCTGGTTATAGGGTATTCAGGTGAGATAGAGAGGGGGATAGAAAAGGGAGGGGGAGGGTCGCAATATTGATCAAGGAATCAATTACAGCAGTGAGGTGGGATGATATCTTGGAAGGATCATCAAATGAGGTAATATAGGTAGAAGTAAAAAAAATACAAAAGGGGCAAACACGCTGTTGGGTGTCAGGGAGAGATAGAGGATCAACTATGTAATAAAATTTCAGAGAAGTATAATAATAATAATAATAATGAGTAATAGTAGGGGATTTTAACTACCCAAACATTAACTGGGGTAGTTTTAGTGTGCAAGGTAAGGAGGGAGCAAAATTCTTAAGTTGCATCCAGGAGAACTTTTTTAGCCAGTACTTAGAAAGCCAAAGGGAGGGTGCAATTCTGGACCTAATGAGCCTGGGCAGGTGGAAGGCGGATCAGTGGGGGGGCATGTTGGAGATAGTGACCATAAATCAGTTAGATTTAGGATAGTTATGAAAAAGGATAAGGTTGGGCCAGGAATAAAAGTTCTAAACTGGGGAAAGGCTAATTTTACTAAGATGAGATACGATTTGGCCCAAGTGGACTGGGAGCAGCTACTTGCTGATAAAACTGTGTCAGAGCAGTGAGAGGCATTCCAAGGGGGAAATAGCAAGAGTACAGTGTGAATATGTTCCTGTTAAGACAAGGAGGGGGTGGGGGGGAACACCAAGTCCAGAGGACGCTGGATGTCAAGGGACATAAAGGTTAGGATTAAGAAAAAAGGAGAAGCTTATGGCAGATACTGAGGGCTCAATATGGCAAAGTCCCTAGAGGAGTATTAAAAGTGCGGGGGGGAACTTAAAAAAGGAAATTAGGAAAGCTAAGAGTGCATGAGAAAGCATTGTTGAGTAGAATAAAGGAAAACCCAAAGGAGTTTTTAAAATATATAAAGAGCAAGAGAATGAGGGTAAGAGTAGGGCCAATTAGGGACCATAGAGGTAATGTGTGGGGACCCGGAAGACGTGTGTGCAGTCCTCAATGAATGCTTTGCAATGGTCTTCGCAATGGAAAAGGATGACACAGGTATAGGCATCAGGGTGGAGGACTGAGAAGTATTAGAGGAAATTAACATAGAGAGAGGAGGTACTAGCGGGTTTAGCGGCCTAAAAGTGGATAAATCTGCAGGCCCGGATAAAACGCACCCCAGGCTGTTTAGGGAGGCAAGGGAAGAGATATCAGGGGCACTGGCAGTAATTTTCAAATCCTCTCTGGCCACAGGTGAGAAGCCAGAGGACTGGAGAACTGCTAACATTGTCCCACTATTAAAAAAGGGAGGAAGGGATAGATCACGAAATTACAGGCCAGTCAGTCTAACCTCTGTGGTGGGGAAGTTACTAGAAAGAATTCTGAGGGACAGAATATATCTGCACTTGGAGAGACACAGACTAATCAGGGATAGTCAGCATGGATTTGTTAAGGGAAGGTCATGTTTGACAAATTTGATCGAATTGTTTGAGGAGATAACCAGGAGTGTTGATGAGGTTAATGCATTTGATGTGGTCTACATGGACTTTAGCAAGGTTTTTGATAAGGTCCCTTATGGCAGGCTGATCAAGAAAGTAAGAGCCCATGGGATCAAGGCAAAGTGGCACGTTGGATCCAAAATTGGCTGAGAGGCAGGAAGCAGAGGGTGATGGTAGGGGGATGTTTCTGTGACAGTGGGGTTCCGCAGGGCTCGGTGCTGGGGCCCTTGCTGTTTGTGGTGTACATAAATGATTTGGACTTAAATGTAGGGAGTATGATCAAGAAGTTCGTTGATGACATGAAAATTGGTAGGGTGGTAAATACTGATGAGGATATCAACGGACTGGTCAGGTGGGCAGAGCAGTGGCAAATGGAAGTCAACCCAGAAAAGTGAGAGGTAATGCACTTGGGAAGGGCTAACAAGGCAAGGGATTACACTATGAATGGTAGGACCCTGGGAAGTACTAAAGATCAGAAGGACCTTGGTGTGCATATCTACAGATCCCTGAAGGCAGCAGGGTAGGTGGATAAGGTGGTTGAGGCGGCATATGGGACACTTGCCATTCTTCGCCGAGACATCGAACACAAAAGCAGGGAGGTTATGCTGGAACTGTATAAAACGCTGGTTGGCAACAACTGGAGTACTGCGTGCAGTTCTGGTTGCCACATTATAGGAAGGATGTGATTGCGCTAGAGATTTACCAGGATGCTGCCTGGGCTGGAGTGTCTGAGCTATGAGGAAAGATTGGATGGGCTGGGGTTGTTTTCCTTGGAGCAGCAAAGGTTGAGTGAGGACATGATAGAGGTGTATAGGATTATGAGAGACATAGATAGGGTGGATAAGAAGGCACATTTTCCATTAGTAGAGGAGTCAATAACCAGGGGCATAGATTTAAGTTAAGAGGTGGAAGAGTAAGAGGGGAGTTGAGGAGAATATTTTTCACCCAGAGAGTGGTGGGAGTCTGGAACTCTCTGCCTGAAAGTGTGGTTGAGTCAGAAACTCTCAAAAAATTTAAGAAGTATTTAGGTATTCACTTGCATTGCCAAAGCCTCCAGGGCTGTGGGCCAAGCGCTAGAAAATGGTATTAGTGTAGTCAGATCTTTGTTGACCGACATGGGCACCATGGGGCGAATGGCCTCCTACTGTGCTGTAAATGTCTGACTCCCAGGGCAGGTACAGCATGGGGTTAGATACAGATTAAAGTTACCTCTACACCGCCCTCATCAAACACTCCCAGGACAGGTACAGCATTTAAAAAAAAATTCATTCATGGGATGTCAGCTTCGCTGGCTGGGCTAGCGTTCATTGCCCATCCCTAGTTGCCCTTGAGATGGTGGTGGTGGCCATGGGGTTAGATACAGTTTAGAGGGAGCTAACCCTGTGCTGTATCTGCCCTGGGAGTGTTTGATGGAAACAGTGTAGAGGGAGCTTTACTCTGTGCCTCATGCTTTATCTGGCCAGTGGAATGTTTGTCAGCAGTGTTGAGCCAACTTTACTCTGTGTTTAATCCTAGTTAAGCCTGCCCTGGGAATTTTTGATGGGACTCACATTTAACCCTTGTTATACCTGCCCTCAAAGTGTTTGATGGGGTAATGTAGATGGAGTTTTACTCTATATCTAACTAGCGTTGCAGCTGACTGAAAATGTTTGATGCTGACAGTAAGCACTTAAGTAACTACTCACAAAAGCAGTCAACACAATAAACATAACATAAGGCATTAACACACCCACACGCCTCCAAAACTTACTGAGTCAATTTACATACAGGCTGAGTCATAACACATGCTCAGCTAAGCAGGGAAATTCCTGGTGCACCCAGCAATATCTCTATATCACCCACTTTGTTGTTTACCAGCTGGAATATGCAAATAACAGGATTTCACCATCAGTATGCTTAAACACACCCACCTCTTCCCCCCACAAGCCTGCCCCTCCCCAGAGACCTTTGCGGTCTTTCTCTTTGCGAGAAGTCTACTGATGTTCCCAGCCACATTGTTCAACTGAAAACCACACAACAGGAAGTCCAGTCAAATCAGGACGCCCTCTTCACATAAAACAAGATCCTCTCACCAACCGCAGCCTGCCTTTTTTTGTCTCAATAAAGCATGAATAGGGGAGTCAATTAACACTTTGCTGAAAGCCAGGTTCAACCTCTGTGGTCACCTTATTTTGAGACTACACAAACAAAGCAGCTAGCAGAAGCAGTTTATAGCACTGAGCACCAAGTTCAGTCAATTTAGAAATAGGCATCATTATGTGCTGCAATCTAATCTGAGCTGGTGTCAGAAGGGAGAACTGACAGAATCAATTTGACCCTAATATTCAGATACAAAAGGACAAGAGGGCACAAGGTAAAAACTGTGATAGGCAACTATAGGGCGGATGAAAGAATGAACTTGCATTTATACCTCTCTGGCCACAGGAGAGGTGCCAGAGGACTGGAGGACAGTAAATGTGGTACCATTATTGAAGAATGGAAGGAGGGATAAACCAGGGAACTACAGGCCAGTCAGGCTAACCTCAGTGGTGGGGAAACTATTGGAAGCAATTCTGAGGGACAGAATTAATCTACACTTGGAGAGGCAGTGATTAATTAAGGATAGTCAGCATGATTTTGTTAAGGGGAGGCCAAGTCTGACCAATTTGATTTTTTCGAAGAGGTGACCAGGCGTGTAGATGAGGGCAATGCATTTGACGTAGTCTACTTGGACTTCAGCAAGGCTTTTGATAAGGCCCCGCATGGGAGACTGATAACGAAGGTAACAGTCCATGGGATCCAAGGCAATTTGGCAAATTGGATCCAGAATTGGCTGAGTGGCAGGAAGCAGAGGGTGATGGTCGAGGGGTGTTTTTGTGACTGGATGCCTGTGTCCTATGGGGTTCCACAGGGATCGGTGTTGGGTCCCTTGCTGTTTGTGGTATATATAAATGATTTAGACTTGAATGTAGGAGGGCTGATCAGTAAGTTCGCGGATGTTACGAAAATTGGTCAGGTGGTAAATAGAGAGGAGGATAACCTTAGATTACAGGAGGAATTAGTCGGGCTGGTCAGATGGGTGATCATTGGCAAATGGAATTTAATTCGGATAAGTGTGAGGTGATGCACTTGGGCAGGACAAACAAGGCTCGGGAATACACGATGAATGGTGGGACCCTGGAAAGTACCAAGGATCAGAGGGACCTTGGTGTGCATGTTCACCGGTCCCTTAAATTAGCGGGACAGGTAGATAAGGCTGTTAAGAAGGCATATGGGATACTTGCCTTTATTAGCCGAGGCATAGAATATAAGAGCACGGAGGTTATGCTGGAACTGTATAAAACGCTGGTTAGGCCACAGCTAAAGTATTATGTGCAGTTCTGGAATCCGCATTATAGGAAGGATGTGATTGCACTGGAGAGAGTGCAGAGGACATCTACCAGGATGTTGCCTGGGCTGGAAAGTTTTAGTTATGAGGAGAGACTGGATAGACTGGGGCTATTTTCCTTGGAGCAGAAGAGATTGAGGGGGGACATGATTGAGGTGTATAAAATTATGAGGTGCATAGATAGGGTAGACAGGGAGGAGCTTTTCCCCTTGGTGGAGAGATCAATAACCAGGGGGCATAGATTTAAGGTAAGGAGGAGGAGATTTAGAGGGGATGTGAGGAAGAATTTTTTTACCCAGAGGGTGGTGGGAATCTGAAAGAGTGGTAGAGGCAGAAACCCTCAAAACATTTAGCAAGTATTTGGATGTGCACTTGTGATGCCATGGCATACAAGGCTATGGGCCTAGTGCTGGAAAATGGGATTAGAATAGTTAGGTATTTGTCCGGCGCAGACTCGATGGACCTTTTTCTGTGCTGTAGACCTCTAAGACTCTATATAAAGGCCTTTCAAGTTCTCAAAATGTCCGAAAACTCTTCATAGCCAATGGATTAGTTTTGAAGTGTGATCACTGCCAGGGAGGCAAACATGCAGCCAAGTTGTGCACAGCAAGATCTCAAACAGCAAATGAAGGAGGGTTAGTTCTGGAATAATAACTTGCCCATTTTCTCCACAGCTGCTGAATGGCTTGAGTGTCTACAGCATTTTCTGTTTTTCTTTCAGATTTTCAATATTTGAAATGACTGAAAGACCAGCTAGTAGTCTTGCTGAAGGGAGGAATGTGTGGAAAAACTCCCAGCCCTTCTTCCAATAGTGCCAAGGAAGCTTTGCTGCTTACTGCACTGGCAGATAGGGCGTCACTTTAACATCTCAACTAAGATGGCATTAAAACAATGCAGCTTTTCCTCAGTAGTCCCTCGAAGTGACAGCCTTACATGTAGGAATGGATCTTGAACCCACAGCTTTTAACAGCAGGAGTGCTACCATTGAGTAAAACTGTCATCAGATGTCAGGAAGCATTTCTGTACATGAAGGCTGATTAACAGCTGGAACGAATTACTAGGAAGACTGGTTGAGACCAGGACACTAGATTTAAACAAGATGAGAACAAATGGGCATACAAACCTTTCATGACATTACTGAAAATCTGGAACAGCCTTGAAAAGGTTAATTGTACTGCAGTTAATTGTACTGCAGTGAATATATTTGTGGATTGGTGAAAGAAGAGGAGATAAATACTATTTTCAGCAAAAACCTTAATGGAGAGGAATAAAATAGTCAGATTTTAAAAGAAAATGTTTCATGCACACCAAGGTCCCTCTGATGCTCGGTACTTCCCAGGGTCCTACCACTCATTGTGTATTCCCGTGCCTTGTTTGTCCTGCCCAAGTACATCACCTCACACTTATCCGGATCAAATTCCATTTGTCACTGATCAGCCTGTCTATATCCTCCTGTAATCTAAGGTTATCCTCTTCACTATTTACCACCCCACTAATTTTCGTGTCATCCACAAACTTAGTGATCAACCCTCCTACATTCAAGTCTAAATCGTTTATATATACCATAAACAGCAAGGGACCAACATCGATCCCTGTAGAATCCCATTGGACACAGGCACCCAGTCACAAAAACACCCCTTGACCATCACCCTCTGCTTCTTGCCACTCAGCCAATTCGCCAAATTGCCTTGGATCCGATGGGCTCTTACCTTCGTTATCAGTCTCCCTTGCGGGACCTTATCAAAAGCCTTGCTGAAGTCCAAGTGGACTACATCAAATGCATTGCCCTCATCTACACACCTAGTCACCTCTTAGAAAAATTCAATCAAATTGGTCAGACATGACCTCCCCTTAACAAAACCATGCTGAACCACTCCTTGAACCACTGCAGTCCTTGTGGTGCAGGAAAACTGACAGTGCTGTACGGGAGGGAATTGCCGGATTTTGACCCAGAGACAGTGAAGGATCGACGATACAGTCCCAAGTCAGGATGGTGTGCGGCTTCGAGGGGAACTTGCAGGTGGTGGTATTGCTTCCATGCCTCTTCTTCCCTCATCCTTCTAGGTGGTAGCAGCCATGGGTTTGGAAGGTGCTAAGAGCCTTGGTGAGTTGTTGCTGTACATCTTGTAGGTGGTACACACTGCTGCCACTGTGCAGGGTGTGGATGATGTTCAAGGTGGCGAATGGGGTGCCAATCAAGCTGGCTGCTTTGTCCTCTAATGGTGTGGAGCTTCTTGAGTGTTGTTGGAGCTGTAACTCATCCAGACAAGTGGAGGATATTCCATCACACTCCTGACTTGTCCCTTGTAGATGATGGCTTTGGGTAGGTTGTCAGGTGAGTTACTCTCTGTAGAATTCCCAGCCTCTAACTTGCTCTTATAGTCACACTATTTATATGGCTAGTCCAGTTTCTGGTCAATGGTCACCAGGATGTTGATAGTGGGGGATTGAGTGATTGTAACGCCATTGAATGTCAAGGGGAGATAGTTGGATTCTCTCTTATTAGAGATGGTCATTGCCAGCAATTGTGTGGCATGCATGTTACTTGCTACTTATCAGCCTAAGCCTGAATGTTGTCCAGCATATGGGCAGATTTCTTCAGTATCTGAGGAGTCGCGAATGGTGAACATCATCAGTGAACATCCCCACTTCTGACTTTATGATGGTCAATCATGAAGCAGCTGAAGATGGTTGGGACTAGGAAACCTGAGGAAGCCCTGCAGTGATGTCCTGGGGCTGAGATGACCTCCAACAACCACAACCAACGTCCTTTGCGCTCGGCATGTCTCCAAACTGTGGAGGTTTATTCCCTCCCCCACTCCCCCCCCGCCGCTTTCTGACTGACTCCAGTTTTGCCCTGGATCTTTGGTGTCGCACTCAGTCAAATGCTGCCTTGATGTCAAGGGCAGTCACCCTCAACTCACCTTTAGCTCTTCAGCTCTTTTGTCAATGTTTGAACTAAGAGTTGAGTGGTCCCGGCAGAACCCAAACTGAGTATCAGTGAGCATGCTATTGCTAAGCAAGTGCTGCTTGATATTTTCTTTTTATTCGTTCGTGGGATATGGGTGTCACTGGCTAGCATTTATTGCCCATCCCTAATTGCCCTTCATCAGAGGGAATTTTTAAGTGGGTCTGGAGTCACATATAGGCCAGACCAGGTAAGGACGGCAGGTTTCCTTCCCTAAAGGACATTAGTGAACCAGATGGGTTTTTACGACAATCGACAATGGTTTCATGGTTATCATTAGACTTTTAATTCCAGATATTTATTTATTGAATTCAAATTCCACCATCTGCCGTGGCAGGATTCGAACCCAGGTCCCCAGAGCATTAATCTGGTCTCTGGAATACCAGTCCAGTGACAATATCACTGCATCATCGTCTCCCCACAAGCTGTCAATAACACTTTGTCACTCTGTTGATGATTGAGAGCAGACTGATGGGGCGGTAACTGGCCGGGTTGGATTTATCCTGCTTTTTGTGGGCAGCACATACTTGGGCAATTTTCCACTTGCCGGGTAGATGCCAGTGTCGTAGCTGTACTGGAACAGCTTGGCTAAGGGCCAGAGTACATTCTTCAGCACAAGTCTTCAGAATTATTGCTGGAATGTTATCAGGGCCCATAGCCTTTGTACTATCCAGTGTCTTCAGCCGATTCTTGATAACACATGGAGCGAATCGAATTGACTGAAGCCTGGCATGTGAGACTGAGGATATCAGGAGGCCGAGATGGATCATCTTGGCACTTCTGGCTGAAGAATGTTGCAAATGCTTCAGCCTTCTCTTTTGCATTAATGTATTGGGCTCCACCATCACTGAGGATGGGAATATTTGTGGAGCCTCCTCCTCCAGTAGGTTGTTTAATTGTCCACCACCACTGACAACTGGATGTGGCATGTCTGCAGAACTTAGATCTGATCCATTGGTTAGCTCTGTCTATTCCATGCTATTTTCAGTTTTGCATGCAAGTACCCCTGTGTTGTAGCTTCACCAGGGTGATATCTCATTTTTAGGTATGCCTGGTGCAGTTCCTGGCATGCCCTCCTGCACTCTTCATTGGACCCTGGTTTGATGGCAATGGCCAACGGGACATGCTGGGCCATGGGGTTACAGATTGTCTTTGTATCCAATTCTGCTACTGCAGATGGTCCACAGGGTCTCATGGATGCCCAGTTTTGAGTTGCTAGATCTGTTTGAAATCTATCTTATTTAGCACGCTGGTAGTGCCATTGAGGGTACCCTCCTCAACGTAAAGACAGGCTTTGCCTGCACAAGGACTGTGTGGTGGACACTTCCACCAATATTCTCATGGGCAGATGCATTTGCGACAGGTACATTGGTGAGGATGATGTCAAGTAGGATTTTCCCTTTAGTTGGTTCCCTCGCCACTTGCCGCAGGCCCAGTCTAGCAACTACGTCCTTTAGGGCTCAGCCAGTTTAGTCAGTAGTGGTGCTACCAAGCACTCTTGGTGATGGACTTTGGCGTCCCCCAACCAGAGTACATTCTGTGCCCTAGCCACCCTCAGTGGAGCCACTCCTCAGTGGTTTTCAACATGGATGAGTACTGATTCATCAGCTGAGGGTGGCAGTAGGTGATAATCAGCAGGAGGTTTCCTTGATGCCATGAGACTTCATGGGGTCCAGAATTGATGTTGAGAACTCCCAGGGCAACTCCCTCCCGTCTGTATACCACTGTGCCGCCATCTCTGCCCTATGTGCTAGATGCTTTAATCATAGAAAACGGTTCATCTTCAAGGATGAAGAACATTCTGGAGGAATTTGTGTTTTAAAAGACACTGTCCCTCAAAGGGGTAATGCAAGGACACCGATTGCGGCTGGTCCTGGAAGATGCAGCATTTTACAAGAAAATTATGCAGTGTTAAAGAAGCTGGAAGTCTCTTGACCCTGGTGGACTGTTTACAGAAGGGTCACATGGTGGCTTATGGCTTTGAAAAAAGCCATGCCTGGAAAACTGTGTTTAAAAGCTGGTAGGCTGCTTTCGCTTTGGGGAGAAAACAAGAATCAACTGCTTGGATAAAGAAGACAACAGCTCCTGAAGTTCCAGGCCCAGGCCAAAGCAAAAGTGAATGGGAGTTGCTCTATGCTCTGAAATTGACTGACTGCAAGTTTTCAGTGAAGTCCGTCTGAAAAGTAATGCAAGAGTCATCGATTGTTTCGCAGACAGACCAGTGCTGAGAGACCGCATAACTTGGACACTATTTCAAGGATGCCATTATCAATGCCTATTCCCCCTGAACCATTAACTTTTAACCTTTTCGTAGAATTCCCCTATTTATTTATTTTTTTGGGTGTGTGTGTTAGGGTATTTAGAAAGAGTGATTATTATATTTTCGTATTTCATACTGTGTGTTAATAAGCTTTGCCTTTCTACTTGATATGTCTGGTTTTGTAATAAACTAATAATTTTGTTGTTTATTCAAGAAACCTGGGCGCCAAGCAGTATATCTGAGATTCATACGTAAAACACATAGTTGGCTACATAGCTAGCTGGAGGAAGCGTTGAAATATATGTTGTGATTGTGGAGTAGTGGAACAAGAGACAAACAATGCACTCCTCCCATCCAGGTCATAACACCTATCAGTGGGAGGGGACATACCCAAGGAAGGTGCTGGCAGTGTTTGTGACATTGCCTGCAAGACATGATTCTGTAAGTCTGATTATATCAGGTTGTTGCTTGACTAGTCTGGAACAGCAGTCCCAATTTTGGCACAATTTTAACCCAGATGTTAATAAGGGGAATTTTCAGGGTCAACGGGGCTGAGTTTGCCTTAGATTTTGTAGCGGTTTGGAACAACTGAGTGGCCTGCTGGGCCATTTCAGAGGGCATTTAAAAATCAACCACATTGCTGTGGGTCTGGAGTCACATGTAGGCCGGACCAGTTAAGGGCGGTGGATTTCCTCCTGTAAAGGACATTAGTGAACCAGATAGGTTTTTACAGCAATTGATGATAGTTTCATGGTCACCATTACTGAAACTAACTTTATATTCCAGGTTTATTAATTAAATTTAAATTCCACCAGCTGCCATGGTGGGATTTGAACTCACGGGCCAGAGCATTATCCTGAGCCTCTGGATGACTAGTCCACTACGCCACTGTTTCACACCACCAACCCTGCCCCCCACCCACCCCCCTCCCACCCCCCCCTCCCACCCCCCCACCCCCACCCCCCTCCCACCCCCCTACCCCCACCCCCCTCCCCCCCCCACCCACCCCCCTCCCGCCCCTCCAGTGCATGCGGACCCATAGATTAACCTCAATCCACCAATTGTTCTACATCTGGCACAGAGACGCCATAAAGAAAGCTTGTAGAAGAAAATATTGCATCAGATTGCTACTGTACAGGTTAGTGATTAGTTTAAAACTGTCACTGGAGGAAAAGGTGTAGAGAAGTTTCTTTACACACAGTTGTTGGAGCATGAAAACAGAGACTACTGCATAAGAGCAGATAAATGTCTAAAACAGAGAAAGATGCTGGGCTATGGAGAGACAGCAGGACGCTATAACTAATTTTGTAATGTTCCAGTAAAAGAACTGGCGCAGACATGTCGGACTGAATATCCTTCTATGCTGCAAACTTCCAAGTTCAAAATTCTGGGCACAATAGCTGGAGTTTTACACTGTATTGAATCTATATTGCCCTGATTGTTTGAAGGGAGTTTAACTCTATCACTCTTGCCTAAAGAATGCCACGGGAAAATGGGGCTAGTAAAACATCAATGAAGTTAATGAAAGTGCTTTATGTGAACTGAAAGACCTGTAGGTTTAGCGGTTTGGAAGCTTTGTGGGAAACTGCCCAATCTACATTTGCAGGGTGGTGTATTGACATAACATCCAGAGCTCAGCATTTGGGAAATTGGGGGCATTCTGTGATTCAATAGTAGTTGAGCAAGATACCTCTGGAGATTGTGATGTTGATGAAAAAGTTATTGGGTGGATGTATATGTGGGGAACCATGCACTCAGCATAAGCAGTCAAGGAGAGTGTATGTCTGTGTGTGTGTGTGTCTGGGGGCAGGAGGGAAAAGAGAGGCAACATTCAATCCTTATTCAAATCAAATTCGAAGATCAGAAACAGGATAAAACGAAATCCAGAATTTTGATAGGATACAAGTATTGTACAAGCCAATTGCCAATCTCAGTCATGGTGGACAAGAGTGCGACACAGAGTGGGCCAGAACTACCTGCCAACCCCCACCCCACTTCAAAAAAGAAAAATGCACTTTCCAAATCTCTGGGACAGTTGGTGAAATTATTGAAGTGGTGTAAGTAAGAGACACAGCAAACAGTGGGAGGACACCGAGTACAATATCTATGCGTGCATTTTAATCATTCTCACAACTCTCCTCCCATTCACCAGAACTGGGAAATTCTTTGCCTGCTCACATACTTGACCAACATAACAGAATGAATTTACTCTATTCCTCTTTCACCTCCTATCTCCAAACTCCTAGTAACCATACAGGCTTCTTACCAAAATAAACAAAAGCAAAAAACTGCATTATTTCTATTAGGTAATTTAGATGAGGAAATTCAACCTTCTCTTTGGACCTGAAGAATATATGACAGGAATGGACAATTGGAAGCTATTCAAAGTGTATCGTTTATTCTGATGAAGGGCTGAGGCGCCTGGAACACAAGTTAGAAGCGAAGAAGTTAAGAATAAGATGGAGGAAATGTTTTTCACCCAAAGGTTAATCAAGGTGCTCAATATGTTACCAGGTAATAACAATGAAATGAACAATGAAAAAAACACAAAGGAAGCAATGAGAGGTTATTTCTGGAGAATAAAGCAATTGAGGGGTTGGGAAAAGCATAGTAGGTGGTTCGAGATATCAGTAAAAGTTCTTCTACACTACCGTATCTAGCTCTGCATCTAACCAGAGTAAATAATGATTAAACAGACAAAAAAAATCAACTGAAAGGTAACAGATGCAAAACACATTCTCTCCTTCCTATGCAGCTGGCTTCTTGTGTATCAAGGTCAATGGAGGAGGAAGAAACATGAACACTTAAAAGAGAAATTCCCAGACAAGGGCATGATCTATTATTCATACAACTCCATCCAGCTTATTACAAGAATATTTCATTAAGTATGATATTTACAAATCCTGTGTTGATGCAGTACTGTTACAGAGTGTTTACCTTTCGAACCAATCGAAGAGCTTGTGTTCGCTCCACCTCGTTGCTCTGTTGTATGTCTATGCACCTGGAGAAAGAAGATCACAAAGATTGTGTTGTTCAATTATGTCACCGTATTGCTACACTGGAGTGGTGACTCACAGCAAACTATCACAGTATTACTATCCTGGAGTGGTGGCCAACACAGCAAACTGTCGCTGTATTACTACACTGGAGTGGTTCTCACAAAGTAACCTGTCATCGTAGAGTCAGAGGTTTACAGCACAGAAAAAGGCCCTTCGACCCACCGAGTCTGCACCAGTCAAACAAGTACCTAACTATTCTAAACCCATTTTCCAGCACTAGGCCCATAGCCTTGTATGCCATGGCATCGCAGGTGCACATCCAAATACTTCTTAAATGTTATGAGGGTTTCTGCCTCTACCACCCTTTCAGGCAGTGAGTTCCAGATTCCCACCACCCTCTGGGTGAAAAGATTCTTCCTCACATCCCCTCTAAACCTCCTGCCCCTTACCATAAAGCTATGCTCCCTGGTTATTGATCCCTCCACCAAGGGGAAAATTTCCTTCCTGTCTACCCTATCTATGCCCCTCATAATTTTATACACCTCAATCATGTCCCCCCTCAATCTCTTCTGCTCCAAGGAAAATAGCCCCAGCCTATCCAATCTCTCCTCATAACTAAAACTCTCCAGCCCAGGCAACATCCTGGTAGATGTCCTGTGCACTCTCTCCAGTGCAATCACATCCTTCCTATAATGCAGATTCCAGAACTGCATGTAATACTCTAGCTGTGGCCTAACCAGCGTTTTATACAGTTCCAGCAGAACCTCCGTGCTCTTATATTCTATGCCTCGGCTAATAAAGGCAAGTATCCCATATGCCTTTTTAACCACCTTATCTACCTGTCCCGCTAACTTAAGGGACTGGTGGACATGTACACCAAGGTCCCTCTGTTCCTTGGTATTTCCCAGGGTCCTACCATTCATCGTGTATTCCTGAGCCTTGTTTGTCCTGCCCAAGTGCATCACCTCACGCTTATCCGAATTAAATTCCATTTGCCACTGATCACCCATCTGACCAGCCCGTCTATACCCTCCTGTAATCTAAGGTTATCCTCCTCACTATTTACCACCTGACCAATTTTCGTAACATCCGCGAACTTACTGATCAGCCCTCCTACATTCAAGTCTAAATCAATTATAAATACCACAAACAGCAAGGGACCCAACACCGATTCCTGTGGAACCCCACTGGACACAGGCATCTAGTCACAAAAACACCCCTCGACCATCACCCTCTGCTTTCTGCCACTCAGCCAATTCTGGATCCAATTTGTCAAATTGCCTTGGATCCCATGGGCTCTTACCTTCGTTATTAGTCTGCCATGTGGGACCTTATCAAAAGCTTTGCTGAAGTAGCCTTGACAAAGTAGCCTGTATTACTAACTGGAGTTTTGGCAGTACCATCTGCAATAAGAGACACAGATCTTTTTGCTGGCTGTATGGGAGCCAGTCAGATCAGCAACTGCCTTCAGGCTCATGTTTACACTGAGATTCATTGCCCTTCATGTCTGCTTGGCATTTCTTAATCCCTGTGCCTTCAGCCTACAGTAGAGATGGTAGGGTCTTCCAAAGATTTTGAATTTATTTGTGACCCTATTGTGATCCATCCTTTTCATTATCATTTCATTTAAATATTTAATTTCATTAAATATTTCATTATTATTTTACACAGGTAAACCAATACACTTGTACATAATTATGTATTCAGACTGAAGCTGGGAATTTGGGATATTCATCATTCTGGTAGATTAGCACCCATTAATCATTTAGAACTGACACATGCCAGTACATGTAAATCAATCCCACTGCAGCAGGAAAGCCACCAAGTCTTTTTGCCTTCTTCTAGATCCAGAGTGCTATTGACAGGGGGCATTCTGTCCAATGGTTCAGAAAACAGTGAAAAACCCAAATCACATTAGCAGAGGCTGTATGCGCCAATCAAAATGATCTTCTTTATTCTTTCATGAAATGTGAATATTGCTGACGGGCAGCATTTCTTGCCCGTTCCAATTGCCCTCAAGAAGGTGGTGGTGAGCTTCCTTCTTGAACTGCTGCACACCACTTGTGCTGTTAGGAAGGGAATTCCAGGATCTTGACCCAGCGACAGTGAAGGAACGACGATATACTTCCAAGTCAGGATGGTGAGAGCCTTGGGGCATCTGCTGCCCATGTCCTTCTAGGTGATAGAGGTTGTGGATTTGGAAGATGCTGTCGAAGGAGCCTTGGCGAGTTACTGCAGTGCATCTTTTAAATGGTACACAATGCTGCCACTGTGCATTGATGATGGAGGGAGTGAATGCATAAGAGGTGGATAGGGGGCCGACCAAGCAGGCTGCTTCGTCCTAGATGGTGCTGAGCTTTCAGAGAGCTGTTGGAGCTGCATTCATCCAGAAAAGTGGAGAGTTTCCTGACTTATGCTTTGCAGATGATGGACAGGCTTTGGGAAGACAAGAGATGAGTTACTCACCTCAGAATTCCCCGCCACTGAGCTGCTCTTGCAGCCACAGTATTTATATGGCTGGTCCAGTTCAGTTTCTGTCAATGGTAACCACCAGGATGTTAATGTTGGATGATTCAGCAATGGCATTGAATATTAAGGGGAGATGGTTAGATTCTCTCTTGTTGGAGATAGTCATTTTGGCACTTCTGTGGCCCAAATATCACTTGCCATTTATCAGCCTAAACCCGAGTGTCATCTAGGTCTTGACGCATGCGGACACGGACTGCTTCAGTATCTGAGGAGTCATTAATGATTCCGAGCACCGTGCAATGGTGAGCGAACACCCCCACTTCCAATCTCATTGAAGCAGCAGCTAAGGTGCTTGGACCTATTACACTATCTTAAGGAATCCCTGCAGCGTTGTCCTGGGATTGAGATGATTGGCCTCGCAAGAACCACAACCATCTTCCTTTGTCAGGTATGACTCCAAAAGTGGAGACTTTCTCCCTCTTTTCCCACTGACTTCAATCTTGCTAGGATTCCTTGATGCCACATTTGGTCAAATGCTGCCCTGGCGTCAAGGGCAGTCACTCTCACCTCGTGTGGAATTCTTTACCACAGAGGACTGTAGAGGTTCGGTCGTTAAGTATATTCAAAGCTGAGATAGACAGATTTTTAATCAGTAAGGGAATCAAGGGTTATGGGGAAAAGGCAGGATAGTAAAGTTGAGGGTTATCAGATCAGCTATGATCTCATTGAATGGAGGAGCATACCCGATGGGCTGACCACTTCTGGTCCTACATTTTATGGTCTTTTGTGTCTCTGCTGAGTGCAACACCATTAACTATCACAGATCAACAATAAATGTCTTAATTTTATGATTTTCTATTGTAGTTAGCAGAGCAGAGAGTAGAGTTTAGTGCCACAATCCACCAGATTTCCAATCCTGTCAATGCCAGTAGTGGCTGAGGAGCATATAAACATATAGGTGGAAAATGTATTCATGTAGCCTCAGTTCAAGTGCAAACATACATCAATTTCCTGGGTGCAGGTAGTGACATGGGATGTTACCTGTGCGAGTTTGCTGAATGATATTATAGAAGAAACCCTTTGGACTGTACAGGTAACATCCTGCTGCAATGCCTACTCCTGGGGAATCGATGTAGTCCGGCGTTACCCGAATGAATTTCTCCCAAATAATATATTTATATATTAAAAGCCTGGAGGCAGCGTCCGCCCATTAACTACACAATTTGACTTATGTCGTACCTTATCAATATAAACATCAGACAATTGGCATCTTTCAAGAATTGAACAAAGTCATTCCAGCCAAGCGTGAGAGGCTGGAAGATTGATAAACAGCAAAATTGGTTTCACATGTTCATAAACTATTTTAAGAATTAGTAGTGTACTATGGCTGCATTGTCCACTGTCTTTTCAAAGTGAACTTTCTCCAGATTGTCTGATATTTAATCTAGTGCCCTGGTGGTGCCACCAGCTTGTTGTGGGGAAGCTGGATATACCAATTTGTGGTCTGGAGATTCTGATGACTTTATATTTGAAGCTGATACCAGCCAACTGATGAGACTTCTGTACAGGCATACTAGCACTGCACTAGATCAATTGGAAAACAGCTTTAGCACTACAGGGTGGAAATCTCCCTGCCAGCAGTCAGGGTGCAAGCGAATTGAGTCTGTAAGTGTCTCAACCCAGCTGCTTAGAGGTGCGAGTTAACAACAACAAACTGCACACACTTAAGTTCCACCCAGTAAGTGCATTTAGCAATTGGGCAATGTGTTACATATTTTCAATGAAACATTGTACAACTGAAATAATCAAATATCAGCCAAGCAGCACATACTAACCTAGCTATTAAATAATCCACACGCAGTCTCAGCACCTTCTGCAGAATACTGGAATCTCGGATGAGATGTCGGAGGGCACGAAGACCAGCTGCACGCACCTCTTTAGCTTCATTTAACAATGCTAATCGCAAACTGTAGAAGAGGACAAAATATTTATGAAGAAAGGAAGGACAAGCATATTCACAGTACCTTCAGCACTTCATAGGCAATGAGTCACTTCTGAATGTCGTCATTGCTTTTTTGAAGGGAAATGCAGCAATGAAATTGTGCGCAACAAGCTACCATAAGCAGCGAATGGGGCAACTGACCAGATCTCCAATTAGGTTTCTCCTCCTGCCACAGTACCGAAACAGCAAATACAAATATACAAATTAGAAGCAGAAGTAGGCCACTCAGCCCCTCAAGCCTGCTCTGCCATGGCTGATCTGATTTTAACCTCAACTCCACATTCCTGCCTACCCCTGATAACCTTTCACCCCCTTGTTCATCAAGAATATACCTCTGCCTTAAAAATATTCAAAGATTCTGCCTCCACCACCTTTTGAGGAAGAGAGTTCCAAAGACTCATGACCCTTAGAAAAAAATTTCTCCTCATCTATGTCTTAAATGTGCGACGCCTTATTTTTAAACCGTGACCCCTAGTTCTAGATTCTCTCACAAGAGGAAACATCCTCTCCACATCCATCCTGTCAAGACCCCTCAGGATCTTATGTTTCAGTTAAGTCGCCTCTTACTCTTCTTAACGCCAGTGGACACAAGCCTAGCCTGTCCAACCTTCCCTCACAAGACAACCTGCCCATTCCAGGTATTAGTCCTGTAAACCTTCTCTGAACTGCTTGCAACACATTTACATCTTTCCTTAAATAAGGAGACCAATACTGTACACAGTACTCCAGATGTGGTCCCACCAATGCCCTGTATAACTGAAGCATAACCTCCCTATTCTTGCATTCAATTCCCCTCACAATAAACGATAACATTCTATTTGCTTTCCTAGTTACTTGCTGTACCTGCATACTAATCTTTTGCGATTCATGCACTAGGGCACTGAGATCCCTCTGCATCTCAGAGCTCTACAATCTCTCAATTTGGATAATCTGCTTCTTTTTATTCTTCCTGCCAAAATGGACCATTTCACATTTTCCCACATTATACTCCATTTGCCAGAACTTCCTCTAACCTATCTATCCTTTTGTAAAAGCAAAATACTACAGGTGCTGGAAATCTGAAACAAAAACAAAAATAGCTGGAAAAACTCAGCAGGTCCAACAGCATCTGCAGAGGGGAACGCAGTCAACGTTGAGTCCGTACGACTCCTCATCAGAACATGAGTTTTTCCAGCTATTTTTGTTTTTATATCCTTTTGTAGCCTCCTTACAACCTCTTCACAACTTACTTTCCCACCTAACTGTTTCATCAGCAAATTTAGCAACCATACCTTCAGTTCATTCATTCAAGTCATTTATATAAACTGTAAAGAATTGAGGCCCAGCACTTAACCCTGTGGCACATCAGGTCAACAGAAAATGACCTATTTTTGCCTACTGTTTCCTGTTACTTAGCCAATCTTCTACCCATGCCAATATGTTACCCCCTGCATCATGAGCTTTAATATTCCCCAATAACCTTTGATGTGGCACTTTATCAACTGCCTTCTGGAAATCTAAGTACAGTACATCCACTGGTTCCCCTTCATCCACAGCACATTACTTCTTCAAAGAACTCTAATAAATTGGTCAAACATTATTTCCCTTGCACAAAACCATGTTGCCTCTGCCTCATTACCTTAATTTATCCAAGTGCCCTGTTATAACGTCTTTAATAATAGCTTCTAACATTTTCCCTATGAGGCATGCTAAGCTAACTGGCCTATAGTTTCCTGCTTTCTGTCTCCCTCCCATTTTGAATAAACGAGGTACATTAGCTTTTTTCAACACATCAACTATATCACTAGCCACTTCTTTTAAGACCCTGTGATGAAATCCATCAAGACCCAGGAACTTGTCAACCCACAACCCATCAACAATTTGCTAAGTACTACTTCCCTGGTGATTGTAATTTTGACTTCCTCCCTCCCTTCCAATTCCTGATTTAATAATTTTTGGTGTGTTAGTGAAGGCCAATGCAAAATACCGGTTCAATTCAACTGCCTACTTACTATAGGACCAACACTCTAACTCTTCTTAAAAATATCTATAGAAACTCTTACCATCTGTCTTTATATTTCTAGCTAACTTTCTCTCGTACTCCAATTTTTCCTTCTTATTAATCTTTTAATTATTCTTTGTTGCTTTTTGTATTCTGTCCTGCCTTTTGGCCTGCCACTCATCTTTGTGCAATTATTTGCTTTTTCTTTAAGTTTGAGACTAACTAACATTTTAGTTAACCACGGATGATGGGTCCTCCCATTGGAAATTCTCTCGTTGGAACATATGTATTGTGTGTGTTCTGAAATATCCTCTTCAATGTCTGCCACTCAATCTGTATTAACCTATCTCTTAATCTAAATTGACAGTTCACTTTCGCTAGCTATGCTTTCATGCCTTCATAATTGCCCTTATTTAAGTTTAAAATATTAGTTTTAGACCGACTCTTCTCTCCCTCAAATGAATGTAAAATTCAATCATATTATGAACACTGCTACCTAAGTGTGCCTTCACTATGAGGTCATTAATTAATTCCATCTCGTTGGTCAATACTAAGTGTAGTACAGCCTACTCTGTTTGGTGCCAGAACATGCTGTTCTAAGAAACTATCGTGAAAACATTCTGTAAATTCCTCATCTAGGCTACCTTTGCCAATTTGCTTTTTCCAGTCTAACTGTAGAATAAAATCCCCCATGATAATCGAGGTACCCTTCTGACAAGCTTCCATTATTTCTTTGATAACCCGTCCTACTGTGTAGTTACTGTTAGGTCACCTGTACACCACTCCCACAAGTGACTTCTTGCCTTTATCATTCTTCATCTCTCCCAAACGGCTTCTATATCCTGGTTTCCCGAACTTAAGTCATCCCACTATAGTGTGCTAATATCATCTTTAATTAGCATAGCCACCCCGCCACCTTTTCCTAGCTTCTTGTCCTTCTGAATGTGACATAGCCTTCAAAGTTCAGGTGCCAATCTATGTCACCCTGCAGTCTTGTCTCTGTAATGGCTATTAGATCATACTTGTTTATCTCAATTTGCTTTCTCAATTAATCTGTTTTGTTTCAAATGCTACTTGCATTCAAATGCAAGGACTTAAGTATTGTCCATTTATTAGTTCTGTACCCTCTAGCTTTATCTGCTAATTTAATCTTAAGATTTGTACTCTGTCCCTCCCTGTCACGGTTAGTTTACTATTCCCACATTAATAACTTCCCCTCTTGCCTTGTCTATGCTCTTTGATTTACAAAATCTTCCCAAATTTGATTCCTTGCTCCCAGTATTTAGTTTAAAACCCTCTCTACTTCCCTAGTTATGAGGCTTGGAAGAATGCCCGTCCAATGTTAGAACCATATCTACAAGGACTATATTTTCTTTTAAAATTTGGAAGGACATTGCATTATTTGGACACTTGGGAGTGTTTTTTTTAAAAAAAGGTTATAAGTTCAGCTTGAACTGCAGCAAGCATCCCTTTTCAAAGAAATCACATGATGTCAGCTAAATGACCAGCATGGTAATTGTGGAGGAGAGCTATTAGTTTATTTGAACTACAATCACTTTAACTGATGAAAAAAACTGTTTTAAAGGAAAAGACCTGGTGATTTACCGGAAATCACTTGACGAAGGAGCTTTACGTTTTGAACTTAGAGCTCTACAGCACAGAAAAATGCCCTTCGGCCCATCGAGTCTGCGCCAGTCAAACAAGTACCTAACTATTCTAATCCCATTTTCTAGCACTACACTCATAGCCTTGTATCCCATGGCACCACAAGTGCACATCCAAATACTTCTTAAATGTTAGGAGGGTTTCTGCCTCAACCACCCTTTCAGGCAATGAGTTCCAGGTTCTCACCACCCTCTGGGTGAAAAAATTCTTCCTCACATCCTCTCTGAACCTCCTGCCCCTTAGCTTAAATCTGTGCCCCCTGGTTATTGATCCCTCCACCAAGGGGAAAAGTTCCTTTCTGTCTCTCTGCCCCTCATAATTTTATACACCTCAATCATGTCCTCCCTCAATCTCCTCTGCTCCAAGGAACATAGCCCCAGTCTATCCAATCTCTCCTCATAACTAAAACTTTCCAGCCCAGGCAACATCCTGGTAAATCTCCTCTGCACTCTTCTACTGCAATCACATCCTTCCTATAATGTGGATTCCAGAACTGCACACAGTACTCTAGCTGTGACCTAACCAGCGTTTTATACAGTTCCAGCATAATCTCCCTGCCCTTGTATTCTATGCCTCAGCTAATAAAGGCAAGTGTCCCATATGCCTTATATACTTCCTTATCATTCATTCCAAGATGACAACAGGGTCTGGGATTAGTCTACATGACCTTCCTAGTCAGGATGGGTCAGCACCACACATGGCAGAGCATTTAACCAGAGCTTAATATTAATTTACCAGACATCAAACCCTTGTTTTGAACTCAGTTGGTAATGAGCTGAGAAGGGGAAAAGCTGTCCAGCTCTTGCTGTCCTTGCCTTGCTGGAAATCCAGTGTGGTTCAGTATCCAGCCAGGGATCCTCATCTCAGGGGAACTTGTATTTGGAAATTAGAGACACTGAGATGGGAAGGATTGATCTGGCTCTGTTTTCCACCACGCGGAAGCTCCATCAGTGAGAGCCTCCAGACATCGACTGGGACTAGTGACCCAGCCTCACAAGAGGAAGCAGCATATTGAAAGCATCAAAACTCTGCAAACTTTATCCCTTTTATGAAGTATTTTTCTTCAACTGCCCATCTCTGCAGAGACCCTATTTGTTTGTTCCTTGGGTGCACATGTGGTGGGGATTTTAAAGGATAGATAGTTACACTTCCAGATTACAAATTGTATGTTAACCAGTTTTTGCAATTTAAAAAAAAGGTTTCATTTTACAACAAGTCAATCATTCCGAGCTTATTGAAAGAAGCCTAGTTAAAGTTGCTTTTATTCTCGGTCTAACAGTAGCGAAGGTAAATAATTGGTCACTTTGGTAAGTCAATTAAACACTTACACTAATGGTACGACCTGTGGAGTACTGGGGCTAGATAAACTGTGCACTCCTCTCATCCTGGTCGTGACATGGATTGGGGGCTCTTGTGGGATATTTGAAATGTGGACAACGGGCAATTTGACGCGGAATAATAATGAATGGTAAAGGATAAAAGGACAGATGCCAGGTGCTTCTACATTAGTAAACCAAAATGGTTTTGGAAGTTGCTTCTAGAGATGGATGGTTGATCTCTGACTGGTTTACATAAAGTAAGCAAGACTAAGCTAATGGGATTGGTGGATCAGCTGAAGTTTGAATTAACTGTAGGGGTGAGGAAAACAGACACATAGTTGAGGTAATAGCACAGCGTTTGAAATTGGCAGGTATACAAGTGAGAACACATTCTCCTGGAGGCGAGTCAATTGAGTTAGCTGGGATTCAGTTGAAAATAAAGCAGCTTGAACACGAAAAGGAAATGAGAAAACTTTAAGTAGAAAGAAAAGAAAAAAAGGGCAGAGGAAACGGAAATGAAAAAGCTTGCACTTGACCACCAGAGAGAGGAGTTAGCAAGGGAGGAAAGTGAGAGGGAACAAGAAAAGGAATACCAGCTTAAAAGGCTGGAATTTAAAAAGGAGGATTCAGGTGCTGAGGAAAGTTCTGATGACGAAAAAGCTACCTCCAACCCAAAGCCCAGTAATGAGATGTTTAAATTTGTACAAGCCCATCCAAAGTTTGAGGAAAGGGGTGTAGAGGCATTCTTTATTTCATTTGAGAAGGTAGCTAAGCAAATGAAGTGGCCAAAAGAAATCTGGCTATTTCTCCTGCAGAGTAGGTTGGTGGGTAGAGCTCATGAGGTTTATGTATCACTTTCAGAAGAGGTTTCTGTGGATTAAGAAACATTAAAGGCTATTCTTAGTGCATATGAGTTGGTCCCTGAGGTGTACAGGCAGAAATTTCAAAACATAAGGCAACAGCCTGGGCAAACCTATATTGAATTTGAGAGGGTAAAATAAAGTAATTTTGAACATGGGATATAGGCACTAAAGGTAGATGCAATGTCTGAAGCTCTTAGGGAAATAATTCTCCTAGAAGAATTTAAAAATTCACTTTCTCCATTAGTTAGAACCCCTGTTGAAGGCCAAAGGGTTGCAACAGCTAGACAAGCAGTGGAGCTGGCCCATAAATCCAAAATCTTTTTCCGTCACCCCCAAATCCGAGAAGGGTAGAAGATGAGAATGTGAAAGGAAGGCAAGTAGCCAGGGAAGAGAAGAAACAGCTGGGAATGCCCCAGAAATTCCCCCCTCAGAGCAGAAAGCAAGGTGCTGAGGGTGGAAATGATATTTGAAGGCCCAAGTGTTTCCATTGTGACAATGTGGGACACATTCGTGCAGACTGCTGGAAGTTGCACAGGATAATATGGGACTTCTTGGGGCATGTAAGGGCGAGTCAGGAAAAGGAGTCCCTGACTGAAAATACAACAGATCAAGTTCTAGTGTTAACTACAACTATGAAACCAAGGGTGAACACTGCTAAGAGTTCAGGTGAGGTGAATAAGATACGAGAGTTATAAAGAATTTTTGTCGAGAGGAAAAGTATCTCTTATCCCTCAAACGAGACATCTAAACCTGTAATTAGATTGAGAGATACAGGAGCCACTCAAACACTTTTGCTGGGGAAAGGCATAACTTTCCCCCTAGAAAGCGCATTAAAAGCCAAAGTTTTAATAAATGGTACTGGCAGGGAACATATACTCATACCTTTGCACCAGCTGCACTTGGAATGTGACCTAATGTCTGGGACAGTGATGGTAGTTGTTGTTCAGCAGTTACCCATGGATGGAGTTTACTTACTCCTGCGAAATGATTTAGCGAGAGCGAAGGTAGTAGCTTCTCTCATAATTACAGAAAGCCCAAGTGAGGTTAAAGAGATGGAGCAGCTACAGGAAGGCTTCCAGGAATTTTTCCTTCGTGTGCGATGACCGGAGCAATGGCTAAGCAAAGTCCATCATTGAAGGTCAAAGCGATACCACAGACAGATACTTGGCTAGCTGAAACTTTCTATACAAACTAAGATAATCCGAAAGAGGCTCAACAAGCCGATCCGAAGTTAAATAAGATAACACAATCAGCCCAATCTGAAGCTGAAGCAATTCCAGAATGGTATATTAAAAAAATGGAGTACTAATGAGGAGCTAGTGGCCGCCTCATGGATCAGCAGATAAAGAGTGGATGGTTTTCATCAGGTAGTGGTATGGCCCAAATATTGTAACGAGATATTACAGATAGCGCATGAAATTCCTGTGGTAGGACACATAAGGATATGGAAAACTCAAGCGCAGAAAAACCGGCAGATTTCCTGGCCAGGCCTTCATAAGGACATGGTGCAGTTTTATAAAACATGCCATATGTGCCAGATGGTAGGAAAACCACAACGTAGAATCAAACTGGCATCCTTAATTCCCGTACCAGTTTTTCAAGAACCATTTAGCAGGTTGGTAGACTGTGTGGGACCGTTACCAAATTCGAAAACAGGACACCAGTATACACTTACTATTGTGGATATGACCAAGGGATGGCCTCTGGAAATAGAGTTAAGAACAATTACAGATAAAGTAGCAGTAGAGAAGTTCATCCAATTTTTCACTCAATATGGATTACCGGTAGAGATCCAATCAGATCAAAGTTCCAATCCTCTGACTAAAAATTTTTCAAAACATAATGAGCAGTTTGGGTATGAAACAATTAAAGTCCACAGCGTATCATCCACAGACACAAGGAACTTTAGAGAGGTACAATCAACCTCTCAAAGCAATGCTTAAAGCATATGATAAAGGCAAAATACTGCAGATGCTGAAAATCTGAAACAAAAATCAAAAAATGGTGGAAAAACTCAGCAGGTCTGACAGCATCTGTGGAGAGAAAGACAGAGTTAACGCTCCGAGTCCGTATGACTCTTCTTCAGAGCTAAAGGGAAGCAGAAATGTGGTGAAATGTATACTGTTTAAGGGGGTGGAACAGGTGAAGCTGGATAAAAGGCCAGTGATAGGTGGAGGCTAAGGAGAGATTGCAAAAGATGTTATAAACAAAGGGTCAAAGAGGTGTTAATGGTAGTGGTACTGGCTGAAGGAGGTGCTAATGGTGACATTAAGATCAGAAAGCAGAATGTGATAATGGCTGGACCAGGGTAAGTACTCTGGAAAGAACAACGTGAGCAAGTGACAGATGGCCCTTGTGGGGGTGGGGTGGGGGGAGGGGACAGTGGTGGAAAAAAAATAGAAAAGCTGGGGATAAAACAATGAATAAAAATGGAAATAAATTTTAAAAATAATAAAAAGTGGAAAAAAAATGAAATAAAAAAATAAAAAAGAATATTGAAAAAAGGGATCAAAAAGGGGTGAGGGTGGAGGAGAGTGTTCATGGCTTGAAGTTGTTGAACTCAATGTTAAGTCCGGAAGGCTGTAAAGTGCCTAATTGAGAGATGAGATGCTGTTCCTCCAGTTTGCGTTGAACTTCACTGGAACATTGCAGCAGGCCAAGGACGGACATGTGGGTATGAGAGAAGGGTGGTGTGTTGAAATGGCAAGTGACAGGGAGGTCTGGGTTGTGCTTGTAGACAGACTGAAAGTATCCACAAAGCAGCTGCCCAGTCTGCGTTTGGTCTCTTCAATGTAGAGGAGACCGTATTGGGAGCAACGAATGCAGTAGGCCAAATTGAGAGAAGTGCAGGTGAAATGCTGCTTCACTTGAAAGAAGTGTTTGGGCCCTTGGACGGTGAGGAGGGGGGGCAAGTAAATGGGCAGGTGTCGCACCTTCTGTGATTGCATGGGAAGGTGCCATGCAAGGGGGGTTGAGGCATTGGGGGCACTGGAAGAGTGGACCAGTGTGTCCCGGAGGGAATGGTCTTTACAGAATGCCGACTGGGGGGGGGGGGGTTGGTGGTGAGGGACAGCTGTGTTTGGCCATGGCACCATGTAGGAGTTGGCAGAAATGGTGGAGGGTGATCCTTTGAATGCGGAGGCTTGTGGGGTGAAAAGTGAGGACAAGGGGTCTATCATGGATCTGGGAAGGAGGGGAAGGTGTAAGGGCAGAGGCGCAGGAGATGGGCGGAACATGGTTGAGAGCCCTGACAGCCACAGTGGGTAGGAAACCTCAGTTAAGGAAGAAGGGAGACATGTCAGAAGCACTGTTTTGGAAAGTGGCATCATTGGAACAGGTGTGACGGAGGTGAAGGAACTGAGAGAATGGGATGGAGTCCTTACAGGAAGCGGGGTGTGAGGAGCTGTAGTTGAGGTAGCTGTGGGAGTCAGTGGGCTTGTAATGAATATTGGTGGGCAGAGTATCACCTGAAATTGAGACAGAGGTCAAGGAAGGGAAGAGAAGTGTCAGAGATGGACCATGTGAAAGTGATGGAGGAATGGAAATTGGAAGCAAAACTGATAAACCTTTTCCAGGTCTAGACGAGAGGATGAAGCAGCACCGAAACAGTCACCGATGTACCGAAGAAAGAGTTGTGGGAGGGGGCCTGAGTAGGACTGGGACAAGGAATGTTCCACATACCCCATAAAGAAACAGGCATAACTGGGGCCCATGGGGTACCCATAGCCACACCTTTCATTTGGAAGAGTTCAACAACTGCAGACCATAAGAACATGAACTCCCTCGTCCATCCTCACCCCTTTATGATCCCCTTTTTTCAATATTCATTTTTATTTTTTAATTTTCATTTTTTCCCGCTTATTTTATTATTTAAAAAAAAATTATTTCCATTTTTATTTATTGTTTTATCCCCAGCTTTTAGCCCATTTTTGATTTTTTTCCCCACTCCCGTCCCCTCCCCCCCCATCCCCACTAGGGCCATCTGTCGCTTGCTCATGTTGTTCTTTCCAGGGTGCTTACCCTGGTCTGGCCATCATCACATTCTGCTTTCTACTCTTAATGTCACCATTAGCACCTCCTGCAGCCAGTTCCAGCATCTTAACACCCCTTTGGCCTTTTTTTTAAAAAATGACATCTTTTGCAATCTCTCCTTTGCCTCCACCTATCACTGGCCTTCTATACAGCTTCACCTGTTCCACCCCCTTAAACAGTATATATTTCACCACATTTCTGCTTCCCTTTAGTTCTGATGAAGGGTCATACGGACTCGAAACGTTAACTCTGTCTTTCCCTCCAAAGATTAAAGTATATTGTCATGAATATCCTCATGATTGGGACAAAGGACTGGGCCTTCTTTTATTTGCCACCCAAGATTCACCAAATGAATCTACCACGTTTAGGCCTTTTGAATTAATTTATGGACATGAAATAAGAGGTCCTCTGAAATTAATCAAAGAAAGGTTTTAAGGAAAAGAGGAATTAGATTATACATCCATGTTCCAGGAACAGCTTACGGAAGCCTGCAAAGTGACTCAAGGACATCTTAAAGTTTCTCAAACAAAGATGGAGGAATGGGCAGATAGGCAAACTGTAACCCAAACGTTACAACCAGAAGATGAAGTGTTAGTCTTATTGCCTTTATGGGGGAACCTCTGAAAGCATGGTTCAGTGGTTCACACAAGGTAATTAAGAGAGTTGGTAAATTATTTGACAGACACCCCAGTTTGTAGGAAAAAGAATCGGTTGTGTCATATACATATGATAAAACAACACCATCGTATGGAGGATAAGGAGCAGGTATGTCAGGTGGTAAGCACAGTGGAGGACGAGAGAGACAGTGCGAGTGAGGTAGAGGAACAATGATATATTTCCAAGTCAAGATGTTAAGTGACTTGGAGGGGAACTTCTAGATGGTGGTTTTTAACAAAGGTCATAATTTCATCTTGGACTGGAGCAAGTATGCCTTTTCTAAGATATCACATGATGTTAGTTAAATGACCAGCATGGTAATTGTGGAGGAGAGCCATTTGTTTATTTGAACTGCAATCACTAAGTGATGGAAAAAAAACTGTTTTAAGGGCAACAGCCTGGTGATTTACTGGAAATCACCTGATGGAAGAGTTTTATGTTTTGAGCTCAGTTGGGAACGAATGGAGAAGGGGGAAAGCTGCCCAGTTCACATTCTGCTTGCCTTGCTGGAAATCCAGTGTGGTTATCAGTATCCAGCGAGAATCCTCATCTCAGGGAGCTTGTCTGTATTTGGAAACCAGACAGGCCGAGACGAAAGGATTGATCCAGCTCTACTTTCCGCCATGCTGAACGCCGTTGGCGAGGACCTTCAGGCATCTATTGGGACTAGTGATCCATCCTTGCATGAGGGAACACCAGGCTGACAGCATCAAAACTCTGCGAACTTTATCCTTTTTATGAAGTTTTTTTCTTCAACCGCCCATCTCTTCTGCAGGGACCCTATTTGTTTGCCCTTTCTGTGCATGCATGCGATTTTTAAAAGGGATAGTTACACTTCCAGATTACAAATTGTGTGTTAACCAGTTCTTGCAATTTGTTTTTACAAAAAGGTTTTGTTTTACAATAAATTAGTCATGAGACCTTATTGAAAGAGGCCTGGTCGAAGTCTCTTATTCTAGGTCTAACAGTAACAAAGGTAAATAATCAGCCATTTTGGTGAGTGAATTAAACATTTACACTAATAGTACGACCTGTGGAGTAGTGGGGCTAGATAAACTGTGCACTCCTTCCATTCCAGTTGTAACGCCCACCCTGGCTCAGGTGTAGACTGTCCCAACGGTACCGCCCCCTCTTTCCCCAGTACTGGTGCCAGTGCCCCATGAACTGGAACCCACTTCTCCCACATCAGTCTTTAAGCCATGCATTCATCTCTCTAATCTGATTTGTCCTATGCCATTTTGCACATGGCTCAGGTAATAATCCAGGGATTACCTTTGAGGTTCTGCTTCTTAATTTGTTGCTTAGCTCCTCATACTAACTATGCAGAACTTCCTTCCTTGTCCTATCTATGTCACTGGGGCCTACATAGACCATGACAACTGGATCTCACCCCCCTCCACCCCCAAATTTCTGCAGCCCTGAGCAGATGTCTCAAACCCTGGCACCAGGCAGGCAACACAGCCTTCTGGACTCTCACTATCCTATGTGACTTTGAAAAAAGTAAACTATCCTCTTCATCCGTTGGGACCTGCAGTCTTTGACATAGTTAACATATCATCCTCCTCCTCCACTTCGCCATTCTTGTCCAATTGTGTGGGACTACATGCATGTGGTTTCATTCTTATCAAATCGTAGCCAGAGTATCACTTGCAATGATTTCTATTTGCACTCCTGTACCATTACCTCTTGTGCGCCCAAGGATCTTCTATCATTGCCACCCCGTCTTCTATTTCTCATTTACATGCTACCCCTCAGTGACATCATCTGAAAGCACAGCTCTACTTTTCACATTTATGCTCATGACACCTACCTCTACTTCACCACTACTTCTCTCAACCCTCCACTGTTGTCAAAGTATAAGACAACTGGCCCAACATACAGTACTGGATGAGCAGAAATTTCCTCCAATTAAATATTAGGAAGACTGAAACTACTGCCTTTGCTGCCTACTCCAAACTCTTGTTCCCTAGCTACCGACTCTATCCCTCTCCCTGACAACTATGAAGCTAATTCAAAATGTTTGCAAACATGGCGCTGTATTTGGCCCCGAGACGAGCTTATGACCATATGTCCATGCAATCACTAAAGCTGCCTATTTCCACCTTTCTAACATTGCTCATCTCAACTCACCTGCCGCTGAAACCCTCATTCCTGACTTTGCTACCTCAAGAGTCAACCATTTCAATGCATTTATAGTAGGTCTCCAATATTCTACCTTCCAAAAGCCTTTCTTGCATCAAGTCCCGTTCACCAATCACCTCTGCTTGCTGATCTACATTGGCTCCTGTCAAGCAATGCATTGGTTTTAAATTTTCATCTTTGTTTCCAAATCCCTCCATGGCCTCAATTGTCCCCATCTAAGTACGCTCTGCCAGTCACAACTTTCAGATATCTCCGCTCATCAAATTCTGGCTGCCTGGGCATCCTGATTTTCATTCAACCAACATTGGTGGCCTTGTCTTCAGTTGCCTAGGCCCTAAACTCTGGAATTCCCTCTCTAAATCTTCCAAGTCTCTACCTTGCTTTCTTCCTTTAAGACCCTCCTTAAAACTTCTCTCTTTTGGTCACATGTTTGGCTATCTGCCCCAATATCTCTACGTGGCATGTTGTCTAAATTTGCTTCATAATGCTCCTGAGAACCGCCTTGGGGTGTTTTATTTTGTTAAAAGGTGCCATATGAATACAAGTTGTAATTGTTAATGTTTTTGGTCATGCTGATTGAGGAATAAATATTGGCTACAGTACCAGGGAATGCCCCATGTGTTCTTCAAATGTACACTTCAACAAATACATAGGCTCTTAGTTTAATTAAAATCTTACCCACCCAAAAGACAGCTCAAACAATGCAGGGTTTGTACCACACTGAAATGTCAGATTACGTTATGTACTTCAATCCTGGAGCAGGGCTTAAACCCAATGACTACCTGACGAGCAGTGATTGCTGCTTAGAAACGTTCTTAAAGTTGAAAGTTTACTCAGAAGAGGAAACCCTCTGAACTTGGACAATGCCAATAACCCTCAGCAGTGACAAAAATCATGTGCTTCCACATATCAATCACAAATAACAGGTCTTTACTGAACTTACCATATAATAATTTCTTCATAAGTAAAGCCCAGTTTCTCTTCACAGTGGCCAACATTACAGAGTAACTGTGGAGGAAGAGAGATAGACTATGTTAAATGCAAGTTCAACCAAAATGTCAGTGTTACTAACTTTATGCCTACTGCATGAAACAGATATTGCTTGAGGTTCAAACACATGAATGCTGCAGCATGGCACAATGAGACAAATCTATGCTGTGGCTTCCCACAGAGTGAGCTCCTGATTTCAGTCACGCCACATTGGGCAATTGCCAAGTGGAGGCCAAATACATAACATTGGAAGAGAACGAGAAAAACAGCAATTTTACAACAGTTTCACCTAATTGAACCATAGAAGTTTACACCAATGAGGCAGCTAAATTGCCTAATGAGCTTCTGTTACTGCAATACTGAACAAATCTCATTGTCCATTTTCTCTCCATGTCCCTCTCTTCCTGTACTCTAAATATTTATTCAATTTTCTCTTAAAATATGCTAGTCTGTTTCAGCTAGGCCATGGCAAAACATTGCCTGCCACAACACCACGTAAAAAAAATCTCCTGGCTTCTTCTCACACGGTCAGTGATGATTTTAAATTAATGTTAATCGCAATGAGAGGAAATAACCTTTCCCTATTCATTCCATCAAAACTCATCATTTTCAAAAAACTCGATTACATTTTCTCTAGAAAACAGAACTGATACTCAAGTCTCTCAAAATTAATTGCAGTTTTCAATCCCTGTCATGATCTTATACTGAACATATACTGTTATGTTCACTGTGGTTTTAGTATTGTTTCTGTAATGGGGTGCTGAAACTGCATATAACACTCTTAACAAAAACAAAAATACCGGGAAAAACTCAGCAGGTCCGACAGCATCTGTGGAGAGGAACACAGTTAACGTTTCGAGTCCGTATGACTCTTCACCAGAACTAAGTAAAAATAGGAAAGAGTTGAAATATAAACTGGTTTAGGGGACGGGGGGGACGGGATGGTGGGACAGGTAGAGCTGGATAGAGGGCCAGTGATAGAACCATAGAACACTACAGCACAGAAAACAGGCCATTCGGCCCTTCTAGTCTGTGCCGAAAAATTATTCCGCTAGTCCCATTGACCTGCACCTAGTCCATAACCCTCCAGACCTCTCCCATCCATGTATCTCTAATTTATTCTTAAAACTTAAGAGTGAGCCCGCATTTACCACGTCAGATGGTAGCTCGTTCCACACTCTCACCACTCTCCGAGTGAAGAAGTTCCCCCTAATCCTTTCCCCTTTCACCCTAAAGCCATGTCCTCTCGTGTTTATTTCTCCTAATCTAAGTGGAAAGAGCCTACTCGCATTTACTCTGTCTATACCCCTCACAATTTTGTAAACTTCTATCAAATCTCCCTTCATTCTTCTGTGCTCCAAGGAATAAAGTCCTAACCTGTTTAATCTTTCCCTGTAACCCAACTCCTTAAGACCCGGCAACATCCTAGTAAATCTTCTCTGCACTCTCTCAATCTTACTGATATCCTTCCTGTAGTTAGGCGACCAGAACTGCACACAATACTCCCAAGTTGGCCTCACCAATGTCTTATACAACCTCACCATAACATCCCAACTCCTATACTCAATACTTTGATTTATGAAGGCCAGTATGCCAAAAGCTTTCTTTACAAGCTTGTCTACCTGTGACGCCACTTTCAGGGAATTATGTATCTGAACTCCCAGATCCCTTTGTTCCTCCGCACTCCTCAGTGCCCTACTATTTACTGTGTGTGTCCTACCTTGGTTTGACCTTCCAAAATGTAACACCTCACACTTTTCCACATTAAATTCCATCTGCCATTTTCTGGCCCATTTTTCCAGTTGGTCCAGATCTCTCTGCAAGCTTTGAAAGCCTTCCTCCCTGTCCACAACGCCTCCAATCTTAGTGTCATCAGCAAACTTGCTGATCCAATTCACCACATTATCATCCAAATCATTAATATAGACAACAAACAACAATGGTCCCAGCACAGATCCCTGAGGCACACCACTAGTCACAGACCTCCAGTCTGAGAAGCAATCATCCACTACCACTCTCTGTCTTCTCCCACACAGCCAATTTCAAATCCAGTTTACAACCTCTCCATGGATACCAAGTGTCTGAACCTTCTGAACTAACCTCCCATGTGGGACCTTGTCAAAGGCCTTACTAAAGTCCATGTAGACAGCATCCACAGCCTTTCCTTCATCTACTTTCTTGGTAACCTCCTCGAAAAACTCTACAAGGTTCGTTAAACACGACCTACCACGCACAAAGCCATGCTGACTATCCTTAATCAGCCCTTGGCTGTCCAAATAATTATATATCCGATCTCTCAGAACACCTTCCAATAGGTGGAGATTGCCAAAAGATGTCATAGACAAAAGAACAAAGAGGTGTTGACGGTGGTGATATTAGCTAAGAAATGTGCTAATGGTGACATTAAGGGTAGAAAGCAGGACCAGCAAGGGACAGATAGCCCTAGTGGGGGGTGAGGTGGGGGGAAGAGATCGAAATAGGCTCAAAGGTAGAGATAAAACAATGGATAGAAATACATTTAAAAATAATGGAAATAGGTGGGAAAAGAAAATATATAAATTATTGGAAAAAGGGGGGATCGGAAAGGGGGTGGGGATGGAGGAGAGAGTTCATGATCTAAAGTTGTTGAACTCAATATTCAATCTGGAAGGCTGTAAAGTGCCTAGTCGGAAGATGAGGTGACTCCCACTGGTCTGATGCATACTTTCCTACAAGCAACTGCTCCCAGTCCACTTTGGCCAGATCCTGTCTTATCATATTGAAATTAGCCTTCCCCCAATTCAGGACCTTTATTCCTGGTCACAGAATCACAGTGCAGAAGAGGCCCTTCGGCCCATCGAGTCTGCACCGGCACATGAGAAACACCTAACCTACCTACCTAATCCCATTTACCAGCACTTGACCCATAACCTTGAACGTTATGACGTGCCACGTGTTCATCCAGGTACTTTTTAAAGGATGTGAAGCAACCCGCCTCCACCACCCTCCCAGGTAGTGCATTCCAGACCGTCACCACCCTCTGGGTAAAAAAGTTTTCCCTCACATCCCCCCTAAACCTCCGGCCCCTCACCTTGAACTTATGCCCCCTTGTGACTGACCCTTCAACTAAGGGAAACAGCTGCTCCCTATCCACCCTGTCCATGCCCCTCATAATCCTGCACACCTCGATCAGGTCGCCCCTCAGTCTTCTCTGCTCCAACAAAAACAACCCAAGTCTATCCAACCTCACTTCATAACTTAAATGTTTCATCCCAGGCAACATCCTGGTGAATTTCCTCTGCACCCCCTCCAATGCAATCATATCCTTCCTATAATGTGGCGACCAGAACTACTCCAGCTGTGGCCTCACCAAGGTTCTATACAACTCCAACGTGACCTCCTTACTTTTGTAATTGATGCCTCGATTGATAAAGGCAAGTGTCCCATACGCCTTTTTCACCGCCCCACTAACACGCCCCTCTGCCTTCAGAGATCTATGGACACACATGCCAAGGTCCCTTTGTTCCTCAGAACTTCCTAGTGCCATGCCGTTCATTGAATACTTCCTTGTCAAATTACTCCTTCCAAAGTGTATCACCTCACACTTTTCAGGGTTAAATCCCATCTGTCACTTATTTGCCCATTTGACCATCCAGTCTATATCTTCCTGTAGCCCAAGACACTCAACCTCACTGTTAACCATCCGACCAATCTTTGTGTCTTCCGCAAACTTACTAATCCTACCCCCCACGTAGTCATCTATGTCGTTTATATAAATGACAAATAATAGGGGACCAGCATTGATCCCTGTGGTACACCACTGGCTTCCAGTCACTAAAGCATCCTTCTGTCATCACCCTCTGTCTCCTACAACTAAGCCAATTTTGGATCCACCTTATCAAATTACCCTGTATCCCATGTGCATTTGCCTTCTTTATAAGTCTCCCATGTGGGACCTTGTCAAAGGCTGTGCTGAAATCCATATAAACTACATCAACTGCACTACCCTCATCTACACACCTGGTCACCTCCTCAAAAAATTCAGTCAAGTTTGTTAGGCATCATCTCCCTCTGACAAAGCTATGCTGACTATCCCTGATCAAACCTTGGCTCTCCAAGTGGAGATAGGTACTCTCCTTCAGAAATTTCTCCAATAGTTTCCCGACCACTGACGTGAGACTCACTGGCCTGTAGTTCCTTTGCTTATCTCTACAACCCTTCTTAAATAGCGGAACCACATTAGCTGTTCTCCAGTCCTCTGGCACCTCCCCTGTGGCCAGAAAGGAATTAAAAATTTGGGTCAGAGCCTCTGCGATCTCCTCCTTTGCCTTCCTCAGCAGTCTGGGACACAAATCATCTGGACCTGGAGATTTGTCCACTTTGAAGCCTGCCAACACCTCCAATACCTTGTCACTCCATATATCGATTTGCTTAAGAACCTCGCAGTCTCTCTCCCCGAGTTCGATACCTTCATCCTCATTCTCTTGGGTGAAGACAGACGTGAAGTATTCATTCAACACTCTAGCGATGTCCTCTGGCTCTACCCATAGATTGCCCCCTTGGTCCCTTATGGGCCCTACTCTTTCCCTGGTTATCCGCTTCCCATTGATATACTTATAGAATATCTTGGGATTTTCCCTACTTTTATCAGCCAGAGCTTTCTCATATACCCTCTTTGCTCTCCTAATTGCTTTCTTAAGTTCCACCCTGCCCTGTCTGTACTCCACTAATGCCTCTGCTGATTTGCTTCCCTTGTACCTGCTAAAAGCCTCTCTATTCCTTCTCATCGTAACTTGAATATCTCTGGTCATCCATGGTTCTCTGGGCTTGTTACTCCTTCCTATCACCCTAGAGGGGACATGTTGAGCCTGTACCCTCCCCATTTCCTTTATGAACACTGCCCACTGTTCCTCTGTAGATTTCCCCACAAGTAACTGTTCCCACTCTACCTTGGCCAGATCCTGCCTTATTTTACTAAAATCTGCTCTCCCCCAATCCAAAACATCTTTGGTCCATCTTTGTCCTTTTCTGTAACTACTTTAAATTTTTCAGAGCTATGGTCACTATCCCCGAAATGGTCCCCCACTGACACTTCTACCACTTGCCTGGCTTCATTCCCTAAGATTGGGTCCAGTACTGCCCCTTCTCTTGGACTTTCAATGTGCTGGCTCAAAAAGCTCTCCTGGGTGCACTTTAAGAATTCCGCCCCCTCCTAAGCCTTTCACACTAAGACTATCCCAGTTAATATTGGGGGGAAATCCCCTACTATTATTATCCCATTATTTTTACACTTCTCTGAGATTTGCCTACATATTTGCTCCTCTATCTCTACCTGACTGTTTGGAGGCCTATAGTATACTCCCAGCAAAGTGATTGCTCCTTTATTGTTTTTAAGTTCTACCCATATGGCCTCATTTCAGGAACCTTCTAAGATACCATCCCTCCTTACTGCAGTAATTGTCTCCTTGATCAATAGTGCAAAGCCACCTCCTCTTTTACACCCTCCCCTATCATGCCTGAAGATTATATACGCTGGAATATTGAGCTGCCAGTCCTGCTCTTCCCTCAACCATGGCTCAATGATAACATTATCATATTCCCATGTGCTAATCAACACCCTCAATTCATCTGCCTTACTTGTAAGGCTCCTTGTATTAAAGTATCTAACTACATTTTTAATTGCTGTGATATGGGTACCACTGGCAAAACTTCCATTATTGCCCATCTCTCGTTGCTCCAAGGGGTGGGCGGACCACCTGTTTAAGCCATCATGGTGGTTTGATACACCTTTGTGGCTTGCCAGGCCACTTCAGTGGACAGTTATGAGTCATGCAGGGCCTCAGTCCAGGAAAGGGCGACAGTTCCTTTCCTAAAAGGACATCAGTGAACTAGTTTTTACAACAACCTGAAAGCTTCACAGTCACTTTTACTGATATCAGGTTTTTATTTCCAACCTTTATAAATTCAAGCTTAATTGTCAAACAGCCAAGATAGTGTTTGAACTCATTCTGCAGAATTATGAGTTTAAGCCTCTGGATTAATAATGCAGCAACATAACCACTTCAGCATTGTACTGCACAAGTCAAAGTCTATTTAATCTATACCAACCTAGTGTCTTCCCATAATAGCATCTAACAGTACAAAATGTTCATTATTGAGATGTTTTTAACCAATTTATCCTACCCTAATTTTTCTCCTCCCTTTCCCATGTTAGGGTACAATTTCAAAGATGGCAAGATGCTCTCTACCTCTATTCCTCATGTACCTCCCCAAGCAACCATTCTTCACATCAGCCATATAAATAATGTGGTTTCAAGCAGTCAGGGGCTGGGAATTCTGCAGAGAGTAACTCATCTCCTGACTTGCCAAAGCCTGTCCAACAAGGCACAAGTTAGGAGATTGGTGGAATATTCTCCACTTGCCTGGATAAACAAAGCTCCAGCAAATCTAAGAAGCTCAGCACCATCCAGGACAAAGCTGCCCGCTTGATTGGCACCCCATCCACAATAAACATTCACTTCCTCTACCACCAACACACAGTGGCAGCAGTGTGTACCATCTACAAGGTGCACTGCAGCAACTCACCAATGCTCCTTCAACAGCACCTTCCAAACCTGTGACCTCTAACACCTAGAAGGACAAGGGCAGCAGATGCATAGGAACATCACCACCTGCAAGTTCCCCTCCAAGCCACCCATCATCCTGACTTGGAACTGTATTGTCGTTCTTTCAGTGTCACTGGGTCAAAATTCTGCAACTTCCTTCCTAACAGCACTGTGGGTGTTCCTTCAACACATGGGCTGCAGCAGTTCAAGAAGGCAGCTCACCACCACCTTATATGGGGCGGTTAGGGATGGGCAATAAATGCTGGCCTAGCCATTGACACCTACATCCCATGAATGGATATAGACATATATTTTTAAAAAATCAGCCTAGGTAGCAAGCACGACCTGCATAATTGACAGTGGCCAGAGGAGTGGCATCATAGCTAAGTCTGATTTTGTCCACCCATGGGCATTTTCCATCAGGGTGGCACTGAGTAACTATCAGCATGAAAAACACTTGCTCCTTTTCCTTTCTATAACCCAAAGGTTAGGAAACACTGCACCAATTGAGACCAATTATGTTGGTACAGACTTGGAATTAAATCAGGCCCTTCCTGGCATGTATGGCTCAATATTACTCAGTATTACTCAGTATTGCTGAGTAAATTGGTCTTATTCTTCTAACCTCCAGAGAATATGAGAGGTGATTCTGAATTCAGAAAAATTCTGAAGAGACTTGATAGGATGGACGCTGAGAGATTGTTTGTTGGTTGGGGAATCTAGAACACAGGGGCACAGTCTCGGGATAAGGGGCCCGATTATTTAGGACTGAGACGAGGAGAAATTATTTCACTCAAATGGTTGCGAATCTTTGGAATTCTCTATCCCAGTGGATTGTGGATGCTCCATCATTGAATATATTTAAGGCTGGGATAGACGGGTCTCTCAGGGAATTAACGGATATGGAGAGCAGGTAGGAAAATGGAGTTGAAGCCCAAGATCAGCCATGATCGTATTGAATGGCACAGCAGGCTTGATGGATCATGTGGTATACTCTTGCTCCTATTTCTTATGTTATTATTGAAATAGCATTGACCCACTAAGGCATTAGGCAGCATTTTGCTTATTCTTAGAACTGCCTTACAATGGTTTACTGTCACATTTGGGCAGAGCTGAGGAAGGAAGAGGAAAGGCACAGGCACTCATACAAGATTCTAGGACACCTTCCACAGGTAGTCAGAAAGGGCAAGTCCCAACTTTTGAATATCTGCGGCAACATGCTTAGAGCAATAAATGAAACAAGGATATTGGATTCAACCACAGGGCAACAAGACACAATTAGATCTGTTCCCTGCTAACAATAAACACTTCCCTCCATCCCAACTGAATGGCAGTTAATGTAATAGGGAACCCAAAGCTTTTCTACCAGCATGCAAATAGTAAGCGGGTAGTAAGAGATGGGGTGGGGCCTATTAGAGACAAAGAGTGCAATTTATGTTTAGAGGCGCAGGGGAAGATTTGAATACTTGAGACTTTTTTTTCTAAGGAAGAGGATGCTGGCAAAATATTGATAGATGATAGAGGTAACAGATGGGGTGAAAATTGATAGGTAGGATATACTAGAAAAGCTGGTTATACTTAGTGTGGTAAATCATCTGGTCTGGATGGCTTGCAACCCAAGTTGCAAAAAGAAGTGGGAGTCAGGATAGCAGAAGGGCTTGGCATAAACTTCCAATCTTCCCTAGATAGGAGGTGTCAGAAGATTGGAAAGTGGCAAATGTGACACCCTTATTCGAGAAAGGGTGTAAGGATAGTTCTACAGGCCAGTCAGTTTATCAGCGGTGGGTAAGGTTTTAGAAACAATAAAAATGAACAATGAATAAATGAAAATAATGCACAAGCTCTTGGAGAGATTTGAGTTAATAAAGGAGCACAGGTTTGTAAAAGGCATGTCGTGCTAGACTAATCTCATTGAGTTTTTTGATGAAGTAATAAGAGAAAGTTGATGAAGGGAATGCAATAGATGTTGTCTATATGGATTTTAAGAAAGCATTTGACAAAGCACCACATCAAAGGCTGGTGAACAAAATTAAGGCTCCTGGGATAGGTGGAGGGTGGTCAGTATCAGCTTGGATAAAAATTGGCTTAAGGGCAGAAAACAGCAAGTCATGGTAAATAGTTACTTTTCAGACTGGAGGACGGTAGACAGTGGTGTTCCCCAAGGTTCAGTGGTAGGGCCATTACTTTTTTGATATATATAAATGACTAAAGAAAATTTCAAAACTTGCTGAGACCAAACTTGGAGGTGTAGCAGATTGCTAGGATGATTCCACTTAACTGCAACATGACGCAGGCTAGCAGAATGGCCAGACAAATGGCAGATGGAATCTATGACAAAGAAACAGGTGGTGATGCATTTTGGCAGAAGGGATGGGAGGAGGCAATATTGTTTATATGGTAGAGTTCTAAAGAGTGTATAGGGACAGTGTGACCAAGGGATTCATGTGCAAAGATCTCTGAAGGTGGCACAACACGTGGTTAGAATCTGGAATGCGCTATCGGATATGGTGGTGGAAACAGATTTTCAATAGTAGGTTTCAAAAGGGAATTGGATAAATACTTGGAGAAAAAAATTGCATTGATGCAATGGGTTAGACACTGCTCTTCACCTCAGTCAAAGGTGCAACTCCATCCCTAGCTGAATTAAAGAAAAACTTGTAATAACTTTTGACCAATCTCATCTCAGTTTCTAGTAAATGCAACCCATGGGTTTCATTCTATTTATATGGGGTTCAACTGTACATTAACACATCAAGAAGTCTCCTTTCACAAGATCTGGAGGACAAAGAAAGCTATCCAAAAGAAAATACTATGAGATTTTTTTTTAAATTGTGCATGACAGTGTAAACAACATTAGGTCAATAAATACAAAATTTTGGTGACTTTCGGGATCTACATATGATCCAGTTAAAAACTGACAGCGTAAACTAACGTGGTAAAAGAACAGAGGCCCAGCCACTCTCCATTCAATGCTATTTGGCTAAAATAAAAGCAAAATACTGCATATGCAGGCACTGGAAATCTGAACTAAAACAAGTAGTCCTGGAAATACTCAGCTGGTCTGGCAGCATCTGTGGAGAGGGAAACAGAGTTAATGTTTCAAGTCGAATATGGCTCTTCTTCAGAACTGGAGGGTAGAAATGTGATGGGTTATGCTGTCAAAGGGGGGAGGAGAAAGAAACAGCCATTCAATTAAACTTGTTCTCAATCTGAATAATTTCTCTCAGCCCCCTTCACTTCTTCCAGATCCAAGTTACCTGGGTTCTAGCTAAGCCTGCACTTTTATAGAATAATGTTCCTATCCTACTCAGTCACTTTGTATTGCTCTTGCACTGATCTGATGTTTCCAACTGCATCTCATCTTATCCTATCTTCAGAACATTACAAAGAACTTTTCAATTAATGTTGAACTTTTGAGCTCCAATCACTCTCACATGGTCGACCTCTGATTCGCTCGTCTCTAACAATGGGTACAAACATATCACAATTATTCCTCCCATCTTACTTCCTGGGCTTTATTCCTTTCTCTCAGCTTCTCCATCTCTGCCACATTTGCTTTGATGACTTCACTTTCTACATCAAAAAATTTGAATATTCTTTTGCCTCAGCCAAGGCTGCCACTGCCAGTCCTGCTTCTTGTGCTACCATGTTCATCCCTTACCCCAATGATAACAGAATCTAACTTGATCTCACCTTCCATTTTACTAATCTACACATTCATCAGATTACCTTTCAAAACATCCTATATTAATCACTATTTTTTCAGCAGAGATATGGCTGTTCATTTTTGACTTTGCTTACTTAGTACCTCCCACTCCATTCTCTCTTGGACCTTTCCATCTTAGGCTTCCAAACAAGGAACAGTATCATCCCTGCCCTCGGTACTCTGTAGCTTTCTGGCCTGGACATGGGTTTCAGCAACTGCAGCCCTTAACTATATCTCTCATTTATGTTTAAAGCAATGAAGGGAGTGTCGGAGATGTAGATTCTTCAATGGAACATAGTTCTAGTGGAGGTTCCGCACTGTACTCTTGGATTGCCTTTTCCTTTCAGGCACTGGTAGGCCTGCTCTGTATTTCCAAGATTTCCTGTTTTTCTTTCAGATTTCTTGATGTTACAGGCCTTTTTGTTTATTTTAATATCTTTCAAATACCACCTCACCTGGCTATACACAAATTATATTTATTTACTGCATCACAGACAATCATCATTGTCAACATCTTCTAATTTCGATCTCTTTCCAGCTTTTTGGGAATTCAAGCCAATATTGCTCTTCACCCCCTTGCATTTTGATCTGTTCAGCGCCAATAAACTGCTTGTTTATGTATTAGTTTCCAGTTCTGACAAAGGGTTTAGACTCCAAATAATAACTTGCCTTTTATCATTACGAAACCCGAAGGATCTGTTGCGTTTTTATTTCAGATTTTCAACATCAGCAGCTCCATTCTTTTTATTTGATTTAGCGCTACACACTCATCACTTACAAAAGCAAAATACTGCAGTTGTTGGAAATCAGAAATAAAAAGAGAAAATGCTGGAAATACCTAGGTCAGGCAGTGTCTGTGGAGGGAAACAGACTTAATGTTTCAGGTTAATGATGAAGGTTCATCAACCTGAAACGTGGGCGGGATTTTACAGTCTGGCCTAAGTCAATGGACTTTTGAATGGCTCGCCACATTTTACAGCCCTGCCCCCCACGGGGCCGTAAAATTCTGCTCATTAACTGGTACTCTCCACAGTTGCTGCCTGACCTGAGCATTCCTACATTTTCTGTTTTTAATACACTCATTACTTCCTTATGTTTGTAAATGACTGATAATTATAAATTTTGGTTGCCTGTTATACATATTGTCTCTATCACCTTCGCTATAACAGGCTCCAGATTATTGTTATGTCAACAGTCAATGTGAAATAAGTTGTGGATCAGCCAATCTCAGCCAGGACAGCAGTTGGTGTGCAAATGGACTCAGCATCCTAGGCCCAAAAATTCTGGGCTTACCTGTTGTCTTTCTGACTTCTTTCTAGTGATCGCTATTGCAAAGTTTAAGTAAGGACAGGATTGACCTAGCAGTGATATCCTCCATGAACAAATGGTTAATGTAGGCAAAGTATTAGAGGATGCCAAGAACCCATGTTACCTTACCCTAGCAAGGATCAGCACCTCCATAGAGGGAAAAAAAAATCAACTACTATATTCCTGTGCTGATGGCCAGGGCAGACTAAAGTTGGTTTAAATACACTACTACATTACACTTAATACCAGTCTCCAAATGTCAGAAAACACAATGCACAACAATCATAAAGCATGAATGATTTCAGACAACCCAACTATTGTCTGTAGTTACCCATACTTCTAATAGGATATATGCGCAAATACCCAATAATTAAAAGCATGATCAGTAAATGTAAAGGCATGTCTATATGAGTTCAGTGAAATTTTGAATATTTTAAATTTGATGTGCTAAGTCACTGAGCTAGCTGAGAAACTGCAAGAAAATGAAGTTTAATTTAAGCTTGTCAAAATGCTTAAAAGTACACAAATGCAGAGAAACTATTCAAAATAAATGGAGGGAAAGAGATCTTTTTTCAGTAAAGCCTAATGGTGAGCAGTGTGAAATTTCCATGAACCCACAAAACAATTGGCGTTTGTGGATAGAGCATTTTGAGCAATATATCAGTAGAATAAAGTACTGGTGCTTATATGTCTATCACTGGTGGTGATAGGAGAAAAAAAACAAATGAAGAATCAAAAGTATTAAGGGCTGAGTGTATTGGCATAGTTATTTAATAGGTTACTTTTCCTCAAATTTATTGGTACCAATAGATTAAACAAGTCTTCTAACAATGTCAACTAGAATTTTGCCATCATGCCAGCTCACTCCTCCCACCTGCCTGCTTTTTCTAAAATATAATAAAAACTATACAATTTAACATGTGAAAATACACATGTATCCTGTGTGAAGCAAGACCAGTGTAAAGAGGCCATTTCCTCTTTAATTTCCTGTTTGCGTTGTCTTGGTTAGGTAGGGGAATTGAAATATAATTTGTAGTGACTGTTCTGCCACAATGAAATGTATACCATACATTGTTCTGCACTGCAGTGAACATGGTAGCTTCCTACCCAACGCCACACATTGTTGGGACTTAAAACACATAACATCCAAGGGTAACACTGATCTTAAAAGCTACTTCTCGTAACAAACAGTACATATAAGTGACCAAATGGTGCTGCTTCCTTCCCGTCTCTCATTCCTTCCCCCAGCTTCATGCGTGATAGAAAGCAATGGAGATGATGAGTTCCTACAATAGATGCATAATCTTGTTGTATTGTTTTGAGTAAATGGCACTAGATGCTGCAAATTTATTATAAGTGGATCAAATCCAACCCAGACATTGGGTATAAATGTCCAAGTTAGTGAATTTGATCAGTCTCAGCCCAGTTTCTATAGGAGGGTTACTGTTGTACACTAAAATAAAAGCAAAATACTGCAGATATAGTAAGTTTGAAATAAAAAAGAAAATGCTGGAAAAACTCAGCAGGTTTGGCAGCATCTGTGGAGAGAGAAACAGTTAATGCTTTGAGTTCGTATGACTCTTCTTCAGAGCAGAGTCATACTGACTCGAAATGCTGTTTTTCTCTCTCCGCAGATGCTACCAGACCTGCTGAGTTTTTCCAGTATTTTCTATTTTTATTGCTGTTGTATACATAGTTTGGTGTGGTCCAGCTGTTGAGTAAAATGTATGCAGATGCCCAGATGAGGAACCCTAATAAAATGGAATGCAATTTGGCAACGTCCCAGAGACCATAGATGCTATTCTTGTTCCTTTCTTATTATAGGCTGCTTGCATATCCTAATGCTAAGCCAAATTCTGCATCCAGTATGCCTGACCTCAGTGTCAGGGGTGAACCTGTGAAAGATATGTCTTCTAATTCTTCTAAATTGTTGGATATTTTTGTTCTCGGAGAATCCAGGACAACAAGGATGGTTCATAACCCTTTGCGCACGTATGCATATACACAGAGAGGGAAATAGGAGCAGAGAGTAACGGGCAGTGCCAGAGCACCAATGACGGAAAGCAGAATTTTGATGGGTGGGCACGAAGGCCAATGCAACACGGTGGATTTCCATCAAGAGGTTGTACTGCGCTTTTGAGTGTTCTATAGGCTGTTAAGAGGAGAGCTGAAAGGTGGGAATTTAATGCCATTTGAAACTCCAATAAGAAACGACAAGAACAAAATGTGTGCCGAGGGGGGAAAAATCCAGCAGTTGTTTATTTATTTGTAGCACCTCATTCCCAAAATCCCCTTATAGTTCCCTCACTAGTAGACTACAAACAAAAGAGCAGATGCAATAAAATGAAGTTGGGAAGGGAGAAAGCGGGGGCAAGGGTGGAGGAAGGAACATGGACAAAGAAACTGATTGGAATAGAAAAGTTACTGCAAATGCTTACCCAGAGAGGCAACTGGTGCAGCCAGAACACAAGCAATTTTTTTTTGGAATTTAACTGCCTACAGGAAGCTTAGAAGCTCCAGCTAAGACCAGGCTCCGAGCAGAAATCCACACCATAGGCCTCCTTGCCTGCCCTTTGAAATTCTGCTACATCTCACTGGGGCATTGGCACTGCCAACCAACTTTTCCTGTTTTCCCTGGGTCGCTCGCAGCAATGCATAGGAGGTTAATTCCTAGAGATTCCAGCATAATACAGAAGGGTTGACAACTTGAAGGAGGCTCCATAAATATCCCCACCCTCAACGATGGGGGAGCCCAACACATCAGTGCAAAAGACAAAGCATTTGCAACAATCTTCAGCCAGAAGTGCTGATTGGATGATCCATCTTAGCCTACTCCGAATGTCCCCAGCATCATAGGTGCCAATCTTTAGCCAATTCAATTCACTCCACTTGATATCAAAAAATGGCTGAAGGCACTGGATACTGCAAAGGGAATGGGCTCTGACTATATTCCGCCACTGGTGCGGAAGCCTTGTGCTCCAGAACTTGACGCGCCCCTAAGCAAGCCTTCCCAGTACATTGGCATCTACTCGGCTATGTGGAAAATTGCCCAGGTATGTCCTGTACACAATACGCAGGACAAATCCAACCCGTCCAATTACCACCCCATCAGTCTACTCTTGGTCATCAGTAAAGTGATGGAAGAGGTCATCAACAGTGCTATCAAGCAGCACTTACTTAGCAATAAGCTGCTCACTGACACTCAGTTTGGGTTCTGCCAGGGTCACTCCGCTCCTGACCTCATTACAGCCTTGGTTCAAACATGGACAGAAGAGCTGAACTCCCGAGGTGAAGCGAGAGTGACTGCCCTTGATATCAAGGCAGCATTTGATGGAGTGTGTCATCAAGGAGCCCAAGCAAAATTGGAGTCAATGGGAATCAGGGGGAAAAATCTCTGCTGGTTGGAGTCATGCCTAGCACAAAGGAAGATGGTTGTGGTTTTTGGAGGTCAGTCATCTCAGCTCAAGAACATCACTGCAGGAGTTCTGCAGGGTAGTGTCCTGTGCCCCAACCATCTTCAGCTGCTCATCAATGACCTTCCTTCCATCATAAGGTGAGAAGTGGGGATGTTCGCTGATGATTGCGCAATGTTCAGCACCATTCGCAACTTCTCAGTTATTGAAGCAGTCCATGTCAAAATGCAGCAAGGCCTGGACAGTATCCAGGCTTGGGCTGACAAGTGGCAAGTAACATTCACGCTACCAAGTGTTAGGCAAAATGATCATCTCCAACAAGACAGAATCCAGCTATCACCGCTTGACATTCAACGGCATTACCATCACTGAATCCCCCACTATCAATGTCCTTGATGTTACCATTGACCAGAAACTGAACTGGGCTAGCCATGTAAATACTGTGGCGACAAGAGCAGGTCAGAGACCCGGAATCCTGCGGTGAGTAGCTCACCTCCTGACTCCCCAAAGCCTGCCCACCATCTATAAGACACAAGTCAGGAGTGTGATGGAATACCGTTCACTTACCTGGATGAGCACAGCTCCAACACTCAAGAAGCTTGACACCATCCAGGACAAAGCAGGCTGCTTGATTGGCACCCCTTCCAGAAACATTCACTTCCTCCAGCACTGATGCACAGTGGTAGTAGGGTGCACGATCTACAAGATGCGTTGCAAAAACTCACCAAGGCTCCTTATGGGGCACCTCCCAAACCATGACCACTGCCATCTAGAAGGACAAGGGCAGTTGATACATGGGAACACCACCACCTGGAAGTTCCCCTCCAAGCCACTTACCAACCTGGCTTGGAAATATATCATTGTTCCTTTACTGTTGCTGGGTCAAAATTCTGGAACTTCCTCCCTAACAGCACTGTGGGTGTACCTACACCACAGGGACTGCATTCAAGGAGGCAGCTCACCACCACATTCTCAAGGGCAATTAGGAATGGGCAATAAATGCTGGCCCAGCCAGCGACACCCATATCCTACAACTGAACACAAAAAAGAACACGTATTAGGCAGGTGGGCAAAGTACTTATAAGTTGTTTGCCACGTGTGGCATCTCAGCCCAGCTACAGTCTGTGCTATGAAGAGAGATATGACAAGCATTTTCTTTGCTGAAGGAAGCTGCAATAACATTTGTCTCCAGAGGTGACGTCAGGAGGAAAACTTCAGTATGTGACACTCACAGTGCTTACAGATCAGATCACCAGCGTGGCCTGCTTGCCCTCACGCTACAAACCTTAAAAGGAGGCAAGTCAGAAAGAAAGAGAGAAAGAGAAAGAGAGAGAAAGAAAGAGACAGGCACTGTCCTCACTCACTGGCTTACTCATCTCAGTGGCCCGAGAGGATCGGATATACAAACACTTCTACAGAATGCCAGCTGCGGAAACTCGACTACTGCAGAGAAAGAAGAACAAAATGTAAACATGCAGTGTCCCGACTATTCTAGAGTAACTTTTCAGTAATTCTTTGCAACCAGCTCAAACTGTTTCAGGCATTTCTTCAATTTTTGTATCAGTTAAACAGGCTTATTTCTAGTTACCTGTTTGCTATGAAAATAATTCCCACTTGAATGTTTGACCTACAATAATCTTCTCAATAAATGCAATACTAGAATGTGCCCAAACTCCTTGACGTTAAGTGCCCAATTTACACTTTATATACTTGCTTTAATGTAGCACAACTGGGCACAAAACACCTCAACAACAGGATCATAGGTCACACAAATACTGGATCTTTTCCAATTCTTACCAAGTTATAATTCTTTTGTCTCAGAGTTAAAGTAGAGATTAAACTGTAGCATAACGAGGTACTTCACTTCTATATTATAGGCTAGGGAACTCTGTCTGCTTTAGTTGTCTTTAGCCGTGGGGAATGAAGCTATAGGACCCTACCACTTTCTAACTTGAGTATAACAGAGGCCGCAAAAGAGCCTTGAAGGCAATATGGAGAGAAGTTATCAGTGTCAGGGTACTTTTTTTTAGCTCCCAGCAATAACTAGGAGTGGGGTTGTTGCTCACCTATCTGCACATGTACCAACTTGACACAGATTATCAGTAAGGAAATGAAAGCAGGGAATTTGTCAATGATTAGTAGAGTATTGTAAAGATGGGAGCCTTGGATAACTCATTCTACAGCAATTATTAACCCCCTGAGAGCCAAGTTACAGCAATATATCGCACGCTGATTCTTTCTAAGATGGAAACTAAAGAGTGGGCAGACAGTAAACACCATTAAAACCTGCAACTTTTAAATTCCATTTTCATGAGATATGGAGGTCACTGGCAAGGCCAACATTTATTGCCCATCTCAAATACCTGCCTTCTTGAACTGCTAGAGTCCATGCAGTGTATGTGCACCCACAGTGGTGTTAGGGAAGGAATGCCAAGATTTTGACCGAGTGATGTTGGAGGAACAGCGACACAGTTCCAAATTAGGATGGTGTGTGAATTGCAGGTGGTAGTGCTCCCATGTGCCTGCTGCCCTTGTCCTTCTAGGTGGTAGAGGTCACAGGTGTGGGTGGTGCCGTTGAAGGAGCTTTAGTAAGATTCTGTAGTGAATCTTGTAGATGGTACACAGTACAGCCATGTGTTCCATCACATTGCTGACACGTGCCTTGTAGATGGTGGACAGGCACCAATTCTTGCAGAATTCTCAACCCCTGGCCCGCTTTTGTAGTCACAGTATTTGTGTGGCCGCTCCAGTTAAGGTTCTGATCAACGGCGTTGATGGTGGAGCATTCTGCAATGGTAATACAATTGGCTACCATGGGGAGATGGTTAGATTTTCTCTTGGAACATAAGAAATAGGAGGGGTAGGCCATTCATTCCTTTGAGCCCAATCCATCAAGGAGATCGTGGCTAATTTTCCACTTCAACACCATTTTCTTGCACTATCACCATATCCCTTGATGTTTTTAATATGCAGAAATCTATTAACAACGAAGTGAACAAATTTCTCCTCCTCTCAGTTATAAATGGCCTGCCCCTTATTCTGAGACAGTGACTCATGAACAAGGACACCAAAGTCCCTTTTGAAGCTGAACACTTCCCATTCTCACCATTTAAGAAATATTCTGTATTTCTGTTTTTCCTACCAAAGTGAATAACCTCACATTTCTCCACATTGTATTCCATCTGCCAATTTTTTGCCCACTCACAGCCTTGCCAAATCCCCCTGCACCATCTTTGCATCCTCCTCAATTCATACTACCACCTATTGCGTCATCTGCGAACTTAGAAATATTACATTCAATCCCCACATACAAATCATTGATACATTTTTTTTATTCATTCACGGGATGCGGGCTTCACTGGCTGGGCCAGCATTTATTGCCTATCCCTAGCTGCCCTTGAGAAGGTGGTGGCGAGCTATATTAGGAATAACTGTGGCCCAAGCACTGATCCTTGCAGTTCCCCACTAGTCAAAGTCTGCCAACCTGAAAATGACCCATTTATTCCTATGGTTTTCAGTCCATTAACCAGTTCTCAATCCATGCCAGTATATTCCCCCCCAATCCCAATTTTGTTTACTATCCTCTAGTGTGGGACCTTATCAAAAGCTTTCTGAAAATCATAATATACCAGCTCCACCAATTCCTCCTTATCTATTGTCAAGAAGCTAACATTTTTAAAATTATATTATTGTGGTTTATTGTAAAGTAGGTTTATGGGGATAAGTATAGTTGGGTCTGTGCGTGATTTAATTACATCTGGAGTCAAGAAGATTGCAAGTTTGGAATCATCAAAAGAATCTAGGTGCTTGCATGCTAATGAGTAAACACAGATGCAGGCTTAGCATGTAAGGTGTGAAGGGAATTTGCACTTTTAGATAAATGAAGGGCTATTTGGATTTCAACGGGATCTTAGTCTGTTTACAACTATCCAGATAAGCAAGGCTAAGGAATATGTTTATTTTTCCCAAGGTTACAGACAATATATATATATTGGCAACATGAAAGTTTTTATATCATGAAGATGATGCCGTTTCAATGACATATGGAACAATAAAATTTACATATTAAAAAGTGAGAAACATATATAAAGGGGAAGGAAAGGCTATGTGGGAGAAGGCCATGTAAGATCTAACAGGTATATGAGAAATAGCCTTAATGAAACTTTCAGCATTTGTGCATAAGTCTGCTATGTAACGAAACTGAAGTTGAGGAAAAGCCAAATGGAATTCTACTGTCAAGTGGGTATTATGCTAACTTGCTGGTTCTTTTTAAATCTAAAATTTACTTTGGACTGTTGCCTTAAAAAGGGAGTGTAACTGGGGGTCAGCTTAATTAGGAATTTTAAGAATTACTATAGTAGTAATTTGCAGTCTTATGTGCGTGCTTGAAATCTTTTATATTTTGTTAATAAATATTTTAATGTTTAAAAAAATCTCTAAAGGTCTTGGTGAACTTATTACTTTTGAATTCAGTGCATACATCTCGTAATAAATATAAATTGCAAAACCGTTGTGATAGCGTGGCCAAGTTTCCCTCGTGGATTTGGTCTGCCACGTCGTAACATCCTCAAAAAAACTCCAACAGGTTTGTTAAACATGATTTCCCTTTCAGAAATCCATGTTGACTCTGCCCAATCCTAGCATTATTTTCCAAGTGTTCTGTTATCACATTCTTTATTTATAGACTCTAGTATTTTCTCTACAACTGATGTCAGGCTAACTGGTCTGTAGTTCATTTTCTCTCTTGCCTTCTTTCTTAAATTGTGGGGTTACATTTGCTAGTTTCTAATCTGCAGGAATCATTCCATAGTCTACAGAATGTTGAAAGATGACCACTAATGCATTTACTATCCCTACAGCCACCTTTCAACACTCTGGGGTGTAGGTCATCAGGTTCAGGGGATTTATCTACTTTGAAGTCCCATTAATTTCTCCAGTATATTTTTTTTGCTGTTATCTTACAGTTCCTCATTTATAACAGTCCCTTTATTCTCCATTATTTCTGGGAGGTTTTTAGTTAAATCCTCCATGAAGACAGACACAAAGGCTGGGATTTTCTGCCCGTTTGCAGCGGGCGTGTTGTGTAGCGAGATTGCAAAATCTCGCAAGAAGGCCCTAGTCGCATTTCCCGATGACTTAAATCCAGGTTTCGATTGTCCCCCTCCCTGTCAATGGCGGGCCACATTTCCTGCTGATGAATCTCAGGAACTTAATTGTAATAAATTAGCATCTAATTATTGTGGCCACATGCCAGAATCATCTCCCCAAGTTAAATTTAAATCTCATGTTGGCATGATTTCACGATGGTGTGATTTACAAATGCCTTTAAAAGGCGTGAACCTGGTGACCACAACTTCGAAGGTAACTCAGTGGTGACTGCACACAATTTTGCACAGCAGTCTCGGGGGGGGTGGGGGTGACCACAGGTAAGTCTCTGCAGTGGCTTCTTCATGGTGCCAGGGCAAGGGTGGCAGTGCAAAGGGGCAAGGGTGAGAAGGCAACCTCAGGGTAAGGGTGACAGTGCCCTGGGGCGGGCAGTGGGTGGCTCATGGCAGTACTGACTGAAGTTGGAGCACAAACACATGTGGGGGGAGGAGGGTGGGGGAAAAATATGGTCAGGCTAATGGAAAAATATGTCATAGATAAGCACGTTTAGCTGGAGCTCAATTGAATCCTTGGAGTCAGCTGAGTCAAGCAAGCGTGTCCACTCAAGCAGCAATAATTCCTCTCAGGGCCAATTATTGCCCCTCTACTGGTAATCCCTCCCACGCACACTTCAAATTCGAATGAGTGCTATGGTGCTGCAGAACCATTGCGCGACTGGGCAAGCCCGAGGATCCTTTTGAGAAAAGGTGGCCATCAAACACTGACTGAGGAGTGCGCTCCTAGTCCCTTGCATTGTGTTTCAGTTGAAATTGAAAAGTCACCCTCGTAGTACAAGCAAACGTGAAGCCTCAGAGACCAGTTTAGGATGTTTCCATTAGTAGGAGAGACTAGGACCCGAGGGCACAGCCTCAGAGTAAAGGGAAGACCTTTTAGAACAGAGATGAGGAGAAACTTCTTTAGCCAGAGAGTGGTGAATCTATGGAATTCATTGCCACAGAAGGCTGTGGAGGCCAGTTCATTGAGTGTATTTAAGACCGAGATAGATAGGTTCTTGATTGGTATGGGGATCAAAGGTTACGGGGAGAAGGTGGGAGAATGGGGTTGAGAAACTTATTAGCCATGATTGAATGGTGGAGCAGACTCAATGGGCTGAATGGCCTAATTTCTGCTCCTATGCCTTATGGTCTTAGATGAGAGTTCAGGATGCAGTCAAGTGCCCGAAGCTGCAGCCACTTGGTCACATGGTGTGGGGCACTGTTAGGTGTGGGCATGGTGAGCCATCATGTGCACTAAACACTGGACATCCATGTGGTGGCCTGGGCACTCCGGCATGTGTTAAAGAGGCTGGGGAAACAGCCTCAGGCGATGACTTAACTAAGAGTGGTCCTTAGGAAGCGATTGCTGGCCCTTGCATCTCTCTTTTTGATACAACAGTGAGGAGATCATCAGGAATATGGAGTCTAGTGATCTCACTGTTTGCCTAATTGCTTATAGGCAGAAGAGAAGGAAAAGAATGCGACGGAGGCGCCCAGCTTGCCAAAGGGAGAAGCAGAACCCTGAAGACCAAGGGGCAGCATGGTCTCCTCCGCACACAAAGATGAACCCCACAGAAACGTCGTTTGTAGGTACATCGCTAGACCCAGGATCTACAGATGGCGTATGTGCTACCTGCAGATGAGCAAAAGCTAGTGTCACCAACGCCAGCACGCCAAGGGAACTGGTTATGGACATACGCAACCTTCTGCAGGATTGGCACCTCAGGGTCTTGGAAGGCATCCAGAGATTAGCAGTTAAAGTTACCGCTGCGCTCTATTTCGATGAGAAGAGGCTGTGGACAGCGATAGTGGCCTTTATTTTGTGCAGGAAACATGGTCTCACATATGAGTGACACGAACACTGCTCAACTGGATTGGATTGTTCTCTGCAGTCCTGCCACATCCAGTCATGAATGGTGGTGGACAATTAAACAACTCACTGGAGGAGGCAGCTCCACAAATATCCCCATCCTCAATGAAGGGGGAGTCCAGCACATCAGTGCAAAAGGTAAGGCTGAAGCATTCGCAATCTTAAGTCAGGAGTGCCGCCTCAGCCTCCTCGAGAGGTCCCAACATCATAGATGCCAGTCTTCAGCCAATTTGATTCACTCCACATGCTATCAAGAAATGGCTTAAGACACTGGATACTACAAAGACTATTATGGCAAAAGTACTGAAGGCTTGTGCTCCAGAACTTGCCACGCCCCTAGCCAAGCTGTTCCAGTACAGTTATAACATTGGCATCTACCCAGCTATGTGGAAAATTGCCCAGATATGTCCTGTACACAATAAGCAGGACAAATCCAACCCAGCCAATTACCGCCCCATCAGTCTACTTTCAATCATCAGTAAAGTGATGGAAGGGGTCATCAACAGTGCTATCAAGCACTGTGCCAGGCAATGACCGTCTCCAACAAGAGGACCTAACTGTCGCTCCTGGCATTCAATGGCATTACCGTCGCTGAATCCCCCACTAACAATATCCTAGGGTGGGGGGCGGTTGCCATTGACCAGAAATCGAACTGGACTAGCCATACAAATACTGTGGCTACAAGAGCAGGTCAGAGACTTGGAATCCTGCGGTAAGTAACTCATCTCCTGACTCCCCAACTCCTGTCCACCATCTACAAGGCACAAGTCAGGAGTGTGATGGAATACTCTCCACTTGACCGGATGAGTACAGCTCTAACAACACTCAAGAAGCTTGAGACCATCCAGGACAAAGCAGCCCGCTTTATTGGCACCCCTTCCAGGAACATTCACTCTCTCCACCACCGACACACAGTAGCAGCAGTGTGTACTATCTACAGATGCATTGCAGGGACTCACCATGGTACCTTAGACAGCACCTTCCAAACGCACAGCCTCGACCATCTAGAAGGATAAGGGCAGCAGATACATGGGAACACCACCACTTGGAAATTCCCCTCCAAGCCACACACCATCCTGACTTGGAATTATATCGCCGCTCCTTCACTGTCGCTAGATCAAAATCCTGGAATGCCCTCCCTAACAGCACTGTGGGTGTACCTACACCACATCGGCTGCAGCGCTTCAAGGAGCCAACTATCACCTTCTCAAGGGCAATTAGGATTGGGTAATAAATGCTGGCCCACATATCATGAATGAATAAAAAAAAATCATAACTAGAAGCCATAGACAAGGAAACATTCTTGGGAGTATTTACAATGGTCAACATCAAGTACAATGATTAACACCCATGCCCACGCTCTCCAACTAAATCTTCTTGACCTTTGTAACCCTGTCTTGGTGCTCCCCCGACATCCACAGCGGGTGTGGAGGTGGCCTGGTGACTGCTATGCCTTGTTGCTTGCGATGACCTAAGTGGGCATCCTCTGCAGGGCCAAGGCTTGGAAGGCCCCGGCCTGCGGAGCTGGAGGGATCACGGGGGGTGTGCGTGTGTGTGTGATTCGGATGGGCCGGGCACTCCCGGAGTCTCCTGGGTCCTGGGTGGATGGCACCGGGGGTGTGCACCTGCTGATCCTCATCCCTATGGGTGCCCGAGAGCCCCTGGCTGACTCCTTGAGAGGAAGGGGCAGCTGGAGGGAGCTCAAGATGTCCTACTCCCCTCTTGCGTTGACATTGATGGTTGTCTCAGTAATGGAGTGCAGCGCCTGCAATAGTGCAGGACCGGTGTCCTGGGCCAAGGTCTCCATGCCGGCCATCCTATCAACGTTGACCTCAGTTATTGGCATACCGGTGTTATCACCTGGGACTGAAGGCGGACAGACTCCTCCATTGTGCCTTGCAATCTGAAGAATGCAGTGGCCATCCATTCCTGATGTTCCCAAGCTTGCCTATGCAGCTCCAGTAACTGAGATGCAGCTGAATCCAGAGACTCCTCATCTGACTCGGACTCAGCAGATTTCTGGCCTCCAGCAGTCCTCTTAGTGCTGGAAACCTGGCAAGTCCCTGCCTCCACCTGCTGTGTATCAGACAGTGCACAAGATTATGACCCCAAGGCTACTCTAGAACTAGGTCCCACCAAGGTGCATCTCTGTGCTGGTGGAGGGTGTGTACCAGTGAGCGCTGTGATGGATCTTCAATTAGGGCATCAGCAGATTCCTATTCCGAGGTGTCTTCAGGGCTCGAGTCAAAGACCTGGCTCGTGGACCCCCTTGGCTGCTTTCTGGATGGTGCCAAGCTTCTTGATGCATCCCCAAAAATAGAAAATTCCGGGGGTAAAAGGGAGAGGGGAACTTACAGCAGTCACAATCACTAGAGAAAAAGTACTGGGAAAAGCAATGGACTAAAGGCTAACAAGTTCCCTGGACCTGATCAGTGGGTCTTAGAGGAATTTGCAGCAGAGATAGTGGCTGCATTAGTTGTAATTTTCCAAAATTCCCTAGATTCTGGAAAAGTCTCAGCAGATTGGAAAATCTCAAAAGTAACACCAGTATTCAAGAAAGGATGGAGATAGAAAGCAGGAAACTATAGGCCAGTTAGCCTAACATCTGTCATTGGGTAAATGCTAAAATCCATTATTAAGGAGGTAGCATCAGGACATTTAGAAAATCATAATATAATCAGGCAGAGTCAACATGGTTTTGTTTAAGGGATATCACGTTTGACAAATTTACTAGAGTTCTTTGAGGATGTAACATGCAGGGTGGATGAAGGGGAACCAGTAGATGTAGTGTATTTAGATTTCCAAAACGCATCTGATAAAGGGACGTGATGGCGTAGTGGTATTGTCACTGAACTAGTAATCCAAAGGCCCAGGGTAATGCTCTGGGCACCCAGGTTCGAATCCCACCACAGCAAATGGAGGAATTTGAGTAAATAGAATCAATAAAAATCTGGAATTAAAAGTCTAATGAAGAGCATAAAACTATATTCGATTTTTGGAAAAACCCACAGGGAAGGAAATCTGCCATCCTTACCTGGTCTTGCCTACATATGATTCTAGACCCACAGCAATATGGTTGACTCTTTGTATACAAAAACAGGACAAATCGAAACTCCATCAGTCTATTTTCCATCATCAGTAAAGTAACGGAAGAGGTCATCAACATTGCTATTAAGCGGCACTTGTTTAGCAATAACCTGCTCACTGATGCCAAGTTTGGGTTCCACCAGGGCCACTCCGCTCCTGACCTCATTACAGCCTTGGTTCAAACATGGACAAAAGAACTGAACTCCCGAGGTAAGGTGAGTGTGACTGCCCTTGACATCAAGGTAGCATTTGACCGAGTGTGATCAAGGAGTCCTAGCAAAACTAGAGTCAATGGGAATCAGGGGGAAAACTCTGCGCTGGTTGGAGTCATACCTAGCACAAAGGAAGATGGTTGTGCTTGTTGGAGGTCGATCATTTCAGCTCAAGGACATCAATGGAGTTCCTCAGGGTAGTTTCCTCGGCCCAACCATCTTCAGCTTCTTCAATGACATTTCTTCTGTGATAAGTTCAGAAGTGAGGATGTTCACCGATGATTGCACAATGTTCAGCACCATTCACGACTCCTCAAGATACCGAAGCAGTCCATGTCCAAATACAGCAAGATTTGGACAATGTCCAGGCTTGGGCTGACAAGTGGCAAGTAACATTCGCGCCACACAAGTGTCAGGCAATGACCATCTCCAACAAGAGAGAATCTAACCATCGCCCCATGATGTTCAATGGCATTACCATCACTGAATCCACCACTAACATCCTGGGGGGTTACCACTGACCAGAAACTGAACTGGACTAGCCATATAAATACTGTGGCTACAAGAGCAGGTCAGAGGCTAGGAATCCTGCGCCGAATAACTCACCTCCTGACTCCCCAAAGCCTGTCCACCATCTACACGGCACAAGTCAGGAGTGTGATGGAATCCTCCCCACTTGCCTTGATGGGTGCAGCTCTCACAACAATCAAGAAGCTTGACATCATCCAGGAAAAAGCAGTTCACTTGATTGGCACCACATCACCAAATATTTACTCCCTCCAACACCAACACACAGAAGCAGCAGTGTGCACCATCTACAAGATGCACTGCAGGAATTCACCAAGGCTCCTTAGACAGCATCTTCCAAACCCACGACCACTGCCATCCAGAAGGACAAGGGCAGCAGATAGATGGGAACGCCACCACAAGTTCCCCTCCAAGTCACCCACCATCCTGACTTGGAAATATATCGCCATTCCTTCACGGTCATTGGGTCAAAACCCTGCAACTCCCTATCAGCACTGTGGGTGTATCTACAACACATGGGCTGTAGCGGTTCAAGGAGGCAGCTCACCGTCACCTTCTCAAGGGCAACTAGGGATGGGCAATAAATGCTGGATCAGCCAGTGGAGCCCACATCCTTTGAATGAATAAAAAACAGGTCCCTGCGCAACAATAAGAGCTCATGATGTTACAGCTGCTATATTAACATGGATAGAGGATTGACTAACTAATAGGGAACAGAGTTGGGATAAATGTCATATTTAAATTGGCAAACTGTTACTAGTGGAGTACCGTAAGGATCAGTGCTGGCACCACAACTATTTACAATCTTGGATGAAGGGACCGACTGCATTGCAGCCAAATTTGCTAATGATATGAAGATAAAGGTAGGAAAGCAAGTTGTGAGGAGGATACAAGGAGTCTGCAAAGGGATATAGATATTTTAAGTGAGTGGGCAAAAGTTTGGCAAATGGAGTATAATGTGGGAAAATGTGAGGTTCTTCACTTTGGCAGGAAGAATAGAAAAGCAGAATGTTATTTAAATGGCGAGAGATTGCAGAATTCTGCAGTAGAGGGGTTTCTGGCTGCCTTATAGATGAATCACAAAAAGTTAGCATGCAGGTACAACAAATAAATAGGAAGGATGTCCCCCTTTATTGCAAAGGGGATGGAGTATAAAACTACAGAAGCCCTGCTGCAACTGTACAGGGCATTGATGAGACCATACTTGGACCGTGTACTGTTTTGGTCTCCTTACTTAAGGAAGGATATATACTTACCATTGGAAGTAGTTCAGAGAAGGTTCACAAGGCTGATTCCAGAGATGAAGAGGTTGTCTTATGAGGAAAGGTTGACCAAGTTGGGCCTATGCTCAATGGAGTTTAGAAGAATAAGAGATGATATTATTGAAAACAAGATTCTGCAGGGGCTTGACAAGGTAGATGCTAAGAGGATGTTTCTCCTCATAGGGGAATCCAGAACTAGGGAACAGTTTAATTTTGACCATTTTTAATATTGGCCAAGATCAGAGATTCCCATTCCCTACCATTGAACTTCAACCAGCAGCCAGCATGTACTGAGAGTAACTCTGTTCACAAGGAAAGTTTTGTTGTCAATGTCTAGGGAGTACGATAGAAATTGGCTGCATCAACTCTATATGGATCTGTACAGGTCATTATCTGAACCTGCTTCCTGCAGTAACCTGGACTTCGAATATTTACTAATAAGTGAGCAAAAAGACAGGACTCTTCTGCCACCTGGATCTAATACAGGTTGATACAAATATTGAAGCTGAAAGGTGTGACATCAGACGTTAGATTTGAGGTTTTACACTGCTTGCAACATCTTTTCTACCTGTGTGGTAGTTTTTGTTTGGAGCAGTTGGCTTTATTTTGAACCTCATGAATTAACCACTCTATGCTTCCTCCTGAACTGGCTACGACTATGTGCCTGTGCTATCTCCTACCATCTTTCACTTACCTTGATAAAGTTATTCAGGTGACCCAACTTTCGCATGTTAGAGACTCCCTGGGACTTGGCCACATTCTGGAGGATCTCGCGAAGGTTGTCTGAAGGGTCTAGAACAAAATATAAAAGATCAGTAGCTGTTTACATTGAGGAAGTGAATGAAAGGAGGACAATGCTCTGTACTACATATACATTTTGTACCCAGCAGATTCAAGCCTACTGATCGTGAGACTCCTAAGGCTAGCTGGAAACATTGGGAATGTCATGGATTAGGCATGCTGACTTCTGTGCCGGATTCCCTGATCTGTGCCAGGAAGAGTATTGGGATCTCTGTTGACACTGTTCTTTTGTAGCAGTTTGCTACAGTGGAGTGGCTTGCTCGGTAACTTTACAGGGGAGTCAATTTTGTCAGTATGGAACTGGAGATACACATAGGCCAAGCTGGGTAAAGATGTCAGGTTTCCTCCCCTAAAAGGACATCAGTGAACCACTTGAATTTTTATGACAATCTGAAAGCTTCACAGTCACTTTCTGTTCAAATTAGTTTAGTTTTTTTAAAAACTGAATTCAAATTTGTGGGATTACTCACCCAGTAACATCATCCCTATACTACCATGTTAAAGACACAAGCTTAAACTAATATGAACTCCGTGTTGGTTCAAATAGCCAAGTACATGAAGAGCTGGGGCGCAAGAACAAGCAGTAAAATGATATGCATCTACCAGGTGCCAAAGAAAGTTCAGACACATAAGCAGGTCATTTGGAGTACAGCTTCAGTAGGTAGTGGGAGAGGGCTGGCTGTCTGCTTTCCCAGACAGTAAACAGTGCATAGCGTTGGGAGAAAAATACAAGGCTAACAAATACACTCCCTGCTGATGGAAGATAAGGCAGCTCACTGTAAAAAGGATATTACGGCCTGGATTTTCAGAATGATGGATCAGGTCGGGATTTGCGCATGTGTGTTTTGCGGAGGCAGTTGCCCATATAAGTCAGCAGCTGCCTCCAAATTTATATCTGATTTTGGTGACCTAGGTGTGTGAAACATTAGATCTAGCAGGAGCAGGTTTAAACTTTCCAGAGTTCCTTGGAGAGGTGGGGTACCCTTTTGCAGAGGTATGGCATCCTTTTGGATATGGTCCTGGGACATCTTTGGGGAGGTAGAGTGCCCTTTGGGATTGTTAGAAGTGGACATGAACTTGTATAAAAGTGCACAAATTCATTGGAACTGTCAAGAGAGCTGTCAAAAGCAACTGTGAAGCAGAACTGTTGGAAATGTCAAAAACAACTGTGAAAAGCAACTGTCAAGGAATTTAAAACTCCTGCCCTTTAAATCTTTGAAAAACTGGAATGTTAAAAAAACGTTGCTTTCTATTCCACTCTGCCTGTTGACCTAAGCTTGAGTGCTGTCTTACTGATTTATGCTGCAAGACGGGTTTCACAACCTTCCATTATCACAGTAGGATGCCTTCCATTTCAAAGTTTGAAAGCTCTAAATGGTTATAGACTCTTTGAAATGGGGCAATGAATTCCAATGAATTGCTTTTATAAGGGATTAGTTACCTGAATGAAATTATTTTCCTTATAAAGGATTATATAGTTGAACGAAAGTATTTGTAGTGAATGGGTTTTTATGAATGTCTTTGCAAAAAAAGTCTGCTATAGACACTTAGAACTTTATTTACTCTTAGTGTAGTTCCTGAGGTCTGCCCATGGTGGATACTGAATGCGTTTGCATGGTAGGTGTAAGGGCAAAGGGTGGTGGGTGGGGGAAATGAGTTGGCACTAAGTTGGCAGAGCGGCTATAAAGGTCATGGGGCGGATGAAGGTGTATAGGTTGGCATGGATGGTATAAGGTGTTATGAAGTGGTAGAGGGGCATGAGTTGGCATGGAGAGTATGAGGGGTCATGGGGGTTGGGCAGAGGGCATGAGATGGCATGGGTGGCAAATAGAGAGTGACAACGCTCAAGGGCTGTTTTTAACGCTATTTATAAAAACCTTTGACAAAGTGCTGGTACACCGAGGCAGGCATTCCACTCAGCCCATCAGCCTCCCGGCAGCCACTTGTTCCAGGGTTACCAGGCCCAACTCCCAGGGAGCCTCACCACCCCGGAACCAAGATCCCAACTGCTGGGGCACTTTCTTCCGGGTTGGGTTTACGGAGCCGGGAATTGTCCTGGCTCTGTGCTCTGAACACACGAGAGAAAATTCAGGCCTATGTTAGATGTTTGATTTAATAATTTTGTACTTCAGGTCAAATATCCTTGAAGAACAAATATTGTAACCAGAGTTTCTAAAGTTTTATCAGTGTGGTAGCCCAACTAAATCAGCTCGAGCTGTACCATGCTGTTACTAAATCACAACAATTTGCATTTATATAGCACCTTTAATAGTAAAACATCACAAGGCACTCAGAAGTAATCTAACACTGAGTCACATCAGATAAATTAGGAAAGGTGACGAAAAGCTTGACCAAAGAGATAGATTTTATGCAGATTCTTTGAGGAGAGGGATAGAGTCATGGCTGATCTGTGACTTAGCTCCACACATCCACCTTTGGCCCATATCCTTTAATACCTTTGGATAACAAAAATCTGTCATTTTTAGACTCAGAATTAGCAACTGATTTAACATTAACTGCTATTTGTGGAATAGAGTTCTAAACTTCTACCACCATTTAGGCTGCTTCAATTTTTAAACTATGCTTCCTGGTCATAGATTCCCCAACCAGTGGGAATAGGTTTTTCTCCATCTACCCTATCTGTTCCATTAATATCTTGAAAACTTCAATCAAATCACCCCTAACCTTCTAAATTACAGGGAATACAAACCCTGTGCAATTTCTCATAATTTAACAGCACATGGACTGCAGCAGTTCAAGGAGAGTTCACCTTCTCAAGGGCAATTAGGGATGGGCAACAAATGCCAATCTTCAAAGCAACATTCACATCCCATGAAAGAGTGATTTTTTAAAAAGCTCCCTGGAGCCATTCTAATGAATATTTTCTCTACCCTCTCCAAAGCCTTCACGGTCTTCCTCCAGAGTGGTAACCAGGACTGGACACAATACTCCAGCTGGGGACAAAGTGTTTTAATATTGAACTAATTAAGAAAAGTTAGCATGGATTTGTTAAAGGCAAGTCAGGTTTAACCAACTTAAGTTTTTTTGATGAGGCAATAGATGAGGGTAATGTGGTCTATATGGGCTCCAAAAGGCGTTTGATGAAGTGCTACTTAATAGACTTTTCATAAAGTCGAAGCCATGGAATAGAAGAGACAGTGGCAGCATGGATTTTGTAACAAAGTTGGCTGAGTGACAAAAAACAGCAAGGGTGAGCGGTTGTTTGGACTGGAGGAAGGCATACAGTAGAGTTCCCCAGGGATCAAACTAGGACACTCAGGTGTCGAATTGCAACCTCTCCAAAATTGTATTATTTGCTTGTATTTTCACACTTCATGCTTCCTTAAAGCCTCCTTCAAGGCTGCAGGGTGAGCTAAACAAGTTGTGTGTGTGGGAAAACACATGGCAGATGCAGTATAACGTGGATAAATGTGAAGTTATACACTTTGGTGTGAAAAACAGAAAGGCAGAGTATCATTTAAATGGTGATATACTGGGAAATGTGGATGTACAAAGGGATCTGGGTGCCCTTGTACACCAGTCAATGAAAGTAAACAGGCAGGTGCAGCAAGCAATTAGGAAGGCAAATGGTATGTTGGCCTTCATTGCAAGAAGATTTTAATTCAGAAGTAGGGATGTCTTACTGCAGTTATACAAGGCTTTGGTGAGACCACACCTGGAGTATTGTGTGCAATTTTGGTCTCTCGAACTAAGAAAGGACATACTTGCCATAGAGGGAGTGCAGAGTTCACTAGGCTGATACCGGGGATGGCAGGGCTGTCGTATGAGGAGAGATTGGTTTGACCGGGCCTGTACTCACTAGAGTTTAGAAGAATGAGAGGGGATCTGATTGAAATGTATAAAATTCTAACAGGGCTAAACAGGCTGGATGCAGGGAGAATGTTTCCCCTGAGCCTAGAACCAGGGGCCACAGTCTCAGCATATGGGGCAAGCCATTTAGGACTGAGGCGAGGAAAAATTTCTTCATTCAGAGGGTGGTCAGAGGGTAAATAGAATTCTTTATCACAGAAGGCTACGGAGGCCAGGTCACTGAGTATATTCAAGAACGAAATTGATAATTTATTGGATATTAGGGGTATTCATGGGTATGGAGAGAAAGTGGGAATATGGCGTTGAGATATTAAGGATCAGCCATGATCATATTGAAAGGCGGAGCAGGCTTGAATGGCCGAATGACCTACTCCTGCACCTAGTTTCTCTGTTCTAGGATATTTACCGATACCAGCTTTTTATTCCCTTTAAAAAAAATTTAACTCAAACTCATAAACTGCATTTTTGGGCTATGAGCTCTCATTCTCTAGATTATTAGTCCAGTATCGTAATCACAACACAACCACACCCTTCAAAATTCTTGGGCACTTTTCCCAGCAATGTGTTGGGAGGTAGGAGGGTTGGTAATATGGCAGAGGGAGCCAATTGGAGGCGAGCCTGGTGTCTTTGCGTCACCATTCCCCTATTGCTGGCAGCAGCCATGCAGCTGCTTGCTGGGTGATCAATTGAGCCACTTAGGGCCCAATTAAGGGTCACTTCCTGCCCCAGCTGGCATTTTGCCTGCATCGGGAGGACCCACTGCCTCATGGGGAGGCTGCCAGCTAATATGATGGCAACCTCCCAGCATGTTCTGAGGGCGGTGGGGGTGCGTGTGGGAGAGACCTAGCGATAATTGCAGATCTTTGTTAACCTATCCTACCATCTTCAAAGGTTAAGTATTTGGGATCTTGAATACTGCTGAAAAAGAGACATTTTTTGTTCAAGAAGCTTTTTGTGTTGCACTGATCAGAACAATTCGCAAGGAAATACTAATGTCAGGGGAAACAACATATTTATTCTGTATGAGAAGACTGTGCTGATTGGTTGGCAAGTGGACTCTGATTGGTAGAGGCTTTGCCATGGAGAATGCACCAGATGATGGTGACTGACAGTTAACTGCCAAGCATTGTTTGAAATTTAAAGCAAGCCAGCTTGACTCTGGTTGGTCAAGACATTGCCCTGGGGAATGAACCAGCAAATGGCTGTCACTTATTTTGCTTAACAGACACAATGTGTATACATTTGGGATCTTGGGAGTTTATTTGAGGCCTAGGATTCAAAAGCAGGGAAGTTATGTTGATTAGACCAGCAGCTCTAGATGATGGGCTACCTTCCTCAATTGGATAGCACTCCCAGCAGTGGCCTCTTAATTTGCTGCCAACAGAAAACCCAGCCCCAGGGTTCTGCCATCAATTGGCATGGAATGGGCTCTTGCTTTTGACCCCTGCAGCAGGACTTCCGCCATGGTGGCAAAGTTTGGCCCCTTATGTCTGCATACAAATTTGTCAATATTTTCCATTGGGTCCACATTTATAATGTAAACTGCCTGTCTAAGTTTGTCATTCCTAAAGTGGACCATCATTTCCCAAATGCTGCTGCTTTGCCTCACACTTTCCCTCTCCATTATCACTCTAACACTTCCAAAATATGACAACATTCGCATCCTATGAGGTAGTGAGCCTTTTGGGAACCCAGATCAGTGATATTATTGCAGGTCCTTAGCTGCTATCCAATACTCCCTGAACATTACACATCATTAAGATGAGCAACACAGTTGTAAGAATATTCACTAGTTTATCATTTCCTGCCACTGTGCAAATTTAAAATAACTGCCCATTTTCAGAATCCAGACAAGCATAAACATGTTGGCTGGCTCCCCCTTCTCAGAATGATTATAGAATGCACAAAAACTTCACTTCACCAGTCTGTAAAAACACACTCCTTTCCTCTGTTGGAAAGGACTCCTTGAAATTCCCAAAAGAAATCTACAGCATTCATTACATCTACAGGAATATTCCTGAGCTCTGGAATGGTGATTGAGGACGAGTCACTCAATTACACAAAATTCTTGACTCCAACCCCCTCCCAGATGCACTGGGATGGGTCAGAAAAGTGGCAGCAGTGTTATGGTTGCCAATGATTGAGTTGTTGCCTAAAACTGCACTTGGCTGTCACGGGCTATGACTCAGAATAACCTATGAAATTCCACATGGCTTAACTCCAAGGTTATTTTTAAAATTTGGCTACTACAACATGTGCAGCCCAGCTAAAATCATTAATTCTTTGCCAATTGCAAACGAAACTGTCATCCATAAGCACATCAAATCCTCTGGTCACCATACGCCAACTGTTTTTTTTGTGAATTTTATTTTCGTTAACTGGAGAATGTAACTGTTGGAACATGGGACATTTACACTTCCGGTGTCTAGTACGCTATCAAGCAGATCCAACACAGCCCAAGTTAGACGTAGAGGAAACACCCTCTCTTCTAAACCATTAATATTCTTCAGTCCCAACTTCTGAAGAATACCTCAGATGACATTCTTCCATTTCCCACATGAGGCATCTTATGGCCTCTGTCAATTGTCCTCATTGTTTAAACGAGGAGCAATTTGTGAAGATCCATGGCTACTAGACATTGAAATGCAGTAGGAGCTAGTCCATTCTGTTCTCATGCTTTTAACTAAGAGAGATCTGATGGATAAGCCTTGAAATTCTTAGCAATGTGTGACTTCCATCATTTTTCTAAGGGCGCACAGAAGCAGAATTCACCCCAGGCTTCCTCAGAATTTCACACATCACCAACCCACTGAATGATCGGATAATGCTGACTTTACATAGCCAAAAACTCCTAGTCTCTTTCTCACAATAATGAAATCCTGGTTTCATTCACCTAGTTCACTTATAGTTAGCAGACAAGGGAAACTCTCACCCCATCAGTTGCAACTGAAATTTAGACCCAGATTGCAGAGCTGAAAGGGAAGTACCTAGCTTAGTGCAACACCCAATCTCCCTCCATTAACTTAGAGTGTAACATTTCCTTTGGTTACGTAAAGCAGCCAGTGCCAGCAAAATCCTTAAGTTTTGCATAAAACTGGTGCTAAAACAAATACCCATCCCAGGAGTTTGCATAAATGTTGGGATTTGTATACCAAGGATTGTATTTGCTAATGCTATTATGCTCAACGGAAAAAAGGAGACTAAGCAATATTAATTCCCTGGTAGGTAACAAAAAGCATATCCATGCCCACAGGATGCAGGGAATCTGAAATGAAGAGAGAGAATGCTAGAAATACTCAAGTCCGGCAGCATCCGTGGGGAGAGAAATTGTTGGTCGATAACCTTTCATCATGGTCGTTAAACTGAGATGCTAAAACCGTTTCTCTGTCCACAGATGCTGCCAGGCCTGTTGAATGTTGTCAGCATTGTCTGATTTTATGTTAAAAGAGGTGGCTAGTGCATATGTTAATTTTGATTTTCCATAATTTCCTAGATTCCAGATCTGTTCCTATTGGAAGGTAACAAATGCAACGCCGCTGTTCAAGAACACTGTCGCTGGCCAACGCAAGATGGCTGTTGAAACCCATCTGCCACTCTGTTGCACTCAGGCTGCCAGAAAGCTTTTTTGTTCTTGTGGCAATATTTTTTCAATAACCCTGATATATTCCCGTGACATTATTTCCCATGGCAGAAATAGGCTGAATATTTTTAAAGTATAATTAAAAGCTGCAAATTGAATTTTTTTTCTAACGTTACAATTTCATTGTTCTTTTAAAGTCTTAATAATTAAATACTCGTGAACTTTACTGTCATAGTTTGCATCTGAAATCCTCAGTATGGATTATCCCACGTAAATTGTTAAATGTTTACTATGCTTAATAGTAAATTGTTGAATTTTTTAGATGCTGAAGTGTCACTGTTGTTACACAAGCAAATGGGCATCCAATTTTCTGCACTGCTACATTGAAAATCGTTTTCTGTCATGAGTCAAGTTTCAACTTTGCTTCCTTGATTTTTTTTGGAAGTTTTTTTTTAAATACCTTACAAGAAGAAGTCGTAAAATGCTGTCCTGCAACTCCAATAACTGTTTAATAAGCATCTCTGCTCCTGGCCGCTGCCTACTCTGCCACTCGCGATGACGTAACGGAGTAAAGCACTAGGAATGTGCATGCACAGTGTTGACAACAAACGCAGCCATTCGAGAGAGAAAAATCAATATAGTAGGAAAAATGCATTAATTTATTAAGGGTGTGGTAACAGGCCACCTGAAAAATCAACATGGTTAGGCAAAATCAACACTTTTATGAATGGGAAGTGGTATTTTATAAATCTATTAAGAGTTATGAGAATGTAACTAGCTGGGCAGATAAAGGGGAACCAGTGAATCTAGTATATTTGACCTTTCAAAAATCATTCGCTAAGGTGTTATACAAGGGCTTCTTAAGCATTAGGGCTCTGGGGATTGGGAATAATTATGCTATTTTAGATTAGGGTTCCGTTAGTATACAGATACAATTTATATCAATGATTTAGATGAGGAGGCCAAGTGCAATGTATCCAGGTTTACTGGCAATACAAAGCTAAGTGGGAAGCAAGCTAAGAGGAGGGCACAAAGTGCTCTAAACCAGCCAAGTGATTGGGCAAGAAGGTGGCAGATGAAATATAATGTAAGGTAGTGTGAAATTATCTACTTTGTTAGGAAGAAATAAAACAGAAATTTTTTTAAATAGGAGGTACTAGCAATGTTGGGGTTCAGAGGAATTTGGGTGTTCTTGTACACGAATCACAGAAAGTTAACATGTAGGTAAAGCAGGCAGTTAAGAAGACCAGTTGCACATGTTGCTTTTTTTTTGCAACGTGGTTGGAGTACAAAAGTAAGGAAGACTTGCTACAAATTTTGTAGTACTTTGGCGAGACCACATCTGGAGTACAGTGTACAATTCTGGTGTCTTAAACATATAATTACACTAGAAGGAATGCAACAAAGATTAATCATACTGATTCCTGGGGTCAGGGGGCTATATTTTGGGGAAAGATCAAGTAAAATGGGTCGATACTCTGTGGAGTTCAGAGTAACGAGAGGTGACCTCATTGAAACATATAAAATTCTTTATGCGCTTGGCAGGGTAGATGCTGAGGGGTTGTATCCCCTCGCTAGAGAATCGAGAACCAATGGTAATGTTGCAGGATTTTTGCGGAGTCATAGCGATTCCTCAGAACTTTAAAAAATGGCTGATGGGACTCAGATTCAGAAGTTCTGCCCCCACTTCTGAAAGATCCCATTTTCGCCAATAGGGGAAAGGGGAGTGAGGCATGACTCACAAGCGAACCTGAACTCAGCAAGGCCTAAAAAATAGGATAGGAAGTAAGCTATATGGCCTGTCTTCACCACAGTTCAATATTATGGATGAACTTCTACATCAATTTCACTTTCCTGCCCTACCCCTATATCCCTTTATTCCATCACTATCCAAATCTCCCACAACAGTTCCATGTCCGAGAAAGACATCAGGTGGTGCCATGACCACAGTTGTGCAACCAACTAAGAAGCACTCAGCATGTGTAATTACAGTAATGCAGTACATTATTCGGGCAATTTTTCCATATATATGTTAAAGATCTCTGCAGTGAGTAAAAGTCTTTCCAAGGAAAGGCCAATGCCAAGACCTGATATAATCGATTCAAACACTCAATCACAGAATTGTTATGGTGTAGGGGCCCATTCGGCCCATTGTGTCGGCACTGGCTCTCTGAGCATTTTAACTTAGTGCCAATTTCATGCCTTTTCCCCGTAACCCTGCATATTGGATGGTTATTTAAATAGAAACAATACCCTCTTGAATGCCTCATTTGAACCTGCCTCCACCACACTTCCAGGCAGTGCATTCCAAACCGTAACTACTCGCTAATTGAAAAAGTTTTTTCTCACCTAGCATTTGCTTCTTTTGCAAAACACTTTAAAACTGTGCCCTCTGGTTCTTGATCTGTTTGAGTGGGAACAGTTTCTCCCTATCTACTCTGTCCAGGCCCCTCATTATTTTGAAAACTTCTTTCAAATCACCTCTCAGCCTTCTCCTCTCCAAGGAAAACAATCCCAACTTTTCCAATCTTTCCTCATAACTCTGGAACCATTCTAGTAAACCTCTTCTGTACTTTCTCCAATGCTTTCACATCCTTTCTATAGTGTGGTGTCCAGAACTGTGTACACTACTCCAGCTGAGGTCTAACCAGTGTCTTATATAAGATCATAACCTTGCTCTTGTACTCTATGTCCCTATTAATGAAGCCTAAAATACTGAATGCTTTAGAAACAGCTCTCGCTACCTGTCCTGCCACCTTTAATGACTTATGTGCATATACACCCAGGTCTCTCTGCTCCTGCACACCCTTTAGAATAGTATCCTTTATTTTATACTGTCGCTCCATGTTCTTTGTACCAAAGTGTATCACCTCACACTTCTCTGCATTGAACTTCATCTGCCACCTATCTGCCCACTCCACCAATGTGTCAATGTCCTTTTGAAGTTCTACACTGTCCTCCTCACAGTTTATAATTCTTTACAAATGCAACCAAAATATCTAAAATTCTTGCACACTACATCCCACAAATTGTTGCAAGATATGATTGAAGTCATAGAGGGAAGGTCAATGAGATGTTTGATCTTCTGGCTCAGACATGGTTAAGAGGCAGAGCAATGAACTCTCACACATCACACTGACTAATTACGGCTGTGGCTACTGTCAATGAAGAGGCTTCAAGTACTGCAGAATCAGAGGATAACAAGCTGCCAGCATACAGCTCACCAGGTCAGAGGGAGTGGCTAACAAAGGGTTGAAAGAAAAGGAAGAATCTTTCCTCCCACATACCAGCTCTGGGTTAGCCAGCTGTGTTGTTAGTGACCAATTCATCTGGCCCCCTCCCACCTCCAATGACAGGCATATTTAAGCTATGTGGTTTCTTGCTCATGGCACATTGGTCAGGATGGGGCAAGGAAAAGCAATCAAAATAATTACATTAATATAAAAGCAAATTATTTGGATATTAAAACTGAAGTAAAAACAAAGTGAAAAGTCAACTCTGTTGCTCCACAAATACTGCCTGATCTGAATGATTTTAACATTTTCTATTTTTATTATATAAATAATTCTGTTTTTTGACACTTTGATCCTCAAAGTAGGTGCTGGGCAATGGAATGAGTCAGCAGGGCAGTTACAAATTCTGTAAAGCATCTAACATTTGTCTATATTTACACCTTTCAACATTTACCTAGCTTTAACTGTTGAGGATGGATCACTTTTGCTACAAGCTTTATCAGCTATCTGACCCTTTTTTCTAATCTCTAGTCTTGAATCAAGACTTAGTAAAGTACTCCCACCAACTCTTTCTCAAACATTGGCCCCCTCCCTCCTGGGAGTTTCCCCCATACACACTACAGTTCTGCAGGCATGAGATTTTTTTTTGTAAAAATATACTTTATTCATAAAATATCTTCAATCACATTCCAAACCATTTCAAAAACATTACAAGGGTACAATCCAGGTTAAACTTTTACAAAATGTATCACCAGGTGCATCAGTACAAACAGTATTACAATCATTTACAGCCTTTCATTTTGATCTGTACAGCCCGAGGGGCTCTAAACAGTTCCCAGTCTCTCGGTGCGCTGTGGTAGAAAGGTCTTAGACAGCGACCCTTCCCCATTGCGCCTTTGCGGCATGAGATACCACTAACTCAACCAAATGAGCATCACTCATGTGAAAGTCTAGACAGTGAGTGTGAACTATCAACAGAAAGCAGCACAGACATACCCATTCTTATTCTGATTAAGACATTCTCCAGCTGGAATTACTGCATTGAATGTTCTGGCTGACTCTCTCTCTCCCATAATAATTATTTTGTTTGATATTTACCGAGGGAAAGAGCTAGACATGATATTGAATGATGAGGAATTAGGTAAGTGCATTTAAAGTTAAAAAAGATGTATTAAATAAACTATACAAAGAGGATAAAGGTTTTGACATATGTCAAAAGAGTCTCAGAGATAGCAGAGGCATTATTACTCATACTTAATAATTCATTAGAAGTGTGCTACCAGAGGACTGGCAGCTAGCTATGTAATTCCTATATTAAAGAACGGGGACAGAACACGTCCAAAGAGTTATAGAGCAGTCAGCTTAATACCAGTGTTAGGAAAAATTGTGGAATCTTTACTCAAGGAGAGAAGAGAAAATAAGAACACAAGAAACAGGAGCAGGACCGGGACTGCTCTGCCATTCGTGATAATGGCTGATCTGAAAGAACATTTAGAAATAAGAATAGTCAGCATGGATTTCAAAAGGGAAATCTTGCTTGACCAACCTTATTGAATTTTTTGAGGAGTTGCAGAGAGAACAGACAATGGTAATGTAGTAGATGTTATTTATCTAGATTTTCAAAAGGGTCTTGATAAAGTGCCCCATATTAGACGAATAAGGTCAGGGAATGTGGAGTCAGGGGACAAGTGGCAGAATGAATTGCTAGCTGGCTTCTAGAAAAAAAAGCAGAAAATGGGAATAAAGGGTAGTTATTCAGAAGATGGAAAGTGGTGCTCCACAAAGATCAGTGCTGGGAGCATTGCGGTTCACAATTTACATTAACAATTTGGACTTTGGAATCAAAAACACAATTTCTATTTACAGATGACTCCAAATTTTTTCTTGTGGGTAGGCGGAATGGGGAAGATAGTTAATACTGAGGACGACTGCAACAACTTACTGGAGAGCATTAATAAACTTGCAGAATAGGAAAATAATTGGCAAATGAAGTTTAATACAGATAAATGTGATGTAGGGTATTTTGGTAGGAAGGATAGGGAGGTCACTTAATACTTGGAAGGTGCAAGTCTAGGTGGGGTACAGGAACAAAGAGATCTCAGATTACAAATACATCAAACACTAAAAGCTGTGCAACCGGTTAGCAAGGCCATATTAAAAAAGAAACCAAGTGCTAGGCTTTATTTCTAGAATAGAATTGATATGTAGGAAACTTATGCTAAACATGTATCGAATCTTGCTTCGATCATACCAAGTACTGCATGCAGTTCTGGTCACCATACTATAAAAAAAGTTATAGAAGTACTGGAGAAGGTGCAGAGAAGATTTATAAAGGATGCTATCAGAAATGTGTGGGTTTACACATCAGAAAAGTGTTGACAGGTGTGCATCTTCTTGCTTGAAAAAGGAACTTAGGGCATAGGAGCAGGAGTAGGCCATTTGGCCCGTTGAGCCTGCTCCACCATTCATTAAGATCACAGCTTATCTGGTTGTGGTCTCAGCTCCACTTTCCAGTCTGCACCCCATAACCCTGGGCTTCCTTACCTAACAAAAATCTATTTAACTCAGCTTTGAATAAATTTAATTCTCTTCTGGGGGAAGAGAATTCCACACTCAATAATTCTCAGAAAAATATCTCTCTTCATCTCTGTCTTAAAAGGGGGTCTCTTATTCTTAAAATATGTCCCCGAGTTCTAGTTTTCCCCCACAAGAGGAAATATCATCCCAGTATCCACCCTGTCCTGTACCCTCAAGATCTTATGTTTCAATAAAAATCATCTCTCATTCTTCTAAACTCCAATGGGTATAGGCCCAACCTACTCAACCTTTCTTCACGAGATAAGCCACTTATCCCAGGAATGAGTCAAGCGAACCTTCTCTGAACTGCTTCTAATGCAATTATATATTTTTTCAAATAAGATCAAAACTGTCCACAGTACTCCAGATATGGTCTCACCAAGGCCCTGTGCAACTGTAGTAAAACTTCCCTACTTTTATATTCTTGCAATAAATGCCAACATTTCATTTGTCTTCCTAATCACTTGCTGTACCTGCAAACTAACTTTGTGATTGATGTGCCAGGACACCCAGATCCCTCGGTATCATCAAGCTCTGCAATCTCTCTCGGTTAAAATAGTATATTGCTTTTTTCTATGCTTCTTGCCAAAATGGACAAGTTCACATTTACCCACGTTATCCTCCATCTGCTAAACTTTTGTCCACTTAACCTGTCTATATCGCTTTGCAGACACTCTGCCTCCTCCTGACAACTTACCTCTTTTTAAAAACCTATCTTGGTGTCATCAGCAAATTTAGCTACAATACATTCGATTCCTTCATCCAAGTAATTGATATAGGTTGTAAATAGTTGAGGACCCAGCACTGATTCCAGTGGTACTCCACTAGTTACAGCTTGCTAATCCAAAAAATACCCATTTACCCCTCTTCTGCTTCCTGTTAGCTAACCAGTCCTTTTTCCTTGCTAATACATGTGGTCATCTTTGATGTGGCACCTTATCAAATGCCTTTGGAAATCCAAGTACACTACATCTCCCAGTTCTGCTTTATCCACCTTGCATGTTACTTCACAAAAACCTCTAAAAGATTAGTTAAACACTATTTTCCTTTCACAAAGTCATGTTGGCTCCGCCTGATCCCATTATGATTTTCTAAGTATCCTGCCATAACCTCCTTAATAATGGATTCTAGCACTGTCCCCATGGCATATGTTAGACTAACTGGCCTGTAGTTTTCTGCTTTCTCCTCCCTCCTTTCTTGAATAAAGGTGTTACATTAGCTATTTTTCAATCCACTGGGACCCTTCCAGAATCTAAGGAATTTTGGAAGATTATAACAAATGCACCCAAGACCCTCGGTTGCAGGCCATCTAATCCTCGGGACTTGTCAGCCTTTAGGTCTAATAGTGTTCAAAGAACAAAGAAAAGTACAGCACAGGAACAGGCCCTTCGGCCCTCCAAGCCTGCGCCAATCACATTGCCCGTCAACTAAAACATTTTGCACTTCCGGGGTCCGTATCCCTCTATTCCCATCCTATTCATGTATTTGTCAAGCTGCCTCTTAAACACCACTATCGTACCTGCTTCCACCACCTCCTCTGGTGGCGAATTCCAAACGCTCACTACCCTCTGTGTAAAAAAACTTGCCCTGCACATCTCCTCTATAGTTTTCTCCTCTCACCTTAAATCTATGTCCCCTAGTAACTGACTCTTCCACCCTGGGAAAAAGCTTCTGACTATCTACTCTGTCCATGCCACTCATAATTTTGTAAACTTCTATCAAATGGCCCCTCAAACTCCATCGCTCTAGTGAGAACAATCCGAGTTTCTCCAACCTCTCCTCATAGCTAATAACCTCCAGACCAGGCAGCATCCTGGTAAACCTCCTCTGCACCCTCTCCAACGCCTCCATATCCTTCTGGTAATGTGGCAACCAGAATTGCACGCAATATTCCAAGTGTGGCCTAACCAAGGTTCTATACAGCTGCAGCATGACTTCCCAGCTTTTATACTCAATACCCCTGCCAATGAAGGCAAGCATGCCATATGCCTTCCTGACTACCTTATCCACCTGCGTTGCCACTTTCAGTGACCTGTGGACCTGTACACCCAGATCCCTCTGCCCATCAATGCACTTAAGGGTTCTGCCATTTACTGTATAATTCCTGCCTGTATTAGACCTTCCAAAATGCATTACCTCGCATTTGTCCGGATTAAACTCCATCTGCCATTTCTCCGCCCAAGTCTCCAACCGATCTATGTCCTGTTGTATCCTTTGACAATCCTCTTCACTATCTGCAACTCCTCCAACCTTAGTGTCGTCTGCAAACTTACTAATTAGCCCAGTTACATTTTCCTCCAAATCATTTATGTATACTACAAACAGCAAAGGTCCCAGCACTGATTCCTGCGGAACTCCACTAGTCACAGCTCTCCATTCAGAAAAGCACCCTTCCACTGCTACCCTCTGTCTTCTATGACCAAGCCAATTCTGTAACCATCTTGCCAGCTCACCTCTGATCTCGTGCGACTTTACCTTCTGTACCAGTCTGCCATGAGGGACCTTGTCAAAGGCCTTACTGAAATCCATGTATATAACATCCACTGCCCTTCCATCGTCGATCATCTTTGTCACTTCCTCGAAAAACTCGATCAAGTTAGTGAGACACGACCTCCCCTTCACAAAACCATGCTGCCTCTCACTAATATGCCCATTTGCTTCCAAATGGTAGTAAATCCTGTCACAAAGAATTTTCTCCAATAATTTCCCTACCACTGATGTAAGGCTCACCGGCCTGTAATTTCCTGGATTATCCCTGCTACCCATCTTAAACAATGGAACAACATTGGCCATTCTCCAGTCCTCTGGGACCTCACCCGTAACCAGTGAGGATACAAAGATTTCTGTTCCTAGCACCCTTTCCCTGATGATGGTGATTGTTATAAGTTCATCACTCCCCATCACCTCTTAATTTTCAATTATCTTTAGGAAGTTTAAGTCTTCTACCGTGAAGACAGCCAAAATACCTGTTTAACGCCTCCGCCATTTCCAGATTCTCTCTCTGGAGGATCAATCCTAGATTTAGTTACTCTTTTCCTTTCAAATACTTATAGAAACTCTTACTATTTTCATATTATCTATTTTCATATTACTGTTTTTATATTACTAGCTAGCTTTCTCTCATACTTTGCTAAGGCTGAGGAGTGACCTAATAGAGGTCTTTAAAATTTGATAGTTTTGATAGAGTGGACACAGAGAGAATGTTCCCTGTTTTGGGGAAGAACAGAATTGGCGGCCATCAATATAAGATAGTCATCAGGAAATTGGAAGAAGCTACTTTACCCAAAGGGTGGTGAGAATGTGGAATTCGCTACCACATGGAGTGTTGAAGCAAACAGTATAGATACATTTAAGGGGAAGCTAGGCAAGCATATGACAGAGAAGGGAATAGAGGGTTACGATGGTAGAGATAGATGAGCAAAGGAAAAAGAGGCTCAAGTGGAGCAAAAATACCAGCGTTGACTGGTTAGGCCAAAAGGCCTGTTTAATGTGTCCTATAGCCTTTGCAATCCAATATAAGTAAACCATTCAACCCTGGATTGTAGGAGATCATGCCAGGAGCAACACCTAAAAATGGGACGCCAAGCTGGTGAAATCTGAACAAAGGACTGCATACATGCTAAACAGTGGAAGCAGCATGTGACAGACAGAGCAAAAGTGATCCACTACCAATGGAACAGATCAAAGCTCTACAAGGCCTGCCACACCAATTGTGAATGTTAGTGGACAACTGAAGAACCAAGCAGAGGAGGTTTCACAAACATCCCCATCCTCAATGATAGGGGAGCCCAACAAGTCAGTGTATAAAAACAAGGCTTCATGAAGCTTTTTCAGCCAGAAGTGTTGAGTGCAGGATCCAACTAAGTGCCCTTCCAAAGCTCCCAGGATCACAGTTCAATTCACTCCACACGATATCAAGAAACAGCTGAAGGCACTGGATACAGTAAAGGCTATGGGCCCTGACAACATCCTGGCAATAGTACTGAAGACTTGTGCTCCAGAACTAGCCACGCCCCCAGCCAAGCTGTTCAAGTACAGCTACGAAGCTGGCATCTACCCAGTAATGTGGAAAATTGCCCAGGTAAGTTGTTATGATCCTTGGCCAGACCTCAAGTTGTTGGCAAGATCTGGCTAGGGATCAATAACTTCAAAGTAGACAAAGTTTGAGATTCAAGACACTTGCTCAGTGAATAAAGCCACAACTTCAGTGGGATTTGAACAAACAAAATAAACTTCACCATACTCAGAAAGATGAAACAATTTACAATATCTATCTATCTAACATTCAGGGTTAATATGAGGCACATGTAAATTAACAGGCAAACTGGTGGAACACACCACACGACACAATAAATGCCAAATGCAACCAAACACATTCCATGGATTTCTCAACAACCACTCAGTAATAGAATCAAACAATTTCACTGAAACTCTGTTTCTCACATGAGGGACTCCAATTTTACCTTTGAAGGTCTCACCTTGGAATTCTTTCCCAAAGTTCTCCAACTTGGACGGCATCAACCACGGCCCACCTTGCAGGGTTTCAGAATTGTTTCCCGAGATTCTGTTCTCTGGGTTCCTAAGTACTTACTCAGGCATCAACTTTAGCACAATTTCAACTCTTTAATTGCGCCAAGCAGAACACTACTGCTCCAAAGGGGTACCTTTTCCCCAGCGGTCCGCAGCATGGAGTCACCAACCTTTGGCTGCCTTCTTCACTTGAATTTTGCTCCCCGTAGCTCTTTTGCTGTTTGGAGTCTGCTTCTCTGTGGCTCTCTTTCCTTCTTAACTGAGACCTGTTTCTGTCACCCATCTCTGTCCCCTACCTGGGACTTCCTTTTGGGACCTCTCCATATCCCCTCTCCCATTAATGGGGCCTCTTCCTCTCCCTTGTCCCCTGCCTGGGACACTTGCCTTTTTGATGGCGCTCCGCTCCCAGTCACCTGGCCCGGGTTTTCACGCCATTTCCTTAAGCCCAAGCGCACTGTGCCCAAAAAAATCATAAAAATGCTGGTCTGCACATGGGCAAAAGCTCCGAGGCCCGTCGGGAGTTGAAGCTCCCAACCTCCGTGCTCTCCAACAAGGCAAGTTTGGGTTTCATGAAGTCCTGTCCATGAAAAGCAGAACAAATCCAATACAGCCAATTACTGCCCCAGTCTAATTTCAATCAATCATCAGCATTGTCATTGAGAGTGCTATCAAGCAGCACTTACACAGCAACAACCTGTTCACCAATGCTCAGTTTTGGTTCCATCAGGGCCACTCAGCTCCAGACCTCACTACAGCCTTGGTCCAAGCATGGATGAAACAGCTGAATTTCAGAGTCGAGCAGAGTGACTGCCCTTGACATCAAGGTAGCATTTGACCAACTATGACATCAAGGAATCCTAGCAAAATTGAAGTCAGTGGGAAACAGGGAAAATATTCCACTGTTTGGAGTCATACCAAGCAATAAGGTAGATGAATGCAATTGTTTGAGGCCAGTGATCGCAACCCCATGACATCACTGCAGTAGCTTCTCAGGGTAGGGTCCTACAGCCAAACATCTTCAACTGCTTTACAGATCTTCCCTCCAATGCAAGGCAAAAGTGGGATGTTCGCTGATGTTGCACTGTGTTCAGTACCATTCGGGATTCGCCTGGTATTGAAACAGTTGAAACAAATGTTGGCTTTGTCAGCAATGCTCACCTCCCATGAACAATTAAAAGAGTAATAGAAACCTGGAAACTAGGAGCAGGAGCAGGCCATTTGGCCCTTCGAGCCTGCTCCGCCATTCATTACGATCGTGGTTGATCATCCAACTCAATAGCCTGCTCCTGCTTTCTCCCCATACCCTTTGATCCCTTTCACCCCAAAAGCTATATCTAACTCCTTCTTGAAAACATACAATGTTTTGATCTCAACTGCTTTCTGTGGTAACGAATTCCATAAGCTCACCACTCTCTGGGTGAAGAAATTTCTTATCTCAGTCCTAAATGGTCTACCCCATATACTCAGACTGTGACCCCTGGTTCTGGATTCCCCCACCACCAGGAACATCCTTCCTGCATCTACACTGTTAGAATTTTATAGGTTTCTATGAGATTCCCCCTCATTCTTCTGAATGCCAGCGAATATAATCCTAATCGACTCAATCACTCCTCATATGTCAGTCCTGCCATCCCAGGAATCAGTCGGGTAAACCTTTGCTGCACTCTCTCTATTGCAAGAACATCCTTCCTCAGATAAGGAGACCAAAACTGCACACAATATTCCAGGTGTGGTCTCACCAAGGCCCTGTACAATTGCAGCAAGACATCCCTGCTCCTGTACTCTCAAATCCTCTGGCTATGAAGGCCAACATACCATTTGCCTTCTTTACCGCCTGCTGCACTTGCATGCTTACCTTCAGCGACTGGTGTACAAGGGCACCCAGGTCTCGTTGCACATTCCCCTCTCTCAATTTATAGCCATTCAGATAATAATCTGCCTTCCTGTTTTTGCTACCAAAATGAATAACCTCACATTTATCCACATTATACTGCATCTGCCATGCATTTACCCACTCATTCAGCTTGTCCAAATCACACTGAAGCATCTCTGCATCCTCCTCACAGTTCACCTTCCCACCCAGCTTTGTGTCATCTGCAAATTTGGAGATATTACATTTAATTCCCTCATCTAAATCGTTAATATATATATTGTGAATAACTGGGGTGCCAGTACCAATTTGGACTTCCAGATCACATTAACTCACCACTGGCATCTGACAAATTGTATTCGCGGTTTTGAATAAGCCATACTGCATCTCACAGTTTTGGTAACACCCAATGACTTGATAAATATGTACATGCAAGAGAACCATTGCCCCCATACCCAATATAGACATGCTGACTTGGAGAATGTCATTGCTGCTAGGTTACAAAAGAAAATCAGTGATGACTTATTACCAAAGCTCTAAAATGAAGAGGCACTGAATCTTACCAGCGAGCTGATTGGAAATTATAAACTGACCACATCTCTCAGAACCACCAGAGTTTCACTTTCAATTAACATGTTTAAACAGCGGTCACTGTATTTAAACAAATGCAGCACCATTTTCCAATAAGCTAGTGGAATTAATATCTGGAGGTGTTAGCTCAGTAATGATTTGTTGGTTAGGACAACAGAAGAGTTCTTTTTCTAATAGTGATATGGGTATTTTAAACATCCAAGCAACGTGCTGATCTACATCTGAGAGGCTCCACAGTTTGTGTTTTGAAATTATATACCCAGAAATTTGCTGAGAGTAGGAATTAGAACAGTTAGCAGTTCACAGAATCACAGAATCTTAACAGCACAGGAGGCAGCCATTTGGCCATTACGTCTGCACCGGCTCTCCAAACGAGCATTATGATCTAGTGCCATTGCCCTGCCTTTTCTCCGTACTCCTGCACATTGTTTCTATTCAAATAATCATCTAATGTCCTCTTGAATGCCTCAATTGAACCTGCCACCACCAGGTAGTGGATTCCAGACCCAAATCACTCGCTGTATTAAAAAGTATTTTTTTCACGTTACACTTGCTTCTTTTGCAAGTCGCTTTAAATCTGTGCCCTCTCATTCTTGATCCTTTTACGAGCAGGAACAGCTTCTCCCTATCTACTCTGTCCAGCCCCCTCATGATTTTGAACATCTCTGTCTAATCTCCTTTCAGCTTTCTTCTCTCCAAGGAGGACAGTCTCAACCTCTCCAATCTATCCTCATAGCTGAAGTTCCTCAACCCTGGAACCATTCTTGTAAAGTTCTTCTGCACTCTCTCTAATGTGTTCACATCCCTCCTATAATGTGGTGCCCAGAGCTGCACACAATATCCCAGATGAGGTCTAAAGAGTGTCTTATATAAATTCAGCATAACCTCCCTGCTCTTGTACTCTATGCCCGTATTAATAAAGCCTAGGATACTATATGCTTTATTAACTCCACCTGTCCTGCCACCTTCAATGATCTATGCGCATATACACCCAAGTCTTTCTGCACTCCCTTCAAAATTTCACCCCTTATTTTATATTGTCTGTCCGTGTTCTTCCTACCAAAATGCATCACCTCACACTTCTCAGAATTAAACTTCACCTGCCAGCTATCTGCCCACTTCACGAACTTGGCTATGTTCTTCTGAAGTTCTTCACCGTCATCCTCACAGTTTACAATGCTCCCAAGCTTTGCATCATCCGCAAACTTTGAAATTGTCCCCTGCACACCAAAATCTAGATCATTAATATATATCAGGATAAGCAAGGATCCCAATACCGATCCCTGGGGAACTTCACTACAAACCTTCCTCCAGCCTGAAAAATATCCATTGACTATTACTCTCTGCTTCTTATTTTTCAGCCAATTTTGTATTCACGTTGCTACTGCCCCTTTTATTCCATGAGCAATAACTTTTCTCACAAGTCGGTTGTGCGGCACTGTGTCAAATGCCTTTTCAAAGTTCGTGTACACCACCTCAACAGCATTACCCACACGACCTTTTCTGTTATCTCTTCAAAAAAACTCCAGCAAGTTAGTTAAACACGATTTCCCCTTTAGAAATCCATGTTGGCTCTTCCTTATCAATCCATATTTTTCCATGAGACTGCTAATTCTATCCTGAATAATTGTTTCTAGAATCTTGCCCACCAGTGAAGTTAAACTAACTGGTCTGTAATTGCTGGGCTTATCCTTACGACCTTTTTTGAACAAGGGCGTAATGTTTACAAATCTCCAGTCCTCTGGCACTACCAGAGTCAAGGGGAGGCTGAAAGATTATGGCCACTGCCTCTGCGATTTCTACTCTCACTTCCTTCAATATCCTTGGATGCATCTCTTCCGGTCCCGGTGCCTTGTCAACTTTAAGTACCGACAGTCCATTCAACACTTCCTCCTTGTCGATTTTGAACCCTTTTAGTGACAGAGTTTCCTCATCTGCCAACATGGCCTGGGTAGCATCTACTTCCTTGGTAAAGACAGATGCAAAGTATTCATTTACCTCAGCCATGGCCCCCCCATCCATGTGTGAATTCCCTTTTAGGTCCCAAATCAGCCCTACTCCAGCTTTTACCACTCTTATTATTTATATGCCTATAGAAGACTTTGGGATTCCCCTTTATGCTGGCTGCCAGTCTTTTCTCATAATCCCTCTTCTCTAATATGTTTTTTCACCTTTCCTCTGAACCTTCTGCATTCCTCTTGGTTCTCAATTGTATTTTCTACCTGACACCTGTCATAAGGGCACTTTTTCATTTTTATCTTAATTTCAGTCTCCTTTTTCATCCAGGAAGTTCTGGATTTGTTTGTCCTACTATTCCCTTTGGATGGAAGATACCTTGACTGTGCCCGAACCAATTCTTTTATGAAGGTAGCCCATTGCTTAGCTACAGTTTTTCCCACCAATCTTTCGTTCCAGTCTATCTGGCCCTGCTCCGCTCTTGCTACATCAAGTCTGCTCTTGTCCAGTTAATTATTTTTTACACTGGATTGTCTATCGTCCTTTTCTATCATTATCTTAAAACGTACAATACAATGATCACTCTCTCCTAAATGTTCCCCCATTGACACTTGATCTACATGGCTCGCCTAATTTCCAAGAAGTAAGTCCAACAGTGCATCTTTTCTTGTTGGATTGAACACACAGCTGTAGAAAATTCTCTTGGACACAATCTAGGAACTTTTGCCCCTCCCAGACCTTTACACTTCCACTGTCCCAGTCTACATTTGGGTAATTAAAGCCACCCATTATAACTACTCTATAATGACTGCATCTTTGTGTAATTTCCCCACAGATTTGTTCTTCTATGTCCTTCTCATATTTGGCAGGCTATAGGCTACACCGAGCAATGTAATTGCACTCTTTTTCTTCCTTAGCTCTAGCCAAATTGATTCTGTCCTTAAACCCTCTGGGACATCTTTCGTCAGCACTGCAATGCCCTCCTTCACCAATACCGCCACCCCTCCTCCTTTCCTTCCCATCTCTTCTGAACACCTTGTGCTGGGAATATTTAATACCCAGTTCTGCCCTTCCTTGAGCCAGGTCTCTTAACGCCACAACATCATATTTCTACATGGCAATGTGCGCCTGTAACTCCCCAATCTTACCTACTGTACTCTGTGCATTCACATACATGCATAGTAACCCTGGTTTAGGTTTTGTCACTTTCTCCCTTACCCTGACTTTACCTATTAACTTACTATTCTCTATACTAGTGCTATCTGTCCCTCCCAGTATTTTGTGCACCCTGGTATTCCCCTCTCAATTTTTTCTTGGTTCCCACCCTCCTGCTCTGTTCAGGGGCAATCCGCCCGGCTTATACAGGTGCCATCTTCCCCAGAGCCAGTCCCAGTGTCCCAGGAATCTAAAGCCTTCCCTCCTGCACCATTTTTCCAGCCTCGCATTCATCTGCCTTATCCCCTATTTCCGGCATGTGGCACTGAGAGTTATCCCGAGATTACTACATTAGAGGTCCTGCTGGTTAATTTTTAACCTAGCTTCCTGAATTCTGATTGCAGGGCCACACCCCCCTTCATTGGTACCAATGTGGGTCACGATCTCTGGCTGATCACCCTCCCCCAGAAGAGTGCCACTCTGTGACATCTTTGACCCTGGCATCAGGGAGGCAGCATACCATCCTGGAGTCACATCTATGGCCACAAAAACGTCTGTCGTTTCCCCAACCAACAAATTCCCCCATCACAAAAGCTCTTCCTTTCTTCTGCCTCCCGTCCTGTGCAGCCAAGCCGCTCATGGTGCCACAAACTTGGCTCTGACTGTACTCCTGAGGAACCAGAGCCCTCACCAGCTTCCAAAACGGAAAATTGATTTTTGAGCGGGACTCAGGCACTACCTGCCTACTTCTCTTGGACTGCTTGGTGGCCACCCATTACCTCTCTGTCTCCAGGCCCTTAAGCTGTGGTGTGGTCACCTCTCTGAATGTGCTATCCACGTAGCTCTCAGCCTCGTGGATGTGCCACAGCGACTCCAGCTGTCGCTCGAACCCTGAAACCTGGAGCTCAAGTTTCTGCAGCTAACATCACTTCCTACACATGGTCAGCTAGGACACTGGTAGTGTCCATGACTTCGTACATATGACAGGACAGGCACTCCACTCAACTGAGCTGCCCTGCCATATCTTAATTCTACTTCCCTTATATTAACTTTATTCTACTTTGGATTATTTATATTACTTTATTATATTGGCCCTAAATTTCCCTTATTCCTGGCGCTTCGCAGTTAAATCCAAGTATAGAAACTTTAAAAATACTACACTTTTCTAATTTACTCACCAGTTTCTACTTACCAAGGCCACCGCTCTTCTTTGAGCAAAGGTAGAAAAGGAAAGGAGCACCTCCTCCCTCAGTCACCAAACTTCACCTGAAGCACTCCGTTGCAGCGAAACACAGCACTCCAGTGCAGACTAAGTTCTAATACCATTATTATAAGCCCTATGATTCCTAGTCTTTTTCAATTGTTCTATAATTCTGGGATATACTTGCATCACCCATTTTTTTCCTTTGGGCATTGTCTAGTAGATGGGAGGGCACAGAATCTCAACTCTTGCAAAATCCCACAACTCATTAGGCCATGAAGGGAAATTCAGAACACAAAGGCAATGCTTACAGCTTAAGGGGAGGTGCGGTGCAAGTGGTTCCCTGGTGATAGGAGGAAAATGGGGAGCATGTTCAAATGTGTTAGGCAGTGGTTAGTTAGTATACTGGGGTAATAGAAAATATTGCCAGAGCTAAAGACACTATTGGTGTTATTGCAGTGATTCCCGACAGCTAAGCCCAGACAGTCTATTCAGTAAAGCTTGGACAAAAGAATAACTCGTGTTTTCCACTTCCATTTTCTCTCTCAGCACATTCTCATAATAAGGCTTCATTATTATTCCAACACACCATTGTTATACCAAGATACAGGTAGCAGATCATTGAAACAAAGGTAAACTTTCTAGGGATACAATCAGAGAAAGCAGATTTATTCAAATTACTCTCCCACAATCATTTAGAAAGAAAATACTAAAATTACTCAATAACCATTTTAAAAAAAAATAGAGGTCTTCCAGCCATCAAGTCAGATCTTCTCACTGCAGGAAGTGCTACAAAGACATCACCAGACATTGAAGTGCTTGTGCTGTGCAGAACAGCAAAATGGAAAGAAAGAATAGCCTGAATACCCTGAATAAAAATAACGTAGTAATGAATTAAAAGTGCCCTCCAAGTTCCATCCGCTTTTAAATATGTTCAATGACTGGATGTTCATAACTTGGGTGTTTCAATGGGATGCAGCTCTTGCTTGGATGCAAACCCAGTCTAACCTCAAGGAAGGAATCTCTACCCATGTTATTTGTTTGGACACCTAACTAATCTGTAAAATCTCAAGCCTGTTCCTAGCTATAGCATGTCCATAATATAAATTAGGAACTAGGAACATGAGTAGGGCATTTAGTAGTTTGAGCCTGTTCCATTATTCCATGAGATCATGGCTGATCTGCAACCCAATCCAATTACCCCCCCACCTGAATCATACCCCTCAATATTTCAGTTAACAGAAATCTATCAATCTCAGATTTCAAACTGATAATTGATCTATTATCAGTTGACATTTGTGGAGCAGAGTTCTAAACTTCTGCCACCGTGTGTGTAGAGATGTTTCCTTATTTCAGACATGAAAGGTCTAGCTCTAATTTTTAGACTATGCCCCTTGGCCTAGACTCCTCAGCAGAAACAGCTTCTATCTACCCTATCTCATTCCCTTAATATCTTGAAAACCTTGAATAAATCACTCCATAATCTTTTAAATTCTAGAAATACAACCCTAATTTGTATAACCTCATCTCATAATTTAACCCTTGCGAGTCCAGGTATCATTCTGGTAAATCTAAGCTGCGCTCCCTCCAACAGCAACATATCCTTCCTAACTAAGCTGTGGTGCCCAAAATTGCTCACAGTACTCCAGGTGTGGTCTAAGATGGACTTTGAGCAGCTGTAGCATGACTTCAACCCCTTCTACTATATTCCTGTAGACATGAAGGCTAGCATTCTAAGATTTTTGATTATTTTCAGTAACTTCATGACATTTTAATGACATGTACCTAGACCACCAAGTCTCTTTGGTCCTCCACATCTTCTGGCTTTGGCTACCATCTTACCTGCAGCCTGGCATTCTAGTCTAATAGAATGCTGTACAGCTACCATCCTCTCACCAGTGATTCCAAGCATGAGCCTCTTTCATGCTCTGCTTATTCCTGGTCTCAGCACCGGTTCTCCTGATATCTCTGTCACTGCTGCATGAATCAATGCTACTCCTAAAATACAGGAATGGTTTAGCCTCTGCTCTCTCCAGGCAGCTCTGCCTCATTGTTCAGAATTTCACTGCTCTGTGAAACCTTGGTGCTACCAGAAGAAACGATTCCGGAATACTCAGCACAAATGTTGACATATTTAGAATGCACTCCATTTCCTAAAGGTTTCTAGATAGATTGCTTTCAACCATGTTTGTAATAGAGATGCTGAATATCCATAGTGCACAATAATCCAGCTCCCTCACATTGAGAGTGTCTGTAACTTTTTCTAGTCAGCCGTATTACTACCTAAATTGTGATTGACGTTAATCCAATTCGTTCACACTGTTGGACTCAATAACTCCTCCCAGACACTCCCTTGTGTTATTATCTCTTGCGATGTAACAACTCTTACAATGTTGGGCTCAGCTCCTATCACAGGGAAAACATAGTTTCAATTTTCAGTGTGCAGATAGAGACATTCAATACAGTGCTTCAGTTTTCAAGTGATACTGAATGAGTAGAAGAGAGCGTGTGAAGTTTCAAGGGCATTGTCTGCACAAATTGAGTGTCTCACAAACATTCTCTGATTTGTAAACAAATGACATTTATTGCACTTATCACATCACTTAGACACCAGTTCTCTAGGGATAAAAAAACAAGAAGTGCTTTTACACTATTCTCCAGGCAGGTAAGGCTCCCCTGTGGGACCATAGATTCAAAATTTGTTTTCCTATCATAAAGAAACCAAGGCCCCAGTGTAGCACAACACTGATGAAGACAAAAACAATAGTAAAGTCGACAAGGTAAATCCGAAATAAAAACAGAAAATGCTGGAAATACTCAGCAGGTGTGACAGCATCTGTGGAGAGAGAAAGAGTTAAAATTTCAGTTCAATGGCCTTTCTTCAGAGCTCTGATGAAAGGTGATTGACCTGAAATATTAACTCTGTTTCTCCTTCCACAGATGCTGCCAGGCCAGAATATTTACACATTTTGTTTTTATTTTGGATATGCAGCATCTGCAGGGCTTTGCTTTTGTATTAAGATAAATCAGGAAGCATTGATTAAACAACAGTAAGCTTAGATTTTAAAAGTCTGAGGGTCGATGGAAAAAGCAATGAATGAGGGAGGCAAGAGTTTAACTGATTTGCATGAAGATATTGTTCCTTAAGTTTGAGAATGACTAATGCTGATGTTTTTACATTACAAAGTGAACAGTAGTGGCTTTACGACACAAGTTTGGGGGAACTCTTAAAAACGCAAATGCCCCTATGCCACGTATAGCATTTCTGAAACATGTACAGATCAAGGTAGTCTTCCATCTCGTAAGACGATGGTTTGTGCTGTGGTGGTCAACTATGTTAAACACCGCCTGATGCGGCTCAGGAGCCTCATTCTGGCATAGCAGCCTCTGCCACATTTGCTGCAGAGGAAGACAATGGTCTGAGAAGATGTGGAGCTAGGGACGCCCATCAGGCCATAACCCTTTGGCCAGTTCACCGTACAGAAGTCTTTGGGTAGGTATCTGGTCGTATAGATGAAGATGGCAGACCATGGACTCTAAAATTAAGAGCCACTTTAGCTTCTACCAACAATTTTCAGAAATCTCATTAAATTCTATGCTAAAATTAGTGCAGTAACTTTTCTAATACTTTATACATTTAGATTCATTTGCAAGTATGGTCTGCAATACCAGTGCAGCAACTAACAAAGGTGAACACTACACCAATTTATGACATTGACAGGCTGCCCATTTGGACATCAGTAAGATCACAAAGCATATTTAACACATTGATACCAAACAATGATCAGGAGCAGTAACGATAGTTGATTTCGCCCTACAGCTCAAAATGCCATCCCTCACAGGTCAGGGAATGAAACTCAAACTATGCTTTTTATAGCACGAGGTACCACAAAAAAATGGTGCATTTACCAGCTAAGCCATCAGGACATACAGGTTTAAAAGAGATGGGAGTAATTTTTCTAGGTATTGCAGAGTCTCTTTCACACAATGCTCTACCTTTCTAAAATAAATTTCTTGGAAAGGGCATACTTGTAAAGTACACCAATGTGGGAAAAGAGACACAGGGTTGACATCAACTAGGAAAGTAACAATAACTTTATTTATATAACGCCTTCAATGTAAAAAAAAGTCCCAAGGAGTGATGTAAAACAAAATGGCACTGAGCCACATAGGAAATATTAGTTCAGATGGCCAAAAGCTTGGTCAAAGAGTTAAGTCTTAAGGAGTGCCTTCAAGGAAAGCAAGGTAGAGAGGTGGACATGCACACCAAGGTCCCTCTGATCCTCGGTACTTCCCAGGGCCCTACCATTCATCTGTATTCCCGTGCCTTGTTTGTCCTGTCCAAGTACATCACCTCACACTTATCCGGATTAAATTCCACTTGCCACTGATCAGCCCATCTGACCAGCCTGTCTATATCTTCCTGTAATCTAAAGCTTTCCTCCTCACTATTTACCACCTCACCAATTTTTGTGTCATCCGTGAACTCACTTATCAACCCCCCTACATTTAAGTCTAAATCGTTTATATCTACCACAAACAGCAAAGGACCCAACACCGATCCCTGTGGAACCCCACTGGACACAGGCATCCAGTCATAAAAACACCCCTCGACCATCACCCTCTGCTTCCTGCCACTCAGCCAATTCTGGGTCCAATTTGCCAAATTGCCTTGGATCCCATGGGCTCTTACCTTCGTTATCAGTCTCCCATGCAGGACCTTATCAAAGGTGGTCTCTCAATTTTAAACGCTGTGCTATTATCTCAACTATGTCTATTTTCCTCATCCCTACAGTTAATTCTAGCTTCAACTCATTTGCCAATCCCATTTGCTTAGTCTTGATTACTTTTTGTAAACCAGTCAGGGGTAAATCTTCCATCTACAGAAAAGTCTTAGCAACTTCCAAAGCCATTTTAGTTTCCAAATGTATAAGAAACCTGGTATCTGTCCTTTTATCCTTACCAATATTATTCTGCAGTCAATCACCCGTCATCCATGTTCCGCAATCCCACAAGAGCCCCCAATCTATGTTATGACCCAGATGGGAGGGGCACACAGTTTATCTAGCCCCACTACACCACAGGTTGTTCCATTAACGTAAATGTTTAATTCACGTACCAAAATGGCTAATTATTTACCTTTGCTGCTGTTAGACCAAAAATAAAAGACTTTAACTAGGCTTCTTTCAACAAATTCAGTGATTGATTTATTATAAAGCAAAACTTTTTTAAAACAAGTTGCAAGAAGTAGTTAACGCACAACTTGTAATCTGGAAGTGTAACTATCTATCCCTTTTAAAATTCCCCAGCACACACACCAACAGGAGGACAAACAAAGATTTCTGCAGAGGTTGACAATTAAATAAAAGGATAAGTTCGCAGGGTTTTGATGGCGTTCATTTGGTGCTCCTATGAAGATGGAACACTAATCCCAGTAGATGTCTAGAGGTTATCACTAACAGAGCTTCAGTGTTGAGGAGAATACAACCGGATCAATCCTCCTCACCTCAGCCTCTTGCGTTTCCAAATACAGACAAGTTCCCCGGAGATGAGGATTCCTGGCTGGATACCGATAATTATACTGTATTTCAAGCAAGGCTAGGAGAACACAAGCTGGGCAGCTTTTCCCCTTCTAGTTCATTCCCAACTGAGTTTAAAACAAGTTCAAAACATAAAGCTCATCTCCATCTAGTGTTTCCCAGTATTATCATTGAGGCCTTTGCCTTTAAAATTGTTTTTTTCCCCAGCAATTTAAGTGATTATAGTTCAAATAGCTCTCCTCTACAACTGCCATGGTCATTTGGCTGATGTCATGTGATTTCTTAGAAAAGACATGCTTGCTCGCAGTCCAAGGTGAACTTATGGCCCTTTTTAAAAGAAAAACCCAGGTCTGTTCCCAAGTCCCCAAACAATGCAATGTCTTTCCAAATTTTAAAAGAAAATATAGTTCATCAATTTATGATTCTAGCATACATTATAAAGCACTTCCATGTTTCAAATTCTTTTAGATACACTCAATTACTCTGAAGTGTAGCAGATCTGTTGAGTAATACAGCTGTCATTTTACACACAGCAAAGTCCCATAAACAGCAGCCAAGATGAATGATAATTCTTGTAGTGATAAAGAAAGTCCATTTATAAAGCAGTACCTTTCACACCTCCAGGACCTCCCAAAACATTTCATAGCCAATCATTTTATGCCAGAGAGTAGACAGCATAGTTTTGGGAGAACTCCCTGTTCTTCTTCAAATAGAGGCCATGGGATCTTTTACGGCCACCTGAACAAGCAGACAAACCTCATCTAAGGTTTCAACTGAAATATAGCAAGTCTGACGATGCAGCACTCAGTGTTACTGAAGTGTTAGCCCTGATAGTGTGCTCAAACTCAAAGCTGTTACAGATAAAAAAGGGTGGCAATGCACTGGTAGCATCTTGTGCTTTTATTCTACTGCCTGTTTTTTTTTCTGAGCACATACTTTCTGACAGCCAAACTCAACAAGTGTGGGAACGGTGTAGTGCAGGTATCTGAGCAGTGTGTAAACAAAGATTCAGCAGTATGGCCCCAAGCAGGATGCCACATGATACTTTGCAATAGGAATGCACTGGAAATCCTCCCTCTTTCGAGCCCTAAGTAGGCCTCAAAAATAGTTCTCTCTCCTGGAAACAATCAAGTGACACACAAACTTTCCAAGTTTCAGGTCCATATCATACTCTTCATGTTAAAGACTTACATTTCTTTTAGAAAACAGTGCTTTACCAACTAAATAACCACAACCCAAGTTTAAATTTTAAACTCAGAACTGCTTTAAATCAGTCTTCTCTCCCAACCCCTTTCAATAGTTTACAGATTTTCCCTGAAGTAATCGCAACCCTGTGAGGAATGGGGAAGGGGGGAGGGGCGCATTGAAAATAGGCAAGGCAAAATTAAACTAAAAGCAACATTTGGTTTGTTGCTCAATTTTCTGCAAATGGCTCCCTATAAAAGGACAAAGGCACCCCCAGGGTTCATTATATTGCAGGAAGTGGTATGCCAAACAAGGTTATTGCAGGTTAAGGCTGCTTTTCATAATATGTCAAAGTAAAAGAAAGCAACTGTGTCTGAAGGAAGATTTCAGAGTATGCAAATACACTTTCATTCCGTTGTCATTCACAACTATACCCAATCATATTTGGGCATTAGCTCACTGATACTCTGCAAAAGGTCCGTCTGGTATAACAAAATGCTGGTTGAAAGCCAACCTGCAGAAGGGCAGCCATAGTAGGCCCCTTTACTCATTTTCTCATGCTCGTTCTTAAAGCTGCAATGTGTCAACTTCACCTTGTAATTACAGTGTTTATAGCAGGACACCATGGTGCAGAGTGGAGTGAGCAAGTCTACTCACAGAGAGATTGTTTGGCCTTGCATGTGGCACCCCGCTTAATAAATTCTTCATCTGGGCCATGCTGCTGTGGTGGAAACACGTGCAAACAGAAAAAAACGCAGCAAATCGTCCCAGGCAACTCTGCAATCCGGCAGGGATAATAAGCGGTCAATTTCAGAGTGAGGACTCTGGAGTTTAAGTTTTGCAGTGAGGATATCGATCAGTTAGATTGAAAGGTAAGAACTTTGTTCGGGGAGCGTGCAAGGGAGAGAGCGAGCATGCGAGGCCTTTTTATTCATTCATGGGATGTGGGCTTCGCTAGCTGGGACAGCGTTTAATGCCCATCCCTAGTTGCCCTTGAGAAGGTGGTGGTGAGCTGCCTTGGTACACTCACAGTGCTGTTAAGAAGGAGTTTCAGGATTTTGACCCAGTGACAGTGAAGGAATGGCGATATATTTCCAAGTCAGGTGAGTGACTTGGAGGAGAATTTCCAGTGGTATTGACATTGTCCTTCTAGATGGTAGTGGTCGTGAAGTTGGGAGGTACTGTTAAAGGAGCCCTGGTGAATTCCTGAAGTGCATCTTGTAGATACACACTGCTGCTACTGTGCATTGGTGGTGGAGGGAGTGAATGTTTGTGGATGAGGTGCCAATCAAGCTGGCTGCTTTGTCCTGGATGGTGTCAAGCTTCTTGAGTGTTGTGGGAGCTGCACTCATCCAGGCAAGTGGGGAGTATTCTATCACACTCCTGACTTATGCCTTGCTTTCGGGAGTCAGGAGGTGAGTTACTCAACACACGACTCTTAGCCTCTGACCTTGTAGCCACAGTATTTATATGGCTAGTCCGGTTCAGTTTCAGGTCAATGGTAACCCCCCCAGGATGTTGATATTGGGGCATTCAGTGATTGTAATATCATTGAACATCAAGAGGGATGGTTGGATTATCTCTCGTTGGAGATGATCATTGCCTGACGCTTGCATGGCACGAATGTTACTTGTCACTTGTCAGACAAAGCCTGGATGTTGTCCAGATCTTGCTGCATTTGGACATGGACCGCTTTAGTATCTGAGTCGTGAATGGTGAAGAACATTGTGCAATCATCAGCAAACATCCCCACTTCTGGCCTTATGATGGAAGGAAGGTCATTGATGAAGCAGCTGAAGATGGGTGGGCCTAGGGCACCACCCTGATTCCCATTGACACGTTTTGCTAGGGCTCCTTGATGCCACACTCAATCAAATGTGACCTTGATTTCAGGGCAGTCACTCTTACCCACCTCATGTGTTCAGCTCTTTTGTCCATGTTTGAACAAGACTGTAATGAGGTCAGGAGCTGAGTGGCCCTGGCAGAACCCAAACTGGGCATCAGGTAGCAGGTTACTGCTAAGCAAGTGCCGCTTGATAGCACTGTTGATGACCCCTTCCATTACCTTTCTAATGATGGAGAGTAGACTGATGGGGAGGTAATTGGCCAGGTTGGATTTTTTCTGCTTTTTGTGTACAGGACATACCTGGGCAATTTTCCACAAAGTTGGGTAGATGCCAGTGTTGTAGTTGTACTGGAACAGCTTGGTTAGGGGTGCAAGTTCTGGAGCACAAGTCTTCAGTACTATTGCCGGAATGTTGTCAGGCCTTATAGCCTTTGCAGTATCCAATGCCTTCAGCCGTTTCTTGATATCACGTGGAATTGAATTAGCTGAAAACTGGCATCTGTGATGCTGGGGACTTCCAGAGGAGGCCGAGATGGATCATATACTCGACACTTCTGGCTGCAGATTGTAGCAAATGCTTCAGCCTTATCTTTTGCACTGATGTGCTGGGCTCCCCCATCATTGAGGATGGGGATATTTGTGGAGCGTCCTCCTCCAGTGAGTTGTTTAATGTCCACCACCATTCATGACTGGATGTGGCAGGACTGCAGAGCTTGGATCTGATCCGTCAGTTGTGGGATTGCTTAGATCTATCACTTCTTGCTTATGCTGTTTGGCACACAAGTAGCCCTGTGTTGTAGCTTCACTAGGTTGACACTTCATTTTTAGGTATGCCTGGAATGGCCTCCTGCACTCTTCATTGAGCCAGGGTTGATTCCCTGGCTTGATGGTAATGGTAAAGTGGGGGATATGCCAGGCCATGAGGTTACAGATTGTGTTTGAGTACAATTCTGCTGCTGCTGATGGCCCACAGCGCCTCATGGATGCCCAGTCAAGTTGCTAGGTCTGTTCAAAATCTACCCCGTTTAGCAATGGTAGTACCACACAACAATCCTCAATGTGAGGGTGGGACTTTGTCTCCACAAAGACTGCGGTGGTCACTCCTACCGATACTGTCTTGGGTAGATGCATCTGCATCAGACAGGTTGGTAAGGATGAGGTCAAGTATGTTTTTCCCTCTTGTTGGTTCTCTCACCACCTGCCACAGACCCAGTCTCGCAGCTATGTCCTTTGGCACTCAGCCAGCTCGGTCAGTAGTGGTGCTGCCAAGCTACTCTTGGTCATGGGCATTGAAGTCCCCCACCCAGAGTACATTCTACACCCTCAGTGCTTCCTACAAGCAGTGTCCAACATGGAGGAGCACTGATTCATGAGTTGAGGGAGGGCAGAACATGGTAATCAGCAGGAGGTTTCCTTGCCCATCTTTGACCCGATGCCATAAGGCTTCATGGGATCCGGAGTTGATGTTGGGGTCTCCCAGGGCAACTCCCTCCCAATTGTATACCACTGTGCCTCCACCTCTGCTAGGTCTGTCCTGCCGGTGGGACAAGACATACCAAGGGATGGTGATGGTGGTGTCTGGGACATTATAATTCTGTGAGGGCGACTCTGTCGGGCTGTTGCTTGACTAGTCTGTGAGACAGCTCTCCCAATTTTGGCACTAGCCCCCCAGATGTTAGTGCTTTGCAGGGTTGACAAGAGCTAAGATTGCCATTGCAGTTTCCTGTGCCTAGGTCGATGCCAGGTGGTCTGCCTGGTTTCCTTTCGTGAGGCTTTGTTGCAGTTTGATCAGAGTCACATTTAAGAGTCACATGTAAGCCAGACCAGGTAAGGACATTAGTGAACCAGATGGGTTTTTATAACAATCGACAATGGTTTCATGGTCATCCAGATTTTTACTGAATTCAAATTACACCGTCTGCCATGGCGCGATTCGAACCTGGATCCCCAGAGCATTACCCTGGGTCTCTGGATCACTAGTCCACTAGGCAATACAACAACGCCATCACCACCTCCTGTTGGAATTAACCACCGTAGTTCAATTATTCCCAATCACAAAGGCAAACAACTTGCACAATAAATACACCTTCTGAGTTCTTCTCCGATTGGGAGAAAGTTTCAGACCCTGATGTGATTAATTGCTATAATATTTTCAATCTGATTAGTATGAAACATACTGAATCAATGCACTGGAGAAGGTATCCACTACAACTCCAAAAGAAATGGCACGACTATCAGCAAAGCTACAATATAGGTCAAGTCAAAAGTAATAAATATCTTAGCTGTGCCACATAAAGGCATGCTACTACCAAAAGTAAGTCACATTTCTACTACTGTGAATTATCACATCTCAAAGCACCATCCAATTACTCTGGAATGTAGTGTCTCATTAAATAGGCAACAGCTGAGACAACAGGCCAGATGAGAAGCTGTGATTAGTAGCAACTTAATACCTAAAAAGACCAAATAAATTTAATATTAAAATTTTATTCCACTTTGTCCATTGAGCTATATTTCCAGTTAATTTATATGTGCATCACAGAAACAATCACACTCTTTAAAGACCAGATTCCGATGCCAGGTTGAAGAAAAGTTGTGGTTAGGTGTCTCCAATTTTGGGTTTTAAAAGCCTTTAGGGAAAGAGGGAGAAATGCCCTGGGCTAACATGAATTAAAAAATAGAGTTTAACACAGGAGGAAGAGCTTGTCAGGCAGCATATTTAAAGTTTAAGAGGAACAAAAGAAAAGTTTGTAGAAGCCCTGGCTAAATTGATAGTGTTGATAGAACAGTGAAAAAAAGTCTAATATTTTACAAGCTAATAACACATCAAGAGCTGTTTGAGCTAGTTTGCATACAAAATTATACACAAACTGGACATGATGTAATAATAAAGTATCAAAAATTTTAGATGACTCAAACCACACGGCGGAAGCTCTAGTTTATTAATACATCAACTTCTGAGAGGCTACTCCATTTAATACAGCTGACATTTATTCTAATATATACTATGCATTCTTACCTATATTTTTAAAGTTTGCAATAATCTGCATGTAGCAGGACAAGAGGGGTGATCACTGCGAGTTTTTTTTAAATTTCTCCTTCGCCTCCCCACACTCCTTTTTCTATCCTTCCCCCACCCCACTCTTACCTGAAAGCAGTCCCATATATAGATCAGCAGTCCTCTAGTACCTCATCTGCTCCCCTCACATTTTCCTTGCAGGGTGTGGGTCACCCAATGGTGAACAAGAACTGAATCTACATTTTCCCATCCTTAATTCCACTTAGCTAAGAAGTTCAGCACTCAAATGTTACCCTGGCTGACTAACTTGGCAAAGATGAAAATTGAAGTGGAAACCTTCTGAACTGTATAGGAAACAACAGAATGGACAGATTTGCATTTGTACAGCATCTTACCATGGCTCTCAGAAGTATTTCACATACAATGAATCAATTTGCAGCAACTGTCACATTTTGCTATATGCTAGTCATTTTGTACACAGCAAGATCCCAATAAAGAGCGAATGGTCAGTTAGTCTATTGCTGATATTATGAAAGAGGAAATTTAAGCACGACATCAGAACTCCCCACTCCATTCCGAACACTCATGGAATCTCTAAACTCTAAGTGAAGGTTTAACATCTCATGTTAAGGATCGCGCCTCTGAACTGAAGCATTCCCATCCCTAGCTCGCCACACCTCTGTGTTGTCAGATTGTTTTGAACATTGGAAAGCCAGGACATATAGTATTCAGCCTCACTACAAACTCCATGCCCTTGATACTGATTCTCGCCTACTCCCTAGCCATAGGTTCAGGCTGAACCAGGCTGTTCCCCTCCGAATTAAGTTTCAGATCCCATAGTGCCTTATCACATATACTGTTTGTGTTTAGCTACACCTCAGCCCACTGATGCTGTAAGTCTCATTCATGCCTGTGTCATTTCAAATGCTCTCCTGGCTGGCCTTTCATCTTCCACCCTCTGAATTTATGCTCATTCAAAATTCTTTTTGCTGTATCCTATCATTCATCAAGTTCCACTTATCCATCATCCCTGTCTTTGCCCACTCACAGTGGTTCTCAGTTCCAATACCTCAAATTTAAAACAACAAAAACTGCTGGAAAAATTAAGAGGGTCAGGCAGCATTAATGAGTTCATGTTTCAGATCAATGACCTTTCATCACAACTGAAGAAAGAAATGTATGAGTTTTTAAGCCTGTGGAAGGGGACAAGGAGCAGAAAGAACAAAGGAGGAGGTTTGTGACAGGGTGGAGGGCTGGGGAGTTTAAATAACAAAAGATTTCATTACGCAACAGCCAAAGAGAGTAGTAATGGATATACAGGTACCAGACCCCTTTATCCAGCGCCCCAAAATCCTGAAGGACCCAAAAACCAGCTACATTTTAAGCAGACACCCTGGGTAGCAATTTGAATAAAACCCTTTTATTCTTTATTTTCCATGCTTTATTTTATGTATTTTATGTACATGCTAGGCCTCAGACCCAAAATCCATAAAATCCTCAAACCCAGCTTCAAACGCCAATATATTTCCATCAGTCTGTGTAAAGTTCAAATGACAACTTGTCATTCATCCAGTCCTAAGCTTCCCAGGATATGGGGTCTAGTACCTGTAATAAAGAAACAAAAGTTTGTGTCCAAATGAAGCATGAATGGCTACATAAAGACCATCTGAATGTAACATGAGGGGGAGGTGGTGGCATAGTGGTAATGTCACTGAACTAGTAATCCAGAGGGCCAGACTAATGGCCTGGGGACATGACAGCATGACACTGAGCTTCTGGTTGCTTGTCCTTTTAATTCTCTACCTTGCTACCATGCTGACCGTCTGTCCACAGCCTGTTCCAATGAAGCTGTGGTTTTTTTTATTTTTTTTGTTTTGCTGGGTTGTTCTGGTCTTGTTTCTTTCTTTATCCCTTCATGTCACATTCAAATGGTTTTTACAGTCATTCATGCTTCATTTGGACAAGATTGGTTTCTTCACTATATCCATTACCACTCTCTTTGGCTGCTGCATCATGAAATCTCTCCCCTGCTTTCCACCCTATACAGACTTCCTCCTTTGTTCTTCCTGCCACACCATTTCCCCCCACCGCCCTCCCTCCAAAGTCTCAAAAACTCTTACATTTCTTTCTTCAGTTCTGATGAAAGGTCACCGGCCAGAAACGTGAACTCATTTGTCCACACTGATGCTGCCTGACTGGCTGAGTTTTCCAGCATTTTTGTTCCTAGTTCAGATTTTCAACATCCGCAGTATTTTGATTTTGTATTAGAGTTTAATTTAAAATTCTCATCCTCGTGTTCAAATTTTTCATGGCCTCACCGCAAACCATCTATAACCTCCAACAGCCCTATAATTCTCACAGAATTGTGTTCCTCAACCTCTGGATTTGCATTTCCTCATTCTCTTCACTATTAGCAACAATGCTTTCAATTCCACTAAAGTCCTGTACTCTGGAATTCCTGCCCGAAATCATTTCACCACCCTCCCTTCCTTCAAGTTGCTCCTTTAAACCCATTTCTTTGCCCAAGCTTTTGGTCATTTTTCTTAATGCCTTTTTCTTCAGCTCAACGTCCATTTTTGTCTGACACTTTGTGAAGCACTTTAGAATGTTCATCTACATTAAAAAGGTGCTATATAAAGGGTGATTGATGGTCGATATAGTAAATGGAAAAAACGCCACACTAGTTCGATAGGTGGTCCTCTTCTGAGTTAAGGCTAAAACACACAGGGGTAGAGTGGTAGGAGCTTTGGCTGAGCATACAGCTGGCTGTACCTGATCTCGAAGGGTTTGAAGACAGTGCCATAAATGGGAAGATCCATTCCCCATCACTTTAAGGAGCACAAAATGTATTAGCTTGTAGTAGGCCTGCAGACAGAATATTATGTTATCTGGTGTTACTGCTGGCAGTTGTTCAGACACTGGAGTCTTCTGAAAGCTAACTAGCCAGTGGCACAACTTTTCCAATTTTTTAATCATATGGACCGTCTTTCACTGTCACCTTTAGAACCTCAATATTTTTGGGAGCTTTGAATTCCGGTGAGCAAGGGGTAGTTCTGTAGGATAATTTATTTTTCTATTAACATCCTTGGAGTAGTGAAAATAGATGAAGTGGTGTCAAGTGTGAGGAGAAGTTCCTGAATTTTGTCAAGATATGATTTGGGTTCAAGTGGGAGGGTAGCATTCAAAGAAACTGCTCTAAAAATTTGCCTGAACTCTAAATGTAACATGCCTAAGCAGGCTGAAAACTGCAAATTTACTGCACAATGGATAACAGATGGGGTGGGAGAACCAAGAGCTACGAGCTGTACAAAACAGTTTAGCCAATCTCTGAAAATGGGCATTAAATATTTGCATAAAGATCATCAGATGTGAAAACTTAATTTATCTTCACTCTTTCAAATGCTAGCTGACCAGCTTCACATTGACAGCATGGAAATGATTTGGTTTGCATAAATAGCACAGTAATAGTACAAAACTTCCAGTTCCAATGCCTGTGCCCTCAGATGGGGCAAATTAATGTTCCACTACTTAAAAACTCATGGAAGTTTAATACCTTCTAGGGGACTTGACAAATCACTATCTATTTTAATGTTGTTAATTCATTTGTTGTAAACGACTTCAAGTCTTCCTTCTCCATGGCAATGCCTGGAAGAATGGCATGTGTATAATATTTTTTCTTTCATGGGATGTGGGCATCGCTGACAAGGCTAGTATTTCTTTCTAATCCCTAATTGCCCTTGAACTGAGTAGCTTAATAGGGCAGCTTGGAGTCAACCGCAGCTGTGGATCTGGAGTCACATATCGGCCAGACAGGTAAGAATGGTAGATTTCCTTCCCTAAAAGACACTAGTGAACCAGGTTGGTTTTTACGACAATTGACAGTTTCATTGTCACCATTACCAAGGCTAGTTTTCAATTCCAGTTACTTTTATTAATTAATTAAATTTAAATTCCACCAGCTGCTGTGGTGGGATTTGAACCCATACCCACAAGACGGTTAGCCTAGACCTCTGGATTACTAGTCCAGTGATATTATCACTACGTCACTGCCTCTTCCTCCCCCTTTGCCTTCTCGATGGCAACGCCCTCGGCCAGAATAAACTTGCCAACCAATCAGCACCCCTTTCTCCTGCACTATAAAATGCTGTGACCGTTTGAAATTTGGTATTCTTACGTTTGCCCTGATGAGTGCAAGATGAAAACATTTGACAACGTCTCTCTTTTCAGCAATGTATTAACATAAAATATGAAAAAAATTATAAGCAGACCCTAGATATAAAGTAGAGAAAAACATTAAAGCCCAAATTTTGAAGTAAAAATAATCAGGCAATCAGCATTCATCATTAAAACGCCAACTTTCATGACTGCTCATAAGTCAATGCCCAATTTTCCCTGTTTCTCCAGAAGATGCACAATATTGATACCTTGTGAAGAGATTTGGCATTGAAACCAATGCAACAGCGTGACGTTGCAGTACTTATGTGACACATACACAAAATTCGCCAGAAGTTAAGGCTTATTCTTACCAAAGTAAATTAACTGTGACAAGTCTTAATTACTGTTAAACAGCCTGTCATTTAATGTTAACTTTTACATATGTGGAGTCTCATTCCTTCAGACTTTAAGAGATTTTTAAAAAATATTAAATTTTTAAACTTTTTTTCAGCCTCTTATTTCTCTCTTAATTCCATCTTTCTTTCTATTCTTTCTTTTTTGCTTATTTGGCATGGCATTAACTGCTTTAACTTGTATTTCCTGGTTCAGTAATGCTCAGTAATGATTCTTTAATCTGACTGGTCAAGGAGATGTACAATTGCTTGCTACATTCACAGGTCCTGATTTCCTGTACAGCACGCTGCAATGAAACAGCTTTTGATTCATAAGAAATCCCAGAGCAAAGGTCTGTGGGTAAGCGTAAGTGTAAAGAATGCCTGACACCATTGTGCATGGCTGACTGCAAAATCCAGTTGATTTTCATATTGAGAAGAAAGGATTCAAACTGAAGCCGTTTTCAATGGCAGCAAGATAAAACAGGGCATGAGCCATGCCAACTGCCGAGAGAGAAAAAATATAGGTATGAGTTTGAGAACAAATTTTTTATTTGAGATTCAAACTGATATTTTTTCACCTCCACAGGATTAGCAGAGTGAAATGGGCCTTCATCTACTGGTTTGGTATGCTGTGTCTGTCCAGTAGGCTCAGAGCAGCTCTGGACTGTGAAATCAGTCACTGTTGTGACTGCAATGTCTACGAAAACCTAACATAAAACTAATTATTTACCTTCTCTTAAGGTTAGATTTATCATTAGAAAATATTCTTCAAATTGAATAGAAATCTTTTAAAATTAAGAAGGGGATTGATAAAGCTGATATAGACGAATTGTTCACACTGATGAAGGGAATGCAGATGGAACTATTTCACTCAAGTGTGGAATAAACGAGGAGGGGGAACAAGCAATTTGAGAAATAGTGAGAAGGTAGGGTTGAAATCAAACACACAGAAGAGTAGGTTTGTTAAACTAAATGGCCCTTCCCTGTCTGAAAATATCTATTTTGCTATGACCTATTACATAATTATATTGGCAATGTCATTTCAGAAATAAGTGCAGTGTGAACATCTCAGAAGTGTTTACCTGATTGCTGCAAGTACATTCTGGCACAGTGGGGAGTCATAGTTTTACTTAGAGTGATGATGTTGTTTGGACAGCTTCTGCTATCACAATTACTATTTATTGAAGATAAATTGTGTTTACCTTTAACAATGTCGTTAAAAAAGTACAATCCTAATTAAAATCAGAGGAATATGAAATAATTCTGAAAGCAGGAATTGTTCCACAAAAGCATGTCAAATCTCCACAAATTTAAACTAGCACTCCAAGAGGGAAAAATACTGCTCTTCATAATCAGTGATGCCAGCCACCTTCATATATAAAAAAGACATGCAAATTATAATAATGAACAATCTAATTCCCAGTTGGTGCTGAGTTAGTTGATCTTGGCCAGAGCTGCAATTGGGTTTAGTGCTCCTGCACTTCACTGCTATGCAGTGAGTCTTTCTGGATGAAAATTGAATGTGGATAGGGTCAAGCTCAGTCCCGACACCACCACATCCCCACCTCCATCAACAGTGGAAATACCAGACATTCACCCTTTTCGTTCTCAACTATCAATTGTTCCTTAGATACAGCATTAGTGGGTACATAAAGCTCATGGAACCAAACACACCTTCATGAAAGAAGAGATAAAAATAAACAAAAGAGGTTAGCCAATAACTGAAGCGATGTGAAGAAAATGAGCTGTGCAAAGCGATGGCAGATATTGCATTTCTAAACCTATTCATGTAGAAGTGTTATACTGGATAACTTTTATCTGCATACACTGGAAAGAGGCAGTAGATGAACCTGTTCTTTACTATGTGTTTTTAGTAATGGATTTGCTTAGTCTCGTAGGATTTCAGTAGTGTTTCAAATGAATATCCTCATCTGGTTGACTGAATTAAAATTCAATTTCTGTCAAGACAATTTTGCATTTGGATTCTCTCCAATCTCAGGCTGAACTAGATGGGACTAAAATCACTAATTAGATTCTACCACTAAATTTATGTTTATAAGCAGTGCTGCAGCCCATTTCTGTCTATTAAAATTCTTGTGACAAGAGTTTTATGTGATGACGGTTGTGTATACATACTGTTAGCTTCACTCAGTCTTAGTGCTTTAATCCGAATCAGAAAGTTAAACGCTTCTCCAGGACTGAGCTGGTAACTTAGACCGAGTTCAGTGCTGAGGTGCTATCTGCTCAGATGAGATTCTGACCTCACATTCATGCCATCACTAGGACTATTTCCGTCTCTGTAACATCACCTGACTTTGCCTCGATCTCAACTCATCTGCTGCCGAAACTTTCCCTCATGCCTTCCAATCTCTCCTGGCTGGACTCCACATTCTACCCTCTGTGAATTTGAGGTCTCCTCTCAGGCCTGTTCTGCCATTTACTTAGATCATTGATGATCTGTACCTCAATTCTATTTGCTCGATACCCTTACCTAACAAAAATCTATCAATCTGTCTTGAAAGCTTCAATTGTCTTACCATCTGCAGCTTGTCAGGAGAGAGCACTCCAAATTTCCACTAACCTTTGGATGCAAAAATACCCCATGATTTGCTCCTGAATGACCTAGCTTGAATTTTAAGGTTACATCCTTTTGTTCTGAACTCCCCAACCAGAAAGAGTTTCTCTGTATTTACCCTATCAAAAGCTTTTAACATTTTAAGCAACTCAATCACATCATCCCTTAAGACTCTGATAACCAAGACAATACAAGCCATGCAACCTGCCTCAATTTTACCTAAGCCCCAGGATCATTCTGACAAAGGCTAATGTATCCTTCTGGAGGTGCAGTGTCCAACACTGAAGAGGTGCATGATTTGAGGGAGAGAAGAGTGTGTCAAAGACTAGTATTTTAAACTTAAATAAGGGCAATTATGAGGGCATGAAAGCAGAGTGAACTGGCAAATGAGGTTAAGGGATAGGTCAGTAGAGGTGCAATGGCAAACATTTAATGGGATATTTCAGAATACACAAAATAGATACATTCCAATGAGAGAGAAAAATTCCAAGGGGAGGACCCACCATCCATGGTTAACCAAAAAAGTTAAAGACAGTATCAAATTTAAAGAAAAGCATACAATTGTGCAAAGGGTGGTAGGTCAGAAGATTGGGCAGAATATAAAGAACAGCAAAGGATGACAAAAAGATTAATAAGGAGGGAAAATTAGAGTGAGAGAGAAAGTTAGCTAGAAATATAAAGACAGATTGTAAGAGTTTCTACAGATACTTAAATGAGAAAAGAGTTAACAAAGTGAGTTTTGGTCCTATAGAAAATGAGTCTGGGGAATTAATAACGGAAAATAAATAATGGCAGATGAACTGAACAGGTATTTGCATCAGTCTTCATTATAGAGGATACAAGTAACAGCCCAGAAATAGCTGTAAATCCGGAAATGGAATGGAGGAACCCAGAAAAATTAAAATCACCAAGGAAATGGTATTGAACAAATTGTTGGGGCTGCAGGCTGACAAATCCCCAGGTCCTGATGGACTTCATCCTAAGGTCTTGAAAGAAGTAGCTAGTGAGATAGTTGATGCATTGGTTTTAATTTTCCCAAATTCCCTAGATTCGGGGAAGGTTTCATTTGATTGGAAAATGTGAATGTAACTCCTTTATTCAAAAAGGGAGACAGACAGAAAGCAGGAAACTACAGGTCAGTTAGCCTAACATCTGGTGTAGGGAAAATGTTAGGAGCTATTATTAAAGATGTTATAGCAGGGAACTTAGAAAAATTCAAGGCAATCAGGCAAGGTCAACATGGTTTTGTGAAAGGAAAATCATGATTAACCGATTTATTCAAGGTCTTTGAAGGAATTACATGTGCCGGGGATAAAAGGGAACTGGTGAATGTAAAGTACTTAGATTTCCAGAAGGTGTTTGATAAGGTGCCATTATCAAAGATTATTGCGGAAAATAAAAGCTCATGGTACAGGGGTAACATATCGGCATGGATAAAAGATTGGTTAGCTACCAGGAAACAGCTGGCATAAATGGGTCTTTTTCTGGTTGGCAGGATGTAACAAATCATATGCCACAGGGATCAGTGCTGGGGCCTCAACTTTTTACAATTTATATAAATTACTTGGATGAAAGGATCAAAGGTATGGTTGTGAAATTTGATGACACAGAGATAGGTAAGAAAGTAAATTTTGAAGAGGACATAAGGGTTTCAAAGCAACGTAGATAGGTTAAGTAAGTGGGCAAAGAGCTGGCAAATGGAGTATAATGTAGGCAATTGTGAAATAGTCCATTTTGGCAGGAAGAATAAAAATATCTAAATGGTGAGAGACTTCAGAGCTCTGAGATTCAGGGGGATCTGGGTGTCCTAGTTCATGAATCACAAAAAGTTAGTATGCAGGTACAGCAAGTAATTAGGAAAGCTAATAGAGTGTTATTGTTTATTGCAAGAGGAATTGAATACAAAAGTACGGAGGTTATGCTTCAGTTGTACAGGGCACTGGTGAGATCACATCTGGAGTCTTGCATACAGCATTGATCTCCTTATTTAAAGAAAGATGTAAATGTGTTAGAAGCAGTTCAGAGAACTGAACTAGTTTATTAGACTAATATCGTGAATGGGAAGGTTGTCTTATGAGGAACGATTGGACAGGTTAGGCTTGTATCCACTGGAGTTTGGAAGAATAAGAGATGACTTGATTGAAGCCTTTAAGATCTTGAGGGGCTTGACAGACAGATGTGGAGACGATGTTCCCTCTTGTGGGAAAATTTAGAATTAGGGGATCACTGTTTAAAAATAAGGGGTTGCCCATTTAAGGCAGATGAGGAGAAATTTCTCTGAGGTTCATGAGTCTTTAGAGCTCTCTTCCTCAAAAGGTGGTGGAAGCAGAATCTTTGAAGATTCTTAAGGCACAGCTAGATGGATTCCTGATTAACAAGGGGGTGAAAGGTTATCAAGGGTAGGCAGTAATGTGCAGTTGAGGTTACAATCAGATCAGCCATAATTTTACTGAATGGCAGAGCAGGCTCAAAGGGCTAAGTGGCCTGCCTACTCCTGCTCCTAATTCGTATGTGCCATGCAGGTCTTAATCTGCAAAAAACATCAAAGGGGTTACACACCGAAAAAAAAGGGCTGCGTACAACAGCTAAATTTTAAAGGGAACATCGGATCTGACCAAGGATCTATACAACTGAACCATAACATCCTCTACTTCATAATCCAGCCTCCTCGACATAAAGGCAAACATTCCATTAGCCTTTTTGACTGATTATTGTATCTGCCTGCTAGCTGTAAATGATTTGTCTACTTGGCCCCCACCCTCCCTCCCAAATCTCTGTTCAACTCCAGTTCCTAGTTTCTCGCCATTTAAGAACAACTCTGTTTCATCTTTAATACATAGGCAAAATAATTTCAGATTTCAGGCATCTGCAATAAGACTGAAAGTGCTGGAAATACTCAGGTCTGGCAGCATCTGTGATTAAAGAAACAGAGTTACTGTTTTAGGTCTGTGACCTTTCAGATGAAAGGTCAGAAATCTGAAACATTAACTCTGCTTCTCTACAGATGCTGCTAGACCTGCTGAGTATTTTTAATTTCTGAAATATCGGCGATCCAAAGTGGATGGCTTCTTACTAACTCAAGGCTTTGCTAACTCACAGAATCCATGTCTCATTGCAACTTCTTGCTCCCATTTCCACTGCTTACTGTCCCTCCTAAAATGTCCTTTGTAAAATTGTAAAATTTAGGTTTCCGACTCTATTCCTTCATCTAAGTTATCAGTAATATGAAGAAAAGTTGAGGGCCTAGAGCAGACCCCTAGGGAACACCACTTACATCCTGCCAATCAGAGCACCTACTATTTATCTCCATTCTGTCTCAAACCTTCCAACTGATTTTCAACCCAAATCGAATTTTGGTTCAGCGCGCTCTCACTTTTTCCAGTGTCTCCAACAGATTGTGATGTGCCTGGTGCGTGGGTGAAGAGAGTTAGCATGCTTTCTGCTTTCATGAGCTAGTTTGTTTCTCACTTTCAGCCTACGCCACTGGATAGCAGCAATGTGAAAGAGAGAGCCAAATGTGTAAGTCTCTCCATCAGCACGCAGCCTCTCCATAGACAAATCCTCAGCTCTGCCTCCGCATGACAACAGACAGAAACTGTTTCCCTCTTGACCCCAGGCTAAAGCTTTAGAGGATCTCGAAGTTTGGCACTTAGACATGCAGTATGCAAGCCCACCGGCATGTGGACACACCCTGTCACTCATGAAACAAACTCTTAGCTATGGGTAAATAGCTCCATTGCCTTGTGGTACCTTGGGAGAGCTGAAGGCCAAGAGAGTAAATCATGATAAAAAAAATCGGAGTGGAGATATCATCTTTCCAGCAACTCTTGTAATCAAGCCACTGCCAAATGTAATGCTTTGAACTTAACCGGGGAGGTTGAGGTGACCCTGGCATTTGGGAAACCCAGGTCTCAAATTTTTCCCAGGCTTGTGCCCTGCAGAGGCCACTCTATTTTCACTGCAGAGCATTCATGCACCATGATAGACACCAGTTATGCGTGAAAAGCCCAACATGACTGGCAAAGAGAATGGGTGCTACAGGCTGTCTCAGATGGTGGAAGGGACCATCGTGTCCCACTGGTCAACCACCGTCATCCACAAGTCGAGCAGCCAGTAAGGTGCTGACCTGCCATGGCCCATCCGCTTCAATGGGTACTTGGAGCTTAGTGTCTTTGCTCAACAAGTGGACAGAATCCATCACACCAGGCAAACAATCAAAAAGAAAAAAAAGATGTCAACTCTTCAATTGGCAAGCTGGAACACCAGGATCAAGTGCACAGGGCTGACAGAAAACACGCAGCTGGTAAATGGCACTCGTAAGTCAGCTGTTATTGACATGGAACTTGATAGGCTGAACATCAACCTAGCATCCTTACCAGAGACCAGACTCACTGACAGCGGACCACCAAAAGAAAAAGATTACATGTCCATCTTGCAGGGCAAGAGACCTGAGGAAACACGTGAGCTTGGTGTGGGTTTCACTGTAAGAAACTCACTACTCAAGAATAGAACATTCCACAAATAGTTCAGAACGTGTTCTCTCCATCTGCCTCTCTTGGGGAGGTGGTGGCATAGTGGTTTTGTCACGGGACTGGTAATCTAGAGACCCAGGTTAATGCTCTGGGGACCTGGGTTCGAATCCCACCACAGCAGATGGTAAAATTTTAATTCAATAAAAACCTGGAATTAGAAGTCTGATGATGACCATGAAACTATTGCTGATTGTCGTAAAAAACCCACCTGGTTCACAAATGTCCTATAGGGAAGGAAATCTGTCATCCTTACCCGGTCTGGCCTACATGTGACTCCAGACCCACAGCAATGTGGTTGACTCTTAAATGCCCTCTAAACAAGGGCAATAAGGGATGGGCAATAAATGCTGGCCTAGCAGCAATGCCCACATCCCATGAACGAATAGTAAAGCTCAAACAGGGCCACGAGTGACTATGCTCCAATGCTATGCTCCATTACAGAGGCAAAAGACCAGCACTATGTGGAGCTTGAATCTCCAAGTTAGGATATCACCAGATGTGACTCTGAACAGCATTCTCATCAAAGTAGCTTCCACAGTGCTGACTGAGAAACAGACCACTCTGTGATGTGCATTGGGGTGAAGAGGCAACCACTGAAGCTTTTTCATTTAAAGCAGGAATGCCATTCTCGTATCATCAGCCATATTGCTTACCCAGATAAAAACCAACAGTTCCGCGACTCGATTGAACAGATGCTCTCCGGCATTCCCACAAAGTGCAGAAGTGAAATGGAACATACTTCGAAGCACCATCTATAATACCGCTCTCAACATATGAGAAACAAGAGCAGAAAAATGCTGACTGTTCCAAGGTTAACATCACTGTGATGCAGTCTGGCATTGCCTTCATCATTTCACCCAAGCATGTGGCCATGTGAGCAGAGGGTTATTTAAACTGTTCAATGTGGTCTCCTCTTTTCATGACATCATGATGGGTAAGGTCATCTATGATGGGGAACATTAAGATCTGCAGTGGGGTCAAACAAAGTTGTGTCCTGGCACTGGACACGCTTTGGCATATTCTTCTCCTTGCTATTGCCCTATGCCTTCAGGTTATCAACAGAGGGTATCTACTTACATGCCAAATCTGATGGAAAGCTGTTCAGCCTTGCTCTGTTGGGATCCAAGACAAAATTTGATTTTTATTATATTTTTGGGGAATATTGTGCTATTCTGTGAAAAGGCTATGTGTGTGTGTATGATTTAATTAAGCTGGGCAGAGGTTAATAGGAGACAGGTTATCTGGGGGGTATAAAACATGAAAAGGACAGAGGTGTCAGGTTTGAGGTACAAGTGAATAGGTTAGGTTTAACATTTGCAATTTTAGATAAGTGGAGAGTTTGAGTATCAAAGGGGAGTCAGAGGTAACAAGATACATGTTTGCATCTTTCAGGAGTTCCATAGGTAAATAGAAGTGGGGCTATTATATTTTATTGACCCGAAAGCAAAGACAAGGTGGAAACATGAAAGATTTTTTAATTGGAAGGATTTGGGTTTCAAAGGTGTGAAAACAATGGAACCTGAGATGAAGGGGAAAGAAGGTATTTTAGAGTTACTGTGGAGAGCTTAGGGGGCTGTAATTGTTTGAGCTGTTGGGCTGAGAGATGGTAGAGGCAGCAGCTGGAGCTGTGGCTGAGGGGGGATATAGCTTGAATCAACCATCCTTTTAAGCTAGAAAAGTCTTGGCCTGCAAAAAGTAGTTTCATTCTGAAGTTTGGATTTTCATGGCAGAGCGGAAGTGAGTTACAGGTCAAGTGGTATGCTTTTATTGAAGCTACAGCAGTTTGCCTTGGGTAATATTACATGATTTTTTTTTCAGGTAAACATTTATAAGGGAGTCCAAAACAAAAACAGAATTACCTGGAAAAACTCAGCAGGTCTGGCAGCATCGGTGGAGAAGAAATCAGTTAACGTTTCGAGGGAGTGTTGCCTGGAAGGTGTTTATTTGTGGGTCTGACCAAGTAGAGTGTCTTTATCGGGGAAATGTTTTGTAAGACTAAGTTTAACGGTATATCCGTAATCTTGTGTGCTTTTGTTTTAGTCTTGTTAATAAATCTTTTATTTTTAATTTTAATTTTTAAAATCCCAGAAGTGTTGCAGGACTCCTTACTGCTGAGATCAGTACATCCTCTTCTCGTTTTCAGAACGCAAAAAAACAAAGGCCCATAAGCCAAGTTTCCCTCTGGGATTTGGTGTGTGCAGCAATTAACATCGGCTATGATTATAACAGACCGCAGCAGTTCAAGACGACAACTCACCACCACTTTCTCAAGGGCAATTAGGGATGGGCAATAGATTTTGACCTAGTCAGAGACACCGACATCCCATAAATGAATAACAAAAGTCCTCATTAGAGTTGCTCTACGCTGATGATGCCGCACTAACATTCCATACTGAAGAATACCTGCAGCGGCAAATGGACAGATTCTCTCATACCTGTAAAGACTTTGGTTTAAGCATCAGCATCAGGAACATAATTGTCATGGTCCAGGATGTTGCCATACAGCCATCTATCAGCAATAACAATGTGATGCTGGAGAACATACGACCAAGGAACAGACCATTCGGCCCCTCAAGCCTGCTCTATCATTTAATAAGATCATGGCTGATCTGATACTAACCTCAAATCTGCATCCCGCCTACCCCTGATATATCAGCCCCTTGCTTACCAAGAATCTATCCACCTCTGCCTTAAAAATATTCAAAGGCTCTGCTTCCACCACCGTTTCAGGAAGAGAGTTCCAAGCTCTCAACCCTCAGAAATAATTTCAGCTCATCTGTTTTAAATGGGCAGCCCCTTATTTTTAAATAGTGACTCCAAGTTCTAGATTTTCCCACAAGAGGAGACATCCTCTCCACATCCACCCTCACCCTGTCAAGAACACTCAGGATCTTATGTGTTTCAATCAAATCGCCCCATACTCTTCAAACTCCAGCAGATACAAGCCTAGCCTGTCCAACCTTTCCTCATATGACAACCCACCCATTCCAGGTATTAGTCTGGTACACCTTTTCTGAACTGTTTCCAACACACTTGCATCCTTCCTTAAATAAGGTGACCAATACTGTACAGGATGTTGACAGCTTTACAAATCAGGGCTCCACAATCACTGGCAATCTGTCACTTGATGCTGAAATCAACACACGTATCATGAAAGCTGCAGCTGTTATGTCCAAGCGGAGTAAGAGTGTGTGGAACAACAACAATGTGACTGAACAAATTGAGAGTCTATTGGGCCTACACCCACAGCACACTCCTCTGCAATGGAGAGAGCTGGACAACATGTGCTATGCAGGAGAAAAGGCTGAACAGTTTTCACCTTCGCTGTCTCAGACTTATCCCCAGCATCTCTTGGCAGGACAAGGTCACCAACTTAGAGGTCCTGAAATATGCTAATTCCATCAGCGTGTACACATTGCCATGCCAACAATGTCTGCGCTGGCTGTACTGTGAAGTGGGCACTGGGTTACAACCTCCTGGGCATCCATACCTCTGCTACAAAGACACATGGATGTGAGATAGGAAAATGGTGGATATTGACACCGACAACTGGGAGACAGTTGCTGACAGCCATGACCTATGGAAGCTGACTGACCGGAAGGGCATTGGAAGAGGCGAGCAGAAACTAAAAGCTCAGCTGACTGAGAAGCAGGCCCAGAGAAAACAGATGCTGGCGAATCATGCACCTTCTCAACCCGCTGTCGCTGTCTTCGTCTGCAGCAAATGTGGTGGAGATTGCCATATCAGAGTGGAGTTCTCAAGACACACCAGGCGATGCTTTGATCATCATCGTGCAAACCATCGCCTAATGAGGTGAAAGGCTGTCACTTTTTCCTAATAAAATCTTCTTCAGCTGGATCCTTAATGTTAACTTTTGTCTAGGCTCCCTATGGGGGATAAACAAGTATAATATAAATCGTGTCTTTGCATCCGTCCGCAGCGTCATCACACCTCATCTTCCACAATCTTGCTCTGTCCAACATTATTCAATGTTGACTCTGGCTTTGTGTGTAACTCATCTCCTTTAGCACTAACAATGGTGGCACATACTTCAGCCACATTAGCAGCGCAACTATAACATGACTTTTGATCCAAGCTACTTTTGATAGAATTTTGCATCTTTGTAATTAAAGATTGCATAATTTCTAGCTGTTATCTGTTAAAATAGCCATTGCCAAGAGATTTTAAAATATCTGATATTCTTTAAAAATTAGAAACAGATGTAGTTTATCTAAAAATTGAGGGGAAAACAGGTTTGATTAATCAAAGTTCAGAGCTGCATGAGGTTCCAGAGCTGGAGGCTGCCAATCCCAGGGCTAGTGGATGGGTATCTTAGGTGTCATCCGCAACTGGCATGCTGGCAGATGTAGATGGATACATGAATAAGGAACTAATTGTGGCCCTTGTTTTGTGGCTGTTTTATTACAGGAAACAGAAGTTTGCGACAATTATCAGTAGCAATGTGGGGAATTTTACAGTTGACATTTTTTTAAAAATTAAATTAGCATTTGAATTAATTTGAAAAATATTGGCACAGTTAGAGGGGTTGATATAGGCTACAATGACTGAGGGACAGGCCAGTGAAAATGGCCACATATTACCAGCCAGCAGATGAAGGGTGTAAGTAAGTTTTCTTTATTGCTTGTGATGAATTGTGTGAAGTTGATGAATTTGCATTGATTGTTCTTCTCTGCAGAAATGTGAAGGAGTGTCAGTCAAAAGATATTGCACAGAAATCCATAAATTGTGTCTGTCTTGTTTTTCATTATTATTGGCATTTGAGTAACAGCGTTGTGGCTCTTCAGATATTGCGTTTTTGACTAAGATTTTAAAAATTACTTCTTTATTAAGGTTGCCAACTCCTGCACTAGCCTAAACATCAATTTCCTCATACAGTGTGTACTCTAGAGGACACTGCAGCAACTTACCAAAGCTTCTTCAGCAGCATCTCACAAACCCATGACCTTTATCGCTTAGAAAGACAATGGGAGAAAGAGTTTAGGAACACTGCCTCCTCCAAATTCTCCATCATACACAATCCAGACTTGGAACATATATTGCCATTCCTTCCATCATTACTGTGTCAAGTCACTGAACTCACTACCCATTAGCTTTGTGGAAGAGCCACCACCAAACAAACTGCAGTCGCTCAAGGAAGTGGACCACCTTCACCTCATCAGGAACATCTAGGGACAGGCAATAAACTTGCCAGTGACCCTGCACATTCCAATAATGAATATTAAAAACAAATGTTGGCAATTTTGTACTGATGCCAAGTTTCTAGAATAGTAATACTCAAGTAACTTCAGAACATAGTTTTTACTACAACAGTGTGCTGACAGTCTTTATTGAACAACCAACGGCAAGAGATCAATATTTTCTGTGTCTTGGATTACCACTCACATCTTACTCACTCAACGCTGAACCAATATACTGTTAGAAAGTTAATTTACAGCTCTCAAGTGTGCTATTCTAATTGTGTATTGGCCTGTTATGAAAGACAAACTTACCAGGAGGTTGGAAGACACGTTTTTCATGGAAGCCAACAAAGGTGTTTGCGAGAGCGGGGCCTAAAGGGGATCACATGGCAACACCACCTATTTGGGCATGCACGGTGTTGTTAAAGCTGAACTCAACTGCATAAGTTTCCGAATTCGTAAACTCAATAAATGAAGGAACAGCTGTTCCCCTTAGTTGAAGGGTCAGTCACAATGGGGCATAAGTTCAAGGTGAGTGGCAGGAGGTTTAGGGGGGATGTGAGGAAAAACTTTTTTACCCAGAGGGTGGTGACGGTCTGGAATGTGCTGCCTGGGAGGGTGGAGGAGGCGGGTTGCCTCACATCCTTTAAAAAGTACCTGGATGAGCACTTGGCACGTCATAACATTCAAGGCTATGGGCCAAGTGCTGGTAAATGGGATTAGAAAGGTAGGTCAGGTGTTTCTCACGTGCCGGTGCAGACTTGATGGGAAGGGCCTCTTCTGCACTGTGATTCTGTGATTCAATGAACACTGAATCACGCAATGGTGGCGGGCTGTGTCTAAATCATCATGATATAGTGCTGCAGCGCAAATATCTATGGCTTCCTTAAGTAGAGCATTGGTGAATGTCAAATGAGCACATGGACACGGCATTGCTATCGATATGCAAGTCCTGTATGGTCCTGCAAATATGAAGGAATCCTTCACTGTGTATGTGGAAAACTTGCTCAAAACTGGCTGTAACAATTCACCCAACCATTTGGCCAATTCACACTGTGCAGAACAGGTCATAGATAAGGTAGGGTGTAAAGGGACATCACTTTTGTATGTCTTTGGCAGGCCATACATATGTGGACACAGCAAGCCCCGAGGACGAACCCTGTCATATATATCATGCGGCATTTCGCACTGTGTATCGAGCAAACCCACGAACAGGCCTAAGGTTGTCACTTTCGGCCAATAAAGTGCCCAGTCTACCTGAGATTACCCTGGAAGGGCAAGGTAGCTCAAAAAGTTTGAGCAACAGGTGAAGCTAGCTGTTTCACATTACTATAATGCAGTAGCAACATGAGTGGTATTCGCCACTAACAGGATGCTGCCATCAAGCCAAAAAGACGTTCTGCCTATCACACAAATGAGTAACGTGGTATATGAATTTCAGTGCCAGTGTGATGCTAGGCCGTACGTCCCAAGGACTGGTGGATTGTATCAAACGGCATGTCCCTTCCGCTGTTCGCAACGGGCACGGTACAGACTGTACCCAACCAACCCATGCTTGCAAAACTTAAAGTGTCCAACATTAGATGTGATTCCGCAATGGGATAACATTTGCTAAATAACCCTCAATGTGCTAAAAATTATGCTGACAGCCAATTTAAGATTGTCAATTGGACTCAGTGTGGCACATATTCTTGTACTGCAAGCTACATGTACACACATTGCACCTGTTTCAGCTAAACAAAATAATTGATAGCCATTAGCTGGTTCATTCCTCAGGACAATGCCTTGACCAGAGTCAAGCTGTCTGGTTTAAATTTCAAATAATGCTTGGCAGTTAACTGTCAGTCACCATTAACTGGTGCATTCTCCATGGCAAGGCCTCTACCAGAATCCACTTGCCAACCAATCAGCACTCTCTCATACAGTATAAGTTGCTTCCTGACATTCGTATCGTTGCGATTATCATGATCAGTGCAAGACGGAAAGCTTCAACAAAATGTCCTTTTTCAGCATATCCAAGCCATACAGCATCCTGACTTAAAAGTATATCATTGCTTCCTCACTGTTGCTGGGTCAAAATCCTGGAGCTGCCTTCCTAACAGCAATGTGTGCCACCAACAGATAGACTGCAGCTGTTCAAGACCACTAACACCACCTTTGAGGGCAATAAATGCTAACCTTGCCAATAACACCCAAAGCCCATGAGAGTGTAAAAATAAAAACTGGAAAAATAATAAATGATGTAAACCCCACTGTCCGTTCTTAGAAGTTAAATTAATATCAGAACACAATCAAAAGGCGGCAAGTTAATAAAATATCAGGTACAAATTTGGAAAGATCCCCACATTATCACACACTGATGTCAGCTCAATATGTGTGCAGTTTGTACTTGAGAGTTTATAGTTGCCATAGTAAAAGTCCCCCCTGCCAATCCAATTTGCCTTATTTAATTACTGTACACAAAATTAGACACTAAAAAGCATTCTAACAATATATCAGAAACAAATTACTGAGAAAGTCCAGTTTATTATACAGTGAACCTACTCCACCTCATGATCAAAACATGCTGGAAATAAACAAGCTCATTCTTCAGCATTTCAATTACAACCTACAAGAAGAACATATTTATAAAGTGCCTCTAACATAGTAAAACACCCTGAGGCCCTGCACAGGAGCATTATCAAACAAAATTTGATACCAAAGATGAAGGCAGCTTTTAAGGAGCATCTTCAAGGAAGAAAGAGAGGCAGAAAGGATTCCAGGGGTTAAGGCCTTGACAACTAGAGGCATGGCCACCAATAGTGGAGAGATCAAAATCAAGGATGTTCAAGAGGAGAGTACTGAAGAAATAGAAATACCTTAGAGGGTGGTGGGGTCAAAGGAAATTAGAAAGGGAGAGACAAGGCCATGGAAGGATTTGAAATCAATGACGATAATTTTAAAATTAAGTTATATAGGAACACAGGGCTTAGAAATAAGCCCTTCAAGCTTGTTCTGCCATTCAATAAAATCATGGCTGCTCTGGTTGTGGTCTCAACTGCACACTCCTGTCTGTCCCCTATAACCCTTGACTCCCTTGTCTATCAGAAATCTGTCCAACTCTGCCTTGAATAAAATCAATGACCCGTTCTCCACTGGGAAAGAAACCTCCAATATTAATGACCCTCAGAAAATAAATTCTCCTGTGAAGAACCTTAGGGTGTTTTACTATGTTAGAATTACTTTATACATGTTCTTTTTGTAGGTTGTAATTGAAATGTTAAAAAGTGAACTTATTTATTTCCAACGTGTTTTGATGTGGTGTACTGAGGTAGCATAGGTTTACTGTATCCTAAACTGGACTTTTTCGGTAATTTGTTTCTGATATGTTATTAGAATGTTTTAGTGTTTTTAGTCAGGGAGTGGTATCATCACTAGGCTAGTGATCCAGAGACCCAGGGTAATGCTCTGAGGACCTAGGTTCAAATCCCACCATGGCAGATGGTGAAATCCGGAATTAAAACTCTAACGGCGACCATGAAATCATTGTCAATTGTCGTAAAAACCCATCTAGTTCACTAACGTCCTTTAGGGAAGGAAATCTGCCGTCCTTATCTGGTCTGGCCTCCACGTGACTTCAGACCTACAAACGTGGTTGACTCTTAAATGCCCCCTAGAAAGCCACTCAGTTCTCAAGGGCAATTAGGGATGGGCAATAATTGCTGGCCTAGCCAGTGACGCCCACATCCCATGAATGAATCAAAAAATGTGAACAGCAGACTTGTTATTCTTAATCTGTGTCCCCTAGCTCTAGTCTCTCCCAAAAGTGGAAACATCCTCCCAGTATCCACCCTATCCAGTTCCCTGGATATGTTTCAATAAGATCACCTCTCATATGTCTGAACTCCATTGGGTATAGGCCCAACCTATTCAAACGTTCTTCTGTACTTTTATATTCCATTTCCCTCACAATAAATGCCAACATCCCATTTGCCTTCCTAATCACTTGGTCTACCTACATGCAAACTTTTTGTGATTCATGTACCAGGACACCCAGATCCCACTGTACCACTGAGTTCTCCATTTAAATAATACACTGCTTTTCTAGTCTTCCTGACAAAATGGACAAGTTCACATTTTCCCACATTATACTCCATCTACCAAATTTTTGCCCACTCACTTAACCTGTCTATATTGCTTTGCAGACTTTCTACCTCCTTTTGGCAACTTACTATCTTGGCATCGGCAAAATTTAGCTACCATACATTCAGTCCCTTCATTCAAATAATTAACGGCGTCGATTGTAAATAGCTGTTGCTTAACCAGGAGCCAATGTAGGTCAGCAAGCACAGGGGTGATGGGTAATAGAACTTGGTGCGAGTTAGGATACAGGCAGCAGAGTTGTTGATGACCTCATAGGGGTACAATGTGAGAGACCTTCCAGGGATGCATTGGAAGTCAGGCCTAAAGGTAACAAAGACACGATGAAAGTTTTAGCAACGGATAGGCTGAGGCAAGGGCAGAGTTTTGTGATGTTATGGAAATGGAAATAGGTGGTCTTCGTGATGGTGCAGATGTGGTTAGAAGTTCATCTTGGGGTTATTCAGTTTAAGAGCGGTATGTTTCAGCCTCAGACAGTTGCCAGGAAGAGGGACGGAGTTGGTGGCTGGGAATGGGGTTTTTGTCGATGATCAAAAACAATAGCTCTGGTTTTCCCTGTGTTTAGTTGGAGGAAATTTCTTCTCATCCAATACTGGACGTCTGACAAGCAACCTGATAATTTAGAAACAGTGAAGGGGTCAAAAGAGATGATATTGAGGTGGAGCAGGGGCCATCAGCATTCATGTAAAAGCTAATGCTGTGCTTTTGGATGGTATCACTGAGGGGCAGTATGTAGGTGAAAAATAGGAAGGGACCAAGGATAAATCCTTTGCGACACCAGGAGTAATGGTGCAAAAGGGAGAACAGAAATCACTGCAGGTGATTCTCTGGACAGAAATATGAATGGGTTTAGGTGAGGGCAGTTCCACCCAGCTGGACAACAGTGGGGAGGCGCTGGAGAAACGCTGGTGCGGTCAACTGTGTCAAAGATTGTAGACAGAATGAAAAGGATGCTGAGAAATCATTTACCTTTGTGTCAAGATCATATAGGATGTCACTTGTGTTTGATAAGATCAGTTTCAGTACTGTATAAGAGGACCTGATTGGAGGGCGGTTCCAGGAAAAATGGAATGGGTTTGGGAGGCAACAACACATTCCAAGGACTTTGGAGAGAAAGGGGAGTTGGAGATGTGGTGGTAGTTTGCAAAAGCAATGGGATGAAGGTTTACTTGTTGATGAGGGTGATGATGCCGGCAGATATGAAAATTGGGAAAGTACTTGAGGAGAGACAACCATTAACAATATCAGCTAACATGGGAGCCAGGAAGAGAGCTCAGCAGTTTAAGTGGGGTTAGTTTCAAGGGAGCAGCTGGTGAGTTTCATGGCCAACAACATGTTTGAGGGCAGATAGGAGAGAAAATAGGAGAGAATCCGTGAAAGATGAGTGTTCAGGGCTGGACAGGGGGGTCCTTGAGGAAGTGTGGACTAGGGGGATGGGAGGGAAGTTGTCGAGGCAGCTGACCAGGTTGTTTCAATCTTAATGACTGAAATCCACGAGTTCCTTGCACTTATTGTTGGAGGCAAGAGTGCAGGTGACAGCCTGCGGTAGAGAAAAGTAACTAGGGGTTATCTTTGCATTCTAGGATCATCCGAGAAGATTAAGCAGTTTTATCAGACAAGAACACTAGAGGCCTAGTGCTTTATGTAGTACAACAGTTACACAAAACAAGAAACCATCTTTACCCGATGCCGAAATCAGTAATTGGCATGAGAACTACCAGGTGATTGTTCTTTTTTCATTATTCCCTTAGGACAGTAGTAAATAAAACTATGCTTATCAACGTATCCGTTAAAAACCCTTGCTTCTGCCTTATTTTAAAACCAGCACTGTGCTAATAGAAAAACGGTTCAATAGCGAACGAGAGACTGCAGCAAATAGCAATGCGGAAATGTCTAGATGACAAAGCGAACTGGAGCCCGTTTCTTCAACTTTTGTTTACATGTGACTATAGATGAGAACAATGAGCAGTCGGTGGGGTTATTGCAAAATGGGTGACATTCAATCAGGCCTGCTGCAGAAAGGAGCAGTTCGGTCATAACACAGCAATCTGTGTTATAAAGAATAAAAAGGAACTGAGTAGCAGCCGCTACTCGCAACGCAGGAATCTTCAAAAATAACATTTGAGCCGGAAAAGGACAAACCCGCAACGAACTGACCACCCTCATGACCAAAAAAAGGTACAGGGCCTGGGTTCCCCCGCTCTTGATTCAGGGCCGAAAGTCTGAGCACGAAGCCCCGGCCTCGCGTCTCTCGCACAACCCCAAGGAAGCCAGTAAAGAGCCGGGGCTGCTGGAGCTGCAGCTTGCCGGTACCTCCCCTCAGGACGTGGCCGCTTCAAAAAAAAATCATCCACCCATCATCCTCCTCTCTCCACCCATAGGGAAAAAAGGCAGTAAACTTTAATACAGAAAAAAACTGCCGCCACTTCCCTCAAAACTGAAAATACATTTTATAAACACAAACAAATCACTGAAAGCTTCATATGCAGGCAAATTAATGCAGAATGACAGACAGGGCAGGTGGCTCTGTGGCAGAGAGATGGAACAAAATTAAAGCTAGCACTGGGACTGATTGATGGAGCAGGGTCCATAATGGCGCCTGGGCAATGAGACACTGAAGGCTCCACACACCAACAAAAAAAAACAGGCTCCAGTATTGAGGAATTTTAGAGACACTGCACTGGGAGACCCTGCACGCACCCCACTGGCACCGGGAGACCCTGCACGCACCCCACTGGCACCGGGAGACCCTGCACGCACCCCACTGGCACCGGGAGACCCTGCACGCACCCCACTGGCACCGGGAGACCCTGCACGCACCCCACTGGCACCGGGAGACCCTGCACGCACCCCACTGGCACCGGGAGACCCTGCACGCACCCCACTGGCACCGGGAGACCCTGCACGCACCCCACTGGCACCGGGAGACCCTGCACGCACCCCACTGGCACCGGGAGACCCTGCACGCACCCCACTGGCACCGGGAGACCCTGCACGCACCCCACTGGCACCGGGAGACCCTGCACGCACCCCACTGGCACCGGGAGACCCTGCACGCACCCCACTGGCACCGGGAGACCCTGCACGCACCCCACTGGCACCGGGAGACCCTGCACGCACCCCACTGGCACCGGGAGACAACTCATTTTTTTCTCAACCAGCATGGACTATGCATTAGATGACATGTCATATCACCCCGCATCGTTGTGGGTCTGAAACAAAGCCTACTGGCAATGCAGTGGTATCAAGGGAAGCTACCCATTCCCTGTAGTTGTGGCAGTGACAGATTTGGGGTAGTATGATAGTTCACAGCTCCTTTAATCAAAAGTCACTATTCTGGACAGTGAAAAATGTTTCTTGTTTCATTGCTGAGCAGGCAGAGGGCAACTTGAAGTAACCATTAACCTGAAATAGGTGGTTATGGTGCATGAAGGGTCTTACTCAGTTTGCCAAGAATGGGATAACTGCGAGGGATGGGATTGGGATAGGATGGCCCTTGCTCAGAATGGCTATTGAAGTAGGTGGGAGATTATTTCACTTGCAGGGGGATTGGGGGGCTGAGGTTACAATGGCACAATGATGGAGAGGAAAACAGATGAGATGTGACAACACAGTGGTGAAAGGGGATACGAGGGATTTAGAACATGCGAGTCACAGTCTCAGGCTGAGGGGTTGTCCATTTAGGACTGAGATGAGAAGAAATTTCACTCAAAGATCTGTGAATCTTTGGTGTTCTGCATCCAGAGAGCTGTGGATGCTCAGCTGATGAATATATTCAAGGCTGAGATCGATAGATGTTTGGAGGTAGTGTGCAAAAGTGGAATCAAAGATCAGCCATGATCTTTTCTGAACAGCAGAGTAGGCTCAAAGGACTGAATGGCTAACTCCTGCTCCTATTTCTGATGTTCTTACATGACACTACAGGAAATGAGGGAGTCACGGAGGGAAGACCTGTGGAGTAATGATAGCCCTTGCCCAGAATGGTGCTGCAGTGGGTTGGGATATGATGTCATGAGAGGGAGCAGAGCAGTGGCTTTCATCCAGAGTGGCCAAAATAACCTCTTAGGACTGAGTTAAGAATAAGAGGTCTCTCTTAAGATGGAGATGAGATTTTTTTTCTTAGAGGGTTTTTGGAATTCTCTCCGCCAGATTGAATTGAATGGCGGAGTGGGGTCGAGGAGCCGTGTGGTCTATTCCTATTTCTTGTGCTCGTGTACCCTCGACCTCCAAGCCCCTCTGTCCTGACTCTCTCCCACCCCCCCCCAATCTCCTCTTCCTGTGTCTCCTCTTAGACCCCCCTCCTCCCGCATCTCTCCCTCCATAACTCCCCCCTCCCGCATCTCTCCCTCCATAACTCCCCCCTCCCGCATCTCTCCCTCCATAACTCCCCCCTCCCGCATCTCTCCCTCCATAACTCCCCCTCCTCCTGCACCCCCCCCCGCCTCTCCCCCTCTCCATCTCCCCCCCTCCATAACTCCCCCTCCTCCAGCACCCCCCACGTTTCCCCCTCCATAACTCCCCCCCACCCCCTCCCCATCTCTCCCTCCATAACCTCCCCTCCTCCTCCCACATCTCCCCCCATAACTCCCCTTCTTCCTGCTCCCCTCGCGTCTCCCCCATCTCTCCCTCCATAACTCCCCCTCCTCCTCCTCCTCCCCCACCCCACCGCGTCTCCCCCTCCCCCTCCTTTCCGACCAGTCCGTGCCTGGGTGGCGGGGAGAGGGACGAAACCACAAACACAAGAGAGGGGGGTGGGGTGGGAGAGAAAGAGTTTGAATATTCCGCGCGCACCCCCCCCCAACCCCCACCCTCCACCCCCCCCTGCTCCACTCCAGAAAGGAATCAATGGTATCGCCTCCTCCCCGCGAGCCCCAACGGCCGGAGCTCGCGCCCGGGGAGCCGTTAGTGTTTGAAAAAGCTGGCGCCCTCAGTCAGGCTGAATGAATCGGGAGCTGGAAGGCGGCGGGAGAGAGAGAAAAAAAACTTCCCTCTCTTCCCCCCCCCGCCATCCCCACCACAAAAGTTCAAGCCTTCCTCCTCACACTCTCCGATCGAGGGGTGGGGGTTGGGGGCGACGACTTTGCCCTCACATCTTATCGCAAACCTTTTCTACGATTATTTACTTCCCGATTCAGTGCGGCAGGTCCCCCCCCTCCCCCCATCCCGGTCCCTCTTACCTCGGGACAGATCGAGCGGCACGTTCTCCTCCCCGCTATCATTCCGTCCTGCATATGTAGGTCCAACAATCGAAAAATATGTGAAGGAGAAAAAGAAAGGGGGGGGGGGGGAAGGGAGAAAAAAAAACACACGATTAAGGATGGTCCGTTAACGCTGCGGGTAAGTCATACATTTTATTATTTCCATAAACAAACAACAGACTTTGAGGCGGCCGTTATTAAAGGTATGAGCGTCGTTGTTGTTATTGTTGCGGGGGGGGAGGGGGGGTTTCGTGTTGTTTGGCTTTTGTTTTTATATATTTGGGGCCCGGGTCTGATCATCAGCCGGCTCACGTTACCTCGGATACGGAGGCTTCTCACGGAGCGGCCGCGGATGCTGACCGCCATGTTCGCGGACTCTCGCCTCTTCTGCTGCCCCGCTTGATCCCGGCCGGGACCGCACAAAACACCGGAAGCGCCGGCCTGCTCTCGCGAGAAGATGGGCGGCCCTCATCCATGAAGAGGGGGGGGGGGGGGTGGAGGTCCGAACGGGGAAGGGAGGGGCGGGGCGAGCGGATGTTTGACTGACAGGGTAGGGGCGGGACGGATCTGTGATTGGCTGGGCATGGAGGGGCCGGGGGCGGGGCGGATCTGTGATTGGCTGGGGGTGGGGCTAGCGGAGACAGCTGGGAGCAGCAGTTACTGACCCAAAAAAAAGCAAACAAAATACTGAGGAATCCCGGAGTTTAAAAAAAAAAGCACGGAATATGCTGGAAAGGCTCAGCAGCTTATTTTTTTTAAAAATAAAAAGGTATTCGTTCACGGGGTGTGGGTTAGGTCAGTATTTATCGCCCATCTCTCATCGCCCTTGAGAAGGTGGTGGTGAGCCACCTTTTTGAACTGCTGCAGTTCATGGGGTGTGGGAACACCCACAGTGCCGTTTGGGGCGGGAGTGAGGGGGAGTAGGTGAAGTCCCAGGATTTTTACCCACTGACAGTGAAAGAATAGCGACATGGTTCCAAGTCAGATATTAAAAACAAAAAACTGCAGATGCTGGAAATCCAAAACAAAAAACAGAATTACCTGGAAAAACTCAGCAGGTCTGGCAGCATCGGCGGAGAAGAGCACAGTTGACGTTTCGAGTCCTCATGACCCTTCAACAGAACTAAGTAAAAATAGGAAAGGGGTGAAATATAAGCTGGTTTAAGGGGGGTGGGGAGAAGGGGGGGGTGTTGTTGGGACAAGCAAGCAGTGATAGGAGGAGATACAGGATGGTGCGTGGCAGCAGTCCTATGCATCTGCTGCCCTCTCTTCCTAGGTGGTAGAGGTTGCAGATTTGGAACGTGCTGTCAAAGGATCCTTGGTGAGTTGCTGCGGTGCATCTTGTAGCTGGGACACACTGTGCGTCAGAGGTGGAGGGATTGAATGATTAAGATGGTCAGAGGTACCAACCAAGTGGCTCTGTAGAAGGGTCATACAGACTCGAAACGTTAACTCTGTTTCTCTCTCCACAGATGCTGCTAGGCCTGCTGAGTTTTTGCAGCATTTTCTGTTGTTTCAGATTTCCAGCATTCACAGTATTTTGCTTTTACCAATCAAGTCGACTGGATTGTCCTCGATGGTGTCCTTGAGTGTTGTTAGAGCTTCACTCATCCAGGCAATAGAGAGTATTCCATCACACTCCTGACTTGTGCTTTGTAAATGGTGGACAGGCTTTGGGAGTCAGGAGGTGAGTTACTCGCAGCAGAAGTTCAAGCCTCTGACCTGCTCTTGTAGCCACAGTGTTTATATGGCTGGTGCAGTTCAGCTCCTGGTCAATTGTAACCCCCAGGATGTTGATATTGGGGGCTCTGGTAGCAGCTGTGGGAGGGGAAACAGAGCTTTGGCTTTGGACTGAATACAACTGACCCTTCAGCTGAAAGGCATTATTAAATCTGCTTCCACCATCCTTTCAGGTTGTGCATTCCAAAAATTGTGTAAAAGAACTCATCATCTCTCTGGGTTATATTTCACCTTTCTCCTAACTATGCTTCAGTTCTGCCGAAGGGTCGTGAAGACTCGAAACGTTAACTGATTTCTTCTCCACCGATGCTGCCAGACCTGCTGAGTTTTTCCAGGTAATTCTGTTTTTGTTTTGGATTTCCAGCATCCGCAGTAGCTTTTAGCTTTTTGTTTTTATCTCTCTGGGTCTTTTGCCAATCACCTTAAATCCGTGACCTTTGATTATTAATCCTCCTGTCAATGGAAACAGTAATTTTCCACTCATGTTAACTCTGCTTCTAACAGTCACTTGGTAGTACAGAACTTGAATATTGCTGAAAAGAGTGATGTTGCTGAAACTTTCCATCTTACACTCATTAGGATAAACACAATGTCAAATTTCAAACGTTCGCTACAATTTATAGAAGGATGCTGATTGGTTGGCAAGCTGATTTTGATTGGCCAAAACAAAATGTCTGCTGTTAGATGTGGTACCATGCTTGGGTAGCACTAGCTGAACAATCCTGACTGCGCTAATAACACTAACAACGAATTTAAGATAATCAGTGGAGCTCGTAACCTGGTTCATTTACACTTGCTGGAAGCAACATACATTCAAATGTGGGGACCCATTCTCCTCAAACAAAAGGAATGCATTCAAGCCTTGTGGCTTTTTTGAATTATCCAGGAGTTTGGGGAATCTATAGTTGCTTTCCCCATGTCAACACCTCAGACAATCAGAGTCGACTCGCCAACCAATCAGCACCCCTTTCCTCCTAGTATACGTTGTTGTGATTTTTTGAAATTTGGCATTCTTGTGTTTGTCCTAATACTTGCAAGATGAATAGCTTTGGCAACATGACTCTCTTTTCAGCAATGTTGAAGTTTTGTATTACAAAGCAACTGTTAGAAACAGAGTTAACATTTCGAGTGGAAAATGACACTTTTGTTTCCACTCACAGGAGGGCTGGTAATCAGAGGACACAGATTCAAGGTGATTGACAGAAGCCCCAGAAAGAAGATGAGTTATTTTACACAGTGAATTGTTATGATCTGGAATGTACAGCCTGAAAGGATGGTGCAGCAGATTCAATAATAACTTTCAACTGAAGAAGAGTTGTATTCAATTCAGAACCTTAACCCTGTTTCTCCCCCTACTGATAGTGCCAGAACTGCTGAGTATTTCCAGCACTTTGTTTTTATTTAAAAGTATTTGCTCTACCCGACCTTGCAGCAGCTCCCAGCACTGCCCCCTGCAGGCCATTTGGCCACACCCAGTCTGGAAGCCCCATTTATTCCCTGCCCCATCCCACCCTAATCGTGCCTCTAGCTGTTTGTAGAATCTCATAGCACAGAAGGAAAGCCCTTGATCTGAACTTTGAATAGAAAGGAACAACTTGTATTTATTTTCATAGATCCTTTCTTGACTTTAGGGGATTCCAAAGTGCTTTATACAGCTCATTAAGTACTTTTGAAAGTGTTGTCACTGCTGTAATTTAGAATTTTAATGGCACAGAAGGAGGATGTTTGGCCCATCAAGTCTATGCCAGCTTTCAGTAATCCAGTCAGTCCCATACCCCTTACTGCATCCCTTACAAGGGTATCCAAAAGTATTTTATAAGTATCATGAGTGAATAAAAAAATATATAAATAATAAAAAGGTAGTGAAAGAAAGTGTGGAACTGATTAACGATGAAAAAGGAGATCTTGTGCAGTCAAGAGTACCAAATGAGTACTTTGCATTTGTCTTTACTGGAGACACCAGTCAATGAGAGTAAACAGGCAGGTGCAGCAAGCAATTAGGAAGGCAAATTGTATGTTGGCCTTCATTGCAAGAGGATTTGAATTCAGAAGTAGAGATGTCTTACTGCAGTTATACAGGGTCTTGGTGAAACCACACCTGGAGTATTGTGTGCCATTTTGGTCTCCCTACCTAAGAAAGGATATGCTTGCAATTGAGGGAATGCAGCGAAGGTTCACTAGGCTGATAGCAGGGATGGCAGGACTGTCGTATGAGGAGAGATTGGTTCGACTGGGCCTGTATTCACTAGAGTTTAGAAGAATGAGAGGGAATCTGATTGAAACATATAAAATTCTAACAGGGCTAAACAGACTAGATGCGGGCGGGATATTTTCCCTGGTTGGGGATTCTAGAACCAGGGGCCACAGTCTCAGGATATGGGGCAGGCCATTTAGGACTGAGATGAAAAATTTCTTCATTCAGAGGGTGGTCAACCTGTGGAATTCTCTACCACAGAAGGCTGTGGAGGTCGGTCACTGAGTATATTCAAGAAATAAATTTTTGGATATTAGGGGCATCAAGGGGTATGGAGAAAAAGCAGGAATATGGAGTTGAGATAGAGGATTAGCCATGATAATATTGAATGGCAGAGCAAGTTCAAAGGGCTGAATGGCCTACTCCCGCTCCTAGTTTCTATGTTTCTATCAGGACCTCTATTCTTGATGTTTATTAATGTCCTGGACTCTAATTTAGAGGGAAGAATTTCTAAGTATGAAGATAATACAAAAATACAAAAAAAACAACGTGGAGAATGGCAGAAGACCTCAAGTGGACCTAGACTGGTAAAATGGGCAGACACATGGCTGATGAAATATAACATTTCACATTACTTGGATTAAGATGTGGCGGATGATGTGTGCAAGGTGGACCAAGTCCACAAGTGAAACTTGGCCACGCTATCACAACGGTTTTGCAATTTACATGCATTACGAGAAGATGGGTGCACTCAATTCAGCAACAACCGAGTGTGGCACCAAGGAGCCCTAACAAAACCGTAGGTGATGCCATAGTGGTATTGTCACTGGACAGGTAACCTCTGGGGACGTGGGTTCAAATCCTGCCACGGCAGATGGTGGGATTTAAATTCAATAAAAATCTGGAATTAAAAATCTAATGTTGACCAATGAAATGATTGTCGTTTGTTGTAAAACCTGTTGGGTTCACTAATATCCTTTAAGGAAGGAAATCTGTCGTCCTTACCTGGCCTGGCCTACATGTGACTCCAGACCCACAGCAATGTGGTTGACTCTTAAATACCCTCTGAAATGGCCAAGCAAGCCACTCAGTTGTATCAAACCACTACAAAGTCACAAAAAAGGAGTGAAACTGGATGGACCATCTGGCATCGACATAGGCACCAGAAATGACAACAGCAATCTCAGCCCTGTCGACTCTGCAAAGTCCTCGTTACTAACATCTGGGGGCTAGTGTCAAAATTGGGAGCGCTGTCTCACAGACTAGTCAAGCAACTGCCTTAAAAAGTCATCCTCACGGAATCATACCTTAGAGATAACGTCCCAGACACCACCATCACTATCCCTGGGTATGTCCTGTCCCACTGGCAGGACAGGCCCAGCAGAGATGGTAGCACAGGTATATAGTCGGGAGGGAGTAGCCCTGGGTCATCAACATCGACTCCGGACCCCAAGAAGTCTCATGGGATCGGATCAAAGATGGGCAAGGAAACCACCTGCTGATTACCACGTACCACCCTCCCTCAGCTGATGAATCAGTGCTCCTCCATGTTGAACATCACTTGGAGGAAGCATTGAGGGTGGAAAGGGCACAGAATGTTCTCTGGTTGGGGCACTTTAATGTCCATCACCAACGGTGGCTCGGTAGCACCACTGCTGGCCGAGTCCTAAATGACACAGCTGCTGGACTGGGTCTGCGATAGGTGGTGAGGGAACCAACAAGAGGGGAAAACATACTTTACCTCATCCTCACCAACCTGCATCTGTCCATGACTGTAGAATTTGTGGATTGATTGGCACCACATCCACAAACGTTCACTCCTTCCACCACTGACACACAGTGGCAGCAGTGTGTACCAGCTACAAGATGCACTCCTTAGACAGCACCTTCCAAACAAATGACCACTACCACCTAGTAAGACAAAGGCAGCAGATAGGTGGGAACATCACCACCTGGAGGTTCCCCTCCAAGTAACTCACCATCCTGATTTGGAAATATATCGCCGTTCCTTCACTGTCGCTGGGTCAAAATCATGGAACTCCCTAGCACCATGGGCTGCAGCGGCTTAAGAAGGCAGCACACCACCATCTTCTCAAGGGCGACTAGGGATGGGCAATAAATACTGGCCCAGCCAGTGAAGCCCACATCCCGCGAATGAATAATTTTTAAAAAGTCATCTCAGCTCCAGGACATCACGGCAGGGTAGTGTATTCAGCCCAACCATCTTCAGCTGCTTCATCAGTGACCTTCTTCCATCATAAGGTCAGAATGGGATCTTTGCTGATGATGTTCGCTGATGATTGCGCAATGTTCAGCACCATTCGCAACTCCTCAGATACTGAGCGCTGGCCCTGACTCTCCCTCCTCCCCCCCCGCCCGCACAGGTAGTGCTGAGCACTATGACTCGCGTCCTACTCTGGGTGGTCCTTAATTGGCCCGTCTGCGTAAAATGGCAGCGCGGAGCCGAACGCAGGCCGTGGTCAGATCCACAATCTTTCCCGCCGAGCCCACCTGCTGACAGAAGAATTCAGACCTAGGAATCCTGCGACGAGTAACTCACCTCCTGACTCCCCAAAGCATGTCTGCCATGTACAAGTCACAAGTCAGGAGTGTGATGGAATATTCCCCGTTTGCCTGGATGGGTGCAGCTCCCACAATATTCAAGAAATTTGACACCATCCAGGACAAAGCAGCCGCTTGATTGGCACCACATCCACAAACATTGACTCCCTCCACCACCGACACACAGTAGCAGCAGTGTGTACCATCTACAACATGCACTGCAGGAATTCACCAAGGTTCCTCAGACAGCACCTTCCAAACCCACAGCCGCTACCATCTGGAAGGACAAGCGCAGCAAATACATGGTACCGCTAACATCTGGACGTTCCTCTCCAAGCCACTCACCATCCTGACTTGGAAATATATTGCTGTTCCTTCAATGCCGCTGGGACAAAATCGTGGAACTCTCTTCCTAACAGCACTGTGGATGTACCTGCACCATATGGACTGCAGCGGTTCATGAAGGCAGCTCACTACCACCATCTCAAGGGCAACTAGGGATGGGCAATAAATGCTGGCCTAGCCAGTGAAGCTCACATCCCGTGAATGAATAAAAAATAAAAATGAGTCCACTATGACATTTAGAGATTTAAAAAATTAAATTCAGGTATTTATTAACAAAAGAAAAGATTTCAAGCACATGCACAAGACTACAATTACTTACTACTATAACAAATCCTAAAATTCCTAATTAACCTGATTCCTAATTACACGCTCACTTTAAGACAACAGTCCAAAATGGATTATAAATTTAAAAAACAAGCCAACAAGTTACCACAATACCCACTTGACAGTGGAATTCCAAAAGCTTGTCTCCAGCTTTAGTTACTGGACACAGCAGACTTATGCACAAATGGTTGCAGGCTTCCCGAAGGCTGTTTCACACTCCTGTTAGATCACACATGACCCCTCCAACATAGCCTTTCATTCCCCTTTATGTATGTTTCTGTCTATTTAATCTGTAAATTCCATTGTTCCATATGTCTTTGGAAATGTACCTTCCCATAACAAAAACTTTCATGTTGCCAATATTGTCAATAACCATTGGGAAAAATAAACACACTGCTTGGCCTTGCTTATCTGGCTAGTTATAAACATCCTAACGTCCCTTTGAAATCCAACCAACTCCTTCCCTTATCTTAAAATGCAAATTTCCTTCACACCTTATGTGCTAAAACCCCATCCATGTTTACTCATTAGCATTTCAAGTACATTTCTACACCTAACTTATTTTTGATCATTTCAAGATTGCACTCTACCTGACTCCAAGGTAATTAAATCACACAGACGGAACCATCTACACTCACACCCATAAACTTATTTTACAATAAACCAGAATAATATTATGAAAATTATTATACTTTCATAATAGAAATGATACATTTTTGCAGGAAGAATGAGGAGTGGCAATCTGAATTAAATGATGCAATTTTAAAGGAGGTACAGGAACAGAGAGAATTGGGAATTTTTGAAGCTGGCAAACAAATTTTGGTTCAGTCCATTAAGCCCATCCCTGCTCAATTTGCCCCACTCCCCTGCTCTTTCCTCACAGTTCCAAAAAGCTTTCCCATTAACTATTTATCCAGATCCCTTTTGAAATTTATCATCGACTGTTTTTCCACCAGTTGGTCAGGCAGCAATTTCCACATCATACCAGCTTGCTGTGTTTTAAAAAAAAAGATAAATCTCTCATTTGCATCTGGTTTTTGTGCCAAGTACCTTTATACCTATGTCCTTAGGTCACTAACCCTTCTGGCACAGGAAGCATTTTCTAATTATTCATTCCATCAAAAGCCATCATGATTTTGAATACCTCTGTTAAATCATCTCTTAATCTTCTCTGTTTCAACAAAACTTGCATTTATCTAGTAGCAAAATGTCTGTAGGCACATCAGAAGATTATCAAATAATTATGAATATATTTAAGAAGGAAATACATTTCTGGACTCTAAAGGCTCAAGGGGTATGGGGAGAGCACAGGAGTACGGTGTTGAGATAGAGGATCAGTCATGATCATATTGAATGGGGGAGCAGGCTCAAAGGGCCAAATGACCTACTCCTGCTCCTATTTTCCATGTTTCTATAATTATCAATTATAATTATTATTATCTTGGGCTTCAACTTGAGATTTTTTATTTTTTTCAGGATGTGGGCATCACTAGAAAGGCAAGCGTTTGTTACCCATTCCTAATTGCCCTTCAGAAGATGATGGTGAACCACATTTTTGAACTGTTGTAGTCCATGTAGGTACACCCACAGTGCTTTTAGGATGGGAGTTTCAGGATTTTGATGTAGCAACAGTGAAGGAACGGCAATATAATGTTGTGTGGCTTGGAGAGGAATTTGCGGGTCGTGTTGTTCCCATGCACTTGCTGCCTTGTCCTTCCAGGTGGTAGAAGTCGTGGTTTGGAAGATGCTGTTGAAGGCGCCTTGATGAGTTGCTGCAGCGCACCTTGTAGATGGTATACACTGCTGTCACTGTTTAAAAATTTAGAGAAAGGGTGCCTCAGATTGGAGGCGCTCTTTGTTACCTGAACTGCAGGCTGCTGATCCTTTTGAGCTGGAGGACTTTCTTTTGGCCCGCCAGCTTTGAGAACTTGCCCACCGTCCTTAATTGGATGGCTAACCTGTACTCTGGCCTCTAATTGGCCAATTCAGAGAAAATTGCTGCTTGTTGATGGTTTCCCACCCACGTGGGTTTGTATTTTACGCTAACACGGGGCCATAACACAATCCCGCCTGTTAATTCTCTTTCTCAATCGATAGATGCAGCTTGACCTGCTGAATATCTCCAGCATTTTACATAGCTACATAGAAAATAGGAGCAGGAGTAGGCCATTTGGCCCTTCAAGCCTGCTCCGCCATTCATCATGATCATGGCTGATCATCCAACTCAATAGCCTGCTCCTACTTTCTCCCCATATCCTTTGATCCCTTTTGCCCCAAGAGCTATATCCAACTCCTTCTTGAAAACATACAATGTTTTGGCCTCAACTACTTTCTGTGGTAACGAATTCCACAGGCTCACCACTCTCTGGGTGGAGAAATATCTCCTCATCTCAGTCCTAAATGGTCTACCCCGTATACTCAGACTGTGACCCATGGTTCTGGACTCCCCCACCATTGGGAACATTCTTCCTGCATCTACCCGGTCTAGTCCTGTTAGAATTTTATAGGTTTTTATGAGATTGCCCCTCATTCTTCTGAACCCCAACGAATATAATCCTAACCGACTCAATCTCTCCTCATATGTCAGTCCCACCATCCCAGGAATCAGTCTGGTAAACCCTCGCTGCACTCCCTTTATAGCAAGAACATCCTTCCTCAGATAAGGAGATCAAAACTGCACACAATATTCCAGGTGTGGTCTCACCAAGGCCCTGTACAATTGCAGCAAGACATCCCTGCTCCTGTACACCAATCCTCTCACTGTGAAGGCCAACATACCATTTGCCTTAACAAAAACAAAAATACCTGGAAAAACTCAGCAGGTCTGGCAGCATCTGCGGAGAGGAACACAGTTAACGTTTCGATTCCGAATGACACTTCAACAGACCTAAGTAAAAATAGAAGAGAGGTGAAATATAAGCTGGTTTAAGGGTGGGTGAGACAGGTAGAGCTGGATGGAGGGCCAGTGATGGGTGGAGATAACCAAAAGATGTCACAGACAAAAGAACAAAGAGGTGTTGAAGGTGGTGATATTATCTAAGGAATGTGATAATTAAGGGTAGAAAGCAGGACAAGCAAGATACAGCTAGCCCTAGTGGGGGTGGGGTGAAGGAATCAAAAAAGGCTAAAAGGTAGAGATAAAACAATGGAAAGGAAATACATTTAAAAATAATGGAAATAGGTGGGAAAAGAAAAATCTATATAAATTATTGGAAAGAAAAGAGGGAGATCGGAAAGGGGGTGTGGATGGAGGAGAGAGTTCATGATCTAAAATTGTTGAACTCAATATTCAGTCCGGAAGGCTGTAAAGTGCCTAGTTGGAAGATGAGGTGCTGTTCCTCCAGTTTGCGTTGAGCTTCACTGGAACAATGCAGCAAGCCAAGGACGGACATGTGGGCATGAGAGCAGAGTGGAGTGTTGAAATGGCAAGCGACAGGGAGGTCTGGGTAATGCTTGCAGACAGACCGAAGGTGTTCTGCAAAGCAGTCAACCAGTCTGGGTTTGGTCTCTCCAATGTAGAGGAAACCGCATTGGGAGCAACGAATGCAGTAGACTAAATTGAGGGAAGTGCAAGTGAAATGCTGCTTCACTTGAAAGGAGTGTTTGGGCCCTTGGACGGTGAGGAGAGGGGAAGTAAAGGGGCAGGTGTTGTACCTTCTGCGGTTGCATGGGAAGGTGCCGTGGGAGGGGGTTGAGGTGTAGGGGGTGATGGAGGAGTGGACTAGGGTGTCCCGGAGGGAACGATTCCTGCGGAATGCCGCCGGGGGGGTGAAGGGAAGATGCGTTTGGTGGTGGCATCATGCTGGAGTTGGCGGAAATGACGAAGGAGGATCCTTTGAATGCGGAGGCTGTTGGGGTGATAAGTGAGGACAAGGGGGACCCTATCATGTTTCTGGGAGGGAGAGGAAGGTATGAGGGCGGATGCGCGGGAGATGGGCCGGACACGGTTGAGGGCCCTGTCAACCACCGTGGGTGGAAAACCCCGGTTAAGGAAGAAGGAAGACTTGTCAGAGGAACTGTTTTTGAAAGTGGCATCATCAGAACAGATGCGACGGAGGCGAAGGAACTGAGAGAATGGGATGGAGTCCTTACAGGAAGCGGGGTGTGAGGAGCTGTAGTCGAGGTAGCTGTGGGAGTCGGTAGGCTTGTAAATGAAATTGGTGGACAGTCTATCACCAGAAATTAAGACAGAGAGGTCAAGGAAGGGAAGGGAAGTGTCAGAGATGGACCATGTGAAAATGATGGAGGGGTGGAAATTGGAAGCAAAATTAATACATTTTTCCAGGTCCAGACGAGAGCATGAAGCAGCACCGAAGTAATCATCGATGTACCGGAGAAAGAGTTGTGGGAGGGGGCCGGAGTAGGACTGGAACAAGGAATGTTCCACATACCCCATAAAGAGACAGGCATAGCTGGGGCCCATGCAGGTACGCATAGCCACACCTTTTATTTGGAGGAAGTGAGAGGAGTTTAAGGAGAAATTGTTCAGTGTGAGAACAAGTTCAGCCAGACGGAGGAGAGTAGTGGTGGATGGGGATTGTTTGGGCCTCTGTTCGAGGAAGAAGCGGAGAGCCATCAGACCATCCCGGTGGGTGATGGAGGTGTAGAGGGATTGGATGTCCATGGTGAAGAGGAGGCGGTTGGGGCCAGGGAACTGGAAATTGTTGATATGATGTAGGGTGTCAGAGGAATCACGGATGTAGGTGGGAAGGGAAGTAAAGGCAACGCCTGCCCCTTTACTCCCCCTCTCCTCACCGTCCAAGGGCCCAAACACTCCTTTCAAGTGAAGCAGCATTTCACTTGCACTTCCCTCAATTTAGTCTACTGCATTTGCTGCTCCCAATGCAGTTTCCTTTACATTGGAGAGACCAAACGCAGACTAGATGACCGCTTTGCGGAACACCTTCGGTCTGTCCGCAAGCATGACCCAGACCTCCCTGTCGCTTGCTATTTCAACACTCCAACCTGCTCTAATGCCCACATGTCCGTCCTTGGCCTGCTGCATTGTTCCAGTGAAGCTCAATGCAAACTGGAGGAACAGCACCTCATCTTCCGACTAGGCACTTTACAGCTTTCCTGACTGAATATTGAGTTCAACAATTTTAGATCATGAACTCTCTCCTCCATCCCCACCCCCTTTCCGATCCCGCTTCTTTCCAATAATTTATATAGATTTTTCTTTTCCCAACTATTTGCATCATTTTTAAATGTATTTCCATCCATTATTTTATCTTTGCCTTTTAGCCTATTTCGATCCCTTTCCCCCACCCCACCTCGCTATCTGTACCTTTATTATCACATTCCTTAGATAATATCACCAGCTTCAACACCTCTTTGTCTATGACATCTTTTGGTTATCTCCACCTATCACTGGCCCTCTATCCAGCTTTACTTGTCCCACCCCCTCTTAAACCAGTTTATATTTCACCTCTTTTCTATTTTTCTTTAGTTCTGTTGAAGAGTCATATGGACTCGAAACGTTAACTGTGTTCCTCTCCGCAGATGCTGTCAGACCTGCTGAGTTTATCCAGGTATTTTTGTTTTTGTAATGGAATTACATTGCTCAATGTAGTCTATAGACTGCCAAATAGTGAGAAGGATGTAGAAGAACAAATTTGCAGGGAAATTACAGAGAAATGCAGGCATCATAGAGTAGTTATAATGGGGGACTTTAATTACCCGAATTGACAGTGGTGGTGTAAAGGGTGGAGAGGGTAAAGAGTTCCTGGAATCCAACAAGAAAAGATGCACTGTTGGACCTGGTTCTTAGAAATTAGGTGGGCCAAGTAGATCCAGTGTCTGTGGGGAACATTTAGAAGACAGTGATCATTGTATTATACATTTTAGAATGATGATAGAAAAGGATGATAGGCAACCCAGAGTAAGAATAATTCACTGGATGAGAGCCAACGTCAATGGTGCAAAAACAGAGCTGAGCCAGACAGACTGGAATGAAAGATTGGTGAGAAAATTGTAGCTGAACAATGGGCTACCTTCAAAAAAGAATTGTTTCGGGCACAGTCAAGGTATATTCCATCGAAAGGGAACGGTAGGGCAAACATCAAATTTTATCTGCCATGGTGGGATTCAATCCCGGGTCCCCAGAGCATTACCCATGGTCTCTGAATTACTAGCACAGTGACAGTACCATTAAGCCATCATCTCCCTGTGATGAAAGGTTGGCACTATTTCTTGCTCACTTATAAATGCATGTCGCTTGAGCGCTTCAATCAACCTGTCACACATCCTCATAATATTGTGTTTAACCAATTTATTGGAGTTCTTTGAAAGAGTAATGTGAGCTGTGGACAAAGAGTGGTTGTAGACATGCTGTACTTGGACTACCAGAAGGCATTTGATCAGATGCCACATCATAGGTTACTGAGGAAAATAAAAGCTCATGATGTAGGGGGTAATGTATTAGCAGGAATAGAAGATTGGCTGGCTGGCAGAAAACAGAGAGTATGCACAATTGGGTCTCTTGTTGATTGGCAGGCTGTGACGAGTGGAGTCCCACAGGGGTCTGTGCTGGGACCTCAACTTTTTGCAATTAATATCAATGACTTTGACTAGGGGAGTGAAGGCATGCTAGGTAAATCTGCAGATGATACAAAGATAGGTGGGAAAGTATGTTGTGAAGAGGACATAAGGAGGTTGCAGACGGATATAGATAGGTTGAGTGAGTGGGCAAAATTATGGCAGATGGAGTATAATGTGGGAAAATATGAAGTTGTTCACTTTGGCAGGAAGAATAAAGAAACAGAGTATTACTTAAACGGAGAATGTCTGCAGAATTCCTAGGTGCAAAGGGATCTAGGTGTTCTAGTCCATGATTCACAAAAAATGAGTATGTAGGTACAGCAAATAATCAAGAAGGCTAATGGAATGCTATCCTTTATTACGAAAGGAATTGAACAAAAATACTAAGAATGTTATGCTTCAGCTACACAGGGCATTGGTGAGACCACACCTCGAATACTGTGTGCAGTTTTGTTCTCCTTATTTAATTAAGGATGTAAATGTATTGGAGGCAGTTCAGAAGAGGTTTAGTAAATTGATACCTGGACTGAGCAGGTTGTCTTATGAGGAAAGGTTGGACAGACTGGGCTTGTTTCCACTGGAGTTTAGAAGAGTGAGGGGTGACTTGATTGAAGTATATAAGACCCTGAACGGTATTGACAAGGTGGACGTGGAGAGGATGTTTCCTCTTGTGGGTGAGTCCAGAAATTGGGTCACTGTTTTAAAATTAGGGGTTGCCCTTTTAGGTCAGAGATGAGGAGAATTTTTTTCTCTCAGAGGGTTGTGCAACTTTGGAACTCTCTGCCTCAGAAGGTGGTGGAGGCAGGGTCATTGAATATTTTTAAGGCGGAGATAGATAGATTCTTATTAGGCAAGGGAATCAAAAGTTATCCAGGGCAGATGGGAATGTGGAATTTGAAACATGAACAGATCATGATCATAATGAATGGTGGAGCAGCTTCGAGTGGCCGAATGGCCTACTTCTGCTTCTATTTCATATGTTCGTATGTCTATGGGCACTTTCTCTAATGGATTCACTATCTCACCCTTGTTATCATTGTGTTTATCATTTACATTTCATGACCCGAAAATTACCTTGTTCCATCGGCTGAATTAATGATGTTACTTTGTTAGCTGATTTGGGGGATGGTGGGGGGGGGAGAGTGGTGTTCGGGGCGGGGAGTGGGAGGTGGTAGTAGTGGTAGTAAACAGTGAAAACATTGTTCTTCACCTAGAGTTCGGCAGGATAACAATTTGCCAGAAGCAACATAATTTTACAGTTTTTTTCAAGTCCTCACAATGTGCACATTTCTCTAGTACAAAGTGGTTATGAAAGCTGTCAGAAAACATGTTCCTGTTTTCCCAAGCTCTCTTATTGGCATAGTAGTGAACAGGTAATGTTCAAATACTCTTGAAGCTCTTGGGACATTTGCTCTTCCCAATTACAGCCAATTTACATTTGTGTGCCAGCCACATTGGCACAATCAAGGACAGTCAACCTATCCTTATCATCCTTAGCACCCATTGGTGCACTCTCCTCAGCCATTGCTAACGTTTTCCTAGGGCTGTACTGCCAAAACGTAGCAAACTCATCAATAGATTTTCCAGCGGTGTCATGGGCTGTAGATGCTTTATCACTACAAACTTCAAAAACTTGATACCATGTTGCTTCTTGAATTCCTGCAATCAACGCTTCACAATAATTTCCACAATGGGGTCCAGTTCCACACTTCTGCAAAAGGGTGAGGCTGGACTTGTCCTTGAGTTCTCTGCCGATCGGTGTCATCACAGCCAGGTTGTGACATATGGTGTTGGATCTCAATGCATCGGGGGGGGGGGGGGGGGGGGGGGGGTCCATGTTATCTGACAAACTTAGCGCTGATACCCGGCTCGTGAGAATTCATGAAAGCATTGGTGTTATAATTCAGTTCGTTTGATTGAATCCTCGCTCACATTCTGCAGTGCTGCTAGGAATTACTTGTGTGCAATGTAGTGATGGCCGTAAATCCTGGGGAGTGCATTGTCCAGCCTCCTCCACATAATCTCTGATTGCATTGATTACAGAAGCAGATGACAATTTAAAACGCTTGCAGAGAGAAGCTATTGCTGATTCTCCATAACCTGGTGGCATTTCAGCTGGCCAATAGTCTTTGTCAAAATGTGCAATTGGTCGATCAGAGATGCAAAACTGGATTGTGCTGCAGAGGCTGAACGAGAGCCTTTCAAAGACACGGTTGTGAACATTCAATTTTCTAAATTATTAACGAGACTGGTAAGTAACTCCGGATAGTTGATGCTGATAATCTTACTGTTGCTCCCTAATGAGACCAAACCAAACTTTCCGTGTGTGACTGCAACTTTGGCTTCAAGAGTTCTTGTGCCAGGTCACTCTTTCAGTCCATGCAAAAAGCATATACTGTGAAAGATCAGTTTGCCTGCATTCACAATCGTTGTAGTTCGTTTCTGCCTTGATGCCACACTCAGTCAAATGCTGCCTTGATTCCCACTGCCTCCAGTTTTGCTAGGGCTCTTTGGTGCCACACTTGGTCAAATGCTGCCTTGATGTCAAGGGCAGTTACTCTCGCCTCACCTCGGGAGTTCAGTTGTTTTGTCCATGTTTGAACCAAGGCTGTAATGAGGTCAGGAGCTGTGTGGACCTAGCCAAACCCAAACTGAGCATCAGTGAGCATGTTATTTCTGAGTGAGTGCTGCTTGGTAACACTGTCAATGATCCCTTCCATCACTTTGCTAATGATTGAGAGTAGACTGATGAGGTGATAATTGGCTGAGTTGAATTTGTCCTGCTTTTTGTGGACAAGACATATCCCGGGCAAGTTTCCACATTGTCGGGTAGTTGTCAGTGTTGTACTGTATTGGAACAGCTTTGCTGGGGATACGGCTTGTTCTGGAGCACAAGTCTCCAGTACTATTGCAGGAATGTTGTCAGGTGTCCTCATGCACACCCTGCATGCAGTCCACCCTCACTCATTCCCACCACCCCCCGCCCCCCCCCCACCCCCACCCCCACCCCACCCAGACAAGAAATTTGACACCCTCTTCCTGATGGCTTTACTTCCACTGGCCAGGTCCCCAATGTGCTCGTTTTCTGACCACAAACTCCTAAACAATTGCAAATGTGATCCAACCTTCAAAATATAATGACAGAGTATACAACGCCTGTCCAATAGGTCTACGCTGGTGTTTATACTCCACACGAGCCTCATCCCAACTCATTTCTTCTCATACTATCACCATATCAATCTATTAATTTCTACCTCATGGTTTTATTGAGCTTCCCCCTTAATGCATCTATGCTATTTGCCTCAACTACTCCATGTAGCAAGTTGCACATTCTAACCACTCTCTGTTTAAAGACTAGATGAGCCCTACCATCTAGAACTATTGGATGCTAAAGTCTGTCCTGATTGGAGTTTTGGGGGATAGAGGAGTGGTGTTTTCTGTCCCTAATGTTCAATTTTGGTCCTAACACAAAGTTCATAATACAAATGGTCACACATTTACCAGTGCATGAATAATTCAAGTTATGTTTCTGTTACAATGGAGGGCTGATTTCCCCAATGTCATGCTTCCTGTATTTCAGAATGACCCCACCAAATTCTGTGGAATTGACTTATTAAAATAATTTAAATATGTTTCTTTGCTTTTTTTCTTTTGCATGGGGAATGTCATTTAACTTCAGGATACAGATCTGAAGTGCAGTTGTTGTAAAAGGGCTGATGCATGTTTTGTTAGAGGCTGACCACTGGTTAGGAAGATGGAGGATCACAGATCGTCCTTTTCATTGACCACAGAATAGGGGTCCTGCTGGAGGAAATGACAAGGAAGAAAGTGGCTTTTTCTGGCTTTAAGTTATTCCCTCCAAATGCAACTATTGTGCATCAGTATTGGCAGGAGATGGCAGGCTGAGGCAATGCAGTCTCCTATGTCTTCAGATCATGGGAGAAAATGTGCAAAGTTCTCAGCAATCAGAAAGAATGCCAAGAAATGGTGCCTACAAGTATTATTATAAGAAATTCCTCTAGTATGTATTCCCCAAGCATTCAGTCCACATGTTACCACATTCCAATGCAGATTGCAAAGCACTGACTACAGCCTTCTCATCTTACACCCCCCCTCACTCTCATGTCAGGCAAGCTGCAGCTCCAACTTGGTGTCAGACAAAGGCCAAGATTTCTTTTCAGGCATATAATCATTACATGTTTTATAACCCATTCACTATGCTTCCTCCAACTCAGTACTTGTTCTTTTGTTTGAGATGGAATCCATCTTGAATTCAAATCATATGGCCTGGTTTGTACAGGAAGGCTGTCCATAATCTTTCTGAAAAAGTAGACAGAGGAACCAGACAACCTACATACGAACATATGAATTAGGAGCAAGAGTAGACCATTTGGCCCCTCAAGCCTGCTCCACCATTCAATAAGGTCATGGCTGATCTGATTGTAACCTCAGCTCCACATTCCTACCTACCCTCAATACCCTTTCACCCCCTTGTTTATCAATAATCTATTTAGCTCTGCCTTAAAAATATTCAAAGACTTTGCTTCCACTGCCATTTGAGGAAGAGAGTTCCAAAGACTCACGACCATCTGAGAGAAAAAAATTCCATTCATCTCTGTCTTAAATGAGCAACCCCTAATTTTTAAACAATGACCCTGTTATGACCTTTGCAGTTGGTAAAGCTGAGTTATTTAAAAATCCCAGAGGGGAAACTTTAAACAACTGTCATAACCTATAATTTTAAGTGTTCTGTTTGAGACGTGACTCTGAATTCAGGAATCAGACCACCAGTTCTCGAGGTTTTACATTAAACTAAATGAAAAGTTTAGTAATTTACAAAGGTTAAAATATATATACATATGGCTACAAATTACTACTATCGTAACTTTTAACAAATTCCCAAACTAATCTCCATTAAGGCAATAGCAACCCATAGACTTCACCAGACACCAGGCAAAGCATTCTCACTTTACAAATTCAAAATGAGGTTCTTTTCACCTTGGTTCCTGTGGAGACAGTTGGAGACTTACAGCTGCCTTTTGATCTCACATTGCCTCTGCTCCGCACACCCGAAAACTGCTGAAGTTATACCTACCACCAACCATTGAATGTAAATTCTCATTGTATCACCAACCAAAAGGATCAAAGGTTATGGGGAGAAGGCGGAAGAATGGGGTTGAGAAACTTATCAGCCATGATTGAATGGCGGAGCAGACTCAATGGGCCGAATGGCCTAATTTCTGCTCCTATGTCTTATGGTCTTATGGTCTTTGAACTAAACCTCTCTAACAATGAAACCCCTTTCATAGTACCAATTTTATTAGTAATATAAACATATGGCTTGGTATCTGCTAGATAGGTGTCAGTTTTCACCCCGCTTCTTGAATGCTCTATTCAAAAAATGCAAATGCCCGCTATCTCTCTCTTACACACCAAAACTAGTACAGATCAAAGCACCTAGACCAACTGACTTTAATCCAATTAATACACACCCACAGACTAAACCTCTATTTTAAAAGAAAAATATTTTCCAATAATATTATATACATTGATAGCTTCATGACAGACTGCTAGTTCTAGCTTCTCCTGCGAGAGGAAACATCCTTTCCAAATCCGCCCTGTCAAGACCCCTCAGGATCTTAAAGGTTTCATTCAAGTCACCTCTTACTCTTCTAAACTCCAGTTGATACAAGTCTGGACTGTCCAACCTTTCCTCATAGGACAACCCGCCCATTCCTGGTATTAGCCTATTAAACCTTCTCTGAACTGCTTCTAACACATTTACACCCTTCCTTAAATAAGGAGACTAATACTGTACACAGTACTCCAGATGTGGTCTCACCAGTGCCCTGCACAACTGAAGTAAAAGCTCCCTACTTTTGCTTTCAATTCTCCTTGCAATAAACAATAATATTCTATTAGCTTTCTTAATTACTTACTGAGGCAAAGGCTTTCCTAAATTGCAAAAAGGCCACTGAAGGAGTTGGAATTTTCAAGGCTGATTTTTGTTAAGTAATGGTATCAATGACATACAGATCAACCATGATCTGCAGGGTAATTGAATGACAGAACAAGTTCAAAGGGATGAATGGCATTGACCATGGATGTTTTCTCGGCTGTAAAGTAGGATGCAACTTGATCAAGCAATGTTTAACATGCCAGTTGTATGTTCCACTAGAATTTAGGGGCAAGCACATGCCTCATTTTCACTTTGGCTTATTATGGGGTTCTGAATTGATGTCAATATTTTTTATTTTATTCATTCACAGGACATGGGCTTCGCTTGGCTGGGCCAGCATTTATTGCCCATCCCTAGTTGCCCTTGAGAAGGTGGTGGTGAGCTGCCTTCTTGAACCGCTGCAGTCCATGTGCTGTAGGTACGTCCACAGTACTGTTGAAAGGGAGTTCCAGAATTTTGACCCAGCGACAGTGAAGGAATGGCAATATGTTTCCAAGTCAGGATGGTGAGTGACTTGGAGGGGAACTTCCAGATGGTGGTGTTCCCATCTTTCTGCTGCCCTTTTTCTTCTAGATGGTTGTGGTCGTGGGTTTGGAAGGTGCTGTCTAAGGAGCCTTGGTGAATTCCTGCAGTGCATCTTGTAGATGGTATACACTGCTGCTACTGTGCGTCGGTGGTGGAGGGAGTGAATGTTTGTGGATGTTGTGCCAATCAAGCCGGCTGCTTTGTCCTGGACGGTGTCAAACTTCTTGAGTGTTGTGGGAGCTGCACTCATCCAGCAAAGTGGGGTATATTCCATCACACTCCTGACTTGTGCCTTGTAGATGTGGACAGGCTTTGGGGAGTCAGGAGGTGGGTTATTCGTCACATGATTCCTAGCCTCTGACCTGCTCTTGTAGCTACAGTATTTATATGGCTAGTCCAGTTCAGTTTCTTAGCCAAACGCTTCCTTTTTACATACCTATAGAAGCTTTTACAGGCTGTTGACACTCAGCCTGTTTGGCTGCATTACGAGTGCACCTTTTTTGGTCATCAAATCCTGGACTTGAACCCAGACTATGTGAACCTACATATCGATAGCAACACCTTATCTATGCATATGTTTGAAGTTATGAGTTTAATTACGAACATGTTGCTGAAAAAAAGCATCCACATTTGCACCACATTGCTAAATCATGGCACACCGCCATTTTCTGAATCTGTATTCACTGAATTTATGAACTTGGCAATGTGCGCAGTTGAGTTTAGTTTTAATGATACCATGTGTGTCCAAATAGATGGCGTAGCCCATATGATTGCCTCTAGGTCCAGCGCTCGCTAACATTTTTTGTTGGTTTCCATGAGAAATGTGTTTTTGATGGAATAAGCCCTTGTCTCCTATCTCATGTGTTACGGGTAGGTTAAATTTAACCAGCCCTGATTACTCCTCTCACTACCTGCCCATAAACAGAAAGGTGTTTCTGATTTTCCCCCTTTAGAAGTGGTGGCATGTTTTCTCCAACCCTTCATTTTGGAGTGACCCAATCCTCTATTAATAACTCCGCAGCAAACTCGAGATAAGGTAAAATAAGAGGGTTGGTTTATTTTACATACACACAAAACGCAGGAAAGGGATTTTGCAATGTCCGCCCCTTTTCGCTCTTGTACAATAAAAGAAGGATAAGGGAAAGTAAGGAGTACAGGAAAAAACCACTATAAAAATAAGAGTTATGACTTCATGTGAGTCTGGAGTCCAGAATCAAAAGCCCAGTGGTGTATTCCTTCAGAGGTTACAGGCTGAAACTGTTGCAGGATGATCCGTCTTTCCAGAAGCGAGGACTTCCACAATAGAAAAAGGCAAGTAGAGAATAGAGAATAACTGGGGTGTCAAGGGGAATCTCTCACCCCCTCTAGGCTCCTATCTATTCTGCTTGCTCCTTCAAATACTTATGACACTGTGGATATTTGCATGATGAAAGCATTTTGGTAGGGTATTTTATAATCATCTGCAGCATTCTCTTCATCATATGGAATTCTTTATAGCTCATATGTGCTGCAGGTTTTTATTAGGTGGATACAAGTGACTACATTAGTACCATCATGAGGTTCTGCAGTTTTGAAAAATAACCACCTGGTCGAAGTGTTGTAATGTTTTAGTTGAGAAAATGACATGCCTGTTGCCCTAGCAACAGGACATCACTGCAGGAGTTCCTGATGATAGTGCCCTCAGCCCATCCATCTTCAGCTGCTTCATCAATTACCTTCCTTCCATCACAAGGTCGGAAGTGGGGATGTTCGCTGATGATTGCACAATGTTCAGCACCATTCATGACTCCTCAGATAGTGAAACAGTCCATGTCCAAATGCGGCAAGACCTGGACAACATCCAGGCTTGGGCTGACAAATGGCAAGTAACATTCGCGCCACACAAGTGCTAGCTTTATGACCACTGAAGTTGGTAAAGCGAAGTTATTTAATAATCCCAGAGGGAAACTTTAAACAATTGTCATAACCTATAATTTTAAGTGTTATATTTGAGATGTGACTGTAAATTCAGGACTCTGACCACCAGTTCTCGAGGCTTTACATTAAACTAATTGAAACATTTTACTAATTTACGCAGGTTAAAATGTATACACATGGCTACAAATTCCTACTATCATAGCTTTTAACAAATTCCCAAACTAATCTCCATTAAGGCATAAGCAACCCATAGACTTAACCAAACACCGGCAAAGCATTTCCACCTTACGAATTCAGAATGAGGTTCTTCTCGCTGCGGAGCCAGCTGGAGGCTTACAGCTGCCTTTTGATCTTACATTACCTCTGCACCCCACACCTGAAAACTGCTGAAGTTATACCTACCACCACTGATTGAATTCAAATTCTCATTGGGCAGGATTTTCCGCCCGTTGCGGGGGGAAGTTGAACGCACCTCTGGGCACGCCGCCATTTTACATGGGCGGGCCAATTAATGCCCGCTCAGCGTGACGTCCGCATGGAAGCACTGTGCACTTCCTGTGCAGGCGGGAATCCCTAAACCCAAGAGGGTTTAAGTTAAGTGCTGCCTCAGGGAGATCGGCTCTACAGTAAAAAATGTTAAAAATAGAAAAAAAAACCCTGACGTCCCCTCATATGACACTGTCACATGAGTTGGGACATGTCCATAACTTTTTAAAAAACTTTAATTACATTTTTTAAAACCTACATGAAGCATGAGGTTTCATGCTTTTTCTGAAGCCCACTGGGGCTCCGGGCTTGCCCGCCAACCTAAAGGTTGAATGGGCAGGTCCATTAATTAGTTCATTGACAGGTTGGCGGGTGCACAGCTGATTTTGCTGAGCCCCCGCCTACCTGGAAATTTAAATGGGGCGTGGTGACGTCGGGAGTTCTGCCCGACGTCACCGCGCGTCATTTTATGCGTCGGCAAGCGGGCCCCGGGCCCTGCCCCCCGGCTCGCCGACCGGAAAATCCTGCCCATTAGCTCACCAATCTCTTTGAACTTTACCTTTTAACAATGAAACCCCATTCATTGTACCAATTTTATTAGTAACATAAACATATTGCTTCGCAGCTGCTAGAAAGGCATCAAGTTTTCACCCCCCTTGAATGCTCTGTTCAAAAAATGCAAATACACTCTACCTCTCTGTTTACATCTCAAACTAGTACATATCAAAGCACCCAAAACAAAAACAGAATTACCTGGAAAAACTCAGCAGGTCTGGCAGCATCGGCGGAGAAGAAATCAGTTAACGTTTTGAGCCTTCATGGCCCTTCGGCAGAACTGAAGCATAGTTAGGAGAAGGGAGAAATATAAACTGGTTTAAGGTGGCGGGGGGGGGGAAGAGAGACGTTGAGGGTGTGGTGATTGTGGAGATAAGCAGTGATAGGAGCAGATAATCAAAAGATGTCACAGACAAAAGGGTCAAAGAGGTGTTGAAGGTGGTGATATTTGTCTAAGAAAAGTGCTAATTAAGAATGGAAGACAGGATACTCAAAGTACAGCTCTAGTGGGGGTGGGGTGGACAGACTAACAAGGTTTTAGTTTTAGATTTAAAAATAATGGAAATAGGTGGGGAAAGAAGAATCTATATAAATTATTGAAAAAAAAAAGGGGGGGGGGGAGAAACGGGGTGGGGATGGGGGGAGGGGGAGTTTAAGATCTAAAGTTGTTGAATTCAATATTCAGCCCGGAAGGCTGTAAAGTGCCTAGTCGGAAGATGAGGTGCTGTTCCTCCAGTTTGCGTTGGGCTTCACTGGAACAATGCAGCGAGCCAAGGACAGACATGTGGGCAAGAGAACAGGGTGGAGTGTTAAAATGGCAAGCGACAGGGAGATTTGGGCCTTTCTTGCGGACAGACCGCAGGTGTTCCGCAAAACGGTCGCCCAGTTTGCGTTTGGTCTCTCCAATGTAGAGGAGACCGCATTGGGAGCAACGAATGCAGTAGACTAAGTTAGGGGAAATGCAAGTGAAATGCTGCTTCACTTGAAAGGAGTGTTTGGGCCCTTGGACGATGAGGAGAGAGGAAGTGAAGGGGCAGGTGTTGCATCTTCTGCGTGCCATAAGTGGGGGTTGAGGAGTAGGGGGTGATGGAGGAGTGGACCAGGGTGTCCCGGAGGGAACGATCCCTACAGAATGCCGTCAGTGGGGGTGAAGGAAAGATGTGTTTGGTGGTGGCATCATGCTGGAGTTGGCGGAAATGGCGGAGGATGATCCTTTGAATGCGGAGGCTGGTGGGGTGATAAGTGAGGACAAGGGGGACCCTATCATGTTTCTGGGAAGGAGGAGAAGGCGTGAGGGAGGATGCGCGGGATATGGGCCGGACACGGTTGAGGGCCCTGTCAACGACCGTGGATGGAAAACCTCGGTTAAGGAGGAAGGAGGACATGTCAGAGGAGCTGTTTTTGAAGGTAGTGTCATCAGAACAGATGTGACGGAGGCGAAGGAACTGAGAGAATGGGATGGAGTCTTTACAAGAAGCGGGGTGTGAGGAGCTGTAGTCGAGGTAGCTGTGGGAGTCGGTAGGCTTGTAATGGATATTGGTGGACAGTCTATCATCATAAATTGAGACAGAGAGGTCAAGGAAGGGAAGAGAAGTGTCAGAGATGGACCATGTGAAAATGATGGAGGGGTGGAGATTGGAAGCAAAATTAATAAATTTTTCCAGGTCCCGACGAGAGCATGAAGCAGCACCGAAGTAATCATCGATGTACCGGAGAAAGAGGTTCTTTTAGCTTTTTGTTTTTATCAAAGCACCCAGACTAGCTGACTTTAATCCAATTAAGACACACCTGCAGACCAAACCTCTATTTTAAAAGAAAAATATTTTCCCAAATATTACATGTATTAATCGCTTCATGACATCGCCCTCCTTATCAGAAAATGAACTGTCATAATTCTAAAAGACGGCTTCATTTTAATAACCCATCTTACACTATCTCCCATAGTTATTACACTATTACATTACCAGTTGCATGCATTAACATGACAATATATACACAAAGTCCTTGGTATCAACAGAAATCACTCCAGTTCAGTTTCCAGGTTTTTTTTAAATGTCCCAATTTCATTTAAACTTCAAACTCTTGATAATGCATCTACAAACAGACTTTCTCTTCCAGCAATATGTACAATACGTAGATTAAATGGTTGTAATAATAGACTCCATCTGAAAAGCTTTGCACTTTTGTCATGAAATTGGTCCAAAAACTTCAAAGGATTATGGTCTGTATAAACAATTGTTTCTGATGAATTATTTGCAACATAAATTTCAAAATGCTGCAGTGCTAATACCAAACTCAAAGTCTATTTTTCGATTGTTGAATATCTTCTCTGTTTTACGTTCAGCTTCCGTGAAAAATACCCTATCGGTTTTTCAATTCCAGCATCATCTTCTTGTAACAGTACAGCCCCGATGCCTATATCGCTTGCGTCAAAGGCCAACTTGAATTGCTTGGCGTAATTAGATACTGCCAACACTGGTGTCGTAGTTAAAACAGTTTTCAAACTATCGAATGACTTCTGACACTCCAGTGTCCATTGAAACTTCTTGTTTTATTTTAATAGTTGAGTCAGTGGAGCAACCACTTGGCTAAAGTTTGGTACAAATTTCCGGTAAAACCCATTCATGCCCAGAAATCTCAAAATTTCTCGTTTTGTTGTAGGCACTGGGAAATCCATGACAGCCTTGACTTTCGCATCTCTTGGAGCCACCTTACCATGACCAATGGTATGGCCCAGATACGTAACTTGCGCTTTTGCAAATTCACTTTTAGCCAAGTTCGTCACCAAATTATCTTCTTGTAGTTGAGTAAATAATTCTTCCAGATGCTGTAAATGCTCCTCCCACATCTGACTGAAAACAATTAGATCATCAATATTAACCGCACAATTGCTTAGACCCACAATTACTTTGTTTGTCAGTCTTTGAAATGTCACAGGTGCATTCTTCATACCAAATGGCATAACTCTAAACTGATATAGTCCACTTGGCATTATGATAGCTGATATCTCCTTTGTTCTCTCCGACAATGGTACCTGCCAATATCCTTTTAGCAAGTCGATCTTTGCGATAAATTTTGATTGTCCCACTTTTTCATTGCAATCCTCCAATCGTGATATGGGACATGAATCTGCTTTTGTCACCGCATTCACCTTTCGATAGTCCACACACAGTCTTTGTGTTCCATTCGGTTTCGGTACCAGTACAATGGGCAAACTCCAGTTACTGCAACTAGACTCAATTATATCATTTTGAAGCATGAAATCAATTTCTTTTTGTACTTGTGATCACTTTGCTGGATTTAATCTTTGAGCTTTTTGCCTCACTGAAAATAATATTTTTATACATACATCATGTAAAGCTAAATGTGTCTTTCCCAATTTATTTCCACAAATAGGCTTGTGTGACTGCAATACCTTTTCCAAATCACTTTGACACTTGCTTGGAAGGTAACTCAATATTTCATTTAAATTTTCAAGTACCCCTTATTATCCAATTTGATTAGAGGAAAATCAATTTCAGAGTCCTGCACTTCTACCTCTTTCTCATCATCCACCATCACTAACACCTCTTTTTGTTCCTCTTCCCTGTCAAAGTACTTTTTAAGCATATTTACATGACACACCCTCTGCTTCTCTTTTCTTTCTGGAGTATTTATTAAATAATTTACTTCACTCAATTCCTTTTCAATCCTGTAAGGCCCACTAAATCTTACATTTAATGAATCCCCTAGTACTGGTAACAAAACTAGCACTTTCTCTCCAGAAACAAAAGTGCGCATTTTAGCCTTCTTATCTGCTTTTACTTTCATCACTTGTTATGATATCTTTAAATGTTCCCTAGCCAATTCACATGCTCTGTTCAATCTTTCCAAAGCTCCTTGTGACTCCAGATGATAAGCTGTTGACTTAAACTGTTTCATCCCCAAACTGTTCATTACCTCCCTAAACAGCTGCAACATGAAATTTGACCCCTGATCAGATTGTATTTCCTTAGGTAAACCATATCTTGTGAAAACTTTAATTAACTCCTTCACAATCTTCTTAGTTGTAATATTTCTTCAAGGTATCACTTCAGGAAACCTAGTAGACATATACATTATTGTTAATAAATACTGATTTCCACTTTTAGCCTTAAGGAGGAGTCCTACACAATCAATCATGACCCTGGTAAAAGTTCTTCAAATGCTGGTATTGGTATTAAAGGTGCAGGCTTATTCACTGCTTGTGATTTTCCTGTTACTTGACACATATGACAGGTTCTGCAGAATTTGACTACATCCCTATGCAATCCTGGCCGAAAAATATACCTCTGTATCTTTTCCGGTGTTTTCCTAATTCCTAAATGTCCCCCCATTGGAATTTCATGAACTATCCTCAGAATCTCATTTCTATAACCTAATGGGATAACAATCTTAAGCACCTCCCTCCAGCTTTCATTTGCTGAGACATGATCCGACTTCCTCATTAATATATTCCCTCGAAGATAATAACATACTGGAATACATTTTGTTTTGGTTTCTGAATAAGCTCTCTGATATAACTGTTTTAATTGCAAATCACTTTTCAGTAACTCCATTAACCTCTTTGAGTTAAACACTTCAACTGAACTGTCCTGCATTCCTTCCTCCTGAACAATATTATCAAATACAGTGCCAGCTAATTCAATTTCGACACCTTCTTCTTGTCTTTGAATTGCCTGCTTATCTTGTTTACCTGTTCTTCCCGATGGGCCTTTGATCTTGTTATAACACAATCAGGAAACAATCCAGGATATTCCTTCTGTAGCACTTCTGTTGAAAACACTTCTACAGGCTGCTCAACTACCACAGGAATCACCCACATTTGCGATCTAGCTATATCATTACCCAGAATAAATTGAACCCCTGCAGTGGGCAATATTTCCACCACTCCAACTATATCCTCACCCGTGTTCCATCTGCTCTTTAAATTTACCTTCCACAATGGAATAGATTTAACATCTCCATGAACCCCTCTTATTATTACCTTCTCCTGCAACACTCCCTCTGAACAACAAATATCACTATCCCACAACATTAAGGATTGACTAGCCCGTGTCTTTTAAAATTTTAACACCTTTACCTACTCCACCCTGTACACATGGAAAGACTTTCCCTTGACATACAAAGTCTTTAAACATTTCTGCAACCTGCTCCTCAGAATTGTCTTGAGTAAACTGTGAACGCATTCCACTTCTTTACCTTTCACTGTTCACTGATTCTCCCTGTTTCACCTATACATAAACCACTGGTTTCTCCTGTGCCTGAATCTCAGAACCCACTGTACATTTACTTCTAGAGCTTTTCTGTATCCCAATAATTCCTACAGATTTTTCCTGCAACCTCCAACACACTGACTTTGTGTGCTGCACTTTATTACAATGGAAACACCTCAATTTTCGAAAGTCACTTCTACCTTCAGCACCTTCCTTTTTGCCCTGAGAAAAAAACTTCCTGGGAACTTCCAGCTGCTCCTTCTCTTCCCTCACTACCTGCCTTCCTTTCACCTTCCCACTTTTTATCCTTTTCCAATTTGAAAGGGTGATGAAAAAAATGTTTAGCTCTATGAACTAACTCATAATCATCAGCTATCTCTGCTGCTTGTCTTACAGAATCAACCCTCTGTTCCTCCACATGAGTTCTCACTACTTAAATCTATTAAATCTTTAAATTCTTCCAAAAGAATGACTTCCCTAAGAGCTGCATATGTTGTCTCTATTTTTAACGCCCGTATCCAATGGTCAAAATTACTTTGCTTTACTCTTTGAAACTCAATATTAGTTTGCCCAGGCTTTTTCTCATATTCCTAAATTCCTGCTTGTATGCTTCAGGAACCAACTCATATGCACTCAACGTAGCTTTATTCACCACTTCATAATTCACCGACATTTCTTCTGAAAGCGAAGCATACACCTCAAGCCCCCTACCTAATAACACCTCAAGCCCCCTACCTAATAACTTAGATTGTAATAATAATGTCCAGTTTTCCTGTGGCTATTTCATCTGTTTAACTAGCTTCTCAAAAGAAATAAAGAATGCTTCAATATTTGTTTCCTCAAACTTTGGAAGAGCTTGTACAAATTTAAACATATCCCCACTGGGTTTTACTCTGGAGACAAATCCTTCCTCACCTACTGACATCTCTTTTCTAACTGCCAACATTTCTGGTTGGAATTCCCTCTCTCTTTCTTTTTCTCTTTCCTTCTCTATCTTCACAATTTCTAACTCCCTTTTAATTTCTCTGTTATTTGCTTCAAATTCAGTCCCTTTGCTTGTTCATACTCTAGCGTCTTCATTTGTAACTGAAGTCTCACTACCTCCAGCTGTGACTTACTTGTGTCAGGTTTCGCTTCCAACTGTAGATGCTGTGCTATACTTTTAACTGTATCAGATTTCCTGGCTCCCACAGGTAACCCCAATTGTAACTTATTCGCCAACTCTGTTAACTTACTTTTGGTTATTTTCTCCAACCACTCACAGTTATCTCTTCTGCTCCCAGACAAGACTTTGCAATTGCCAAAGCCATTTTGCAGTCTCACCACTTCTAAAATATCTCACCAGCCCCTGGATTCAAAGAACCTCTCGTACTCATAAGCTTAAGATTCACCAATTCCTAACCAATTAAGGAATTAGAAATATAATTTATCCTGGAACAGCCCCCAATTGTTATGACCGATGCATAACATCAGTTTAGAAAGGAAGGTGAAAGGAAGGCAGGTAGTGAGGAAAGAGAAGGAGCAGCTGGAAGTTCCCAGGAAGTTTTTTTGTCAGGGCAAAAAGAAAGGTGCTGAAGGTAGAAGTGACTTTCGAAAATTGAGGTGTTTCCATTGTAATAAAGTTTCTAAAGCGGAGTTATTTAAAAATCCCAGAGGGAAACTTTAAACAACTGTCATAACCTATCATTTTAAGTGTTATGTTTGAGATACAATTCTAAATTCAGGAACCAGACCACCAGTTCTCGAGGCTATACGTTAAACTAATTGAAATATTTTATTAATTTATGCAGGTTAAAATATATACACATGGCTACAAATTACTGCTATCATAGCTTTTAACAAATTCCCAAACTATTTCCATTAAGGCAACAGCAACCCATAGACTTAATCAAATACCAGGCAAAGCATTTCCACCGTACAAATTCAGAATGAGATTCTTTTCGCTGTGGAGCCAGTTGGAGGCTCACAGCTGCCTTTTGATCTTACATTGCCTCTGCTCTGCACACCCGAAAACTGTTGAAGTTATACCTACCACCACTGATTGAATTCAAATTCTCATTGTCTTACCAGTCCCTTTGAACTCCACCTTCTAACAATGAAACCCCATTCATTGTACCAATTTTATTAGTAATATAAACATATTGCTTGGTAGCTGCTAGAAAGGTGTCAAGTTTCCACCCCCCTTCTTGAATGCTCAATTCAAAAAATGTAAATACACTCTGCCTCTCTGTTTACATCTATAACTAATACTTATTAAAGTACCCAGACTAGCTGACTTTAATCCAATTAAGACACACCCACAGATTAAACCTCTATTTTAAAAGAAAAATATTTTCCAAAATATTATATGCATTAATAGCTTCATGACAGCTAGGCAATGACCATCTCCAACAAGAGCGAATCCAACCATCACCCCTTGATGTTCAATAGCATTACCTTCACTGAATCCCCCAGAATCAACATCCTGGAGGTTACCATTGACGAGAAACTGAACCGGATTAACCATATAAATACTGTAGCTGCAAGAGCAGGTCAGAGACGAGGGGCTGAACCTTCTGGCTGGCGTGCGGGTGGCAGAGCCCACACGCCAGCACTGAAAATGTCGCACGCTGATGTCGCACGAGCGTCCTGACATCAGTGCGCGGCATAGTGATAGTTAGGTTGGTGGGCGCACCATGCAGTACGACGTGCGCCCGCCATTAATTAAAGGCCTCATTAAGGCCATTAACTTACCAATTGACCAGAATTTTGAGGGGCCCGTGCGAACTTTGGTTCAGCGCATGGGCCCAACGAGCAGGCAGGTAAGTGATTTTTTTACAAACCTCATCCAGTTGGGGGTGAGGTTTGATATCGGAATTAAAAATGTGTAATAAAGTTTTTGTGTATTTCATTAACATGTCCCATCCCATGTGACATTTTCACATGAAGGGGACATGTTAATGATTTTTTTATTTTTCTATTTTTCATGTTTCACTGCCTTTCAGTGATCTCCCTGAGGCAAAGTGCTGCCTCAGGGAGATGTGTGCTCTTTTGTACACATGCACGAAAGAGCGCACTGTTGTAGTTGGGGAAACCCCCCCAGCCCGCACAGGAAGCACATAGCGCTTCCCGTCAGGCGGCCCGCTGGGCAGGCCTTAATTGGCCAGCCCACATAAAATGGCGGCGGGGCCCGTTTCGGTGGCAGCGATCGGCTGCCCGCCCGCCACCGAGTCTGTCGGGCCCACCCGCCCATCAAGGGCAAAATTCTGCCCTAGGAATTATGCGATGAGTAACTCACCTCCTGACTCCCCAAAGCCTGTCCACCATCTACAAGGCACAAGTCAGGAGTGTGATGGAATACTCCCCACTTGTCTGGATGAGTGCAGCTCCCACAACACTCAAGAAGCTTGAACCGCCCAGGACAAAGCAGCTCACTTGATTGGCACCACATCCACAAACATTCACCCCCTCCACCACCGACGCACAGTGGCAGCTGTGTGCACCATCTACAAGATGCACTGCAGGAATTCACCAAGGCTCCTTAGCACCTTCCAAATCCGTGACCACTACCACCTAGAAGGACAACGGCAGCAGATAGATGGGAACACCACCACCTGGAAGTTCCCCTCCAAGTCACTCACCATCCTGACTTGGAAATATATCGCCGTTCCTTCACTGTCGCTGGGTCAAAATCCTGGAACGCCCTTCCTAACAGCACTGTGGGTGTACCTACACCACATGGACTGCAGTGGTTCAAGAAGGTAGCTCACTACCACCTTCTCAAGGGCAGTTAGGGATGGGCAATAAATGGTGGCCCAGCCAGAGAAGCCCACGTCCCATGAATGAATTTTTAAAAATGACGTCAGTGACCCGCTTGAAACACCACTGTATTGACCGCTCTTCCAAAGGTTACCAGTAGAGCTTTTCCAACACTGTCGTTGCATAAAAGTTCTTCATGATAGTGTTTTTGACCCCATTAGGTAGCCTTGTCCCAGTCCATTTAAATATTGAGGAAGGCTGGCAGACAGCGAAATCAGCTGTCCACCCGCTGACCTGTCAATGGCCAATTAAGGCCATTGACAAGCTAATTAAGATCATTAAAGACCCTGCCTGTCCAACCTTAAGGTTGGCAGGCAGGCCAGGAGCCCCAGTGGGCTCCTGATAATAAATGAAACTTTATCCACTGACATGAGGTTTCATGTCTGTTTTTAAAAAGTTTCATAAAGTTTATGTCCTTTTTATTAACATGTCCCATCTCGTGTGACATTGTCACATGAGGGGGACATATTAATAATTTTTATATTTTTCTATTTTTAATGTTTTTTACACTGTCAGTGATCTCCCTGAGACACCACTTGGTGTCTGGATCAAACATCTTGGCATCTTAAGTATTTCAAAACGTTTTCAGTGAATGAGGAGCTGTTCAGCTGAAGATCAAAATAATTTTGTCATGGAACCCATTGTAATTATTAGCATAATTCTCATGAGGGTAATTAGGTTAGTGTATACTTGGAGCACAGCCTCAAAAATTTGAATAACGTTTTGCTCCGCAGAATTGGGAGTTGAGCACCAAGTGCACTTGGGACTACTTGCTTCTTTCTGTGGACTTCATGCAGGTCTGTTTTCCAATTGCAATGTTGGAAGATGGTTCTAGGATTCCAGATTTCCACCAGGAACCACATTCTATCATTCTATCCAATCTATAATTAGAACCAATGGAGTTTTGTTGTGTCCTGAATAAATTGAGTTCCATTTTGGTTATGAGATTTTCTGGGATCTTTTCCGATGTGTTAGACCATAAGACCATATGACATAGGAGCAGAAATTAGGCCATTCGGCCCATCGAGTCTGCTCCGCCATTCAATCATGGCTGATAAGTTTCTCAACCCCATTCTCCTGCCTTCTCCCCGTAACCTTTGATCCCTTTACCAATCAAGAACCTATCTATCTCGGTCTTAAATACACTCAATGATCTGGCCTCCACAGCCTTCTGTGGCAATGAATTCAATAGATTCACCACTCTCTGGCTAAAGAAGTTTTTCCTCATCTCTGTTCTAAAAGGTCTTCCCTTTACTCTGAGGCTGTGCCCTCGGGTCCTAGTCTCTCCTACTAATGGAAACATCTTCCCCATGTCCACTCTATCCAGGCCTCTCAGTATTCTGTAAGTTTCAATCAGATCCCCTCATATCATTCTAAACTCCATCGAGTATAGACCCAGAGTCCTCAAACGTTCCTCATATGTTAAGCCTTTCATTCCTGGGATCATTCTCGTGTACCTCCTCTGGACCCTCTCCAGGGCCAGCACATCCTTCCTGAGATATGGGGCCCAAAATTGCTCACAATATTCTAAATGTGGTCTGACCAGAGCCTTATAAAGCCTCAGCAGCACATCCCTGCTTTTATATTCTAGTCCTCTCAAAATAAATGCCATTGCATTTGCCTTCCTAACTACCGACTCAACCTGCAAGTTAATCTTAAGAGAATCCTGGACTAGGACTCCTTCTGCAGCCTCCCCGCCTCCTCAATACTACCTGTCCCTCCACCTATCTTTGTATCATCTGCAAACTTAGCCAGGATGCCCTCAGTTCCTTCATCTAGATCATTAATGTATAAAGTGAAAAGTTGTGGTCCCAACACTGACCCCTGCGGAACTCCACTAGTCACCGGCCGCCATCCTGAGAAGGACCCCTTATCCCCACTCTCTGCCTCCTGCCAGAGTGCCAATCTTCTATCCATGCTGACTTTGCTCTATTTTACCATGCACTTCCAAGTATTCTGAAATCTCATCCTTAATAATGGACTCTAAAATCTTACCAACGACCGAGGTCAGGCTAATCGGCCTGTAATTTCCCGTCTTTTGCCTCACTCCCTTCTTAAACAGGGTGGTTACATTAGTGATTTTTCAGTCCTCTGGGACCCTGCCTGACTTCACTGTTGGGGATTTTTTTTTTGTAAAAATTGCAAATCAATGACCGTGTCTGTGATTTGTAAAGGAATGTTGTATCCTATATTCAGGGCATGAATTTACAATCAATAAATCATTTTCATCCTGGAGTTTTTGAGGATCACATTCCTCAATTCAACCTATTTTCTTAACGAGGACCACAAAGCAGTGTCTTGGATGAGTTAATTCATGAATTTCAACCACAGTATCAATTCTTATCATCCATCTTTATATTAAAATAAATTTTTTTTAATAGATAAATCCTTCCTCTATTTTATAAGTAAAAATTGGAAATATACAACTGTTTAACCAGGAATGAGAAACAGATTAAAGTTTTGGACTTGAAGCTTTACCTAGAACCTGAACCACACTAAATATTGTTTTTTAAATTCCTTTCCAGGTGCTGTCTGCCTTGCTGTGCCATTCCAGTAATTTATGGTTTTATCTCTGTGATTCTACTTTGTCTCTGTCTTCACTAAGGAGAGGGATGTGAAATATTAGATACGATAAGCATAATGAGAGAGGAAGTACTGGAGAGACTGGCATCCTTGAAGGGCTGAATGGATTGTATCCCAGGTGGTTAAAGGAAACCAGGGAGGAGAAAGCAGATGCTCTGAGGATCATTTTCCAAGCCTCACTAGATACAGGCGAGGTACCAGAGGATTGAAGGTCTGAGAATGATGTACCAATATTTAAAAAAGGTGCAAGGGATAGGCCAGAAAATTCTAGGCCAGTCAGTCTGACTTTGGTGGTGGGCAAATTATTGGGATCAATTCTGAGAGACAGGATAAACTGTCACATAGGCAGGCATGGTTTGATCAAGGATAGTCAGCAGGGTTTTGTTAGGAAGATTGTGTCCTCCTAACTTAATAGAAATTTTTGTGTAAATAACAAGGAGAACTGATGAGGGTAGTGGAGTGGATGTTGTCTACATGGATTTCGGTAAGGCATTTGACAAGGTCCCACATGGCAGACTGGTCAGAAAAGTGAGATCCTATGGGATACAGGGGAAGGTTGCAAGTTGGATCCAAAATTGTTTCAATGACAAGAAACAAAGGGCAATGGTCGATGGATGTTTTTGCGAATAGAAAGCAGTTTCCAGTGGCATTCCACAGGGCTCAGTGCTGGGGCCCTTGCTGTTTGTTGTATATGTTAATGATTTGGACTTAAATGTGGGAGGCATGATTGGGAAATTTGCAGATGACGCGTAAATTGGCCGTGTAGTTGAGAGTGCAGAGGATAGTTGTTGTCTCCAGAAAGATATGTCAGGGAGATATAATAATTTTCATAATGTTATTGGAATTTATTGTAAAGTAGAGTAATGGTGGGGTCTGTGTCTATTTGTGTCTATGTGTGGGACTTAATTGAATTAAAGGCAACTGGTCTGAAGGCTTTGGTGTAATAGATGATAAGCTAGGTTTGAAATGTTAGGTAGTAAACATGGGGGAAGTTTTAGAATGTAAGGTAAAGGGAACATTTGCATTTTAAAATAAATCAGACATTTGAATTCAAAAAAGGGATGAAATATTACATCTAGCCAGGAGAAGTTAAGACATAGTGAAACAATAGGAATTTGCATTCAAAGGGGAAAATATGTATAAAGGAGTGAAGGTTGTGTGTAAGGGCAGGAATTCTAAGATCTAAAACAAGTGTGAAAAGCCTCCAGTATCTAAGCCTCAAGCTGCAGTCTACAAGGAACTGAAGCTAAGAAAAGCTCACTTTGAATTTGACTGTTCTGGGTATTGTATGTGTTACTTTGCCTGGGTCTTTTAAAATCTATGGACAGAGGGGGGTAGGTGCAAATCTGATCGGCATCCCTAATTGGGTCTGTGCCACCATTTTACGTGGGCAGGCCAATTAAGGCCCACCCAGCGTGACGCACACCCGGAAGCACTGCGCGCCCGCTGAACTGACAATCTAAATGACGCACAGTGACGATGGGATGCATACCCGACGTCACCATGCATCATCTTATGCATTGGCGAGCGGGCCCCGCTCCCGCTCGCCAACCCGAAAATTCCTCTCCATGTGTCTCAGTGTTGCCTTAACGGAGGTTTAGATTAATTAGGGGATTTAGAAGCTTTCATAGTAGTAATTTGTAGATCTATGTATGTGCTTAAAAACATTTCTTCTATTAATAAAGGTTTAATTTAGTTTTGTAAGAAACCTCGTCTGGGATATATTTGAAATTCCTTGACTGGTTTGGGGTTGGTGAATCATAAACTCATGAGTACGAGAAGCACTTTGATTCAGAAGTTGGTGTGGGGGATTTTAAATGCTGAGACTGCAATATGTCTTTAGTTGTTGCTAAGACTTGTCTGGGAGTTGAAGTTATAATGTTGGCTGCTTTACAAAAGGTAAATAAAGTTAAGTTAATGGAATTAGTGGTTATGTTACAATTAGGATTACCTGGGTGGGGTGGGGGGGGGCAAGGAAATCAGATATAATTGAAGGTATAGCACAGCATTTAAAGTTGAAAGTGACACCTGAAACTAGTGAGTTACAGCTGGAGGTAGTGAGACTTCGGTTAGAAATGAAGAAGCTTGAACTCTTGAACAAGCAATGGAAATAAAAAAATTGGAACTAGAGGCAGCAGAAATAGAAAAGGCGGAAAAAGAAAGGGCATTTCAAAGGGAGCAAACGGAAAGGCCGGAGAAAGAAAGGAAGCTGGAACTGGAATTCCAGACAAGTGAGAAGGATAAAGAAAGAGAAGCAAGGGAAAGAGAGAAGGAACAAGAAAGAGAATACCAGCTTAAAAGGCTAGAAGTTAAAAAAGAGAACTCAGATTCTGAGGAAAGTTCTGATGATGAAAAAACCTTTAATCTGAAACCCAGTGGGGTGATATTTAAATTTGTACAGGCTCTTCCAAAGTTTGAGGAAAGAGATGTTGAAGCATTCTTTATTTCATTTGAGAAGATAGCTAAACAGATGAAATGGCCACAAGAAAACTGGACATTGCTGTTGCAATCCAGGTTAGTAGGTAGAGCACATGCTGTTTATGCTTCACTGTCAAAAGAAATGTCAGTGAACTATGATGTGGTAAAAAAAGTCTATTTTGAGTGCATATGAGTTGGTTCCTGAGGCATACAGGCAGAAATTTAGGAATATGAGAAAACAGCCTGGGCAACTTATATTGAGTTTGAAAGAGTAAAGCAAAGTAATTTTGACTGGTGGATATGGGCCTTAAAGATAGACATGACAAATTGAGCTCTTACAGAGGCAATTCTTTTGGAAGAATTTAAAGATTCAATTCCTTCGGTAGTGAGAACTCATGTGGAGGAACAGAGGGTTCAAACGGTACGACAAGCAGCAGAGATAGCTGATGATTATGAGTTGGTTCATAGAGCTAAACATTTTTTTTGTCACCCTTTTTAATCAGAGAAGGATAGAAAGTGGGAAGGTGAAAGGAAGTTGGGAAGTTAGGGGAGAGAAGGAGTAGCTGGAAATTCCCAGGAAGTATTTTTTTCAAAATAAAAAAGGAAGGTGCTGAGGGTAGAAGTGACACTCGAAAATTGAGGTGTTTTCATTGTAATAATGTTGGACGCATGAAACCAGTGTATTGAAAATTGCAGGGAAAATCTGTTGGAATTATAGGAATTATAGAGAAGCACTGGAAGTAAAAGTACTGTGGGTTCTGAGATCCAGGTGCAGGTAAAACCAATGGTTTGTGTACAGGTAAAACAGGAAGGATCGGTAAAGAAGTGGGAATGCGTTCACAGTTTACCCAAGAGAATTCTGAGGAGCAAGTTGCAGAAATGTTTACAGATTTTTTGTGTAAAGGGAAAGTCTTTCCATGGGCAGGATTTTCCCGTTGGCAAGCGGGCCCTGCCCCCCACTCGCCGACATGTAAAACGACGGGCGATGACGTCGGGTGGAACTCTCGATGTCACTGCGCCCCATTTAAATTTTCAGGTAGGCGGGAGCGCAGCAAAATCAGCTGTGCTCTCGCCGACCTGTCAATGGCCAATTGAAGCTATTGACAGAGTCATTGAACTAATTAATGGACCTGCCCATCCAACCTTAACTTTTCTATGGTTTCTAATGTAAGACTTGAAGTAAACTAAAGTAACTCTGTATCCATGGGATGAAGACTTTGGTGGAGGTGTAGTAGTAGTAGGGTCTGGTATAAACAACTTTAATATGGGACTGAGTACAGTACCACCCATACAGTGATGTAAGAAGGCACATGACCCAGAGCCAGGATCAGTTTAGAGATGGAAAGAGATGGGTAAAGACCTAGATTGGAGTCACCTCATACCTACACCATTTATGTGTGTATGTACATAGTTATGAGTTGTATAAAGACTTGCTGTTAATACACTCAAGACTACAAGGCTACTTCATGGTGTCTGAAGCAGGATTCTTCACCGGATATGTTCTTTCTACAAAGCAGGACAAATGCAAACCGGCTAATTATGACCTCATCGGTCTACTCTCAATCATCAGAAAAGTGATGGAAGGTGCCGTCATAACCAAGCAGCACTTAGTCAGCAATAGCTGCTCACCAACGCTCAGTTTGGGTTCTTCCAGGGCCACTCAGCTCCAGAACTCATTATTGCCTTGGTTCAAACATGTACAAAAGAGCTGAATTCAAGAGGTGAAGTGAGAGTAAATGCCCTTGACATAAGGCAGCATTTGATCTGTAGCAGGTTTTTAAAAATTCATTTATGGGATGTGGGTGTCGCTGGCTAGGCCAGCATTTATTGCCCATCCCTAATTGCCCTTGAGAAGGTGGTGGTGAGTTGCCTTCTTGAACTGCTGCAGTCCATATGGTGTAGGTACACCCACAGTGCTGTTAGGGAGTGAGTTCCAGGATTTTGACCAGGTGACAATGAATGAACAGCGATACATTTCCAGGTCGGGGTGGTGAGTGGCTTGGAGGGGAACTTCCAGGTGGTGGTGTTTCCATGTATCTGCTGCCCTTGTCCTTCTAGATGGTAGAGGTCGTGGGTTGGAAGGTGCTGCCTAAGGAGTGTTGGTGAGTTTCTGCAGGGCATCTTGTAGATGGTTCAAACTGCTGCCACTGTTCATCGGTGGTGGAGGGAGTGAATGTTTGTGGATGTGGTGCCAATCAAACGGGCTGCTTTGTCCTGGATGCTGTCAAGCTTCTTGAATGTTGTTGGAGCTGCGATCATCTGGGCAAGTGGAGAGCATTTCATCACACTACTGACTTCTACCTGTTGGAGATGGGGAGTCAGGAGGTTTTTTTTTGTATTCATTCATGGGATGTGGGCTTTGCTGGCTGGGCCAGCATTTATTGCCCATCCCTAGTTGCCCTTGAGAAGGTGGTGGTGAGCTGCCTTCTTGAACCACTGCAGTCTATGTGGTGTAGGTACACCCACAGTGCTGTGTGGAAGAGTGTTCCAGGATTTTGACCCAGCGACAGTGAAGGAATGGTGATATATTTCCAAATCAGGATGGTGAGTGACTTGGAGGGTAACTTCCAGGTGGTGGTGTTCCCACCTATCTGCTGCCCTTGTCCTTTTACATGGTAGTGGTCGTGGGTTTGGAAGGTGCTGTTGAAGGAGCCTTGGTGAATTCCTGGAGTGCATCTTGTAGATGGTACACACTGCTGCTGCTGTGCGTTGGTGGTGGAGGGAGTGAATGTTTGTGGATGTGGCACCAATCAAGCAGGCTGCTTTGTCCTGGACCGTGTCAAGCTTCTTGAGTTACTCGCTGCAGGACCCCTAGCCTCTGACCTGTTCTTGTAGCCACAGAATTTATATGGCTAGTCCAGCTCAATTTCTGGTCAATGGTAACCCCCAGGATGTTGATAGTGGGGAATTCAGTGTTGATAATGCCATTGAATGTTAAGGGGAAATGGTTAAATGCTCTCTTGTTGGAGATGGTCATTGTTTGGCTCTTGTGTGGCACAAATGTTCCTTGCCACTTGTCAGCCCAAGCCTGAATGTTGTCCAGGTCTTGCTGCATTTGGACATGGACAGCTTCAGTATCTGAGGAGTCGCGAATGGTCGCAAATTGAAGTCGATGGGAACCAAAAACTCTCCGCTGGTTGGAATCATACCTAGCGCTAAGGAAGTTGATTGTGGTTGTTGGTGGCCAAACATCTGAGTAGGAGTTCTCAAGTGTAGTTTCTAGGCTGAAGAATCTTCAGCTGCTTCATAAGGGCCACTGGTTAGGCCATTCAGTGCCAGATTACGAGTGGAGCATTTGCACACACCAGCTATGTATTTAATCCAGACAATGGAGGCCTTTCCCACTGGCTGGATAACCGACAAGAGCCCTGCATAAGGCAGGAAGTCCCACCATATTAAGTGCCAGACTGGCATTTAAGTGGCCAGCAGCGGGCCTCCCCTAGAATGAAGAACCCTGGGAGGGGGGCGGAAATCCCATCCTCCGACAACTGCAAACAGAGTCCGGGAACTCTTCATTACAGTCAGCGCCACCAGTGGAATGGTGGTAGCTATTGGCAATGCAGCCACCAGAGGGTCAAGATCAGCAAGCAAGCCAGGCCACAGGTGAATGAGGGTATCATGGGGAGGGAGTCACTAGCTAGGAGGGTGAGCAGGGAGGGTTGGAGGCAAGGGAAGGAAGGTGGCTTTAACTCCAGCACCTCCTGATGCCTGGTCCCTTGATCAGGCACAGAGTGCCTTTGAACAAGGGACCCACACAGGGAGCATATAGGGAAACCCGATATGTTTGCTTTTCAGTATTTCCACGTGGCGACTGCCCCACCCATCCATTGGTTGAATAACATTGGATTGCCACTGGATTTAATTGCCCACTTAAGGGCCTCAATTCGCATTGGGGCAGGAAGGTTCGCAGCAGAAGTGGGAAGATGGTAGGGTCCCCTCATAGAGTGATAGAGGTCTACAGCACAGAAAAAGGCCCTTCGGCCCATCGAGTTTGCGCCGGTCACACAAGTACCTAACTATTCTAATCCCCTTTTCCAGCACTAGGCCCATAGCCTTGTATGCCATGACATCACATCCAAATACTTCTTAAATGTTAGGAGGGTTTCTGCCTCTACCACCCTTTCAGGCAGTGAGTTCCAGATTCCCATCACCCTCTGGGTGAAAAAATTCTTCCTCACATCTCCTCTAAACCTCCTGCCCCTTACCTTAAATCTATGCTCCCTGGTTATTGATCCCTCCACCAAGGGGAAAAGTTCCTTCATGTCTACCGTATCTACGCCCCTCATAATTTTATACACCTCAATCATGTCCCCCCTCAATCTCCTCTGCTCCAGGGAAAATAACCCCAGTCTATCCAATCTCTCCTCATAACTAAAACTCTCCAGCCCAGGCAACATCCTGGTAAATCTCCTGTGCACTCTCTCTAGTGCAATCACATCCTTCCTATAATGCAGATTCCAGGACTTCACGCAATACTCTAGCTGTGGCCTAACCAGCATTTTATACAGTTCCAGCATAACCTCCGTGCTCTTATATTCTATGCCTCGGTTAATAAAGGCAAGTATCCCATGTGCCTTCTTAACCACCTTATCTACCCGCCCCGCTACCTTAAGGGATCGGTGGACATGCACACCAACATCCCTCTGATCCTTGGTACTTCCCAGGGTCCTACCATTCATCGTGTATTCCTGTGCCTTGTTTGTCCTGCCCAAGTGCATCACCTCACACTTATCCGGATTAAATTCCATTGTCACTGATCAGCCCATCTGACCAGCCAGACCTGCACTTGGGCAGGACAAACAAGGCACAGGAATACACGATTAATGGTAGGACCCTGGGAAGTACCAAGGATCAGAGGGACCTTGGTGTGCATGTCCACCGGTCCCTTAATGTAGCGGGGTGGGTAGATAAGGTGGTTAAGAAGGCATCTTCCTGTAATCTAAGGCTATTCTCACTATTTACCACCCCACCAATTTTTGTGTCATCCGCGAACTTACTGATCAACCCTCCTACATTCAAGTCTAAATCGTTTATATATACCACAAACAGCAAGGGACCCAACACCTTGGAACTCCAGTGGACACAGGCATCCAGCCACGAAAACACCCCTCGACCATCACCCTCTGCTTCCTGCCACTCAGCCAATTCTGGATCCAATTTGCCAAATTGTCTTGGATCCCATGGGCTCTTACCTTGGTTATCAGTCTCCCATGCGGGACCTTATCAAAAGCCTTGCTGAAGTCCCAAGTAGACTACATCAAATGCATTGCCCTCATCTACACACCTGGCCACCTCTTCGAAAAATTCAATCAAGTTGGTCAGACATGACATCCCCTTAACAAAACCATGCTGACTCTTCAAGTATAGATTAATTCTGTCCCTCAGAATTGCTTCCAATAGTTTCCCCACCACTGAGGTTAGACTGACTGGCCTGTAGTTCCCTGGTTTATCCCTTCTTCCCTTCTTGAATAACGGTACCACATTGGCTGTCCTCCAATCCTCTGGCACCTCTCCTGAGGTATTGAAAATTATTGCCAGCGCTCCTGCTTTCTCCTCCCTTGCCTCACTCAACAGCCTTGGATACATTTTATCCGGGCCTGGAGATCTATCTACTTTTAAGCCTGCCAGACCACTCAAAACCTCCTCCCTTTCTATGCTAAATTCTTTAATTATATCACAGGTCCTTCTGCCTGATTTCCATACCCACGTCGTCGCTCTGACTTGTGAACACCAATACAAAGTATTAATTTAGAACCCTACCTACGTCTTCTGGCTCCACACACAAATTAGCTCTATGGTCCTTAATGGGCCCTACTCTTTCCCTAGTTATCCTCTTACTCTTAATGTACTTGTAAAATAACTTTGGATTTTCCTTTATTTTACCTGCTAATGTTTTGTGATGCCCCCTTTTTGCTCTTCTAATTTCCTTTTTATGTTCCCCCCTACACATTCGATAGTCCTCTAGGGCTTCTGCTGTTTTGAGCCCTCGGTATCTGCCATAAGCCTCCCTTTTTGTCTTTATCCAATCCTGTATATCCCTCAACATCCAGGGTTCCCTGGATTTGTTGGTTCCACCCTTTATCTTTACTGGAATATGTTGTCCCTGTACTCTTCCTATTTCCTTCTTGAATGAGCCCCACTGCTCTGACGCCGATTCACCTAAAAGTAGATGCTTCCAGTCCACTCTAGCCAAATCATATCTGATCTTATTAAAATCAGCCTTCCCCCAATTTAGAACTCTGATTTCTGGCCCATCCTTGTCCTTTTCCATAACAACCTTGAATGTAACGGAGTTGTGATCGTCATCTGCAAAATGCTCCCCCACTGATACCTCTACCACTTGCCCGGCTTCATTCCCTAAAATTAAGTCCAGGACCACCCTCTTTCTCGTAGGACCTTCTACGTACTAGCTTAAAAAGCTCTCCTGGATGCATTTTAAAAATTCCGCTCGCTCTAAACCTATCACACTATAACTAATCCAGTAATGTTGGGGAAGTTGAAATCCCCCACTATTACTACTCTATTATTTTTATACCTTTCTGAAATTTGCCTACATATCTGCTCTTCTATTTTTCTCTGACTGTTTGGGGGCCTATAGTACACTCCCAGCAATGTGATTGCTCCTTTTTTGTTTTTAAGTTCTATCCATATGGCTTCATTTGAGGAGCCTTCTAAGATGTCATCCCTCCTTACTCTTGTAATTGATTGCTTGATCAATATTGCGATACCCCCTCCTCTTTTACCTCCTTCCCTGTCTCGCCTGAAGGCCCTATACCCTGGAATATTGATCTGCCAATCTTACCCCACTCTCAACCATGTCTCTGTGACAGCAATGATATCATACTTCCATGTGTTAATTTGTGCCCTCAACTCATCTGCCTTATTCATCAGGCTCTTTGCATTAAAATAAATACCATCCAACCTTGCCAAACTCCCTTGTGCCTTAACTGGCCTATAATTTCTATGCCTTCCAGACTCACTTGCTCTCTCTTCTAATTTTGGCTGTGCATCTCCCCCTGCTGAACCTTCTCTCAGGATCCAACCCCCCTGCCAAGTTAGTTTAAACCCTCCCCAACGGCACTAGCAAACCTCCCTGCAAGGATGTTGGTCCCATTCCGGTTCAGGTGCAACCTGTCCGCCTTGTACAAGTCCCACCGCCCCCAGAAATGGTCCCAATGTCCCAGAAATCTAAAGCCCTCCCTCCTGCACCATCTCTCCAGCCACGCATTCATCTGGACTAACCTCCTATTTCTGTACTCGCTAGCACGTAGCACCAGAAGTAACCCAGAGATTACTACCTATGAGGTCCTGTTTTTTAATCTGCTTCTTAGCTCCCTAAATTCTGCTTGCATGACCTCATCCCTCTTTCTACCTATGTCATTGGTACCAATATGTACCACGATCTCTGTCTGTTTGCCCTTCCCCTTTAGAATGCCCTGCAGCCGTCCAATGACATCCTTGACCCTGTCACCAGGGAAGCAACATACCATCCTGGAGTCATGTCTACGGCCGCAGAAACACCTGTCTGTTCCCCTTACTATAGAGTCTCCTACCACTATTGCTCTTCCCCTCTTTTTCCTCCCCACCCTGTGCAGCTGAGCCACTCACAGTGCCATGAGTGTGGCTGCACTCCCCAGAGGAACCATTACTCACCGTTTTCCAACACTGAAAAACAGTTTGCGAGCGAGATGCACCCTGGGGATTTCCTGAGTACCTGCCTGACACCTTGCTTCTGACTTCCCTCTCTGTCTGCATTTCCGTAAGCCTAAAAAGGTGCTATCCACAAAACTCTCAGCCTTGTGGACGCACTTCAGTGCCTCCAGCTGCTGCTCAACCTCCGAAACTCAGAGCTCAAGTAGCTTCAGCTGGTGGCACTTCCTGCACACGTGGTCAGTCAGAGCGCAAGGAGCATCTAGGACTTCCCACATGTTGCAGGTGGTACATAACATGGGACTGAGCTGCCCTGCCATGCCTGTATTTGAAAAAATAACCCTTACTTTAATTTAAATACAGTAAAAAAATAAAATTATTTATGTACTTTAAATAAAAACTAGAACTCTTACCTTTCCTTAGCTTAATCTATTTTGAACTGGAGAAAAGCTGGAGAAAAAACTGGAAGAAAAAACTTACCCACTACTCACCAATCAGTTCTCACCTTTGTGCTGATGTCACATTTTGAAGCTTCCCTGCACTCCTGCTGATTCTGATCTCTCCGCTGCTCTCTTGCGCTGTATTGTGATGTCACTCTTGTTATTTTCAACAAGAACTGACTGCAGGACACTCTTACCAGACTGCTTCACCGCGATGCTGACTGCAGGACTCTCTTCCCAGACTGCTTCACTGTGATGTTGATGCAGGATACTCTTTCCAGACTGCTTCACCGTGATACTGACTGCAAGACACTCTTCCCAGACTGCTTCACTGCGATGCTGACTGCAGGACACTCTTCCCAGACTGTTTCACCGCGATGCTGACTGCAGGACACTCTTCCTAGACTGCTTCACCTCCATGCTGACTGCAGGACACTCTTCCCAGATACCCAAGGCATCCTTGGCACCCTCTGTCCAATTAAATACCACCCCTACCTCGAAACTTGCCTTGGGAGAGCGCATTATGTTCCGCCTTATGTATCTCAATAAATTGCAGCCGGGGGGGTGGCGGGGGTGGGGGGATGGTGTCCTGATTATATCCTGAACCTTCTCCAAGATGATCAGAGCACTCAGGATTTTCTGACTATTTTTTCCAGCAGCAGCCAAAAGTGCCTCTTGTCAGTGGCCAAGAGCTGCAAGCCTCTTAAGCTCCATGTGTACTGTGTCGGTCACCCATACCGGGCATTTTACCCTGAAGCTGGTAGAGGTCAGATGCGTATATGTCCTTGGTTGCAGTTAACCTCACAGTCGCTGGTAGTGCGGCCTCTGCCCTGCTCTGCTGTTGCCATTGTGGCTGCAGCAGAGGACCTCCTTGTGAAAGCATAGAATTCGCAAGAAGTTTCTGGTAGGAGAATTACTCCCTGAACACTCTGGATGGATATGGCCTCCTCCTACCCCCTCTTCTAGCAACTTGTTCTGCTCTGAGTGACCTCTTCCTTCTCCCAGTCATGCTCTATTTTATTGCAAGGGAAATCCTACCAGTGTACCCTTGTCTAAGAGCAACTGATTTGTGCAGAAGCCTTCAAGTAAGCAAAAAGTCCTTCATCATCTGCCACACCACTTCCCATAGACTTTTGAAATTTGAAAGAACTATGGTAAGCACCAAAAATTTTGGCAACAGCAAGAAAAAAAATTAACCAACAACCAGTCTATTAGAGGCTGATAATCCCTTTTTAAATGAAGCTTTTGGTGAGAGGGGGCGTGGGGTGCGGGTTCCTCATGCTACTTAATATAGTCTTCAGCTGTGCAAGATTAAGAGAGGGCACAGGCACAGGCAAGGAGCCCAAAATGGCAGCACATGCATCAAATCAGGTTGACTGCTCTGCATTCTTCATCAAGATGGTGTCCAGTGCAATTCACAGCAGAAGGGTGTATGCATATTGTGAATGCCATTTTGCTCCCCAAAGCATCCAAGCAATGGGTGCTACGGAGCATAATGCCACACCCTCTGCTTATGGTTTATCCTGAATTTTGCCTTTTTCATTCTATGGCTAAACTGAAGGAAGGTCAAATTTGCCTTGGGCGACACCGCAAAATAGTAATAGTGCATCAGCAGTGTCTTTTACACCTTGCTTGATTCGGTTCTGTGCTACCGACCAAGACAAATTACAACCCCAACTGTGTTTGCTTCACATGAGAACCTAACAAGTAGCATTATTCTTTCAAATTAGCTGTAAACTACAATTAGGAGACAGTTAAGCAACTGAAATTGAGCTGGAGGGACAAAGCACTATGTTTACACTACTGTAGAAATGGGCATCGCTGAGTGACGAAAACCACTTTTACAGATCAGCGTCTGCAAATGATTCTGTAATGACCAAAGCAGAGGAACTGCACAATTCAAGGAGATTGATGATCACCACAGCATTGGAAGAGGTCATTTTCAGCAGCCAATACCAGCCAGCCACCACAGTCTCAGATGTGGATACTCATGTGCAGGACCCTCACGCAGCACAACCCAGGGAGTCTGAGGGCACCAGCAGGCTGTCACTAAGACCTTGAAGCAAGCCAATGCATTTCTTCCTTTCAGAAGGGAATTATTTAAAAGAATGTCACACACCTGAAACAAAACATAAAGACCAAGGTGCAGCACTCTGCCAATTCAAATTACCAATGTTTTCTCACTGCATAATAGAAAAGTATCCTGTGCTTGACTTTAACATTGAGCTGAATATTTATTTGTTGTTGGTTACAATAAAGCACCATCCTGACATAAGATATGCATAGATGATATTTAGAGAACTGAATATAAAACTGAAGGACAAGGGCTTTTGGGCACCTGAGCAGATATGATTTCTCATTTTGAAATGATATAACTATGAAAAGCCTTGGAAGCCATCAGGCATCAGTGTGTGGTGCATCAATCTTTGCTGCTTTGCTAGTACCAATGCTGGTGTACTCTGGGTGGAGTACTTCAGTGTCCATCACCAAGAGTGGCTCTGTAGTACCACTAGTGACCAAGCTGGCCGAGTCCTGGAAAGCATAGATGCTAGTCTGAGTCTGCGGCAGGTTGTGAAGAAACTAACAAGAGGGAAAAACCTACTTCACCTTGTCTACACCAATCTACCTGTCGCAGATGCATCTGTCCACAATAGTATTGGTAGGAGTGACCGCCACACAATCCCTGTGGAGACGAAGTCCCACCTTCACAGTGAGCATACCTTCCATAATATTGTGTGATACTACCACCGTGCTAAATAGGATAAATTTTGAACAGATCTCGTAACTCAAAACTGGGCATCCATAATGTGCTGTGGGCCATCAGCAGCAGCAGAATTGTATTCAACTACAGTCTGTAACCTCATGGCCTGGCATATTCCTGACTCTACCATGACCATCAAGATGGGCGTTCAACCCTGGTTCAATGAACAGTGCAGGAAGGCTGCCAGGAGCAGCACTAGCCATACTAAAAATTAGGTTTCGACCTGGTGAAACTACAGCACAGGACTGCTTGAATGCTGAATAGTGGAAGCAGGCGATAGAGCTAAGCGATCCCACAATCAAGTAATCAGATCTAAGCTCTGCAGTCCTGCCACATTCAGTCGTCAATGGTGGTGGACAATTAAATAACTAACAGGAGGAGGATGCTCCACAAATTCCCCATCCTCAGTGATGCGGGAGCCCAGCATTTCAGTGCGAAAGAGCAGCCTGAAGCATTTGCAGCAATCTTCAGGCAGAAGTGCCAGACGGATGATCCATCTCGGCCTCCTCCTGCGGTCCCCAGCATCACAGATGCCAGTCTTCAGCCAATTCAAAACACTCCACGTGATATCAAGAAACGACTGAAGGCATTGGATTCTGCAAAGGCCATGGGCCCTGACAACATTCCAGCAATAGTACTGAAGACTTGTGCTACAGAACTAGCTGCGCCCTAGCCAAGCTGTTTTGGTACAGCTACAACACTGGCATCTATCCTGCAATGTGGAAAATTGTCCAGGTATGTCTTGTCCACAAAAAGCAGGACAGATCCAACCTGGCCAATTACCACTCCATCAATCTACTCTCGATTATCAGAAAATTAATGGAAGGTGTCGCTGACAGTGCTATCAAGCAGAGCTTACACAGCAATAACCTGCTCACTGATGCTCAATTTGGGTGCTACCACAGCCACTCAGCTCCCGACCTCATTACAGCCTTTCCCCAAACATGGACAAAAGAGCTGAACTCGAGAGGTGAGGTGAGAGTGATTGTTCTTAAAATCAAGGCCGCATTTGACAGAGTGTGGCATCAAGGAGCCTAGCAAAACTGGAGTCAATGGGAATCAGGGGGAAAACTCTCTACTGGTTAGCGTCAGATAGACGTCAGAGGCCAGTGGCTAGCCTGGAGTCCAGTTCTCTCTTCAGAGGTTAAACCGCAACTGAAGACAGAATCCAAAAGCCGTTTAATTAAAGCAATTCACACAGCTCAAGTCTCAGTCATGTGATAGGGTGGTTTTGTGCCATTCAGCTAACGATGTACTTTAAGGACCCTTGTTAAAAGCCATTGTATTTTGAGCAGATAACTGTGGAACCATTAGTGCAACGTTGGAGATGAGGAGTCACAAGAGCCCTTTTGTCCAGAGCTGGCTGATGCAGACATCTTGTCTACTAGTCTTGTGTTAGCTTGGCTGGAATGTTCATACAATGCAAGGGGTGTCACCTTCCAGGAGGTTGATGAGTTGGCTTTTGTCCGTTTTTTTAAAAATCAGAATTCAGACAAGGAAATATGAAAGAGATGCAAATTTTAAAGATCTTTTTCTTCATGCCTACTCAGCATGACACTTTTTAAAAATTCATTGATGGGATGTGGGTGTCACTGGCTAGGCCAGCATTTATTAGCCATCCTTAATTGCCCTTGTTTAACCACATTGCTGTGGGTCTGGTGTCACATGCAGGCCAGGACAGTAGATTTCCTTCCCTAAATGACATTAGTGAACCAGATGGGTTTTTACAATAATGGTTTCAGAGTCATCATTAGACTTTTAATTCCAGATTTTTTACTAAATTCAAATTCCACCATCTGCCATGGCAGAGATTTGAATCCAAGTCCTCAGAGCATTATACTGGATCTCTGGTCCAGCAACAATACCACTATGTCATCACCTCCCCAACACTATAATACCTTTCCTTCACTGTTGTTGGATCAAAATCCTGGAACTCCCTTCCTTACATCACTGTGCATGGATTTTAGTAAAATAAGGCAGGATCGGCCAAGGTAGACTAGGAACAGCTACTCGTGGGAAAATCTACAGAAGAGCAGTGGGGGGCATTCAAAAAGGAAATGGGGAGGGTACAGGCTCAACGTGTTCCCCCTAGGGTGATAGGAAGGAGTAACAAGCCCAGAGCACCATGGATGACCAGAGATATTCAGGAAACGATGAGAAGGAAAAGAGAGGCTTTTAGCAAGTACAAGGGGAGCAAATCAGTGGAGGCATTAATGGACTACAGAAAGTGCAGGGTGGAGCTTAAGAAAGCAATAAGGAGAGCAAAGAGGGGATATGAGAAAGCTCTGGCTGGTAAAAGTAGGGAAAATGGGAAGAGGATAACCAGGGAAAGAGTAGGGCCCATTAGGGACCAAGGGGGCAATCTATGGAGCCAGAGGACATCAGTGAAGTGTTGAACGAATACTTCACATCCGTCTTCACCCAAGAGAATGAGGATGAAGGTATTGAACTCGGGGAGAGAGACTGCGAGGGTCTTGAGCAAATTGATATAGGGAGTGACAAGGTATTGGAGGTGTTGGCAGGCTTAAAAGTGGACAAATCTCCAGGTCTGGATGATTTGTGTCCCAGACTGCTGAGGGAGGCAAGGGAGAAGATCGCAGGGGCTCTGACCCAAATTTTTAATTCCTCTCTGGCCACGGGGGAGGTGCCAGAGGACTGGAGAACGGCTAACGTGGTTCCGATATTTAGGAAGGGTTGTAGAGATAAGCCAGGGAACTACAGGCCAGTGAGTCTCACGTCAGTGGTAAGGAAACTATTGGAAAAATTCAGAAGGAGAGAATCTATCTCCATTTGGAGAGGCAAGGTTTGATCAGGGATAGTCAGCATGGCTTTGTCAATGGGAGGTCATGCCGAACAAATTTGATTGAATTTTTTGAGGAGGTGACCAGGTGTGTAGATGAGGGTAGTGCAGTTGATATAGTTTATATGGATTTCAGCAAAGCCTTTGACAAGGTCCCACATGGGAGACTTATAAAGAAGGCAAATGCACATGGGATACAGGGTAATTTGATAAGGTGGATTCAAAATTGGCTTAGTTGTAGGAGACAGAGGGTGATGTCAGAAGGATGCTTTAGTGACTGGAAGCCAGTATCCAGTGGCATACCACAGGGATCTATGCTGGGTCCCCTATTATTTATCATTTATATAAATGACATAGATGACTATGAGGATTAGCAAATTTGCGGATGACACAAAGATTGGCCGGGTGGTTAACAGTGAGGTTGAGTGTCTTGGGCTACAGGAAGATATAGACAGGATGGTCAAATGGGCAGATAAGTGGCAAATGGAATTTAACCCTGAAAAGTGTGAGGTGATAAACTTTGGAAGGAGTAATTTGACAAGGAAGTATTCAATGAACGGCATGGCACTAGGAAGTTCTGAGGAACAAAGGGACCTTGGCGTGTGTGTCCATAGATCTCCTCTCTAGATGGAGGGGCTTGTTAGTGGGGTGGTGAAAAAGGCATTTGGGCCACCTACATCCGTGATTCCTCTGACACCTTACGTCACATCAACAATTTCCAGTTCCCTGGCCCCAACCGCTTCCTCTTCACCATGGATGTCCAATCCCTCTACACCTCCATCCCCCACCAGGATGGTCTGAGGGCCCTTAGCTTCTTCCTTGAACAGAGGCCCCAACAATCCCCATCCACCACTACTCTCCTCCGTCTGGCTGAACTTGTTCTCACACTGAACAATTTCTCCTTTAACTCCTCTCACTTCCTCCAAATAAAAGGTGTGGCTATGGGTACCCGCATGGGCCCCAGCTATGCCTGTCTCTTTATGGGGTATGTGGAACATTCCTTGTTCCAGTCCTACTCCGGCCCCCTCCCACAACTCTTTCTCCGGTACATCGATGATTACCTCGGTGCTGCTTCATGCTCTCGTCGGGACCTGGAAAAATTTATTAATTTTGCTTCCAATCTCCACCCATCCAGCATTTTCACATGGTCCATCTCTGACACTTCTCTTCCCTTCCTTGACCTCTCTGTCTCAATTTATGATGATAGACTGTCCACCAATATCCATTACAAGCCTACCGACTCCCACAGCTACCTCGACTACAGCTCCTCACACCCCGCTTCTTGTAAAGACTCCATCCCATTCTCTCAGTTCCTTCGCCTCCGTCGCATCTGTTCTGATGACGCTACCTTCAAAAACAGCTCCTCTGACATGTCCTCCTTCCTCCTTAACCGAGGTTTTCCATCCACGGTCGTTGACAGGGCCCTCAACCGTGTCCGGCCCATATTCCGCGCATCCTCCCTCACGCCTTCTCCTCCTTCCCAGAAACATGATAGGGTCCCCCTTGTCCTCACTTATCACCCCACCAGCCTCCGCATTCAAAGGATCATCCTCCGCCATTTCCGCCAACTCCAGCATGATGCCACCACCAAACACATCTTCCCTTCACCCCCCCGACGGCATTCCGTAGGGATCGTTCCCTCCGGGACACCCTGGTCCACTCCTCCATCACCTCCTACTCCTCAACCCCCACTTATGGCACCTCCCCATGCCCACGCAGAAGATGCAACACCTGCCCCTTCACTTCCTCTCTCCTCACCGTCCAAGGGCCCAAACACTCCTTTCAAGTGAAGCAGCATTTCACTTGCATTTCCCCTAACTTAGTCTACTGCATTCGTTGCTCCCAATGCGGTCTCCTCTACATTGGAGAGACCAAACGCAAACTGGGCGACCGTTTTGCGGAACACCTGCGGTCTGTCCGCAAGAAAGACCCAAACCTCCCTGTCGCTTGCCATTTTAACACTCCAACCTGTTCTCTTGCCCACATGTCTGTCCTTGGCTTGCTGCATTGTTCCAGTGAAGCCCAACGCAAACTGGAGGAACAGCACCTCATCTTCCGACTAGGCACTTTACAGCCTTCCGGGCTGAATATTGAATTCAACAACTTTAGATCTTAAACTCCCCATCCCCACCCCGTTTCTCCGCCCCCCCCCCTTTTTTTTTCAATAATTTATATAGATTCTTCTTTCCCCACCTATTTCCATTATTTTTAAATCTAAAACTAAAACCTTGTTAGTCTGTCCACCCCACCCCCACTAGAGCTGTACTTTGAGTATCCTGTCTTCCATTCTTAATTAGCACTTTTCTTAGACAAATATCACCACCTTCAACACCTCTTTGATCCTTTTGTCTGTGACATCTTTTGATTAACTGCTCCTATCACTGCTTATCTCCACAATCACCACACCCTCAATTTCTCTCTCCCCCCGCCCCCCCACCTTAAACCAGTTTATATTTCTCCCTTCTCCTAACTATGCTTCAGTTCTGCCGAAGGGCCATGAAGGCTCGAAACGTTAACTGATTTCTTCTCCGCCGATGCTGCCAGACCTGCTGAGTTTTTCCAGGTAATTCTGTTTTTATTTGGGACACTTGCCTCTATCAATCAAGGCATAGATTACAAAAGTAGGGAGGTCATGTTGGAGTTGTATAGAACCTTGGTGAGGCCACAGCTGGAGTACTATGTGCAGTTCTGGTCACCACATTATAAGAAGGATGTGATTACACTGGAGTGGGTGCAGAGGAGATTCACCAGGATGTTGCCTGGGATGAAACATTTAAGTTATGAAGAGAGGTTGGATAGACTTGGGTTGTTTTCGTTGGAGCAGAGAGGACTGAGGGGCGACCTGATCGAGGTGTACAAGATTATGAGGGGCATGGACAGGGTGGATAGAGAGCAGCTGTTCCCCTTAGTTGAAGGGTCAGTCATGAGGGGACATAAGTTCAAGGTGAGGGGCAGGAGGTTTAGGGGGGATGTGAGGAAAAATATTTTTACCCAGAGGGTGGTGACAGTCTGGAATGCGCTGCCTGGGATGGTGGTGGAGGCGGGTTGCCTCACATCCTTTAAAAAGTACCTGGATGAGCACTTCTGCCTCTACCACCAACTTGGGCAGCGAATTCCAGACACTCTCTACCCTCTGCATAAAAAAGTTCTTCCTCATGTCCCCCTACACCTTCTGCCACTTATCTTGAATCTATGTCCCTTGGTTCTAGAATTCTCCACCAAGGGAAACAATTTTATCCTGTCCACTCTATCTATTCCCCTCATAATTTTGTACACCTCAATCAAGTCACCTCTCAGCATTCTTTGTTCTAAGGAAAATAACCCAACCTATCCAATCTCTCCTCGTAGCTAAACTTTTCTAACCCTGGCAACATTCTTGTAAACCTCCTCTGCACTCTCTTCAGAGCTATTACGTTCTTCCTGTAATGTGGTGACCAGAACTGCACACAATACTCCAGTTGTGGCCTCACCAGTGTTTTATATAATTCCAACATTATATCCTTACTTTTATATTCTATACCTCTGCCAATGAAGGAGAGCCTTCTTTACAACCTTGTCTACTTGAACTGCTGCCTTCAGGGACTTGTGTACTTGTACACCAAGATCTCTCACTTCATCTACCCCTCTTAGTATATTCCCATTTATTGTGTAATCCCTGTAACTGTTTGACCTCTCTAAATATATCATCTCACACTTCTCTATGTTAAAATCCATCTGCCACTTTACCACCCACTCCACCAACCCATCTATATCATTCTGGAGATTATGGCTATCCTCTACACTATCCACTACTCGGCCAATCTTTGTGTCAACTGCAAGCTTCCCAATCGTGCCCCCCACGTTCACGTTCAAATCATTAACATATAACACAAACAGCAAGGGTCCCAACACCGAGCCCTGTGGAACACCACTTGAGACAATTTTCCATTCGCACGGGCATCCATCGACCGTTACCCTTTGTTTCCTGTTACAAAGCCAACCTTTTATCCAGTTTGCCACATTACCCTGAATCCCAGGGGCTTTTACTTTCCTGACCAATCTGCCATGTGGGACCTTGTCAAATGCCTTGCTAAAATCCACGTACACAACATCCATTGCACGACCTTCATCAACCCTTCTTGTCACTTCCTCAAAGAATTCAATCAAATTTGTGAGGCAAGACCTTCCTTTAACAAATCCATGCTGACCATCCCTGATTAGTCCATGCCTTTCCACATGACAGTTAATCCTATCTCTCAGGATTGATTCTACTAATTTGCTCACCACTGATGTAAGGCTAACTGGCCTATAATTGTTTGGCATTTCCTTTGATCCCTTTTTAAACAATGGAACTACATTTGCATTTCTCCAGTCCCCTGTATCTAGGGAAGATTGGAAAATCATCCTCAGAGCATCTGCTATCTCCTCCCTGACTTCCTTCAGCAGCCTTGAAAACAATCCATCTGGCCCTGGTGACTTATTGACTTTCAAGGATTTCAACCCTTCGAGTACTTCCTCTCTCTTTATGACTATCCCATCCAATATCTCGCAGTGTTCCTCCTGGACCACTATATCTACATCCTCCCTTTCCTTTGTAAACACAGAGACAACATATTCATTCAAAAACCTTCCCACAGCCTCTGCAAGTTTCCATTTTCATCTCTGATAGGTCCCACTTTTTCCTTAACTAACCTTTTAGCATTAATGTATTTGTAAAACAATTTTGGGTTATCTTTAACTTTACTTGCCAATCTTTTTTCATGCCCTCTCTTTGACTTCCTTATTTCCTTTTTTACTTCAGCCCTGCACTTCCTATATTCATCTAGGCTATCTGCAGTGCTTAGTTCTTTGTGCCTATCGTACTCTTTCTTTTTCTGTTTGATCTTCCCCTGTATTCCTCTAGACAACCAGGGGGGTCTAGATTTAGCAGTAACACTCTTATTTTTGTAAGACATGTTGACTTTGTACAATTAGGATCTCGCTTTTTTGTGCTTCCCACTGGTTTTCCACTGTTTTATCCTCCAGCAATGTTGTCCAGTCCACCTCAGCCATGTCCCTTCTCATTTCTGCAGAATTTGCCTTCCCCCAGTTCAAGACTTTTACTCCTGCCTTATCTCTGTCCTTTTCCATGGTAATGCTAAATCTAACTGAATTGTGATCACTGTCCCCGATATGGTCGCGAACTGTCACTTCACCCACTTGCCTTTCTTCGTTTCTCAAGACTAAGTCTAGAATTGCATCTCCTCTCGTTGGGTTTGTCACTAATTGGTTGAAAAAATTTTACTGGACACACTGCATGAATTTTTCTCCCTCAGTGCCCCTTATATTGTTTGAATCCCAGTTGATATTAGGATAGTTGAAGACTCCTACTATTATTACCCTCTTGTTCTTACAAGCAGAAATTTGCCTACATATTTGTTCTTCTATCTCCCTTTCACTATTTGGGGGTCTGTAGTATACTCCCAGTAGTGTGACTGCTTCTTTTTTATTCCTAAATTCAATCCATAAAGCCTCGTTTGTTGACCCATTTAGTATATCATCCCTTCTCACAACTGGAATTGATTCTATAACCATTAGTGCTACCCCCCCTCTGTTTTTATCTCCTACTCTATCGTGTCTGAAGACTCTATAACCAGGGATATTGAGCTGTCAGTTTTGTCCCTCCTTTAGCCAGGTCTCCGTTATAGCAATGACATCCTGCTGCCATGTGTCTACCTGTGCCCTTAACTCATCTACCTTGTTTGAATTCTCCTTGCGTTGAAGTATAAACAGTTTAACCCCGTCAATTTCCCTTGCTGGACACTTTGTAAACTTTGCTTCTCCTGTAACTCCATGTCTATCACAACGTCCCTAGCTAATGTTCTACCTCCATTTTTCTGATCTGAATCTGACCTATCTGATCCTACTCCTGGGATCCCATCCCCCTGCCACACTAGTTTAAATACTCCCCAACAGAACTAGCAAAAGCCCCTGCAAGGACATTGGTCCCAGTTCTGCCTGGGTGCAGTCCGTCCGGTTTGTACAGGTCCCACCTTCCCCAGAACCGGTCCCAGTGCCTCAAGAATCTGAATCCCTCCCGGCTACACCATCTCTCCAGCCACGTGTTCATTTGGCCTATCCTCTTATTCCTGCTTTCGCTAGCACTTGGAACTGGGAGTAATCCTGAGATTACTACATTTGAGGTCCTGCATTTTAATTTATCTCCTAACTTCCTGTACTGAGCTTGCAGGTCCTCATCCCTTAGTTTACCTATGTCATTGGTACCAATGTGTACCACGACCACTGGCTGTTTACCTTCCCTCCCCAGAATGTCCTGCAGCTGCTTCGTGACATCCTGGACCCTGGCACCAGGGAGGCAACATACCATCCTTGAATCATGTTTGCGGCCACAGAAGCGTCTGTCTGTGCTCCTAACTATTGAATCCCCTCTCACTGTAGCCCTGCCACTTGTTTTCCTCCTGTCCCTCTGAGCAACAGAGCCACCCATGCTGCAGTGAACTTGGCTGTTGCTGCTTTCCCCTGAGAGGCCATCCCCCCAACAGTATCCAAAGTGGTATATCTGTTAGAGAGGGGGATGACCACAGGGGACTCCTGCACTACCTTCCTGAGTCTTTTACTGTTCCTGATGGTCACCCATTCCCTTTCTGCCTGTGTAATCTTCACTTGCGGTGTGACCACCTCACTAAACGTGCTATCCACGACTTGCTCAGCATCACGGATGCTCCACAATGAGTTCAACTGCAGCTCCAGCTCTGAAATCCAATTAGCTAGAAGCTGCATTTGGACACACCTTCTGCACACATGGTCACCAGGGACGCTGGAAGTGTCCCTCATTTCCCACATCCTGCAGGAGGAGCATATCACAGGTCTGAGTTCTCCTGCAATGACGTCCCTCTCGATTAAGCTAGTTACTCCCTTAAAAAATACACTAGCTTGGGACCTTATTTATGTTAGCTAGGAACCTTGTTTCTTGACTAATTACACTTGTACAATACTACACTATACTTTTTTTTTAGCTCCTACCTCAGTATTAATCAATGAATAAACTGAAAAAAAAACTCACCAAGATTTACTCAGCTGCTTTTTAAAAAATCCACTTTCAGAAGAGTGTCCCTCGCAGGTCTGGTGCACTCCTGAAGGTTCTGTCTCTCTCTCTCTCTCTTCTTTTTGGTTTGAGGAGGAGGGAGGGATGGAAACACTATAGCAATGTAATGTTTGGGGCTATTCTGTTCTTTGACAGTGGGTCCTCGATCCCCTTCTGAGTTGGGGTGACTGCGCTGACTTCTCCCAAAATGCTCCTCAGTCACTTCTCACTACCGCCCTCTGTTGGATGATGAGCTCTCTTTTTAGAGCGAAATCATGGAGTTTGCAGAAAGTGATAATTATTCTGGAAACCTAGCAGGGGAGGGTTAAGATGTAATGCAGACTCCCACTGATTTGTTCCAATATGTAAATCGTTATGCAGGAGCCATGTTTGCCTATGTAGCTTTGGTCTCTCCCTATCCTTTTACTCTTCATTTTTCTTAAAATAAGAATGGCAGAAATGACAATTATTTTTTAAAAATCATCAGAGCTTCCAGAGAAGCATTGATCTGTATAATTATGCACTGCTGGTCAGATGCCATGAACTCTCAGAAAACAAGGCGTTCTGAAGAATTGTGGCACCTGATCAAGTTTTTGTAATTGAGTTAATGCATTTAGCTTGCTGCATCTTTATGACTCCTGAGAGCTTGCCAGGTTAGATACTGAGAAGCTAGTACCCCTGGCTCGAGACTCTAGAACCAGGGATCACAGTTTTAAGATAAGTGTCGGCCATTTAAGAATGAGATGAAGAAAAAATTTCCCCTTGTGTGTGTGCATCTTTGGAATTCTCTACTCCAGAGGCTTATGCATGCTTAGTCATTGGGTATATTCAAGACTGAGATCAATAGATTCTTTGGTCACTAAGGAAATCAAGGTATATGGTAATAGGAGAAGAATGTTGAGTTGATGTATCAGAATGGCTGAGCAGGCTTGAAGAAGGGCTGTATGGCCTACTCCTACTCTTAGTTCTTTTGTTCAAACTGTGTTACACTGGAGATTCTTGGGTGCAAGCCTAGACAAAATCTAAGCCAGGAAAATTTTGGACTTAACTCCTTGAATTCAGGCAGGATTGAGAATCAGTTTGAGCGCTGAAAAATGCCTCCCTGGAAATCATTGCTCCTGAACCTGCCAAAGTGTCTTGGGTTATTGGAAGGTTCTTGCATTTGCCTTAATGTAGGTTGGCACCACTTTTGCCATCTTTTGGATGCCCACAATATGGAAAGTATAGAGAAAATAGGAATCTATTTATCTTTAAATAAAATCTACTAATTTCTCATTGTGGCCTTCCCCTGTGAACCTGTCCATCTGGGCGGGATTAACATGATGTCCTATTTCAGCACTGTGGGGCTAGGCCTCCTGAAGTACCCAAGTTCACCTTTTAATTGCCTTACTGTATAATTTGAATGCATTCGCATTCATATTATTGCACCCAGCAATTTCCCTAGTGCCAGGAAATAGAATAGTGTATTCCTGATATTGCTGCCTCCTATTACTATTACCAGCTTGAAACTTCACAATAACAGCAATTTGTCGATTTTATTTGCCTGTATAATGTAAATTCCTGAACTTGGGTTTAATTTGGAATACTTGGTTCCCATTCCAATTCTAGGGTGACCTGTTATTTCTGCAATTGTTACAGAATCCCCAAAACCTGCCTGCATCCACCTCAATCATGACACACCCATACCATTTCTGTTTTGGCTGCCCCACTGCCTCTATTGAAACCTGATAATCCACTTGCTGTGCTGTCTTCAATGATCTGAGCTAATTCGCCCAGGTCCTTTGTAGCCTCATCCAACCTGCGCAGATACCTTTGCATTCCGCCCCCAAGAGTCTTACAGTTTGACCTAGTGGTAATTATAACATTAATTACAGTTATCAAGTACAATAGAAGTCACTTGATAGTACAGAACTTGAATGTTGATAAAAAGAGAGACATGTTGCTGAAGCTTTTTGCCTTGCACTCATTGGGACAAATGTAAGAATGCCAAATTTCAAACTTACACAATGGGCAGAATTTTGCAGCCCCATCATGACAAGGGAGGGGTCGTAAAATGTGGCGAGTCATTCAAAAGTCCATTGACTTCGGCAGGTCCATAAAATCCCACCGGCGTAAATTTCTGCCCAACAATTTGTCGTACAGGAGAAAAGGGATGCTACTTGGTTGGCAAGTAAACTCTGATTGGCCAAGGAAAAAGCAAAAGGGAATTATAGGCTTCCTTTGCTTCCAAGTAATTCAAAAAAAGTGCATGGCTTGAACATACTCCTTTTGTTTGCAGAGAGTGCATCCCTGCATGTTGAATTTGGGAGGCGATGGTGTAGTGGTATTGTCGCTGGGCTATTAATCCAGAGTAATGCTTTGGGGACCTGTGTTCGATCCTGCCATGGCAGATAGTGGAATTTGAATCCAATAAAAATCTGGAATCAAAAGTCTAATGATGACTATGGGCAGAAATTTACACCCATGATCGGCAGCGCTCTGCGATTTTATGTGGGGAGGATGGTGAACCTCGTGCATGCGCGCGAAAGAGCGCTGAATAATCTCCATGAGGCACGGAGCTGCCTCAGGGAGATGAAGAGATATTTTTAAAAATAAGAGAGAGCAGAGAAAATTAATGAAACGTACCCTCACGTGACTCTGTCACATGAGCAGGGACATGTTTTTAATTAAAAATTAAAGTTTATATTTCATTTGTATTTGATTTTTGAAATCTCATCCCACCCATGGATGAGGTTTTCAAAAAAATGCAAACATTCAACACAATTGATAACTTAATGGCCTTAATGTCCCAAACACCACCATCACATCCCTGGGTATGTCCTGTCCCACCAGCAGGACAGACCAGCAGAGGTGGTGGCACAGTGGTATACAGTCAGGAGGGAGTTGCCCTGGGTGTCCTCAAAATTGACTCGGGACCCCACGAAGTCTCATGGCATCAGGAAACCCCCTGCTGATTACCACGTACCACCCTCCCTCAGCTGATGAATCAGTGCTCCTCCATGTTGAACATTACTTGGAGGAAGGACTGAGGGTGGCAAGGTGCAGAATGTACCCTGGGTGGGGGACTTCAATTTCTATCACCAAGAATGGCTCGGTTGCACCACTACTAACCAGGCTGGCCGAGCCCTAAAGGACATAGCTGCTAGACTGGGTCTGTGGCAGATAGTGAGGGAATCAACAAGAGGGAAAAACATACTTGACCTCATCCTCACCAACCTGCCTGTCATATATGCATCTGTCCATGACAGTATCGGTAGGAGAGACCACCGCACAGTCGTTGTGGAGACGAAGTTCCGCCTTCACATTGAGGATACCCTCCATCGTGTTGTGTGGCACTACCACTCTATAGACTCTGGAACAGTTCCTACAGATTGGAGGTTAGCTAATGTAACCCCACTATTTAAAAAGGGAGGTAGAGAGAAAACAGGGAATTATAGACCAGTCAGCCTGATGTCGGTAGTGGAGAAAATTCTAGAGTCCATTATAAAAGATTTAATAACTGAGCACTTGGAAAACAGTGGCAGAATCAGACAGAGTCAGCATGGATTTACGAAAGGGAAATCATGCTTGACAAATCTACTGGAATTTTTTGAGAATATAACTAGTAGAGTTGATGAGGGGTAGCAAGTGGATGTGGTTTATTTGGACTTTCAGAAGGCTTTCGACAAAGTCCCACATAAGAGATTAGTGTGTAAAATTAATGCACATGGGATTGAGGGTAGTGTATTGAGAGGGATAGAAAACTGGTTGGCAGACAGGAAACAAAGAGTAGGAGTAAACGGGTCTTCTTCCGAATGGCAGGCAGTGACTAGTGGTGTACCGCAGAGATCGGTGCTGGGACCCCAGCTATTCACAATATATATTAATGATTTAGATGAGGGAACTAATTTGTAATATCTCCAGATTTGCAGATGACACAAAGCTGGGTGGGAGGGTGAGCTGTGAGAACGATGCAGAGATGCTTCAGTGTGATTTGGACAAGCTAAGTGAGTGGGCAAATGCATGGCAGGTGCAGCATAATGTGGATAAATGTGAGGTTATCTGAATGGCTATAAATTGAGAGAGGGGAATGTGCAACAAGACTTGGGTGTCCTCGTACACCAGTTGTTGAAGGTAAGCATGCAGGTGCAGCAGGTGGTAAAGGCGGCAAATGGTATGTTGGCCTTCATAGATAGGGGATTCGAGTACAGGAGCAGGGATGTCTTGCTGCAGTTATACAGGGCCTTGGTGAGACCAGACTTGGAATATTGTGTGCAGTTTTGGTCTCCTTATCTGAGGAAGGATGTTCTTGCCATAGAGGGAGTGCAGCGAAGGTTTACCGGACTGATTCCTGGGATGACGGGACTGACATATGAGGAGAGATTGAGTTGGTTTAGGATTATATTCGCTGGAGTTCAGAAGAATGAGGGGGGATCTCATAGAAACTTATAAAATTCTAACAGGACTAGACAGGGTAGATGCAGGAAGGATGCTCTCAATGGTGGGGGAGTCCAGAACCAGGAGTCACAGTCTAAGGATACGGGGTAGACCATTTAGGACTGAGATGAGGAGAAATTTCTTCACCCAGAGAGCGGTGAGCCTGTGGAATTCGCTACCACGGAAAGTAGTTGAGGCCAAAACATTGTATGTTTTCAAGAAGGAGTTAGATATAGCTCTTGGGGCAAAAGGGATCAAAGGATATGGGGAGATAGCGGGAGCAGGCTATTGAGCTGGATGATCAGCCATGATCATAATGAATGGTGGAGCAGGCTTGAAGGGCCAAATGGCCTACTCCTGTTCCTATTTTCTATGTTTCTATGTTACCACCATGCTAAATGGGATAGATTTTGAACAGATCTAGCAACTCAAGACTGGGCATCCATGAGGTGCTGTGGGCCATCATCAGCAGCAGAAATGTACTCGAACACAATCTGTAACCTCATGGCCTGGCATATCCCCCACTCTACCATTACCATCAAGCCAGGGGATTAATCCTGGTTCAATGAAAAGTGCAGGAGGGCATGCCAGGAGCAGCACCAGGCATATCTAAAAATGTGATGTCAACCTGGTGAAGCTATTACACAGGACTATTTGCATGCCGAACAGCATAAGCAGCAAGTGATAAACAGAGCTAAGCGATCCCACAACTAATGGATCAGATCTAAGCTCTGCAGCCCTGCCACATCCAGTTGTGAACGGTGGTGGACAATTAAACAACTCATTGTAGGAGGAGGCTCCACAAATATACCATCCTCATTGATTGAGGAGCCCAGCACATCAGTGCAAAAGATAAGGCTGAAGCATTCACACCAATCTTCAGCCAGAAGTGCTGAGTGCATGATCCATCTCGGCCTCCTCCGGAGGTCTCCAGCATCACAGATGCCAGTCTTCAGCCAATTCGATTCACTCCACGTGATATCAAGAAACAGCTGAAGGGAATGGATAGTGCAAAGGCTATGGGACCTGACAATATTCTGGCAATAGTACTGAAGACTTGTGCTCCAGAACTTGCCCCGCGCCTTGCCAAGCTGTTCCAGTACAGTTACAACACTGGAATCCAACTGCCTATGTTGAAAATTGCCCAGGTATGGCCTGTACACGTAAAGCAGGACAAATCCAACCTGGCCAATTCCGCCCCATCAGCCTACTCTCAATCATCAGTAAAGTAATGGAAGGGGTCATCAACAGTGCTATCAAGCAGCACTTGCTTAGCAATAACCTGCTCACTGACGCCCAGTTTGGGTTCCCCCAGGGCCACTCAGCTCCTGACCGCATTATAGCCTTGGTTCAAACATGGACAAAAGAGCTGAACTCCCGGTGAGGTGAGAGTGAGTGTCCTGGACATCAAGGCAGCATTTGACAGAGTGTGGCATCAAGGAACCCTAGCAAAACTGGAGACAACGGGAATCAGGGGGAAACTCTCCACTGGTTGGAATCATACCTAGTGCAAAAGAAGATGGTTGTGGTTGTTGGAGGTCATTCATCTCAGCTCCAGGACATCACTGCAGGAGTTCCTCAGGGCAGTGTCCTGGGCCCAACTATCTTCAGCTGCTTCATCAATGACCTTCCTTTCATCATAAGGTCAGAAGTGGGGTTGTTTGCTGATGATTGCGCAATGTTCAGCACCATTTGCGACTCCTCAGATACTGAAGCAGTCCACGTCCAAATGCAGCAAGACCTGGACAATATCCAGGCTTGGGCTGACAAGTGGCAAGTAACATTCGCGCCACAAAAATGCTAGGAAATGACCATCTCCAACAAGAGAGTATCTGACCATTGTCCCTTGACGTTCAATGGCATTACCATCACTGAATCCACCAACATCTTGGGGATTACCACTGACCAGAAACTGAACTGGACTAGCCATATAAATACTGTGGCTACAAGAGCAGGTCTGAGGCTAGGAATCCTGCAACGAGTAACTCACCTCCTGACTCCCCAAAGCCTGTTCACCATCTACAAGGCACAAGTCAGGAGTGTGATGGAATACTCCCCACTTGCCTAGATGAGTGCAGTTCCCACAACACTCAAGAAACTTGACACCATCCAAGACAAAGCAGCCCGCTTGATTGGCACCACATCCACAAACATTCACTCCTTCCACCACCAACGCACAGTGGCTACAGTGTGTACCATCTACAAGATGCACTGAAGGAATTCACCAAGGCTCCTCAGGCAGCACCTTCCAAACTCACGACCGCTACCATCTAGAAGGACAAGGGCAGCAGATAGTTGGGAACACCACCGCCTGGAAGTTCCCCCCCCAAGTCACTCATCACTCTGATTGGAACTATATTGCCGTTCCTTCGCTGTCACTGGCTCAAAATCCTGGAACTTCCTTCCTAACAGCACTGTTTTAAATTAAATTGCTTCCTTTCTCGGTGAAGATTTGCTTTGTTGTCTATCTTGAAAGGTGCGACTTTCATTGAGATAAGTTCTATGGCTTTCAGTTACTCTCTAATACTTTTACCTAGTTGCTATGCTTCTTCTTATTGTGGGTGTACCTACACCTACACTACAAGGACTGCCGCGGTTCAAGAAAGCAGCTCACCACCACCTTCTCAAGGGAAACTAGGGAGGGTTAATAAATGCTGGCTCAGCCAGCAAAACCCACATCCCATGAATATATTTTTTAAAATGTATGTCACTCCTAGCAAGCATAAATGAGCAAAGTTACGAGCTTGACTGATTATCTTAAATTTGTTGGTAGTGTAGTTGTTAACATACTCAGGATTGTTCAGCCAAATGCTGCCCAATCACAGATTCACATCTAACAGTAGATGTTTCATTTTGCGGTTTGCAAATGTGGGCTGGTTGAGTGTGGTCTGTACTCTGCCTGTTACAAACAGCCTGAGGAACATGTTGTTTGATTTGATCAGCCAATCGTAGGGAAAAATCAACTTGAGCTTGTCATCATCAATCTGCCTGAGTATTGGTCGGAGTGACCAATGCACAGACCTTGTGGAGAAGAAGACCCATCTTCATACTGCGGAAGGTGCAACACCTGCCCCTTTACTTCCCCTCTCCTCACCGTCCAAGGGCCCAAACACTCCTTTCAAGTGAAGCAGCATTTCACTTGCACTTCCCTCAATTTAGTCTAATGCATTCGCTGCTCCCAGTGCAGTTTCCTCTACATTGGAGAGACCAGATGCAGACTGGGTGACCGCTTTGCAGAACACCTTCGGTTTGTCCGCAGGCATGACCCAGACCTCCCTGTCGCTTGCCATTTCAACACTCCACCCTGCTCTCATGCCCGTCCTTGGCCTGCTGCATTGTTCCAGTGAAGCTCAACGCAAACTGGAGGAACAGCACCTCATCTTCCGACTAGGCACTTTACAGCTTTCCTGACTGAATATTGAGTTCAACAATTTTAGATCATGAACTCTCTCCTCCATCCCCACCCCCTTTCCGATCCCCCCTTTTTCCAATAATTTATATAGATTTTTCTTTTCCCACCTATTTCCATTATTTTTAAATGTATTTCCATCCATTGTTTTATCTCTACCTTTTAGCCTATTTCGATCCCTTCCCCCCACCCCACCCCCACTAGGGCTATCTGTACCTTTATTGTCACATTCCTTAGATAATATCACCAGCTTCAACACCTCTTTGTCCTTTTGTCTATGACATCTTTTGGTTATCTCCACCTATCACTGGCCCTCTATCCAGCTCTACTTGTCCACCCTCCCTTAAACCAGCTTATATTTCACCTCTTTTCTATTTTTCCCTAGTTCTGTTGAAGGGTCATATGGACTCGAAATGTTAACTGTGTTTCTCCCCGCAGATGCTGTCAGACCTGCTGAGTTTTTCCAGGTATTTTTGTTTTTGTTTTGGATCTCCAACATCCGCAGTTTTTTGCTTTTATTTTATTTTTTCATACTGGGGATACCCTCCATTATGCTGTGTGGCACTACCATCATTCTAAATGAACTGATTATTCAGAACAGATATAAGAACTCAGAACATGTGGAAAATTGCCCAGGTATGTCCTGTCACAAAAAACAGGATAAACCCAATCCGTCCAAATACCACCCCATCAATTTAGTCTCAATCATCAGCAAAGTAATGGAGGGTGTCCATGACGGTGCTGTTAAGTGACACTTACTCAGTAATAATCTACTTATTGATTCTCAGTTTGGGTTTCACCAGGATCACTCAGCTCCAGACCTTATTACAGCCTTGATTCAAACATGGACAAAAGAGCTGAACTCAAGAGGTGAGGTGAGACTGCCCTTGATATCAAGGCTGCATTTGATCAAGTGTGGCATCAAGCAACTCTAGTAAAATTGAAGCCAGTCAAAATCAGGGGGATAACTCTCTACTCGTTGTCATACCTAGTACAGAGGAAGATAGTTGTAATGGTTGGAGCTCAATCATCTTAACCCCAAGACAATACTGCAGAAGTTGCTCAGTTGTGCCCTAAGCCAGTTTTAGCTGCTTCATCAATGACTTTCCTTCCATCATAAGATCATTCGCAACTCCTCAGCTCCTGAAGCAGTATGCACCTGCATCCAGCAAGACCTGGCTAACATTCAGGCTTGAGCTGATAAGTGACAAGCAACATTGCCTGGCACTCATGTAGCATGAATGACATTTCCAACAAGAAATCCTCCCTCGATGTTCAACGACATTACTATTGCTGAATCCTCCACCTTCAACATCCCGGTAGTAACATTGAGCAGAAAATTAATGGGTCAAGTCATTTAAATACTGTGGTTACAAGCGCAGATCAGAAGCTGGAAATTCTGCAGCAAGTAGCTCACCTGGCTCCTCAAAGACTGTCCACCAAGACTGTCCATAATGTACAAGTCAGGAGTGTGATGGAATGCTGTCCACTTGGCTGGATGAGTGAAGCTCCATCAAGAAGCTTGACAAAGCAGCCCATTGATTGGCACCCCATCCATCACCTTAAACATTAATTCCCTCCATTAGCGGTGTGTGTACCATATACAAGATGCACTGCAGCAATTCACCAAGGCTCCTTCAACAGCACCTTCCAAAGCCACTACCTCTACCACCTAGAAGGACAAGGGCAGTAGACACACAGGAACACCGCAAGTTCCCCTCCAAGCAACACACACTCCTGACTTGGACTCAAATTCCCATTCCCTCATTATCGCTGGATTAAAATCCTGGAACTCCCTTCCTAACAGCGCTGTGGATGTGCCTACACCACATGGGCTGCAGCGAGTCAAAAAGGCAGCTCACCTCCACCTTCTAAAGGGCAATTAGGGATGGGCAATAAATGCTGGCCTTGCCAGTAATGCTCACATCCCATGAAAGAATAAGAAAAATGAAGCATTTCTCTTTTCATAGAATGATAGAATCTTACAGCACTTGGAGAAGTCCATTTGGCCACTGTCCTTTGTCGACTCTTTGAAAGTGCTTTCCAATTAATCCCACTCCCCCACCTTTCCCCATAGTCACAAACTTCTTTCCTTTTTAAGTTTATAACCAATCACTTTTGAAAGTAACTATTGAATCTGCTTCCACTACCCTTTCAGGCATACATTCCAGATCCAATGCATTGGAAGTAAAGTCTTTTTTTCTTTCTCTGGTCCTGTCCTCGGCTTAGGGCACAATCTTTTGATGCTTCTTCATTCCGAAGGTCCAGCACTTGGCTGTTTTCCAGTTGGATGGTTAGCTTTATTCATGTTCCATTTATTTATTACAAAGTTCTTCCATTCTACCTAAGCTTAGAACTTCTCGAGACATATAGGTTCTAATTATCGCAGTTTCAACAATGGGGCTCAGCTCAATTCAGACAATTGCAAGTGATCTATTCCTCTCCGTTAGTGTTAATTAGTTTTTCTTTCAATGTTGTTCTATAAAGCTTTTCTCAATTAGGATTAATAGCTTCATGGATTCTTGTCACTAGGGTTACCATTTTGTGGTTGCTTGCGGTGAGTAAGCAGAGTTTCTACCACCCTTTGTGTATAAGAGTGTTTCCTGATTTTATTTCTAAATGGCCTAGCTCAAATTTTATTATGCTCCCCCATTCTTGATTCAGTTGAAACAGCTTTTCTGTATCTATCCTTTCAAATACTTTTAATGTTGGCCCACCTCTTACATTCTATACACAGGGAAGCCAAGTTTATGCAACCTGTCCTGATAATTTAACCCTCTAAGCCCTCTTATCATTTTGATGAATGCATTGCTTCAAAGTCATTATAGAATATCCTTCTGAAGTGCAGTGCTGAGAACCGACTACAGTACTTCAGGTGGAATCTATGCAACAAAACATAACTTCCTCCCCACAACTCTCCAATATATCTGTGCTCATCTAAATCTGGCTTCTTAAACATCCTGATTTTAATCACTTCACCATTGGCGGTCATGCCTTCAGCTGCCTAAGCCCTAAGCTCTGGAAATCCTTCCCTATATTTTGCCACCTTGTTTTCCTCTGATAAAACACTCCTTAAAAGCTACCTCTTTGACCAAGCTTTTCTCTTAATATCTCCTTATGTGGCTTGGTATTAAATTTTGTTTTATAAGGCCCCTGTGAAGTTCCTTGGGACACTATACTATGTTAAAGGTGCTATACAAATATACATTGTTGTTAGTTTTGTTGAGTCCCTGTCCTTAATTGTACAATATTTTCCTTGTGATGTATGGTATGGTGACCTCTTCCTCTAATGTTAGTACTAACACAAAGTAGTTACTCAGCATGTTTTCCATTTCCTTATTTTCAGTGACAATATCACTGTTATCAGTTTTTAAGGGGCACATCTTGCTTCTGACCTCTCTTTTTCTAAATGTAACTGTAAAAATGTTTTTTGTTGGCTTTGATATTCCATGCAAGTTTTCTTTCAATAGCCCCTTTTGTAGCTCCATCTGCCTTGTCATGCTTTATATTTTGTATCTTTCCCATTTTCCAGAATCTGTGCTTTTTTTTGTATTTTTTAATGCATTTTTCTTTATGTGCATACAAATTAGGAGCAGTAGTAGGCCATTCAGCCCCTCGAGCCTCTCCACCATTTGATAAGAGCTTATCTGATGTGGCCTCAGTTCTACTTTCCTGTCTACCCCTTATACCCTTTGACCCCCCCCCCCAGTCAATCAAGAATCTAAGCATTAAAAATATTCAATGACCTTGCCTCCAATGCTCTCTGGGGAAAAGAATTCCAGAGACTAACGACCCTCAGAGAGAAAAAAAAATTCTCCTCATCTCCATGTTAAATGTGAGACCCCTTGTTTTTAAAATGTGCCCCTGAATTTTAGTCTCTCCAATAAGGGGAAACATCCTCTTAGCACCTTATTTTGTCTCTTACCTCTTTAGTCATCTATCACTGACTTTTTTTTGGATAATGGAGTTATTCCTGCAAATAAGTTATTAATAAATATGGTAAAACATTGCGGCCCCAGAACAGACCCCTGGGGGATACTATTTATCACATCCTACCAAATTGAGTACATACCCTTTATATCCACTCCCCCTCCCCTCCATTTCCTACCTCCCAATTAAGTTATTTACTGTTATGTCTACAGTCAATGTTAATTGCTGCACGAACCAAATCCCAGAGGGAAACTTGGCTTACAGGCCATACCCTTTTTTTTGTATTCTGAAAATGAGAAGAAGACATATTGATCTCAGCAGCAAGAAGTCCAGTAACACTTTTGGGATGTTAAAAATTAAAAGTAAAAGTTTTATTAACAAGAATAGAAGAAAATTTAAGCACACAAGAATACAGTTTATTCGGAAATAGAGATAGTTTAATTAAGTTATATTTGTATTTGTGGGTTTAGGAATGAATTTTAGCTTTAATGTTTAAGTTTGATTTGTATTTCTGTATCTGTGTGTTAAGATAGGTCTAATTGAGTTTTAGTTTCATTTTAAAAGGTGCCTGCATTTATAATGAGAGTTTTACAACTGTTGCAGCTAAGTTAAACAAACAAGGGTAGAGAAACTGGGCTGTTGCCTAGCAACAGGGGTCCAGAGAGGCAGGTCCCTCCCACAGACACACAGAAGAAACTAGAAACAGCAGTTTGATTTGGAAGCTGTTTGAGTTCAGTTGGTTTTGAAAGTCGCTGTCAGGAGAGACTGGAGCAAAGAGGGCAGATAGCCAGCCTCAAGCCAAAGAAAAGACCCCAAAATCCAGGAGCAAGTCCCAAGAAGACCTTCTAGTCAAAGGAAGGATAGATACCTGGAAAAAGTCCTGTTAAGTTAAGTTAAGAGTGAGGGACAGAAGCTGCAGAAAGCAGATTTAAAGCAAGAACAGCCTGCAAGAGGCCAGAAGGTCCAAAGAGACAACTGAAGGTCTGTATCTCTTTGCTTTGGGCATGTGAAGCAGTGGTACACTGTTGACAGCCGCGTCGGTGAGAGAGAGCGCGTGGAAGACAGCTTGAATGCATGTGGTGACCCAAGGAACAGGAACATTGGAAGGAGCGTTTGAAACCCGGGAGGTGAACCTTTGCGGAAGGGTCTGAGGAAGCGTGAGTTTGGGAGAAGATTCTAAAGTGAGGCCTTGGAGAATGGAGATTGGAAACACTCGTGTGAAAGACGGATTTCAGTGAGACTGGTTGGCTCACGGTGTGACAAGCGCCTTGGAGGTGGGGGGGCGCCGGCGCAGGGTGGCAGTTGATGAGAGATCCATAGCATCTGTTTGTGGTGGCATCTGTCACTTGGTTTCAGAGTGTGGTGTGTTTGACCAGAGGTCGCCTATTGGTTTACATGGACTGTGTACTTACTGTGGGCGTTAGAGTATAAAATAGCTTTTGTAACTTGTGTTATCATTACAAATCTGTATATATCTGTAAAGGTATAGTTGTGGGTGCAGGAGTATTATAATATAGCTCATCTTTTCTTGTTTAATAAATGTTTTATGCTTTTGTTCAAAGTTCATTAGCTGACTCAGGTGACTGTTCAGTAGCCCCTCTCCATGTATCTAAACAAACAAATAGAAGTTAGGAATAAAAACAGAAAATGTTGGAAAAACTCAGCAAGTTTGACAGCATTTGTGGAGAGGGAAACAGTGTTAACATTTGAGTCCATATGACCCTTCTTCAGAGCTAGGATCTGAAATAAATCTGATAAAAGTTAGGATTTATCAGGCTGGGTTCCACCCTGGGATCAGGCTTGTCCAGTGGTAACCTCAGCTGGGGATCATAGCAAGTTACACAGTTAAACTTAGTCTGACAAAACATTCCCCCAAAAGGTTCCCTGCTTGATCAGAACCACAAGTAAACACCTTCCAGGCAGCCCTCTCTTATAGATGTTTAACTATAAAAATCCAGTAATAAAAATCCAAGGCAAACTGTTAAAGCTTTATTAGAGGCATACCATGTGACTTCTTAACTCTCTCCCACTCTGCTGTGGAAATCCAAACTTCAGAACGAAACTGCTTTTTGCAGCCCAAGACTTTTCTGGCTTGACTGGATGGCGGATTCAAACCTGCATCTTCTCCCAGTCCAGAGCCACAGCTCACAACTCAGCCACAGCTCAACAGCTATAGCTCACAGCTATATTAACTCTAAAATATATAGTTTCCCCTTTCATCTCAGATTCCATTGTTCTCACACCTCTTTGAAATTCAAACTCTTCCAAATATAAAATCTTTCATGTCTTTATTTTGTCTTTGCTTTCAGATCAATAAAATATAATATCCCCACTTCTGTTTACCTATGGAACTCCCGCTTGATGCAAACATGTTTCCTTGCACCTCCGACTTCCCTTTGATATTCAAACTCTCTTACCTAAAAATGCAAATGTTAGATGTAACCTTTTCACTTGTACCTCAAACCTAACACCTCTGTCCTTTTCATGTATTCAACCACCCAGACAACCTGTCTCCTTTTAATCTCTGCCCAGCTTAATTAAATCATTAAAACACACACACACACACACACACACACACAGAGAAATGCGCTGCACAGGATAACACAATATTCCCCAAAAATATTTTTTAAAATAACATCCATTTCTCAAAGTACTAAATCAAAAAAAATCTCCAATTCTGTGCACTCTGACTTTTGCCCTAATCTTACCAATGCCTTCTGAAAGCCCATATAGATAACATCCGTAGACACTCCTTTGACTACTTTATTAATCACCATCTCAAAAAATTCATCTAGGTTAGTTAGACATACCTTTAACAAAACAATGCTGCCTTCTCTGATCAGGTCACATTTGCTCAAGTTCTGTTGTTATATCTTTAATGGCAGACTCTAGTAGCTTCCCTGCAACTAACACTTAACTAATACAAAGTACAACTCAATAGGTGTTTGAAAAACCCATTACAGAATAAAATTATACGTCATAACAGCCTGCTGTGTGCCTAACATTAGTATGATTGGTCTTTTTGCTCATTTAACTATTTACCTGCCAACAGCACATTTTGGTAACATGCTAACTGCACATTTTGACTGTGTTTGATGGGCTGCCTGCTTGTTCATCCAGTTTAGATTCTCAACTAGTCTACTTCTTTGGTGGCCCATGTTACTTGACTAACTACTAATCCACCCCAAGTGCTTTCCAGTTCATTGCCCACCTATCTTGAGTGCTTCCAGTCCCACCTGTTCATTCACCTCTGCCAGTTGCTTGCCTACCTTCATGCCCTGAGTATTTCCCAGCCCACCTATTCATTCAGTTTCTGCTCTGCTTAACCATTTCTAGCGCACAGATTCAAGTGTCTATTTCAAATGCTTCCTATTTCACATTTGCCTCATTCCTAGCAAGATGAAATGTGAAGAAGGAAAGAAAAGCATGATGGAGGTGAGTGAGAAGTAATATTCCTTTGACAGTACCTTTCTCTTTCGACAGCTCCTTCCAAACCCATAGCCTCCACCACCTGGAAGGACAAGGGCAGTATATGCATGGGAATATCACCACCTGCAAGTTCCTCTCCAAATCACACACCATCAAGACTTGGAACCATATCACCGTGCTTTCACTGTGATTGGGTCAATATCCTGGAACTCTCTCCCTAACAGCACTGTGGGTCTATCTACACCACATGAACTGCAGCAGTTCAAGAAGGTTGCTCACCATCACCTTCTGAAGGGCAATTAGGGGTGGGAAATAAATGCTGCCCTAGCCAGCGATGCCCACACCCTGTGAAAGAATTTTTAAAAAGTGCATTCTCAGGAACTTAAGAAAGCAGGGAATGAGCAAAGGTAATTCAACCCAGGAAACACATTCCTTCCACAGATCATATACAGTCCATTATATCATCACAGAGAACTCTTGCCTTTTTTTTATTCTTTCATGGAATGTGAGCGTGACTGGCAAGTTTAGCATTTGTTGCCCGTCCCTACTTGCCCTTGAAAAGATGGTGTGAGCATTTTCTCCTTTTAAAGATGGTTTTAATGTGGTGCAAAAGTACTTGCCATTTGTCAGCCCAAACCTGAATGTTTTCCATGTCCTTCTACATGTGGACACAGAATGCTTCAATATCTGAGGAGCTGCGAATGGTGCTGAATGGTGCAATTATCAGCGAGCATCCCCACTTCTGATGTTATGAAGGTCATTGAGGAAGCAGCTGAAGATGGTTGAGCCTAGGACACTACCCTGGGGAACTCCTGCAGTGATGTCCTGGAACTGAGATGTTTGACCTCCAACAATCACAACCATCTTCCTTTGTGCTAGGTATGACTCCAACCAGTGGAGAGTTTTTCCCCTGATTTCGATTGATTTCAATGTTGCTACAGCTTCTGGATGCGCCATTCGGTCAGATGCTGCCTTGATGTTAAGGGCAGTCACCCTTGTCTCCACACTGGAATTCGTAGTCGGAAGGTTATTTCAAGCCTTATTTCAAGACTTGAGCAAAAATCAAAATCGACAATTGAATACAGTATGAAGGTTGCTGCATTTTTGGAGGAAATTTTAAATTGAGGGTTTTTATACTAGTCCAGATTGTCATGGACAGAGTGTACTTGTTCCCTTACTGCCTGTAATCAGTATGGTTTTGTATGGAAAGAATTGTGTCTTTTCTTATCTTTAGATTGTGTATTCCAATTAACTAATTCAGCAGCAATTTTTTGTGAGTTTATAATAAAGAAGGTTATTTATTCAAACACACTTATCTTGAATTGCCGCAATGCCACACAAAGTCTTACGCAAGCGCGCACATGCACATGCACACAGACACGCACAGACACACACACTAAAACAAAGATTAGAGACAGTTAAATATAGTGCACTTTTACAGATTATGGTTAATTCAGTCCCTGATCTAAGATTTGTGGTCTCCCATGTGACAGGCCTGTGGTTTCTTGAATGGGTCCGATGATTTAAAGTTTAAATGAGGGTCTTGTAAAGCAGGTTGTGGGTTTGTTGTAGTTGAATATCTAGGAAGTTGGTTCTCAGGTGAACTTTGAAACTGGAACAGGCTAAGTACTTTGGTCATTTGACGACTTGCAGTTAGTTTCAGAATCTGGTTCTCAGACTGGCTGATGGCTCTTAAAGGCAAAGGTGGAACAGCCTTTCTCTGCAGCTGTTTGTTTAATTTATTCTTTCATGGGATGTGGGTGTTTTGCTGGCAAGGCCAGCATTTATTGCCCATTACTAATTGCCCTTGAACCAAGTGGCTTGTCACACCATTTCAGAGTGAAGCTGTGGATCCAGAGTCACATGTAGGCTAGACCAGGTAAGAATGACAGATTTTCTTTCCTAAAGGGCATTAGTGAACCAGATGGATTTTTGCAACAGTCAACAATGGCTTCATGGTCACCATTACTGAGACTAACTTTTCAATTCCAGATTATTAATTGAATTTAAATTCCACTAGCTGACATGGTGGAATTTGAACCCTTGTCCCCAGAACATTATTCTGGGCTTCTGGATTACTAGTCCAGTGACATTGCCACTATGCCACCATCTCTCTCTCCCTGTTGTCTTATTGATGCTTTTCTGCAGCCTTTCGAGGTCTCTTTTGAGGCTTTAGATAAAACTCGTTATTGCAAGGCGGTTTCGATCACATAACCAATATTGGCAATCATCCAACCAGGATGGTTTAGGAGTCCAAAGCCATTACTACACAATAGGAGATAGATGGTGGTCTTTCACACTTAACTTTTGGATAACTGGCCCTGTCAGCTTTCTTTTGTTAAATTGCAAACTTGGGGCTGAATTTTGACTCCTGTTAGGGGGGTTCTGCGAAGGCGGGCAGGAGCAAGCGCAAACCCGATCGGCACCCCTGATCGGGCACATGCCACCATTTTACGTGGGTGGGCCAATTAAGGGCCGCCCAGTGTAACGCTCGCCCGGAAGCGCTGAGCACTCCCTGTGCGGGCGGAGGGGTGGGGGCTTCTCTGAGTCGGGAGTGTGCTCTTGCGCAGAAATCTTCCTGAGGCACAAAGGTGCCTCGGGGAGATTTGTTTAAGTTTAAAATTTCTAAGTAAAGTATTTGAAAACTTTTAAAACATGTCCCCTCATGTGACAGTGTCACATGAGCTAGGACATATCAATGATATTTTTTTAAAAAAATTTTATTGAATTTTTAAACACTTCATGAAACCTCATCCCGCCCGTGGATGAGGTTCCATGAAAAATTCGAAGGCCGCCTGGACTCTTCGCCTGCCCACCAACCTTAAGGTTGGACGAGCTGCTCATTTAATTGTTTAAATTAGTTTTTAACAGGCCTTAATAGGCCTTTGACAGTTTGGCAGCCGACTCGGCTGCGCGCCTGCCGAACTGAAAATCTAAATGATGCGCAGTGACATCGGGACGCCCGCCCGATGTCACCGCCCGTCATTTTACGCGTCGGTGAGTGGGCCCCGCCCTCGTTCGCCAACCGGAGAATTCAGCCCCTGGAGATGGAGTCTAAGAATCATATGACTCTGTTTTTGGGAGCTTGTGGCATAGTGGTATTGTCACTGGATTACTATTCCAGAGACCCAGGGTAATGCTCTGGGGACCCGGGTTTGAATTCCACCATGGCAGATGGTAAAATTTGAATCCAATAAAAATTTGGAATTAGAGGTCTGATGATGGCCACAAAACCATTGCCTATTGTCGTAAAAACCCATCTGGTTCACTAACATCATTTAGGGAAGGAAATCTGCCGTTCTTAACTGGTCTGGTCTATATGTAACTCCAGACCCACAGCAATGTGGTTGACTCTTAAATGCTCTCTGAACAAGGGCAATTAGAGATGGGCAATAAATGCTGGTCTAGCCAGTGATGCCCACGTCCCATGAACAAATAAATAATAAAAAACTTCAAACAACAGGCATGAATTCCACAGATATCATTCATCTTGGTATGCCCATTCTAGGGAGAGACCCCCACCAATTTGAACTTTTCCAGAATCTTAGTAGTCTGTGCTGAATAAACAAAGGCCACCTGACCCCTTAGCAGTCATCTTAACAGTTCATCAGTGTCCATTCTAAACGGTTCCAGAAACTTCCATACAAGTCCATGTGTAAAATTATGACTATGATATGCCTTTGCTGAGCATGACAAGATGGATGCAATAGGTCCCATGACCACTATGTGAAGAAAACCCACAAGACCTCCTCGTCTTCCAGCTAACATTCCACTCTCAACCAATACCACCAAAATTGATTTATTGCCCATCCATTGCATTGCTGTTTATGGGGTCTTACTTTGAGAAAATAACCACTGTAGTGCCTATATAACAACAGTCAGTGCAGTACAAATGTTATGGCACAGCCGTTGGTAAATGCTGAGTTGTTCAAATCCCAAAGGGAAACTTGAAACAACTGCCACAACTTATTTTTCAATTTGTATAAATTTCAAGATGCGTGCCTTGAATTCAGTGGTAATAAGACCACCAAGCCTTAAAAGTTTTTACAAAATAGATTAAACATTTATTAACAAGAAAAATGATTTTTAAGCACATACATGTCAACAAATTACTACTCTAATAACGTCTAAATCTCCTACTTAATCTGAGTCCCAGTTACACTTTCGTTAAGGCAACAGTGAGACACATAGGGTAAAATTTTTAGCTTGGTGGGCACATGCCCGACCTGCTGAAGCATAAAATGATGCGCGTTGACGTTGGGCGAGTGTCCCAACGTCAATGTGCAGTCGCACGGTATTTTGTTCTGCGGATGTGCGCCGGAGTTAGCAGCGTGCCTGCTGACAATTAAAAGGCCTGTTAAGGCCATTAAATTATCAATTAAGTTGAATTTTTCGCTGCCTGTCCAAACCTTACAGTTGGCGGGCAGGTGAAGGAAACCTCATCCACAGGTGGGATGAGGTTTCCTAAAGCAAATACAAATAAAATAAAAATTTTAAAACTTAATTAATAACATGTTCCATGCGATAAAGTCACATGAGGGGACATGTTTCGTTACATTTTTATTTTCTTTCTTTTTTTTATAACTCTTCCTCTCCCCGAGACAGCTCTGTGCCTCAGGGAGATTATGAAGCGTGCACTCGCACGCATGCGCGAAGGTCACGCTCACCCCGCTTGCCCTCCTGCCCCCATCCGCACAGGCAGCATTGCATGCTGCCACTCGTGTTTCATGCTGGACAGGCCTTAATTGGCCTGCCAGCGTGAAATTGCCCTCTGGCCCCGATCGCAGGTGGCAGTTGGCTTCCCGACTGCCCCCGCCCGTCCGCGCTGAGCCTGCCAGACAAGGGCAAGATTCTGCCCATAGATTTTAAAAGACCCAGCCAACGTGAGACACAATTCCCTGAACCAGTCGAATTCAAAGTGGGTTTTCTTAACTTCATCTCTTTGAAAACAGCAGCTTGAGGCATAGATGCTGAAGGCTTTTCACACTTAGTAGATCTTAAAAAAATGCCTAACCTTACACACAGCCTTTGCTCCTTTATATACATTTTTCCCTTTGAATGCAAATACCCATTGTTCCATTATGTCTTTAGACTTTATCTTCCTGATCATAAAAAATTATCATAGTACTCACAACCACTGCGACCTAGAAAGACAAGGGCAGCAGATAGATGGGAACACCACCACCTCGAGGTTCCCTTCCAAGTAACTCACCATCTTGACTTGGAAACATATCGCCATTCCTTCATTGTCGCTGGGTCAAAATCCTAGAACTCCCCTCCTAACAGCACTGTGTTTAAATTAAATTTCTTTCTTTCTCGGGGAAGATTTGCTTTGTTGTCCATCTTGAAAGGTGTGACTTTCATTGAGATAGGTTCCATAGCTTCCAATTACTCTCTGATACTTTTACCTAGTTGCTATGCTTCTTCTTACTGTGGGTGTGCCTACACTAACTTGGACTGCAGTGGTTCAAGAAGTCAGCTCACCACCACCTTCTCAAGGGCAATTAGGGGTGGGCAATAAATGCTGGCCCAGCCAGCAAAGCCCACATCCCGTGAATGAACAAAAAAAAACTAATTTTACTAGTAATCTTTGGGAAAAATAAGCACAATGTTTGTTAACTTCACCTGGCTAGGTGTAATATTTCACTAAGATAAAAGCAAAAAACTGCGGATGCTGGAAATCCAAAACAAAAATAAAAATACCTGGAAAAACTCAGCAGATCTGGCAGCATCTGCGGAGAGGAACACAGTTAACATTTCGAGTCCGTATGACTCTTCAACAGAACTGATAGAGTCATACGGACTCGAAATGTTAACTGTGTTCCTCTCCGCAGATGCTGCCAGACCTGCTGAGTTTTTCCAGGTATTTTTATTTTTGTTTTGTAATATTTCACTCCCTCCTTTGAACGCAACCTAGTCTGGTTTATTTAAAAATGCAAATGTCCTTTTACACCTTACACCTAAACTTCCCCCATGTTTACCATGTTTACATCAAAGCCTTCAGACCAGCTGCTTTTAATCCAATTTAGATACACACGCACACACACATATACACACACATCACGATTTTACAATAAATTCCAATAATATTATTATATCTTCTTGACTCAAGTAATTCCTTCCATATGAGGTATTTTGGAATGTCCTGAGAAATTTGATAAGATGCTTTATAAATGTAATTTTTTTGCTTTACAGTGACCACCCATTTAATATTGGGTATAAAATATTCTTTGATCCCTAAAGATAATCAACTAAAGTGCAAAATATTCGTCCATGCTCACATCTCTGCCCTCTTCTGGCATCACCTCCAGTGTAAACATTTCTTTGTAACTGTGATTCTGTGACAAAGACATTTATGAGCAATTAGTGCTTGGAATAGAAACTGTAAATACAGCTATTCGATAGATCAAAGAACCAGAGAGCTAAAGATACACAAACAATACTAATTTGTGAATCTTAGGAATCTGATCACATTAGGCTCAGATCACAAAAGTTGATTCAATTGCATCCTATTTGAATAATAGAATCTAACTGAAGGGTGCAACCGACACTTCTATAAAGCGCAAATGCACAAAAGAAAAATTGTACTTGATATGCTGAATTTAAAAAAGATTTTTGCTTTTCTTGCTACTTCCTCACTCCGATCTTGTACTTGTAATATAAGTATATGCAGCTTGAAGATGTATAACAGACTCTGTTAAGTCCTTGAATATAGAAGGTTAAGGAGCGATCTAATCGAAGTGTTTAAGATGATTGAAGGAGTTGGTAGGATACATAGAGAGAGTATTTCCTCTGGGTGTGACAGTCTAGATGAAGAGAGTGAGGCCATTCAGGAGTGCTGTCAGGAAACTAGCATCAATTGCCACCTTGAAGGGTTTAGTGAAGTTAGAGGCAGCTAACACGGGTTCATTAGTTAGAATTACCTTAAACTTCTCAAAATCTGTCTGGCACTCTCTCTTTACACAAATAGTTATGGATATCTGGAACTCCCCCCACCTAAAAAACTGCAGAGGCTGGGGGTCAATTCAAATTTCAGAAGTGAGACTGATAATTTTCGCTATACGAGGGTATTAAGGGTCATGTAACCAAGGAGGTACATGGAATTACTGGTAAAGTAGAGATCAGCTATGATCATGTTGAATAACCATTGTAAAATACTAGAGGGTGACGAGGGCACAGAATGTGTACTGGTTGGAGGTCTTCAATGCCCAAAAGTACTACCAAAGTGACTCAGTAGTACTACTACTGACCAAGCTGACTGAGTCCTAAAGGACATAGCTGCTAGACAGGGCTTGCAGCAGGGGGTTAGGGAGCCAATGTTATGACTGGGATGGGAGGAGTGCACAGATTACCTAGCCCCACTACTCCACTGGTCTCCCCAATAGGTCTAAATGTTTAAATCACTCACCAAAATGGCCAATTGTTTACCTTAGCTACTGCTAGACCCAGAATCTTCTTGATTTTAAATAATTCTAACAAAAATCGCATTCTTGCTAACACATCAGCAATTATATTATCCTTCCCAGTAATATGGACAACCCTTAAGCTATAAGGTTGTATTAGCAAGCTCCATCAGAACAGTCTGTCATTCTGAATCTTAAATGTTTCTACAAAGCCCAAGGGATTATGGTCAGTATATATATTAGGGTTTCTTTACAGCCATGACTGGTAAGTATCTCAAGATGTTTAAGAGTTAGTAACAATCCCAGGGTTTCCTTTTCAACTGTAGAATATCTCTTTTGATGCTGATTTAATTTTTTATATAAATATTCTACTGGCTTCGCTATGCCCGATTCATCTTCTTGCAATAAGACCACACCCATCCCCAAGTCAGTAGCATCGATTGCCACCTTGAAGGGTTTAGTGAAGTTGGGGCAGCTAACACCGGTTCATTAGTTAGCTTCTCAAAAGCTGTCTGGCACTCTCTTGACCATACTACCTTTGCCTTCTTTTGCAATAAATCTCTTAGTGGAGCAGCTACTGTTCTAAAGTTTGGTGCAAACTTACATTAGAAGCCATACATCCACAAAAATCTCATGATGTCTTGTTTAGTTTTAGGGGCAGGAAATTCCACCAAAGCTTTTACTTTCTTATGTTCGGCAAGGGAACCAAAGATTAATGGGGTTAGATGGGAATGTGGAAAACGAAACACAAGATCAGCCATAACCTCATTGAATTGCAAAGCAAGCTCAAGGGGCCAAATGGTCTGCTTCTGTTCCTATTTTTTATGTTCTTATGTTCACTATTCTTGGCAACACTTGTCTTTGCCCTACAATATGCCCGAGGTAAGTTACTCGTGCTTTCACAAACTCACTTTTGTCAAGGTTTATTAGTTAGGTTAGGAACACTGGTTATAACTTGATTCATTAGTCTTTGGAAAGTGGCTGGAGCACTTTTTGGCCTGAATGGCATCACTCAGCATTAGTATTGGTATAGACCATTTGGTGTGACAAAAGCCAATATCTTCTTAGTTCATGATGTTAAAGGCACTTGTCAGCATCTTTTCAACCAATCTATCTGAGTGAGGAATGTGGCACTGCCAACCCTTACAATATAATCTTCTAAAACAGGGAGTGAGTAGGTTTTTATAACTGCATTAGTCTTTCTGTAATCTATGCAAAATCTGGTTGACCCATCAGGTTTAGGCACTATCACAATGGGAGAACTCCAACTGCTTTGACTAGGTTCAGTTAGATGATTTTCCAACATATGTTGAATTTCACCTGAGCCTGCTTCTCCAGGCTTAAACAATAAGGGCGTTGTTTTATAGGAGAGGATTCCCCTATATCCACATCATATGTGGCTAAAGTTGTACACCCTGGTTTATCCCTATAGATTCCTTTAAATTCTGTAATTAATCTCACTAGATCTTCTTGCGGTCCTACCTCTAAGTCTAAGAATATGGGGGAGAATTTTCTCCCCGTCGGAGGGGGTTGTGCTGGAGCAGGCACGGGCATACGCACGAAAGAGCGCAGAAATCTCCCTGAGGCACAGGGCTGCCTCAGGGAAATTAGTTTAAGTTTAAAAAATTTTAATAAAGGGAAAAAAAAAATTCAAGAAAATTTTGGCTATCCAAATATCTGTCTGTGGTATCACTTTGACTTCCGATAATGGAGTTTGCTTAGCCATTGCTTGGGTCATCATGCACAAAGGAAAAATTCCTGGAACTTTTTCCTGTAACTGCTCAGTCCCTTTAACCTCACTTGGGCTTTCCATAATTATGGGAGAAGCTACTACCTTCGCTCTGGCTAAATCATTTCCCAGGAGTAAGTCAACTTCGTTTACAGGTAACTTCTGATCAACTCCTGCTGTCACTGTCCCAGACATTAGGTCACACTCCAAGTGCACCTGGTACAAAGATACAGGTAAATACCCCCCACCAGTACCATTTATTAAAACTTTGGCTTTTAATGCACTCCCTGGTGGAAAAGTTATGCCTTTCCCCAGCAAAAGTATTTGAATGCTCTTTTATCTCTTAGTATAATTATAGGTTTAGCTGTCTCATTTGAGGGATAAGGGGTCACTTTCACCCTTGACAAAAATTCTTTATAATCCTCATGTACCTTACCCACTTCCCCCGAACTCACAGCAGTGTTCACACTTGGAACCACAGCTGTAATTAACACTACAAATTGATCTGTTACATTTTCAGCTGGTGCTCTTTTTTCTGCATTGCCCTTACATATCCCAATAAGTCCCAATGGATTTCCCATGTAACTTTAAAAAAAATTCATCCATGAGATGTGGGCTTTGCTGGCTGGGCCAGCATTTATTTCCCATCCCTAGTTGCCCTTGAGAAGGTGGTGGTGAGCTGCCTTCTTGAACCGCTGTAGTCCATGTGGCATAGGTATACCCACAGTGCTGTTAGGAAGGGAGTTTCAGGATCTTCACCCAGCGACAGTGAAGGAACAGTGATATATTTCCAAGCCATGATGGTGAGTGACTTGGAGGGGAACTTACAGATGGTGGTGTTCTTATCTATCTACTGCCCTTGTCCTTTTAGCTGGTAGTGGTCGTGGGCTTGAAAGGTGCTGTTGAAGGAGTCTTGGTGAATTTGTGTAATGCATCTTGTGATGGTACACACTGCTGCTACTGTGCATCGGTGGTGAAGAGAGTGAATGTTTGTGGATGTTGTGCCAATCAAGCAGGCTGCTTTGTCCTGGACAGTGTCAAGCTTCTTGAGTGTCGTGGAAGCTGCATTCATCTAGGCAAGTGGGGAGTATTCCATCACACTCCTGATTTGTGCCTTGTAGATGGTGGACAGGCTTTGGGGAGTCGGGAGGTGAATTACTCGTCGCACGATTCCTAGACTCTGACCTGCTTTTGTAGCAACAGTATTTATATGGCTAGTCCAGTTCAGTTTCTGGTCAATGGCAACGCCCAGGATGTTGATGGTGAGGGATTCAGTGATGATAATGCCAGTGAACATCAAGGGGCAATGGTTTGATTTGCTCTTGTTGTACATGGTCATTGCCTGGCATTTGTGTGGTGTGAATATTACTTGCCACTTGTCAGCCCAAGCCTGGATGTTGTCTAGGTCTTGCTGCATTTGGACATGGACTGCTTCAGTATCTGAGGAGTCGTGAATGGTGCTGAACATTGTGCAATCATCAGTGAACATCACCACTTCTGACCTTATGTTGGAAGGAAGGTCATTGACGAAGCAGCTGAAGGTGGTTGGGCCCAGGACACTACCCTGAAGAACTCCTGCAGTGATGTCCTGGAGCTAAGATGAATGACCTCCAACAACCACAACCATCTTCCTTTGTGCTCGGTATGACTCCAACCAGGGAAGAGTTTTCCCCTGATTCCCATTGACTCCAGTTTTGCTACGGCCCTTTGATGTCACACTCCGTCAAATGCTGCCTTGATATCAAGGGCAGCCACTCTCACCTCACCTCGGGAGTTCAGCTCTTTTGTCTATGTTTGAACCAAGGCTGTAATGAGGTCAGGAACTGAGTGGCCATGGCGGAACCTAAACTGGGCATCAGTGAGCAGGTTATTGCTAAGCAAGTGCCGCTTGATATCACTGCTGGTGACCTCTTCCATCATTTTACTGATGATCGAGAGTAGACTGATGGGGTAGTAATTGGTTGGGTTGGATTTTTCCTGCTTGTTGTGCACAGGACATGCCTAGGCTATTTTCAACATAGGCAGGTAGATGCCAGTGTTGTAGCTGTACTGGAACAGTTTGGCTAGGGGTGTGGCAAGTTCTGGAGCACAAGCCTTCAGTACTATTGCCGGAATGTTGTCAGGGCCCATAGCATTTGCAATATCCAGTGCCTTCAGCCATTTCTTGATATCACATGGAGTCAATTGAATTGGCTGAAGACTGGCATCTGTGATGCTGGGGACCTCTGGAGGAGGCTGAGATGGATCATCCACTCGGCACTTCTGGCTGAAGATTGTAGCAAATGCTTTAGCCTTATCTTTTGCACTGATGTGCTGGGCTCCTCCATCATTGATGATGGGGATATTTATGGAGCCCCCTCCTCCAGTGAGTTGTTTAATTGTCCACCACCATTCACGAATGGATGTGGCAGGACTGCAGTGCTTAGATCTGATCCGTTGGTTGTGGGATCACTTAGCCCTGTCTATCACTTGCTGCTTATGCTGTTTGGCATGCAAGTAGCCCTGTGTTATAGCTTAACCAGGTTAGCACCTCATTTTTAGGTATGCCTGGTGTTGCTCCTGGCATGCCCTCCTGCACTCTTCATTGAACCAGTGTTGATCCCCTGGTTTGATGGTAATAGTAGAGTGAGAGATATGCCGGGCCACGAGGTTACAGATTGTGTTCGAGTACCATTCTGCTGCTGATGATGGCGCACAGTGCCTCATGGATGCCCAGTCTTGAGTTGCTAGATCTGTTCGAAATCTATCCCATTTAGCATGGTGGTAGTGCCACACAACATGATGGAGGATATCCTCAATGTGAAGGCGGGACTTCGTCTCCACAATGAATGTATGGTGGTCACTCCTACCGATACTGTCATGGACAGATGCATCTGCAGCAGGCAGGCTGATAAGGATGAGGTCAAGTATGTTTTTCCCTCTTGTTGGTTCCCTCAGCACCTGCCGCACACCCAGTCTAGCAGCTATGTCATTTAGAACTCGGCCAGCTCGGTCAGTAGTGGTGCTACCGAGCCATTGTTGGTGATGGACATTGAAGTCCCCCACCCAGAGTACATTCTGCACCCTTGCCACCCTGAATGCATCCTCAAAATGGTGTTCAACATGGAGGAGCACTGATCCAGCAGCTGAGGGAGGGCGGTACGTGGTAATCAGCAGGAGGTTTCCTTGCCCATGTTTGACCCGATGCCATGAGGCTTCATGGGGTCCGGAGTCGATGTTGAGGACTCCCAGGGCCACTCCCTCCCGACTGTATACCACTGTGCCGCCACCTCTGCTGAGTCTGTCCTGCTGGTGGGACAGGACATACCCAGGGATGGTGATGGTGGTGTCTGGTAATTCTAGTGGTTTGCATGAAGGTATCCCACACTGTTACAATGGAAACACTTAGGCCTTTGAATATCACCTCCACCCTCGGCACCTTCCGTGCTGATCTGAGTATGGGTTCCTGGGGTATTCACAGCTGCCCCTTCTCTTCCCTGGCTACTTGCCTTCCTTTCACCCTCTCACTTTCTATCCTTCTCGGGTTTGTGAGGGTGATGGAAAAAGGGTTTGGATTTATGGACTACTCATAACTGCTAACCATCTCCGCTGCCAGTCTAGCTGTTGTAATGCTCTGGTCATCAACATGGGTTTTAACTATGGGAAGATGTGAATTTTTACATTTTTCTGGGAGAATTATGTCCCTAAGAGCTTCGTATGTGGCATCTACTTTTAATGCCCATATCCAACAATTAAAATCACTTTGCTTTACCCTCTCAGATAAGCCTTCCCAGGCTGTTTCCTTTTGTTTCGAAACTTCTGCCTGTATGCCTCAGGGCCCAACTCATTCCCACCACGACTAGCCTTCTTTACTTCATCATAACCCATAGAAACCTCTTCTGAAAGTGATGAATAAAGTTCATGAGTTCTGCCCACCAATCTACTTTGCAGGAGCAGTGTCCAGTTTTCTTTTGGCCATTTTATTTGCCTAGTTACTTTCTTGAATGGAATGAAGAATGCCTCTACATCCCTTTCCTCAAATTTTGGAAGGGCTTGTACAAATTTAAACATCTCCCCACTGGGCTCTGGGTTGGGGTTAGTTCTTCATGATCAGAAATTACCTCAGCATCTGAGGATCCTTTTTTAAATTCCAGACTTTTAAGCTTGTACTCCCTTCCTCACTCCTTCTCTTTTTCCTCTTCTAACTTCTCTCACTGGAGGTTAAGTTTTCATATTTCCATTTCTCTTTCTCTCTCCCTTTCCTCCAATTCAAGTTTTTTTTCAGTTCCCTTTCATTTGCAAGTTCAAGCTTCTGCTTTTCTCTATATTTTTGTATCTCAAGCTGCTTCATTTGCAACTGAATCTTAGCTAACTCTAGCTGTGATACACCAATTTCAGGTGTCTCCACTTTTAATTCTAAATGCTGGGTAATTATTTTAATCATGTCATCCTTACGAGATCCTGCTTTATTTGTACCTTCAATTTATCTGCTAACTTTCTCAGTTTAGCTTTAGTCAAGAATTTCAAACAATCTACTGTTGCATCTTCTTCTCCCAGGAAAGTCTCAGCAACTTCCAAAGCCATTTTAGTTTACTAATGTATAAGAAACCTGGTATCTGTCCTTTTATCCTTTACCAATTAGTATTAATCTACATCCAATTACCCATTGTCCATATTTCAAAATCCCACAACCGCTCCCAATCTATGTTATGATTGGGATGGGAGGAGTGTGCAGATTCTCTAGCCCTCACTACTCCACTGGTGCACTGCAAGTGTAAATGTTTAACTCGCTCACCAAATGGCCAATTGTTTACCTTCGCTACAGCTAGACCTAGAATAAAAGAGACTAACCAGGCTTCTTTCAATAAACTCAAAATAATTGATTTATTTTTAAACGAAACATTTTTAAAAACAAGTTGCAAAACTGGTTAACATACAATTTGTAATACAGAAATGTAATGATTTACCCCCTTTTAAAATATCCCAAGACACATACACAAAACAAAGGACACAACAAACAAGGCCTCTGCAGAGGTTGGCATAAGGGAACACTATAAAAAGGATAAAGTTTAAAGAGGTCTTGATGCTGTTGATGTGACAGGGTGCTGGTCACAGAAATTATTTGGAAGTCCTTTCAGATGGATCTTCAGTGATACACTGCCTTTGTTAACCCTCACTTGTCGCAGCATCACTGGCTTTCAAAATGTAGATGAGCTATGCTGAGAGGAGAATTTCCTGGCTGAAGGTGAACACTCCACTCTGGAGTGCATGCAATGTGGGGTGGAGGGGGAGGGGGATAGAAAGAGAGAGAGAGGGAGAGAGAAGCAGTCTTCCTTCACAGTTTGCTCCTAAGGCACACACACATACTGAGTTCAAAATAAAATGTTTAGAGAGAGCTTCTTCTAGGCCAGGTATTTTCAGTCAATCATCAGGAGCCCAAGTCCTGGCAACTGCAGTTTTTTTATGTTAACTCAAGTAAGTAAAATAACTCTTGTCTCACCAGGTATCTTGCTGGTCATCTAACTGAAGTCATGTGATTTCTTGGCAAAAAGGCTTTGAGCTACATGGGCAGCACATTCAAAGAGGTGGTCACATCACAGCTTAAGGGCCAGAAGACAGAGAGGGAATGGGTGACCACCAGGCAATCCAAGAGAAGTAGGCAGATAGTGCAGGAGTCCCCTGGGTTCCTGCTCACAAATTGGTTTTCCATCTTGGAAGCTGGTGAGGGCACTGGGTCCTCAGAGGAGTACAGTTAGAACCAGGTTTGTGGCACCACGAGCCGCTCGGCTGTATAAGAGGGGAGGGAAAAGAAAGGAAGAGCAAAAGTGATAGGGTATTCACTGTTTAGGGGAACAGACAGGTGTTTCTGTGGCCGTAGACATGAGTCCAGGATGGTATGTTGCCTCCCTGGTGCCAGGGTCAAGGATGTCACGGAGCGGCTGCAGGACATTCTTCTGGGGGAGGGCAATCAGCCAGAGGTCGTGGTCCACATCGGTACCGATGACTTAGGTAGGAAGGGGGATGTGGTCCTGCAATCTAAATTTAGGGAGCTGGGTAGAAAATCAACAAGCAGGACCTCTGAAGTAGTAATCTCCAGATTATTCCCAGTGCCACGTGCCAGTGAGTACAGAAATAGATAATACAGATGAAAGCATGGCTGGAAAGATGGTGCAGGAGGGAGGGCTTTAGATTCCTGGGACATTGGGAGTGGCTCTGGGGGAGATGGCATCTGGACAAACCGGACGGGTTGCATCTGAACAGAGCAGGAACTGAGTTTTGCTAGTGCTGTTGGGGAGGGTTTAAACCAATTTAGCAGGGGTGTGGGAACCAGGAGAGAATATCAGAAAGTAATACCAGGGTGCATGGGATGCTGGAAGAGGCAGAAAGCACTAAAATAGAGAATAGAACCTTAATGATCGGAGTCAGAATAAGGGAACAAGCAATGAAGACTAAATCAGGGTTACAATGCATGTATGTGAATGCACAGAGTATAGTTAGTAAAATTGGGGAGTTACAGGTACAGATTGCCTTGTGGGATTATGATGTTGTGGCGGTAATGGAGACCTGGCTTAAGGAAGGGCAGACCTGGGTGTTAAATATTCCTGGTTATAAGGTGTTCAGAAAAGATGGGAAAGGCAAAAAAGGAGGCGGGGTGGCGTTTTTGGTTAAGGAGGGTATTGCAGTAATGGAAAAAGAGGATGTGTCAGAGGATTCAAGGACAGAATCATTTTTGCTAGAGCTAAGGAATAAGAAGGGTGCAATTACATTGTTCAGTGTAATATACAGACCACCAGCTAATGGGAAGGATATAGAGGAACAAATCTGCAGAGAGGTGTAAACATCATAGAGTAGTTATAATGGGGGACGTTAATTACCCATTTATAGACTGGGATAGTGGTAGTGTAAGGGACAGTGAGGGACAAGTGTTCCTAGATTATGTTCAGGAGAATTTCCTACAGCAGTATGTGTCAGTCCAACAAGAAAGGGGGCACTGCTAGAACTGGTTCTTTGGAATGAGGTGAGCCAAGTAAATCAAGTAACTGTGAGGGAACCTTTTGGGGGACAGTGATTATTGTTTCATAAGGTTTAGGATGATGGTGGTAAATGACACCGATCAATCCAGAGTAAGAATAATCAACTGGCAGAGAACGGATTTCAATAGGGCAAGAATGGAGCTGGGCCGGATAGATTGGAACCAAAGGTTGGCGGGAAAAACAGTAATTGAATAATGGGCTACCTTCAAAAAGGAGATGGTTTGGTATGTTCCTCAAAAGTGAAGGGTAGGATAAACAAATCCAGAGTTCCCTGGATGACAAAGGAGATAGAAATTAAGTTAAAGAAGAAAAAGTGTGCTTATGGCAGGTGTTGGGTAACAAATACAATTGAGAACCAAGCTGCATATAGAAGGTTCAGAAGGCATGTGAAAAAGCAAATACAGGAAGCAAAGAGGGATTATGAAAAAAGACTGGCAGCTAACATAAAAGGAAATCCCAAAATATTCTATAAGCACATCAATAGTAAAAGGGTGGTAAAAGGAGGAGTAGGACCGATTAGGGATCAAAAAGGGGATTTACACACAGAGGCATGAGGCATGGCTGAGGTGTTAAATGAATACTTTGCATCTGTCTTTACCTACGAGGCAGATGCTGCCCAGGCCATGGTGACAGAGAAGGAAACTCAGTCACTAGAAGGGCTTAAAATTGATAAGGAGGAGGTATTGGAAAAGATGTCGGTACTTAAAGTTGATAAGGCACTGGGACTGGATGAGTTGCATCCAAGAATATTAAAGGAAGTGAGAATGGAAATTGCAGAGGCACTGGCAATAATTTTTCAATGTTCCCTGGGTTTGAGGGAGGTGCTGGAGGACTGGAGAATTGCTATCATAATGTTCAAAAAAGTAAAGCTCTGTCCTGCAATTACAGACCAGTCAGTTTAACTTCGGTGGAGGGGAAACTTCTAGAAACAATTATTCGGGATGGAATTAATAGTCACATGGGAAAATGTGGATCGATTCGGAAGAGTCAGCATGGAGTTGTTAAAGGAAAATTGTGTCTAACTAACTTGCTGGAGTTTTTTGAGAGGTAACATATATGGTTGATGAAGGCAAGGCTGTTGATGTGGTGTATATTGACTTCCAAAAGGCGTTCGATACAGTGCCACACAACAGACTTGTGAAGAAAGATTTGTGTAAGTCATGGAATAAAAGGGGCAGTAGCAACGTGGATACAAAATTGGCTGAGGGATAGGAAACAGAGAGTAATGGTTAATGGGTATTTTTCGGGCTGGAAGAAGGTTTGTAGTGGAGTTCCCCAGGGTTGGTATTGTGACCCTTGCTCTTCCTGATAGATATATAAATGATCTAGATCTTGGTGTGCAGGGGACAATTTCAACGTTTGCTGATGACACAAAACTTGGGAGAATTGTAAACTGTGAGGACAGTGTAGAACTTTGACACATTGGTGGAGTAGGCGGATAGTTGCCAGATGAAGTTCAATGTGGAGAAGTGTGAGGTGATACACTTTGGTACAAAGAACATAGAGAGACAGTACAAAATAAAGGATAATATTCTAAAGGGTGTGCAGGAGCAAAGAGACCTGGGTGTATATGTACATAAGTCATTAAAGGTGGCAGGACAGGTAGAGAGAAATGTTTCTAGAGCATACAGTATTTGAGGCTTCATTAATAGGGGCACAGAGTACAAGAGCAGGGAGGTTATGATGAACTTACATAAGGCACTGGTTAGACCTCAGTGGAGTATTGCGTACAGTTCTGGGTGCCATACCATAGGAAGGATATGAACGCATTGGAGAGAGTGCAGAAGAGGTTTATGAGAATGGTTCCAGGGATGAGACACTTCAGTTATGAGGAAAGATTAGAGAAGTTGGGACTATAAGACCATAAGACGTAGAAGCAGAGTCCATTCGGATCATCCAGTATCCTCTGCCATTCAATAAGATCATGGCTGATCTGATAATCCTCAACTCCACTTTCCTGCCTTTTCCCCATAACCTTTGATCCCCTTACTGATTAAAAATCTGTCGATCTCAGCTTTGTATATTCTTAATGACCCAGCCTCTATAGCCCTCTGTGGTAAAGAATTCCACAGATGAACAACCCCCTGAGAGAAGAAATTCCTCCTCATCTCTGTCTTAAATGGGCAACCCCTCACTCTGAGATTATGCCCTCTGGTCCTAGACTCATCCACAAGGGGAAACAACCTCTCAGCATCTACCCCGACAAGCCCCCTAAGAATCTTGTATGTTTCAATAAGGTCGCCTCTTATTCTTCTAAACTCCAATGAGTACAGGCCCAACCTACTCAACCTCTCCTCATAAGAAAATCTCTCCGTACCCGGGATCAACCTAGTGAACCTTCTCTGGACTGCCTCTAATGCCAGAATATTTTTTCTTAGATAAGGGGACCAAAACTGTTCACAGTGTTCTAGGTGTGGTCTAACTAGTGTCTTGTATAGTATTAGCAAGGCTTCCCTATTTTTATACCCCGTTCCCTTTGAAATAAAGGCCAACATTCCATTTGCCTTCCCTATTACACACTGAACTTGTATGCTAGCTTTTTGGGATTCATGCACGAGGACCCCCAAATCCCTCTGTGCTGCAGCATTCTTTAGTCTTTCTCCATTTAAGTAATGTTCAGCTCCTCTATTCTTTCTGCTGAAGAGCATAACCTCACATTTTCCCACATTATATTCCATCTGCCATGTTTTTGCCCATTCACCTAACCTGTCTATATCCCTCTGTAGACCCTTTGTGTCATCCTCACCACTTGCCTTCCCACATATTTTTGTGACATCTGCAAACTTGGCAGTAGTACATTAATTTCCCTCATCCAAGGCATTAATATGTTTGTAAATAATTGTGGCCCCAGCACTGATCCCTGTGGTACTCTACTAGTTACAGGTTGCCTTCCCCAAAATGCCCACCTTATCCCAACTCTGTCTTCTATTAGTTAGCCAGTCCTCTATCCATGCTAATATACTACCCCCGATACCATGGGCTCTTATCTTATTAAGTAGCCTTATGTGTGGTACCTTATCGAATGCCTTTTGGAAATCCAAACATATTACATCTACTGGTTCCCCTTTATCAATCCTGCTTGTTACCCCCTCAAAGAATCCTAATAAATTTGTCAGGCACGGTTTCCCCTTCATGAAGCCATGCTGTCTCTGCTTGATTAGAATTTGTATTTCTAAATGCCCTGCTATTACATCCTTTATAATAGACTCTAAGCTTTCCTCAATTACAGATGTTAAGCTAGCTGGCCTATAGTTGCCTGTTTTTTGTCTCCCTCCCTTTTTGAATAAGGGTGTTACATTGGCAGTTTTCCAATCCTCTGGGACTTTTCCAGAATCTAAGGATTCTTGGAAGATTACTACCAGTGCATCCATTATCTCTGCAGCTATTTCCTTTAATATCCTAGGACGCAACCCATCAGGTCCAGGTGACTTATCGGCCTTTAGCCCCATTAGTTTTTCTAGTACTTTTTCTCTAGTGATAGTTATTGTATTTATTTCCTCCCCCCCAACTTTTGCCCCATGATTATTTAATATTTTTGGAATGCTATTAGTGCCTTCTACCATGAAGACTGATGCAAAGTATTTGTTCAACTCCTCTGCCATTTCCTAGTACCCCATTATTATTTCCCTAGCCTCATTCTCTAAGGGGCCTATATTGACTTTGGCATCTCTCTTCCTTTTTATACATTTAAAGAAGCTCTTACTGTCTGTTTTTATGTTACTTGCTAGTTTACCCTCAAAGCTTATTTCCTGCCTCTTTATTTTTTTTTGGTTATCTTTTGTTGGTTTTTAAAACTTTCTCAATCCTCTGGCTTACCACTAATCTTTGCCACATTGTACGTTTTTTCTTTCAATTTGATAATATCCTTAACTTCCTTTGTTAACCATGGTTGGTTTATCCCCTTCCTACAGCCCTTATTCCCCACTGCGATATATCTTTGTTGTGAGAAATGAACAATTTTCTTAAATGTCTGCCATTGTTCATCAACTGTCTTTTCTGCTAAACTCCTTTCCCAGTCCACTCCAGCCAACTCTGCCCTCATTCCTTTGTAATTACTCTTATTAAAGTTTAGCACAGTTGTTTCCGAACTAAGTTTCTCACTCTCAAACTGAATGTTAAATTCCACCATGTTATGGTCACTGTTTCCTAGGGGATCTTTTACTCTGAGATCATTTATTAAACCTGCCTCATTACACATTACCAGATCCAAAATAGCCTGATTCCTGGTTTGATCCACAACATATTGCTCCAGGAAACTGTCCTGAATACACTCAATGAATTCTTGCTCATGGCTACCTCTGCCAATTTGATTTTCCCAATCTACATGAAGATTAAAGTCGCCCATGATTAATGTGCTGCCTTTTTTACATGCCCTCATTATCTCCTGATTTATTCTCTGTCCTACAGTACAGCTACTGTTAGGGGGCCTAATCCCACCAATGTCTTCTTCTCCTTGTTATTTCTTACCTCCACCCATATGAATTCCACATCTTCCGATCCAAGATCATTTCTTTGTATCGTGCTTATTCCATCTTGTACTAACAAAGCTACCCCACCACATTTTCCTTCCTGCCTGTCCTTTTGAAAAGTCACATTCCCCTGAATATTTAGTTCCCAGCTTTGATCTCCTTGTAACCATGTCTCTGTAATGGCAATAAGATCATACCCATTAACCTCTATTTGTGCTGTTAATTCATTTATTTTGTTCTGAATACTATATGCATTTAAGTAAAGAGCCATTAATTTTGCCTTTTTACCATTTTTTCCCCCTTTGACCCTATTTGCTGCTGTTTTTTTATGTTTGTACTCTGTCCCTTCCTGTCACACTCTGGTTATCATTATCTAAGTAGCTGCCTTGTAATGCTGCCATATCCTTTTGCTTTGTAAGCTTACTTATCCCCTCTCCAGAACCCTCCCCCCAAATATGTGGTTTAAAGCCCTCTCTATAGTCTCAGTTATTCGATTCGCCAGGACACTTGTCCCAGCATGGTTCAAGTGAAGGTCTTCTCATCAAAACAGCTCCTTTCTACCCCAGTACTGATGTCGGCGCCTCATGAACTGAAACCCATTCCTCCCGCACTAATCTTTGAGCCACACATTTAACTCCTTGACTTTATTTACCCTATGCCAGTTTGCCTGTGGCTCAGGTAGTAATCCCGAGATTATTGCCTTGGAGGTTCTGCTTTTTAATTTAGCTCCTAACAGATCAAATTCTTTCAGCAGAACCTCCTTTCTAGTCCTAGCAATGTCATTGGTGCCAACGTGGACGACGACAGCTGGATCCCTCCCCTCCTGCTCCAAGTTCCTCTCTAGCCCTGAGGAGATGTCCTTAACCCTGGCACCGGGCAGGCAACACAACCTTCAGGACTTGCGCTTATGACTGCAGATAACAGTATCTATCCCCCTAATTATACAGTCCCCTACCACTACTATGTTCCTATTTCCTCACCCCACTTGAATGGTTCCCTGTACCATGGACTGTTTTCCTTTGGAGAGGAGAAGGCTGAGAGGAGACTTGATGGAAGTTTTCAAAATCATGAGGGGTCTGGACAGAGTAGATGGGGAAAAACTGTGCCCGCTAGTAAACGGGTTGAGAACCAGAGGGCACAATTTTAAAGTGTTTTGCAAAAGAAGCAAATGCGAGGTGAGAAAAAACTTTTTCACACAGTGAGTAGTTAGAGTTTGGAAGGCACTGCCTGGGGGTGGAAGCAAGTTCAATTGAGGCATTCAAGAGGGCATTGGATGATTATCTAAATAGAAACAATGTGCAGGGTTATGGGGAAAAGGCAGGAGACTGGCACTAAGTTAAAATGCTCAGAGAGCCAGTGCAGACACAATTGGCTGAATGACCTTCTACACCCTAATTATTCTGTGATTCTGTGAAAAACAGCTTGCTCACAGACCAAAGTGAACTTGCAGCCTTTAAAAAAAACTCAGGAGAGTGTCCAAAATTCAATATCCTTCCAATTTTTAAATAGCATATAATCCTTGGATTCCTAACACCAACAAGAAAGAAAAACCTACTTGACCTTGTCTTCATCAGTCTACCTGTTGCAGATGTATCTGTCCATGACAGTATTGGTAGGAGTGATCATCGCACAGTCCTTGTGGAGACAAAATCCTATCTTCACATTGAGCATAATTGCCATTGTGTTGTGTGGTACAGCCACATGCTAATTCAGATAGATTTTGAACCGATCTAGCAACTGAAAAGTGGACATCCATGAGGCACTGTGGGCCATGAGTAGCAGCAGAATTGTATTCAACCATAATCTGTAACCTCATGGCCTGGCAAATACCCAACTCTACCAATACCATCAAGCCGGGGATCAACCCTGGTTCAGGAGGGCATGCCAGGAGCAGCACTAGACATACCTATAAGTGAGGTATCAACCTGGTGAAGCTACAGCACAGAACTACTTGCATGTCAAACAGCGAAAGCAGAATGTGATAGAGTTTGTAACGGTTTGTTACAACTGAGTGGCTTGCTAGCCCATTTCAGAGGGCATTTAAGAGTCAACCACATTGCTGTGGGTCTGGAGTCACATGTAGGCCAGGTAACGATGACAGATTTCCTTCCCTAAAGGGCATTAGTGAACCAGATGGGTTTTTACAACAATCGACAATGGTTTAATGGCCATCATCAAGCTTTTGATTCCATATTTTTTTTTATTGAATTCAAATTCCACCATCTGCTGCGGCAGGATTCAAACCCTGGGTTTCTGGATTACTAGTCCAGTGACAATACCACTATGCCATCACCTACCCCTCTCTGAGAGCTAAACAATCCCTCAACCAAAGGATCATAGTAAAGCTCTGCAGTCTGCCTCATCTAGTTGTGAATGGTGGTGGACAATTGAATGACTAACCAGAGGAGGAGGCTCCACAAACATCCCAATCCTCAATGGTGGGGGTGCCCAACACATCAGTGCAAAAGACAAGGCTGAAGCATTTGCAACCAACTTCAGGCAGAAGCACCAAGTGCACAATCCATCTCCGCCTCCTCCTGAAGTCCCCAGCATCACAGATGCCAGCTTCATTCACTCCATGTGATATCAAGAAACAGCTGAGGGCACAAGATACCGCTAATGCTATGGGCCCTGGCAATATTTTAGCAATAGTACAATAAACTTATGCTCCAGAACTAGCCATGCTCCTTAGCCAAGCTGTTCCAGTACAGTTATAACACTGGCATCTACCTGACAATGTGGAAAATTGCCCGGGTATGTCTTGTCCACAAAAAGCAGGACAAATCGAAGCCAGCAGATTACTGCCCTATCAGTCTACTCTCAAGCATTAGCAAAGTAATGGAAGCTGTCGTTGACAGTGCTATTAAGCGGCACTTGCTCAGCAATAACCTGTGCACTGGTGCTCAGTTTGGGTTCTGCCAGGGCCCCTCAGCTCCTGATCTCATTACAGCCTTGGTCAAAACATGGAAAAAGAGCTGAATTCTAGAGGTGAGGTGAGAGTGACTGTTCTTGACATCAAGATAGCATTTGACCGAGTGTGTTATCAAGGAACCCTAACAAAGCTGAAGTCAATGGGAATTGGGGGGAAACTCTCCACTGGTTGGAGTCATACCTAGCACAAAGGAAGATGGCTGTGGTTGTTGGAGGTCAATCATCTCATTCCCAGGTCATTACTGCAGGAGTTCCTCAGGGTAGTGTCTTAGGTTCAACCATCTTCAGCTACTTCATAAATGACCTTCCCTCCATCATAAGGTCAGAAGCATGGATTTCACTAAAGATTGCACGGTGTTCAGTACCATTCATGACTCCTCTGATACTGAAGCTGTCTGTGTCCATGTGCAGCATATCTGGACAGCATTCAGGCTTGGGCTGATAAGTGGCAGGTAACATTCATGCCACACAAGTGCCAGGCAATGACCATCTCCAACAAGAGAGAATCTAACTATCTCCCCTTGACATTCCATCAACCCTCTTCCTTTGTGCTACGAAGCCCCAGTGCCAGGCATTAACTGTCTGATGGACATGCAACCAAATCGGGGCTTCTGACAATGGCTGCAATGGTCTTTACAACTGGTGGATGGGGCCACCGCTGTGGCCGTTAAATCCAGCACAGACTGTGCACAAGTCTTACAAAGGCCCAAAAATTACTTAATGGGTGTGCAAGTCCAACATCCACAGTCTTTCCTTCATCTACTTTCTTGGTAACCTCCTCGAAAAACTCTACAAGGTTCGTTAAACACGACCTACCACGCACAAAGCCATGCTGACTATCCTTAATCAGCCCTTGGCTGTCCAAATAATTATATATCCGATCTCTCAGAACACTTTCCAATAATTTACCTACTACTGACGTCAGGCTCACTGTAATTACCTGGTTTACTTTTGGAGCCTTTTTTAAACAACGGAACAACATGAGCTACCCTCCAATCCTCCAGCACCTCACCCGTAGCTAAGGACATTTTAAATATTTCTGCCAGGGCCCCTGCAATTTCTACACTGGTCTCCCTCAAGGTCTGAGGGAATATCATGTCAGGCCTGGGGGATTTATCTACCTTTATTCGCTGTAAGGCAGCAAGCACCGCTTCCTCTTTAATCTCTATATGTTCCATGAAACTACCGCTTGTTTCCCTTCCTTCCTTATACACTATGCCAGTTTCCTGAGTTTCATGTAGGTTTTTAAAAATTTAATAAAAGTTTAATTAAAAATGATGGACATGTCCCAACTCATGTGACAGTGTCACCTGAGGGAACATGTCAGGGAAATTTTAATTTTCTATATTTCACATTTTTGAATTTGGCGCTGATCTCCCTGAGGCAGCACTTAGCCTCTGGGAGATGAGGGTGCTCTTTCGTGCACACGCGCGAAAGAACGCTCTCTCGGCTTAGGGAATCCCCCCCGCTTGCACAGGGAATGCATTGTGCTTCCTGGCGGACATCACGCTGGGCGGGCCTTAATTGGCCCGCCCACATAAAATGGCGACGCACCCCTGATCGGGGGCAGTGATTGGAGGCGCGCCCGCATGCGCCCGCTCCTGAACTTCCCCACACAACAGGGGGAAAATTCTTCCCATAAACTGGATAATAATCAACATTGAAATGTACAGTCTTTTTTGCCAGACCTCAAATAACACACTTCTAAAACTACAAAAGGCATTCACTTTTCATGGCGTAACAAATGGATCTATCAAGTTCGAATCTTAGTACACTGAGTTACACAATGTCCAAAGGCCTTCAGACCTCTACAATTGCTCTCAGTATTCTTGGGTGCAAGAGGGCAGATAATCAGCCTGGGTTGCTGCTCGTGATCTCTAGCCAGTGACTGTTGCTGAAAATTGTGGATGCTGGATGCAAACAAAATTCGGTTTATCTGTGATGATGACCTCAACTGTTAAATAGGTTGCCCACTCACTCACTTGGGTGAATGAATGGAAAGTAGCCAGTACCCTTGGTTCAGTGCCTCATCAGAAGTCAGCACTTTTGAGAGGAGACAGAACATTGGAAGGGGATATTAGAATCATATCTTTTGAGGCTGAATTTTTCTTTTACAAAATGGAAGGGACATGGCATGATCTGGATATCTGGATGCTAACCTGGGATTTTGTTTTAAAAGAAGCAGGCCTCTTCCAAGAAATCACCTGACCTGCATGGTACTTGAGAAGGAGTTGTTTCTTTGTTTTGAACTGCAAAATGCTTTAATTAATTATAAGCTGGAAGACAAAAAGGCAATCACATGACAGAGGCAAACCTTGGGCTGAAATCTCCGGTTGGTGAGCGGTGGCGGGGCCCACTCGCTGACATGTAAAATGACGCACGGTGACATCAGGCGGGCGTCCCGAAGTCACTGCGCGTCATTTAGATTTTCAGTTCGGCGGGCATGCTGAGACGGCTGCGTGCCCGCCGAGCTGTCAAAGGCCTATTAAGGCCTGTTAAAAATTAATTTAAACTATTAAATGAGCTGCCCATCCAACCTTAAGGTTGGCGGACAGGCGAAGAGCCCAGGTGGCCTTTGCATTTTTCAAGGAACCTCCTCCACGGGCGGGATGAGGTTTCTTGAAGTGTTTAAAAATTCAATAAAATTTTTAAAAAAATCATTGATATATTCCAGCTCATGTGACACTGTCACATGAGGGGACATGTTTTAAATACTTTATTTAGAAATTTTAAACTTAAACAAATCTCCCTGAGACACCTCTGTGCCTCAGGGAGATTTCTGCGCTCTTTCACGTGCTTGTGCGAAAGAGTGCACTCCCGACTCAGGGAATCCCCCCCTCCACCCACACAGGGAGCGCTTAGCGCTTCCGGGCAAGCGTCACACTGGGCAGGCCTTAATTGGCCCGCCCACGTAAAATGGTGGTGCGCACTTGATCGGGGGCGCCGATCAGGTTCGCGCTCGCTCCCGCCCACCCCCACACAACCCCCCACACAGGGGTTAAAATTCAGCCCCTTAAGTTTGAACTTGTGCTTTTGCTTTGAGTCTTGTTGGGGAGCAAACTGAGGAAGGAAGGCTACCCTAGCTGGCACCCTCTCTGTATCTTGTCTAAAATTGGGTGTGGCTATCAACCTGTAGCCAGAGAACCCTCATCTGAGTGCAACTAGTCTGCATTTGGACCTGTAAAGCTGAGACCAGTTGGTGAGAACTTCCAGACATCCACTGATTTTCACAATTGGCCACAAAAACAAAAATTGCTGGAAAAACTCAGCAGGTCTGACAGCGTCTGTAGAGAGGAAGACAGAGTTAATGTTTCAAGTTCGAATGACTCTTCGTTTCAGTGTGAAAATTAAACATTTAAATTAATGGTACAGCCTTTGGAGTAATGGGGCTTGACAGTTTGTGCACTCTCATCCTGGTCATAACAGGGAGGTGACATGGTGCGTGCATCTAAAAAAGATGAAACATGCCAATACTCATTATGAGGGGAGGGATTGACTGTTGTGGATAAATAATAAGAACTAAGCCATCAAATGAAGGATTTTCTGCGTTTTGGACAGATACTTTCTGTGATAACCCAGATTCAGCATCCCAACCTTACAGATTTACTGATTAGAATAATAGATTAGAAATCCGGTTGTAATTCTTAAAACAAAACCTTTCAATAAGTGGAATACATGAATGCATTTACAGTGGCATACACTTATATATGGATGCAGATTTTATTGATACAGAACATTTTCTTTCAGTGATTTGCTACAATTCCTGTATACTCCTATGGGGAGATGGGAACAGTAGGTGAGTGTTCACCTATTGTATACCGCCACTCTATTACTAAAACAAATTAAAGGGGCTGAATTTTCCCCCCGTACGGGCATGCTTCTGATCGACGCCCCCGTTCAGAGGCGCGCTGCCATTTTACGTGGGCGGGCCAATTAAGGCCTGCCCAGCGTGACGTCTGCACGGAAGCGCTATGTGCTCCCTGTGTGGGCAGGGGTGAATCTCAAAATCAAGAGTGCGGTCTTTCGTGCATGCGCATGAAAGAGTGCACTCATCTCCCTGAGGCTAAGTGCTGCCTCAGGGAGATCGGCTCTAAATGTGAAAAAGACAAAAATAGAAAAATAAAATTTCCCTTACATGTCCCCTCATGTGACAATGTCACATGAGCTGGAACATGTCCATAATTTTCACAAAACCTTTATTTAAATTTTTTAAAGCCCGCCAGTGGATGAGGTTTCATGTTTTTTCTAGCTCCTGCCAGGGCTCCTGGCCTGCTCGACAACCTTAAGGCTGGACGGGCAGGACCTTTAATGACTTAATTGACCCTTTCAATGGCCTCAATTGGCCATTGACAGGTCGGCGGGCATGCAGCTGATTTTGTTGCGCTCCCGCCTTCCTGAAAATTTAAATGGGGCGCGGTGACGTCGGGAGTTCCCCCCGATGTCACTGCGCGTCATTTTACGCATTGGTGAGTGGGCCCCGCCCCCCACTCGCCGACTCGTAAAATTCTGCCCAGGATGTTGCTTACTTTGTGAGTGATGCTCACACACACTGTCTCATAGAAACAAAAACAGAAAATGCTGGAAAAACTCAGCAGGTCTAACAGCATCTGTGGAGAGAAAAAAGAGTTAACGTTTCGAGTCCATATGACTCTTCTTCAGAACTTTGAAGAAGAGTCATACGGACTCAAAACATAAACTCTTTTTCTTTGTCTTCACAGATGCTGTTAGACCTGCTGAGGCTTTCCAGCAATTTCTGTTTTTGTTTCAGATTTTCAGCATTCGCAGTATTTTGCTTTTGTCTTACTGTCCCATAGAGTAGTTTTTGGTTAGGCTGCCTAGTAGACAACTAATTTTAAACATGACCATAAAAGAAAACTTTACAAGAACACAGAGAAATAGTCAGGGAAAAATTTGCTCTTCATGCACATTCCCTTTCCTGCATAAATGCAATGCGAAAGTTTAATTGGCTTGAATTTGTAGTCCAGAGTAGGTGTGTAAGGTAGGCGCTGTGTCTTATTGTGGTCTGATCGGGTATGCTTAAGTACTTTTAGCATGACCTAGCTCTCAGTGTTAAATTCATTCTCATACTGGGGAGCCAGTAGCGCGGGAGGGTTTTATTTGATTGATGAAGTCCCTCACCATCAATGTTTTTGAACTAACCAAAATATGCACTCAACACACCCACACAGAGAGTATCTTATTCCAGTCCAGAAGGAGGAGGATTGTATGATGTCAAACCTATGGATGGGAAGGCAAAAGTTGAGGTTGGCCCATCATACAGCAGAAACTAGTGGCCAGTTTGTTTGATATTGTCAAAGGCCTAAGAGCAGGTTATTTTCCTATACTCTCATGCAAAGCAACAAGAACTGGAGGGAGTATAAAAGAATCTACATAAAGACTGTTTAATATCTTTGACAGTTCAGGACAAATGAAATGACTTGTGCTGTACAACATTAGCGGTTACATGTAAGTAACAATTTATTTAGCCCAACTAATTTTGAGATATAATTAGATGACTATTTACAAACGTATATTTAGGGCAGAATTGTCCCAGATTTGCACTAAGTGAGGTAGCAGGCAGGAAAAAGAATGTTTTACCCGCTGGCAGCAATGGCAGCTTTTCATGCCATATCATCCCAATTCTGCCGCATTCATCATGCATTCCCAGGAAACACCATTTCGATGGTGGGCGGGCTGTTATTTGCCCATCACACCGTCATCTTGCCGCTCCCTCACTCTGGGTGCCATATTTAAAGTGCAGCCGCATGCATATCTCTCAGTGCTTCCAGCCTAGGGCCTCAAAAGGTAAGAGGACTGCAGCCCCCCCAGTTCAGTGACGCGTCCCTGGAACGCCTTTTGGACGCCCTGGAGGCCTGCCATGATGTCCTCTACCACCGCACTGGCTGCAGGAGGTCCAGCAATCTCATCACTTTGGCTTGACAGGTGATAGCAGTGCTGATCAGTGCCAATGCTGCACAGAAGAGGTTGGTCATCCAATACAGAAAAAGGATGAATGATCTCATCCGTGCCACCAGGGTAAGGCAATCATTGCATCACTCTAAACTCACACATTCAAGCCCATCACACATTCACTGGCATCTCACTCACTGCCAGCTCAAGGGACATCACCACTCACTCTCTCATACACACCCTCACATCTCCATCTGGCCTCATCTTCTCTGGAGGCTGCCTCGTCAGCCCTCACCATCTTGAGGCCATTTGCACAGTTCAACTTGTGCCCCCACACACACCCTAGGGTACCCCCCTTCCCCAGTACAGCCCTTGCCCTGCAGCCTCTTCCTTTGCCTTTGTCACTTCTCCCCCTTCCCCAAGCAAGCCCTAGCCCTGCAGCCATTGAAAAGCCACCCCCACCTTTTGGCTGGTCTGGTAGGTAGAGACCTGCCTGTGAACCTCTTTAAATGTGATGTGGTGCTGTCTGTGAAGCCTGGAGCTGATGACTGCGAGTGCTGCCTGAAGCAAGTTAGGCAAACAAACCTCAAAGTCCTGAGCAAAGTGCAGCTCGCCAGGTGCACGTCGCTTATGTACAGTTGTGAAACACATCGGTGAGCTTGGATGATCCAGCATGGGGGATGATTCCGATGAACTGGACTTATAATGATATGTAGATGTATTATAATGAAGTTACCGATGTCTGACGGCAGGAAATGTGGCCCGCCATTGACGGGCAGAGCGAATGATTGCAAACTAGTTTCAAGATGCTGTGAAACCGATTTTTGGCCTTCTTGCCATATTGTCCAGTCATGCTGCCAAACAAGCCCACCGCCAATGGGCGCAGAAAATTCCACCCTTAGTCTCTGATCTACCTGTAAAGCCATACAATCATAGCAACATGTTGCTGTTACTGGATGTCCAAACAGGCTTTCAACCCCATTCAGATGAATGCTGCAGAACAAAGACACATAATAGCCTTATCCTTGAGTCCTATATCTAAAAGAAGCCACATATGCTAATTTTATAAATAAAAACATTTAGAAGATCTTACCATACAACAGCTGTCCTCTGAATCGTGTATACCACCTTTGCTGTACCTTCGAGACTGGAAGTCTGCAATAGGACATTTCTTTACAAAGGCCTTAGCTTGCAGTAACTGTCAGCCTTGACCATTGTGAGCAAGAGTGAAAAAATATCATAGTTCTACAGTTTTCAATTATTTATACATAAACAAGCCTACTGTTGAATGTTTTGAAATGTGTTCTGGTTTGGGATGGAACAAACCAGCTTGTCATATTACACCTGGGGAGCTCAATTCTCACCCCTTACTGGAGCACATTCTGAAACTTCCTAGAGAATTTGGGCAGATTGAGAAAAAGTTATTAACCTGCTTGCTTGTTAACGCTCAAAACTGAAACCTAGTTGTGAAACCATCATAGCAAAAAAAAATGTAGGAACAGTAGTAGGCCAATCAGCCCCTCGAGCTTGTCCCACCATTAGATCAACACTGATTTGTGTCTGAACCTGAACTTTATCTACTTTTTTTACAGAGAGTTTTCCAGACTTTCATCATCCTTTGTGTGAGAAATGTTCCTGACGTCACCACCGAATGGCCTAGCTCTACTTTTGAGGTTATGCCAGTGTAATCCGTGGCTATAGTGATCAGCAGTGCTAACTTCTATAGGATTTGATTGTCAAGCACATTCAAGGTTTTAAGGAAATTAAACAGGCAAGGAAGCAGGCAATGTATTAGATCTGCATTTTATTTTATTTGGGGTTTTTTCTCTTCATTTTAAGGCTGTTCTGTGCCACACAGGATTCCCTACATGAGACATGTAAGCAATCTTGCAGTCTTCTGCTTCTGTGTAACTGATACCGAAACATTTTTATTTCTTTCCTCTGTTTGGCATTTCTTCTTGCCAGACCCAGCAAGAAGAGGTGTGCTTTTAATTCAAGGGCCTTCGAAGATGCCTACCCAAAATGCAAAGTATTGTGTCTGATAATGGGAATAACTGGCTTTGTTTTAAGTGTATGAGGAACTCATGACTCATTGGGAGTAAATGTAGAAATTGAAATCAATTAAGATTCACCTAGCTTGTAGGAGAGGTGTTGAAATTATATGTAGTTTTCCCAACCCCATAGATACCCCAAACCTGCCATTTGCTCTTTGGTGACATAATACAAAAGCACAGCATCACATGTTTCCTTGTACACTGATGATACGCAGCGTTACCTCACCACCAACTCTCTTAACCCCTATATTACCTCGAAAAGCTTGTCTAATGTATTATATGGGCAGAAATTTCCTTCATCTAAATGGCTTCGGTCTTCCCAATATAATGTTTGGTTCCTGCCACAAACTCCATTCTCTAAGCACTAAATCCATCCCCTCCCTGGCAATTGTCTGAAGCTGAACCAGACTGTTCACACCTTGGTGGCAAATTTGATCCTGAGAAGAGCTTGCGAACACATATTCATGCCATCACTAAGACCCCTATTTCAACTTCCATAACATTGCCCGACCCAACCCTTTCTCAGCTCATGCTCATTCCTTCATCCATGCCTTTCTTACCTCTAGACCTTACTATTCAAACACAGACTGGTCATCATCCCATGTTCAACCCTCTATAAACTTATGGTCATCTAAATCTCTCCTCCCTTTGTCCTAGCCTGTACCAGATCCCATTCACCTATCAGCCCTCTGATGGCTGACCTACATTGGCTCCCAGTTAAGCATTGCCATGATTTTTAAATTCTCTCCCTTGTTTTCAAGTCCCTACATAGCCTCACCCCTCCCTATCTTTGTCCTTCAACCCTCTGAGATATCTGCGCTCCTCCAATTCTTGCCTCTTAAGCAACTCCTAATTTTAATCACTCTAATAATGACAGCCATGTCTTCAATTGCCTGGTCCCTAAACTCTAGAATTCACTCCCTAAACTTCTCAACTTCTCCTTCTTTCTTTCCTCCTTTAAGATGCTCCTTAAAATATACCTCTTTAACCAATGTTTTGATCTGCCCAATATCTCCTTATGTGCTTCAGTGTCAAAATTTTGATTTTTTAACACTTCTGTGAAGAACCCTGGGACATTTAATTGCATTAATCAGTGCAAGTTGTTGCTGTGACAATTGCAATAGGCCTTATCAGTGAATCCTTTCATTAACTCCAACACAGTTTGGCATATGGTTGCTCGTCAGGGAAGGCATCTGAAACTAAGTACTTAGATATTGATCATGTACTGAGTAGTGCTTATATGTATTTTACATCCAAAACGAGCCCTCCCTCCTCCCATACCCTCTTCATGTGTTTTGCAATTTGGTATACTAACATTCCTACCAGATCTTTAACTATTAATGAAAAACAGGTCAACTATTCCTGTTCCGGAGAAGAGTCATACTGGACTCAACACATTAACTCTGTTTCTCTTTTCACAGATGCTGCTAGACCTGCTGAGTTTTTCCAGCACTTTCTGTTTCTATTTCAATTATTCATACTCATTTCACCATTAATAATGGTTCTTTCAGCACCATTTCATGTCAATTTCAAATCATTTCAAATTTTCATCCTGTGAATAATCTTCAGCTGAACCCTAATTCTACTTTAGTCAGCAACCTTCAGCAGGGGTGAGCTTGAACTGGGTCACATCATATGGGAGATGAGTCAGCACCCCATCACATAATGGGGAAATACCATAAAAGAAAACCTCCCTTTAAAAATACTTGTAAAAATAGTTTGTGACAGTGCTAGCATTACTCCAACAGCTGTGTAGCGGGCAATATTTACAAAGAATTGCAAGGTAGACAGTAGTTCTTTAATCACACAGAAAACAGGTTAATCACTGCCCATAACCAAGTGATTATTAACAAAAGGAGAACGAATTAATTAAGGAAATGAGAAGATATTTAACTCAATTACTACAAAAGTCGGATGTGTATCACTGCATGTGTTTGTATATTTTATTCACTGGAATTGAGGAATAGTTCAACAGCAGTAATGCAACCTATCAAATCATGTGTACAAAATATTATTCTCAGGAAGAAAAACAACATAATAAAAACTGCTCAATGTTCAACATTATTGGATTAGTTCAAACACTCACATTTATATAAATAATTCCTATTCCCAAAGGAAATCCATGATTCACAATGGTTGAAAAATAAAATCGACTCAAATATCAATCATGCTGCATAATGTAACTTATGTCATCTTTTGTTTTATGGATCATCCCTGTGGAGACAGGGGGATCAGCTTACAGTTAGTCTTTGAGAAGCAAGATGTTGATAGCTGAAGAATCTGCAGGTCTCTTTTCTTTACAGAGTACAAGTTCTGGATTGTTAAACAGCGCAAATGGAAGGAGGTGTGGGCGAACTGGATTCTGGCAGCTCTTTCCAATTCCTTTGAGTTATGGTCAGTCATTATCGTAGATACATTCTAAATAACAAAAATAACACAGGCAAGTGAGAATTATAGAAATTTGAAATAAAACAAAATGCTGAAAATACATCAAGTGGAAGAGTACCTAGGATGAGAGGTTTTAGTTATGAAAAAAGAACAGAGAACTTAAATAAGTGTGACATGATGTGAGAAAAAGCTTTTTCACACAACGAGTGGTTCGGGTCTAGAATGCACTGCCTGGAAGTGTGTTGGAGGCAGATTCAATTGAGGCATTCAAGAGGGCATTAGATGATTATTAGAATAGAAACAATGTGCAGGAGTTTGGGGAAAAGGCAGGGCAATGGCACTAGGTCATAATGCTCATTTGGAGAGCTGGTGCAGACAATGACGGGCTGAATGGCCTCCTTCTGTGCCATTAAGATTCTGTGATTAAGGCTCTTCTCAGTAGAACAAAGAAGATTTAGAGAAAATATGATATTCGTGTTAAAAGTTTTGAGGGGTTTCAATAAGGTAATTAAGGAAAATTAATTTGATTAATTGGTGAGTTGGAAGCTCAAGGGCATAACTTTAAGGCAATTGTGCTGTCCCATCCAGTCTTGGATGAGCTGCAGTTACCTGCAGCTGAAACCAGCTTCTTCCTTATTCCCTAGCCACCGATTCTAGCTCCCTCCCCAGCCGCTGTCTCAGGTTGAACGAGAACTATATGCACAATTGACGTCCTGGTTTATCCCAAGCTGAGCCCATATCATTTTTATTTCTAAGTGGTTCCACCCCTTCTTCAGTCCTTTTATTTCTTATATGTATTAGCCTTTGTGTTTAAATCCCCCTATGGCTTCATCTCTCCCTGTTCACATCCTTAGAAGTGTAAAAGGATAGATCAGGAGTGACAGCATACAAGGCAAGGCTGGAAGCAGAGTGGAGCAGCATAAAACGCGAGTCCGGAAGTGGAGTAGAGCAGCTTAAAAAACAAAGCTGGGGGCAGGGGGGAGCAATGTAAAAAGCAAGGTCGGGAGGAGCGCTGTGATTGGACTGTGAGACATCCTGTACCAAAAGTCAAGGTGGGGGTAAATATACTGGTAAGCTGTTAATTTAATTTAAATTAATCAACTAAGAAATAAGACTAGATCAATTAATTAGTATAAAAACTAAACCCAATTTGATAATTTATCATATGATTACAGTCAGTATTCAATTAATTAATCAGATCTAGGGGCTAAAGTTAAAATTAAATAGCAAGGGCTAGTAACACTATAGGGATCTGAATTTTTAAATAAATTAAAATCTGAGGAAGATAGATAATGGGTAGGATTTTCCTTCAGGGCCCTGAACCAGCACTTGCTGGACACCAGACCATGGAAGCTATTTTTCCAGAATTGATCTCCAAATTGGCTGCCTCCACACTTGCCGTCCAATTAAGGACAGTGGGTGGTCTCCTGATGCTGTTGACTTTGCTCTGGAGCCTTGGCAGCACCCACCATGAGAGGTGGGTGCTGCTGAGGCTGATAGGAGACCTCCAGGCCACCTCAAAACAGAAGCATCTTTGACAGACCAAAATAATCAAAATTTTTTAGAGAGGCCGAGCAGGCAGGCTCCAATTGTAAGGGAAACTCTTGGCAGTAGCGTTTGGGCTGCCAAGGTGGGTTGCTTTTCGGGGGAATTGGGCCTCCGGCTCTGATGGGTCCCCGGCTTGATGGAGGGAGGCCACCTCAATAGAGGGGCCATTGGCAAAATGCTGGTAAGTGTCCTAAATTGCTCCTAATCAAGGCCTTTAACAACAAATTGGCTTTGCAATGGGCAGCCGATCTGTATTTCTGCCCACCTCAGGGAAACATCTCCAATGGCGGGAAAGCATTGGGAACTGTCCCGACCTGGCTCCCCGCTATTTTTCCAGTGCTCCTGCCTTTACTTCCGCCACCCCAGGGCCAGGTAAATTTTGCCCAATAAGACTTAAGTAAAACATTTATGTTAACTTCCTCGAAAATAAAGTGACAACATCACAGAAGAAGCAGCTGATTGGTGAGTAGCTGGTGAGTCTTTATTTATTTAACTCTTAAATTTATTTCGGTTAAATCAGTGTATAGGCTAATGTTACGCCCTTGTTCAAAAAAGGGTCTAAGGATAATCCCAGCAACTACAGGCCAATCAGTTTAACCTTGGTGACGGGAGACTTATAAAAATAATAATCTGGGACAAAATTAACAATTAAATTTGATAAATGTGGATTAATTAAGGAAACTCAGTACAGATTTATTAAGGGCAAATCATATTTAATTAACTTTATTTTGTTTTTGATGAGAAAACAAAGGGGGTTGATGAGGGTAATGCAGCTATGTCGTGTACATGAACTTCCAAAAGGAATTTGATAAAATGCCTCATAGCAGGCTTGACAATAAAGCTAAATCCCATGGAATAAAAGTGATAATTGCTGAATGACAGGAATCAGAAAGCAGTAGTGAATGGTTGCTTTTCAGCCAGGAGGAAGGTATATAATGGGGTTCTCCAGGAGTTGGTATTAGGATCTCTGCTTTTCTTGATCTATATTAATGACCTAGACTTGGGTGTACAGGGCACAATTTTAGAATTTGTAGATGACACAAAATTTGCAGGCATTGGGCAACATATTCCCCACATCGGGTGTGGGGGGGAGGGGAGGTGCGCTGGCGGGCTTCCAATCGGCGTCCCCGTTTGGGAGCGCACCACCATTTTACGTGGGCATTCCATTTTATGTGGAGCTCACTCAGTACTGACCCTCTAAAAGTGCGCTTCTCCCTCAGTACTGACCCTCTGACAGTGCAGCACTCCCTCAGTACTGACCCTCAGGCAGTGCTGCACTCCATCAGTACTGACCCTCTGACAGTGCAGCACTCCCTCAGTACTGACCCTCCGACAGTGCAGCACTGCCTCAGTACTGACCCTCTGACAGTGCAGCACTCCCTCAGTACTGACCCTCTGACAGTGCAGTGCTCCCTCAGTGCGCGGAAAAGCGCACAGATCTCCCTGAGGCAAAGTGCTGCCTCAGGGAGATTAGCTCACATTTTAAACTTTAAATAAAGCTGAGAAAAAAATTTCCCTGCTATGTCCCCTCATGTGACAGTGTCACATGAGTTGGGACATGTCCATAACTTTTATTTTAAAATATTGTGAGATTTTTAAAACCTCATGAAACCTCATCCCGCCCGTGGATGAGGTTTCTTGCTTTTTCAGAAGCCCGCCAACCTTAAGGTTGGACGGGCAGGTCCATTAATGACTTCAACTATTTTGTTAATGGCCTTAATAGGCTGTTGACAGGTCAGCGGGTGTGCAGCCGACTTGGATGCGCACCCACCAAACTGAAAGTCTGAATTTCATGCCGTGACGTTGGGACACACGCCCGACGTCACCCCGCATCATTTTATGCGTCGGCGAGCGGGCCCCGTCCCTGCTCGCCGACCGGAAGATACAGCCCATTGTGAACTATCAGAAAAATAGTGATAAAGAGGGCATACGTAGGCTGGTGGAATGAGCGGACATGTGGTAGATCGAATAGAAGGCAGAGAAGTGTGAAGCGATATATTTTGGTAGGAAGGATGAGGAAAGGCAATATAAAATGAAGAGTACAATTTGAAAGCAGTGGAGGAGCAGAAGGAGCTGATGTTATTTTTGTACAAGTTGTGGAAGATGGCAGGTTAGGTTGAAAAAGCAGTTACAGCATCCATGCTGGCTCTCTGCAAGAATAAAGCAGCTCATTCCATACCTTGCCTTTTCCCTGTATCCCTGAAAATCTTTTTTCTTCAGATAATTATCCAATACCCTTATCAAAGCCTGTGCTCTTTCGTGCATGTGGACGAAAGAGCACAGAAATCTCCCTGAGGCAGCTCCTTGCCTAAGGGAGATTAAGTTCAGTGCAAAAAATGATTAAAAATAAAAAAATAAAATTATTCAGACGTCCCCTCATGTGACAGTGTCACATGGGCTGGGACATGTTTATGAATTTTAATAAAATTTTTAAATTAATTAACAAACCCTTCATGAAACCTCATCCCGCCTATGGGTGAGGTTTCATGAGAAATGTGATGGCCGCCTGGGCTCTTCGCCTGCCCACCAACCTTAAGGTTGTACAGGCAGCTTTCTCAATAGGGTTAATTGCATAATTAACGGCCTTAACAGGCCTTTGACAGTTCAGTGGGTGTGCAGCTGACTCTGGTGCATGCCTGCCGAACAGAAGATCAGAATGATGTGCAGTGACGTTGGGACGCACGCCTGATATCACCGTGCGTCATTTTACACGTTGGCGTGCAGGGCCCACTCCCGCACACCAAGCAGAATATTCTGGCCATACACTTTTGATCTCGGAGATCAAGGGATGTGGGTATGGGGCGGGAAAGTAAGATTAAGGTTAAAGATCAGCCACAATCTTATCGAATGGGCAGAGCAGATATGGGTGGCCTGTTCCTATTTCTTATGTTCTTAAAAGTCCTCATTATTTTCATCCTTGTTAATTCAGCTCTCTTTAATATTCCTTCTTAGTCTTCCTAACCCTCTTTTTATTATTTTTTGTTTTTTGTCTGCATTTATCATTTCTCTTTTCTAAACTTTTCCAATCATAATCTCCTGATCCATGGAGTCCCTGCCTTCACGACCTCTTTTACTTTCATTGATACACTTATCCTGTATGTTATCCTTTTAACGTTCCAATACCTTTCATTGCTGATCTGCTGCATTGTCTGCCAGATTTTACAACCCTTTTTCATGATTTATTTTGCAGTCCAACCCCTTGACTTTTGACTACTTCTCCTATTTATTTTCCACATGAACTTTATTAGAACATGGTCATTATTCTCCTGTCTTAAGATTAGTTGTTTATGCTGCTTTGTGGCTCAGAAAATGATCAGAATCACTGAATATTAATAAGGAGCAGAATTCCTGATTGAACTTTTACCCCCTTATCCCAGGACTACAGTTGTGAGATTGCCTACCTTTGTAAACTACGGATTGAGCCTGGGATCCTCCTAAATAGATTTATTCAGCACATTTAACAGCCCAGATACAATGGAGCCAAACAGTTTTTGAATCATGAATTTAATCCCTGCTCCAAATAGAAAAATAACTCTAGGACATTTCCTTTTTGGTGCTGAATATTAAAGTAGTGTTTTTGGGTATTGAAATTATATTGTATGAATTAGATTATGAATTCTTGATGCATTCATTTCAACTGCCTTGTTCCGCTGCATCAATGATTCTGTTAATCAAAGCACTGAGGAATTCCACAAGAATGCAATATGCATTCATTTGCTTATAGCACACAATATCATTTCAAGATCTTCGCTTTCACTGTAACTTTTTTAATGTGTGTTTCATTTTCCTCCCACATTTTAAAATTGAATATATATATATGTATATACTCCAGGATAAATCATAGAGGAATAATGTTACACGGCTCCACTTCTGGTGCAGAGTCTCATTGGTGGTGAGCTGAGTTTGAGAATTGAGGCTGTAATGTTATAGCCCCATTTCAAACTTGCCTTGGCACTGAGCACGATCCGGTACAGTGAACACAGACTTGCAAAACTACATATATTTTTATATGCTAAGCGAGTAACTGAATAGCAGGAGATGCTGGGAGTAATAGTTTGACCATCTGAAAGGCATTGAAAAGGTTGGGCAGAATTTTGTGCTTGGCATGTGGGATCGGTGGGGGTGGGCGGCGGCCGGTGGGAAGCCGACCGCCGCCCGTGATCGACAGTGCACTGCAATTTCATACTGGCGGACCAATTAGGGCCCGCCCAGCGTGATACGTGAACGGCAATGCTGAGCGGGCGGGGGGAGGAGAGCGAGCAGGTTAGTGCGCATTTCGTGCATGCGCGCGAAAGAGCACTGAAAAATCTCCCTGAGGCACGGAGCTGCCTCAGGGAGATGAGGAATATATTGATAACATTATTAAACAACAGAAAAAATTAATAAAACATATCCCTTCATGTGACTCTATCACACGAGCAGGCACATATTTTTAATTAAAAATGAAAGTTTATATTTCATTTATCTTTGCTTTTGGAAACTTCATCCCGCTCATGGATGAGGTTTCCAAAAAATATGCAAAGGCTGCTTGGCCTTTCGCCTGCCCATCAACCATTAGGCTTAGTGAAAAATTAAGGACAATTGATTACTTAATGGCCTTTTAATTGTCGGTGGGCTCGCTGCAGGCTCCAGCACGCATCCGCCAACTGAACTATCGTGCGACTGTGCATTGATGTCAGCACACTGGACATCAATCCGCATCAATCAGGCTGACATCAATCCGCGTCATTTCATGCTTGGTCGGGTCGGGCGCACGCCCGCCCGCTAAGCTAAAAATTCTGCCCATGAGTTTAGTAGATTGTAAGAGGAAGCATATACTGAAGGAGTTAAGGAGTTCCTTTTTTAATTGCAGCAATTGTTTGAGTTAATTTGATCTTTCAGCATAAGCACCTTGCTGGTTCTTATTATTTTCTCCTTTAGATTTCTTTGTGCTTTGCGTCAAGCTCTGGCCAAAAGAGATCGAGCAGCCTACTCTTAATGCTGACCTTCAGGGGCTGTTTTAAGAATTGTGATCTTTTCTTGTCCCTCTCCCAGTGGCAGAGCTGCTAGCTTTCCCTTGTTGCCTCACTCAGTGGAATAGACAACATTTCGGGAGACTGCAGTTGTTGTTTGCACTCTGTTCCTTTTGCATGCCAGTGTGACATCACACTGGATTGCTGACAGATCACAGATCTTTCAGAACTTAATGCATCTTTCTCAGTGGATCAATCTATGTCACCCATCCTCAGGTCCTCTTCAAAGGGAACCTTTTGATTGTTCACGTACCTGCATCAATATCATCATAGATCTCGCTGTCCCCATCATTTCTAAAAAGAAAAATTAAAAGCAATTAATCTTAATGTTTTCTATTAAAACACTAACAGTAAGATGCATCTTTACTCAGCTGTAGTGTTTTATATGCTTCATCTTTTTTCAGCTCAACTCTGAAAAATAATTAACTTCCTGTGATGCAAACGCTAATAGTTTGGCCATCCCATCCCCACAATTAAATTGCAAAATAATCATTCCGTTCTGAGAAGTGGAACAAGTACTTTCTTTGGATTAGAGTCCGGAGTTCGGCCTGACCTGAGGTGGATGAATATTGTACAAAATTTTATCTGGTTGATTTCCTGGCTGTGATTGATGTTTGCTGTCAAAACTAGGTGTGTTGTAGAATGATATGTCTTATGGTCACTGTGGCCTCTTGGAACTCTTTTTTTTGATCACCTTTGGGGGCCCGAAAGGAATTTTGCAGAATTCTTTTCCCCCTGAACTGGCCGAGGGTTGTTTTATCTGCCTCTCCCAGTTGATTATATGGCTGCTGGTGGGCAGCTTTGAAGGTCATGATGCTACGTTGCAACATGACTATGTGGGACAGGCTCAATAGACCAGCTGGTTTTTCCTGTCCATCAGTTTTATACATTTGCATGATTTATTGACTACTTTGCTGTTAAGTAGAGGTAGCTGTTTAAATGGTGACTGGGTTATTTCTGGCTAGCTTTTATTTCAAATAATGACTGTGTGGGTTTGACTGACTAGCCAAGTATGAAAGTAATGGTTTTGTAAGTGGTAGCTGTATATGAATGAGCTGATTGAGCCCATTCAGCTATTTAAGGGTTGGGTTGTGTAGTGATTATGTTACTGTATTAGCTGTACAGAAGGCTGGATTAGCGATCCAGAGAATGAGGGTTCAAATCCCAACATGGCAGTTTGAGAATTTGATTACAGTTTTAAAAATTAAGAATGGACAATTATTAATAATTTAAATATAATTGAAAGTAGGAATGAAACTATTGGATTGTCATAAAAAGCCAACTGGTTATTAATGTTCTTCAGGGAAGGAAACATATCATCCTTACCTGATCTGTCTTATATTTGACTCCAGTCTCACACCAAAGTGTTTGTCCCTGAACTTCCCTTTGACCTGGCCTAACAAGCCGAGTATGTCAGACTAACAAGCCATTTAGTCGAATCAAACTGCTATAATGAACACCACATGGACTGCAATGGTTCAAAAAGTAAAGCCCAGCACCACCATCTCAGGCCAACCAGTAATGGGCAATAGGTCTTAATGAAATTTTCAGAGGGACCAAGCTGGTTGGCCCCTCAGAGAATGGGGAAAGCCCCCTGGAGGAAAGGTTTGGGCCACGGGCACAGCCTTTCCTGCTGGCCTTTCCTGTCGTTGATCCCCTTTTTGGGGCATTGAGTTTCGAGCTCCGTTATCCACTGGCTTGCAGCAGGGAAGTTTCCTCCATGGAGCTAGTGGTCTCCATATGTGATGGGAAGCTACTCCGCTGGCAAAATGCTGGTGGTGCCACAAAATCATTTGGGGCTTTAAGTATGTAAATCGACTGCCTACTTCCATTCAGCGAGCAGCCGACCCATTTCCCAGGCTGCCCTTGGAAACTTCCCTACTAGCAGAAATGTGTCAGGGAGCCATCCCAACATGGCTTTCCAATATTTTTCTGGCTCCCACTCCAACCTCACTACCACGGGGCTGGGAAAATTTAGCCCAATGTCTCTAATGGTACAATGGTTCTAATTCCAATGGTTCCTGGGGGGAGCCTATTTTTTTAATTCATTCTTGGGATGTGAGTGTCACTGGCAAGACCAACATTTATTGTCCATCCCTAATTGCCCTTGAGAAGGTAGTGGTGAGCTGCCTTCTTTAACAGCTGCAGTCCACGTGGTCTAGGGAACCCTGAGCTGTTAGGAAGGGAGTTCCTGGTTTTGGACCTAGCAACAGTGAAAGACTGATATAGTTCTAAGTCAGGGTGGTGTGTGCAAACTTGGAGGTAGTGTTCCCACGTGTCTGCTGGCCTTTGTCCTTTTAGGTGGTCGAGGTAGCATATTTATCACCAATTAGAATAACGTCTTTTCACCACTGCTCTCTGCCTTCTTTTCCTTAATTAATAATGTACCCAAGTTACCAGTATCCATTTAATGCCATGTACTTCTATTTTTGAAATAAGTGTATTTGGTACTTCATCAGATATCTTTAGAAAGTCCATAATTTTCATCAATCCTCCTGCTACTTCAAACAACTTAGTTGGCTTAATCAGACGCGATTTACCTTTAACAAATTCCAGTTCTTTATTAACATATGCTTCTTTAAGTGAGAATTAATTTTGCCCTTCACAAGGATCTCTAGTATTTTTCCCACTACTGACAGTGAACCAGGTTTATCCCACTTCCCTTTTTGAATAGGTTGTAACATTTGCAGTCATCCTGTCGTCGGGCACCGGTCCCATATCCAAGAAGGAGTGAAAGATTACAGTCAGAGCTTCTGCTGTCTCTACCCTAGCTTCCTTCAGCAACTAGTATCCCATATAAACTGGGTAAATTCTTAACTTTCAGTGATGCCAACATATTTAGCATCTCCTTTCTATCTATTTTATCCTATCTAATATCTCTAGTCCCTCCCCTCTACTCTGACATTGGCTCAGATTTTCGTTTCTGCGCTGGGTGCACAAAGATGGCAGAATTCCTGACTCGGCGAAACCAACCTCTAAAGATGTCTGCCCAAACACCCGATTTTTGGTCTGGGGGTCGGGCTAGAGTAGGAGTTGGGGCAGGCGATCCCAGAAGTGGTGAGTGGCTGGAGGCAGGCCTGACATGGATCAGGCGCAGGTGAAAAGCAGGCCTTCTGAAAGGCCATTTGAGAGGTAGGTCACCAATGGTGAAGTCCCTGTGCCTTGGAGGAGATGTCATTGCCTTGTCAGGTGAGTGTCCAAGCTGTAAATGTTGTCCAACTGTTAGCTGACCCTGGGACGGATGTCCCATCATGGGCTTTCCCTAGGGAAGAAATCTCATTGCTGCTGCCTAATCAAAATGTACTCTACTGAACCACTGAAAGCATGGAGTGGATTCTCAAGACACAGCCATGGCAATGACATCATCTTGCCACCTCTGCCTGGTACAGATATTCTGCAGTCATGTAGTTTGCTGCCAAGACTCAGTGGATGGATGAATGATCAACAGTGCCATGCCCATTATCCCATCCATTTGCACTCTTGCCACCCATCTATCAGGGTCCACCCACACTACTGACTCTTGACCAGGCCTCTCAAAGCTGCACATTGTCACGGCACAACAATGTGACTAAAAGGAAGGAAACCAATAGGGCTGTCACTGATCGTGGAGCACAGCATGCTACCTTGGAGTCATAGCCACAACATACATGGCAAACATTTGCGCAATCAGTTTCTCCACCACATCTTACCAGTAATCATTGATGATATGGTGAAAATGGTTAGTGCATGTAAGCACACAAAAGTGAATGAGAGCGTTGTAATCTGAATGGCTCGTGACCCTTTCGCCTTACATTTTTATTCATAGAATGTCACACAGAGGAGACGCAAGGGAATGGATCGGTCCAGCTGCTCCATGATTTTCTGACCAGGACCTTCATGTTTTGGTGGAAGAGGTCCAAAAGAAGAGACTAGTTCTTTATCCTACAGGCTGCCATAATGCCCTTGGATCAACCAAGAAGACCTGGATTCAAATAGCAGCTGCATTGTGCGCAGCAGGAGCATTAATGCTCATTGATTCAGTGCAGGAAAAGGATCGATGACCTGCTGCAATGTGAGTAGCCTAGCTCATCTACATAGAGCTCCAAGGGAAGGGTCATATCTGCATGCTGCAGCTAAGGTGGGAGAAATGGCACATACTTTTGCTTCAGGCATTGAGGCTTGTATGTGTACACAGCTCACGTAAGCGTGCACAGAACACGTGAATGAGCACTGTGATGCACTGAAGCAGTGAAGAGCAATATACCTCCATGCACAATATATCAGGCTAACATAAATTCATGTTATCATTGCAGTTGAAAAGGGCAAAGAACGCCATGGAGATAGCCTGGACTGGGGCTAGGTCAGGCTGGCTGAGATGCATCATGAGAAATGAGGGGTCCATCGCTGCTATGAGCTCCATATTGTCCTGGCGGGTCAATCACATGAGCTCTGACAAGAAGAGATTGGCCAATCTCATGGAGAGACACATGCAGTAGCATTTGGAGTGGGTGTAAGGACAATGTCTGAGCCAGGAAAGGGTGCAAACCTCCCTCTACAGCTTGGATCAGTCCGCTCAGGTATGAGCACTGCTTTCCTTGGAATACATGTGGAGCTGCGCAACCTTAACAGGTCAGCTGCATTGTTGGCACAGAGGTTGCTGGAATGGACTACAGCTGCGCACCATTAGCCAGGCCCATCAATCCCACCTGAAGGCCAATGCAGGGCTGTGCAGGTCACTGAGGAGAGTGAAAGTACTGAGAGCTTTTTTTTTTCATTCATTCACAGAATGTGGGCTTCGCTGGCTGGGCCAGCATTTATTGCCTATCCCTAGTTGCGCTTGAGAAGGTGGTGGTGAGCTGCTTTCCTGAACCGCTGCAGTCCATGTGGTGTAGGTACACCCACAGTGCTGTTAGGGAGGGAGTTCCAGGATTTTGACCCAGTGACAGTGAAGGAATGGCGATATATTTCCAAGTCAGGTTGGTGAGTGACTTGGAGGGGAACTTCCAGGAGGTGATGTTCCCAACTATCTGCTGCCCTTGTCCTTGTCCTTCTAGGTGGTAGTGGTCATGGGTTTGTAAGGTGCTGTCGAAGGAGCCTTGGTGAATTCCTGCAGTGCATCTTTTGGATGGTATACCCTGCTGCTGCCGGGCATCGGTGGTGGAGGGAGTGAATGCTTGTGGATGTGGTGCCAATCAAGCGGGCTGCTTTGTCCTGGACGGTGTCAAGCTTCTTGAGTGTTGTGGGAGCTGCACTCATCCAGGCAAGTAGGGAGGATTCCATCACACTCCTGTCAGGAGGTGAGTTACTTGTTGCATGATTCCTAGCCTCTGATCTGCTCTTGTAGCCATAGTATTTATATGGCTAGCCCAGTTCAGTTTCTGGTCAATGGTAACCCCCAGGATGTTGATAGTGGCGGATTCAATGATGGTAATGCCATTGAACATCAAGGCATGATGGTTGGATTCTCTCTTGTTGGGGATGGTCATTGCTTGACACTTGTGTGGCGCGAATGTTACATGCCACTTGTCAGCCCAAGCCTGGATATTGTCCAGGTCTTGCTGCATTTGGACATGGACTGCTTCAGTATCTGAGGAGTCGTGAATGGTGCTGAACATTGTGCAATCATCAGCAAACATCCCCACTTCTGACCTTATCATGGAAGGAAGGCCTTTGATGAAGCAGCTGAAGATGGGTGGGCTAAGGACACTACGCTGAGGAACTCCTGCAGTGATGTCCTGGAGCTGAGATGACTGACCTCCAACAACCACAACCATCTTCCTTTGTGCTAAGTATGACTCCAACCAGTGGAGAGTTTTCCCCCTGATTCCCATTGACTCCAGTTTTTCTATGGCTCCTTGATGCCACACTCAGTCAAATGCTGCCTTGATGTCAAGGGCAGTCACTCTCACCTCACCTCGGGAGTTCAGCTTTTTTGTCCATGTTTGAACCAAGACTGTAATGAGGTCAGGAGCTGAGTGGCCCTGACGGAACAAACTGGGCATCAGTGAGCAGGTTATTGCTAAGCAAGTGCCGCTTGATAGCATTGTTGATGATCCCTTCCGTTAGTTTACTGATGGTCGAGAGTAGACTGATGGGGCGGTAATTGGCCGGGTTCGATTTGCCCTGCTTTTTGTGTACAGGATATACCTGGGCAATTTTCCACATAGCCAGGTAGATGTAGCTGTACTAGAACAGCTTGGCTAGCTCTGGAGCACAAGTCTTCAGCACTATTGCTGGAATATTGTCAGGTCAGGATCAGCCATGATCATATTGAATAACAGAGCAGGTTCACAGGGCTGAATGGCCTCCTCCTGCTCCTAGTTTCTATGTTTCTAATTCTGTTGCTGCTGATGGCCCACAGTGCCTCATGGATGCCCAGTCTTGAGCTGCTAGATCTGTTCAAAATCTATCCCATTTAGCAGGGTTGTAGTGCCACACAACACAATAGAGGGTATCCTCAATGTGAAGGCAGGTTGTGAGTGTATATTTGAAATATGATGAGGCCTATGGTTATTATGATGAGGGCTTCAGCCATATGAATATGACTGAGTCCGACTCATTGTCTATTGTCTCCCTTGTGGATGCTGGGGCACATTGCAGAGCTCCACCTGAGCAATCGAGGCACATGAAGCATACCTTTAGTGCCAATTGCCTGCTCGGTGGTACTCCTGGTGACAACATGGCTGTTGTTGTTGTTACTTTGCCTCTGTCTGTGAGCTCCTAAAGGGGGGTCATTATCCAAGTTCTGAAGTGGTAGCCCCTTTTCTCCTAGAAGCCAACTACGAATCTGCATTGGTGGCTAAAATAGCTGAGGGTATTGGGAACTCCTTAGTATGAAGGATTTGTGTCAGTGCCAGGGACCTTGCACCCACCTGAAGGAAGACCTTGTGTTGGTCACAAACTGCCTGTACATTGATTGAGTGGAAGGACTTCTGGTTGACAAAGGTGTCTGCATTTTGATTTGGGGCCTTTATGGCAACATGTGTGCAATCAATAACACCCTGCACCTGAGAGAAGCCTGCTAGATGGGCAAAGGCTGTGGTTCTCTGCATCCAAAATGTCAAATCTATAATGTGATACCCCCACATGAACAAACAGGGGATTAGTTAGAGCCTAATGCAGCTGTGTGCTGGGATATACCAGACCAGTTTCCTGATGATTCCTGAAAACACCCTGAGGTATAGAAATTGAGAGCGACGGTTACATTCACAGCCAATGGCAGGGTATGGGGTTGATGGATTGTGGCTCAACTTGCAGCTTGACCATGCGATATATGTATATCACCACCTCATAGCTTAGTCTCAGTTGCCTTCGACACTGTTCTCCATCACATTGAGGTAGGAGATCCAAGGTCTGTACACCCTCCTCACAGGGTAGTACCCGGTTGTCCTGCCTCTTCACCTCCTCCTTCCTGGTGTGCAGGCAGCAGCCTCTACCTCCTTATATTCTGCCCTCCCCCTGGCCTCCAGCTACTCACAGTGACTGGCTTCTATGGCCTATATGTGTCAGCATACCTTGTCCATCTTCTGTTTCCTTCATACAAAGCGCTATGCACTCTTCTCTAGCACAATGTTCTTCCTGGCATTTCGGTGCAAAAGTCAGGAGGGGCAAATTGCCCCTGGAAGACCAGGAGCCCCACCCTCCTATGCCCTTGGGTAAAGGAAAGACAATTTGGAATTTGATTTGTGCCACTTCTGGGGATGTGAATAAAATTTTAAGGCAAATTCCAGAGGGGCACCCTACCTCTCCAAAAGGGCCCCTGGCTATCCAAAGAAATGTGCCAAATTTAGACCTGCTATTATTAGGTTTACTTGGCACACTTTGGGATCCACACTCCTAGGCTTATAAAGTCAGACTAGAGTGGAAGCAGCTGATGATTCAAATGGCCAGCTGCCTCTGTAAAACGCGCATGTGTGAAATGTGGCCTGCCCTCATTCCCACACGTGAAAATGGTAAGTGCCATGTTTGGGGGCGGGACTTAGATTTTCAGGCAGTTCTGCTTTCATCCACTCTGTGTCAGGACAAAAATCTGGGCCATTAACTTCATCCTTTTATTTTATGAAGATACCTCATTCTCAAATCAGGGAAGTACATATGGAAGCTAATAAAATTGTAATAGGGGATTCACTTTGGCGGGGATTAGTGGAGCAGATCACAATATAAATAGGCTAAGTGGATTACTCTGTGATATAAACTACAAGGGGGCAGCAATACTTGCCTTACTATTATGTGATAGCCAGGGAATGGTGGAAGCAGTGTCAGAGAGCAGCTAGCTAACATTGGCCACATTGTAACTCAATATATAACAAAATAGAAAAGGAATACAATGACTTAATTTCAGGAAGGCAGACTAAGAATGATAGATTGACAAACACTGTTAGGTGTAGGGTAGGTACTAAGGTAAATGTTACGTTAAGAAATATAATTAGGAGACTGCAGAACAAAAACATTCAACCCAGCAAATGCCAAGGTGATTAGCCAGCACTAGACCTTGGCATTGTTACCAGCCAATAACAGGACAAAAACCTCGACTTGCTCTGGGTCGGTTAAACTAGCAACATTACCATTTACATCAAGGATATTGGCAGACAATTTACAACTGGACATTGAGGCCACAATTCCTGTGTTAAATGTATGCCCTCATTCAGTATAACTCCACTAATATTTATCTACATTGTACATTCTCCCTTAAGTGTTGCAATTATTTTTGCTCTTATATTTGAGAGCTTTAGAACAGCTGTCAAGGTCATGTTTTATTTTAGATGTGGGAAATGTGAACTTTCATTATAATAATTCTCCCTCAACCAACATCACCATAAATATGTTATCTGGGTCATTTTCACATTGCTATTTGTGGGATGTTGCTGTGTGCAATTTGATTGTCTCATTTCCTTCATTACAACAGTGACTACACTTCAGCAGTATTTCCATTTCTTTGGAAAATTAAACAGAAAAATCTCATGGGGTAGCGGCATTAGTACATTGTAAGATATACTCACCCTAATGCTAAGTTGGCTTTTTGAACATATCCATCTGTTTTTTTAAAAAAGAAAAGGCATCAAATTAGTAATCATGTCCGATAAACAGGATTCATAAATGCTGTTATTGCACCACAATAGAAAATGTTGAAAATACTTAAAAGATCTATCAGCATCCAAAAAGATGGAATAGGGCTGATTTTAACCTTGCCCACCTCGGGGAGTGAACAGTTACAAACACCAGAGACTTGAATTCCTGCTCCCATCTACTTTAACCTGCTCATCTGAAGAGGTGGCACATCCACAGGAAACCGGTGATATCCTTTAAAAATGCAGATTGGGCTTTGATACCATGGGCACCTCATCAGCTACTTTAATTGGCTTGAGCTGGAAAGAGGTTGTGGCTTTTCAGTCAGGGCAATCCAATGGGAAAAAGAAAGTCAGGGTCAGAGGAGGCCAAAACAGGTAGGTTTTAAAAACTTTTTTAAACTTCCTCATTGAGCTAGGAGGAGTACTTACTTGAGGCCCTGCAGAGATCTTCACTCTGCTTCACTAGGGCAGATCAGCTAAAGTCAGGGAGTTTATCGCTGATGTGCCGTTGCAAAATTCCACCTAGCTATTCAAATCAGCATGGAATGGGGAAAGGAATGTCTGGCGTGGGGGATGAAGCGGGAGAAACATGGGCAGAGGTTCTGCCCTGTCATATTACATTGGGTGAGTAGGATCTGGGGAACGGCCTTAGATTTAGAGGTTAAAAGAAACAGTTAAAAGTAGATTTTCAATCCTGTTTTCAATCTTTTTGTTTTATGACCCTGCCGGTGACGGATATTAATATCAGTATCAAGCACATATAGGGCAGGTTATATTAATTAATAACAATTGACATTCTAGCTTTGAAGCTTGGCTCACTGGTGGTAAAACCTTGTTCTTTATTGAAACTTCCTCAACTGATTACACTTTACGCCATCTGCCCTACCCAAACTATCTCAGTGACTGTGTGGCCCTCATCTCCAAAGTTCACCTTGGAGATTTTAATCTTCACCTCAGTTCCCTCCCTCCTGTCTTCTCTGGGTTCACTGTACTCCTATACTCCTTAAACTTCTCCCTCAATATAAACTTTCCAATGCCACCCCCTTAACATCGCCATCTCACATGGCTTCACTACTCTCATAGTCTCTGACCATTTGCCAATGTATCTCTCAGCGCCTAAATTTCCATTGTTCTTTTTAAAAAAAATACGGACATTGGCATTGGATGATTTTTTTTCAAGCTAAATTCCTCACTGCCATCGAAAAAATGATATGGAACCTCTAGTACATCTTTCCCATCTCTATGGCCTTCTGTCTTGGGTCTGCAAACCCAACAGAAACCCATTCAGCTGATGTCAGCAATGAGTTCCCATCAGTGCATAACTCCAAATAGTCTATAGCTCAGTTAGTAAACATACTACACTGTGTAGTACAGAGTGATGCAGATCAGAAAATCCCCATGTTCAAACCCTGTGTGAACTCAGTTATCTGCATTTCACTGGGGCGTAGTCGTGACCCTAAAATTGGCATCTGTGTCTTGGAGGAGGGGTGGGTTAAAATTGATCATCTTTGATCTCTACATGCTGATATATGGTGTGCGCTTTTTTTTCAAATTCACAGAATCACACAATTGTTAAGACGCAGAAGGAGGCCATTCGGCCTATCGTGTCTGCACCAGCTCTCCAAATGAACATTGTAATTTAGTGCCATTTTCCTTCCCCTTCCCTGTATCCTTGCACATTGTTTCTATTCAAATAATCATCTACTGCCCTCTTAAATGCCTTGATTGAACCTGCTTCCACCACATTTCCAGACAATGCATTCCAGATTCGAACCACTCGCTGTGTGAAAATGTTTTTACTCACATCCATTTGCTTCTTTTGCAAATCAATTGAAATCTGTGCTATCTCATTCTTGATCCTTTGACGAGCAGGAACAGTTTCTCCCTATCTACTATATCAGCCTCCTCATAATTTTGAACACCTCTATCAAATCTCCTTTTAGCCTTCTCCTCTCCAAGGAGGACAGTCCCAATCTCTCCAAACTATCTTCATAAATGAAGTTTCTCATCCCTGGAACCATTCTTGTAAACCTCTTCTGCATTCTCTCCAATGCGTTCACATCTTTCCTGTAGTGTGGCACCCAGAACTGTACACAATACTCCAGCTGAGGTCTAACTAGTGTCTTACATAAGTTCAGCATAACCTCCTTGCTCTTGTACTCTATGCCCCATTAATTCCAACCTTTTTTGAACAAGGGGATAATGTTTGCAGTTCTCCATCCTCTGGCACCTCCCATGAGTCTAGGGAAGATTGAAAGATTATGGCCAGTGCCCCTACAATTTGCACTCTCACTTCCTTCAATATCCTTGGATGCATCTTATCTGGTCCCAGTGCCTTGTCAACTTTAAGTACCGACAGTTTATCCAATACCTCCTCCTTATCAATTTTGAAGCCTATAGTGACAGAGTTCCCTCTTCTCTCACCATAGCCTGGGTAGCATCTACCTCCTTGGTAAAGACAGACGCAAAGTGTTCATTTAATACCTCAGCCATGCCCATGTGTAAATCCCCTTTTTGGTCCCTAATCGGCCCTTCTCCTTCTGCTACCATCCTTTTACTATTTATATGCCTATAGAAGACTTTGGGATTCCCCTTTATATTGGCTGCCAGTTTTTTCTCATAATCCTTCTTCGCTTCTCTAATATGTTTTTTCACATCCCCTCTCAACCTTCTGTATTCAGCTTGGTTCTCAGTTGTATTTTCTATCTGACACCTGACATCAGCACACTTTTTTCTTTTTTATCTTAATTTCTATCTCCTTTTCATCCAGGGAGCTCTGGATTTGTTTGTCCTACCTTTCCGTTTTGAGGGAATATACCTTGACTGTGCCTGAACCATTTCTTCTTTGAAGGTAACCTATTGTTCAGCAACAGTTTCTTCCACCAACATTTGGTTCTAGTCTATCCGGCCCAGCTCCATTCTTGCCTCATTGAAGTCTGCTCTCCCCCACTTAATAATTCTCATTCTGGATTGCCCATTGTTCTTTTCTACTATTCCTCCACAGACTCACTCATTCCCTATCTCTGTAAACTCCAGCCTACAACCTTCAGCAATCTCTATGTTCCTCCAATTCTGATCTCATGCACATCCCCAGTTTCCTTTTCCCTTCCATTGGTCTTCCACTGCTTAAGTCCTAAGCTCTAGAATTCCTTCCTTAATCCTCTCCATCTTTCTCCCCTTCCCTTCTCTCCTCTGAGTTCACAGTTCTCTATTCCTTAAAGCTGTCCTTCAATATAAACTTTCCAACACATATTCATAGTCACCCCTCAACCTTGCCACCTGACATGGCTTCAATCCCCTCATGGTCTTGATCACATCTCAGATCACTCCCCTTTTATCTCTCAACACCTACAGTTCCATTGTTTTAAGATGTTCCTTAAAACCTATGTCCCCATTTTTAAAAGTAGTTCAGTCTCAAATTTTGTTTGATAACGCTCCTGTGAAGCACTTTGTGATATTTTACTATGTTAAGAGAGCTATATAAGTGCAAGTTGTTGTATGCGTGTGTCAGGTGAGGCCCCCTAAAGTCAAACTGCTTGTCACCACTTAATGCCTAGGCTTCCACATGAAGAATGAGCACTTTGTTGAGGTATAAGACTGTTGCCCAGCAAACAATATTCTAGTATGAATCACAGCCTGTAGAATCATAGAATGGTTACAGCACAGAAGTAGGCCATGCTGCCTGTAAAGTCTCTGTTGGACCTCTGAAGGAGCAATCAGCTAGTGCCACACCCCTGCCTTTTCCCTGAAGCCCTGCACATTTTTCCTTTTCAGATAATGATCCAATTCATTTTCGAAAGCCTCAATTGATCCTGCCTCCACCACAGTCTCAGGCAGTGCATTCCAGATCCTAACCACTCGCGTGAAAAAGTTTTTCCTCATGTTGCTATTGCTTCTTTTGCCAATTACCTTAAATCTGTGCCCTCTGGTTCTCGATCCTCCCATCAATGGGAACAATTTCTCCCTATCTACTCTGTCCAGACCCCTCATGAGTTCAAATATCTCTATCAAATCTCCTCTCAACTTTTTCTTCTCCAAGGAGAACAGCTCCAACTTCTTCAATCTTTACATAACTGATGTTCCTCATCCCTGGAACTACTTTCATGAATCTTTTCTGTACCTTCTCTAATGCCTTTACATCCTTCATAAAGTGTGGTGCCCAGAACTGGACACAATACTCTAGTTGAGGCCGAACCAGTGTCTTATACACATTTAAAATAATTTCATTGCTTTATATTCCATGCCCCTATTAATAAAGCCCAAGATAATGTATGCCTTATTAACTGCACTCTGAACCTGTCCTCCCAGCTTCAATGATTTATACACAGCTACACCCAGGTCCCTCTCTTCATGCACCCTCTTTAGAATTGTACCTCTCATTTTATTTTGTCTCTTTGCCTTCTCCCTGCCAAAATGAATCACTTCACACTTCTCTGCATTAAATTTCATCTGTCACTTGTTTTCCCCACCCGAATCCACCATCCTGTCTATATCCTTTTGAAGTTCTAAAGTATCTTCCTCATTGTTCACCTTATTTTCAAGTATTGTATCATCTGCAGATTTCAAAACTGTGCCCTATACACCAAGGTCTAGGTCATTAATATATATCAGGAAGAGCAAGGGTCCCAACACCCCTGGGAACTCCACTACAAACCTTTGTCCAGAGGAGTAAAGGAGGAAATTGAGGAATAAAAAATATACACCAATCTCTCATTAAAGCTTTAAGATACTGTTCATTTGAAAAAAAACTTACATTTTCCATCTTCATTCCGACAGAGCAGTTTTATGTCATCGGTGTGCTGAATAATGTCTAACACTTCGCCTGCTTTCACTGGCAGCTCTCGGTTGGCCCATTTCCTAGCAGGTAAGTTCTGGATAACCTCAACAGTTCCTAGAACTCGAATTTCTCCATCATACTGAGGTGGGAAAGCACAATTTAGTCAAAACATGTGGCATATTTTAAAAAATTAAAATGAAAAGTCACCAAGTGAATAAATGGCTTCTCTCAACTATATTGGTTATATGCTCTTTTAAAAAACCCATAAAATAAACAAATAAACCATGAAACAAACATCTACAATAGAATCCTCTATCACCATTGCTCTCCCACTCTTTTTGCACCCACCCTGCCCCCCGACCGTGCAGCTGAGCACTCATGGTGCCACGAACTTGGCTCTTGCTGCACTCCCCTGAGAAATCATCTCCCCAAGCAGTATCCAAAACAGAAAATTTATTGGAGACAGAGATGCACCCAGGGGACTCCTGCACTACCTGCCTAGTGCTTTTACTCTGTCTGGCAGTCACCCATTCCCTTTCTGCCTGTGCGCTCTTTACCTGCGGTGTGACAACCTTAACGTACATGTTACCCACGAAGATCTCATCCTTGCAGATGCTCCACAGTGACTCCAGGTGCAGCTCCAGCTCCGAAACACAGACTTCAAGTAGCTGCAGCTGGAGACACTTCCTGCACACATGGTTGCCCTGGACACTGAAAGTGCCCCCTGACTTCCCACAGGAGGAACATTGTGCTGGGCCAAGCTGCCCTGCCTTGACTTGCTCTTAAATTACTCCCTTTGCTTTTATTTCCTCTAGTCTAGAGAATATTAAGGACAAAGGAAATACTTGCCAGGTCCTACTTACCAAGGCCACCGCTCTTCTCATTGAGGAAAGGTAGGAAATGAAAGGAACACCTCCTTCCCTCTTCAGTGAACTCCCTCTCTCACAAAACTCTGAATGAAGCACTCTAATGCAGCCCAAAGCAGCACTCCAGTGCAGACAAAAGCAGCACTGTAGATGGCTTGCTTTTATGCAGTCTGAATCTAGCTTCTGAAAACCTGTTTTAAGCAGGTTAACTAATTAGCAGCTATACATGGCATTGGTGAGGCCACACCTGGAGTAATGTGTGCAGTTTTAGTCTCCTTGCCATAGAGGGAATGCAGCGAAGGTTCACCAAACTGATTCCTGGGATGGCAGGATTGTCGTATGAGGAGAGATTGGGCTGACTAGGGCTGTATTCGCTGGAGTTTAGATGAATGAGAGGGGATCTCATTGAAACATTATAAAATTCTGACAGGGCTGGACGGATTAGATAAAGGGATGATGTTTCCTCTGGCTGGGGGCATCTAGAACAAGGGGTCAGCCTCAGGATATGGGGTAGGCCATTTAGGACTGAATTTGGAGAAATGTTTTCACTTAGAGAGTGTGAACCTGTAGAATTCTCTACCACAGAGGGCTGTGGAGGCCAAGTCACTGAATATATTTAAGAAGGGGGGTAGGTAATGGCGTTATGGTATTGTCGCTGGACTAGTAACCCAGAAACCCAGGGTAATGGTCTGGGGACCCAGGTTCGAATCCCGCCATGGCAGATAGTGGAATTTGAATTCATAAAAATCTGGAATTAAAAGTGCAATGATGACCATGAATCCATTGTCGATTGTTGTAGAAACCCATCTGGTTCACTAATGTCCTTTAGGGAAGGAAATCTGTCATCCTTACCTGGTCTGGCCTACATGTGACTCCAGACCCACAGCAATGTGGTGACTCTGACATGGCCTAGCAAGCCACTCAGTTGTAACAAACTTCTACAAAGACACAAAAAAAGGAATGAAACCGGACGAATCATCCGGCATTGACCTAGGCATCAGAAATGACAATGGCAATCACAGCCCTGTCAACCCTGCAAAGTCCTCCTTACTAACATCTGGGGGGGCTGGAGCCAAAATTGGAAGAGCTGTCTCACAGACTAGTTGAAGTAACAGCCTGACATGGTCATCCTCACGGAATCATACCTTACAGATAATGTCCCAGACTCCACCATCCCTGGGTATGTCCTGTCCCACTGGCAGGACAGACCTAGCAGAGGTGGCGGCACAGTGATATACAGTTGGGAGGGAGTTGCCCTGGGAGTCCTCAACATCGACTCTGGACCCCATGAAGTCTCATGGCATCAGGTCAAACATGGGCAAGGAAACCTCCTGCTGATTACCATGTATCACCCTCTCTGGGCTGATGAATCAGTGCTCCTCCATGTTGAACACCACTTGGAGGAAGCACTGAGGGTGACAAGGAGGTAGAATGTTCTCTGGGTGGGGGACTTCGATGTCCATCATCAAGAGTGGCTCGGTAGCACCACTGCTACTGACCGAGCTGGCTGAGTCCTAAATTACATAGCTGCTAGATTGGGTTTGCAGCAGGTGGTGAGGGAACCAACAAGGAAAAACACACTTGACCTCGTCCTCACCACCCTGCCTGCTGCAGATGCATCTTTCATTTCCTACCTTTGGTGGCCTTGGTAAGTAGGACCTGTCTTTAATATTCTCTAGACTAGTTGGGGCATTCGCTAGAAACAGGATGACCTGTTTTGCCAGGACAGTCCCAGATTTTCATTAAATGCCCCAGTGTCCCAACAATTTCCTCAAAGTCGTTCAAATGTTCGGTTTTTAGCTTTTCCATTTTTGGACAACGTTTAAAATATGCCAATGGGAACAAGGTTAAATGAGCAAAATGCTAATGCAACTGGAATATAAACTGAGAAGGTACAGTGAGGCTGGGGTCCACCTGGGATGATTGACAGCTGATCCCTGGGAGACAACATCACCCAGGCTTGCGCTCCAGTCTCTCTCCCTGAGTTCCATACCTTCATCCTCATTCTCTTGGGTGAAGATGGATGTGAAGTTTAATGATGTGAAGTTTAAGAAGGGTTGCAGAGATAAGCCAGGGAACTACAGACCAGTGAGTCTCACGTCAGTGGTTGGGAAACTACTGCAGAAAATTCTGAAGGAGAGAATCGATCTCCACTTGGAGAGGCAAGGTTAGATCAGGGATAATCAGCGTGGCTTTGTCAGAGGGAGGTCATGTCTAACAAATTTGATTGAATTTTTTGAGGAGGTGACCAAGTGTGTAGATGAGGGTAGTGCAGCTGATGTAGTTTATATGGATTTCAGCAAAGCCTTTGACAAGGTCCCACATGGGAGACTTATAAAGAAGGCAAATGCACATGGGATATAGGGTAATTTGATAAGGTGGATTCAAAATTGGCTTAGTTGTTGAAAAACAGAGGGGGATGACAGAAGGATGCTTTAGTGACTGGAAGCCTGTGTCCAGTGGCGTACCACAGGGATCTGTGCTGGGTCCCCTATTATTCGTCATTTATATAAATGACATAGATGACTTTGTGGGGGGTAGGATTAGTAAGTTTGCAGATGACACAAAGATTGGCCAGGTGGTTAACAGTGATGTTGAATGTTTTGGGCTACAGGAAGATATAGACGGGATGGTCAAATGGGCAGATAAGTGGCAGATGGAATTTAACCCTGAAAAGTGTGAGGTGATACACTTTGGAAGGAGTAATTTGACAAGGAAGTATTTAATGAAAGGCGTGACATTAGGAAGTTCTGAGGAACAAAGAGACCTTGGCATGTGTGTCCATAGATCTCTGAAGGCAGAGGGGCATGTTAGTGGGTTGGTGAAAAAGGCATATGGGACACTTGCCTTTATCAATCGAGGCATAGATTACAAAAGTAGGGAGGTCATGTTGGAGTTGTGTAGAACCTTGGTGAGGCCACAGCTGGAGTACTGTGTGCAGTTCTGGTCACCACATTATAGGAAGGATGTGATTGCACTGGAGGGGGTGCAGAGGAGATTCACCAGGATGTTTCCTGGGATGAAACATTTAAGTTATGAAGAGAGGTTGGATAGACTTGGGTTGTTTTTGTTGGAGCAGAGAAGACTGAGGGGCGACCTGATCGTGGTGTACAAGATTATGAGGGGCATGGACAGGGTGGATAGGGAGCAGCTGTTCCCCTTAGTTGAAGGGTCAGTCATGAGGGGACATAAGTTCAAGGTGAGGGGCAGGAGGTTTAGGAGGGATGTGAGGAAAAACTTTTTTACCCAGAGGGTGGTGACAGTCTGGAATACGCTGCCTGGGAGGGTGGTGGAGGCGGGTTGCCTCACATCCTTTAAAAAGTACCTGGATGAGCACTTGGCACATCATAACATTCAAGGCTATGGGCCAAGTGCTGGTAAATGGGATTAGGTAGGTAGGTCAGGTGTTTCTCATGTGTCGATACAGACTCGATGGGCTGAAGGGCCTCTTCTGCACTGTGTGATTCTGTGATGTAGGAGCTCTTGCGAGATCTGCCTGGGCCATTCTCCCGGATACGGCATTAACAGCATCTCTGAGCAACCATGAGCTCTCTGATGGCGGAGGATGTATGGCAGGTGGTATAGCTCCAGGTAAAAATGCTCAATGAGGGGGCTGGGGAGAAACAGCTCAGTACTACACGGGAATGGGCACAATCACAGAGACTCTCATACCCCCCTTAATGTGAAACTCAAAATTAACAGAAGCTTGTCAACGTGTCCTGGTTTTGATTTTTGAATGAATTCTCTCAAGCCTCTTGTGGTATGCTTGGCTTCATAAACAGAGGCATAGAACATAAATGCCTGGAAGTTAGACTAAACTTTTGCAAGCCATTGTTTAGGTCCACAGTATTGCGCCCAGATCTGGCACCACACTTTAGGAAGGATGTCAAGAGGTTAGAAAGATTTCAGAAGAGATTTACTGGAATGGCAGCAAGGATACAGCAATTCAGTTGTTTGTGTTGGAGCAGAACATGTTGAGGAGAGATTAGGTAGAGGTGATCAAAATCATGAAGGGTTCTGATAGCGTAAACAAGGAGACTTTTTTTAGTGGCAGATGGGTCAGTAACCAGAGGAAGCAGATTCAATGTAATTAGCAAAAGAATCAGAGGTAAAATGAAAAAAAAACATTATTTTTTATGATCTGAATGCACTGTTATGTTATTTTCAGAAAGCTTTTAATAAAGTCCCACATAAGAGGTTAATGTGCAAAATTAAAGCACCTGGGATCGGGGGTAATATATTGGCATGGATTGAGAATCGGTTAACAGAGGGCAGGATTTTGCCCCTGTCGGGGGCGAAGCTGAAGTGCAGGCGTGCACAGGCGCACTTCCGATCGGCAGCGCCATTTTACATGGCCGGGCCTTAACATGACGTTCGCACGGCAGCGCTATACGCTCCCTGTGCGGGCGGGGGGGGGAATCCCTAAACCTGAGAGTGCGCTCTTTCGTGCATGTGGATGAAAGAGTGCACTCATCTCCCTGAGGCTAAGTGCTGCCTCAGGGAGATCGCCTCTACTGTCAAAAATATTAAAAATAGAAAAAAAAAATTCCCTGACATGTCCCCTCATGTGACACTGTCACCTGAGTTGGGACGTGTCCATAATTTTTTAAAAAACTTCAATTAAATTTTTAAAAACCTGCATGAAACCTCATCCCGCCTGTGGATGAGGTTTCATGCTTTTTTAAATTCCCGCCAGCACTCCTGGCTCCTAGCCATTAATTAGTTTAATGACTCTGTCAATGGCCTCAATTGGCCATTGACAGGTCGACGGGCGCACAACTAATTTTGCTGCGCCCCCGCCTACCTGAAAATTTAAATGGGGCGCGATGACGTCGGGAGTTCCGCCCCAGGTCACCGCGCATCATTTTACGCGACGGTGAGTGGGCGCTACCCCCTGCTTGCCGATGGGAAAATCCTGCCCAGAGAGTAAGAATAAATGCAAACAAAAACAGAAAATGCTGGAAGAACTGAGCAGGTCTAACAGCGTCTGTGGAGAAAAAAAAGAGTTAATGTTTCGAGTCCTTATGACTATAAGGACTCGAAACGTTAACTCTGTTTTTTTCCTTCACAGATGCTGTTAGACCTGCTGAGTTTTTCCAGCATTTTCTGTTTTTGCTTCAGATTTCCAGCATCTGCAGTATTTTGCTTTTATCGTAGGAATAAATGCATCTTTTTCGGAGTGGCAGGCAGTGACTAGTGGAGTAAAGCAGGGGTCAGTTCTTGGGCCCCAGCTATTCACAATATATATCAATGATTTGGATGGGGGAAATCACATGTAATATTTCTAAATTTGCTGATGACACGAAACTTAGTGAGAATGTGAGTGGTGAAGAGGATGTTAAGAGGCTTCAAGGCAATTTAGACAAGTTGAGTAAGTGTGCAAATACATTGCAGATGCTGTATAGTGTAGATAAATGTGAAGTTATCCACTTCGGTAGGAAAAACAGAATGGCAGAGTATTATTTAAATGGTGACAGATTGGGAAATGTTGATGTACAAAAGGGCCTGGGTGTGCTTGTAGACCAATCACTGAAAGCAAGCATTCGAGTGCAGCAAGCAGTTATGAAGGCAAATGGTATGTTGGTCTTCAATGCGAGGGGATTTGAATGCAGGAGCAAAAATGTCTTACTGCAGCTGTACGGGGGCTTGACGAGACCACACTTGGGAGTATAGTGTGCGGTTTTGGTCTCCTTACCTAAGAAAGGATATACTTGCCATACGGCGAGTACAGCGAAGGTTCACCACACTGATTCCTGGGATGACAGGATTGTTGTATGAGGACAGATTGGGTCGACTAGGCCTGTGTTCACTGGAGTTTAGAAGAATGAGAGGGGATCTCATTGAAGCGTATAAAATCTGACAGGGCTGGACAGACTGGATGTAGGGATAATGTTACCTTTGGCTGGGGGTATCTAGAACAAGGGGTCACAATCTTAGATATGGGGTAGGCCATTTGGGACTGAGATGAGGAGAAATTTCTTCACTCAGAGGGTGATGAACCTATGGAATTTTCTACCACAGAGGCTGTGGAGGCCACACTGAATATGTTTAAGAAAGAAATGGATAGATTTCTGGACTCTAAAGGCATCAATGGGTATGGGGAGGGAGTGGGAGTATGTTTTTTATATTTCTATCCGGAATGCACTGTCTGTACGGGTACTGAAAGCAGATCCAATAATAACTTTCAAAAGGGGATTTGATGAATATTCAAAAATCTGCAGGGCTAGAGAAAGAGCAGAGGATTGGCGTTAATTGGATACCTCTTTCAAAGAACCAGCATTGGCATGCTGGGCTGAATTGCCTTCTATGCTGTATCATTCTATGATTCTGTACTGTACTTCAAAAGCATAGACACTTTTCATGTAGATTAGACATTCAGGGGTAATTTTAACCTAACCCAAGGTAGGGTAAAAGGTGCTCATTTTATACACTGCCTGATTTTATGCTCCATTGGGATGCATGCCTGACTGAACTCTTCAGCTTTCTGCTGGGTGAGTTATGATAAAATTAACAAGTTCTAAATAATTCAAACAAGTTTAAAACTTACTTTAAATTTTTTCCTGAAGTCTTTTTCCTCCTTCTCCATCTTCTTGGTTTTTTTGTAATCTTTCTCATCTTTTTTGCCTTTACCAGGTATTGGTGCCTTCGAGGACTTTAGCAAACTAAACAAAAAGAGAACATAACTTTTAAGTGTTAATTTGACCACTTACCCAAAACCCATGACTCCCTTGTTGCCTCATCACAACATTCCATCAGCTGTGCATTTCAATTTACCTTCAGTGTGGTGTTTGTCTTTGTGATAAGTTCCCTGAAATCATCCTAGACCCTATTTGATTTTGAAAAGCAGATTTGACAGCAATGCTTAAGCACTCAGTAGGGTCAATTTTAACTTATTGCACCAGTGGCCTCTCAATCCATCTATCCTACTGCAGTTCAGCAGCTTTGGCATGATATTAAATGGGTATGTGCAACCTTTACGCATGGGGGACCACATTTCAAAATTTTTCTCACTCAAGAGGCCGATGTGCAAATTTCGGAAAGATAAAATTTTCCACAACATTAAACATGACTTTCAAACAAAAACAGCTATGAAAAAAAACACGATAAGCAAAAAAAAAATTGAGTAATAAAGATGAATATTAGAATGTGATAGGGTGAGTGTGTGTGTCCAGCTCACTCACAGTCTCGGATGTTCACTCACTCACCCTCACCCACTGAGTGTGAATGAAAGTGCTTGTGGGTGAGGGTGAATGAGAACTGGGAATGAGCCAGACTTATGGACACACTCTGCCCCCACATACATACTCCCCTCACGCACAGTCCTTCTCACATTCTCTCACCCATGCCACACTTACACCCTCTCACATGCTCTCACCTCCCCTCACACTCTGTCACCCTCCCATACTCTCTCAACCCCCCACACTCTCTCACCTGCCCTCACACTCTCTCACCTGCCCTCACACTCTCTCACCTGCCCTCACACTCTCTCACCTGCCCTCACACTCTCTCACCTGCCCCCACACTCTCTCACCTGCCCCCACACTCTCTCACCTGCCCTCACACTCTCTCACCTGCCCTCACACTCTCTCACCTGCCCTCACACTCTCTCACCCCCATCTTACATTCTTGCACCCTCCATCTCACACTCTCTCACTCCCCATCTCACACTCCCTCACCCGCCCTCACACTCTCCACTCTCTCACCCCCATCTCACTATCTCACCCCCATCTCACACTCTCTCACTCCCCATCTCACACTCTCTCACTCTTCCATCTCAAACTCTCACTCCTCCATCTCACACTTTCTCACTCTTCCATCTCACACTCTCACTCCCACATCTCACACTCTCTGACTCCCCCATCTCACACTCTCTCACTCCCCCATCTCACACTCTCTCACTCCCCCATCTCACACTCTCCTACCCCACCTTGCACAATCTCTCACAGTCTCCAGTCACTCACTTGCTCAGGCACCAGTGGACCCTGCAGCCGCTGCCTTGTGCCCCAGTCTCCAGCAGCTCCGCTCCAGCGCAACTCCTTTCCCGGGCCCTCAACTCCCCCAGCCCTGCCCCTTGGATCCCTGGTCCTCGGCTTCCCGACCCTTGGCACATACGAACATAAGAAATAGGAGCAGAAGTAGGCCATTCGGCCCCTCGTGCTTGCTCTGCCATTCAACAAGATCATGGCTGATCTTTTTCTGTTTCCAATTCCACATTCCCAGCTACCTCTGATAACCTTTGATTCCCTTGCCTAATAAGAATCTACCTACCTCTGCCTTAAAAATATTCAATGACTCTGCCTCCATCGCCTTCAGAGGCAAAGAGATCCAAAGCCACACAACCCTCTGAGAGAAAAAAATTCTCCTCATTTCTAGGCAGCCCCTAATTTTAAAACAGTATTCCCTAGTTCTGGACTCACCCAAAAGAGGAAACATCCTTTCCATGTCCACCTTGTCAGCATTTATTGTCCATCCCTAATTGCCCTTGAGAAGGTGGTGGTGAGCTGCCTTCTTGAACTGCTGCAGTCCATGCGGTGTAGGTATACCCACAGAGCTATTAGCGAGAGAATTCAGGACTTTGACCCAGGGACAGTAACTGAACGGTGATATATTTCCAAGTCAGGACAGTGAGTGGCTTGGAGGGGAACTTCCAGTTGGTGGTGTTCCTACGTATCTGATGCCCTTATCCTGTAAGATGGTAGCGGTTGTGGATTTGGAAGATTCTAAGGAGCCTTGGTGAGTTTCTGCAGTGCATCTTGTAGATGGCACACACTGCAGCCACTGTGCGTCAGTGGTGGAGGGAGTGAATGTTTGTGGATGCCAATCAAGCGGGCTGTTTTGTCCTGGATGATGTCAAGCTTCTTGAGTGTTGATGGAGTTGCACTCATTCAGGCAAGTGGAGAGAATTCCATCACATTCCTGACTTGTGCCTTATATGTGGTGGACAGGCTTTGGGGAGATAGAAGGGATCTACTTGCCGCAGGATTCCTAGCCTCTGACCTGCTTTTGTAGCCATATTTATATGGCTAGTCCGGTTCAGTTTCTGGTCAATGGTAACTCTCAGGATGTTGATAGTGGAGGATTCAGTGATGGCAATGCATTTGAATTGTAAGGGGAAATGGTTAGATTCTCTCTTGTTGGATATGGTCATTGCCTGGCACTTGTGCGGTGGGAATGTTACTTGCCACTTGTCAGCCCAAGCTGGAGATTGTCCAGGTCTTTCTGCATTTGGACATGGACTGCGTCAGTCAATGAGGAGTCGCGAATGGTGCTGAACATTGTGCAATCATCAGCGAACATCCCTACTTCAGGCCTTATGATGGAAGGAAGGTCATTGATGAAGCAGCTGAAGATAGCTGGGCCTAGGACATTACCCTGCAGTGATGTCCTGGAACTGAGATGATTGACCTTCGACAATCGCAACGAACTTCCTTTGTGCTAAATATGACTCCAACCAGCGGGGACCTTTCCCCACTGATTCCCATTGACTCCAGTTTGGCTAGAGTTCTTTGTTTAATTGAGTTGATAATTGTCCACCATCATTCACGACTGGATGTGGCAGGACTCCAGAGCTTAGACCTGATCCTTTAGTTGTGGAATCGCTTAGCTCTGTCTATCCTTGCTGCTTATGCTATTTCGCATGAAGCAGTCCTGTGTTGTAGCTTCACCGGGTTGCCAACTCATTTTTTGGTATAAGAAAAACAAAAATAGCTGCAAAAACTCAGCAGGTCTGACAGCATCTGTGGAGAGGAACACAGTTAACTTTTCGAGTCCATATGACTCTTCAACAGAACTAAGGAGAAATAGAAAAGAGGTGAAATATAAGATGGTTTAAGGGGGGGTGGGGGGGGTGGGGTGGGACAAGTAGAGCTGGATAGAGGGCCAGGGATAGGTGGAGATAACCAAAAGATGTCATAGACAAAAGGACAAAGAGGTGTTGAAGCTGGTGATTTTATCTAAGGAATGTGATAATAAAGGTACAGATAGCCCTAGTGGGGGTGAGGGGAAGGGATCGAAATAGGTTAAAAGGCAAAGATAAAACAATGGATGGAAATACATTTAAAATAATGGAAATAGGTGGGAAAAGAAAAATCTATATAAATTATTGGAAAAAGGGGGGATCGGAAAGGGGGTGGGGATGGAGGAGAGAGTTCATGATCTAAAATTGTTGAACTCAATATTCAGTCAGGAAAGCTGTAAAGTGCCTAGTCGGAAGATGAGGTGCTGTTCCTCTAGTTTGCGTTGAGCTTCACTGGAACAATGCAGCAGGCCAAGGACGGACACGTGGGCATGAGAGCAGGGTGGAGTGTTGAAATGGCAAGCGACAGGGAGGTCTGGGTCATGCTTGCGGACAGACCGAAGGTGTTCCGCAAAGCAGTCACCCAGTCTGCGCTTGGTCTCTCCAATGTAGAGGAAATTGCATTGGGAGCAGCGAATGCATTAGACTAAATTGAGGGAAGTGCAAGTGAAATGCTGCTTCACTTGAAAGGAGTGTTTGGGCCCTTGGACAGTGAGGAGAGGGGAAGGAAAGGGGCAGGTGTTGCACCTTCTGCGGTTGCATGGGAAGGTGACGTGGGAAGGGGTTGAGGTGTATGGAGTGATGGAGGAGTGGAGCAGGGTGTCCCAGAGGGAACGATCCCTGTGGAATGCCGCCAGGGGGGGTGAAGGGAAGATGTGTTTGGTGGTGGCATCATGCTGGAGTTGGCGGAAATGGCGTAGGATGATCCTTGAATGCAGAGGCTGGTGGGGTGATAAGTGAGGACAAGGGGGACCCTATCATGGTTCTGGGAGGGAGAAGAAGGTGTGAGGGCGGATGCGCGGGAGATGGACCGGACACGGTTGAGGGCCCTGTCAACCACCGTGGATGGAAAACCTTGGTTAAGGAAGAAGGAAGACATGTCAGAGGAACTGTTTTTGAAAGTGGCATGCTTTGCCCACGTGTCCTGGCATCAAGTGACCTAACCAGCAGTACTGTTTTTGTTAAATTTTTTAAAAGGTTGGTGAAGGGACATTTTTTTGTTCAGACACCCGCTCAGTTATTTACCCTTTACTGCTGCCAACTGCTCCTCTGAGACTGGAAAGCTCCAGCTTCAAGAGCCTGTCCACCATCCTCGATTGGAGAGGGAACCTGTCTGCATGCTAATTAACGATGGTCCTAGGTCAAAATCCCAGACAGTGGCTGTTCCCCCTCCTCCCCCCACCCACCCGAGGGCAGGTTCGGGACCTGGAAACAGTCCTGGCTCCTGTTTCCCTCCCCTAAAGTGAAAATTCAACCCATAGGGTCATAGAGTGGTTACAGCACAGAAGGAGATCATTTGGCCTGTTGTGTCCATGCTAGTTCTCTGCAAGGGCAACTTAGCAAGTCCCACTCCCCACTCTTTCCCTGTAGCCCTGCAATATTTTTTTTCTTCGGGTATTTATCCAATTACTTTTTGAAAGCCATGATTGAATCTACCTCCACCACACTCGGGCAGTAGTTTCCAGGTCCTAACCACCCTCTGCGATTCTACTCTATAAAATCCCAATGGATTAATCTCCTTCTCATTTGTTCCCATGCTGTAAAACCCCAATGGACCAAACGTTTCCTACTTATTCCCACTATATAAAGACCCAATAGATCAAATCTCTTCTCACTCATTTCCATTTTATACAAATCCTTTATCTTGAATCCTGTGGGGAAAGGTATAAAAATACAAATGCCTTCCCAATCATTCCCAATCTAAATATATTCTATTTGACACTCAGCAGCAAAACAAAAAACAGTCAACTCACTGCCAAATGTGACTTTGAAGCAATTTTGTGAGACCTAATCTCTTTATGAGTCAGCTTCATTTCATGTTTAGTGTTCCCTGTTGTTTTGGTTCTGCTTGAATTGAGGGAGGTGTCAGCTGTGGCTCAGTTCATAGCACCCTCGCCTTTGAATCAGAGGATTGTGGGTTCATGTCCCACTCCCGGAAAAACCAAGAACTGTGATTGTACTCGAAAGAAGTTGCAATCTGTGACTGTTGGTAACTCGAAAGAGTTTCCCTCGATTGTGAAGCTGAGAGTGGGATATTGCCAAAAAAAAAATGATGAATGAACAACAGAATGGGCTATGCTGCAAACAGTTGTAAATTGACTAGCTGGTATCTGCAGTTCCTTGATGCCTTGATCCAAGCATGACATTTCTTGGCAAAGCATTAGGAGATTAGCAGGAACCAACAGTGTAAACAAAATGTTGGTTACCTCATTCTTTTCCTTTAACTGCTAGAACAAACAGATGATGACTACACTGACTTTTATAGGTTTTGCAATACTGTCACTAAGCATTTGGATAGCAGTGCAACCATTGATTAAAGCAGAAAAACCCCACTCCCAGCTCCCAGTGTTTCATGCAATGCTCTGTACTCTGACTGGAGTCAGGAGGCTTGTCACCAACAATGAGAACCGGAAAGTAGTTACACCCACTGGGAGACTTGTAAAGTAAGACGTTCTTTAAATTTATAAAAGAGAAATTCACCAACTACACAAATTAATCTGCCTAAAGTTTTGCAGTTAAGACCATAGCAATTAGTTACTTGTTGAGTCTGGTAACTATGGGAACTTAGAACATATTACCTCTTCCCATAAATTGATACCACTTTTTGCTCTCTCTCTCCTCTCCTTGAACTCAGCTGGCAGAAAAAACAAATAGAATCATTGAAAAGTACAGTGCTGAAAAAGGCCATTTGGCCCATTTAGTCTGCGCTGACTCTTTTGAAAAGCAATCCAGTTAGTCCCTGTGTAATCTGAGGTGCAATACACCTTTAAGAGAATGTGAGTAGATTGATCACGTGATTGTATTTCCTAATTGCTGCATAGTGCGGGTTACAATGTTAATCAGTAATTTAGAATAGTGTCTGGTTGGAGAAGCACACATTGTGTTAGTGCTCTGTGACTTATGTTAATAAACAGCATGTGCTTCATCTGCATCTGCAGTATCTTGTTTACCGACTCACTCATCGGAAGATAGGCGTGCAACCATGTTTGCTGAGCAAAGCAACCCGATAGAAAGAACATAACAACTGGCGATGAGGCAAAACACGACCAGTCGACGACACCAACAAAAGCCACGGAAATTAAACAGAAGTAAATCAGCTGTACCTTGCAAGGCAATTCAAAGTACAGCCCTCATCATAGTTGCCAGAGTTATCTTCCTCCAGCATGCCACAGTTTGGCAGTATCAAATCGTTTAATCAGACCACTGATCACATTATGTTGAACGCCTTGCGTTCTTCTTATTGGTCAGTGACATGTCGGGGGAGGAGAAGAGACGAGCAGTCCTCTTATCGACGTTTGGCAGTAAAACATATGGCCTAATTCGTAGTCTAACAGCACCCAACGCCCCAGATTCCAAGACCTTTGATGAGTTGGTAAATGTTGTGAAAAGCCACCTTCAGCCGAAAGCCTCGGAAACAATGCAGCATTTTAAATTTAATTCAGAGGTGTCGTGCCCCTAGAGAGACAGTCGCTTGCTATGTAGCAGCCTTAAAACGACTGACAGAGCACTGTGAATTCAAGACGTCAATTACTGACATAGTAAGAGAACAATTAGTATGTGAGATTAATGAAGACGCCATTCGAAAAAGGTTGTTGTCAGAAACGAATTTAGACTTCAGCATTCAAGCATTATGAAAGATTTAGTAGCTGAGCAAGTGGAAAACATTGGCAGAATCAGACACAGTCAGCATGGGTTTACGAAAGGGAAATCATGCTTGACAAAAGTACTGGAATTTTTTGAGGGTGTAACTAGTAGAGTTGATGAGGGGGGGTGCCAGTGGATGTGGTTTATTTGGACTTTCAGACGGCTTTCGACAAAGTCCCGCATAAGAGATTGGCATGTAAAATTAAAGTGCATGGGATTGGGGGCAGTGTATTGAGATGGATAGAAAACTGTTTGGCAGACAGGAAGCAAAGAGTAGGAATAAACGGATCTTTTTCCGAATGGCAGGCAGTGACTAGTGGGGTACCGCAGGGATCGGTGCTGGGACCCCAGTTATTCACAATATATATTAATGATTTAGATGAGGGAACTAAATGTAATGTCTCCAAATTTGTAGATGACACAAAGCTGGGTGGGAGTGTGCATGAGCTGTGAGGAGGAGGCAGAGATGCTTCAGTGTGATTTGGACAAGCTGAATGAGTGGGCAAATGCATGGCAGATGCAGTATAATGCGGATAAATATGAGGTTATCCACTTTGGTAGCAAAAACAGGAAGGAAGATTATTATCTGAATGGCTATATATTGAGAGAGGGGAATGGGTGTCCTTGTACACCAGTCGCTGAAGGTAAGCATGCAGGTGCAGCAGGTGGTAAAGAAGGCAAATGGTATGTTGGCCTTCATAGCCAGAGGACTGGAGTACAGGAACAGGGATGTCTTGCTGCAATTGTACAAGGCCTTGGTAAGACCACACCTGGAATATTGTGTGCAGTTTTGGTCTTCTTATCTGAGGAAGGATGTACTTGCTATAGAGGGAGTGCAGCGAAGGTTTACCCGACTGATTCCTGGGATGGCGGGACTGACATATGGGGAGAGATTGAGTCGGTTAGGATTATATTCGCTGGAGTTCAGAAGAATGAGGGGGGATCTCATAAAAACCTATAAAATTCTAACAGGACAAGACAGGGTAGATGCAGGAAGGATGTTCCCGATGGTGGGGGAGTCCAGAACCAGGGGTTACAGCCTGAGGATAGGGGGTAGACCATTTAGGACTGAGATGAGGGGAAATTTCTTCACCCAGAGAATGGTGAGCCTGTGGAATTCGTTACCACAGAAAGTAATTGAGGCCAAAACATTGTATGTTTTCAAGAAGGAGGTAGATATAGCTCTTGGGGTGAAAGGGATCAAAGGATATGGGGAGAAAGCGGGAGCAGGCTATTAAGTTGGATGAGCAGCCATGATCATAATGAATGGCGGAGCAGGCTCGAAGGGCCAAATGGCCTACTCCTGCTCCTAGTTTCTATGTTTCTATATAAGGCGCTGGAGTTGGCGCTCGCAACGGAGAGGGCAGTCAGGGATCCAGTAGCAATCAAGGGAACACAAAATGGCACCATCCTTCACGTCGGGGAGGGGGGAAAGCACTGGTTAGAAATGGTGCAAAAGGGCAGGGCTCCGGGGAAAGGTGGGAAACAGCCACAATTAACAGAGTTTAACAGAGAAAACCCACTATAATAATGGCAGAAATGGAACCAGAGAGCCTGCAAGCAAATGACAATTTAAAAGAATCAAGTGTTTCTACTGCCATCATAATGGGCACATTATGTGATATTGTAAAGACAGATTAAGACTTTAAGCAGAAAGGTAGAAATTGTGAAATCCACATAAGCGAGGAACTAGTCAGATATTTACTCACTGCACAACCTAAAAATGGGTAAAACAGAGCCAATCTATGTGACAGCGGAAGTCAACGGGAAACCCATCTGAATGGAGGTGAATACATGAGGGACATCCATGACAGTTATAGGGGAACATACATTCAATAATCTGAATGGAGGAGACTACTCATTAAAGAATGAGTAGAATTAAAGACGTATACTGGTGAAGACATGCGAGTAAGAGGTATATGCAAGGTTCCAGTTCTTGATGGAAATCAGCCCGTTAATTTACTCCTGATAGTGGTAGCAGGGGAGGGTCCAAGTCTACTTGGTCGGAACTGGCTTAAGGAAATAAAGTTGGAGTGGGCCGAGATTTTTCAACTCAGAATGAAAGACCTGCAAGAATTACTACAGAAATATGCCCAGATTTTCAGGGAAGAGCTTGGGAAGATTCAAAGGCTGCAAGCTAAAATACACGTGGATCCTGGAGCAACCCCCAGATTCTTGAAGGTTAGGCCAGTCCCCTATGGCATTACGAGAAATAGTTGATGTTGAATTAGACAGGACAGAAAGGTTTGGAGTCTTATAACCTGTACAATTTTCCAAATGGGCTGCACTCATAGTTCCCGGACTAAAGCCTGACCAGAGTGCGTGAATATGCAAGTTGACCGTTAACAAAGTGGCCAGACTTGACAGGCATCCAGTAATGAAAATTGATGAATTGTACTCCAAGCTGACAGGGAGAACCACATATATGGAGCTTGACATAAGCCACATTTACCAGCAGGTCAAGCAAGAAAAGGCCTCTTGGAATTTTGTGACTATCAACATCAGGAGTTATAACAATATACCTGGTCACCCTTTGGAGTCTCATTGGCTTGTGCCATTTTCCAACAGAAAATTCACTTCAAGGTTTGCTCCATGTTGTGGATAATCTCGATGATGTCCTAGTAACAGGACTAACTGATGAAGAACATCTGGCTAATCTGGAAGAGGTATTGAAGCATTTCTCACAAGCCAGGGTATGTTTGAAAAGAGAAAAGTGTATCTTCCAAGCAAAAGAAGTGGTTTACCTGGGTCATTGGGTCGACTCGCAGGGCCTTCACCCAGCAGAAGACAAGCTGAGAGCTATTCCTGAGGTGCCAGCACTGAGAAACGCCATAGAACTCAAGTCCTTCTTAGCAATGATTAACTATCATGGCCGTTTTCTCCCAAATTTGTCAACAGTACTGGCCCCATTATAGGGTTTGCTCAAGAAAAACCACAGATGGACTTGGCAAGCTCCATAACAACAGACTTTTACGACAGTAAGGCAGTTGCTACATTCATCAGCCCTGTTGTTACATTTCAACCTAAAGAAAGAATTAATTTTGACCTGCAATGCATCCCCTTACTCTCCCACCGGATGGTAGATGGCTCTGAATGGCCCTGTTGGTTACATCTCAAGAATACTCAGTGTTGCAGAACGATGATACTCACAAATAGAGAAAGAAGGCTTATCCATCGTATTTGGCATTAAGAAGTTCTACTAATACATCCATGGTCGCCACTTTACCATTGTATCTGACCAGAAGCTAGGCTTGTTCGGGGAAGATAAGGCAATACCTCCAATTGCCTCTGCACGTACCCAAAGGTGGGCACTAATTCTAGCTGCTTACGAATATACTTTTATCCACCAGCCGGGAAGACAGATTAAAAATGCCGACACACTGAGCTGATTACTCCTAAAAGACAGTAATGTGAATGTCCCAATTCCTCAAGAACTTGTCTTGTTATTAAAGTTTCTGGATTCGTCACTAGTACATGCCAAACAAATAAGAGAGTGGACAGACTGTGATCCAGATTTGTCTCACGTAAGGGAACGAGTTTTACAGGGATGGTCCAATGAGCCAAAGTCTGACGAAATGAAGGTCTATTTTAATAGGAGATATGAGCTCACCTGCCAGCATAGCATCTTGCTTTGGGGAGCGAGAGTCATTGTGCCTCCGAGAGTAAGAAAGCCATTATTGACTGAATTTCATAGGGCTCACTCCGGAATCCTTAGAACGAAAATGTTGGTGCGCAGCTACTTATGGTGGCCAGGGATGGATACAGAAACCAAAAACTTGGTCAAGAGCTGCATACAGTGCCAACAAGTACAGAAATTGCCTCCTCCTTCTCCATTGCATTCCTAGGAATGGCCAGGAAGGCAATGCGTCCAACTCCACGTTGACTACGTGGGACCTTTTTGGGCGCAGTGTTCCTCTTGATTATAGATGCTCACTTGAAGTGGATGAATGTATACGAGGTGAGATCACCCACATCTGCTGCCACCATAGACAGATGGCGTCAGAGTTTTGCAATATACGGGTTACCAGAGCTAATAGTGTTCTGATAATGGAACGGCATTCACCAACGGGATATTCCAAAGATTTACAAGTCTCAATGGCATAACACATGTTAAGACCTCACCATACCGCCCTGCGTCCAATGGTTTGGCCGAGATGGCAGTCCAGACCTTCAAGTCCGGAATGAAAAAACTGGATGGAGACTCTATTGCAACTAGATTATCACATTTCCTATTCAGCTATAGGACTACGCCACACATAACCATTGATATTGCCCCCACAGAGTTAGTGATGAAGAGATGTCTCAGGACACGTTTGAGTCTTATAAGGCCGAATTTAGGGGGGAAGGTTGAGAGAGGTCAGGAGGTCCAGAAAAATGGACACGATTACTACAGTCATGGAAGAAGCTTCACTGTTGGAGACACAGTTTTTGCAAAGAATTTTGGAGATGGGCCCAAATGGCTATCAGGTGAAGTTAGTGCTGTGACAGGACCCCTTTCCTATCACATAACAGTCGAAGGTTGGATAATTAAGAGACACATAGATCACCTCAGGAAAAGAGAAACAGATCTATAAGAAAGGATGTGCCAAGCATTCCCATTGGAGTCTACACCACACGTGGAAGGAACTCCACTTTGCTTGGAAGTGCCTGTAGGACCTGCTGAGCCTAAGTCAAAGAAACAAACTTTCAGGTTCCTACTGGAGAGCCTAGTGGACAGATGACTCTTGAGAGGGAGGCCTCAGATAAATCATCTGAAGTCTTAGAACTATGACATTTGACAGGCTTGGAGAAGCCTCCAGAAAGACTGAATTTGTAAATAGTTTATTTATGTAAATAGTTGATATATTGTAAAGATTGTAAATTGTACTTTCGAGTTAAGGGGGAGGGATGTGGTAATCTGAGGTGCAATACACCTTTAAGAGAATGTGAGCAGATTGACCACATGACTTTACTGACAGTCTTCAAGTATTTATCCAATACCCTTTTGAATTCATTTCCCCTACCACAGCAGGCAGTCCATTCCAAATTCTAAAAATTGCATTATAAATTGATTTTCCTCCTGTCACCTCCAGTTCTTTTGTCCATAACCTTTAATCTGTGCCTTCTGTTTGTCGACCCTCCAGTCATATTTACTCTTCATGTTGGAGTTGTATAGAACCTTAGTGGGGCCACAGCTGGAGTACTGTGTGCAGTTCTGGTCGCTGCATTGTAGGAAGGATGTGATTGCGCTGGGAGGGGGTGGGGGGTGCAGAGGAGATTCACCAGGATGTTTCCTGGGATGAAACATTTAAGTTATGAAGAGAGGTTGGATAGACTTGGGTTGTTTTTGTTGGAGCAGAGAAGACTGAGGGGTGACCTGATGGAGGTGTACAAGATTATGAGGGGCATGGACAGGGTGGATAGGGAGCAGCTGTTCCCCTTAGTTGAAGGGTCATTCACAAGGGGACATAAGTTCAAGGTGAGGGGCACGAGGTTTAGGGGGGATGTGAGGAACAACTTTTTTACCCAGAGGGTGGTGACGGTGTGGAATGCGCTGTCTGGGAGGGTGGTGGAGGTGGGTTGCCTCACATCCTTTAAAAAGTACCTGGATGAGCACTTTGCACGTCATAACATTCAAGGCTATAGGCCAAGTGCTGGTAAATGGGATTAGGTAGGTAGGTCAGGTGTTTCTGACCTGTCGATGCAGACTCGATGGGCCGAAGGGCCTCTTCTGCACTGTGATTCTGTGTGATTCTGTGATACCTAAATCCTTCATTATTTTAAATATCGCTATAAAGTTTCCTCTTAGCCTTCTCTGCTCGAAGAAGGACAGCCCCATCTTTCCCAGTCCACCCATGCAATTGTAATCCCTCATCTCTGGAACTACTTTAGGAAATCTCTTCTCTACACCCTCGAAAGTCTTCAGGTCCTCCCTAAAATATGGTGCCTAGAATTTGACAGAATACTCCAGTTTTTTCTGAGCTACTGTTTTATATAGATTAAGCATAACTTCTAGGCTTTTGCATTCTATGCCTTGTTTATAAAGTTTAGGATCACATATGATTTATTAATTGCTTTGTTAATCTATCCTGCTATCTTCAAAATGTTGTGTACGATCGCTCTCAGATCCCTTAGTTCTTGCACCCCCTTTAAAAGCATACCATTTAGCTTGTACTATCTCTCCTCATTCTTCCTCACGAAAGGTATCACCCCATTTCTTTCTCAGTCCTTCCCTGTCCTCACCCAACATACTCCCTCATGAGCAGCAGTTACTGGGTAGTGTCAGGAAGAGGAATCCTGTTTGGTGTTTCTTCTTCCCCTTTAAAGGCTTTAGAGAGAGTAAAACACAGAGTCACTAAGACGTTACTTAGTAAGAAAACATATAATTATGTAGAAAATATGATGAAGGAATGGCATGATGTAAGTGTTTAAAATTATCAAAGGGTGATACAGGCTAGATAAAAGCAGACTGTTTCCAACCTAAGAGATTTAGGGGAAGAGAAATTTCTTAACAGAGTTTGTGAGATTGTGGAATTCACTTCCAGGGTTAGTGGTTGAACGCCAACAATTTGTAATAATGTAGCACTTTTAATGTAATTAAAAAGTCCCAAGGAGCTTCGTATAAGCATTATAAGCAAAGTTTGACACTGAGCCATATCAGTTGATATTAGGGGAAGGAGGGAGCTGTACCTTTGGGGTGGCCTTTAGCTGAACTGTGTGGGGACAAATGTACTGGCGAATTGTATAACCAGGCTTGTAGATAGGGCTTTAAACTAAATAGTGGGGGTGGGGGTGAGGTCGAGCGTTCAAGTCAGGAGAGATTTGGAAAGTTAAACAGAAAGGACAAGGCAATAGTGCAGGTAGTGATGTGGATAATGATAACCAGAATGTGATAGAAAGGGACAGAGCATACAAACAAAAGAGCACCAGCAAATAGGTCAGATTAGGGAAAATTGGCAAAAAGACAGAATTGAAGGCTGTTTATCTGAATATACACAGCATTCGAAACAAGATGGATGAATTGATAGCACAAATAGAATTAAATAAGTATGATATGATAGCCATTACAGAGACATTTTTGCAATGTCACCATAGCTTGGACATTTTGAAAGGAAAGGAAGAAAGGAAAAGTAAGTGGTTTTGCTCTGTTAATAAAGGATGAAATCAGCACAGTAGTGAGAAATGATCTTGGTTTGGAGGATCAAGATGTAAAATTAGCTTGGGTGGAGATTAGAGGTAGCAAAGGAAAGAAGTTTATAGGTTTATCGGCCCGTTGGCAGTAGCTATACTGTAGGACAGAGTATAAATCAAGAAATAATGGGGGCTTGTAGGAAAGGTACTGCAATAAACGTAGGAAATTTGAATCTTGATTTAGATTGGACAATCAAATTGACAAAAGTAGCTTGGAGGATGAGTTCACAGGGTGTATTTGGGGCAGTTTCTTAGAACAATGCATTCTGAAACAAACCAGGAAATAGGCTATTTTAGACCTGATAATGTGTAATGAGACAGGATTGATTAATAACCTCATAGTAAAGGATAATCCAGGTAATAATGATCACAACAAAATAAAATTTCACATTTAGTTTGAGGGGGAGAAATGTGGGTCTGAGACTGGTTACTTTTAAACTTAAATAAAGTCAATTGCAAGGGTATGAAGACAGATTTGGCTAATGTAAAATGGGAAAATAGGTTAAAAGATAAGATGGTAGAGAAGTAGTGGCAGACATTTCAGGAGATATTCCATAACTCTCAACAGAGATATATTCCATTGAGAAAGAAAGATACTACAAGATGGAAGCACCATCCATGGCTAATTAAGGATGGTATCAAGTTGAAAGAAAAGATGTACAATGCTGCAAAGACTGGTGGTAGGTCAGAAGATTAGGAAAATTTTGGAAACCAGCAAAGAATAACAAACAAAAATAATAAAGAAGGTGAAATTGGAGTATGAGAAAAGTAGCAAGAAATATAAAAACAGACAGTAAAAGCTTCTGCAAATATATTAAAAGAAAAAGAGTAGCTAACGTAAGCATTGGTCCTTTAGAGGCTGAGAGTGGGAAATTCATAATGGACAACCAGGAAATGGCAGAGATTTTGTATTTGTCTTCACAGTAGAAAACAAAGGAAGCACCCGAAGAATAATAGAAAATCAAGAGGCAAAAGGGAGGGAGGAACATAAACAATCACGATCATTAGAGGAAATGTACTAGGAAAACTAGTGGGATGAAAGGTTGACAAATCCTCTGGACCTGAAGGCCTGCATCCTAAGCCTTAAAGGGAATGGTTGCAGAGTTACTGGATTGATTGGTTGTAATATTCCAAAACTGTCCAGATTCCCTAGGTCCCAGCAGATTGGAAAGCTGCAAATGTAGAACGACTACTCCAGAAGACATTTGATAAGGTGCCACATCAAAGGTTATTGTGGAAAATAAAAGCGCATGATTAGGGGGTAACATCTTAGCATGGATAGAAGATTGGCTGGCTGGCAGAAAACAGAAAGTATATATAAATGGGTCTTTTTCGGATTGACAGGGTGTGGTGAATGAAGTCCCACAGGGGTCTGTACTGGGGCCTCAACATTTTACAATTTACATCAATGACTTAGATGAGGGGAGTGAAAACATGGTAGCTAAATTTGCAGATGACACAAAGATAGATAGGAAAGTATGTTGTGAAGAGGACATGAGGAGGTTTTAGATGGATATAGATAGGTTGAGTGAATGGGCAAAGATCTGGCAAATGGAGTTTAATGTGGTAAAATGTGAAGTTGTTCACTTTGGCAGGAAGAACAAAAAAGCAGAGTAGTGCTCAAATGGAGAACGGCTGCATAATTCTGAGGTGTTCTAGTACATGAGTCACAAAAAGTTAGTATGCAGGTACAGCAAGTACTTAAGAAGGCTAATGGAATGCTATCCTTTATTGTGAGAGGAATTGAACATAAAAGAAAGGATGTTGTGCTTCAGCTATACAAGGCACTGGTGAGACTGCACCTCGAATACTGTGTTCAGTTTTGGTCTTCTTATTTAAGGAAGGATGTAAATGCATTGGAGGCAGTTCAAAGGAGGTTTACTGGATTGATATCTAGAATGAGTGGGTTGTCTTATGAGGAAAGGTTGGACAGACTGGGCTTGTTTCCACCGGAGTTTAGAAGAGTGAGGGGTGATTTGATTGAAGTATACAAGATCCTGAACGGCCTTGACAAGGTGAACGTTGAAAGGATGTTTCCTCTTGTGGGTGAGTCCAGAACTAGGGGGCACTGTTTTAAAATTAGCGGTCGCCCTTTTAGGACAGAGAGGAGGAGAAATTTTTTTTCTCAGAGGGTTGAGCGACTTTGGAACTCTCTGCCTCAGAAGGTGGTGGAGGCGGGGTCATTGAATATTTTTAAGGCAGAGGGAGGTAGATTCTTGTTAGGCAAGGGAATCAAAGGTTATTGGGGGTAGATGGGAATGTGGAAATCGAAACACAAGAAGATCAGCCATGATCTTATTGAATGGCGGAGCAGGCTCAAGGTGCCAAATGGTCTACTCCTGTTCCTATTTCTTATGTTCTTATGGGCAGAATTTTGCTCTTGGTGGGCGGGCTTGGCGGGAATGGATGGGAGCGGTCGGGAAACCAACTGCCAACCGTGATCGGGGCTGGACTGCGATTTCATGCTGTCAGGTCAATTAAGGCCTGCCCATTGTGAAAGGCATGCTGCAGCGCTCAGCGCTGCCTGTGTTGAGGGGGTGGGGAGGAGGAAGAGCATGCAACTGGAAAAGCTTGCTGAGGCGCAGGGAGATAAACAGTTTTGAAAATGAAAAATAAAGCATTGTAAGATGTTCAAAAACATGTCCCCTGATGAGCAGGGACATGTTAGAAATTAGTATGAAAATTTTTTTTAATGACGGATTGAAACCTCATCCTGCCCGTGGATGAGGTTTCGCAAAAAATGCAAAGGCTGCCTGGCCTTTTCGCCTGCCCGCGAAAAATTTAAATCAACTGGGTTGTTAATGGCCTTAATGGGTCTTTTAATTGTCGCTGGTCGCGCTGCCAACTCCCTTGCACGCCCGAAACGTCAACTCTTTTCTTCTCTGCCGATGCTGCCAGACCTGCTGAGTTTTTCCAGGTAATTCTGTTTTTATCTTAAATTGGTTTAGTCCAATTTTTAGCACGCTTGGCATTGTTCAGCAAGCGATGTCCAATCGCAGAATCACATCTAACATTAGACATTATGTTCTGAGTTTTGCCAAGCTGGTTGAGTGCGGTCAGTACTCTGCCTATTGAGAACAGCCAAAGGGACGTGCTGTTTGATACTACTTTCATACGATCAAATTAGAACACGATGCTACATATCTGCCAGAAGTGCGATGCACAGTGAAAGGAGATGTAAGACATATCTTAAATGCATTAGTTAGTTAATGCAAAAGTCCCTTTTCTTTAATTCGATGTATTAGTTGCCTCTTAAGTATTGTTTGGTTTTATGTTGATTTCAGTTTGTTTGTTACAGTGAAAGTCTTAAAGCGTCAAATTTTGCCTTTGATTATTTCCATTGGTTGTTTGGGAAATTCATCTCAGGTTATCGGTCTATTACTGGGATCGTAACACTGGTTAGACCTTATCTGTAGTATTGTGGGCAATGGCACCACACTTTAGGAAAGATATAAAGACCATAGAAAGGGGAAGTTTACCAAAATGTTTCCAGGGATGAGGGACTTCAGTTATGGGCAGAGGATGTTAAAGTTAAACTGTTCTCCTTGGAACAGGAAGGTTAAGAGGTGACCTAAAAGAGATTTTCTAGATGATGTTGATGATGATGATGATGATGGATTTTGATAGAATAGATAAATCTGTTCTCTCTGGTGAGTGGACAATAACTAGCGGTCAAGGATTCAAAATCATTGGTAAAACATGTAGAGGGCAGATGAGGAGAAATTTTTTTGCACTGAGAATCTGAATGGTTGAAGGCTTTGCAGAATCTGATGTTATTTTATTCTTTCATGTGATGTGGGCAATGCATTTGTTGTTCATCCCTAATTACCCTTGACAGCTGAGGGGCCATTTCAGAGGGCAGTTAAGAGTCAACCATATTGCTGTACAGAACCTTAGTGAGACAACATCTGTAGAATTGTGTACAGTTTTTGTCTGCTTCTTTGAAAAAGGATATACTTGCAATAGAAGTGGTTCAGAGAAGGTTCAATTGACTTATCCCTGGCATGAAGGGCTTATCTTATGAAGAAAGGTTGAACAGGTTGGGGCTATACCCATTGGAGTTTAGAAGAATAAGAGGTGATCTTATTGAAACATATAAGATCCTGAGGTGAGTTGATTGAGCAGATACTGGGTGGATGTTTCCTCTCGTGGGAGATACTAGAACTAGGGTATATAGTTTAAAAATGAGATGTCTCCCTTTTAAGATGGAGATAAGGAATTTTTTTTCTCTCAAAGGGTCATTAGTTCATGGAATTCTCTTCCCCAGAGAACAGTGGAGGATGGGTCATTGAATTTGTTCAAGGCTGAATTGGATAGATTTTTGGTAGACAAAGGAGTCAAGGGTTATGGGGGGGCAGATAGGCAAGTGGAGTTGAGACCACAATCAGACCAGCCAGGATCTTATCAAATGGCGGAGCAGGTTCAAAGGGCCGAATGGCCTGCTACTGCTCCTAAGTCCTATGTTCTTATGGGTCTGCAGTCACATGTAGGCTAGGCCAGGGTAAGGATGCAAATTTACTTTCCCAAAGGACATTAGCGAAACAGATGCATTTTTATGATAATCAATAATAGTTTCATGATCCTCATTTCGAAGAATAGTTTTCAATCCCATATTTTAATTAATTAATTAATTGAATTTAAATCCCGCCAGCTGCCACCAATGACATTACCACTATGCCACCAGTTCCTCATTGTTGCCTACATAATTTTTGAAGTGATTTGGATGAGGAGCTTACAATGTTATATAAAAAAACAGCGGGGGTGTGGGACTAAACACGGGTTTCAGAGTCAGAACATGCACAATGGGTTGAATGGCTTTCTTCTGTACTGTCCATTTCTATGACTCTTGTCTCTATTAAGCAGCACTGCTACCTGAAGCTAATATATACTTAGTTAGGGTAGATTGTACCTGAATTCAGGAGGCAGAGGTGGGAATTCTTCAGCGCCAACATCATCGTAGACATCTTCCCCGTCTACGGGAGAAAGCAAGAGTCAAGGAGCACAAAATCCAACATCAGTATCAAGAATAAAAGATGCTTTACATTAGAAAAACCACAGTTGCCAGCCACATTTAGCAGAATTGCCGCAGGCTGTTGTAGAAAATCAGTCAAGTGGCATCAACCATGACATGAGTGGTTTATTTTGCATAAACCACTGATGCTTAAAACCTTTTCCTTTATAGAGAAGTTTAGCTTGTACTTTCTTATCACCATTGAGTAAAGTGGCTGGAGTGACATGAATACTGTCAGCATGCAAAATGAGAGTCAGTGACAAACACAGGAAAGACATCCTCAGCTCCCCTTCAAAGTGGTCACTCAACATGACAGTTAACTGTTTTTACTGAGGGGCTTCTTTCCACTTCTCTGTGGGCAAGATGCTTCTTGAGTTCTGCTTGAGAGCAGTAGGTATCTTATGTGAGACCTGCAGTTTTAATTGAGTAACATGCTTACATTGATATCTTGTATGCCTCTCAGTGTTTTAAAAAAAACGGAGGACATAGGACTCAAAAGATTGATCCATTACAATCCACCCTTAACTGGTCTCAGTCAAGCTATAGCAAACTCAAAGCACCATTCCCAGTGAGTATTAACCCACAGCACATAGCTGCTCCTAACTGGGAAAGAAGTGATCGTAAATTGGTATTTTCGCTCAGGGAGATCAAAGAATGGCCATTAGGAACACAGAAAATGCCAATGCGGAGCAGAAGGGACCGCTCATCTTAGCCACATTGGTGGGACAGTGTACAGTTAGCTTTACTCTGTATCTAACCCTGATGTCCCATAGTTTCGCACCAGGCTAAAATGACATCTCTGCACTGAGCCATCACAGTGCCTTCAAATTTCCACCAGTTGCCTCTCTGACAATTATGCCAGGATCATGTTGAGTGATGCCCTCTGGCACAGAACCATTAGAATCTTTGAGGCCCAGAGTAGGACACCTAATTTGCATGGAGCTGATGTGAATGCCATATAACTCATGGTGGATGCGTACCTGGCCTGAGTTTGTGGGATATCCAGTCTCAGTACACAAAGTGGAAACAAAATAACCCTTCATTATTCAGAGGTCAAGGCTATAATCCCTGTCTCAACCCTCACCCAATTATAGCAGGCCAGCAATGACTCTTTAATCTTACACTGGGTTTCACCCCTTCCCTCACTAAACCTAATGATATCGCACCTAGGTTCTGCTAATGCTTGCAGCAGACCTGGTGAAGGAATCTTGGCCTCTGTGTAAAGGAAATGCAAGATCCTTGATTTCCTAGCAAAAGAAAGCAACTAAATGTAATTTAACACGGTTTCATATCAGAAGCTCTCTTACCAGCAAGCTCTGCAGGTGGAGCACTGGACCTAGGAAAAGAATAAAAGCACAAATTTACACCACAAGAAGGAACTGTTTAATAATAATCCGGATATAGCAGAATTCACAAGGGGGGAGAAGAGATGCAAACAAAATGCATTCAAAATGTTATACACCAGCGAGGGTGATATTAGTTTTAATTAGGTTAATATCTGTGTTAAAGTAGCCCAGTGACAGTAACTTCACAGTGTGAAAGCCTCGTCTGGCTGATTTGAGGGTAGGTTTGACTTTGTATGAATAAACCCAGATAAATTCAAAAATCAGGCTGCAGTGGAAACCCGTGTTAAAATTGTCACAGCTGAAAGACCTTGGCTCGTAATATCAACCTGCCTTTTCTTTTCACACATTGAAGGGCCTTCTAAGTATTTCTAGCATTGCTTTTATTAGTTTCTAACTAAGCTTATGTTTAAGGCAGAATTTCTCTGTTGCAAGAACTGTATATAGTCTGACCAGGCTTATGAGCTTCAACTTGGTGCAGACAATTCAACTTTCCCTAGCCTGAAAATGACATTGCCAATAAGGAAATTACTTCAGTCAAAGCTTGACTGTTTTTTTTAAAAGTTGGTCCTTTTAGTTTGTCCAGCAGATGGCAGTCTTTCACCATGTGAGGAAGCATTAGGCTCTCGCGCCTTGTCATGTCACAGAAATGCCTCAAAGGGCTTACAATTCAGTGACTTACAGCGAGCATGCTGCAGCCATCAATGCCTTCATTTCAGACATGGTTAAGTGGGTAGTACTCTCACCTCTTAAGTCAGAAGGTTATGGGTTCACATCCCACTCCAGAATCAAGGCTGACACTCCAGTGCAATACTGAGGGAGATGTCTTTCAGAAAAGATGTTAAACCCAAGGTCCTGTCTGTCCCCTCAGATTGGACATAAAGGTTCCCGTGCACTATGTTCTCCCTGGTGTCCTGGGCCAATATTTATCCCTCAGTACAAAAAACAGGTTATCTGGTCCTTAGCATTTTGCTGTTTGTGGGAGTTTGGCAAACGCAAACTGGCTGACACGTTCCCTGCATCACAACAATGACTACACTTCACAGGTATTTGATTGGCTGTAAAATGCTTTTGAATGTCTTGTGGTTGTGAAAGTTGCTATATAAATATGTATTTTTTCTTTATACAAGCGCGTGAACTGGTGGGAATACACTGATACTTGTGTAAAATCATGGAATGGTTACAGCCCAGAAGATGGCCATTCAGCCCATTGTGTCTGTTCTGGCTCTCTGCAAGAGCAACTCAGCCAGTCTCAATCCCACCTTTTCCCTGTAGCCCTGCAAATATTTTATGTTCAGATAGTTATCCAGTACCCTTATGAAGGTGACAATTGAATCTGCCTCCACCTCACTCTTAGTCTATGCATTCCAGATCCTAACCACTTACTGCATTAAAAAAGGTTTTTCTTCATGTTGCCTTTGGTTCTATTGATATTCACTTCAAATCAGTATCTTCTGGTACTTGATGCTTATGCCAATGGGAACAGTTTCTCCCTATCTAATCTATCCCTAGAACTATTCTTGTGAATCTTTTCTGCATCCTCTCTAATGCCTTCATATTCTTCCTAACGTGTTGTGCCCAGAAATGGATGCAATACACCAGTTGAAGCTGAACCACTGTTTTGTACAGGTTTAATATAACTTCCTTGTTCTTGTACTCTTATGTTCCTATTTATAAAGTCCAAGATGCCGTATGCCTTATTAACCACATTTTCAACCTGTCCTGCCACCTTCAATAACTTATACACATATATACCCAGATCCCTCTGCTCCTGCACCCCACTTGGGATTGTACTCTTTATTTTATATTGTCTCTCTATGTTCTACCAACCAAAATGAATCACTTCACACTACCCTGCATTAAATTTCATCTGCCACTTGGCTACCCATTCCACCTACCTATATATATCCTTTTGAAGTTAACACTATCTTTTTCACAGTTCACAATACTTCCACGTTTCATGTCATTCAAAAGTTTTGAAATTGTGCCCTGTACACCAAGGTTTAGGTCATTAATGTACATCAGGAAGAGCAGGAGAACAGGGATCCTAAGAGGGACCCTTAGGGAACTCCATTACAAACCTTCCTCCAGTCCGAACAGCAACTGTTCACTGCTACTCTATGTTTCCTGTCACTCAGCCAATTTCATATCCATGTTGCTACTGTCCCTTTTATTCCATGAGCTGTAACTTTGCTCACAAGTCTGTTGTGGAGTACTTTATCAAATGCCTTTTAGAAGTGCATGCACACCACATCAGCAGCATCATCATCAACCCTCTCTGTTACATCATCAAAAAACTCCAGCAAGTTCGTAAAACATGATTTGCCCTTAATAATTCCATGTTGGCTTTCCTTAATTAATCCACATTTGTTCAAGTGAATGCTAATTTTGTCCCAGATTATTGTTTCTAAAAGCTGAGCAAACACCAAGGTTAGACTAAGATAAAAGCAAAAAACTGCGGATGCTGGAAATCCGAAACAAAAACAAAAATACGTGGAAAAACTCAGCAGGTCTGGCAGCATCTGCGGAGAGGAACACAGTTAACGTTTCGAGTCCGTATGACTCTTCAACAGAACTAAGTAAAAATAGAAAAGAGGTAAAATATAAGCTGGTTTAAGGTGGGGGTGGGGGGACAGGTAGAGCTGGATAGAGGACCAGTGATAGGTGGGGATAAACAAAAGATGTCATAGACAAAAGAACAAAGGGGTGTTGAAGGTGGTGATATTAGCTAAGAAATGTGCTAATGGTGACATTAAGGGTAGAAAGCAGGACGAGCAAGGGACAGATAGCCTATTTCGATCCCTTCCCCCCACCCCACCCCCACTAGGGCTATCTGTCCCTTGCTCATCCTGCTTTCTACCCTTAATGTCACCATTAGCACATTTCTTAGCTAATATCACCACCTTCAACACCTCTTTGAACTTTTGTCTATGACATCTTTCGGCTATTTCCACCTATCACTGGCCCTCTATCCAGCTCTACCTGACCCACCCCCCCTTAAACCAGCTTATATTTCACCTCTTTTCTATTTTTCCTTAGTTCTGATGAAGAGTCATATGGACTCGAAACATTAACTGTGTCCCTCTCCGCAGATGCTGTCAGACCTGCTGAGTTTTTCCAGGTATTTTTGTTTTTGTTGTGGCCAAGGTTAGACAGACTGGCCTTAGTTGCTGGGCTTACCTTTACATCATTTTTTTGAGCAAACATTTTCAATTCTCCAGTCCTTTGGCGCCACCCCTTTATCTAAGGAGGATTGGAAAATTATGACTAGTCCCTCCACAATTTCTACCCTTACTTCCCTCATTATTTCATGAGAAAACTCTTGAATCCCACCTTCCATTGCCACTATCTCTTGCCAAAACTACACGAAAGTGAACATGCAATGGAATTAAGAAGACACTATTCTGATACAGAGCAATTAGAGTACAAGGCAGCCCAATCCCCTACTCTGTAAAACTCATCAATAGTATGTAAATGATTGAGAATTTAATGAACTCAACCTGACAACATGTGATTTATGGACCTTAATACAAAATATAGAGCGCAGTAGACATTGCATTTTTATTCTGTATATTAAGGAAACCCACATTTTTCCACATATTGAAATTATTTGTATACTGAAATGTTCATAATTATGCAATTTTCTTATTACTTTATATCTATCTAGCATCTTCAGATTTTTTTTTACTCTTTGATGGGATAGAGCCAGTATTTTTTGCCCATCTGTCATTTGCCCTTGAACTGAATAGCTTGCTGGGCCATTTCAGGGTGCAGTTCAGAGTCAACCACATTGATGTGGGTCTGGAGTCACATGTAGGCCAGATCAGGTAAGATCTCCTTCCTGACAGGGCATTTTTTCCCTTTTTTTCTTTGTTCATGGGATGTAGGCATCACTGTTTAGGCCACATTTATCGTCCATCCCTAATTACCCTTCAGAAGGTGGTGCTACTCCTGGCATGCCCTTCTGCACTCTTCATTGAACCAGACGAGATTTTAATGACAATCGAAGATAGTTTCATTACTGAGACTAGCTTTCAATTCCAGATTTATTAATTGAATTTAAATTCTGTGGTGGAATTCGAACCCATGTCTCCAGAACATTAGCCTGAGCCTCTGGATTACTAGTCACACAGAATCTTAACGGCACAGAAGGAGACCATTCAGCCCATTAGGCCTGCACCAGCTCTCCAAATGAGCATTATGACCTAGTGCCATTTCCCTGTCTTTTTCCTGTACCCCTGCACTTTGGGCTGCATTTTCCGGTTGGTGAGCGAGGGTGGGGCCCGCTTGCTGGCGTGCGTCCCGACGTCACCCTGCGTCATTTAGATTTTCAGTTCAGCAGGTGCGCAGCTGAATTGGCTGCGCACCCGCCGAACTGTCAAAGGCCTATTGAGGCCAGCTAACGAGTAATTAAAACAATCAACTGAGCTGCCCGTCCAACTTTAAAGTTGGCGGGCAGGCAAAGAGCCCAGCTTCAGAAAAAACATGACACCTCATCTATGGGTGGGATGAGGTTTCATGAAGTTTTAAAATTTATATAAAATGTTAAGTAAAAGAAATTGACATATCCCAGCTCATGTGACAGTGAACTTTTGAATCTTGAGCTGATCTCCCTGAAGCACTTTGCCTCAGAGAGATTTGTGCTCTCTTCCGCGCGCATGCACGAAAGAGCGCACTCCCGGCTCAGGGAATCCGCCCCCTGCCCGCACAGGGAGCGCACAGCACTTCCGGGCGGACGTCACGCTGGGCCAGCCTTAATTGGCCTGTCCACATAACATGGCGGCGCGCCCTCAATCGGGGGCGCCAATCGGGAACCCGCCTGCTTGCGCCGGCTCCCTCACAACCCCCTCGACGGGGGGAAAATCCTGCCCCTTGTTTCTATTAAAATAATGATCTAATGCCCTCTTGAATGCCTCAATTAAACCTGCCTCCACTACACTTCCAGGCAGTGGATTCCAGACCTGAACCACTCATTGTGTGAAAAAGATTTTTCTCACATCGCATTTGCTTCTTTTGCAAATCACTTTAAATCTGTGCCCTCTAGTTCTCGATCCTTTTACGAGTGGGAACAGCTCCTCCCCATCTACTCTATCCAATCCCCTCGTGATTTTGAAAATTTCTATCAAGTCTCCTCTCAGTCTTCTCCTGTCCAAGGAAAACAGTCCCAACCTCTCCAATCTATCCTCATAGCTGAAGTTTCTCATCCCTGGGACCATTCTTGTAAGCCTCTTCTGCACTCTCTCCAATGTGTTCACATCCTTCCTACAATATGTGCCCAAAACTGTACATAATATTCCAGCTGAGGTCTCTTATATAACTTGAGCATAACCTCCCTGTTCTTGTACTCTCTGCTCCTATTAATAAAGCCCAGGATACTATAAGCTTTATTAACTGCTCTCTCCACCTGTCCTGCCACCTTCAATGATCTATGCACATATACACCCAAGTCTTTCTGTTCCTGCACCCCCTTCAAAATTCCACCCTTTTTTATATTGTCTCTCCATGTTCTTCCTACCAAAATGCATCACCTCACACTTCTCCGCATTGAACTTCATCTGCCAACTATCTGCCCACTCCACCAACTTGTCTATGTCCTTTTGAAGTCCTACACTGTCTTCCTCACAGTTCACAACACTCCCAAGCTTCATATCATCCGCAAACTTTGAAATTGTTCCCTGCACACCAAGATCTAGATCAGGAATATACATCAGGAAAAGCAAGGGTCCCAATACCGACCCCTGGGGAACTCCACTACAAACCTTCCCCCAGCCCGAAAAATATCCATTGCCCATTACTCTCTGTTTCCTATTTTTCAGCCAATTTTGTAACTACGTTGCTACTGTCTCCTTTTATTCCATGAGCAATAACTTTTCTCACAAGTCGGTTGAGTGACACTGTGTCAAATGCTTTTTCAAAGTCCATGTACACTACATCAACAGCATTACCCACATCGACCTTTTCTGTTACCTTTTCAAAAAACTCCAGCAAGTTAGTTAAACACAATTTCCCCTTTAGAAATCCATGCTGGCTCTTCCTTATCAACCCATATTTTTCCATGTGACTACTAACGCTAACCTGAATAATTGTTTCTAGAATGTTGCCCACCACTGAAGTTAAACTGATTGATTGCTGGGCTTATCCTTACAACCTTTTTTGAACAAGGGCGTAATGTTTACAATTCTCCAGTCCTCTGGCACCACCCCTGAGTCTAGGGAAGACTGAAAGATTATGGCCAGTGCCCCTGCAATTTCTACTTTCACTTCCTTCAATATCCTTGGATGCATCTCATCCAGTGCCGGTGCCTTGTCAACTTTAAGTACTGACAGTCTATTCAGCACTTCCTCCTTATCAGTTTTGAACCCTTCTAGTGACAGAGTTTCCTCATCTGTCTAGTCATAATGCTACTATGTCATGACTTTCGATGCATCTGATTTGGTCCTGGTGACTGATCAGCTTTAAGTATAGCCAGCCTTTCTAAAATCCCCTCTCTAACAATTGCTAGCTCATCTAGTGTATCAACCAACTCCTCTTTCACTATGATTTTGGCAGCATCTTTTCCCTTGGTATAGACAGATGCAAAGTACACATTTAGTACCTCAGCCACGCTCTCCACCTCCATGCGTAAATCTCCTTTTTGGTCCCCAGTCGGTTCCATTCCTCCTTTTACCATTCTTTTACTATTTATATGTCTGTGGGACACTTTTGGATTATCTTTTATGGTGGCTGGCAGACTCTTCTCATACTCTCTCTTCGCTTCTCTTATTTTGTTTTATCACTCCTCCTTTGGAATTACTATATTCAACCCAGTTCTCACTTGAATTATCGACATGACACCCTTTTTCTATATTGTCTTACCCGCTATCTCTTTCATCATTCAGGAAGCTCTGGCTTTGTTAGTTCTACTTTTCCCTCATAGGAATGTACATTGACTGTACCCAACCCATTTCTTCTTTAAAGTAGCCCATTGTTCTGTTACAGTTTTGTCTACCAATCTTTAATTCCAGTTTCCCTGGGAGAAATCTGTTCTCACATAGTTGAAATTGTCCCTACTCCAATTAATTATTTTTACCTTGGATCTTCCCTGTCCTTTTCTATAGCTAACCTAAACCACTAATTGTTATACTAATTGTGACACTTGATCTGCCTCATTCCTCAGACCAGATCCAACATTGGACTTCCTCATTGGACTGGAAATGTCCTGATCTAGAGTATTCTCCCGAGCACAGTTTAGAAATTCTTCCCTCTCTCTGTCCTATTATCATCTGTCTATATTAGAATAATTAAAGTACCCCATTATAACCACTCTAATGTATTTGCACCTTTCTGTAATTTTTCCTTGGAAATTTGCTTCTCTATACCTTCCTCACTAGTGGCAGGCCTATAGAATATACCCAGTAGTGTAATGGCACCTCCATTGTTTCTTAGCACTAACCAAATAGATTCTGTCTTTGACCTTTGCATGACATCCTCTTTCTCCAGCAACAATAGTGTTCTTCGTAATCACTACTAGCACCCCTCCTCCTTTCTTTCCTTCCCTAGCTTTCCTGAGCACTATGCATCCAGGAATATTTAATATCCAGTCCTGCCTTTTTTTTGATCCTCTTTCTCCACCCCTCACCCCCTACTCAACTCAGCCTTTCATTCCTCTGAACATCAGACTAGTTCTGGAACAGCCTGGAAACCATGTAGAATCCATTTAAAATCATCTATTGATACAGCATAGAAGGAAACTATTCAACTCATTTTGGCTACACTGACACTTTGAAAGATCTATCCAGTTAGACCCCGTAACCCTGCAAATGTGTCTTTTTCGTGTAATCAATTCCCTTTTAAAACTTATGACAGAATATGCTTCCACCACCCTTTCAGCAGCACATTCCAGATTGCAACATTTATTTTTGCTAAAAGATCGGAGGAATTTTGAGTAGGTAGCATATGACAATATATTTCTAGATTGGGAATGCTGGCATCTCTTTCAGTTCCAATCAACAATTTTAGAGAAAAAGTGGAATCTTGCTACAAATGGTTCAGTTGCTAAGTCCTGAACATTCTCCTGAGAGGGCTGAAAATTGATACCCTATCTGACAATAGGGGTGAGGAAGAAAGCAAGTGCCCAGTGTAGTTCCCCTTTTGTATAGCTCATTATTTACAAAATATTTTCTGCAGTCCATCCCTAAATGCTCATCCACATGGCTCTGGATGTAGAGCACTAACATGTAGATAAAGGAAACAGACATTTGTTAGATAAGGCTATAAAGTGTTACCAAACTGGGGGGGGGGAAGTGGGGCGGTAAATGGAGTTAAGATACAGATCAGACATGACCAAAGTGAATGGAAGAACAGGTTTGAGGGCTGAATGGCCTCCTCCTGCTCCTATGAGAGGGTCCTGACATCCTCCTGATCTTCTACAATTTGTCTCTTGTAAAAAATACATATTGGCAGGTAAACTAGCAGGGGGAAACCCATACAGTATAACTTTGTTGGTTTCCCTTACATTGTATTCTTACGAATTATCCTGAGGAGTGCGAGATGAAAAGCTTCAACAAAACATCTCTTTTTTCAGAAATACTGAATTTCTGTACTACCATTTTTAACATTTTTGTTCTTGGGACACTGACAAGGCTGCCTTTATTGTTTGTCCCCAGTTGCTGTGAGGGCAGTAAAAGTCAACCACATAATGTGGTGGATTATATTCCCTGACCAGGCAAGGAGGGCAGGGTTTCCTTCCCTGAAGGACATTCATGAACCAACAATCCAACAGATTTTCATGGTCATTCTTTCTGATGACAGCCCATAAATGATCAGATTCATTGAATTCAATGTCACAGCTTGCCAGGGTAAGATTTGACTGGCTTGCCTGTCCAGTACTACAACCTCTATCAGACTCTTGTGGTGAATGTTTGGGATAGGGCATGGGGAGGTAGGGGGGAGAATCGCTTCCTAACAGGTGCACCTCCTGGGAGGTGGACAAAGATGAACACTAACATTGCCCAGAGACCATGTGAACTACTGGTGGGGGAAGATTGAGCGAACGTGAGGGCATAACTTAAGAAGTAATGAGCAAGAAAAATAAGTGCGAAAGAAATGGGCAGAAACTGGACATTTATCTCTGTAGTCTACTCTAACTGAATGTATAGAGATTTTGATTGGGTTAGGGTCAGCCTTGATATTGGTACTCATGATTAATGAGTCAGTGACAATTTTGAAGCACTCCATGCAGTTAGCACAAATCATCCAACACGTTAGTACCAAGTGCAGTTATTAGTAAAATGGTGCTCTTGTTGTTTGGTGTCTTACAGGAGTTGGCGTTCACCGCTTTCACCCTGAACTTCACTGCTCTCCTTTTCTTTCGCCTTTTTGTCTTTGTCATCTTTCTCCGCCTTCTTCTTCTTCAGGAGTCCCCAGGACCAGGACCCAAACTTTGAGGCATCCTGTGATGCAGGGCTTCAAAGCATGCAGGGCATTATTTACTGGTTAACAAATCTTAGGCTCAGTTGCACTTGGTCACCCCAAGCCATTTGTTCTTGACCACTACCATTGGATTGCAGTTATGACTGTTTGCAAAAAAATCGCAAAGCTCCGACTTTGGAATAAGGCTCTGTCATTATAATTTATTTTGGTGTTTAGTTTTTGATGCAGACCCTTTCATAGTAGTAATATCTGTGGACAGTCAGGATAATATCTATACTTGCATAGAGTATTAGAGTTCAGGATATGAGAATGCAAGGATAGAAATTCCAATCAGTGCTGCTGTATCAATTTATTCCTGCTGCTACTTTAAGAAGTGTTAACTTCCTTTCAAATTTGTTGCAAGTGCACTATGTGTTCATATGTCCTGGTCTTAATCCTATCGTTGCGAATATGCAGTGGGTTAATTGTATTAGATTTTGGATCAGCAATGAGCTATTGTATGTTCCAATGCTGCCAAAATCAATGGAGAAGTTTGATTCAAACCCCCATCACCTGGAAATATGCCGAGGGCTTGATCCATGTGCTATGTAAATGTTTCACTCCCTCCAGCCCCTCCGCCACCCTCAGCAGGTCTCAATTGTCAGCTCATCAGGTCAAGCACTGCGGAAACCAGCCCGCACACCAGAGGAAAGTTTAAAGTGACAGAGTAATCCAGCAAACTAATCCCTTAGCCCACCGTCCAACTGCCTTCTGTTGCCTGACCCTCCACAGCCCTCCCTTGTGATCACCACTCCACTCCTTCAACCTACCCAGACTATGAAGGTGGTGTAGCTGTCTGATTTACATCATTTGCTGAGCTTCTCCATAAAGGCAAGTCAACAAACTGACTAAAGTTAAATTAAATCTGACCATGAAAATGATTTGGGCCCCTGATCCCTTTCATTGGGCAGGTGATGGATCAGTTCAAAATCTAAACCCTGTTCCATAACCGCAGTCCAAGCTCACAGCAGCTTTAGGTTCACCCGCCCTCAGGCATGGTTCTTACCTAGGCACAATGTCTTCAGGTATACCATCAACGTCATCATAGATTTCTTCACCGGAAGGAGGAGAAGGAAAGACCCCTGAGATTGACAGGAAGACACAAAACTGTCAGGTCCACAGTTAGAAAGGTACAGGGAGGGCAAATTTGATGGATGGCAGTAGTAATTATATGTATTCATAATTAAAGTGTAAGTACTAGAGGTCATAAGCTATAGATGGGGGAAGGCAGGGGAGCAGGAAGAACATTTTCAGCTAAAGGATAATTGAAATGGGGAATGATTTAGCAGAGAAGAACGTTGAAGTGGAAAGTGTAAATGGTTCAGGAGACAATGGAAGGTGGTTCTCAAGCACAATGAGTGAGGGACATGTTGAGGAGTTGGGTAAAAATACAAGAACTAGGAGCAGGCCAGAAGACCCTGAGCCTGCTCCACCATTTAACAAGATCATGGTTGAACTTCCATATCGACTCTACTTTCCCACTCTATCCCCAAACCATTTGATTCCCTTAGTGCCCAAGTATCTATCAATTTCAGACTTGAATATACTCAAAGACTGAGCAACAACAATCTTTGGTGCAGAGAATTCAAAAGATTAACAACCCTCCATGAAGAAATTCCTCCTCATCTCTGTCCTAAGTGGCCGGGTATCTTATTATGTGACTGTGACTCTTGTTCTAGATACTCCAGCTAAAAGAAATAAGCTAGTGTTCATCTATCAAAGCAGGTTTGGGTTAATTGGCCTTTTTCCATTTCTAATGGCTCTTACATTCTGAGCCAATTCACTCACCCTACAGCAATGTAATGGGGAGGGATGAAGCTGAACCATGAGCTGAGTTTTGAAATGAAATAGTTGCTACTGAAGTGTCTCCCATTATGCCATAAGGATACACTGTGCGAGTGGTGGGAGTGGTGTTACTGAAGTGTCTCCCATTATGCCATAAGGATACACTGTGCGAGTGGTGGGAGTCGATTCATTTTGTTTTTGCAAAATGAAGATTACTGACCAGGCTACTCCACAGTGTACAGAACAGTGATCTCACTCAATTATTATAGGTGGTGATATATTTGGTATATTGGGTTGGAAATTGGGAGGTAGATGAGGGAGTGTAGGGATAAAGGACTTTGGCTTTACAATGTACGAGGAGACCTCAGAGAGATGCGGAAAGTGTTGACACATTCCCAGCATAAATTGCAAAGGTAGAACTTGACGTCCAAAATAGGGAATGACTGCTTATGTCATACTCACCACTGCCCCCTGTATTGCTCCCGGGACCCCTGGAGAACAATGGAAAGAAGTCCAAAATCAGCAACAGTTTGATACAGAATTAAAAACAAAAGTGGCATCTTACTAATTCCTTTTAGTAGTGACAAAGTATGGAAGGATCCTTCTGGTAATTTGGCTTAGTGTTAACTTGAGATAGGATGCATTTGCACACGTATTGCTCTTGACACATTCAGGCCAATATGTGTCTTGGAACAATGGACTGCATTAACTGTCCACCTGAGCATTATCTGTGCAGAATTATGAGCTGGGTTTAGACACATACAGAAACACATCATTGTGCTTTAAGAATCTCAGAATCCAGCAACTGACAAATCTAGGTAGAGATTTTCTTTAGTCAACACTCTCTCTCCCATAGGGCTGTTTCCTAGTCTAGTGACTGTTGCCATTTTACATAAAATTACATAGGGCTGCATCTTCTGGTCGGCGAGCAGGGGACAGGGCCCACTCGCCGGTGCGTAAAATGACACGGGGTGCCATCGGGCATGTGTCCCGAAGTCACCCCGCGTCATTTAGATTTTCAGTTTGGCAGGCACGCAGCCGAGTCTGTCAATGGCCACATAAGGCCTTTAAAAAAGTAATTAAGCTAATTAAAGGACCTGCCCATCCAACCTTAAGGTTGGTGCGCAGGCGAGGAGGCCAGGCGGCTTTTAAAAAAAACATGAAACCTCATTCATGGGTGGGATGAGGTTTCATGAGGGCTTTAAAATGTTTATGAAATGTTGAAATTAAAGAAATTGACATGACCCAGCTCATAGTGTCACATGAGGGGACATGTCAGGAATTTTTTTTCCACGCTTCCACAAATTTTTAAAACTTCCAGCGATCTCCCTGAGGCAGCACTTTGCCTCAGGGAGATCTGTGCGCTCTTTCGCATGCATGCACGAAAGAGCCCACTCCCGGCCCAGGGAATCCCCCCCCACCCACCCCGCCTGCACAGGGAGCGCACAGTGCTTCTGAGCAGACATCACGCTGGGCCGGCCTTAATTGGCCCGCCCACGTAAAATGGTGGCGCGCCCCCAATCGGGGACACCAATCGGGAACCTGCCCGCCCGCACCTGTACATCCCCCCTAATGGGGGGAAAATGTTTCCCATAGAAGTTTTGGCACACAAACAGGCCATTTGGCCCCACTGGTCCATCTGGTGTTTATGCTCCACATGAGCCTCCTCTCACTTTACTTTGCCTAACCCTTTCAACATATCCTTTTATTCCTTTCTCCCTAGGTAATTATAGGTAATTAGTCATAGCCTACAAAGGACCATTGGCACCTCTCTTCATTAGAGAGAGACAATTGGTTATATATAACTTGAGGAGCAGCACTCCGCATGTGAGGGGAAAGGCAAGGAGCTTCCCCTTAAATCCATCTATTTGCCTCAACCACTCCCTGTGATAATAAGTTCCACATTGTAACTCCCTGGAAAAAGAAGTTTCTCCTGAATTCCCTGTTGGATTTGTTACTGCTTCTCTTATAGATTCCATGTTTATAACTCGACATGTTCGCAGAGGCAAGGTTTGGGGACCCCTCAAATGTGCACTTGCTTATTGCCGGAGTTTAACCAGCCTACCAGCCAGAAGCACTAATAATCATCCAGCTGTATGTCCAGCCAGCACCAACCTACCCATTAAGGCAAAACTGTCCAACATTTGGACAACTGGGGCCAGATGCACATGTCAAAACTGGAAATGCAAACCTCTATGGACGGGAAAATGTGAGCTCACGTTTTACAAAATAAATGCAAGGCCACCTACAGGCCAATAAAACACAAAGACACCCTGCAAGTTAAATTCCTGAATGGTTACAGCATGGAAAGAGGCCATTCAACCCATTGAATCTGTGCTGGCCTTCTGCAAGAGCAATTTACTTAATGCTATTCCCCTGCTTTTTCCCATAGTGCTGCACATTTTTCCTTTTAGATAATGATCCAATTACCTTTTGAATGCCATGGCTGAATCTGCCTCCACCACATTCTCAGCACATTCCAGATCCTAACCATTTGCTGCGTGAAAATGTTTTTCTCATGTCGCCATTGCTGCTTTTTCAAATTACCTTAAATCTGTGTTCTCTGGTTCTCGATCCTTCCACCAATGGAAGCAATTTCTTCCAATCTACACTGTCCAGACCCTCATGATTCTGAATACTTCAATCTGATCTTCTCTTCTCCAAGAAAAACAGCCCCAGCTTCTCCAATCTATCTACATAACGGAAGTCCCTCATTCCTGAAACCATTCTCATGAACCTTTTCTGTGCTTTCTCTAATGCCTTCAAATCTTTCCTAAAGTGTGATGACTAGAACTGGACACAATACTCCAGCTGAGATCCAACCAGTGTTTCATACATAATAACACCCCATCAATAAACAATTGTGAGACCCGAATGAATACACCTGTAAGAAGCCTACAAACCAAAATTTCAAATGCAAAATAGTGCAACATTCTTCACTCATTCCTTCCTGTAACCCTTTGTAACCTCACCCACCCTTACTTGTTCTCTCCCATCCTCTCCAACAACTTTCCTCCCTGTGCCTCTTCCCCATCTTCCCCTCCTCAAAGTTTGAAAGCTTGGAAACTGCAGTATTTGAATTTCCTGTGTCTACAGGACAGATAAAGCTATGACAAAGGCTCAGGAATTCCTTCTCTAAACCCTTCCACCACATCACCTCCCACTCTTCCTTAAAATCCAACTCTTTGACTAAGCTTCCTCCTTTGCTTCACTATTCAATTTCGAGCTGATGCTTCCTTGAAATGCCTGGTGCTCTATAAATGCAAGTTGTTGCTGCTGTTAGCTGGAGTAGGCAACAGATTACTAGTCTGCCATAGAGGTTTGACTTGGTTCCAATCTTCCAAAGTAACTAACAGGGGTCATTTGTTATAAAGGGCATTTTTGGTAGGTCCTCATATGTACCACTAAGCCTGCTTCAGAATGGGGTTAGATTGTCCTCTGCCATTGCATCTGTCAATTTCTCAGTTCAGAAACAAATGGAATGGTTTAAATTTAGTTCCTGGTGACCACTGCCAACAAGTACAAACCTGCCTCAAATTGAATGTTGAACCAGCAATTTTTGATTTTTGATTCACAAGGGAGTCAAGAGTTACGGGGCAGGAAGGCAAGAAAATTGCATTAAGCCACAATCAGATCAGCCATGATCTCATTGAATGGTGGAGCAGGCTCGATGGGCCTACTCCTGCTCCTATTAGTTATGATTTTATGATCTTATAATGATTCAGAGAGGGGTGAGCGGATACAGGGACTAGAAGCATGAGGGTGATTTTAACCTTACCCTCCTGGTAGAAACCAGATAGGTGAGCTATTTTATTGCCCCAGGTCACCAACAAGCTCATTTCCTGTCTGCTTTATGCCAATCCTGATTTTAACCTGCTCCTCTGATCAGGTGGTTAAAAGACCTTCCTGAAGCTGACGTGGTCCTTCTTTACTCAGGCTGATCAGGGCCCAAGCATGCCTCAGTTTTAGCTCCAGCCAGATTGGGAAAGCCAGGTGAAGATTGCATGGAAAGAGGCTCTGGGACCAAAAATGGCTATTCAAGGTAATTAAATGATTAATTTCCTTGTGGGTCAGGGGGAACAGGAGATAAAACACATGGACTGAAATGCATGAATGTTGAAAGTCTAGCTCCTGCATGAAGGGTTCCTTTCTCCTTACGTGTCATCGTTTGGTGCAACATCATCATAGAGTTCCTGATCTTGGACTGGTTGCTTCATGATGGGCATGGATTCCTTTGGCCTGATGCCTGTTTTCTTCTTTATCTCATCATAGTTGATATCCACACACGTCACCTTAATGTACCCATCTGCAAAAGAGAGGATGGACAAACAGTTGTTTAATAGAGGAATCACAATGTTGCAGAGATCCAGTGCATTGTGGCATCAAGGTAACCAGGACACTACTACAGCGGTTTAATTCTCTAGTGATGATGAGTTCCAGCTGCCACAGAGAGGCAGTAATCCAGGGACCAGGGACCTACCTACATGATAGTCTATTTACATATAGCGAGCTCTTGCAAACAGCAATGTGGTAATAACCTGCATTAGTGATGTTTATTGAGCCCAGGATATTGGGGGGATCTCTCCAGTCCTTTTTCAAAATAGTTCCACAGAATCTTTTACATCCATCTGAGGGAATAGATGGGATCTTGGTTTAATTTCTCATCTGAAAGATGGCACCTCTCACAGTGCAGCACAGTCAGAGATGCAAAAGTAAAGTGATGGAAGGGGTCATCAACAGTGCTATCAATCTGCACTTGCTTAGCAATAACCTGCTCACTGATGCTCAGCTTGAGTTTGTCAAGGCCATCAGCTCCTGACCTCATTTCGGCCTTGGCTCATAGGATTTTTAAATGACTTTGATAAAAGATCTTTCGGTACTGTAGCAGAGGCAGAAACCTGATTGGAGGAATTCAAACATGGAGTTTTGGAGAAAAATAGGAACAGATTTGAAAGGCAACAACTTATTCAAGGTTTTCAAAGAGGAAAGGGAGGTTGAAAATGGAGCAGTGGTTTGCAAGAATGGATGGTCAAGGGTTGAGGAGAAGGGTGATGACTACAGATTTGAAAGAGGGGACAGTACCTGAAGAGAGAAAACAGGGTTAACAAGGCCCCTCCTATTTCTCATCTACATGCTGCCCCTCAGCGACATCATTTGAAAACACAGTACCGAAGGTGGCCATTTAGCCCGTTGTGTCTATGTCAGCTATTTACAAGAGCAAATCAGATAATTTTTATTTATTAATTTACGGGATATGTGCGTCGCTGGCTGGGCCAGCATTTATTGCCCATTCCTAGTTGCCCTTCAGTAGGTGGTAGTGAGCTGCCTTCTGGAACTGCTGCAGTCCATGTGGTGTAGTTACACCCACAGTGCTGTTAGGGAGGGAGTTCCAGGATTTTGACCCAGCGACAGTGAAGGAACGGTGATATATTTCCAAGTCAGGATGGCTAGTGTCTTCGACAGGAATTTCCAGGTGGTGGTGTTCCCATCTATCTGCTGCCCTTGTCCTTCTAGATGGTAGTGGTCGTGGAGTTTGGAAGGTGCTGTCTAAGGAGCCTTGGTTGATTCCCGAAGTGCATCTTGTAGATGGTACACACTGCTGCTACTGTGCGTCGGTGGTGAAGGGAGTGAATGTTTGTGGATGTTGTCTAATTCGAACCCTGCTACAAACTCTGTTTGCTAGCCACCGACTCCATCTCTCTCCCTGGCAGCTGTCTGATGCTGTTACATTTGATTCCATGATAACCGACCAACCATATATTTGTGCCATTGCTAAGACTGCCTATTTCCACCTCCATAACATCATCTAACACTCTGCCTCAGCTCATCTGCTGATGAAACTCTTATCCATACCTTTATTACCTGTAGACTCAATTATTCCAATGCAATCCTGGCTGGCTTCCCACATTCTATCTTCCATAAGTGTGAAGTCATCCAAAATTCTGCTGCCAATGTCCTGACTTGTACAAAGTCCTGTTCATCCATCACCCCTGTGCTCACTGACTTACATTGGCTTTGGTTAAGCAACGCCTCGTTTTAAAAATTCTCCTTCTCGTTTTCAAATCTCTCCAAGGCCTCGCCTCCTTTAAGACATTCCTTAAAACCTTCCAACCTTTGACCAACATTTTGACCTAATATCTCCTAATGTGGCTCAGTGTCAATTTTGTTTCATAACGCTCCTGTCAAGTGCCAAGGGACATTTTATGCCATCAAAGCAATATATAAATACAAATTGTTGTTGTCCTTCTAAGTCAGAGGTGGGTGTGCTTTCTACTGAGCCAGGGCTAAAATTCTAAGTGTGGGACTTCTGACAATGCAGCACTCCCTCAGGAATATCAGCCTATGTGCGTGAACTTGAGTTCAAGTGGGAGTCAAATCCATGATCATCTGACCTAGAATCAAGGGTGCAGACAGCTGAGACAAATTCCACAGAATCTGCCACAGATGCTGAACTATCAGGAATGCAATGCAAGTTTCAGCTGTTCTTCCTTGCAAGGCAGATTTTTCATTGTTTATTACTCTAGACTTTGTCATTCACAAAAAGATCTGCTTTAATCAGACTGCTATCTCCTTATTTGAAGCAACTGTCACACAGGGTGGAATTTAGTGAGGGTGGCGGGAGGCCCAACATCCGCCACCAAAACTCGTGGCACCCCTGCCAACCCCTTTGCCAGGAGCCCCGAGGGAATTAAACCCCTAATTGGCAGCGGGAACCCTGCCACTGGGGCTCCCAGTGCTTCGGGAGACATTTAATTGCAGTACTTTCCCCAGTAAGTTGGAACTCCTGTCCCCAAGAGCTGCTGGCCAATCAGAGGCCTGGAGCTCTCCATTACCAGCAGTGCAACCGGGAGCAGTGGCTGTTACTGGTAATTCACTTGGGCTTTCACCAGGGTACATTGTAGGATCCTTGGAGAAAGGTAAGGGATGGCAGGATGGGATTCATGGGGACGGGGTATCACAAAAACAGGTGATCTGGACTTTACCAAACTGCTGTTTATAGGGGTCTTCTGTGCACAAATTGGCTGCTGTGTTTCCAACATTAAACTTCAAAACTTCAAAAGTAATTCATTGATTGTGAAGTGCTTTGGTTTGAGATACCCTAAGGTCATGAAAGGCACGAAACGGCATAACACATGTTCTTTCTTATTGATTTGACAAACATCTTAAGTACCCATAGCTGCCATCCACTGCAATGATGATTTTCAGCAGCCTCACCAACAGACCCTCACTCACTGATCTGAAAACTTCAGTTTTACACATGGTCCCACTTAAACCTGCTGTGGACTCAGAATTATAGTAATTGTTTCAAAAATACAGAAATAGGCTGATTCATTGATTGCTTATAAAATTTCTGACTAGGATTTTCATCTATGCCTCTGGTTAGTCTCTCATCTTCTACCTTCCGAAAACTTTAGCTCATCCAAAGAACTCTGGTGCCTGTGTCCTAACCCACACCTAGTCCCCTTCACCCATCACCCTCTACAGCATGGCTCACTGACCCACATTGACTCCCATTCAAGTAACACCTTGATTTTAAAACACTCATCCTTCATTTCAGACCCCTCCATGGCCACGATCCTCTCTATCTCTGTAATCTCCTCCAGCCCTACAATCCTCTGAAATATTTGCACTCAGCTAATTCTGGCCCTTGAGCATCCCCAATTTTAATCACTCCACCATTGACGGCCGTGCCTTCATTGCCTATGCCCTGTGCTCTGGGATTCCCTTCCTACACGTCTCCATCTCTCTACCTCACTTTCCTCCTTTAAGATGTTCCTTAAAACCTACCAGTTTGACCAAACTTTTGGTCACCTGTCCACACACCTCAGAGCTAAATTTCTGTCTGATTTCTCTCCTGTCATGTTTTACTACACTAAAGGTACCATATAAGCATAAGTTGTTTTTTTTTAGCGTCACTGTACTTACAGGAACCATCCAGTGCCCTGGCCAGCCATTTGCCCTCAGGATTGTCTGTGATACGGATGACCTCGAGCCACTCGCCCTGCTTGCACGACAGCTCGTTCTTTCCACCTTTGTAATCCATTGTGACCTTCACATTCTGGATCACCTCAATCGCCCCTGAGAGCTAAATAGAAGATAAGACTTTGTTCAGCCAACCACCCATTGGAGCAGATTCTCATCTTGAAACCTTCCAGCAAGTTGAAACCATTTGGCAAGTGGTTGGGTTAACGAAAGGATTGAGATTGACTTTCCAAAAACTTCCCACCCAAAGATCCAAACTGTTTAGTCCTAAAGCAGATTGGTGCAACCACACCCACCCTTAACAGAGGTACTTGAGCTGCCCTCAGAGGCCCAATGATGGATGATGAAGTAAACTTGTGAACTATATTAATCATTTATTATTGGACCTTTTCTCAATGTAGAGGAGAAGGTTGAGGGATACAGTGATTGCTGTTTTCAGTGAGGGGAGTGGCCAGTCCCCAGGGGAGATGATGGTGTAGTGGTAATGTCACTGGACTAGTAATTCAGAAGCCCGTGGCAGCTGGTGGAGTTTGAATTTGATTAATAAATCTGGAATATAAAGCTAGTCTCAGTTATGGTGACCGTGAAACTGTCATTGATTGTTGTAAAAGCCCACATGGCTCTGCCATCCTTATTTTACTCTGGCCTACATGTGACTCCAGACCCACAGCAATGTGGTTGACTCTTAACTGCCCTCTGAACTGCCTAGCAATCCATTCAGTTCAAAGGCAATTAGGGATGTGCAACAAATGCTGGCCTTGCCAGTGATGCCCACATGCCATCAGAAAGAACAAAGAAAAAAATGTGAAACAGTCTCCCTAGGGGGATGGTGTTCGCAGTTTGTACTGATTCATACAAATACTCTTCCTTCAGAAAATAATTATAGTCTACGTGTAATTTAAGACATGTCATGTGGTAAATGTAGTGTGCTTGAGAGGGGCAGATGAATTTGAGCCGATGGTTTCCAAAGCTCTTCAACACTAGGGGTTTTCCTCATTTTGTGTTGTAGACTAACTGATTAAGACCGATTGCTAGAATTAGTCAACAACTTCATTATTGTTGCAAACATTGGACTACCAGGAATATAGAAGAACAAGATGGACCTCAATCTTTTTACATCTATCAGTTACTATGTTTAACATTATAGGAGTGATTCTGGCAGAGTTGGCCTGGTGGTGTCCACAGGTCAGAGACCTTGAGGCTTCAATGTTGGCAGCTGTATCTCTGAAAATCACCCCATTGGCATAACTTTAATGGGTAATCGGCCCTTACATTATTAAAGTATTTTAGCATTTAAGAAAACAGAAGTGCATTTATAACAGCAAATGCTGACATGCAGACCTTAGCTGGGTAACCAATTATGCCACTTGAGCGAGCTCTTGTTGCTAGTCTGAGAGCATTCAACATGAGAATAAGGAAGTATATTGGTCCCTCCTGTAAATGACAGTGCATTGCCTATAATCTCCTTTAAAGCAAAGCAATGAAAATTCTAGTTCTTTGTAGAACCTAAGGATTCAACAAAGCACACTATTGTTCTCTAAAACAAAAAGCAAAATACCGTGGATGCTGGAGATCTGAAATAAAAACAGAAAATGCTGGAAAAACTCAGCAGGCCTGGCAGCATCTGTGGGGGGAGAAACACGGTTAACGTTTCGAGTCCGATATGACTTTTCTTCGGAACATTATTGTTCTCAGCCTATGCTGGGTGTAACACATTGATAATCTAATGCTTGAATGATTTATATGAGGAACAAGGGTGAGGGTGAATCTTATCCTTTTTAAAAATAATTGAGGAGCGGGATGATTTCTGGGTCCTGACCCACACTTGCTGGCAACGTGACCACCTTCTTCTAACAAGCGGCCTCCTAATTGGCTGCCTCTGGGCACCATGCAAATAAGGGTGATGGACGGCCGGGTTCCTGAGGCTGAAGGCTCGATTAGAGGAAGGTGCTGTCACTGCAGGATGGGGATATTGAGCTGAAGAGGTTTGAATTTTTAAAAAATAAACTCTAGCTGCCAGGTCACTCCTCCATGGGGCCGCTGGTGGCCAAAGCTGCTGCCCTCTGATCAATGCTGCTCTGGTGGAGAGGCAGGCGTGTGTGCGTAGTAAGAGCACAAGTCCCCTTGCCAGTGGCCGCCAAGCCCTGCCCAGGCATCTGCCAGGCTTGCACCTCAGTGAGAGGCCCATCTCCTGCTGGGAATATCCTGCTGGTGTCCCCAATTAGCCCACAAATGGGCAATTAATAAATTCAAGTTTGCTACCCTCCGTTGCCAGGGGATAGCCAGTGCCAATGGTGACCCATCTCTGGGAAGATTGCTCGGAGGCAGGAATGCCTCTGACCCGAACCTCAGATCAGTGAATTTTCTCCCTGGCCTCCATGGGACCAGGAAGATTCCATCCATGGAGTGAGGAGTGAAAGTATTCCCAATACAGCTCAAAATTGATGACCAACATAAGGAGCTAAATTACCGAATCCCAGAGGGTGTCTGGGTGCAGCAATGGGTTAACACAGTGACCTTTCACTTCTAGGAATCAAAGTTCAAATCCAGACCAGACAGGTGGAATGAGAGACTCCCCTTTCTGTTATTAACATATGAAATGAGTTTATCCAGCTTCAGTCGGGCTACTAGGATCATAAAATGATCCAGCATAGAAGGAGGCCATTCAGCTCATTGTGCCTGTGCTCTGTTTTTGATAGAGCGATTAAATTAATCCCACTCTCCTGCTTTTTTTCCCACAGCCTATGTTAATTTTATTCCTTTCAGGTATTTATCCAATTTGCTTTTGAATGCTATTATTGAATCTGCTTCCATCGGCCTTTCAGGCAGCGCATTCCAGATTACAGAACTTGCTGTATAAAACAATGTTTCCTCATGTCATTTGGTTATCAACCCTTCTACCACTGGAAACAGTTTCTCCTTATTTACTCTAACAAACCCATCATGATTTTGAACACCTCTATTAAATCTACCCTTAACTATTTCTGAACTAAGAACTTTTGTAGGCAACTGTGGAGAAATTCACCCACCAAGAACATGCTTTAGAAAATTTAGCTGCTTTTTGTGTGAGATTTTTGGACAATTTAAATTGATATTTGGCCATTGTGTACCAGGATTGTCCTGAGGTTACCTGAAGTTAAAGATTAAGCTGCTCTGAACAAAACCCAGGTAGGAACACCGGAACAGCAGAATCTTACGCTCTCATTAGTGACGAGCTTGGACTCGGCCAGCATTAAGTTCTGGGTGGGAAGGCCCATGGTCGACCTTCCGCCCTGCCACCAACTGAGGTCCTTAAGTGGCCAATCAATAACCTTAAAGGGTCTAACCCCACCGCTGCAGGTATTAACCCAGCTGCAAGCAGGTCTGTCACCATGCGGAGTGAGTGGCAGCCAAAACCATGCAGCCAGCTTGTCACCTTTGGACAGGGGGTATCTTCAATCAAAGGCACTCTGTTTTTATCGAGGGATTGGATATCGTGAAGTGGGTGCTCGCTGAGAGCCATTCCCCTGCCTTTGCTGTTGACCCCCAAGCACTCCTCTCCCCATGACCCCCGACCCTGCGAACACCCACACCCCCTCCCCTCCCACCACATTATTTACCTGTGGTCTGGGTCACTCCTCAATTCTGGGACTCCAGTGCCTGTCCTTCCAACAGCAGCCACGGCCTCCCCAGTGGTATTACTGAGCACAAGAGGCCAGTAGCTCTCAGTAGGCTAGATTTCTACCCCCACAGTCTTGATTCCAGAAGAAGGCCTGCGGCTGGCCTTGCCCCTGCCTGATTTGCATATGGTTCAGTGGACCTTCCCAAAAAGAGGCAGTGTGGGTCTCTTGCTGGCTCTCCAGCCAACAGACAAGAACCCTGACAAATCCACAAGATTCAGTCAATAGATGCATTAAAAAATTATTCTGAGTTTTGAAACATCTGGCTACTTTAATATGCAAAATACATTCCTCACAAATAAAAGACAGCCTGGTCTAATTGTTCAAAGATAGTTGGTGTTGTGTTATGGTGGCATTTGAAGTCTCAGTGATGAGATCTTGAGAGTTGTATGTTTAAACATGAACCCTTTATTGTTAATCTTTAACTATTTACAGATCTCAGCTAATGTTATGCATGGTGCTGCTGCCTCCATGCAGGTAGGCTGCTTCCAGAGTGTGCTTTCTAGACTGTTCTCTCAGTCCATTACCATGTGACTCTATGCATCATACCATGGGTGGTGCTATTCTCCAGTCTCCTTGCTCTGCTGAGCACCTTTACATTCTAATGGCATGCAGGCATATGAACATCGTACAACATCACCCTTTCTTCTCCAAAGAAAGCTTTTCCCCCTTCCAATGGAGTGTTACAATACAATCTTTACTTGCTATCCCTTCTCCCCCACCTCAAATCTCTGACTTTAGAAATTCAGGCAGTCTTGAGGCTTGACAGTCCTTTCAGATCTCTATCTGTCAAGTTTGAGGAATAGTAATGTACTTTGTTTCTGGTACTTGGTTATCTCCATTTGATTCATTTTTTGTGCTCCTTCAAGTTGCGTTTCTCTTTATTAACAATCCATCTGCTCTTTTTGAACACTGTGGGTTTGTCCCTTTCCTTCTGAAGGGAATGTGCACATGTTCATTCCTTAAGTGGACTCGAATTTTCTTTTTCCATGGTATTCGCCATGTTCTTGCTGGACGTTGACATTTCAGAATTTGGAACCTTCATTTCCACTTGGTTCACAATCGCATCTAAACATTTGTTTTCTGTTTTATTTTCGAATCGTTTTGCAAGCTTATGAATTTTTCATTCAGCTCAACAGTTCTCAGCATGTCTGAAACAATCCAAGAAGACATCTTCTTCTAGGTCCTTGCACTTCAGTGTCAGATTTACATTTTCCGATCTTATTTCTGTCTTATCTTCCTCTGCTAGCAAGAGAACTTTGTCCTTCATTTTGGTTTCACTGTTGGCCAGTCTGTCTCCAGTGAAGTCTGATCTTGCTGCAGTTCTGTAATTATGCTAGTCAGCGCTTCATTATCTGCTCACAGCTTGGAAAGTTTTGCGGCCTTTCCATTCAATGCCTCTTCTTTTTCATTCAACTGCTTCTTCAGCCCTTCAGTGTGTTTCTTGTAGCTTTCGGCATCCTCCTGGAATATTAAACACTGCTGAGTCAGCTCTGTCAGCTGGTTTTTAAATTTGTTCAGAGGGACAAAATCTTCCATTTTGCTTCTCATCGGAATTTTCCAGAAGAATAAACTTTGACCTAAGGTGTCCTTGTAGCATGTGAAGATTCTTCAACAAGTTTTCCTTTCCTTTGCGAAGCTCGCTTGCTTTGTCTTGAATTTTCCTGTAATTCAGCATAGTCTCCTTGAGTTTCTTCTGCTGTTCCTCCATTCTACTGTTTAAGACAGTTTTAATTTCTTGATGTTGCCGAATGGTTATGCATTTGATCTTGAAGGACAATCAACTCTTAAACAGGGGAAAGTTAACTCTTTCAACTGTTTATTTTCATGTTGACCTCTTGCCAACTCACTCTGTGCTTCAGTGCGTCATTTTGTTGCAACTGACAGTTCCAATGCAGCTTTTCCTGAAGTATTATTCGACATCCTTTATAGCTCCTCATGATTTTCCATGGCTGCATATTGATTCTTCAAGGAGTCTTTCAGGGTTGCAACTTCTTTGTGTGCCTTTTCTGCCTGCTATGTTGCCTGGCTGTATATCTGGTTGAGTTTTCCCAACTCTTGCTTTAATTTGCCAACTGTGGAATAGAGGGCCTTTATCCTGATGCTTTTGTGTTGTCTCTGAAATTTGTTTGTTCAGATCTTGAACAGGTTGGTTCATTGAACACTTCAGTTTATCATGCGTTTTCAAAGGTATGTACTCAGCTTGAATCTTGTGCTTCAAATCTTCCAGTTCAGCTTTGATGCATACACTTTCCTGTAGAACAGCTTCATTTACTTTTTTGCATATTTTGCTCCTTTTAAGTTACCTCAGATGTTAGAATCACAGAATCTTTAGAGTGCAGAAGGAGGCCATTTGGCCCATTGATTCTGTACTGGCTCACTGAAAGAACAATCTACCTCCCACTCCCCTGCCTTATCCCCGTAACCTTGCACATTTTTTCTTTTCAGGTAGCAACCCAATTACCTTTTTAATACCTCCATCCAACCTGCCTTCACCTCCCTTTCAGGAACTTTGTTCCAGACTTCAACCACCCTCTGGCTGAAAAAGTTTTTCCTCACATCACTTCCTTTTGCCAATTATTTTGAATCTGTGCCCTCTAGTTCTTGATATACTCTTGAGGGGGAACAGTTTCTCCCTATTAACCCTGCCCATACCCCTCAGGATCTTGAATACCTCTATCAAGTCTCCTCTCAGCCTTCTTTTCTCCAAGGAAAGCAGACCCAACCTCTCCAATCTATCCTCATAGCTACAGTTGTTTATCCCTGGAATCATTCTTGTGAATCGCCTCTGCACTCCATCCAATGTCTTCATATCCTTCCTCAAGTATGGCGCCCAGAACTGGACATAGTCTTCCAGATGAGACCTAACTAGTGTCTTATACAAGTTTAACATGACCTCCTTGCTCTTGTACTCAATGCTCCTATTAATAAAACCTAGGATACCATATGCTTTATTAACTGCTCTCTCAACATGCCCTGCCACCTTCAATGACTTATGTACATATACACCGAGGTCCCTCTGTTTCTACACCTCCTTTAGAGTTTCTCCCTTTAGTTTATACTGTCTCTTCACATTCTTCCATCCAAAATGAATCACCTCACACTTCTCTGCATTGAACTTTATCCTCTCAGGTTCTCATGCCCCTGCCAATCTAGTTTAAACCCTCCCCAATAGCACTAGCAAACATCCCTGTGAGGACATTAGTCCAAGTGCTCTTAAGGTGTAACCTGTCCTTCTTGTACAGGTTCCACTTGCCCCAGAACCGGTCCCAATGCCTCAGAATTCCAAAGCCCTCCCTCCTACTCCATTTATCTAGTCACATATTGAACTGCTCAATCTTCCTATTCTTATGCTCAGTGACACTGGGAATAATCCTGAGATTACTGCTCTTGAGGTCCTACTTTTCAATTTCCTTCCTAACTCCCTAAAATCTGCTATCAGGACCTCATCCCTTTTCCTGCCTATGCCATTTGTCCCAATGTGGACCACAACCTCTGGCTGCTTGCCCTCCCCCAAAAGAATGTCCTTTCCTTCATGCAGATTCATCCGCACTGCCATCTCCTTCCCTCGCTCTGGGGTCTTTTGTCTCCCCTTCGCTGTGGTTTTCTGCCGCCCTCTCACTGAGGTCTTTCATTGCCCTCATCCTGGGATCTTTTGTTTCCCTTGCTCTGTAGTCTTTTGTTGCCTTCTCTCTGGGGTCTCTTGTTCCTGTTGTGCTTTCTCTATGGTCTTTTGTTGCCCTCGGCACTTTATTAGGAGTAGCCCTCTGTCAATGTCTTTTAATATCTCACCAAATGTCGCCAAGTTTTGATCTATACACTGGCTGCAGAGTACTTCACCATCAAATGAACCAAAGATGAATTAAAATTTATCGGCTTGTACTCATTCTGATTGCTTATTTAATCTTGTATTTCTCCTGTACACTAAAATTTGTTTTCTCCAAGACTCTCATTCTTGGGCCTAATTTAGCACTTTCCATAGCAAAAATGCATCTGGCTCTTCTAATTTGCAGTTCATAGCCATTTTTTTCTCTTAGTTACAGCTTTAAATGTTGTTGCCCCTTTAGGGTTAACTGTGCAGTAACCGTTTTTTTATTCAGACTGTCTGCAGCCTGTCGGTTTTCTCCCAGTAATTTTCCCACACTTTTCCAATGTTGATGGGCTCCCTGGTAATAAGACCATAAGACATAGGAGCAGAAATTAGGCCATTCGGCCCATCGAGTCAGCTCCGCCATTCAATCATGGCTGATAAGTTTCTCAACCCCATTCTCCCGCCTTCTCCCCGTAACCTTTGATCCCCTTACCAATCAAGAACCTATCTATCTCGGTCTTAAATACACTCAATGACCTGGCCTCCAGAGCCCTCTGTGGCAATGAATTCCATAGATTCACCACTCTCTGGCTAAAGAAGTTTCTCCTCACCTCTGTTCTAAAAGGTCTTCCCTTTACTCTGAGGCTGTGCCCTCGGGTCCTAGTCTCTCCTACTAATGGAAACATCTTCCCCACGTCCACTCCATCCAGGCCTTTCAGTATTCTGTAAGTTTCAATTAGATCCCCCCTCATCCTTCTAAACTCCATCGAGTATAGACCCAGAGTCCTCAAACGTTCCTCATATGTTAAGCCTTTCATTCCTGGGATCATTCTCGTGAACCTCCTCTGGACCCTCTCCAGGGCCAGCACGTCCTTCCTGAGATACGGGGCCCAAAATTGCTCACAATATTCTAAATGTGGTCTGACCAGAGCCTTATAAAGCCTTAGCAGCACATCCCTGCTTTTATATTCTAGTCCTCTTGAAATAAATGCCAAAATTGCATTTGCCTTCCTAACTACCGCGCCAACCTGCAAGTTAACCTTAAGAGAATCCTGGACTAGGACTCCCAAGTCCCTTTGCACTCCAGATTTCTGAATTCTCTCCCCATTTAGAAAATAGCCTATGCCTCTATTCTTCCTACCAAAGTGCATGACCTCACACTTCCCCACGTTGTATTCCATCTGCCACTTTTTTGCCCATTCTCCTAACCTGTCCAAATCCTTCTGCAGCCTCCCTGCCTCCTCAATACTACCTGTCCCTCCACCTATCTTTGTATCATCTGCAAACTTAGCCAGGATGCCCTCAGTTCCTTCATCTAGATCATTAGTGTATAAAGTGAAAAGTTGTGGTCCCAACACTGACCCCTGCGGAAATCCACTAGTAATCGTGGCTTTTGTTTAATCTTTCTAAACTTTTAAAACTTTTTTCTTCATTAAAAAAGAACCGCTGCAGGAACTTTTCTCTCTTTTTTTATATCCCGCAGTTTGGGAGACTTTGTGGGCTCGTGTTCCAGTTGAGGCCCATTTTTCTTTTAAACTCAAAGCTGCACCACTTCTTTTTGTTTGCTCTGCTTGCTGTGAAGGGGATTTTTTTTGTTATACTGAGCAGGTTCTTGTTTATTCTGCAGCATTTCCTCTTTTTTTTTACTCTGCAGCTTCTTCTTCTGATCTGCTTGTCTTATAACTTTTTTTTTACTTCATCCTGGCCACCCCATATTATATGGTGCCGGCTGGTGTTGTAGCTTTCCTCCAGCTACCCTACAAATATGCTGAGCTGTGGGACTGCCACCTATTCTACAATATGAGTACAGCTTCCTTTTTGTATTTTTGCTCACTTTCTCGTGAACTGTCCAGGTCCTTTGACTCTGTGTCACTCAGGATCTTGCAATTTTCTGCAGTGTTGCACACCCTACTTGTGATCTGTGCAGTCTTTTTTGCTTTGCTCTCTCAGGGGTCTTGCAATTTTTGTACTTGTCCTCACCTGTCGTTGCGATCTGACCAAGTTGTTTTCTTTTCTACTCTGTGTCACTCGGGGGTCTTCAATGGACTTCCACTCACTCTGGTGGATTCCTCAACTTCTAAGCCTGTAGTGAAGCTTCTTTAACCGTTTCTTCAAGTTTTCTTCTTAGGTGCACGTCTAGTGGTCAGGCTTCAGCTATTTTTAGTTTCTCGTACCTTGGGATCCTGTTCTGAGGTCATCATTTAAAATGGCACCTCTCATATACCACTGCTGCCACCATGTGTTATGGTGACATCTGAGTCATTTAGCCCAAGAAGTTTCCCTTGGACTGTGCCAGCTGAACTGATTCTTTCAATTGGATTGCCCATGGTTTTGAGTGGGTAACATTCCACCCAGACCACTGCTCCTGACCACTGCCTAGTGACCACTCCTCAGAAGTTCCCGTAGGTGCGACTGTGTGGGGATCAGATGAACTAGGTTGGGGACATCCTGATTTCCAGCACTAACTTTGGAGGATGTTTGGTGCAGGATGAAGCTGAAGTCTGGCATGCATGCAGCACAATTTTCAGGAAGGGCAAGAAACCAAAAAAGAAAGGGTTATTTCGTCACATCAGCAGGACAGGAACAGAAACTAAACTGGACTAACCCCATAGATACTGTGGTAACAAGAACAGATCAGAGGCTGGGAATTCTGCATGTATAACTCACGCCCTGACTCCCCAAAGTCTGCCCACCATCTAGATGATACAAGTCAAGAGTGTGATGGAATACTCTCCACTTGCCTGGATGAGTGCAGCTCCAATAACACTTTAGAAGCTGATACACATAAACACACTGACCCACTCTCATGCACACACACTCTCTCATACACACACACTCTCTCAGACACACACACCCGCTCCCAAACACATCAAACTGTCCAATAGACAGTCACACACTCTCTCATACACACTCACAAGCTGGGAATTCTGTGACCAGTAACTCACCCCTTGATTCCCCAAAACCTATCCACTATCTTCAAGGCACAAGTCAGGAGTGTGATAGAATACTCTCCACTTTGTTGATTATCAAGTGTAGATGTACTCAACTTTTTCTCATAAGATAACCCTGCTCACATCTAATGAATTAATAAAAAGCAGGGATTTCCGGCGAAACTATTAGAAGAAGGACATTGTGCACAAGCAGATAGTGGTTTCTGGCCATTTAATTATAAGGCAACTGGCAAAAGAACCAGCGGGTAGATGAGGAGGAATTTTTTTTTTACTACGCAAATTGTTGTGATCTGGAATGCACTGCTTGAAAGAATGATTGAAGCAGATGCATTAATAACTTTCAAAGGGAATTGGATACATGCTTGAAAAAAACATTGTGAAGGGTGATAGGGAAAGAGCAGGATAGTGGGGCCAATTGAATAGAAAGCTGGCACAGCTATGATAGGCCGAATGGTATGTATGATTGTATGATTCTAGTATCCATTGGACATCCTTCACAGAGAGAAAGAAGCATCAATTGAGAGGTGGCTCATTTGCTAAGAATCAGTTCTCATTTAATATACATTATTTTGAGCTCATCAGATGGTACTCTTTAGGAATAATGCTCATTACCTTGAATTTCTTCCTCATCTCCAGCTCTCTCTTTTTCTCTTTCTGCTCTTTTCTCTCTTGCTCTTGTCGTCTCTTATCTTCCTTCTCCTTTCTCCTCTCTTGTTCTTTCAGTTCCTTCAGTGACCTTTGAGTACAGGGGATAAGAAGGATTGAAATAAATGATGTAACAAACCTCTGAGCAAGGGTTCAAGGGGTTAATTAGAATCGATCCAAGATCATATTGAGAGGCAAGAGTTGGAGCAGGAGGTAGAGGGTCAGGGACATGGTGTCTTTGATTACACTTGACTGAAAGCCAGGCTAGGGAAAACAGTTAGATGACTACCTTGCTTTAGAAGGAGAGAGTTTAAGACTGGGACAGAGTGTTTGTGGGATTAGGGCTGAAGTTTCATTGAATGAAATTCCTTGAAAACTTCAATAGCAAATATTTCCTCAGGATTAGATACAGAAGTATTTATAAATATGCTCTTTGGTGTCAGGTCTACACAAGTGTTTCAGTCAAAGAAATCCAATAGGGAAAACAGAAGAAACTTCTTCGCACAGACAGTCGTGAGAATGTAGAACTCGCTACCACAGGGAGTTACTGAAGTGAATAATGTAGATGTACTTAAGGGGAAACTAGACTAGACATATGAGGGAGAAGGGAATAGAGGGTTAGGATGGTAGATTTAGATAAGGAAAGACTGGCATGGACTAGTTGGGCCAAATGGCTGCGCTGTATATCCTGTGTAAAGAACATTCTATCCAAAGCCAGATCAGTGGAAAGTACAAAGCTGGTCCCAGCAAAAGTGACCAGAAAGCTGTTGGATTCTTGTAAAAGCCCAACAGTTTCACTAATGTCCTTTGGGGAAGGAAATCTGCCATGCTTACCCAGTCTGGCCTACATGTAAGTCTTCTCTGAAGGCTTTTTGTGCAGGGGATAAAAAGGATCTAGAAATAAATCATGTAACAAATCTTTGAGCAATAATTCGAGGGTTAGAACAGAAAAGGTTAAGAGGAGATTTAACAGAGGTGTTCAAAATGCTTCCGAATTCCCTATTGGATTTCTTTCACTGAACCACTTGTGTAGACCCGGCACAAAAGGGCATATTTATAAATACTGCCGTGCCTAATCAAGGGAAAATATTTGCTAATGAGCCACTAGTGGTTACAATAGAAAGTTCACCAGCACCTTCTCAAGGCAACTAGGAATGGGCAAAAAATTCCAACAATGCCTGCAATGCCCACAATATGAATTTTTTAAAATTCCACTGCAGAAAGGAAGATTGTGGCAGTGTGAGAACAAGGAGACAGGATAAGAGCTGCCTAATCTCCAAATGCTGAAGAATAACAGAGCAATCATCAATACAACATGTAATTAGCATCCATGGCTCCTTTCTGTTTAAATTAGATGACATTGTGTAAGGAACTGAAATTGCAGATAGAATAGAAGGGTAACTTTCCTTATAGTTATTACACAACCTGTTTATAACTTGTTACGGGGGAGGCTGTGGCATAGTGGTATTGTCACTGGACTGGTAATCCCAGGGACCCAGGGTAATGCTCTGGGGGCCCGGGTGTGAATCCCACCACCATCGATTTGAATTCAATAAAAATCAGGAATTAAAAGTCTAGTGATGACTATGAAACCATTGTCGATTGTCGTAAAAACCTATCTGGTTCACTAATGTCCCTTAGGGAAGGAAATCTGCCATCCTTACCTGGTTTGGCCTACATGTGACTCCAGAACCGCAGCAATGTGGTTGATTCTTAAATGCCCTCTGAAATGGTCTAGCAAACCACTCAGTTGTATCAAACCACTAAAAAAAGTCAATAAAAAGGAATGCAGCAGTTCAAGAAGGCAGCTCACCACCACCTTCTCAGGGGCAATTAGGGATGGGCAATAAATGCTGGCCTAGCCAGTGATGCCTACATCCCGTAAACGAATAAAAAAAATATAGGTTAGAACTGCAGCCTGTAATATTCTGCAAGGCCCCATAATTGCAAATAAGATAAGTGACAACTGACTGGTTTTAAAGGTGTTTGTTATGGGGAGGAATGTTGACCAAGACTTCGGGACAGAACTTCAGTCTGGGTTATGTGGAGAGACCACAGAAGCTTAGAGCAGAAAAGGTTAAAAGGAGATTTAATAGAGGTGTTCAAAATCATACATAATTTTGATGGAGTACATAAGGAGAAACTGTTTCTAGTAGGAGGGGGGTCAGTAACCAGAGGACACCGATTTAAGATGCTTGGCAAATGAGCTAGAGGTGATATGAGGAATCATTTTATTTTATACAGTGACGTGTTATGATCTGTAATCCATTGCCTTAGAATGTGGAGAATGCAGTTTCAATGGAATGACAGGGCTATGGAGAAATAAGAGGGGAGTGGGCAATTGGATATCTCTAATAAAGAGCTGGCACTGACATTCTGTGATGCTATGTGTTCAAGTTCTAGGTCGAGATTTTCCGGACCCGTCGCGGGCCAGCCAAAAGCCCATTGTCTTTCGACGGGACCGGACGATCCTGGCGGTGGGCAGGGCCAGGAAATCCCGCCCTTAGAGTAGGGCATTCAAAATAAAACCAACTGTGTCAACAGATGTTACAATAACGTTTAAGCATACAATGTATTGCAGTATGGATTGTGAAATGCTTGGTGCCACCACTGTGGATTGTGTTTATCTCACAGGTTTCTGTTTTTTTTGTTCCATCATCTCCATTAAATATGTTTTATTTCACAGAGACTTTATTTAACAAGAGTAGTATAAAAATACCCAATTAGTTTTCCCCCTTACCTGCTCTTCCCCTTGGCTTACCCCTCTTATCTGACCTTTTTGCTCTCTGCTTCTTTCCCCACCACTTCTCCTTTTCTCTCCTACCCGCCCTGTAACTCTCACTCTGTTTCTTATCAATCACAGCTGCAAAGTTGGCAGTGCTGTGTGTATTGTCACATGATGCTCAACCATGTATATGGTAACTGATGTGAGGAATAAAGGATTAATATGGTTAATATGAGTTATAAGGTAAGTTATATTCATGAAAGCTATCTCTCTCTCACTGTATTTATGCTATTATACCCTTGGCCTATACATCTACTATTGTTTTTCCTAGATGTGTTTTGCTCGAGATGGAGTCACTATAGCTGATAGGTGTGAGCTGTTTTCCAGTTGTATTTTGTTTTTCATACGTCCTGTACTTTCCCACTAACTCACAGACTAAACAGCCTGGCCAGCTGCAACAGTATTGTGTATAAATGTATGGCCAGAATTTTACGCCTCGCGGGTGGGAGTGTGCCCGACTCGATCGGGCATAAAATAGTGCGAGACCTCAGGCATCCCAGTGTCATCCTGCACACGTGCAATCTTCAGTGACTTCCTTGACCCTGCCACCAGGGAGGCAACGTACCATCCTCAATTCACATCTGCAGGTGCAGAAACATTCGTCGATTCCGCTAACTATTGAATCTCCTATCATTATTCCTCTACCAGTCTTCTTGGTGCGCCCCTGTACAGCTGAGCCAGTCATGGTGCCATGGGCTTGGCTCTGGCTGTAATCCCCAGATGAGCCACATTGTTGTAGAGATTCTAACTGGCTTACTCCTGTTCCCATGGTGAGAAACCGGCACCCCATATTCAGTCTGGACCTATACATGACTCCAGTCCGACATGTTTGAACCTACCCTCAGGTAACGAGGAATTACCAATGAATACATTGTGCCTAAATAACAAGAACAAATAATTCAGTTCAAAGATTAAATTGTACCTGTAGTTGTCCAAATCTTCATACATTTCTCCATCAGATTCATCTTTCTGAAATAAAGGAAAACAATTTTCTCTGATTTTAAATTAACATTTATTTTTATCCTTTGCCACAACACAACCCTCCTGACACACTAACACCCCACCCCCCACCACACACACACGTATCCAAACTCGCAACATAAACACATACTCTCCTCACAAATGCCCTCACACGGTCTCTATCACACCTACACCTGCATCTGCACAGACCTTCCATTTTGTTCTTTCTGCACCTTCCCCCCTTTTACTGTCTTAAAAATTCTTACATTTCTATCTTTCTTCACTTCTGATTAAAGGTCATCTTGACTCATGTTAACTCTGTTTCTCTCCAAAGATGCTGCCTGACCTGTTGAGTATTTCCAGCATGATCTGTTTTATTTGCATTAATAGGACTCTGGAATCACAAAATAAATAGCAATCTTACCTCCTCAGGATTATTGGAAGCTGCCGGAATCCAGCGATCTGAAATGGTAAAAGTCATGGGAGAAAAATATAAATGAATAACAAATAGTATAGATTGCTCAGATTGGAAGTTCCAGATTCACTCTTCAGACTGCATGTCTTTGTACCAGTCTCTCCACCTGTTTGTCTATCTAATTGTCTACATAGCTTGATGTCTGTTTGAACATCTATACCTGCATTGTGTGGTTGTCTATCTATGTCAATATTCTCTGCTTTTGGTTTCAGTTTTCTGCAAATACAATTTTTAAAATGTTAAAAAAAAGATGTGTTAATTGAGATGAGTACTATGGAATGGAACCAGTGTCAGCATTACACATTCTGGTATAACCTAGTCAGATGCAGAGAGAAACTCCCACTCCAACAACATGCCTCAGCCCTGCTTAATCATATCTCTGTGGCATCTTTTTAAAAATTGTTCAGAGGGCATTTAAGGGTCAACCACATTGCTGTGGGTCTGGAGGTGCATGTAGGCCAGACCAGGTAAGGGCAGCAGATTTCCTTCCCTAAAGGACATTAGCGAACCAGATGGCTTTTTATGGTTCTATGGTCATCATTAGACTTTTAATTCCAGATTTTTATTGAATTCAAATTCCAGGATTCAAATCCAGGTCCCCAGAACATTACCCTGGGTCTCTGGACTACTAGTCCAGTGATAAAAGCACTACGCCATCACCTTCCCCTTTCCATTTCTCATTCCAACCAATTTGCAACCTCTCGGTTTGAAGGTTCCAATTAGTGCCAACTTAGAGATAATGTTGTTTTGGTGGTGCCCAATGTCCAACGGGGACTGGAATGAGACTACCTATAACTTATTCTACATCAATGTGATTGACTTTTAACTGCCACTGACACCGTTTCAGGGTAATGAGGAATGGGCAATAAATGTTGGCTTCGCCAACAGTGATGTCCATATTCTGAGAATGAAAAAAAAGTCCCCCTAGTCAGAACTTAGAGTATTTCAATCCTTCAGTTTAGGCTGGATTTGAATGCAGAGACAAAAAGCCAGTTTCTCACCCACTGTACTGTCCAGCCCCCATTTGCAGTTTTTTTTTATCCATCTCCTGTATTTTTCACACACTCACTTCTTTCAGGAATCCTTGGTTTGAATGAATCCTTACCTTCTGGTTTCATTGGTGGAAGAGGTGGTGGCCCAACACTTTGGACGTCATCATAGTTTTCATCCTCTTCCGTTGTTGGGCTGTCAACAAGAAGGAATATTTGGCAAGGGAAGTGCAAATGGAGCATGAACCCTTCCCCTTATTGCCTGGCTGAGTCTGGTGTTATTCTTATAATGACTGCCACATTCTACAGCACATTTCACAGCTTCAGGAGTCCCAAAGCACTTTACAACTAATGGAATGCTTATGAAGTATAGTCACTGTTGTAGAAAATGTGGCAGCCAATTTGTGTGCAGCAAACTCCCACAAAACTGGCATTGCAGCAATCTATGGACTACATTAGAGGGGACTGATGCCCCGTGAATCTTAATGTAACCAGAGTTCCAAAAGGGAAATATAATAGAGGAAACATTTGTTTGACTACATTCAATTGAATAATTACAGTATATACTGTAAATATAAATTCTCATTTCCTTGTACTCTTTGATACCTATCGGTATGATGACCAGAGCCTACTCAGATAACACTTGTTTTGAAATCACACCTTGAGGCACTGCACGGTGTAGTGATTTAACCCACTCTGTCTTCACCTCTGGGAGCAGTATAACTCAAGCTGATAGGATGTAAACCTCCCCTTGTCCCCGGTTAGCTGCAAGAGTCCTACACAAAATGAAGTTGGACCACTCTCAGCCATGTCTTGGTTGTGCATTGGTCCATTTAAGTGATAATTTGACCAAAATTAGCAATCAGTTAGCAAATGCAGAGTAATGGCCGGTCTCTGAAATAGAAAAAACTCAAACATGATATAGTCTGGGATGCTTGTAGTTTGGGGCATTTTTTCAACTTGCCTTCATGTCTATAGCTAGACAGAGTTTCTATATGAGTAGCTTATGAACTGAAACTTGTGTTTTTGTTCACCACCATGTACAGATTAACAAGTGAACAAAGGGATCTTGGAGTACAAATGCATCAAACATTAAAAGTTGCGCCAAAGATTTGCAAGGCTATAAAAAAAAGCTAACCAAGAATTAAGTTTTATTTATAGAGAGATTGAATTGAAAAGTAGGGAAGTTATGTTAAACCTGTGTTGAACCTTGGTTAGACCACACTTCAAATACTGTGTGCAGTTCTGGTTATCACTATAAAAATGATATAGAGGCACTGGTGAGGGTGCATAGAAGATTTATAAGGATGATACCAGAAATGTGTGGGTATACATATCAGGAAAGGATTGACAGGCTGGCTCTCTTCTTTCACAAAAAAAAGGAGGCTGAGGGGTGACCTAATAGAGATCTTTAAAATTCTGAAAGGTTTTGACAGAGTAGTTACAGAGAGAATGTTTCCTCTTGTGGGGAAGAGCATAACTAGAGACCATCAATATAAGATAAACACCAAGAAATCCAATAGGGAATTAAGAAGAATCTTCTTCACCCAGAGAGCAGTGAAAATGCGGAACTTGCTACCAAAGGGAGTGATTGAGGCACATATTATAGATGTATTTCAAGGGAAGCTAGACAAGCATATGAGGAAGGAAGGAATAGAGGGTTATGATGGTAGATTTAGATGAGAAACATGGGAGGAGGCTCGAGTAGAGTATAAACACTAGCATAGACTGGCTGGGCCAAATGGCCTGTGTCTGTGCCATATATCCAATGTAATGTCTTGCTTTAACACTTAACCTAATTCATCAAGTCATTACGGTATTCAAGGAGGCTGTTCAGCCCATTGAGTCCATACCAGAGACTCATTGGAGAATACGTGGGATGTCCACTGCATTGCCCCATCACACTGCCAGATCAATGAGCACAGGCTCCAGCTATTTGGTTGGATTGATTTATTACCAATTGATTGCAGGAATTATGCTATAGAAGAAATTCCATTGGGAAATCAATTTGTAGTGGGAATGATGAAAAGGGGGAATTCCATTGGGGAATGAATTAGTAGTAGGAATGATGAAATGGGGGAACTCAGGGATTCACCAATGCTCCTTAGACAGCACCTTCCAAACCCACAGCTGCTACCATCTAGAAGGACAAGGGCAGCAGAACATGGGAACACCATCATCTGGAAGTCCCCCTCCAAGCCACTCATCATCGTGACTTGGAACTATATTGCTGTTCCTTCACTGTTGCTGGGTCAAAATCCTGGAACTCCTTCCCTAGCAGCATTGTGGGTGTACCTAGACCACGTGGACTGCAGTGGGTATGATCTCATAGCCATTACAGAGACATGGTTACAAGGAGATCAAAGCTGGGAACTAAATATTCAGGGGTATGTGACTTTTCGAAAGAACAGGCAGGAAAGAAAGCGTGGTGGGGTAGCTTTGTTAGTACGAGATGGAATAAGTACGATAGCAAGAAATTATCTTGGATTGGACGATGTAGAATCATATGAATGGAGGTAAGAAATAACACGGGGAAGACAACACTGGTGGGAGTAGTCTATAGGCCCCTTAACTGTAGCTATACTGTAGGACAGAGATAATGTGGGCATGTAAAAAGGCAGTACATTATTCATGGTGACTTTAATCTTCATGTAGATTGGGAAAATCAAATTGGCAGAGGTAGACTCGAGCAAGAATTCATAGAATGTATTTGGGACAGTTTCCTAGAACAATGTGTTTTGGATCCAGCCAGGGATCAGACTATTTTGGATCTGGTAATGGTGGTAAGGCAGGTTGAATAAATGATCTCAGAGTAAAAAATCCTCGAGGAAACAGTGAACATAACATGGTAGAATTTAGCATTCAGTTTGAGAGTGAGAAATTTGGGTTGGAAACAACTGTGCTAAACTTAAATAAGGGTAATCACAAAGGAATGAGGGCAGAGTTGGCTGGAGTGGACTAGGAAAGGGGTTTAGCAGAAAAGACAGTTGATGAACAATGGCAGATGTTTAAGAAAATAGTCCATGACTCACAACAAAGATATACTCAGTGAGGAAGAAGGGTTCTAGGAAGGGGAGAAACCAACAATGGTTAACCAAGGGAGTTAAGGATAGTATCAAATTGAAAGAAAAAACATACAGCGCAGGATTTTACGCATTGGCGAGTGGGGGCAGGGCCCACTCGCCGACGCGTAAAATGACGCACGGTGATGTCAGGGGGAATCCCCAATGTCACTGCGCCCCATTTAAATTTTCAGGAAGGCGGGGGCGCAGCGAAATCAGCTGCGTGCCTGCCGACCTGTCAATGGCCAATTGAGGCCATTGACAGAGTCAATTATGTAATTAAAGGACCTGCCCGTCCAGCCTTAAGGTTGGCGGGCAGGCCAGGCACCCTGGCACGAACTAGAAAAAGCATGAAACCTCATCCACGGGCAGGATGAGGTTTCATGTAGGTTTTTAAAAATTTTAATAAAATTTTTGTGACAATTATGGATATGTCCCAACTCATGTGAGATTGTCACATGAGGGGACATGTTAGGGAAATTTTTACTTTCTATTTTTAGGTTTTGTACATTTTGAGCCGATCTCCCTAAGGCTGCACTCAGCCTCAGGGAGATGAGTGAGCTCTTTTGTGTGCATGAAAGAGCGCACTCTTGATTTTGGGATTTGCCCCCCCACCCACACAAGGAGCACATAGCACTTCTGTGCGGACATCATGCTGGGAGGGCCTTAATTGGCCCACCCACGTAAAATGGCGCAGCGCCTCCAGTTGGGGGCGTCAATTGGAAGCGTGCCTGTGCGCACCTGCCCTTCAACTTCTCCCCCGATGGGGGTAAAATTCAGCCCACGGTGTGGCAAAGATTAGTGGTAAGCCAGAGGATTGGGAAAGTTTTAAAATCCGACAAAAGCTGACCAAAAAATAAAAAAGAGGAGAAAGTAAACTATGAGGGCAAACTAGCAAATAATATGAAAACAGACAGTAAGGGCTTCTTTAAATATGTAAAAAGGAAGAGAGGCGCCAAAGTGAACAAAGGCCGCTTAGAGAATGAGGCTGGGCAAATAATACTGGGGAACCAGGAATGGCAGAGGAGTTGAATAAATACTTTGCATCAGTCTTCACGGCATAAGACACTAATAGCATTCCAAAAATACTAAATAATCAAGGGGCAAAGGTGGTGGGGGGGGGGTGGGGGGGGGGAAATAAATACAATAAATATCACTAGAGAAAAGGTACTAGGGAAACTAATGGAGCTAAAGGCCGATAAGTCCCCTGGACCTGATGATTTACATCCTAGGATATTAAAGGAAGTAGCTACAGAGATAGTGGATGCAGTGGTAGTAATCTTCTAAGAATCCTTAGATTCTGGAAAAGTCCCAGAGGATTGGAAAACTGCAAATTTAACACCCTTATCCAAAAAGGGAGGGAGACAAAAAACAGGTAACTATAGGCCAGTTAGTTTAACACCTGTCATTGGGAAAATGTTAGAGTCTATTATAAAGGATGTAATAGCAGAGCAATTAGAAATACATAATAAATTAAAGCAGACTCAGCTTGGCTTCATGAAGGGGAAATCATGACTGACAAATTTATTAGAATTCTTTGAGGAGGTAACAAACAGGATAGGTAATGGGGAACCAGTAGATGTAATATATTTGGATTTCCAAAAAGTGTACGATAAGGTACCGCACATAAGGCTACTTAATAAGATAAGAGCCCGTGGTGTTGGGGGTAGTATATTAACATGGATAGAAGATTGGTTAACTAATAGAAGACGGATGAGGGGGCATTTTCAGGATGGCGACATGTAACTACTGGAGTGCCACAGGGATCAGTGCTGAGGCCACAATTATTTACAATATATAATAATGACTTGGGTGAGGGAAATTAATGTACTGTTTGCGGATGACACAAAAATAGGTGGGACGGCAAGTGGTGAGGATGACACAAAGAGTTTACAGACAGATATAGACAGGTTAAATGAGTGGGCAAAAACTTGGCAGATGGAATATAATGTGGGAAAATGCGAGGTCATGCACTTTGGCAGGAAGAAAAGAAGAACTGAATATTATTTAAATGGAGAAAGACTGCAGAAAGTTGCAGCACAGAAGGATTTGGGGGTCCTTGTGCATGAATCACAAAAAGCTAGCATACAAGTTCAGCAGGTAATTGGGAAGGCAAATGGAATGTTGGCCTTTATTTCAAAGGGAATGGAGTATAAAAATAGGGAAGTTTGGCTGAAACTATACAAGGCACTAGTTAGACCGCACCTGTGAACAGTTTTGGTCCCCTTATCTAAGGAAAGACATACTGGCATTGGAGACAGTCCAGAGAAGGTTCACTAGGTTTACCCCAGGTATGGAGGGATTTTCTTTTGAGGAGTGGTTGAGTAGGTTGGGCCTGTGCTCATTGGAGTTTGGAAAAATGAGAGATGACCTTATTGAAACATATAAGATTTTTTGGGTCTTGACAGTGTAGATGCTGAGATGTTGTTTCCCCTTGTGGGAAACTCTAGGACCAGGGGGCATAATCTCAGAGTAAGGGGTTGCCCATTTAAGACAGAGATGAGGAGGAATTTCTTCTCTCAGAGGGTAGTGAATCTGTGGAATTCTTTACCGCAGAGGGCTGTAGAGGCTGGGCTCCTGAGTATATTAAAGGCTGAGATAGACAGATTTTTAATCAATAAGGGAATCAAGGGTTATGGGGAAAAGGCAGAAAAGTGGAATCAGCCATGATCTCAGTGAATGGCGGAGCAGACTTGATGGGCCGAATGGGCTACTTCTGCTCCTACACCTTATGCTTTTATGGTCTGGTTCAAGAAGGCAGCTCACCACCACCTTCTCATGGGCACTTAGGATTGGGCAATAAATGCTGGCCTAGCCAGCGATGCCCACATCCTATAAATGAATTTAAAAAATTAAAAATTCCATCAGTAGTGGTTAACGTGTCTTCTAAACAAATTTATTTACTTACTGCTAACTATTTACCCTGGTTCATATGGGCCTACACTCTGTAAAGTCAGGAAATGGTACGTAGGGTATTGCCCAGCCCCAGACTGATATTTTGTGAAGCTCCCCCGTGTTTAAGTAGGTACTCTAGTCCTTGCTTTCCTACCCCATAAATCCATGCAATGGATAAATTGGGCAGAGACTTGGCAATGTCAATCTCTAGCCATTTTTCCAATCTACTACACATGATCTTATTTGAGAATCTGAAGGGAAGGAGGTTGAACCGGGGAATTTGGTTTCTAAAATCCATTAAAAAACAAACACAGTTTTGGTAGGAGGAGCTTTACCAAATTAAAAAGAAATCTCAACAACATCCACAACAACTTGCATTCAAACAGTACTTTTAACACAGTAAAACCCCCAAAGGCGCTTTACAGGAGTGTAATCAGACTAAATTTGGCAACGAGCCACATAATATGACAGGAAATAGGTTTTAAGGAGTATCTTAAAGAAGGAGAGATAGTTAGAGAGGGCAGAGGCAGAGCCTAGAAAGCTGAAGGCACCACCACCAATGGAGGAGCGATTAAAATCAGGAATGCTCAAAAGACCAGAGATGTGGGTGCACAGATATTGGAAGAGAGATATAGGGCCGATTTAAGACTTAAGGAAGTGTAAGGCCATGAAGGGACTTGAACATGAGGAAGAGAATCTTAAAACCGAGGTATTATTGGACCAGGAGCCAATATAGTTCAGCAAGTACAGGGGCGGCGGATGAACAGGACTTGTCATGTGTTCAGACACAAGCAGCAAAATTTTGAATGAAGTCAAATTTATTGAGGGTGAGAGATGGAAGGCTGGCCATCTTGGGATATGGGCAGTGCTGGCAAGTCTGGCATTTATTGCCCATCCCTGGTTGCCTCTGAGCAGGTGTTTGGCAGGACTTGCTGGTTACTTGGCAAAACCTGAAATAACTGTCGTCAAGTATTTAAGTGTTTTCAAAGCCATTTCCTACCAGTCATAGAAAATGGTTTTTGACTGGCTGACCCCTTGATGCAGAGTGTTCCTTGACTGACCTGGGAAAGCTGTAATCGGCGCAAGTTGCAATTCATTGGGTACATTGTGATCACGACTCAGGCAGTGGCTTATATATTGGGTGTATGGAAACAATGAGCGCAAAGACCTGACTGTACAGCTTTGTTTCTGAGCTGGAGAATGTCAAAATTGTCCACAGCTCTTCAGTGACTGAGTTGCTGGAATTCTCCTTTTGGTGGGGACAGAGTCTCACTAGGGCAGAATTTCTCTCCATCCCTCTGGAGCTTCCCCAAATCCTGGATTGGTTGAAAGGGAAGATCACTGAGAACTAAATGACTGAAGAGTCCAATGGGCCTAGGAACTTACAAAATTCCACAAACAATCATTTGTAAAATTCATAGGGAGGCCTTGGTTACACCATGAAATGTTTGTGAATATCTCTCTGCTACATTCTCCAGACACTCATTAATTTCCTCTTGTAATTTGCTGCTGCTGGCTTAATGAAATGACCAACCATCACTGCTTCAGTTGAATTGTTTTGGAGCTCACAGATCATTAGGTTAAAAAACTACAGGACACTACAAATCAGACTGTTTGATTAATTTGTGTGGTGTGCCATAATAACCTCAGGTGACCTTCTTTCATATCCTGCCCTATGCTTGACCTGACTTACCCTTTCACCAACAGTTCAAGTCTCATGGCAACAGGTCATACATGGGAAAGGAAACCTCATGCACTGCACACCCCTACCCTCCCTCAGCTGATGAATCAGTGCTCCTCCATGTTGAACACCACTTGGAGGAAGCACTGAGGGTGGCAAGGACACACAATGTATTCTGCATGGGGGACTTCAATGTCCATCACCAAGAGTGGCTCAGTAGCACCATTACTGACTGAACTGGCCGAGCTGAAAGGATAACATACTTGAAAAGAGGAAAACATACTTGACGTCATCCTCACCAACCTGCCTGCTGCAGATGCATCTGTCGACTAAAGTATCGGTAGGAGTGACCACCGCACAGTATTTATAGAGATGAAGTCCCATCTTCACATTGAGGATACCCTCCATCGTGTTGTGACCGTGTAGGAGCAGAAGTAGGCCATTTGCCCCATCGAGTCTGCTCCACCATTCAATGAGATCATGGCTGATCTGATAATCCTCAATTCCTATTTCCTGCCTTTTCCCCATAACTCTTGATTCCCTTACTCATTAAAAATCTGTCTATCTCAGCCTTGAATATACTTAATAACCCATCCTCTACAGCCCTCTGCAGTAAAGAATTCCACATATTCACTACCCTCTGAGAGAAGAAATTCCTCCTCATCTCTGTCTTAAATGGGCGCCCCCTTACTCTGAGATTATGCCCTCTGGTCCTAGACTCTCCCAGAAGGGGAAACAGCTTCTCAGCATCTACCCTGTCAAGCCCCCCACTATCACCGTGTCAAACAGGATAGTTTTCGAACAGATCTGGCAACTCAAGATTGGGCAACCATGAGGCACTGTGGGCCATCAGCAGCAACAGAATTGTACTCAACCACAATCTGTGAACTCATGGCCCGGCCTATTCCCCACTCCATCATTACCACCAAGGTAGGGGATCAACCTTGGTTCAATGAAGAGTGCAGGAGGGCATGCCAGGAGCAGCACCAGGCATACCTAAAAATGAGGTATCAACCTAGTGAAGCTACAACAGAGGACTACTTGCATGCCAAACAGCATAGGCAGCAAGTGATAGTGATTCCACAACCAATGGATCAGATCTAAGCTCTGCAGTCCTGCCACATCCAGTCGTGAATAGTGGTGGACAATTAAGCAACTCGCTGGAGAGGGAGGCTCCACAAATATTCCCATCCTCAATGATGGGGGAGCCCAGCAAAAGATTTGCAACAATGTTCAGCCAGAAGTGCCAAGTGGATGATCCATCTCGGCTTCCTCTGGAGGTCCCGAGCATCACAGATGCCAGTTTTCGGCCAATTCTATTTACTCCACTTGATATCAAGAAACAGCTGAAGGCACTGGATAGTTGTAAAGGCTATGGGACTTGACAATATTCCGACAATAGTACTGAAGACTTGTGCTCCAGAACTTGCCGCACCCCTAGCCAAGCTGTTCCAGTACAGCTACAACACTGGCATCTACCCAGCTTTGTGGAAAATTGCCCATGTATGCCCCGACACAAAAAGCAGGACAAATCTAACCTGGCCAATTACTGCACTATCAGTCTACTTTCGATCATCAGTAAAGTGATGGAAGGGGTCATCAACAGTGCTATCAAGCGGCACTTGCTTGGCAATAACCTGCTCACTGATGCCCAGTTTGGAGTCCGCCAGGGTCACTCAGCTTCTGACCTCATTACAGCCTTGGTTCAAACATGGACAAAAGAGCTGAACTCCCGAGGTGAGGTGAGAGTGACTGCCCTTGACATCAAGGAAGCATTTGACTCAGGGAGCTTTTCCAGCGCGCCCTTGTACACATGCATGAACTTGTGGTCTTGTCCTCCTCCCCCGTCCACTCAGGCAGCGCTGAGTGCTGCCACGCATGTTTCACACTGGGTGGTCCTTAATTGGCCCACCATGTGAAATCGTAGTCCAGCCCCGAGCCAACCACCACACCCGCCCCCGCCAAGACTGCCTGACGAGGGAAAAATCCTCCGCTATGGCTGCAAGAACAAATTAGAGGCTAGGAATTGTGATGAGTAACTCACCTCCTGACTGCCCAAAGCCTGTCCACCACCTACAAGGTACAAGTCAGGAATGTGATGGAATACTCCCCACTTGCCTGGATGAGTGCAGCTCCCACAACATTCAAGAAGCTTGACACCATCCAGGACAAAGCAGCCCCACTTGATTGGCACCACATCCACAAACATTCACTCCCTCCAACACTGACACACAGTAGCAGCAGTGTGTACCATCTACAAGATACACTGCAGGAATTCACAAAGCCTTCTTAGACAGCACCTTCCAAACTCACTACCATTTAGAAGGACAAGGGCAGCAGACACATGGGAACACCACCACCTGGAAGTTCCCCTTCAAGCCACTCACCATCCTGACTTTGAAATATATCGCTGTTCCTTCACTGTCGCTGGGTCAAAATCCTGGAGCTCCCTCCCTAACAGCACTGCGGGTGTACCTACACCACATGGACTGCAGTGGTTCAAGAAGGCCGCTCACCACAGCCTTCTCAAGGGCAATTAGGGATGGGCAATAAATGTTGGCCCAGCCAGCGACACCCACACCTCATGAGTGAATAAAAAAAAGTGATTCATGTTGCTATGGAGATTATTGCTTATTGAAAACTTTTCCCAATACCCCGCTTTGGTGACTTACAACAAAGTCACTATTAGCAATTTTTGGTAGTCTCTTCGGAGACTGTTTACGAATGTGAAAAGATAGTGAAATAAGCCCAGAGGATTCTGTTAACATTCAGCAGGCAAGGCAGCATCTGTGAAGAGGTGAGTTTTCAGTATTTATTGGTTGTGTTGATTGAACTCTGTCAGTGCTGGGGTTACTAATGTTGGTTAGACATATTCATGAAATTGATTCTGTAACACTTATATCACTAAATATTTTCTCACCATTTACACGTTGCTGCATTTACCTGAGTGAGGATTCAGCGGGAGTGTTGCTACTTTCATTGATTTATGAATCTGTCCCCCTGCTGCCATTTAGCTTCTAATTAGAAAACAATGACATCTCCCATGTACTTACATCTAACCCACTAGAAACTGATAAAGTTATTGTATTCAAACAAACCCATCAACTATTCGCTCTTCCTCAGCTCCGCAGTAAGATAGGGAAAAGTTGTTGTGGTCCACGTCGGGACAAATAACATAGGTAAGACTAGGAAAGAGGACCTGTTTGGGGATTATCAGGAACTGGGAACTAAATTAAAGAACAGGTCCTCAAGGGTTATAATCTCTGGATTACTATCCGAGCCATGTGCAAATTGGCATAGGGACGCGAGAATAAGGGAAGTAAACACGTGGCTAAAGGAGTGGTGCGGGAAAGAGGGGTTCCATTTCGTGGGGCACTGGCATCAGTATTGGAACAGGAGAGATCTGTACCGTTGGGACGGTCTCCACCTGAACTGATCTGGGACCAATGTTCTGGCAAAAAGGGTAAATAGGGTGGTCAACAGGACTTTAAACTAGAAAGTGGGTGGGAGGGAAGGGTAAAACTCCAAGAAGTATGACTAATGGGAAACAAAGCAGCAGGTTAGCGTGTGGGGGGGTGGATTCAACTTCAGGGAAAATTATGAAAAAACTGAAAAGAAAGGAGAGCCTAGGAGAGACTATTAAAGTCTCCAGAACACAAAATAGGACAGTGTGTTTGGAAAGGGCTAGGAATCTAACTTCAAGCACATCAGATAAAGGGATGACAATGAGAAAGGGGACGGGAAATACAGGACTGAAGGTGTTGTATCTGAATGCACGCAGTATACAAAATAAGGTAAATGAGCTTGTGGCGCAGATTGAAATTGGCAGGTATGATGTGGTGGGCATCACGGAGACATGGCTGCAAGGGGATCAGGACTGGGAGCTAAATATCCAAGGATATACATCCTATCGAAAAGATAGGCAGTTTGGCAGAGGGGGTGGGGTTGCTTTTTTAGTAAGAAATGGAATTAAATCAATAGCAAGAAACGATGTAGGGTCAGATGATGAGGAATCTGTGTGGGAGCAGTGGGAAACCAGGGGATTGGGAAGCCTACAAAGACCAATAGAGGACAACTAAAAAAGAAATAAGGAGGGAGAAGTTTAAATAGGAGGGTAAACTAGCCAGTAATATAAAAGAAGATTGCAAGAGTTTTTTTTAGATATATAAAGGGTAAGAGAAAGGCAAAAGTGGACATTGGGCCACTGGAAAATTACGCTGGAGAAGTAGTAGTGGGGAACAAAGAAATGGCGGAGGAACTGAATAGGTACTTTGCGTCAGTCTTCACGGTGGAAGACACGAGTAACACCCCCAAAGTTCAAGAGAGTTGGGGGGTAGAGGTGAGTATGGTGGCCATTACCAAGGAGAAAGTGCTAGGAAAACTGAAAGATCTGAAGGTGGACCAGATGGATTACACCCCAGAGTACTGAAGGAGATAGCTGAAGAGATAGTGGAGGTGTTAGTGGTGATCTTTCAGGAATCACTGAAGTCAGGGAGGATCCCAGAGGACTGGAAAATCGCCAATGTAATCCCCCTGTTTAAGAAGCGAGTGAGGCAAAAGACGGGAAATCACAGGCCGATTAGCCTGACCTCGGTCATTGGTAAGATTTTAGAGTCCATTAATAAGGATGAGATTTCAGAAACTTGGAAGTGCATGGTAAAATAGGGCAAAGTCAGCATGGTTTCATCAAGGCGAGGTCATACCTGACAAATCTGTTAGAATTCTTTGAGGAGGTAATGAGCAGGTTAGACAAAGGAGAGCCAATGGATGTTATCTACTTGGACTTCCAGAAGGCCTTTGACAAGGTGCCGCACAGGAGGCTGCTCAGTAAGATAAGAGCCCATGGTGTTAGAGGCAAGGTACTAGCATGGATAGAAGATTGGCTGTCTGGCAGGAGGCAGAGAGTGGGGATAAAGGGGTCCTTTTCAGGATGGTGGCCGGTGACTAGTGGAGTTCCGCAGAGGTCAATGTTGGGACGACAACTTTTCACTTTATACATTAATGATCTAGATGAAGGAACTGAGGGCATTCTGGCTAAGTTTGCAGATGATACAAAGATAGCTGGAGGGACAGGTAATATTGAGGAGGCGGGGAGGCGGCAGAAGGATTTAAACAGGTTAGGAGAATGGGCAAAGAAGTGGCAGATGGAAAACAACTTGGGGAAGTGTGAGGTCATGCACTTTGGTAGGAAGAATAGAGACATAGACTATTTTCTAAATGGGGAGAGAATTCAGAAATCTGGAGTGCAAAGGGACTTGGGAGTCCTAGTCCAGGATTCTCTTAAGGTTAACTTGCAGGTTGAGTCGGTAGTTAGGAAGGCAAATGCAATGGCATTTATTTCAAGAGGACTAGAATATAAAAGCAGGGATGTGCTGCTGAGGCTTTATAAGGCTCTGGTCAGACCACATTTAGAATATTGTGAGAAATTTTGGGTCCCGTATCTCAGGAAGGATGTGCTGACCCTGGAGAGGGTCCGGAGGAGGTTCACGAGAATGATCCCAGGAATGAAAGGCTTAACATATGAGGAATGTTTGCGGACTCTGGGTCTATGCTCAATGCAGTTTAGAAGGATGAGGGGGGATCTGATTGAAACTTATAGAATACTGAAAGGCCTGGATAGAGTGGACGTGGGGAAGATGTTTCCATTAGTAGGAGAGACTAGGACCCGAGGGCACAGCCTCAGAGTAAAGGGAAGACCTTTTAGAACATAGATGAGGAGAAACTTTTTAGCCAGAGAGTGGTGAATCGATGGAATTCATTGCCACAGAAGGCTGTGGAGGCCAGGTCATTGAGTGTATTTAAGACTGAGATAGATAGGCTCTTGATTGGTAAGGGGATCAAAGGTTATGGGGAGAAGGCGGGTGAATAAGGTTGAGAAACTTATCAGCCATGATTGAATGGCGGAGCAGACTCGATGGGCCGAATGGCCTAATTTCTGCTCCTATGTCTTATGCTCTTATAGTATTTGAGATGGCAAAGGTGCATAGGAAGCCTTTGTATGATCAAATTATAAGGCTTTTCTAATGGATGTCTCTGAATTTTAAAGACAGTGCAGTCTGCGAGAATCTGAAAGAGAGAGGGAGCAGTGGGAGGCAACAGGTCTCTAAGGTTCATCGTGTGGAAATGCGGGAGGGAGTTCAACCTCAGACTGAAAAGATCAAATTTGTAAGGATTTAAAACGAGGCTTGAAGATTTGTCTAGCTTAAGCCATAGGGAGAATCTCCAGGGAAACCTGCACAGTGAAAAACAGTTCTGGGGTGAAAAGTTACCATGCTGGGAAAGGAAAAAAAGAACGTAAGCAAACCCTTGGGAGCTAAGAATCAGTTTGGACTGGTTCTGGGAGAATTGAATGTGTAGTTAAAGGACAGTGTAAAGGATAACTGCAGAGCAGGAGATTTTTGGTCATTTTAAATGTTAAAAATTCTGTTCTGTACTTTAGAGTATAAGTTGCTTACTGAAATAGTGTTTGTTTGTTACAGTAGAAGCTATTCACTGGAAGTTTGAATTTCTTTTTAAAAGTTGTCAGTCTCTTTGGAGATCATAACTAAAGTAATGCAAATCAAATTAGAACTGATTTACACCTGAAGATGAACATCGACCTGAAATTACCTTCGATAATTTGTCTGGACACTTCCCTGAGTACAGAAACCTTGGGAACAAAATAGCAACTAATTATATACTTTCTCAATGTGTTCTTACTTGAGTGATTGTGTGACAGAGTGATTATGTGTGTGTTTGTGTCGGTATGGGAGTGTATGTGTGTATTTATTTATTCATTCATGGGGTGCGTGAGCTTCCCGATGTCATTGCGCACTCTTGCGATCTTTTGGTTGGCAGAAGCGCGTGAGAGGCAGCAGCATGCCCGCCGACAATTAAGAGGCCTATTAAGGCCCTCAAGCAAGTCATTGATTTGTATTTTTTGCTGCCAGCTCAACCGTTCAGTTGGCGGGCGGGTAAATAGTCCTTAGCATTCTTTACGAAACCTCATTCATGGGCGGGATGAGGTTTCCAACAGTTACTAAAAAAAAAATACAAATTTTTTAACATGTCCCTCTTCATGTGACTGAGTCACATGTGGGGACATATTTATATCACTTGCAAAATGTTTAATTTTCATTTTAAAATTGTTCGACTCTCTGAGGCAGCTCTGTGTCTTCAGGGAGCTTTAAGTGTGTGCTCCCACGTGCACGCGCAGACTTGCGCTCTCACGCTCCTCCCGCCCCCCACCCCGGCAGCGCTGATGCTCTTAGCACGCGTTTCATGCTGTCTGGCTGGCTGTTAATTGGCCTGCCAGCATGAAATCGCAGTTGGAGCCCAACCGTGGGCGGCGGTCCATCTCGTGGTCACTCCTGAGCCCGCCCGCCGTGCCTGCCTGACGAGGGGAAAATCCAGCCCAGGGTAAAGCTCTGGGGACCCAGGTTTGAATCCCACTATGGCAGATGGTGGAATTTGAATCCAACAGAAGTCTGAAATTACAAATCTAATGATGACCATAAAACTATTATCGATCGTCGTAAAAACCCATCTGGTTCACTAATGCCCTTTACATACGAATTAGGGGCAGGAGTAGGCCACTCGGCCCCTTGAGTCTGCTCTGCCATTCAGTAAGATTATGGCTGATTTGAATGTAACATCAACCCCACATTCCCACATTCCTGCCTACCCCGATAACCTTTCACCCCCTTGTTAATCAAGTATCTATTTAGCTCTGCCTTAATGTTCAAAGACTCTGCTTCCACCGCCTTTTGAGGAAGAGAGTTCCAAAGACTCACAACCCTCTGAGAGAAAAATTTTTTCCTCATCTGTCTTAAATGAGCGACCCCTTATTTTTAAACAGTGACCCCTAATTCTAGATTCTCCCACAAGAGGAAACATCCTCTCCACGTCCACCCGTCAAGACCCCTCAGAATCTTAAAGGTTCCAATTAAGTTGCCTCTTACTCTTCTAAATTCCAGTGGATACAAGCCTAACCTGTTAAGCCTCTCCTAATTGGACAACCTGCCCATTCCTGGTATTAGTCTAGTAAACCTCCTCTGAACTGCTTCTAATGCATTTACATCTTTCTTTGAATAAGGAGACCAGTACTGTACACAATACTCCAGATGTGGCCTCACCAATTCCCTGTACAATTGAAGCCTCCCTACTTCTGTAATCAGGGAAGGAAATTTGCAATCTTTGCCTGGCCTTGCCTACATGTGATTCCAGATCCACAGCAATGTGGTTGACTCTTAAATGCCCTCTGAAATGGCTTAGCAAACCACTCAGTTTTTCAAGGGCAATTAGAGATGGGCAATAAATGTTGGCCTAGCCAGCGATGCCCACATCCCGTGAATGAATAAAAAAAGGGCTATGGGGAGTCAGGATTGAGTTACTCATTGCAGAATTTCCAGCTTGTGAGTGTGCACAAGAGTGGGTGAGGTGTGTCTGGGAGAGCGTGAGTACGTGTTTATGAGATCGAACGAGTGTGTCAAGGGTGTGATTTTGTCTGTGTATGAGAAAGAGGGAGTGTGCATGGGGGAGTGGGTGTGGAGAAATATCTTTTGCAAACAGCTAAATGCAGAAGGGGTGGTGCTGCAGCAATGAGCAGAGTCTCCAGGTCAGTCTGATAGTCACCTGAGAGTAATTAATGTTGATTGGTCAACCGCTGAAAACCAAAATACCAACTGGAGTCTAATTTTACTCTCTTGTGCCATTTTACTTACATGATATCAGGTGGTCTGCTGGTCAGAGGGCGAGGTGGCAGATTGGGTGCCATGGGACTAGGTGGAGGTGGCATCTTATTGGCAGGACGGTTGGAAACTGCAAGACAGAAAAGGACAAAAAATGAACAAGACAGGAAGTCAAATATTATGCAGGTGCTGCAGTAGAGAAAAAAAACCAGATAGCAAGACAGCGAGAGAAAGGAACCATCTGCGATCCTAGAACACCAACTAGTGGGAAAATAGAGGATTAAAATTAAAGACAAGACAAATCAAGAACACAAAAAATAGGAGCAGGAGTAGACCACATGGCACGGTGTCTTCGGTTCGCCATTCAATACGATCATGACTGATCTCGAGCTTCAACTCCATTTTCTCACCAGCTCCCCATACCCCTTAATTCCCTGAGAGACCAAAAATCTGTCTATCCTGTCCTTAAATGTATTCAACGATGGAGCATCCACAGCTCTCTGGAGTAGAGAGTTCCAAAGATTCACAACCCTATGAATGAAGTAATTTCTTCACTTCGCAGTCCTAAATGATCAGCCCCTTACCCTGAGTCTGTGCCCCATGGTTTAGATTCCCCAACCAGGGGAAACAATCTCTCACCATCCACCCTATCAAGCCCCTTCAGAATCTTGTATGTTTCAATGAGATCGCCTTTCATTTTTCTAAACTCCAGTGAATAAAAGCCCAGTGCATCACCAAAGATGCACTGCAGGAACTTACCAAGACTCCTTTGACAGCACCTTCCAAGCCCACGGCTGCTACCATCTAGAAGGACAAGGGCAACAGAAACATGGGAAAGCCACCATCTGGAAGTTCCCCTCCAAACCACTCACCACCCTGACTTGGAACAATATCGCTGTTCCTTCACTGTCACTGGTCAAAATCCTAGAACTCCCTTCCCTAACAGCACTGTGGGTAAACCTACACCACAGGGACTGCAGCAGTTCAAGAAGGCGGTTCACCACCACCTCCTCAAGGAGCAATTAGGGATGGGCAATACATGCTGGCCCAGCCAGCGATGCCCACACCCCATAAGTGAATAAAAAACATTTACTCAGCCTGATATCATAGTACAAGCCTCTCATCCCAGGGACCAATTTAGTACTGTACTGTCTCCAATGCACGTATATCCTTCAAGAAATTAAGAAATAGTTGTTATGATAACAGAAATCCTGGGGTTTAATAGCTTGGACCTTGTTTGATTTTCAAAAGGCATCAATGAGGTGCTACACAAAAGATTGTTGTCCAAGAGAAGGGCTCATGGAGTTGGGGGTAATATTTTAGCATGGATAGAGGATTGGTTAAAGGACAGAAAACAGAGAGTAGAGATTCTTTATTCTTTCATGGGGTGTGGGCCATCACTGCCCAACCCTAATTGCCCTTGAACTGAGTTGCTTGCTAGGCCATTTCAGAGGGCAATTAAGAGCCAACCACATTGCAGTGGGTCTGGAGTCACATGTAGCCCAGGCCAGGTAAGGATGGCAGATTTCTTTCCCTAATGGACATTAGTGAACCAGCTGGGTTTTTACTGTTGTAAGATGTTGTGCGTAGTTTGGTAGTTCTCACGAAGAGGTTTCTAATTTTGTATAGTTTAACGTAAGTGTTTATTAACTACTGTATATACATATATACAGTGTAAGATCGAAGCTGTCTCCATGCTTGTCTCTACACATGTCTCTGTCCAGTACAAGACGGCCATCTCGACTTAGGTCATGTGTTCTTTTGCATCACACTGTGGGCGGTGCTGTATCTAGTTCCACATTAACCCTTTCTAAGCCAGACCCTTATATCACATTGCTCCCAAGTCTTCAGCCAATGTATTTACAATGCATCCTTGTTTACCCAACATATTTACATTACTTTTACTACCCCTTCTCCTCCACCTCAATCTCTGTGTTTACAGGTTCAGGCAGTCTGGAGGCATTATAATTCTTTGACATCTTGCCTTTACAACAGTCGAAGGAGTGGTAGACTCTGTTGCACTGCGTAAACCTTGAAGAATAGGAGAGTGTTTTAGATGTGGTTGGTCTGGCATTTGGTTGGTTGATTTTAATTCACTTTGTTTGTTCTTTGGAGTTGAACCATTCCTTCTCGAACTCCCCATCTGGTGTTATCAATGGTCATTGGTTTATCCTATTTCTTACGGGGAGAACGAACTTGCAGCTCGTCCATAGTGAGGACAGTAACACTGGCCCCAGTGTCCAGTTTAAAGTTTATCAGATGTCCATGTTCCACAGTGAGAATCCCTGATCTTTGGCATCACTGAAGGAGTGTGGTTATGTTTCCTCTTGGTGTGGTACTTCAACCTTGTGAATCATCTTGGGATCAACAGTGCGTCTGGTTGTGTTAGCTTTGCATAGCTTTATGAAATGTCCTTTGTGGTTGCAATTAAAGCACTGTGCTGAGACTGCCGGACATTCAACAGGCCTGTAGGGTCACTTGGCTGCACAGCACTGGCATGGTCACCCACTCTGTAATTGTTGGTTAGGGTATTGGTTCCCTTGGCTTAGAGTGTCTTTGTTCCTCTGCTGTTTTACTAGCTGGACATTGGGGGTTGCACTGTACCATGGCTTGCCTTCGCCCCTTAAGACGGATCTATGCTGTAAACAGATTTCGCATTGCCTGACAATCGTCAAATCTTCCTTAGTTTGAAGCATGACTGAGAGTGTATCATCCACCATTCTAAGAGCAGTTCTGTCCCTGATTAGCTCTGATTTCAGGTCACCGTAGTCACAACCTTCAGCCATTCTGTACAGCTCATTAATGAAGGAGTCAACAGGTTCTCCTGGCTGTTGGGCATGTTTGTTAAACATTGCTCTTTCAAGGATCTTGTTACTGCTCAGATTAAAACATGACCCCTGTTCCCTCTCCCCTCCCCTCCTGGAGTCATGGTTGCCAGAGGGCCACAGCTGCGACTGAAGGGTATCCTGAGAATGGATTGTCCCTCCACATTGATGGCCTGGCAGCTGCAGCCATACTGTATTCATTCTTTCTTCATTCTTTGAAGTTGTCAAATGACACCTTCATCTTAAGGCGCCCTCACAGTTCCACATCAATAATGGCAGTACCCACCTCTCCTGATGGGCTGCCTGTTACCCACAGCTTTGGGTGCTCCAATTGGCCCACCCACCTGTGGAATTTGTAAATCTAATTGGATGGGTGTCCCTGAGGCATCTGTTAATTGGCTGCCTCTGGGAAGATTGTATTGGTCCGCAGGATTCAGACAGCATCAGAGTTGGGATGCGCATCTGGTCCCAGCTCCCTTTTAAAACAATGTCGGTAAGATTCTGCCCAAAGCCTCTGCAATGAAAGAGATTCTACAATGGTCTAAAATCTAGCTACGGGCCCCAGTTTACAGGTTCATCACCAATCCTTGATGCTGACGAGTCAACACTGCTCACAGAAGAAACCCAAATTCTAGAAAGGCTGGCAGAGCACGTAACCATATCCTCAATTGGCCTTCATCCATCAATGAAGGTGCAAATACCAGGCTTCCACAGGTTGCTAACAACTGTTCTGTTGATGTTAGAAATGATGAACACAACCAAACTCCTATTGAACAGCAAATCTCCAGGAGCTGATGCTATCCCATCTGGGGGTTACAAGGCTAGAGGTCAATACCAGGTCAAGAAGCTTACTGAAATCTTTCAGTCTATCTGGGAACAAGGAACCATCCTGCAAAAATACAAAGTTACTTCCATTGTCCACTTGTACAAGTGCAAAGTAGCTTGCCAATCTTGCAACAAATGGAATATATTTTTGTTGAACATTTTGAATTGTTTCTTTAAACATTTTCCATTGTTCATTTACCTCCATATCTTTTAGTCTATTTACCCAATTAACCTTAGCCAGCTCTCCCCTCATACATATATAATTGACTTTGTTTAAGTTTAAGATTTTTGTTTGTGATTGGAATACATCAATTTCAAACTTAACATGGAATTAAATGGTGCTATGATCACTATTTCTCAGTGGATCTTTTACTATGACATTACTAACTAACCCTGCTTCATTACACAATACTAGATTCCTAGTCAGTTCCACTCTGTACTGCTCCAAGAAACTGTCAGAAAAACATTCTACAAACTCATCTTCTAGACAATTCTTGCCAAGGGCTATCCCACCTTCCTTTGCCATTCTGTCTTTCTGAAATATTGTGTACCCTGGAGTATTTATTTTCCTACTTTGATCACCTTGTAACCATATAGTGACAATTAGAGCCATATCATTTATCTCCATTTATACCACTAATTCACCTATCTTGGCCTAAATGGCCGACTCCTGCTCCTAATTTGTATGTTCATGCCTCATTGCAGATACTTCATGTATTCGGGTAAAGAACCTTTAATTTAATTTGTTCACTTCTGTTCCCTGCAATGACCTTATTCATTGATGTAAATGTTTTGTTAAACCCTGTCCCTTCCTGTCCCACTCTGCTTGTCTTTACCCACACCACTATACTGTTCTGATACCTTGACCTTTCTCATTGGATTTCTAAGTCTCCCTTCACCTGAACCCTCCCCCTTTTCTGTTAGTTTAAAGCCCTGTACACAGACCTAGTTATACTATTAGCCAGAACACTGGTCCCAGCTGGTTTAAGTGGAGACCATCCCACTGAAATAGCCCACTCTTCCCTGAGTACAGATGGCAGTGTCCCATGAATCAGAACCCCTATTTCCCATAGCACTCTTTGAACCATGAGTTTAATTCTCTAATCTGTTTAACCTATGCCAATCAGTGTGTGGCTCAGGTAACAATGCAGGGATTATTACCTTTGATGTTCTGCGTTTAAATTTGGACCCTAATTCCTCAAATTCTCTTAAAAGAACATCATTCCTACTTCTACTTATGTCATTGGTTCTCACGTGGACCATGACAATTGGATCCCTCCCTTCCCACTCCAAGTTCCTCTCCAGCCTCGAGGAAATGTCCTTAACCCCTCCTCCAGGCAGGCAACTATCACTATCTCCTATCACTATCACATTCCTCTTTGCTCCACCCACTTCAATGGTATCCTTTACCATGGTGCCATGGTCAGTCTGCTCATCCACCTTGCAGTTGTCATGACGATGGGAAATTGTGATTGAGTGATATCTACCTATAACTTCACTAGCTAACTAAAAACATACCAAACTGTTTAAAGTGGACCTTCTTTTTCAAATACAAGAAAACACGTTGACTAAAGATGGCTGCCACAAGCTCCCTGATGTCTGGAATTGTTACTATATGGATTGTACTGCAGATATGCCCTGACATGTTGCTCCTGGAATTTCACACCTAGGGGTTCAAGGTTCACTTCAAAAAGGACTATTGAAAGGAAGAAATTTAAAATGCAAAGTGCTGGACTTAAATCAACTGTAATCCTATCAAGACAATGGGGAACTGCTAGCTGGCCAGCATATACAACCAACAGACACTCAAAACCCCTGTGGAGGATGAAAGAACCCAATATCCTGTTGGTTTCCACTGTCTTGAAATGTGTCAAAACTTTGAAAGGAACCATCAAAATGTGATTGCTTGTTCGACAACAATAATCTCAGCAGACATGGTAATCAATTTCCCTTGGAATATGCAGAGAGCAGGACTTTAAGAACTGGCTTTGCCAAACAAAAGCACAGGAATTTGGAGAAGCTGCTAATGGCGCAGAAAGGAATCTCACTCTCTCGCTTGGGTGTGTGTGTTTGTGTCTGTGTGTATGTATGAGTGTGCATGTGTGTATGTGTGTGTGTATGTATGTGTGTGTGTAAGTGTGTGTATGAGTGTGCGCGTGTGTAAGTGTATGTGTGTGTGTATGAGTGCGTGTCTGTGTAAGTGTGTATGTATGTGTCTGTGCGCCTGTGTATCTGTGTGAGTGAGTGAATGAGTGTGTGTGTGAGTGTGTGTGTGTGTGTGTGTGTGTGTGAGTGAATGATCGTGTATGTGAGTGAGTGTGTGTATCTGTGTGAGTGGGTGAATGAGTGAATATGTTAGTGTGTGAGCGTGTGTATGTGTCTGTGTGAGTGTTTGTGTCTGTGTGAGTGAGTGAGTGTGTGTATCTATGAGAGTGGGTGAATGAGTGCATATATTAGTGTGTGAGCGTGTGTGTGTCTGTGTGAGTGAGTGAATGAGCGTGTATGTGAGTGTGTGTGTGTGTCTGTGTGAGTGACTGAATGAGTGTGTATATGAGTGAGTGTGCGTGTCTGTGTGAGTGAGTGAATGAGTGTGTATGTGAGTGAGTGTGTGTGTCTGTGAGTGAGTGAGTGAATGAGTGTGTATATGAGTGAGTGTGCGTGTCTGTATGAGTGACTGAATGAGTGTGTATATGAGAGAGTGTGCGTGTCTGTGTGAGTGAGTGAATGAGTGTGTATGCGAGTGAGTGTGTGCGTGTCTGTGTGAGTGAGTGAATGAGTGTGTATGTGAGTGTGTGTGTGTGTGTGTCTGTGTGTCTGTGAGTGACTGAATGAGTGTGTATGTGAGTGAGTGTGTGTGTGTCTGTGTGAGTGACTGAATGAGTGTGTATGTGAGTGAGTGTGTGTGTGTCTGTGTGAGTGACTGAATGAGTGTGTATATGAGTGAGTGTGCGTGTCTGTGAGTGAGTGAATGAGTGTGTATATGAGTGAGTGTGCGTGTCTGTGTGAGTGAGTGAATGAGTGTGTATATGAGTGAGTGTGCGTGTCTGTGTGAGTGAGTGAATGAGTGTGTATGTGAGTGAGTGTGTGTGTCTGTGTGAGTGACTGAATGAGTGTGTATATGAGTGAGGGTGCGTGTCTGTGTGAGTGAGTGAATGAGTGTGTATGTGAGTGAATGTGTGCGTGTCTGTGTGAGTGACTGAATGAGTGTGTATATGAGTGAGTGTGCGTGTCTGTGTGAGTGAGTGAATGAGTGTGTATATGAGTGAGTGTGCGTGTCTGTGTGAGTGAGTGAATGAGTGTGTATGTGAGTGAGTGTGCGTGTCTGTGTAAGTGAATGAGTGTGTATGTGAGTGAGTGTGTGTGTCTGTGTGAGTGAGTGAATGAGTGTGTATGTGACTGAGTGTGTGTCTGTGTGAGTGAGTGAATGAGTGTGTATGTGAGTGCGTGTGTGTGTCTGTGTGAATGAGTGTGTATGTGAGTGAGTGTGTGTGTCTGTGTGAGTGAGTGAATGAGTGTGTATGTGAGTGAGTGTGTGTGTCTGTGTGAGTGAGTGAATGAGTGTGTATGTGAGTGAGTGTGTGTGTGTCTGTGTGAGTGAGTGAATGAGTGTGTATGCGAGTGAGTGTGTGTGTCTGTGTGAGTGAGTGAATGAGTGTGTATGTGAGTGAGTGTGTGCGTCTGTGTGAGTGAGTGAATGAGTGTGTATGTGAGTGAGTGTGCGTGTCTGTGTGTGAGTGAATGAGTGTGTATGTGAGTGAGTGTGCGTGTCTGCGTTTGTGAGTGAATGAGTGTGTATGTGAGTGAGTGTGTGTGTCTGTGTGTGTGAGTGAATGAGTGTGTATGTGAGTGAGTGGGTGTGTCTGTGTGAGTGAGTGAATGAGTGTGTATGTGAGTGAATGAGTGTGTATGTGAGTGAATGAGTGTGTATGTGAGTGAGTGTGTGTCTGTGTGAGTGAGTGAATGAGTGAGTGTGTCGGTGTGAATGAGTGTGTATGTGAGTGAGTGTGCGTGTCTGTGTGAGTAAGTGAATGAGTGTGTATGTGAGTGAGTGTGCGTGTCTGTGCTTGTGAGTGAATGAGTGTGTATGTGAGTGAGTGTGTGTGTCTGTGTGTGTGAGTAAATGAGTGTGTATGTGAGTGAGTGTGTGTGCCTGTGTGAGTGAGTGAATGAATGTGTATGTGAGTGAATGAGTGTTTATGTGAGTGAGTGTGTGTGTCTGTGTATGTGAGTGAATGAGTGTGTATGTGCTTGTGAGTGATTGAGTGTGTATGTGAGTGAGTGTGTGTGTATGTGTTTGTGAGTGAATGAGTGTGTATGTGAGTGAGTGTGTGTGTATGTGTTTGTGAGTGAATGAGTGTGTATGTGAGTGAGTGTGTGTGTCTGTGTTTGTGAGTGAATGAGTGTGTATGTGAGTGAGTGTGTGTGTCTGTGTGAGTGAGTGAATGAGTGTGTATGTGAGTGAGTGTGTGTGTCTGTGTGAGTGAGTGAATGAGTGTGTATGTGAGTGAGTGTGTGTGTCTGTGTGAGTGAGTGAATGAGTGTGTATGTGAGTGAGTGTGTGTGTCTGTGTGAGTGAGTGAATGAGTGTGTATGTGAGTGAGTGTGTGTGTCTGTGTGAGTGAGTGAATGCGTGTGTATGTGAGTGAGTGTGTGTGTGTGTGTGTGTGTGTCTGTGTGAGTGACTGAATGAGTGTGTATGTGAGTGAGTGTGTGTGTGTCTGTGTGGGTGACTGAATGAGTGTGTATGTGAGTGAGTGTGTGTGTGTCTGTGTGAGTGACTGAATGAGTGTGTATGTGAGTGAGTGTGTGTGTCTGTGTGAGTGACTGAATGAGTGTGTATATGAGTGAGTGTGCGTGTCTGTGTGAGTGAGTGAATGAGTGTGTATGTGACTGAATGTGTGCGTGTCTGTGTGAGTGACTGAATGAGTGTGTATATGAGTGAGTGTGCGTGTCTGTGTGAGTGAGTGAATGAGTGTGTATGTGAGTGAGTGTGCGTGTCTGTGTGAGTGAGTGAATGAGTGTGTATGTGAGTGAGTGTGTGTGTCTGTGTGAGTGAGTGAATGAGTGTGTATGTGAGTGCGTGTGTGTGTCTGTGTGAATGAGTGTGTATGTGAGTGAATGTGTGTGTCTGTGTGAGTGAGTGAATGAGTGTGTATGTGAGTGAGTGTGTGTATCTGTGTGAGTGAGTGAATGAGTGTGTATGTGAGTAAGTGTGTGTGTCTGTGTGAGTGAGTGAATGAGTGTGTATGTGAGTGAGTGTGCGTGTCTGTGTGTGGGTGAATGAGTGTGTATGTGAGTGAGTGTGCGTGTCTGCGTTTGTGAGTGAATGAGTGTGTATGTGAGTGAGTGTGTGTGTCTGTGTGTGTGAGTGAATGAGTGTGTATGTGAGTGAGTGGGTGTGTCTGTGTGAGTGAGAGAATGAGTGTGTATGTGAGTGAATGAGTGTGTATCTGAGTGAGTGTGTGTCTGTGTGAGTGAGTGAATGAGTGTGTATGTGAGTGAGTGTATGTGTCTGTGTGAGTGAGTGAATGAGTGTGTATGTGAGTGAGTGTGCGTGTCTGTGTGAGTGAGTGAATGAGTGTGTATGTGAGTGAGTGTGCGTGTCTGTGTTTGTGAGTGAATGAGTGTGTATGTGAGTGAGTGTGTGTGCCTGTGTGAGTGAGTGAATGAGTGTGTATGTCAGTGAATGAGTGTTTATGTGAGTGAGTGTGTGTGTATGTGTATGTGAGTGAATGAGTGTGTATGTGCTTGTGAGTGAATGAGTGTGTATGTGAGTGAGTGTGTGTGTATGTGTTTGTGAGTGAATGAGTGTGTATGTGAGTGAGTGTGTGTGTCTGTGTGTGTGAGTGAATGAGGGTGTATGTGAGTGAGTGTGTGTGTCTGTGTGTGTGAATGAGTGTGTGTGTCTGTGTGAGTGAGTGAATGAGTGTGTATGTGAGTGAGTGTGTGTGTCTGTGTGAGTGAGTGAATGAGTGTGTATGCGAGTGAGTGTGTGTGAGTGAGTGAATGAGTGTGTATGTGAGTGAGTGTGTGTGTCTGTGTGAGTGAGTGAATGAGTGTGTATGTGAGTGAGTGTGTGTGTATGTGTTTGTGAGTGAATGAGTGTGTAGGTGAGTGAGTGTGTGTGTCTGTGTGTGTGAGTGAGTGTGTGTGTATGTGTTTGTGAGTGAATGAGTGTGTATGTGAGTGAGTGTGTGTCTGTGTGAGTGAGTGAATGAGTGTGTATGTGAGTGAGTGTGTGTGTCTGTGTGAGTGAATGAGTGTGCATGTGAGTGAGTGTGTGTGTGTGTGAGTGAATGAGTGTGTATGTGAGTGAGTGTGTGTGTCTGTGTGAGTGAGTAAATGAGTGTGTATGTGAGTGAGTGTGTGTGTCTGTGTGAGTGAGTGAATGCGTGTGTATGTGAGTGAGTGTGTGTATGTGTTTGTGAGTGAATGAGTGTGTATGTGAGTGAGTGTGTGTGTATGTGTTTGTGAGTGAATGAGTGTGTACGTGAGTGAGTGTGTGTGTCTGTGTGAGTGAGTGAATGAGTGTGTATGTGAGTAAGTGTGTGTGTCTGTGTGAGTGAGTGAATGAGTGTGTATGTGAGTGAATGTGTGTGTATGTGTTTGTGAGTGAATGAGTGTGTATGTGAGTGAGTGTGTGTGTCTGTGTGAGTGAGTGAATGAGTGTGTATGTGAGTGAGTGTGTGTGTATGTGTTTGTAAGTGAATGAGTGTGTATGTGAGTGAGTGTGTGTGACTGTGTGTGAGTGAATGAGTGTGTATGTGAGTGAGTGTGCGTGTCTGTGTTTGTGAGTGAATGAGTGTGTATGTGAGTGAGTGTGTGTGTCTGTGTGTGAGTGAATGAGTGTGTATGTGAGTGAGTGTGTGTGTCTGTGTGAGTGAGTGAATGAGTGTGTATGTGAGTGAATGAGTGTGTATGTGAGTGAGTGTGTGTCTGTGTATGTGAGTGAATGAGTGTGTATAGGTTTGTGAGTGAATGAGTGTGTATGTGAGTGAGTGTGTGTGTATGTGTTTGTGTGTGAATGAGTGTGTATGTGAGTGAGTGTGTGTGTATGTGTTTGTGAGTGAATGAGTGTGTATGTGAGTGAGTGTGTGTGTATGAGTTTGTGAGTGAATGAGTGTGTATGTGAGTGAGTGTGTGTGTCTGTGTGTGTGAGTGAGTGTGTGTGTATGTGTTTGTGAGTGAATGAGTGTGTATATGAGTGAGTGTGCGTGTCTGTGTGAGTGAGTGAATGAGTGTGTATGTGAGTGAGTGTGTGTGTGTCTGTGTGAGTGACTGAATGAGTGTGTATGTGAGTGAGTGTGTGTGTGTCTGTGAGAGTGACTGAATGAGTGTGTATGTGAGTGAGTGTGTGTGTGTCTGTGTGAGTGATGGAATGAGTGTGTATATGAGTGAGTGTGCGTGTCTGTGAGTGACTGAATGAGTGTGTATATGAGTGAGTGTGCGTGTCTGTGTGAGTGACTGAATGAGTGTGTATATGAGTGAGTTTGCGTGTCTGTGTGAGTGAGTGAATGAGTGTGTATCTGAGTGAGTGTGCGTGTCTGTGTGAGTGACTGAATCAGTGTGTATATGAGTGAGTGTGCGTGTCTGTGTGAGTGACTGAATGAGTGTGTATATGATTGAGTGTGCGTGTCTGTGTGAGTGAGTGAATGAGTGTGTATGTGAGTGAGTGTGCGTGTCTGTGTGAGTAAGTGAATGAGTGTGTATGTGAGTGAGTGTGCGTGTCTGTGTGAGTGAGTGAATGAGTGTGTATGTGAGTGAGTGTGTGTGTATGTGTTTGTGAGTGAATGAGTGTGTATATGAGTGAGTGTGTGTGTCTGTGTGAGTGAGTGAATGAGTGTGTATGTGAGTGCGTGTGTGTGTCTGTGTGAATGAGTGTGTATGTGAGTGAGTGTGTGTGTCTGTGTGAGTGAGTGAATGAGTGTGTATGTGAGTGAGTGTGTGTGTCTGTGTGAGTGAGTGAATGAGTGTGTATGTGAGTAAGTGTGTGTGTGTCTGTGTGAGTGAGTGAATGAGTGTGTATGCGAGTGAGTGTGTGTGTCTGTGTGAGTGAGTGAATGAGTGTGTATGTGAGTGAGTGTGTGTGTCTGTGTGAGTGAGTGAATGAGTGTGTATGTGAGTGAGTGAGTGTGTCTGTGTTTATGAGTGAATGAGTGTGTATGTGAGTGAGTGTGTGTGTCTGTGTGTGTGAGTGAATGAGTGTGTATGTGAGTGAGTGGGTGTGTCTGTGTGAGTGAGTGAATGAGTGTGTATGTGAGTGAATGAGTGTGTGTGTCTGTGTGAGTGAGTGAATGAGTGTGTATGTGAGTGAGTGAGTGTGTCTGTGTTTAAGAGTGAATGAGTGTGTATGTGAGTGAGTGTGTGTGTCTGTGTGTGTGAGTGAATGAGTGTGTATGTGAGTGAGTGGGTGTGTCTGTGTGAGTGAGTGAATGAATGTGTATGTGAGTGAGTGTGTGTGTCTGTGTGAGTGAGTGAATGAGTGTGTATGTGAGTGTGTGTGCGTGTCTGTGTTTGTGAGTGAATGAGTGTGTATGTGAGTGAGTGTGTGTGTGAGTGAATGAATGTGTATGTGAGTGAGTGTGTGTGTCTGTGTGAGTGAGTGAATGAGTGTGTATGTGAGTGAATGAGTGTGTATGTGAGTGAGTGTGTGTGTCTGTGTATGTGAGTGAATGAGTGTGTTTGTGCTTGTGAGTGAATGAGTGTGTATGTGAGTGAGTGTGTGTGTATGTTTTTGTGAGTGAATGAGTGTGTATGTGAGTGAGTGTGTGTGTATGTGTTTGTGAGTGAATGAGTGTGTATGTGAGTGAGTGTGTGTGTCTGTGTGAGTGAGTGAATGAGTGTGTATGTGAGTGAGTGTGTGTGTCTGTGTGAGTGAGTGAATGAGTGTGTATGTGAGTGTGTGTGTCTGTGTGAGTGAGTCAATGAGTGTGTATGTGAGTGAGTGTGTGTGTCTGTGTGAGTGAGTGAATGAGTGTGTATGTGAGTGAGTGTGTGTGTCTGTGTGAGTGAGTGAATGAGTGTGTATGTGAGTGAGTGTGTGTGTCTGTGTGAGTGAGTGAATGAGTGTGTATGTGAGTGTGTGTGTCTGTGTGAGTGAGTCAATGAGTGTGTATGTGAGTGAGTGTGTGTGTCTGTGTGAGTGAGTGAATGAGTGTGTATGTGAGTGAGTGTGTGTGTATGTGTTTGTGAGTGAATGAGTGTGTATGTGAGTGAGTGTGTGTGTCTGTGTGTGTGAGAGTGTGCGTGTATGTGTTTGTGAGTGAATGAGTGTGTATGTGAGTGAGTGTGTGTGTCTGTGTGAGTGAGTGAATGAGTGTGTATGTGAGTGAGTGTGTGTGTCTGTGTGAGTGAGTGAATGAGTGTGTATGTGAGTGAATGAGTGTGTATGTGACTGAGTGTGTGTGTCTGTGTGAGTGAGTGAATGAGTGTGTATGTGAGTGCGTGTGTGTGTCTGTGTGAATGAGTGTGTATGTGAGTGAGTGTGTGTGTCTGTGTGAGTGAGTGAATGAGTGTGTATGTGAGTGAGTGTGTGTGTCTGTGTGAGTGAGTGAATGAGTGTGTATGTGAGTGAGTGTGTGTGTGTCTGTGTGTGAGTGAATGAGTGTGTATGCGAGTGAGTGTGTGTGTCTGTGTGAGTGAGTGAATGAGTGTGTATGTGAGTGAGTGTGTGTGTCTGTGTGAGTGAGTGAATGAGTGTGTATGTGAGTGAGTGTGCGTGTCTGTGTGTGAGTGAATGAGTGTGTATGTGAGTGAGTGTGCGTGTATGTGTTTGTGAGTGAATGAGTGTGTATGTGAGAGAGTGTGTGTGTCTGCGTGTGTGAGTGAATGAGTGTGTATGTGAGTGAGTGGGTGTGTCTGTGAGTGAGTGATTGAGTGTGTATGTGAGTGAATGAGTGTGTATGTGAGTGAGTGTGTGTCTGTGTGAGTGAGTGAATGAGTGTGTATGTGAGTGAGTGTGTGTGTCTGTGTGAGTGAGTGAATGAGTGTGTATGTTAGTGAGTGTGAGTGAGTGAATGAGTGTGTATGTGAGTGAGTGTGCGTGTCTGTTTTTGTGAGTGAATGAGTGTGTATGTGAGTGAGTGTGTGTGTCTGTGTGTGTGAGTGAATGAGTGTGTATGTGAGTGAGTGTGTGTGCCTGTGTGAGTGAGTGAATGAGTGTGTATGTGAGTGAATGAGTGTGTATGTGAGTGAGTGTGTGTGTCTGTGTATGTGGGTGAATGAGTGTGTATGTGCTTGTGAGTGAATGAGTGTGTATGTGAGTGAGTGTGTGTGTATGTGTTTGTGAGTGAATGAGTGTGTATGTGAGTGAGTGTGTGTGTCTGTGTGAGTGAGTGAATGAGTGTGTATGTGAGTGAGTGTGTGTGTCTGTGTGAGTGAGTGAATGAGTGTGTACGTGAGTGTGTGTGTCTGTGTGAGTGAGTGAATGAGTGTGTATGTGAGTGAGTGTGTGTGTCTCTGTGAGTGAGTGAATGAGTGTGTATGTGAGTGAGTGTGTGTCTATGTGTTTGTGAGTGAATGAGTGTGTATGTGAGTGAGTGTGTGTGTCTGTGTATGTGAGTGAGTGTGTGTGTCTGTGTGTGTGAGTGAATGAGTGTGTATGTGAGTGAGTGTGTGTGTGTGTGTGAGTGAATGAGTGTGTATGTGAGTGAGTGTGTGTGTCTGTGTGAGTGAGTGAATGAGTGTGTATGTGAGTGAGTGTGTGTGTGTGTGTGAGTGAATGAGTGTGTATGTGAGTGAGTGTGCGTGTCTGTGTGAGTGAGTGAATGAGTGTTTATGTGAGTGAGTGTGTGTGTCTGTGTGAGTGAGTGAATGAGTGTGCATGTGAGTGAGTGTGTGTGTGTGTGTGAGTGAGTGAATGAGTGTGTATGTGAGTGAATGTGTGTATGTGTTTGTGAGTGAATGAGTGTGTATGTTAGTGAGTGTGTGTGTCTGTGTGAGTGAGTGAATGAGTGTGTATGTGAGTGAGTGTGTGTATGTGTTTGTGAGTGAATGAGTGTGTATGTGAGTGAGTGTGTGTGTATGTGTTTGTGAGTGAATGAGTGTGTATGTGAGTGAGTGTGTGTGTCTGTGTGAGTGAGTGAATGAGTGTGTATGTGAGTAAGTGTGTGTGTCTGTGTGAGTGAGTGAATGAGTGTGTGAGTGAGTGAATGAGTGTGTATGTGAGTGAATGTGTGTGTATGTGTTTGTGAGTGAATGAGTGTGTATGTGAGTGAGTGTGTGTGTCTGTGTGAGTGAGTGAATGAGTGTGTATGTGAGTGAGTGTGTGTGTCTGTGTGAGTGAGTGAATGAGTGTGTATGTGAGTGAGTGTGTGTGTATGTGTTTGTGAGTGAATGAGTGTGTATGTGAGTGAGTGTGTGTGTCTGTGTGTGAGTGAATGAGTGTGTATGTGAGTGAATGTGCGTGTCTGTGTTTGTGAGTGAATGAGTGTGTATGTGAGTGAGTGTGTGTGTCTGTGTGAGTGAGTGAATGAGTGTGTATGTGAGTGAGTGTGTGTGTCTGTGTGAGTGATTGAATGAGTGTGTATGTGAGTGAGTGTGTGTGTCTGTGTGAATGAGTGAATGAGTGTGTATGTGAGTGAATGAGTGTGTATGTGAGTGAGTGTGTGTCTGTGTATGTGAGTGAATGAGTGTGTATTTGTTTGTGAGTGAATGAGTGTGTATGTGAGTGAGTGTGTGTGTATGTGTTTGTGAGTGAATGAGTGTGTATGTGAGTGAGTGTGTGTGTATGTGTTTGTGAGTGAATGAGTGTGTATGTGAGTGAGTGTGTGTGTATGTGTTTGTGAGTGAATGAGTGTGTATGTGAGTGAGTGTGTGTGTATGTGTTTGTGAGTGAATGAGTGTGTATGTGAGTGAGTGTGTGTGTATGTGTTTGTGAGTGAATGAGTGTGTATGTGAGCGAGTGTGTGTGTCTGTGTGTGTGAGTGAGTGTGTGTGTATGTGTTTGTGAGTGAATGAGTGTGTATGTGAGTGAGTGTGTGTGTATGTGTTTGTGAGTGAATGAGTGTGTATGTGAGTGTGTGTCTGTGTGAGTGAGTGAATGAGTGTGTATGTGAGTGAGTGTGTGTGTCTGTGTGAGTGAGTGAATGAGTGTGTATGTGAGTGAGTGTGTGTGTATGTGTTTGTGAGTGAATGAGTGTGTATGAGTGAGTGTGTGTGTCTGTGTGTGTGAGTGAGTGTGTGTGTTTGTGTTTGTGAGTGAATGAGTATGTTTGTGAGTGAGTGTGTGTGTACGTGTTTGTGAGGGAATGAGTGTGTATGTGAGTGAGTGTGTGTGTCTGTGTGAGTGAGTGAATGAGTGTGTATGTGAGTGAGTGTGTGTGTCTGTGTGTGTGAGTGAGTGTGTGTGTATGTGAGTGAGTGTGTGTGTATGTGTTTGTGAGTGAATGAGTGTGTATGTGAGTGAGTGTGTGTGTCTGTGTGAGTGAGTGAATGAGTGTGTATGAGTGAGTGTGTGTATATGTGTTTGTGAGTGAATGAGTGTGTATGTGAGTGAGTGTGTGTGTGTGTTTGTGAGTGAATGAGTGTGTATGTGAGTGAGTGTGTGTGTATGTGTTTGTGAGTGAATGAGTGTGTATGTGAGTCAGCGTGTGTGTCTGTGTGAGTGAGTGAATGAGTGTGTATGTGAGTGAGTGTGTGTGTCTGTGTGAGTGAGTGAATGAGTGTGTATGTGAGTGAGTGTGTGTGTCTGTGTGAGTGACTGAATGAGTGTGTATATGAGTGAGTGTGCGTGTCTGTGTGAATGAGTGAATGAGTGTGTATGTGAGTGAATGTGTGCGTGTCTGTGTGAGTGACTGAATGAGTGTGTATATGAGTGAGTGTGCGTGTCTGTGAGTGACTGAATGAGTGTGTATATGAGTGAGTGTGCGTGTCTGTGTGAGTGACTGAATGAGTGTGTATATGAGTGAGTGTGTGTGTCTGTGTGAGTGAGTGAATGAGTGTGTATGTGAGTGAGTGTGTGTGTCTGTGTGAGTGACTGAATGAGTGTGTATATGAGTGAGTGTGCGTGTCTGTGTGAGTGAGTGAATGAGTGTGTATGCGAGTGAATGTGTGCGTGTCTGTGTGAGTGACTGAATGAGTGTGTATATGAGTGAGTGTGCGTGTCCGTGTGAGTGAGTGAATGAGTGTGTATATGAGTGAGTGTGCGTGTCTGTGTGAGTGAGTGAATGAGTGTGTATGTGAGTGAGTGTGCGTGTCTGTGTGAGTAAATGAATGAGTGTGTATGTGAGTGAGTGTGCGTGTCTGTGTGAGTGAGTGAATGAGTGTGTATGTGACTAAGTTTGTGTGTCTGTGTGAGTGAGTGAATGAGTGTGTATGTGAGTGCGTGTGTGTGTCTGTGTGAATGAGTGTGTATGTGTGTGACTGTGTGTGTCTGTGTGAGTGAGTGAATGAGTGTGTATGTGAGTGAGTGTGTGTGTCTGTGTGAGTGAGTGAATGAGTGTGTATGTGAGTGAGTGTGTGTGTGTCTGTGTGAGTGAGTGAATGAGTGTGTATGCGAGTGAGTGTGTGTGTCTGTGTGAGTGAGTGAATGAGTGTGTACGTGAGTGAGTGTGTGTCTGTGTGAGTGAGTGAATGAGTGTGTATGTGAGTGAATGAGTGTGTGTGTGTGAGTGTGTGTCTGTGTGAGTGAGTGAATGAATGTGTATGTGAGTGAGTGTGTGTGTCTGTGTGAGTGAGTGAGAGTGTGTATGTGAGTGAGTGTGCGTGTCTGTGTGAGTGAGTGAATGAGTGTGTATGTGAGTGAGTGTGCGTGTCTGTGTTTGTGAGTGAATGAGTGTGTATGTGAGTGAGTGTGTGTGTGAGTGAATGAATGTGTACGTGAGTGAGTGTGTGTGTCTGTGTGAGTGAGTGAATGAGTGTGTATGTGAGTGAATGAGTGTGTATGTGACTGAGTGTGTGTGTCTGTGTGAGTGAGTGAATGAGTGTGTATGTGAGTGCGTGTGTGTGTCTGTGTGAATGAGTGTGTATGTGAGTGAGTGTGTGTGTCTGTGTGAGTGAGTGAATGAGTGTGTATGTGAGTGAGTGTGTGTGTCTGTGTGAGTGAGTGAATGAGTGTGTATGTGAGTGAGTGTGTGTGTGTCTGTGTGAGTGAGTGAATGAGTGTGTATGCGAGTGAGTGTGTGTGTCTGTGTGAGTGAGTGAATGAGTGTGTATGTGAGTGAGTGTGTGTGTCTGTGTGAGTGAGTGAATGAGTGTGTATGTGAGTGAGTGTGCGTGTCTGTGTGTGAGTGAATGAGTGTGTATGTGAGTGAGTGTGCGTGTATGTGTTTGTGAGTGAATGAGTGTGTATGTGAGTGAGTGTGTGTGTCTGTGTGTGTGAGTGAATGAGTGTGTATGTGAGTGAGTGTGTGTGTCTGTGTGAGTGAGTGAATGAGTGTGTATGTGAGTGAATGAGTGTGTATGTGAGTGAGTGTGTGTCTGTGTGAGTGAGTGAATGAGTGTGTATGTGAGTGAGTGTGTGTGTCTGTGTGAGTGTGTGAATGAGTGTGTATGTGAGTGAGTGTGCGTGTCTGTGTGAGTGAGTGAATGAGTGTGTATGTGAGTGAGTGTGCGTGTCTGTTTTTGTGAGTGAATGAGTGTTTATGTGAGTGAGTGTGTGTGTCTGTGTGTGTGAGTGAATGAGTGTGTATGTGAGTGAGTGTGTGTGCCTGTGTGAGTGAGTGAATGAGTGTGTATGTGAGTGAATGAGTGTGTATGTGAGTGAATGTGTGTGTCTGTGTATGTGGGTGAATGAGTGTGTATGTGCTTGTGAGTGAATGAGTGTGTATGTGTGAGTGTGTGTGTATGTGTTTGTGAGGGAATGAGTGTGTATGTGAGTGAGTGTGTGTGTCTGTGTGTGAGTGAATGAGTGTGTATGTGAGTGAGTGTGTGTGTCTGTGTGAGTGAGTGAATGAGTGTGTACGTGAGTGTGTGTGTCTGTGTGAGTGAGTGAATGAGTGTGTATGTGCGTGAGTGTGTGTGTCTGTGTGAGTGAGTGAATGAGTGTGTATGTGAGTGAGTGTGTGTCTATGTGTTTGTGAGTGAGTGTGTATGTGAGTGAGTGTGTGTGTCTGTGTGTGTGAGTGAGTGTGTGTGTATGTGTTTGTGAGTGAATGAGTGTGTATGTGAGTGAGTGTGTGTGTCTGTGTGAGTGAGTGAATGAGTGTGTATGTGAGTGAGTGTGTGTGTGTGTGTGAATGAATGAGTGTGTATGTGAGTGAGTGTGCGTGTCTGTGTGAGTGAGTGAATGAGTGTGTATGTGAGTGAGTGTGTGTGTCTGTGTGAGTGAGTGAATGAGTGTGCATGTGAGTGAGTGTGTGTGTCTGTGTGAGTGAGTGAATGAGTGTGTATGTGAGTGAGTGTGTGTATGTGTTTGTGAGTGAATGAGTATGTATGTTAGTGAGTGTGTGTGTCTGTGTGAGTGAGTGAATGAGTGTGTATGTGAGTGAGTGTGTGTATGTGTTTGTGAGTGAATGAGTGTGTATGTGAGTGAGTTTGTATATGTGTTTGTGAGTGAATGAGTGTGTATGTGAGTGAGTGTGTGTGTATGTGTTTGTGAGTGAATGAGTGTGTATGTGAGTGAGTGTGTGTGTCTGTGTGAGTGAGTGAATGAGTGTGTATGTGAGTAAGTGTGTGTGTCTGTGTGAGTGAGTGAATGAGTGTGTATGTGAGTGAATGTGTGTGTATGTGTTTGTGAGTGAATGAGTGTTTATGTGAGTGAGTGTGTGTGTCTGTGTGAGTGAGTGAATGAGTGTGTATGTGAGTGAGTGCGTGTGTCTGTGTGAGTGAGTGAATGAGTGTGTATGTGAGTGAGTGTGTGTGTCTGTGTGTGAGTGAATGAGTGTGTATGTGAGTGAGTGTGCGTGTCTGTGTTTGTGAGTGAATGAGTGTGTATGTGAGTGAGTGTGTGTGTCTTTGTGAGTGAGTGAATGAGTGTGTATGTGAGTGAGTGTGTGTGTCTGTGTGAGTGAGTGAATGAGTGTGTATGTGAGTGAATGAGTGTGTATGTGAGTGAGTGTGTGTCTGTGTATGTGAGTGAGTGTGTGTGTATGTGTTTGTGAGTGAATGAGTGTGTATGTGAGTGAGTGTGTGTGTCTGTGTGTGTGAGTGAGTGTGTGTGTATGTGTTTGTGAGTGAATGAGTGTGTATGTGAGTGAGTGTGTGTGTATGTGTTTGTGAGTGAATGAGTGTGTATGTGAGTGTGTGTCTGTGTGAGTGAGTGAATGAGTGTGTATGTGAGTGAGTGTGTGTGTCTGTGTGAGTGAGTGAATGAGTGTGTATGTGAGTGAGTGTGTGTGTCTGTGTGAGTGAGTGAATGAGTGTGTATGTGAGTGAGTGTGTGTGTATGTGTTTGTGAGTGAATGAGTGTGTATGTGAGTGAGTGTGTGTGTCTTTGTGTGTGAGTGTGTGTGTATGTGTTTGTGAGTGAATGAGTATGTATGTGAGTGAGTGTGTGTGTACGTGTTTGTGAGGGAATGAGTGTGTATGTGAGAGAGTGTGTGAGTCTGTGTGAGTGAGTGAATGAGTGTATATGTGAGTGAGTGTGTGTGTCTGCGTTTGTGAGTGAATGAGTGTGTATGTGAGTGAGTGTGTGTCTGTGTGAGTGAATGAGTGTGTGTGTGAGTGAGTGTGTGTATGTGTTTGTGAGTGAATGAGTGTGTATGTGAGTGAGTGTGTGTGTCTGTGTGAGTGAGTGAATGAGTGTGTATGTGAGTGAGTGTGTGTGTATGTGTTTGTGAGTGAATGAGTGTGTATGTGAGTGAGTGTGTGTGTCTGTGTGAGTGAGTGAATGAGTGTGTATGAGTGAGTGTGTGTATATGTGTTTGTGAGTGAATGAGTGTGTATGTGAGTGAGTGTGTGTGTGTGTGTTTGTGAGTGAATGAGTGTGTATGTGAGTGAGTGTGTGTGTATGTGTTTGTGAGTGAATGAGTGTGTATGTGAGTCAGCGTGTGTGTCTGTGTGAGTGAGTGAATGAGTGTGTATGTGAGTGAGTGTGTGTGTCTGTGTGAGTGAGTGAATGAGTGTGTATGTGAGTGAATGTGTGCGTGTCTGTGTGAGTGACTGAATGAGTGTGTATATGAGTGAGTGTGCGTGTCTGTGTGAGTGAGTGAATGAGTGTGTATATGAGTGAGTGTGCGTGTCTGTGTGAGTGAGTGAATGAGTGTGTATGTGAGTGAGCGTGTGTATGTGTTTGTGAGTGAATGAGTGTGTATGTGAGTGAGTTTGTGTATGTGTTTGTGAGTGAATGAGTGTGTATGTGAGTGAGTGTGTGTGTATGTGTTTGTGAGTGAATGAGTGTGTATGTGAGTGAGTGTGTGTGTCTGTGTGAGTGAGTGAATGAGTGTGTATGTGAGTAAGTGTGTGTGTCTGAGTGAGTGAATGAGTGTGTATATGAGTGAATGTGTGTGTATGTGTTTGTGAGTGAATGAGTGTGTATGTGAGTGAGTGTGTGTGTCTGTGTGAGTGAGTGAATGAGTGTGTACGTGAATGAGTGTGTGTGTCTGTGTGAGTGAGTGAATGAGTGTGTATGTGAGTGAATGAGTGTGTATGTGAGTGAGTGTGTGTCTGTGTATGTGAGTGAATGAGTGTGTATGTGTTTGTGAGTGAATGAGTGTATATGTGAGTGAGTGTGTGTGTATGTGTTTGTGAGTGAATGAGTGTGTATGTGATTGAGTGTGTGTGTATGTGTTTGTGAGTGAATGAGTGTGTATGTGAGTGAGTGTGTGTGTATGTGTTTGTGAGTGAATGAGTGTGTATATGAGTGAGTGTGCGTGTCTGTGTGAATGAGTGAATGAGTGTGTATGTGAGTGAATGTGTGCGTGTCTGTGTGAGTGACTGAATGAGTGTGTATATGAGTGAGTGTGCGTGTCTTTGAGTGAGTGAATGAGTGTGTATATGAGTGAGTGTGCGTGTCTGTGTGAGTGACTGAATGAGTGTGTATATGAGTGAGTGTGTGTGTCTGTGTGAGTGAGTGAATGAGTGTGTATGTGAGTGAGTGTGTGTGTCTGTGTGAGTGACTGAATGAGTGTGTATATGAGTGAGTGTGCGTGTCTGTGTGAGTGAGTGAATGAGTGTGTATGCGAGTGAATGTGTGCGTGTCTGTGTGAGTGACTGAATGAGTGTGTATATGAGTGAGTGTGCGTGTCCGTGTGAGTGAGTGAATGAGTGTGTATATGAGTGAGTGTGCGTGTCTGTGTGAGTGAGTGAATGAGTGTGTATGTGAGTGAGTGTGCGTGTCTGTGTGAGTAAATGAATGAGTGTGTATGTGAGTGAGTGTGCGTGTCTGTGTGAGTGAGTGAATGAGTGTGTATGTGACTAAGTTTGTGTGTCTGTGTGAGTGAGTGAATGAGTGTGTATGTGAGTGCGTGTGTGTGTCTGTGTGAATGAGTGTGTATGTGTGTGACTGTGTGTGTCTGTGTGAGTGAGTGAATGAGTGTGTATGTGAGTGAGTGTGTGTGTCTGTGTGAGTGAGTGAATGAGTGTGTATGTGAGTGAGTGTGTGTGTGTCTGTGTGAGTGAGTGAATGAGTGTGTATGCGAGTGAGTGTGTGTGTCTGTGTGAGTGAGTGAATGAGTGTGTATGTGAGTGAGTGTGTGTCTGTGTGAGTGAGTGAATGAGTGTGTATGTGAGTGAATGAGTGTGTGTGTGTGAGTGTGTGTCTGTGTGAGTGAGTGAATGAATGTGTATGTGAGTGAGTGTGTGTGTCTGTGTGAGTGAGTGAGAGTGTGTATGTGAGTGAGTGTGCGTGTCTGTGTGAGTGAGTGAATGAGTGTGTATGTGAGTGAGTGTGCGTGTCTGTGTTTGTGAGTGAATGAGTGTGTATGTGAGTGAGTGTGTGTGTGAGTGAATGAATGTGTACGTGAGTGAGTGTGTGTGTCTGTGTGAGTGAGTGAATGAGTGTGTATGTGAGTGAATGAGTGTGTATGTGACTGAGTGTGTGTGTCTGTGTGAGTGAGTGAATGAGTGTGTATGTGAGTGCGTGTGTGTGTCTGTGTGAATGAGTGTGTATGTGAGTGAGTGTGTGTGTCTGTGTGAGTGAGTGAATGAGTGTGTATGTGAGTGAGTGTGTGTGTCTGTGTGAGTGAGTGAATGAGTGTGTATGTGAGTGAGTGTGTGTGTGTCTGTGTGAGTGAGTGAATGAGTGTGTATGCGAGTGAGTGTGTGTGTCTGTGTGAGTGAGTGAATGAGTGTGTATGTGAGTGAGTGTGTGTGTCTGTGTGAGTGAGTGAATGAGTGTGTATGTGAGTGAGTGTGCGTGTCTGTGTGTGAGTGAATGAGTGTGTATGTGAGTGAGTGTGCGTGTATGTGTTTGTGAGTGAATGAGTGTGTATGTGAGTGAGTGTGTGTGTCTGTGTGTGTGAGTGAATGAGTGTGTATGTGAGTGAGTGTGTGTGTCTGTGTGAGTGAGTGAATGAGTGTGTATGTGAGTGAATGAGTGTGTATGTGAGTGAGTGTGTGTCTGTGTGAGTGAGTGAATGAGTGTGTATGTGAGTGAGTGTGTGTGTCTGTGTGAGTGTGTGAATGAGTGTGTATGTGAGTGAGTGTGCGTGTCTGTGTGAGTGAGTGAATGAGTGTGTATGTGAGTGAGTGTGCGTGTCTGTTTTTGTGAGTGAATGAGTGTTTATGTGAGTGAGTGTGTGTGTCTGTGTGTGTGAGTGAATGAGTGTGTATGTGAGTGAGTGTGTGTGCCTGTGTGAGTGAGTGAATGAGTGTGTATGTGAGTGAATGAGTGTGTATGTGAGTGAATGTGTGTGTCTGTGTATGTGGGTGAATGAGTGTGTATGTGCTTGTGAGTGAATGAGTGTGTATGTGTGAGTGTGTGTGTATGTGTTTGTGAGGGAATGAGTGTGTATGTGAGTGAGTGTGTGTGTCTGTGTGTGAGTGAATGAGTGTGTATGTGAGTGAGTGTGTGTGTCTGTGTGAGTGAGTGAATGAGTGTGTACGTGAGTGTGTGTGTCTGTGTGAGTGAGTGAATGAGTGTGTATGTGCGTGAGTGTGTGTGTCTGTGTGAGTGAGTGAATGAGTGTGTATGTGAGTGAGTGTGTGTCTATGTGTTTGTGAGTGAATGAGTGTGTATGTGAGTGAGTGTGTGTGTCTGTGTGTGTGAGTGAGTGTGTGTGTATGTGTTTGTGAGTGATTGAGTGTGTATGTGAGTGAGTGTGTGTGTCTGTGTGAGTGAGTGAATGAGTGTGTATGTGAGTGAGTGTGTGTGTGTGTGTGAATGAATGAGTGTGTATGTGAGTGAGTGTGCGTGTCTGTGTGAGTGAGTGAATGAGTGTGTATGTGAGTGAGTGTGTGTGTCTGTGTGAGTGAGTGAATGAGTGTGCATGTGAGTGAGTGCGTGTGTCTGTGTGAGTGAGTGAATGAGTGTGTATGTGAGTGAGTGTGTGTATGTGTTTGTGAGTGAATGAGTATGTATGTTAGTGAGTGTGTGTGTCTGTGTGAGTGAGTGAATGAGTGTGTATGTGAGTGAGTGTGTGTATGTGTTTGTGAGTGAATGAATGTGTATGTGAGTGAGTTTGTATATGTGTTTGTGAGTGAATGAGTGTGTATGTGAGTGAGTGTGTGTGTATGTGTTTGTGAGTGAATGAGTGTGTATGTGAGTGAGTGTGTGTGTCTGTGTGAGTGAGTGAATGAGTGTGTATGTGAGTAAGTGTGTGTGTCTGTGTGAGTGAGTGAATGAGTGTGTATGTGAGTGAATGTGTGTGTATGTGTTTGTGAGTGAATGAGTGTGTATGTGAGTGAGTGTGTGTGTCTGTGTGAGTGAGTGAATGAGTGTGTATGTGAGTGAGTGCGTGTGTCTGTGTGAGTGAGTGAATGAGTGTGTATGTGAGTGAGTGTGTGTGTCTGTGTGTGAGTGAATGAGTGTGTATGTGAGTGAGTGTGCGTGTCTGTGTTTGTGAGTGAATGAGTGTGTATGTGAGTGAGTGTGTGTGTCTTTGTGAGTGAGTGAATGAGTGTGTATGTGAGTGAGTGTGTGTGTCTGTGTGAGTGAGTGAATGAGTGTGTATGTGAGTGAATGAGTGTGTATGTGAGTGAGTGTGTGTCTGTGTATGTGAGTGAGTGTGTATGTGTTTGTGAGTGAATGAGTGTGTATGTGAGTGAGTGTGTGTGTCTGTGTGTGTGAGTGAGTGTGTGTGTATGTGTTTGTGAGTGAATGAGTGTGTATGTGAGTGAGTGTGTGTGTATGTGTTTGTGAGTGAATGAGTGTGTATGTGAGTGTGTGTCTGTGTGAGTGAGTGAATGAGTGTGTATGTGAGTGAGTGTGTGTGTCTGTGTGAGTGAGTGAATGAGTGTGTATGTGAGTGAGTGTGTGTGTATGTGTTTGTGAGTGAATGAGTGTGTATGTGAGTGAGTGTGTGTGTCTTTGTGTGTGAGTGTGTGTGTGTGTTTGTGAGTGAATGAGTATGTATGTGAGTGAGTGTGTGTGTACGTGTTTGTGAGGGAATGAGTGTGTATGTGAGAGAGTGTGTGTGTCTGTGTGAGTGAGTGAATGAGTGTATATGTGAGTGAGTGTGTGTGTCTGCGTTTGTGAGTGAATGAGTGTGTATGTGAGTGAGTGTGTGTCTGTGTGAGTGAATGAGTGTGTGTGTGAGTGAGTGTGTGTATGTGTTTGTGAGTGAATGAGTGTGTATGTGAGTGAGTGTGTGTGTCTGTGTGAGTGAGTGAATGAGTGTGTATGTGAGTGAGTGTGTGTGTATGTGTTTGTGAGTGAATGAGTGTGTATGTGAGTGAGTGTGTGTGTCTGTGTGAGTGAGTGAATGAGTGTGTATGAGTGAGTGTGTGTATATGTGTTTGTGAGTGAATGAGTGTGTATGTGAGTGAGTGTGTGTGTGTGTGTTTGTGAGTGAATGAGTGTGTATGTGAGTGAGTGTGTGTGTATGTGTTTGTGAGTGAATGAGTGTGTATGTGAGTCAGCGTGTGTGTCTGTGTGAGTGAGTGAATGAGTGTGTATGTGAGTGAGTGTGTGTGTCTGTGTGAGTGAGTGAATGAGTGTGTATGTGAGTGAATGTGTGCGTGTCTGTGTGAGTGACTGAATGAGTGTGTATATGAGTGAGTGTGCGTGTCTGTGTGAGTGAGTGAATGAGTGTGTATATGAGTGAGTGTGCGTGTCTGTGTGAGTGAGTGAATGAGTGTGTATGTGAGTGAGTGTGTGTATGTGTTTGTGAGTGAATGAGTGTGTATGTGAGTGAGTTTGTGTATGTGTTTGTGAGTGAATGAGTGTGTATGTGAGTGAGTGTGTGTGTATGTGTTTGTGAGTGAATGAGTGTGTATGTGAGTGAGTGTGTGTGTCTGTGTGAGTGAGTGAATGAGTGTGTATGTGAGTAAGTGTGTGTGTCTGAGTGAGTGAATGAGTGTGTATATGAGTGAATGTGTGTGTATGTGTTTGTGAGTGAATGAGTGTGTATGTGAGTGAGTGTGTGTGTCTGTGTGAGTGAGTGAATGAGTGTGTACGTGAATGAGTGTGTGTGTCTGTGTGAGTGAGTGAATGAGTGTGTATGTGAGTGAATGAGTGTGTATGTGAGTGAGTGTGTGTCTGTGTATGTGAGTGAATGAGTGTGTATGTGTTTGTGAGTGAATGAGTGTATATGTGAGTGAGTGTGTGTGTATGTGTTTGTGAGTGAATGAGTGTGTATGTGATTGAGTGTGTGTGTATGTGTTTGTGAGTGAATGAGTGTGTATGTGAGTGAGTGTGTGTGTATGTGTTTGTGAGTGAATGAGTGTGTATATGAGTGAATGAGTGTGTATGTGAGTGAGTGAGTGTGTATGTGAGTGAGTGAGTGTGTATGTGAGTGAGTGAGTGTGTATGTGAGTGAGTGAGTGTGTATGTGAGTGAATGAGTGTGTATATGAGTGAATGAGTGTGTATGTGAGTGAGCGAGTGTGTATGTGAGTGAGTGAGTGTGTATGTGATTGAATGAGTGTGTATGTGAGTGAGTGAGTGTGTATGTGAGTGAATGAGTGTGTATGTGAGTGAGTGAGTCTGTATGTGTGTGTGTGTGTGTATGTGTTTGTGAGTGAATGAGTGTGTATGTGAGTGTGTGTCTGTGTGAGTGAGTGAATGAGTGTGTATGTGAGTGAGTGTGTGTGTCGGTTTGAGTGAGTGAATGAGTGTGTATGTGAGTGAGTGTGTGTGTCTGTGTGAGTGAGTGAATGAGTGTGTATGTGTTTGTGAGTGAATGAGTGTGTATGTGAGTGAGTGTGTGTGTATGTGTTTGTGAGTGAATGAGTGTGTATGTGAGTGAGTGTGTGTGTATGTGTTTGTGAGTGAATGAGTGTGTATGTGAGTGAGTGTGTGTGTATGTGTTTGTGAGTGAATGAGTGTGTATGTGAGTGAGTGTGTGTCTGTGTGTGTGAGTGAGTGTGTGTGTATGTGTTTGTGAGTGAATGAGTGTGTATGTGAGTGAGTGTGTGTGTATGTGTTTGTGAGTGAATGAGTGTGTATGTGAGTGTGTGTCTGTGTGAGTGAGTGAATGAGTGTGTATGTGAGTGAGTGTGTGTGTCTGTGTGAGTAAGTGAATGAGTGTGTATGTGAGTGAGTGTGTGTGTCTGTGTGAGTGAGTGAATGAGTGTGTATGTGAGTGAGTGTGTGGGTCTGTGTGAGTGAGTGAATGAGTGTGTATGTGAGTGAGTGTGTGTGTATGTGTTTGTGAGTGAATGAGTGTGTTTGTGAGTGAGTGTGTGTGTCTTTGTGTGTGAGTGAGTGTGTGTGTATGTGTTTGTGAGTGAATGAGTGTGTATGTATGTGAGTGAGTGTGTGTGTACGTGTTTGTGAGGGAATGAGTGTGTATGTGAGTGAGTGTGTGTGTCTGTGTGAGTGAGTGAATGAGTGTGTAAGTGAGTGAGTGTGTGTGTCTGCGTTTGTGAGTGAATGAGTGTGTATGTGAGTGAGTGTGTGTCTGTGTGAGTGAATGAGTGTGTATGTGAGTGAGTGTGTGTGTATGTGTTTGTGAGTGAATGAGTGTGTATGTGAGTGAGTGTGTGTGTCTGTGTGAGTGAGTGAATGAGTGTGTATGTGAGTGAGTGTGTGTGTATGTGTTTGTGAGTGAATGAGTGTGTATGTGAGTGAGTGTGTGTGTCTGTGTGAGTGAGTGAATGAGTGTGTATGAGTGAGTGTGTGTATATGTGTTTGTGAGTGAATGAGTGTGTATGTGAGTGAGTGTGTGTGTATGTGTTTGTGAGTGAATGAGTGTGTATGTGAGTGAGTGTGTGTGTATGTGTTTGTGAGTGAATGAGTGTGTATGTGAGTGAGTGTTTGTGTATGTGTTTGTGAGAGAATGAGTGTGTATGTGAGTGAGTGTGTGTCTGTGTGAGTGAGTAAATGAGTGTGTATGTGAGTGAGTGTGCATGTCTGTGTGAGTGAATGAGTGTGTATGTGAGTGAGTGAGTGTGTATGTGATTGAATGAGTGTGTATGTGAGTGAGTGTGTATGTGAGTGAATGAGTGTGTATGTGAGTGAGTGAGTGTGTATGTGAGTGAGTGAGTGTGTATGTGATTGAATGAGTGTGTATGTGAGTGAGTGAGTGTGTATGTGAGTGAATGAGTGTGTATGTGAGTGAGTGAGTGTGTATGTGAGTGTGTGTGTGTGTGTCTGTGTGAGTGAGTGAATGAGTGTGTATGTGAGTGAGTGTGCATGTCTGTGTGAGTGAATGAGTGTGTGTATGAGTGAGTGAGTGTGTATGTGAGTGAGTGAGTGTTTATGTGAGTGAGTGATTGTGTATGTGATTGAATGAGTGTGTATGTGAGTGAGTGAGTGTGTATATGAGTGAATGAGTGTGTATGTGAGTGAGTGAGTGTGTAAGTGAGTGTGTGTGTGTCTGTGTGAGTGAGTGAATGAGTGTGTATGTGAGTGAGTGTGTGTGTCTGTGTGAGTGAGTGAATGTGTGTGTATGTGAGTGAGTGTGTGTGTGTGTGTTTGTGAGTGAATGAGTGTGTATGTGAGTGAGTGAGTGTGTATGAGAATGAATGAGTGTGTATGTGAGTGAATGAGTGTGTATGTGAGTGAATGAGTGTGTATGTGAGTGAGTGAGTGTGTAAGTGAGTGAGTGTGTGAGTATGTGTTTGTGAGTGAGTGTGTATGTGAATGAGTGAGTGTGTATGTGAGTGCGTGAGTGTGTATGTGATTGAATGAGTGTGTATGTGAGTGAGTGAGTGTGTAAGTGAGTGTGTGTGTGTCTGTGTGAGTGAGTGAATGAGTGTGTATGTGAGTGAGTGTGTGTGTCTGTGTGAGTGAGTGAATGTGTGTGTATGTGAGTGAGTGTGTGTGTGTGTGTTTGTGAGTGAATGAGTGTGTATGTGAGTGAGTGAGTGTGTATGAGAATGAATGAGTGTGTATGTGAGTGAATGAGTGTGTATGTGAGTGAATGAGTGTGTATGTGAGTGAGTGAGTGTGTAAGTGAGTGAGTGTGTGAGTATGTGTTTGTGAGTGAGTGTGTATGTGAATGAGTGAGTGTGTATGTGAGTGCGTGAGTGTGTAAGTGAGTGAGTGTGTGTGTATGTGAGTGAGTGAGTGTGTAAGTGAGTGAGTGAGTGTGTATGTGAATGATTGAGTGTGTATGTGAGTGAATGAGTGTGTATGTGAGTGAGTGAGTGTGTATGTGAATGAGTGAGTGTGTATGTGAGTGAATGAGTGTGTATGTGAGTGAGTGAGTGTGTATGTGAGTGAGTGAGTGTGTAAGTGAGTGAGTGTGTGTGTATGTGAGTGAGTGAGTGTGTAAGTGAGTGAGTGAGTGTGTATGTGAATGAGTGAGTGTGTATGTGAGTGAATGAGTGTGTATGTGAGTGAGTGAGTGTGTAAGTGAGTGAGTGTGTGTGTATGTGTTTGTGAGTGAGTGTGTATGTGAGTGAGTGAGTGTGTATGTGAGTGAGTGAGTGTGTAAGTGAGTGAGTGTGTGTGTATGTGAGTGAGTGAGTGTGTATGTGAGTGAGTGAGTGTGTATGTGAGTGAGTGAGTGTGTAAGTGAGTGAGTGTGTGTGTATGTGAGTGAGTGAGTGTGTAAGTGAGTGAGTGAGTGTGTATGTGAATGAGTGAGTGTGTATGTGAGTGAGTGAGTGTGTATGTGAATGAGTGAGTGTGTATGTGAGTGAATGAGTGTGTATGTGAGTGAGTGAGTGTGTATGTGAGTGAGTGAGTGTGTAAGTGAGTGAGTGAGTGTGTATGTGAATGAGTGAGTGTGTATGTGAGTGAGTGAGTGTGTATGTGAGTGAGTGAGTGTGTAAGTGAGTGAGTGTGTGTGTATGTGAGTGAGTGTGTAAGTGAGTGAGTGAGTGTGTATGTGAATGAGTGAGTGTGTATGTGAGTGAGTGAGTGTGTATGTGAATGAGTGAGTGTGTATGTGAGTGAATGAGTGTGTATGTGTTTGTGAGTGAGTGTGTATGTGAGTGAGTGAGTGTGTAAGTGAGTGAGTGTGTGTGTATGTGTTTGTGAGTGAGTGTGTAAGTGAGTGAGTGTGTGTGTATGTGAGTGAGTGAGTGTGTAAGTGAGTGAGTGTGTGTGTATGTGTTTGTGAGTGTGTGTGTATGTGTTTGTGAGTGAGTGTGTGTGTGAATGAGTGAGTGTGTATGTGTTTGTGAGTGATTGTGTATGTGAGTGAGTGAGTGTGTATGTGAGTGAATGAGTGTGTATGTGAGTGAGTGTGTGTGTATGTGAGTGAGTGTGTGTGTATGTGTTTGTGAGTGATTGTGTATGTGAGTGAATGAGTGTGTATGTGAGTGAGTGTGTGTGTAAGTGAGTGAGTGTGTATGTGAGTGAATGAGTGTGTATGTGAATGAGTGAGTGTGTATGTGAGTGAATGAGTGTGTATGTGAGTGTGTGTGTATGTGAGTGAGTGTGTATGTGAGTGAGTGAGTGTGTATGTGAGTGAATGAGTGTGTATGTGAATGAGTGAGTGTGTATGTGAGTGAATGAGTGTGTAAGTGAGTGAGTGAGTGTGTATGTGTTTGTGAGTGAGTGTGTATGTGAGTGAATGAGTGTGTATGTGAATGAGTGAGTGTGTAAGTGAGTGAGTGTGTAAGTGAGTGAGTGTGTATGTGAGTGAGTGAGTGTGTATGTGAGTGAGTGTGTATGTGAGTGAATGAGTGTGTAAGTGAGTGAGTGAGTGTGTATGTGTTTGTGAGTGAGTGTGTATGTGAGTGAGTGTGTATGTGAGTGAGTGAGTGTGTAAGTGAGTGAGTGAGTGTGTAAGTGTTTGTGAGTGAGTGTGTATGTGAGTGAGTGTGTAAGTGAGTGAGTGTGTATGTGAGTGAATGAGTGTGTAAGTGAGTGAGTGAGTGTGTATGTGTTTGTGAGAGGCGTCACGTCTTTTCTTTCCCCTCTGGCTTAGTAATTAATAAATTTGCTCTTTTTTTGACTCAAGAAAACCTCATGATTGGCTCCTTATTGTTCACTGTATAGATAGTAAAACATACATTTGGATCCACAGGCAAAAGAATTTAAAAACCCTTTGTTGTGACCAACCAAGGAGGCTGAATAGATGGAAGGTCTATTCTCACCTGGTCATAACACAGTCCCTTTCCTCATCCACACAGGTAGCAAGCACTTGATGGACAAAGCCAGGGGCTGAGGCACCTCCATTGCTACATGATAGGTAAAGGGCTTTGGGTCATCCTGTGGCAATGAAAGATGCTATACAAATGCAAGTCTTTCATTATTTACTCTATTTTTTCCCTGTAACATTGATTAATTATGCCTGCATTAAATGTGCTGTGTAAGACCATTTAATTCCTACCAGTTTATTCTGAGCAGAACAGTAATATATGAAAAAAGGAAGCATGAAGGAGAACTGTAGAAAAGCAGAAACAGAAGGGGTAATGAGTTCCAATCACCAATGAATTTGGTTTATGTCCTCGATTTAATTTCTATGTGGGAACAGCTTTTGAGACGTGACCACAACTTCTTGAAAAACTGAAATAAAAGCAGGAAATGCTGGAAATACTCATCAGGTCAGGGAACATCTGTGGAGAGAGAAACAGAAGTAAACATTTCAGGTCGATGGATCTATCGCCAGGATCGGCAAAAGTTATAGGTGTCAACAGTGTTTAAGCAAGTACAGAGGGAGAGAAAGAGGGAGGGAAGGAAAAAAACAAAAAGGAAGATCTGTGATAGTGTGGCAGGCAGGAGAGATTAAATAACAAAAGCAGTTGGGATCCCAGTTTTTAAGAGTTTAACACACCCCTCCCCAAATCTTCCCGCTTTGTTTGGTTAACATTCCCGCATTAACTCTGTTTCTCTCTCCACAGGTGCTGCCAGACCTGCTGAGTATTTCCAGCATTTTCTGTTCTTATTTCAGATTTCCAGCATCTGCAGCATTTTGCTTTTGTGTCCTTGGAAAATGATTCATTCATGGATTTGATGTAATGGTCTTTTAGCTGAGGATGAAAGCGAGCTCATTGCCTTGGAATTTAGGGAACATTCACAGATTGTTATGTCTTCTGGTTCCCCTAAGGTAGAAATAATCAAACTTTAGACTCAAAATGCTGGATCTTCATTGAGTGTATCTCATGCTGCTCTCCATGTGGCTGGTGGACTGACAGACTGTACATTATTACTTGGCACATGACTACAGTGCAACAGTGAATGCGGAACCCCAGGATATATATTCAGATAACAAATAATTCCTAGCTCTTTACAAATAATATAAAAATTCACCAAAGCTCCTTAGACAGCACCTTCCAAACCCATGGCCACTACCAACTAGAAGGACAAGGGCAGCAGATAGATGGGAACGCCACCACCTGGAAGTTCCCTTCCAAGTCACTCACCATCCTGACTTGGAAATATATCACCGTTCCTTCACTGTCGCTGGGTCAAAATCCTGGAACTCCCTCCCTAACAACAGTGTGGGTGTACCTTCACCACAGGGACTGCAGTGGTTCAAGAAGGCAGCTCACCACCACCTTCTCAAGGGCAACTAGGGATGGTTAATAAATGCTGGCTCAGCCAGCAACACCCGCATCCTGTAAATAATAAATAAAAACATCTCTCTTCCTTTAAAAAAATGTCACACCTCTACCTCCTAAGTAATAGGAGCAGGAGTAGGCCATTTGGCCCCTCGTGCCTGCTCTGACAGTCGATAAGATCGTGTCTAATCTGATTGTGACCTTAACTCCACTTTCCTGCCTGTTCTCATAACCCTTGACTCCATTCAAAAATCTGTCCAATTCAGCCTTGAATATACTCATTGACCTATCCTTCACTACTCGTTGGAGAAGAGAATTCCAAAAACTAACAACTCTCTGAAGGAAGAAATTCCCCCTCATCTCTGACTTAAATGGGAGACCCCTTATCTTGAAACTGTGCCTCTAGTTCTAGATAACCCCTTCAAGTGGAAACATTCTCTCAGCATCCACCCTGTCAAGCCCCCTCAGAATCTGATATGTTTCAATAAGATCACCTCTCATCCTTCTAAACTCCACACAATACAGGTCCATCCTGTTCAACCTTTCCTCATAAGACAATCTCTTCATTCCAAGAATCAGCCTTGTGAACCTTTTCTGAACTGACTCCAATGCAAGTACATCCCTCCTTGAATAAGGTGACAAAAAGTGTGCACAGTACTCTAGGTGTGGGCTCACTAATGCCCTGTACAGTTGTAGCAAGACTTCCCTGCTTTTATACTGCACCCCTCTTGCAATAAAGGCCAATATTCCATTTGCCTTCCTAATTACTTGCTGTACCTGCATGCTAACTTTTTTGATTCTTGTATAACGACACCTAGGTCCCCTTGTACTGCAGAATTCTGCAGTCTCTCTCCATTTAAAGTCCAGCGCTGAGTGCCACACAACTTTAGCAAGTAATGTGGCAGATGCTCAGATGTGGCAGCTAAATTTGAAACACACTAGAGTCAAAAGGTTGAGGCTGAAGGCAGAAAGCGTGCAGGGAAATGACCCTGCGGCTTTCAAATCTGGGTTCCAGTACAGCGACTGCCTGTTCCTGGTAATGCAAATCAAATGTGGTTAAGGAGGGGAGGGAATTTCAACCACAGGCCTTATTTACTCCATAGCATAGAGAGGGAAACAGAGCTCGTGAGTTCAGTGTCCCAATACAGGATGCAGATTTCCCTCTCAGGAAATGGTGTCAGCTTTTACAAATGCTTGAACGCTCTGCTTCTTACTTCCCCCTATAAATATTTAACATATTTCAGCTAGTCTTACTCAATCACACATCCCCCTAATTTCTGTCAGATCTCTCCGTGTTAAAATTGTCTACATTAATACTGAAACATCTAGAATTTGAGAGGGGTGACAGATGAATTAGAGGATGAAACACTGGTTCAATGGCGGAATCGTCTGTGCCTGCTGCCGTCGGGCGTGTTTGGTAGCGTGAGTGGACAACATGGCGAGAAGGCCAAAAATTGGTTTCACGATGTCGTGAAACAGTTTGCGATTGTTCACTCCGCCCGCCGATTGTGGGCCGCGTTTCATCGGGAACCTCATTGTAATACATCTGCCGGAACCGCCCCCCCACCGACTCTGGACCGTCCGCCCACGTCATCATGATTACACACCGACGTGTTTCACAACAGCATATAAAAGGCGTGCAACTTGGCAGGCTGCACTTTGAAGGGAACTCAGGTGAGTATGTAGTAACGTTGCGGAGTGCTCGCCCGGGTCACCTGCTGGACTTCAAGGTTGAGGCGCGTTGGGGGAAGGGGCAAGGGCTGCACTGAGGTTGGTGGTAGCGCACAAGCACGTGTGGGGGTGGGGGGGGGGGAGGGGGGGGTGGGGTGAGGGAAGCAGCCACACATCAGGGACACCTTGTATAAAGTGACCGTTCCTCTGCAGCTGAGGCAGTTCAGGAGCAGCCACATTGATATGATTGGAGTTGGGCCTCTAGCTTATCTGCCCACTCAAACAACACAGGGGCATGAAAGTGTCACCAAGTGCTCCAGAGCTTTTCACTCCTTGGGCACAGACTGCAAACGAATGAGTGTTTTAGTGGACTGCAGAACAGTTGGACGACTGCACACGTTGTACAATCTCCTTGCTGAAGCTCACCATGGAGCAGTCACTGGTGGAGGTGCTCACAGCCCCTTGTATTGTCAGCATCCCGGTTTGGACCAGTCTCCCCCATAGTTCAAGCTAACAGGGCAGCCTTGCAGTGCGGGTTAGGAGAATGCCTGTGCCTGAGCTGAGAGCACAGCCTGCAGTCCAGTGGGCAAAGCTGCCGCCAATAGGTCGGGTGAAATGTGGCAGAGGTGGGTGGGGTTTCAGGCAGCCACACAGTGCACTAATCTCTGGTAATCCAAGCGATGGCCAGCACTCTCCATAATGCGTTAAGGGGCCTTCAGACTTAGTCAAGACTTTTTTTAGCACACCCAAGCTAACCCATGTGTCTCTTTCTTTCATCCTGCAGGAGGAGTATATCAGGATTATGGAGCCTGGTGATCTAGCTGTATGCCTCGTGGCGAACAGAGATCGAAGATGACTGAGAAGAGAGTGACTGAGGCGCCTGGCTGCGCAGAGGGAGGAGCAGCACCCTCTCAAAGAAGGGGTGGCTGCGGCTATTGCACACGCCACCGAAGAAACACAACGAGCCATCGCTGGTCAGTGCCTAGCTGGACCCAGGGTCTATAGGCACAGCCTTTCATTCCTGCAGATGACCGAGAACCAGTGTCTCTGAAGACTGTGCATGTCCAGGGAACTGGTGGGTCACATCTGCCACTTACAGCAGGATTTGCCACCACGGGGACGTGGAGGCTATACACTGCACGTGGCTGTGAAATTGAACATGGCGCTCAATTTTTACGTCAGTAGCTCCTTTCAGGGCTACACAGGTGACCTCTGAGGGACCTCACAAGCCTCCAACCACAAATGCATCCATGAGGTCACGGATGCCATCTTTGTGAGGGCACACAACTTTGTGCATTTCGCCCAGGACTGGGACAGCCAGCGTGCAAGACTGATTGGATTTGCCCAGATCTCGAGTTTCCCACCGGTGCAGGGTGCCATCGACTGCACTCACTTTGCGCTCAGGTCTCCGTGGCAACACACGGATTCCATTCGCTGAATGTGCAGCTGGTGTGTGACCACCACAAACACATCCTGCAGGTCTGCGCACTGTTTCCAGGGAGTGTGCACGACTCCTACATTCTCAGTCGGTCACAGATCCCCAATGTCTTCCAGGGTCCAGCAGGGGTGGCTTCTCGAGGACAAGGGCTACCCACAGAGGAGGTGGCTGATGACACCCATGCGGCAGCCTCAGACTGCAGCTTGATTCCAGGAGGATGATGACAACATGCAGTGAGGGCAGTCCATAGATCTTCACATAGCCTCTGAGAATGCCTGACTCTTCTGGCCAAGGGCAGCTCGCTTGCTGTCTATGATCAGAGTCATATCATAGAGACGTAGCCATGAAACTTTAACAGCACCTGATCCTTTGTCAGCCCTCAGCACCTGAGCCCTTCTGGAGCTGAAGCACAGCATCACTGGTCACAGATGCTGACAAGATGGGGGCCAGCCCCACCGTAAAGCTGCTGAGAGCACACAGAGAGAATGATGGAACTCTGTGTCGCCTGCCCACTACATTCTGGCAGTAATGACCAGCACCATCGAGGTGCAGGCATCAGTAATGTGTCCAGGGAGTGTGAGGCTGGACCATCACTTCAGTCTGAAAGCTGCAGAGCACAGGGAAGAGGCCCTGGATTAAGAAACCTGCCTTTATCTTGTGCAGGAAGGTTTCACATCTCTGTGACAAGAACAAGGGGCCACAGGCAGGAAGACATTCTTAGGTCTTTATTGACAATAGTAAACATTATGTACAAGTGATTAACCCCTGTGCCCAGGCTGTGCAACTACATCTTCTTAACTTTCCTAACCCTGCCGCTACGCCTTGGTGCTCCCGGATATCCACAGCAGAGGTGGAGGCAGCCTGTTGACTGCTACGTCCTGTCTGTGATGACCTTGACGGGTACCCTCTGGAGGGTCCAGGCCTGCTTTCGGGGTCCTGCTGTGTGACAGTGGCATCCTCCTTGGCCTGTGGAGCTGAAGCTGCTGAGGTCACAGGAAGAGGGGAGTCAGATGGGCCGGACACACTTGGAGTTGCCTGGGTGGATGGCCCAGGGGGTGCACCTGCTGATCCTCCTCCCTATGGGTTCCCAAAGGCCCCAGGCTGACTCCTTGAGGAGAAGTTGTACCTGGAGTGAGATTGAGCTGCCCCACACCCCTCTTGCATACACACTGTTGGAGGCCAACTATGGCATCAGCGATGGAGTTGAGCCTGTGCAGCAGAGCAGGAGTGAAGTCCTGGACCAAGGTCTCCATGGTGGCCGCCAACCTGCCAGAGTTGATCTCGGTGCATTGCAATGCCAGCGCTATCACCTCAGCCTGAAGGCCGACAGACTCCTCCATCATGCCTTGCAATCTGAGGAGTAGAGCGGATATCCCTTCCTGGTGTTCCCTCGCTTGCCTTTGCAGGTCCAGCAACTGTGACATGACCAAGTCCAGAGGCTTGTCATCTGACTCGGACTCAGCAAATTTCTGGCCTCCAGCAGCCCTCCGAGTGCCAGAGACCTTGGAAGTCCCTGCTGCCTGCTGTGAATCAGACAGTGTGATGTGCTCACCAGATTGTGATCCCGAGGCTATTCTAAAGCTAGGTCCCACTGAGGTGTGTGTCTCTGTGCTGGTGGGGGGTTGGGGCAAGCGCTGTGATGGGACTTCAGGGAGGGTGCCTTCAGATTCCCCTTCAGAGGTTTCTTTGGGGCTTGACTGGAGGCCCTGGGCCATGGGCTACATCAGCTGTTTCCCAGATGTGCCTGGGAAGCAAGGGGAGATAATTAGTGCATGGCAGTGGCCTGTGAAAGACGGCACATCACTCATGGCATGGTTGTCTGACAGATGTTGCACTGCTGGACCCTCACTTGGTAGAGCAGCGCCGACCTCACCATCAGCACAGGACCAGTCCTGGTCAATGCCAGCCAGCTGGATGGCTCTGTTTTCAAAGTCCTTGAGGACCTTAATTTCAGGCATTTGGCCACCGGTCTGTGACCTCTCCCTCTTGTTGTGTGCCAACTTGTCCTGCATAAGTAGAGATGGAGAGAGTGTAAGCAGGATGCCTGTCAGGCCAGATGATAAGTATGCCTGGCATTTGTGAGTGTGAGTGGTGAGTGATGAGGACAATTAAGGTGTGTGTGAAAGACTGAATGGTGATATCCCTTGAACTGGCAGTGAGTGAGGGCCCTGTGGATGTGTGATGGGTTTGTGATGTGAGTTGGAGTGATGAAAAAAGTGACTTATCCTGGCAGAATGGGCAGTTTATTCATCCTCTTGCAGCACTTGATGGCTGTCCTCTTTTGCAGGGCGTTGGCACTGACCACCGCTGTCACCGCGTTGACTCTGCCTCCACTGGTCTCTGGGGAAGAGAGTTCCAAAGACTCACAACCCCCTGAGAAAAAAAGAATTCTGCTCATCTCCATCTTAAATGGGAGGTTCCTTATTTTTAAACGGTGTCCCCTAGTTCTAACCTCTCTCCCAAAAGGGGAAACATCCTTTTAGTATCCACCCTGTCAAGTCCCCTCAGGATCTTTAATGTTTCAATAAGATCACCTCTTATTCTTCTATATCACAATGGATACAGGCCCTGTCTGTTCAACATTTCTCCGTAAGATAAACCCCCACATTCCAGGAGTGTGATGGAACAATCTCCGCTTGCCTGGATGAGTTCAGCTCCTACAACACTCAAGAAGCTTGACACCATCCAGGACAAAGCAGCCCGCTTGATTGGCACCCCATCCACAAACATTCACTCCCTCCACCACCGACGCACAGTAGCAGCAGTGTGTACCATCTACAAGATGCACTGCAGGAATTCACCAAGTCTCCTTAGACAGCACCTTCCAAACCCACAAGCGCTACCATCTAGAAGGACAAGGGTATCAGACACATTGGGAACATCACCACCTGAAAGTTCCTCTCCAAGCCACTCACCATCTTGACTTGGAAATATATCACCTTTCCTTCACTGTCACTGAGTCAAAATCCTGGAACTCCCTCCCTAACAGCACTGTGGATGTACCTACACCACATGGACTGCAGCGGTTCAAAAAGGCAGCTCACCACCACCTTCTCAAGGGCACTTAGGGATGGGCAATAAATGCTGGCCCAGCCAGCGAAACCCACATCCCATGAATGAATGAAAAAAAATCATCCCACCCCTGCTGCAATTTTTAAAATTTGACCCCTAGTTCTAGATTTTCTATATGGAGAGGAAACATCCTCTCCACCTCCACTCTGTCAAGACCCCTCAGGATCTTAAAGGTTTCAATCAAGTCGCCTCTTACTCTGCTAAATTCCAGTGGATACAAGCCTCACCTCTCCAACCTTTCCTCAAAAGACAATGCGTCCATCCCTGATATTAGTCTAGTAAACCTTCTCAAAACTGCTTCCAATGCATTTATACCTTTTCTAAATTAAGGAGACCAAAACTGTACACTGTACTCTAGATGTGGTCTCACCAACAGCCTGTACAGCTGTAGAAAAGCATCCCTAATTTCATATTCCTTTCCCCTTGTAATAAATGGCAACATCCCATTGCCTCCCTAATCACTTGCTGCACCTGCTACTAACTTTCTGTGATTCATGTACCAGGACACCCAGATCCTTCTGTGCCTCAGAGTTCTGCAATCTCTCTCCATTTAAATAGTATACTGTCTTTTTATTCTTCCTGCCAAAGTGGACAAGTTCGCATTTTCCACATTATTCTCCATCTGCCAAATCTTTGCCCACTCATTTAACCTATCCGCGATCCTTTGCAGACTCCTTATGTCCTCTTCACAACTTACTTTTGTACCTATCTTTGTGTCATCAGCAAATTTAGCTGCCATACATTTGGCCCCTTCATCCAAGTCATTGATATAAATTGTAAATATTTGAGGCCCCAGCACTGATCCCTGTGGCACTCCACTCGTCACATCTTGCCAACCTGAAAATGACCCATTTATGCCTACTGTCTGTTTCCTTTTAGCTAAACAAACCTCTGTTCATGTTAATATGTTACCCACTACACTATGAGTTCTTACTTGCTTTGTAACCTTTGATATGGCACCTTGTCCAATGCCTTCTGGAAATCTAAGCGCATCACCAGGTTCCCCTTTATCCATATTGCTTGGTACTTCCTCAAAGAACTCCGATAAATTAGTCAAACATTTTCCCTTTCACAAAACCATGATGACTCTGCTTAATTGCATTGAGATTTTCCAAGTCCCCGCTCTAATCTTTGGAATAATAGATTCCAGCAATTTCCCTATGAGAGATATTAAGGTCACTGGCCTGTAGTTTCCTGCTTTCTGTCGCACTCCTTTCTTGAATAGAGGAGTCACATTCACTATTTTCCAATCCGCTGGGACCTTTGCAGAATCCAGGGAATTTTGGAAAATTTAAACCAATGCAGCAAACTCCCAGGACATGTACAGCACGGGGTTAGATACAGAGTAAAGCTCCCTCTACACTGTCTCCATCAAACACTCCCAGGACAGGTACAGCACGGGGTTAGATACAGAGTAAAGCTCCCTCTACACTGTTTCCATCAAACACTCCCAGGACAGGTACAGCACGGGATTAGATACAGAGTAAAGCTCTGCCTGCAAGCTGTCCCATCAAATCCAGATCAATACAGCGCAGTTTGATATGTGTAAGGCTGTCCCTTCACTGTCCTATCAAGCACAAAACAGATCAGATCCTAACTTGCAGCAAGTCCCCTTCATCCATCACCTCTGTGCTCACCTATATTGACTCCTGGCACAGAAAAGCCTTGATTTTAAAATTCTCATCATTGTGTTCTAATCCCTCCATGGCCTTGCCCCTACCTATCTGTGTACCCTCCAGGCCTACAACATTCTAAGATCTGTTTTCCTCCACAGGAACAGGAGGAGGCTATTTTGCCCCTCGAGTCTGATCTGCCATTCAATGAGATTATGGATGATCTGTGACCTAACTCAAATTCTGGCTTCTTGAATATCCCTGATTCTCATTGCTCCACCATTGGGCCATGCCTTCAGCGGCCTAGACCCTAAAACCTGGAATTTCCTCCATAACTGACGGTCATGGTTTGTTGGTTGTCAGTGGGTAGCACTCTTGTCTCTGAGTCAACAGGTTGTGTCTCAGGTCCCACTCCAGTATTCAAGCACAAAAATACAGACTGGCACTCCAGTATAGTACTGAGGGAGTGCTGCACTGTTGGACAATATTTATCCCTCAGCCAACACCACAAAACAGATATGATCATTCATGCATTGCTGTTCTTGGGAGCTTGCTGTGCATATTGGCTGCTGTGTTTCCTACATTACAACAGTGACTACCCTCAAAAAGTACTTAATTGGCTGGAGAGTGTTTTGAGAGGTTTTGTGATTCTGAAAGGCTCTTCCTCCTTTAAAATGCTTCTTAAAACCTACCTCTCTGACCAAGTTTGTGTGGCTCAATGTTAAATTTTGTTCAGTAACACTACTGTGGTGAATCTTTGGGAAATTTAACGACAGGAAAGGCACTATATGTGATTATATATGATTGCAAGTTGTTGTTACACAAAATGCAGATTTTCACCCAGCACAGCACAGACTGGGCTGTAAACCTGTGCCTTTTTGGGTTCAGTTAGTTAAAAAAAACACAGAAACAAAGCAAAGTAATTAAATCAAATGCAGTTTCCTGTGGAAACAAAGTGGGAGGTTGGAGTTTTAAAAACCTTTGCTGCAACAAAAAGAAAACAAAAAATAAATAATTGTTATAACAGAAACATCAAAACTAGAAACAGGAATAGGTCATTCGGCCCTTTGAGCCTGCTCACCATTCAATATGATCATGTCTGATCCTCTATCTCAATGCTGTACCCCTGCTCTCTCCCCATACCCCTTGATGCCTTTAGAGTCTAGAAATCTATTTCCTGCTTAAATATACTCAGTGACTTGGCCTCCACAGCCTTTTGTGGTAGAGAATTCCACAGGTTCACCATCCTCTGAATGAAGAAGCTTCTCCTCATCTCAATCCTAAATGGTCTACCCCGTATCCTGAAATCGTGACCCTTTGTTCAAGACCCTCCCAGCCAGACGAAACATCATCCCTATATCTAGTCTGTCCAGTCCTGTCAGAATTTTACACATTTCAATGAGATTCCCTCTCACTCTTCTAAACTCCACTGAATACAGGCCTAGTTTACCCAATCTCTCCTCATACAACAATCCTGCCATCCCTGGGATCAGTCTGGTGAATCTTCGCTGCACTCCCTCTATGGAAAGTATATCCTTTCTTAGGTCAGGAGACCAAAACTGCACACAATACTCCAGGTGTGGTCTCACCAAGGCCCTGTACAGCTGCAGTAAGACATCCTTGCTCCTGTACTCAAGTCCTCTTGCAATGAAGGACAACATACCATTTATCTTCCTAACTGCTTGCTGCACCTGCATGCTTGCTTTCAGTGATTGGTGTACAAGGGCACCCAGGTCCCTTTGTACATCAACATTTCCCAATCTATCACCATTTAAATAATACTCTGCCATTCTGTTTTTCCTACCAAAGTGGATAACTTCACACTTATCCACATTATACTGCACCTGCCATGTATTTGCCCATTCACTCAACTTGTCTAAATCACCTTGAAGCCTCCTAACATCCTCTTCACCGCTCACATTCCCACCAAGTTTAGTTTCACCAGCAAACTTGGAAATATTACATTTGGTTCACTCATTGGGGCCCAAGCACTGATCCCTGCAGTACTCCACTAGTCACTGCCTGCCATTCTGAAAAAGACGCATTTATTCCTACTCTCTGTTTCCTGTCTGTTAACCAATTCCCAATCCATGCCAGTATATTACCCCCAATCCCATGTGCTTTAATTTTGCACATTAGCTTTTATGTGGGACTTTATCAAAAGCTTTCTGAAAATGCAAATACACCACATCCACTGGTTCTCCCTTTTCCATTTTGCTAGTTACATCCTCAAAAAACCCCAGTAGGTTTAGTTAAACATGATTTCCCTTTCATAAATCCCTATTGACTTTGTTTAATCTCGTTGATATTTTCTAAGTGTCCTGTTATCACATCCTTTACAATAGACTCTAGTATTTTCCCTATTACTGATAGGCTAACTTGTCTGTAATTTGCTGTATTCTCCCTCCCTCCTTTTTTAAAAAGTGGGGTTATATTTGCCACCCTCAAATCTACTTGGACTGTTCCAGATTCTACAGAATTTAGGAAGATGAGAACCAATGCATTCACTATTTCCATGGCCACCACGTAGATTATCAGGCCCTGGGAATTTATCGGCTGTCAGTCCCATTAATTCCATCAGCACTATTGTTTTAGTAATACCAATTTCCTTCAATTCCTCCTTCTCATTAGACCCTTGGTTCCCTAGTATTTCTGGGAAGTTATTTGTGTCTTCCTCCGTGAAGGCAGAACTAAAGTAATTGTTTAATTGCTCTGCCATTTCCTTGATCTGTATTCTGTATTCTGTGTTCTGTTTTGGACTGTAAGGGACCTACATTTGTCTTCACTAATTTTTTTCCTTGTACATACTTATCGAAGCTTTTACAGTATGCTTTTAGAATAGAGAATAGTAAGTTAATAGGCAGAGTTGGAGTAAGAGAGAAAGTAATGAAGTTAAATCAGTTACATTGCATGTATGTGAAGTATAATAAGATTGGGGAGTTACAGGCACAGATTGCCATGTGGAAATATGATGTTGTGGCAATAACAGAAACATGGCTCAAAGACGGGCAGGACCGGGTGTTAAATATTCCTGGGTACAGGTGTTCAGGAAAGATAAGTCAGGAGGGAAAGGAGGAGGGGTGGCTCTTTTGGTTAAGGAGAGCATTGCAGTGCTGGAGAAAGAGGATGTCCCAGAGGGTTCAAGGACAGAATCAATTTAGCTAGAACTAAGGAACAAAAGGTTGCAATTACATTGTTTAGATAGTTTATAGGCCACCAACTAGTTGGAAGCATGTAGAGAAACAGATCTACAGGGAAACTACAGAGAGGTGCAAACATTATAGAGTATTTATAATGCTAGTCATTAATTACCTGAATATAGACTGGGATAATGGTATTGTAATGGGCAGAGAGTTCCTAGAGCGTGTTCAAGAAACTTTTCTACAGCAATATGTGCCCAGTCCAACAAGAAAGGAAGCATTGCTAGACCTGGTTCTTGGAAATGAGGTGGGCCAAGTCGGTCAAGTGTCAACGGGGAACATTTAGGAGACAGTGCTCAGTGGAGTTCCACCCCTCACTGGGGAGCAGGTCCTGCCAGCACTCTTTTCTCCTGTACTATAAATTGTTGTGATCGTTTGAAATTGGCATTCTTGTATTGGTCCTGATGAGTGGAAGATGAAAAGCTTCAGCAACATATTTCTCTTTTCAGCAAAATTCATTGGATAGTGCTTTCAAAGAACCAGCATGGACACAACGGGCCAAAAGCCCCCTGTACAGTATCACTCTATGACAGAATGTCCCTTCTGCACAGTATCACTCGATGACAGAATGTCCCTTCTGCACAGTATCACTCGATGACAGAATGCCCCCTGTACAGTATCACTCTCTGGCTGAATGGCCGTCTGTACATTATGTTAAAATCATGTCTCTCAAGACTGAATTTTTCTTTTACAAAATGGAAGGACTAGACATTATCAGGACATGTGGGTGCTAACCTGTAATTTTTTAAAAAAAACGTCATAAGTTCACATTTGAACAGTCAGCAAGCAGGCCTCTACCAAGAAATCACTTGACCTTTATGGTACTTGAGGAAGATCTGATTGTTTTGAACAACAATCACTTTAACTGATGGGGGGAAAAAACCCCAAAAAGCAAAGGCTGGTAACTTGCTGGAAATCACATGGCAGAGAGAAAATAGTTAAGTTGCGAATCTGCTGGTTTTGAAGGCAGCCTTTTGGGGAACAAGCTGAGGAAGGAAGACTACCCTAACTGGCTCTCTCTTTCTCTCTACGTTGCCTGCAATTATGTGGTTATGAACCTGTAGCCAGAGAACTCTCTGCATTTGGTCCTACAAAGCTGACACCAGTTGGTGAGGAATTCCTGATGTCCATCGGGACCAGCAGCCTGTCTGCACGAGAGAACTCCAGGTCAACAGCTTCGAGGCCCTGTGAACTTTATCCTTTATTTTATAATGCCCATCCTCCAATGCCTCTTATTAATATCACACAAGTAGGCGTTACTGACGTAAAAGCCCAATGTTTTTTCACTCCTTTCTTTGCCACTTCTCTCCTGCTTTTTTCACACAATGTCTGCACATTTCACATACTGTTTCACAAATAAACTGCTGCTCCCAATGCCCAATCTTGTGAAAACTTGCAATTATAAATATCTGCTTTGCCTGTCCTTCGTATCTTAATTAAACACTTCAGCTGCAGAACAACAATTTAAAAAAACTTGCTAATAGTATAAATTTTGATATTTATATCATAAATATATTTTAATTCAGTGCTTTGAAACTGCCTTTTTATTTGAATTCTAAATCACATATCTGAATCCTTCCTTTTTACTTGCTGTGTACTATAAATGTAAAGGAGCTGACACTGTGACACACACGGACCGTACAGGAGCTGACACTGAGACACACACAAGGGTGGTACAGGAGCTGACACTGAGGCACACACAAGGACAGTACAGGAACTGACACTGAGACACACACAAGGACAGTACAGGATCTGACACTGAGACACACACAAGGACAGTACTGGAACTGACACTGAGACACACACAAGGACAGTACAGGAACTGACACTGAGACACACACAAGGACAGTACAGGAGCTGACACTGAGACACACACAAGGACAGTACAGGAGCTGACACTGAGACACACACAAGGACAGTACTGGAGCTGACACTGAGACACATACAAGGACAGTACAGGAGCTGACACTGAGACACATACAAGGACAGTACAGGAACTGACACTGAGACACACACAAGGACAGTACAGGAACTGACACTGAGACACAGACAAGGACAGTACAGGAGCTGACACTGAGACACACACAAGGACAGTACAGGAGCTGACACTGAGACACACACAAGGACAGTACAGGAGCTGACACTGAGACACACACAAGGACAGTACAGGAACTGACACTGAGACACACACAAGGACAGTACAGGAACTGACACTGAGACACACACAAGGACAGTACAGGAGCTGACACTGAGACACACACAAGGACAGTACAGGAGCTGACACTGAGACACACACAAGGACAGTACAGGAACTGACACTGAGACACACACAAGGACAGTACAGGAGCTGACACTGAGACACACACAAGGACAGTACAGGAGCTGACACTGAGACACACACAAGGACAGTACAGGAACTGACACTGAGACACACACAAGGACAGTACAGGAACTGACACTGAGACACACACGAACTGTACAGGAGCTGACACTGAGACACACACAAGGACAGTACAGGAGCTGACACTGAGACACATACAAGGACAGTACAGGAGCTGACACTGAAACACACATGACCTGTACAGGAGCTGACTATGAGGGAAGTATGTTACATGTAAGCGTGAGGAAGTGGCGGACGGCTCGTTGCCCCAACCCTGGAATCAAATTTGATGTGGGTCAAGCTGACTTGCTCCATGCCAGCCCATCCCAGAACCATAATGTGCTGTCGGCAAACCAAATAGGCTGCCAGTGGGGTTCCAGCCTTCACTGGAGAACAAGTCCCACCAGTGCCAAGAGCAAATTAGTGGGTGTACATGGGACTGCAAACAGACCCAAGCAAAAGGCCTATGGATCCTGGAGCAAGCTAAGTCCAGGGTCCAGGGTTTGGGAAGTTTAGGGAGGAGGGCAGGGTGTGGGACTGGATGAGGTGCATCCAAGGATACCGAAGGAAGTGAGAATGGAAACTGTGGAGACACTGGCCATAATTTTTCAATCTTCCTTAGATTCAGTGGTGGTTGCAGAAGACTGAAGAATTGCAAATCTTACAGCCTTGTTCAAAAGAGGGTGCAAAGATAAGCTGAGCAACTACAGGCCAGACAGTTTAGCTTTGATGTTGGGGAAACTTCTAGAAATAATAATTCGGAACAAGATTCATAGTCACGTAGACAAATGTGGGTTAATTAAGGAAAGCCAGCATGGATTTGTTAAAGGAACATTGTGCTTAACAAACTTGGAGTTTTTTTGAAGAGGTAACAGAGAGGGCTGATGAGGGCAATGAGGTTGATGTGGAGAACATGGACTTCCAAAAGGCATTTGATACAGTGCCACACAACAGACTTGTGAGCAAAGTTATAGTTCATAGAATAAAAGGAGTAGTAGCAATGTGGCTACGAAATTGGCTGAGTAGCAGGAAACAGAGTAGTGGTTAATGGATACTTTTCAGGCTGGAGGAACGTTTGCAGTAGAGTTCCCCAGGGATTGGTATTGGGGCCTTAGCTTTACCTCAAATATATCAATGACATAGACCTTTATGTGCAGGGAACAATTTCAAAATTTGCACATGATATGAAACTTGGAAGCAGTGTGAAACAGTGGAGGATAATGTAGAACTTCAAAAGGACATAGAAAAGTTGGTGAAATGGGCGGATACGTGGCAGGTGAAGTTCATTGCGAAGTGATTCATTTTGGTAGGAAGAACATGAAGAGACAATATAAAATAAAGGATACAACTCTAAAGGGATGGGGGGCAGGGACAGAGGGACCTGGGTGTAAGTGTGCATAAATTATTGAAGGTGGCAGAACAGGTTGGGAGAGTGGTTAATAAAGCATACAGTATCCTGAGCTTTATTAATAGAGACATGTGTCATCATCAAATTTAGCAATCATACCTTTGGTTCCTTCATCCAAGTCACTTATATAAATTGTAAACAATTGAGGTCCCAGCACTGACCCCTGTGGCACACCACTCATTACATCTTGCCAACCTGAAAAAGACCCATTTATGCCTATTTTGTTTCCTGTTAGCTAGCCAATCTTCTATCCATGCCAATCTCTTAACCCCTATATCATGAGCTTTCATTTTCCACAATAACCTTTGATAAGACACCATATCAAATGCCTTCTGGCAATCTAAGTACAGTACATCCACCGTTTCCCCTTTATCCAGATGTTACTTCTTCAAAGAACTCCAATACATTGGTTAAACATGATTTTCCCCTGTAAAGCCATATTGACTCAGCCTGATTGCCTTGAATTTATCTAAGTGTCCCATTATAACGTCTTTAATAATAGTTTCTAACATTTTCCCTATGACAGATGTTAAGCTAAGTGGCTTGCAGGTTCCTGCTTTCTGTTTCCCTCCCTTTTCGAATAAAGGAGTTACATTTACTTTTTTCCAATCAAATGGAGCTTTCCCCGAATATAGGGAATTTTGGAAAACTAAAACTAACGTATCAATTATCTCATGAGCCACTTTTTTTAAGACCTTAGGATGAAGTCCATCAGGACCCGCAACTTGTCAGCCCACAGCTCCAACAATTTGCTCAGTACCACTTCCTTGGTGATTGTAATTTTCTTGAGTTCCTCCCTCCCATCCATTTCCTGATTTACAGCTATTTCTGGGATGTTACTTGTACCTCTATAGTGAAGACCAATGCAAAATATCTGTTCAATTCACCTGCCATCTCCTTATTTTCCATTATCAATTCCCCTGACTCACTGTCTATTGGACCAATATTCACTTTGTTAACTCTTTTCTTTTGAAAATATGAATAGAAACTCTTACTATCTGTCCTTAGATTTCTAGCTAGCTTTCTCTTGTACTCTAATTTTTCCCTCCTTGTTAACCTTTTAGTTATTCTTTGCTGCTTTTTATATTCTGTTCTGAATTCTGACCTGCCATCCATCTTTGCATCATTTTTCCTTAAGTCTGATACTATCTTTAACTTTTTAGTTAACCACGGATGGTGGGCTCTTCTCTTGGAATTTCCCTTTCTCGTTGGAGTGTATCTATTCTGTGTATTGACAAAAAAAACAAAAGCAGTTTGAGGAAAAACTTTTTCATGCAGCGAGATGTTGGCGTCTGGAATGCACTGCCTGAGAACGTGCTGGAGGCAGGTTCAATTGTGGCATTAAAAAAGGAATTAAACTGTTTTCTGAAAAGGAAGAATGTGAGAGTAATGGGGAGAAGGCAGTGGATGACAATGGTAAAATGCTTACTCAAAGAGCTGGTACTGACACAATGGCAGAATGGCCTTCTTCTGCGCTTTGTTTCCCATCCCAATATACCTTCTGGATAGAGAGCAAAGCTACCACTACACTGTCCTAGCCAACACACTCAGGGCAGGTACAGCACAGGGTTATATACAGAGTAAAGCTCCCTCTACACTGTCCCATCAAACACTCCCAGGACAGGTACAGCACGGGGTTAGATACAGAGTAAAGCTCCCTCTACACTGTCCCCATCAGACACTCCCAGGACAGGTACAACACAGGGTTAGATACGGAGTAAAGCTCCCTCTACACTGTCCCCATCAAACACTCCCAGGACAGGTACAGCACGGGGTTAGACACAGGGTAAAGCTCCCTCTACATTGTCCCCATCAAACAGTCCCAGGACAGGTACAGCATGGGGTTAGATATAGAGTAAAGCTCCCTCTACACTGTCCCCATCAAACACTCCCAGGGCAGGTACAGAGTGAGTTTCAGCCTGTAATGTGTGGATCAAACCACAATGCTGCAGACCTGCTCTAGTGGGCTGGGAAACAAAGAGAACAGAAGCGTTTTTACTTAATATATTTTGTGGCGTTTTAAAATTTATTCAAGCAGCGAGAGTTCAGTTTTGTTTTAATTCCCCCTTTTGCCCTCATTGAGTGTTTGTGTGTGTGGAGGACAGTTTTTGTCTATTTGTGAGACCTCATAAGTAAGAGAGAGTTTGTGTATTTGAGAGTTTCTGAGTGTTTGTAAGAGAACGTGTGTGAGACTTTACATGTGAATGTGTGTTTAAGAGATAGGGCAGGATTTTCCGCTCGGTGTGCAGGTGCATGCCCACATGCCCGAATGTGAAATAGTGCGCGATGACGTTGGGCGAGTGTCCCGATGTCATCGCGCACTCGCACGATATTTCGGTCGGCGGGTGCGTGCGAGAGTCGGCAGCGTGCCAGCCGACAATTAAGAGGCCTACTAAGGCCATTAATCAATTAATTAACGTGTATTTTTCACTGCCTGTCCAATGTTATGGTTGGTGGGTTGGCGAACGGTGCCAGGTGGCCTTTGGATTTTTTAGGAAACCACATTCATGGGTGGGATGAGTTTCCGTAATTAAACAATAAAAAAAAATTTGGGGGCAGAATTTTTATTATCTTGCTGTTTATGTGAATGAGTCCTATGTGGGGACATTTTTTTCAGATTTTCAAAATGCTTATTCTTGATTTTAAAATTCTTCAGCTCCCTGAGGCAGCTCCCTGCCTTCAGGGAGCTTTCAGTGTCACGCTCCCCTGTGCATGCACAGACTTTAGCGCTCGCACTCTTCCCACCCTCACCCCAGCAGCAGTGAGCTTCTCAGTGCACCTTTCATGCTAGCTGGCCATTAATTGGCCAGCCAGCATGAAATTGTGGTCGGGGGCCAATCGCAGAGTCGGGCCGTTTCCTGGCCACTCTTCGGCCTGCCCGCCGCGTCCATCTGATGACCCGAAAATCCTGCCTATAGTATGTGTGTCATAGGAGTGACCACTGTATAGTCCTTGTGGAGACCAAGTCCCCTCTTCACCCACAGGATACCCTCCATTGTATTGTGTTGCACTGTGTTAAATGAGATAGATTCAGAAAGACGAAAGCAAAATACCGCTGACGCTGGACATCTGAAATAAAAACAGAAAATGCTGGAAAAGCTCAGCAGATCCGGCAGCATCTGTGGAGAGAGAAACAGAAGAGTCATATGGACCCAAAATGTTAACTCTGTTTCTCTGTCCACAGATGCTGCCAGACCTACTTAGATTCAGAAAGACCTCGCGGCTCAAAACTAGATATCCGCAAGGCACTGTGAGCCATCAGCAGCAGCAGAATTGTATTATGCCTCATTATATGATATTATAGCCTGCCATATCCTTAACTCTACTATTACCAACACTGGTTCAATGATGTGTGTAGAAGGGCATGCCAGCAACAGAACCAGGATTATTGCAGTCTTGCCGCATCCGGCCGTGAACGGTGGTGGACTATTAAACAACTCACTGGAGGAGGAGGCTCCACAAATATCCCCATCCTCAATGATGGAGGAGCCCAGCACATCAGTGCAAAAGATAAGGCTGAAGCATTTCCAAAATCTTCAGCCAGAAGTGCTGAGTGGAGGATCCATTTTGGCCCCTTCTGGAGGTCCCCAGCATCACAGATGCCAGTCTTCAGCCAATTTGATTCTCTCCACGTGATATCAAGAAACGGCTGAAGGGCCTGTATACTGCAAAGGCTATGGACCCTGTCAATATTCCGGCAATAGTACTGAAGACTTGTGCCCCAGAACTTGCCGCGCCCTTAGCCAAGCTGTTCTAGTACAGCTGCAACACTGGTATCACCAGGCTACATGGAAAATTGCCCAGGTATGTCCTGTACACAAAAAGCAGGACAAATCCAACCCAGCCAATTATCGCCCCATCAGTCTGCTCTCGATCATCAGTAAATTCATGGAAGGGTGTCATCAACAGTGCTATCAAGCGGCACTGACTTAGCAATAACCTGCTCACTGATGCCCAGTTTGGGTTCCGCCAGGGCCACTCAGCTCTTGACCTCATTACAGCCTTGGTTCAAACCTGGACAGAAGAGTTGAACTCCCGAGCTGAGGTGACAGTGACTGTCCTTGACATCAAGGCCGCATTTGACAGAATGTGGCATCAGGGAGCCCTAGCAAAACTGGAGTCAATGGGAATCAGGGGGAAAACATTCTGCTGGTTGGAGTCATACCTAGCAGAAAGGAGGATGGTTGTGGTTGTTGAAGGTCAGTCATCTCAGCTCCAGGACAAAGCTGCAGGAAGTTCCTCAGTGTAGTGCCCTGGGCCCAACCATCTTCAGCTGCTTCATCAATGACCTTCCTTCCGGCATAAGGTCAGAAGTGGGGATGTTCACTGATGATTGCACAATGTTCAGCACCATCCACAACTCCTCAGATAGTGAAGCAGTCCATGTCCAAATGCAGCAAGACCTGGACAATATCCAGGCTTGGGCTAACAAATGGCAAATAACATTCGCGCCACACATGTGTCAGGCAATGACCATCTCCAACAAGAGAGACTCAAACCATTGTCCCTTGATGTTCAATGGCATTACCATCACTGAATCCCCCATTATCAATATCTTGGGGGTTATCATTGATCAGAAACTGAACTGGACTAGCCATATAAATATTGTGGCTACAAGAGCAGGTCAGAGGCTAGGAATCACCTCCTGACTCCCCAAAGCTTGTCCACCATCTGCAAGGCACAAGTCAGGAGTGTGATGGAATACTCCCCACATGCCTGGATGGGTGCAGCTCCCAAAACACTCAAGAAGCTTGACACCATCCAGGACAAAGCAGCCCACTTGATTGGCACCACATCCAGAAACATTCACTCCCTCCACTACCAGCACACAGTAGCAGCAGTGTGTACCACCTACAAGATGCACTGTTAGAATTCACCAAGGCTCCTTCGACAGCACCTTCCAAACCCATGACCACTATCCTCTAGAAGGACAAGGGCAGCAGATAGATGGGAACACCACCACCTGGAAGTTCCTCTCCAAGTCACTCATCATCCTGACTTGGAAATATATCGCTGTTCCTTCACTGTCGCTGGGTCAAAATCCTGGAACTCCCTCTCTACCAGCATTGTCGGTGTACCTACACCACTTGGACTGCAGCGGTTCAAGAAGGCAGCTCACCACCACCTTCTCAAGGGCAACTAGGGATGGGCAATAAATGCTGGCCCAGCCAGTGAAGCCCATATCCCGTGAATGAATTTTTAAAAACTTAAAACGTGGTGAAGCTACAACACAGGACTTCATGCATTCTGAGTAGTGGAAGTTATAAACAGTCTGGACAGACCTGAATGATTCCGCAATCAACAGATCAGTTCAAAACTCTGTAATCCTGCCATGTGAATAATGGACTATTAAATAATCGGAGGAGGAGGCTCCATAAGCATCCCCATCCTCAATGATGGGGGAGCCCAGCACATCAGTGTAAAGACAATGCAGAAGCATTTGCTACAATCTTCTTTCAGAAGTTCCAAGTGGCTGATCCATCTCAGCCTCCTCCTGAGGCCTTCAGAAACACAGATGTCAATCTTCAGCCAATTCGATTCACTCCATGTTATATTGAGAAATGGATGAAGTCACTGGATGCTGCAAAGGTTATGGGTCCTGACAACATTCTGGTCCTAATACTGAAGACTTATGCTCCTCCAGAACTAGCTGCACACCTAGCTAAGATGTTCCACCACAACTATGATGCTGGCATCTACCTGGCAATATGTAAAATTGCCCAGGTATGTCCTACGCACAAAAAGTAGGATAAATCCAACTGGCAAATTACTGGCCCATCAGTCTACTCGCGATCATCAGTAAAGTGATGGAAGGTGTGGTCGACAGTGTTATCATGCGGTACTTACTCATCGATAACCTACTTAACAATGCTCAGTTTGAGATCTGTCAGGGCCACTCAGCTCCTGATCTCTTTACCGCCTTGGTCTAAACATGGACAAAAGAGCTGAACTCCAGAGGTGAGATGAGAGTGACTGCTCTTGACATCAAGATAGCATTTGACCGAGTGTGGCATCAAGGAGCCCTAGCAAAATTGAAGTCAATGGGAATCAGGACCTGGCATAACATGTTTATGACTTTTGGAGGCCAGCGATCTCCGCCCCAGAACATCACTGCAGAGTTCCTCAGGGTAGTATCCTAGGCCCAACCATCTTCAGCTGCTTCATCAATGACCTTCCTTCCATCATAAGGTCAGATGTGGAATGATCGTTGATGATTGCACAATGTTCAGCACCATTTGTGACTCCTCAAACATTGAAGCAGTCCATGTCCAAATGCAGCAAGACCAGGACAATATCCAGGCTTGGGCTGATAAGAAGCAAGTAACATTTGCACCACCCAAGTGTCAGGCAATGACCATCTCCAACAACAAAGAATCTAACCATCTCCTCATGACAGTCAGTGAGGTTACCATTTGAAAATTCCCCAATCCTCAACATCCTGGGTATTACTATTAACCAGAAGCTGAACTGGACTAGTCATATAAATACTGTGGCTAGAAGAACAGGTCAGAGACTAGGAATTCTTCACTGAGTATCTCACCTCCTAACTCTCCAAAGCTTGTCCACCATCTAGAAGGCACAAGCCAGGAGTGTGATGGAATACTCTCCACTTCCCTGGATGAGTGCAGCTCCCACAACACTCAAGAAGCTCAACAACATCCAAGACAAAGCAACCCGCTTGAATGCCATGCTATCCACAACTTAAACATTCACTCCCTCCACCACCAACACACAGTGGCAGTACTGTGTATCATCTATAAGATGCACTACAACAACTCACTAAGGCTCCTTTCACAGCATCTTCCAATCTTGCAATCTCATTAACTTCCTTTCTTTTGTACTCTATGCCCTTATTTATAAAGCCCAGGAGCCCATATGCTTTATTAACTGTGTTCTGTCTCTGTTCTGCCACCTTTAATGATTTGTGACCTCTACCAGCTAGAAGAACAAGGCCAGTCGGCGCATGGGAACCAGCATCTGGAAGTTCCCCTCCAATTCATAGTCCATTCTGACTTGGAAATATACCGCCATTGCTTCACTGTCACTGGGTCAAAATCCTAGAACTCCCTTCTTAGCAGCACTGTGAGTGTAGCCACACCACAGGGACTGCAGCGGTTCAACATGGCGGCTCTCCACCACCTTCTCAAGGGCAATTAGGGATGGGCAATAAATGCTGGCCTGGCCACAACATCACATGAATGAATAAATAAAGAAAAGTAATTGTGTATGTGTGTAAGAGAGAATGTATGACAGAGTTTTTGTGTGAGCGAGTGTCTGTGTGAGAGTTTGCTTGTTTGAATGAGTTTATGTGTGAGAGTGTGTGTATTTGAGAGTGTGTGTGTGTGTGCCCGTGCACGCACATGTATTTGATAGCAAGTGTTTGAGTGTATTTTATTTTAGTGTGTATTTGAGACCATTTCTGTGAATGTGTGCTGAGTTTGTGTGATTCGAAAGCATCTGTTTGAGTATATTTTTACATGTGAGTGTGTTTATGTATTTGAGGACGTGTGTGTATGTATACTTGAGTGAATTGTCAGGAGCCAGACTCTGGTACAGCTGTTGGCTTCCTGATGCTGCCTCCCCAGTCAGTAGGTTGGCACCTCTGAAACCTTGGGGGCTGCAACAGAGGAGGTGGGCCCTACTGAGGAAAGTTGGATATCATGGAGGTACCCTAGAAGAAGTAAAGAAAAGATAACATTCATAGGGCCCAGGTAGACTTGAAATGTTAACTCTGTCTATCCATAGATGCTGCCAGACCTGCTGAGCATTTCTAGTATTTTCTATTCTTATTATAGCTGGAATAGGCAGGCTGGGAGAATGGGTAAACAAGTGGCAAATGAAGGTAATGGTGAGAAGTGTGAGCTGACTCATTTTGGTAAGAAGAACAAGGAGAGGCAATATAAAATAACAAGTACAATTCTAAAGTGGGTGTAGGAGCAGAGGGGCCTGCAGATATAGATGCACAAATCATTGAAGCTGGCATGGCAGGTTGAGAGAGTTGTTAATAAAGCATATGGTTATTAAGTTATGATAAACCTGTATAAAACACTTGTTCACCCTCAACTGGAGTATTATATCTGGTTCTGGAAACCACACTTAAGGAAGGATGCAAACTAGAGAGAGTATAGAAAAGATTCACGAATATGGTGCCAGGGATGAGGCACTTCAGATACGTAGATAGGTTGGAACATAGGTTAGGATTGTTCTCTTTGGAGACGAGAAGATTAAAAGGAGATTTGATAGAGATGTCCAAAATCATTAGGGGTCTGGACAGGGTAGATAGGGAGAAACTGTCCCCTTTTGATGGAAGGGTCCAGAGCCAGAGAGCACCAATTTAAGGTGACTGTTTGAAGAAGCAACATGACATGAGCAACTTTTTTTACGCAGTGAATGGTTAGGATCTGGAATGCAGAGAGTGAGTTGTGGAGACAGATTTAATTGTGACTTTCAAAAGGGAATTCAATAACTAGGAGGAGAAAAAACTTGCAGCGCTATGCAAAAAAGGCACGGGTGCAAGACGAGCTGATTTGCACTTGCAGAGAGCCTGCACAGACACGATGGGCCAAACAACTTCCATCTGTGCTCTAGTCATTCTGTGATTTGTCTGCCTGGTTATATCAGCCTGATTACGTGCTCAAATACTAATGCAAGAGTCAAACCCACAAGCTTGTGACTCTTGGCTGCTAAACCTATCACTGTAACCAGGGCTTGGGACAGCGAAAGTAGCCAGGAATGTATTTTTGTAACAAACATCAAGCTCAAATTAGTGCAAGAACTCTCTAACCTTGCAACAGCTAGTACCTATAAAAAAGTAAGCTTACTGCGCCAAGGACTTGCTTATGAGTGGTTACTTTTGTGGTAAACTTTAAATAATGCAAGATTGCAAGATTTAAAATAAAGTCTGAAGAACAAACAAACAGACGAAATAGGAGCAGAAGTAGACTATTCAGCCGCTCGAGCCTGCTCCACCATTCAATAAGATCATGGCTGATCTGTTCCTGTTTTGAATTCCACATTCTCATCTACCCCTGATAACCTTGGATTCCCTTGCCTAACAAGAATCTATCTACCTCTGCCTTAAAAGTATTCAATGACCCTGCCTCCGCTGCCTTCTGAGGCAGAGAGCTCCAAAGTTGCACAACCCTTTGAGAGAAAAAATTTCTCCTCATCTTTAAAATGACGAACCCTAATTTTAAAACAGTGCCCCCTAGTTCTGGACTCACCCAGAAGAGGAAACATCCTCTCCATGTCCACCTTGTCAAATATTCAGGATCTTATGTACTTCAGTCAAGTCACCCCTCACTCTTCTAAACTCCAGCGGGAACAAGCCCAGTCTGTCAAACCTTTCCTCATAAGACTGCCTGTTCATTCCAGGTATCAATTCAGTAGACCTCCTCTGAATCGCCTCCAACGCATTTACATCCTTCCTTAAATAAGGAGACCAAAACTGCACACAGTATTCGAGGTGCAGTCTCACCAGTTCCCTGTATAGCTGAAGCATAACATCCTTACTTTTATGTTCAATTCCTCTCGTAATAAAGGATAGCATTCCATTAACCTTCTTAATTACTTGCTGTACCTGCACTCGTCACATCCTGCCAATCAGAAAAAGACCCATTTATGCATACTCTCTGTTTTTTGTGACTCATGCACTAGAACACCTAGATCCCTCTGCACCTCAGAATTCTGCAGATGTTCACTGTTTAAGTAATACTCTGCCAAAGTGAACAACTTCACATTTTCCCACATTATACTCCATCTGCCAGATTTTTGCCCACTCACTCAACCTATCTATATCTGTCTGCAACCTCCTTATGACCGCTTCACAACCTACTTCCCTATCTATCTTTGTGTCATCTTCAAATTTGGCTACCATACTTCCACTCTCCTTATCTAAGTCATTGGTATAAATTGTACAAAGCTGAGGCCCCAGCACAGACTGACCCCTGTGGGATTCCACTCGTCACATACTGCCAATCAGAAAAAGGCCCATTTATGCATACTCTCTGTTTTTTGCCAGATAGCCAATCTTCTACCCATGCTATTATGTTACCCCCTACACCATGAGCTTGTGTTTTCTGCAATGACCTTTGATGTGGCACCCTAACAAATGCCTTCTGGAAATCCAAGTACAGAACGTCAACAGGATCCCCTTTATCCACAGCCTATGTTACTTCTTCAAAGAACTCCAATAAGTTGGTTAAACATGATTTCATTTCACAAAACCATGCTGAATCTTCCTGATTACAACACCTTCTTCATGACAGACATCAAGATAACTGGCCTATAGTTTCCTGTTTTCTGCCTCTCCCCTTTCTTGAATAAAGGGATTATATTTGCTACTTTCTAGTTTGATGGAACCTTTCCAGAATCTGGCAAATTTTGGAAAATTAACACCAGTGCATCTACTACCTCATTAGCCACCTCTTTTAAGACCCTAGGATAAAGTCCATCAGCACCTGGAGACTTATCAGCCCGCAGCTCCATCAGTTTGCTCAGTTCCGTTTCCCTAGTGATTTCAACTTCACCAAGTTCCTCTCTCCCCTCCACCTCCTGATTTACAGCTATTACTGGAATGTTTTTTGTATCCTCTATAGTGGACACAGAAACAAAATGTTTGTTCATTTCATCCGCCATTTCCTCATTATCTAATATTAAGTACCCATTCTCATTCCAACCTGGAAGTTCCCCTCCAAGTCACTCACCATCCTGACTTGGAAATATATTGCCATTCCTTCACTGTCGCTGGGTCAAAATCCTGGAACTCCCTCCCTAACAGCACTGTGGGTGTACCTACACTACATGGACTGCAGCGGTTCAAGAAGGCAGCTCACCACCACCTTCTCAAGGGCAATTAGGGATGGGTAATAAATGCTGGCCCAGCCAATGAAGTCCCCATGAATGAATAAAAAAAATACTCACTTTACTTACTCTTTTCCTTTTTAATTACCTATCGAAACTCTTGCAATCCGTTTTCACATTTCTAGCTAGCTTCTTCTCATATCCTAAATTCTTTCTCCTGATTAACCTTCTAGTCATTCTCTGCAGTTCTTTATATTCTGTCCAATCATCTATCCTGCCACTCATCTTTGCGCAGTTATATGCTTTTCCCTTAAGTTTGATGCTTTCCCTAACTTCTTTAGTTAACCATGGATGGTGGGTCCTTCCTTTAGAATTTTTCTTTATAGTAGGAATATACTCATTCTGAGTATTCTGAAATATCCCCTTCAATGTCTGCCACTGCTTCTCTACTGATCTATTCCCTAGCCTAGTGTCCCAGTTCACTTCAGCTAGCTCAGCTTTCATGCCCACATATTTACCCTTATTTAAGTTTAAAATACCAGTCTTAGTCTTCTCCCTTTCAAACTGGTGTAAAATTCAATCGTATTGTGGTCGCTGCTACCTAGGGGTGCCTTCACTCTGAGGTCCTTAACTAATCCTGCTTCTATTACATTATATTCTAAATGTTATCAGCTCTTAAGAATAACATCATTATTCACATTTAGTGGGAATGCAGAATGTAAGTCCTGAACCTAATTTTTTTCCCCCCAAGAGGTTCTGGTTAATCGGAAGTGGGTTGGAATTCTCAGGGGAAATTCCCTCTCCCGCTGAGAGATGGCAGAAATAGCTGTTAGAAAAGCTTGTATTTGTATAGCATCTTTAACAACCTTAGGACGTCCCAAAGCTCTTTGTAGCCAATAACGTACTTTTGAAGTGTAGTTACTGTTGTAATGTAGGAAACCTGGGCATCTAATTTGCACACAGCAAACCCCCACAAACAGCAATATTGCTGAAGAGAGAGGCAATGTTACCGAAGGTTTTCGTCTTGCACTCCTCAGGACAAACACAGGAATGCCAAATTTTAAAAGCTGCAACAATTTGCACCATGGGAGAAAAGGGTGCTGATTGGTTGACAAATTGGCTCTGATTGGCCAGGGCATTGCCATGGAGAAAGCAACGGGGAGCTATAGGCTCCCCCAGCTCCCAGGTAGTTCAAGGCTTGGTATTCCTTTCTCATTCTGGCTCAGCTGGTTAATATTGTGTCAGACGTAGCACTGAGCCACTCAGGGGGAGGAAAGCCCCAGGTTTTTCAGGCTGAATCTGCACCCTCAGATGACACACCTTTAGAGAGTTTAGTTGCCATATCTGTAAGAACTTTCAGAAAGAAATCTGTGGGAAGACATTTTGTTTGAGTCAGTTACGCCTGAGTAAATGCCAGCGATACTAGACTAGCAATAGAGGAAGTCATTCAACATCCTGAACCATCGCCCCTATTCTCAGGGGAACCAGTTGGAAAGCACCTGGGCTGCGGGGGTGGGGTGGGGGGGTGGGGAGGTGCACCAGGTGGCAACTTTTGGGCTGAAGCCGTGACACACTTAAAGCAGCACCAGCTTTAAATAAAGATGAGCAGGCTGCTCCAGTGCTGAATTGAATCAGTGAATCGATGCTTGGGGCTGAGTCCAAAATGACTTCTAATCAAATAAGGAGTGTTGACAAGGTTGTGCTCTGAATTAAAGTGAAAGTTAACACACACACAATGTAATTCTCCCCTTTCCTACCTTTTCACACATGCATTCATCCCTATTTCCCTATTCCCAGTGCATGAATGGCAGCTCCTGATTGTGAAGGTCGTCCTGACGAGGAAGAGAACCAGACCCCAATGTGTAAAATGGGTACTGTCCATCTTCCTAGACTGGAAAAGGCAGGGCCTTCCGTTCAAACAAGAATCTGCATTTACTTGCGAAGGTACCTCCTCTTGGATTCACCTTGGACTGGACCACCCCATCTTGCACGATTCTTTAAATCGCAGTGATTTAAAAAAAATATTCATTTACAGATTGTGGGCTTCACTGGCTGGGCCAGCATTTATTGCCCATCCCTAATTGCCTTTGAGAAGCTGGTGGTGAGCTGCCTTCTTGAACCGCTGGAGTCCATGTGGTGTAGGTACACACACAGTGCTGTTAGGAAGGGAGTTCCAGGATTTTGACCCAGCGACAGTGAAGGAACGGCAATATATTTCCAAGGATGATGAGTCGCTTGGAAAGGAATTCCAGATGGTGGTGCTCCCACGTGTCTGCCATCCTTTGTGGGTTTGGAAGGTGCTGTCTAAAGAGCCTTGGTGAGTTTCTGCAGTGCATCTTGTAGATGGTGCACACTGCTGCTACTGTGTGTCAGTGGTGGAGGGAATGAATGTTTGAGGATGGAGTGTTGTTGGAGCTGCACTCATCCAGGCACAAAGAAAGTATTCCATCACACTCCTGATATGTGCCTTGTAGATGGTGGACAGGCTTTGGGGAGTCAGGACGTGAGTTGCTCACTGCAGGAGTCCTAACCTCTGACGTGCTCTTGTAGCCACAGTATTTATATGGCTAGTCCAGTTCAGTTTCTGATCAATGGTAACCCCCCAGGATGTTGATAGTGTGGGATTCAGTGATTGTAATACCATTGAACATCAAGGAGGATGGTTGGATTCTCTCTTGTTGGAGATGATCATTGCCTGACACTTGTGTGGCGCGAATGTTACTTGCCATTTGTCAGACAAAGCCTGGATATTGTCCAGATCTTGCTGTTTTTGGACATGGACTGCTTCACTATCTGAGGAGTCGTGAATGGTGCTGAACATTGTGCAATCATCAGTGAACATCCTCACTTCTGACCTTATGATGGAAGGAAGGTCATCGATGAAGCAGCTGAAGATGTTTGGGCCGAGGACATTACCCTGAGGAACTCCTGCAGTGATGTCCTGGAGCTGAGATGATTGACCTCCAACAACCACAGCCATCTTCCTTTGTGCTTGGTATGACTCCAACCAGTGGAGAGTTTTTCCCCTGATTCCCATTGACTCCAGTTTTGCTAGGGCTCCTTGATATCACATTCAGTCAAATGCTACATTGATGTCAAGGGCAGTCACTCTCACCTCACGAGCTCAGCTCTTTTGTCCATGTTTGCACCAAGGCTGTAATGAGGTCAGAAGCTGAGTGATCCTGGTGGAAGCTTAACTGAGCATCAATGAGCAGGTTATTGCTAAGCAAGTGCCGTTTGATAGCACTGTTGATGACTCCTTCCTTCACTTTAGTGATAATCGAGAGTAGGCTGATGGTGGCGGTAATTGGCCGAGTTGGATTTGTCTTGCTTTCTGTGTACAGGACATACCTGGGTAGATGCCAGTGTTGTAGCTGTACTGGAACAGCTTGGCTAGGGGCGCAGCAAGTTCTGGAGCACAAGTCTTCAGTACTATTGCTAGAATGTTGTCAGAGCCCAAAGCCTTTGCAGTATCCAGTGCCTTCAGCCGTTTCTTGATATCACGTGGATACTCTGACATGTTTTGACCATCCTTCATTATTGCTGGGTCAAAATCCTGGAACTCCATCCCTAATAATGGAGCTATACCATATGGACTGCAGCTGTTTAAGAAGGAATGCGGGGAATTTTAAGGGCAACACTCCCCGCCCCCACCGTCTGTAACCCACCACTGGGGGACCGTAAAATCCTGCCCAGATTGTCTCTCTCCCTCTGGTCATGTGACTTTCCCTCTACTTCAAGAAAGCAGTTCAGTATCATCTGCGCATGTGCAATTAGCGATGTGCAATGAATACTGGCCGTCATTTTGAAACATCTGTCTCCATGTACCTCCCTCAGATCTTTCTCCTATAATCACTATTCCTGTTATACCTTGTCCTCCCTTTCACACTTTCGATCTTTATGGTATCCTGTACTTTAGTGGGTGTAGTAGTTGTGTGTAATAGTTTAACATGGTGATGTATTGGTTATATGTAGGGGTTACACATGTAGTGTCATGGCTATGTTACCAGACCAAAGATCCAGAGTTCAAATCCCACCAATGGCAGTTTTAGAATTGCAATTCAGTCTTAAAAGAAGAAATCAGGAGATGGAAAAACTGGTACCAACAAAAGTGACCATGAAGCTGTCAGATTATTGTAAAAACCCAATTGGCTCATTAATCTCCTCCAGGGAAGGAAATCTGCAGGCCTCACCTGGTCTGTCCTACATGTGACTCCAGATCCATAGCAATGTAATTGACTCTTAACTGCCCTCTGAATTGGCTTAAAGCCACTTACTTACAACAAAGAATAACACATGGACTACAGCGGTTTGAGAAGGTGGCTCACCCCTACTCAGGGATGGACAATAATGGTGGCCTAAGCAGCAACACCTACATCCCCAGAATGAGCATACAAACTTACCCAAACATATGAATTAGGAGCAGGAGTAGGCCACTCGGCCCCTCAAGCCTGCACCGCCATTCAATAAGATCATGGCTGATCTGATTGTAACCTCAACTCCACATTCCTGCCTACCCCTACCCTCGCTTATCAAGAATCTATCTACAAAAAGAACTATACTTTGCCTGGATACATAATTAAAAACCAGCACTCACAACAGGATATTAGACAAGCCCCAGTTCTAAAAGCTACATTGCAGGAAATCACTATTCTCTGGTAACCATTCTCACTGGTTCTCAATGGGTTAACTCGGTAACTGAATAGTCGGAAAGCTGCAAAGGCACAGACTGGTGTTACCCAACCTTCTCAAAACCCACAGCTCAGAGTGAGTGCAGCAGAGACAGCGGAGCTGTGGGTTCAGACAAAAATACATCCTTTAACACTTCCTATTGTAGCAAAACAAATGAGCACAGAGAGTCAGAGCAAGAGAGAGAGTGTGTGAGAGAGAGAGAGGGGCAGAGACTCAGAGCGTGAGATTGTGTGCGAGAGAAAGAGAGAGAATCAGAGATGGGCAGAGTCAGGGATAGAGACAGGGCAGAATTGTCCCAGATTAGCACTAAGTGCGGTAGCGGGCGGGTAAACGCCGGCTGTGATGGCGGGTTTACACGCCAAACCATCCCAAGCCCACCGCATTATTTATGTATTCCCAGGATACGTACATACAGCTCAGTGCTTCCAGGCCACGACTACTGCAGGGAAGATGTCCATGAAAGGCAAAAAGACTGCAGCCTCAAGGTTTAATGATGCATCATTGGAATGCCATTTGAATGGTATGGAGGTACGACGTGATGTCCTCTACCCTCGCTCTGGCCGTAGGATGGGCAGTGGCATCACCAATCCAGCATGGCAGGTGGTGGCAGTGGTGGTCAGTGCCAATGCTGCACAGAAGAGGTTGGCCACCCAGTGCAGATAGAGGATGGATGATCTCATTCGTGCAGCCAGGGTATGGCAACCATCTCATCACTCTAAACTCACACACTCAAGCCCATCACACACTCACTGGCATCTCATTCACTGCCAGCTCAAGGGGCATCACACCTATTCTCTCACACATACCCTCACATGCCCACCTCGCCTCATCTCCTCTGGAGACTGCCTCCTCAGACCTCACCATCTTGAGGCCACTTGCACAGTTCAACATGTGTCCCACATACACCCTGGGATACTCCCCTTCCCCAGTACAGCCCTCGCCCTGCAGCCTCTTCCCTTGCCTCAGGCCACTTCTCCCCCTTCCCCAAGCAAGCCCTACGCCTGCAGCCATTGAAAAGCCAACCCTGCCTTACGGCTGGTCTCGTGGGTAGAGACCACCCGTGAACCCCCCTGAAAGTGACGTGGTGCTGCCTGTGAAGCCTGGTGCTTATGATTGTGAGTGCTGCCTGATGCAAGGTAGGCAAACAAACCTTGAAGCCCCAAGCGAAGTGCAGCCCGCCTGCATGTTGCTTATGTGCTGTTGTGAAATACGTTGGTGTGTTTTCCTGCCAACGTGGGCGGACGATCCAGTGGGGTCGAGTGGATGAGTCCGACAGGCTGGCCTTATAATGATATGCTGATTAATTACAATGAGGTTCGCGACATCTGATGGTGGGAAACGCGGCCCACCATCCGCAGGCTGAGTGGACGAACGCAAACTGGTTTCACGCCGTTGTGAAACCGATCACGCCATATTGTCCGCCCACGACACCGAAAGTGCCTAACGCCGACAGGCATAGAAAATCCCGGACTGGGAGAGAGACAGAGAGAGGGAGACAGAGAGAGCCAGAGTAAGAGAGTCAGAGAGAGAATCAAAGAGAGTGAGTCAGAGTCACAGAGAGAGAGAGAGACAGAGAATCACAGACAGAGACAGAAGCATTCAAAAGGGAATTGTGAGGGCCGATAGCCTTTGCAGTATCCAATGCATTCAGGTGTTTCTTGGTGTCATGTGGAGTGAATCGAATTGGCTGAAGACTGGCATCTGTAATGCTGGGGACCTCCAGAGGAGGCTGAGATGGACCATCTGCTCGGCACTTCTGGCTGAAGATTGTTGCAAATGCTTCAGCCTTACCTTTGGCACTGATGTGCTGGGCTCCTCCATCATCGAAGATGGGGATATTTGTGGGACCTCCTCCAGTTAGTTTATGACTGGATGTGGCAGGATTACCACAGAATGGCCTCCTTTTGCACTGTAACAATTCTGTGATTTAAAGAAAAACATAGGAAATAGGAGGAGTAGGCCATTCGGCCCTTTGAGCCTGCTCTGCCATTCAATATGATCATGGCTGATCCTCTATCTCAATTTCTCCCCATGCCCCTTGGCGCCTTTAGAGTCTAGAAATCTATTTCCTTCTTTAATATATTCTGTGACTTGGCCTCCACAATCTTCTGTGGTAGAGAATTCCACAGGTTCACAGGCCCCAGAGTGAAGGAGTTTCTCCTCACCTCAGTACTAAATGGCCTACCCTGTGTTCTGAGACCATGACCCTACATTCTAGACCCCCTGGCCAGAGGAAACATGCCTGTATCTAGTCTGTCCAGTCTGTCAGAATTTTATATGTTTCAGTGAGATCCCCTCTCATTCTTCTAAACTCCACTGAATACAGGCCTAGTCAGCCCAATCTCTCCTCATACGACAATCCTGCCATCCCAGAAATCAGTTTAGTGAATCTTCACTGCACTCCCTCCTTTCTTAGGTAAGGAGACCAAAACTGCACACAATACTCCAGATGTGGTCTCACCAAGGGCCTGTAAAGCTGCAGTAAGTACACAAGTCCTCTTGCAATGAAGGCCAACATACCATTTGCCTTCTTAACTGCTTGCTGTACCTGCATGATTGCTTTCAGTGATTGGTGTACAAGGGCACCCAGGTCCCTTTGTACATCAACATTTCCAAATCTATCACCATTTAAACAATACTCTGCCATTCTGTTTTTCCTACCAAAGTGGATAACTTCACACTTATTCACATTATACTACATCTGCCATGTATTTGCCCTCTCACTCAACTTGTCTAAATCGCCTTGAAGCTTCTTAACATCCTCCTCACCGCTCACATTCCCATCCAGTTTTGTGTTGTCAGCAAACTCAGAAATATTACATTTAGTATCGCAACACCCCTTTGTCCTTTTGTCTATGACATCTTTGGCAATCTCTTCTTTGCCTCCACCTATCACTGGCCCTCTATCCAGCTCTACCTGTCCCTCCCCCCTCAACCAGCTTATATTTCACCTCACTTCTATATTTCTTAGTTCTGATGAAGAGTCATACGGACTCGAAACGTTAACTGTATTCCTCTCTGCAGATGCTGTCAGACCTGCTGAGTTTTTCCAGCTACTTTTGTTTTTGTTTCAGATTTCCAGCATCCGCAGCGTTTTGCTTTTATCAGAAATATTGCATTTGGTTCCCTCATCCAAATTATTGCTATATTGTGAATAGCTGGGACCCACGTACTGATCACTGCGGTACCCCACTAGTCACCGCCTGCCACTCTGAAGAAGACCCATTTATTCCTACCCTCTGTTTCCTGTCTGCTAACCAATTCTCAATCCATGCCAGTATATTACCCCCAATCCCATGAGCTTTAATCTTACACACTAACCCCTTATGTGGGACTTTATCAAAAGCTTTCTAAAAATCCAAATATACCATATCCACTGGTTCTCCCTTATCTATTCTGCTAGTTATGTCCTCAAAAAACTCCAGTAGGTTTGTCAAACATAATTTCCCTTTCATAAATCCATGTTGACTTTGTCTAATCCCATTGATATTTTCTAAGTGTCCTGTAATCACATCCTTTATAATAGGCTCCAGCATTTTCCTTGCTACTGATGTTAGGTTAACCAGTCTGTAATTCCCTGTTATATCCCTGCCTCCTTTTTTAAATAGTGGGGTTACATTTGCCACCCTCCAATCTGCCGGGACTGTTCCAGAATCTACAGAATTTGGAAGATGACAACCAATGCATCCATGACAACCTCTTTAGTAGCCTGGAATGTAAATTATCAGGCCCTGGGGATTTATTGGCTTTCAGTCCCATTAATATTTCCAGTACTATTGTTTTATTAATACTAATTGCCTTCAATTCCTCTTTCTCATTAGGCCCTTGGTTCCCTAGTATTTCTGGGAAGTTATCTGTGTCTTCCTCCGTGAAGGCAGAACTAAAATAGTTGTTTAATTGCTCTGTCATTTCCTTGTTTCCTATTATAAATTCTCCTGTTTCGGACTGTAAGGGACCTACATTTTTTTCATGAATCTTTTACTTTTTACATGCTTATAGAAGTTTTTTCTGACCGCTTTTACGTTCCTTGCAAGTTTACTCCCATACTCTATTTTCCCCCCTCTTAATCAATCTCTTGGTCCTCCTTTGCTGAATTCTAAACTGTTCCCAGTCCTCAGGCTTGCTATTTCTTCTAGAAACTTTATACAACTTCTCTTTGGATCAAACAGTGAGTCAGACAGAAAGTCAGAGAGGGTGAGAGACAGAGAGAGAATCAGAGAGAGAGAGAGTCAGAGAGAGTAAAAGTCAGTGCAGTCAGTGAGACAGAGAGAGGGTTCTGCAGGCAGATTTTAGGGATTTAGAAAAATAATCCAAAATTAGGACCTCAAAGGTAGTCATTTCCAAATTAATCCAAGTGCTATGTGGTAATGAGTACAGAAATAGAAGGATATAGCAATAAATGTGTGGTTGGAGAAATTTTGCAGGATGAAGTGCTTTAAAATTTGGGAACAATGGGACCAGTTTAGGGGGAAAACGGACAAGCTGAATGGTTTGCACCTCAACAAGAGCTGGGACCAATATCTAGATGGGAAGATTTGCTTGTTGGGGAGGGTTTAAACTAGCTTGTAATTCAATGCAAGGAGCCTATTGAATAAGGCAGACGAACTGAGGGAACACACGCTTGGAAGTATGATATCCCAGCTATCACTGAAACTTGGCTTAAAGAAAGGTAGGTATGACAGCTCAATATTCCTGGTTACAGGGTTTTCAGATGAGATAGGGAGGGGTATATAAAAGCAGAAGGGAGTTACAATATTAGTTAAAGAAACAGTTGTAGCTGTGAGGGGGGTGATATTTTGGACAGATCATGAAATGAGGCCACAAGGGGTTAAACTGAAGAACAAACCAGTGACAATCACACTACTGGGAGTGTACTATAGAACCTGCCCACTCACAACCCCAAAACAGTCAGAGAGATAGAAAAGCAAATATTTAGGCAAGCCTCCGAGAAGTGCAAAAATAAAAGGGAGTAGGAGATTTCAACTGGATCATATTAAATGAGATAAATTCAGTGTAAAAAACATAGAGGGTGCAGAATACTTAAAATGCATTCAGGAGATCTTTTTCACCAGTATGTAGCAAGCTCAACAAGAGAGTTTGTGACTTAATTTTAAGGGAATGAATCTGGGAAAATATAGGGGTATCAGTGTGAGAGCGTTTCGGTGATATTTATCATAACTCAAATTTAACTTAAGCATGGAAAAGGACAAAGATGAAATAGGAGTAAGAGTTCTCAGTTGGGGAAAGGCCAATTTTACTAAGCTGAGATGAGATTTGGTGAACATGAACTGGAAGTAGCTACTTGAAGGTAAATCAGTTTTGGAGCAGGGGGAGGCATTCAAAGAGGAGGTAGAGAGGGTTCAGAACAAATAAAAATTATGGGACTCCCAAATCTAGAGGCCCCTGCATGCCAATGGACATACAAAGTAGGATAAGGCAAAAAAAGGGAAGATACTGAGAGCACAATACTGCGGAAAGCCTAGAGGAATGTAGAAAGTGAAAGGGGTGAAATTATAAAAGGAAATTGAGAAAGCAATGAGGGTGTGAAAATATATTGGCAAGGAAAACCCAAAGATATTTTATAAATACATAAAGAGCAAGATGATAACTTAGGAAAGAGTAGGGCTGGTTAGAGACCAAAAAGATAATGTGTGTTGAAGAGGAAGATGTGGGCATAAACTTTAATGAATAATTTTTGTCTGTTTTCACAAAAGAGGCAATGATGCAGACATTGTAGATAATGGGGAGGAGTGTGAAATGTTGGCTGGGTTAAACCAAGGTGAGAGAGGAAATATTAAGAGGTATAGTATGTTTGAAAGCAGACCAACCACCAGGCCCAGGTGAAATGTATCCCAGGCTGTTAGAAGAAGCAAGGGAGAAAATAACAAAGACTTTGGCCATGATTTTGCACTTCTCTCTGGCTAACAGGCATGGTGCGAGAGGACTAGTGGATTCCTAACATTGTACTTACAGGCCAGTCAGTCTTGTTGTGTCACTATAATATAATACCTTGGTCTTATTTAATGTACAAGACACCGGTTGCTCATAAGACATTGGGTAAGCATGTTGTGGATTCATTTATAAAGGTTAGGGCCATGAGAACAGTTATACGTAGGGTGAAAGCCTGAAGACATCAGAGCTGTGTGCGCGCGCTCTGGTCAAAGCAAAAGTGAAACTATGACTGGATCACATGACACATTTCACTTCGAGTGATGTCATGCTGCCAATCCTTAAAGGCATATTGAAACCATCCTAACCTCGGTGTTTGGCAAATTATTGGGGAAAATTCTAAGGGACAGTGTTAATCATTAGAAAGGTTAATCAGGGACAGTAGACATGGATTCGTTAAGGGGAGGTGGGTCTGACTAACTTGATTGAATTTTTGAGAAAGTGACAAGAAGGGCCAATGATGTAGCCTACATAAATTTTAGCAAGGCTTTTGACAAGGTCCATTGGCAGGCTGATCAGAAAAGCTCATGGGACAGAAAGTGACAATTTGGGTCCAAACTTGGCTCAGCGGTGGGGAGCAAAGTTTTATGGTCACCAGTGTTTTTGTGACTGAAAGGCTGTTTTCAATGGGGTTCTGAAGGGCTCATTACTGGGTCCTATTCTTTTTGTGACATATATCAATGATTTAGACTTACATGTAGGCGATATGATTAAGAAGTTTACAGATGCCATGTAGTCGATAGTGAGGAAGAAAACTGTAGGCTGCAGGAAGAGAAAGCTGTGGACTGGTCAAATGGGCAGAAAAATGGCAAATGGAGTTCAGTCTGGAAAAGTGTGAAGTGATGCATTTGGCAAGGGCAAACATGGCAAAGGAATGCATGATAAATGGTAGGTATCTGAGAAGTAATGTAATGTAACCTCATGGCCTGGCATATCCCCAACTCTGCCATTACCATCAAGCCAGGGGATCAACCCTGATTCAATGAAGAGTGCAGGAGGGCATGCCAGGAGCAGCACCAGGCACACCTAAAAATGAGGTGTCAACCTGGTGAAGCTATAATACAGGACTACTTGTGTGCCAAACAGCATAAGCAGCAAATAATAGATAGAGCTAAGCGATCCTACAACCAAAGGATCAGATCTAAGCTCTGCAGTCCTGCCACATCCAGTCGTGAATGGTGTTGGACAATTAAACAACTCACTGGAGGAGGAGGCTCCATAAATATCCCCATCTTCAATGATGGAGGAGCCCAGCACAGCAGTGCAAAAGATAAGGCTGAAGCAAGTGTTGAGTGGAGCATCTATCTAGGCCTCCTCCGGAGGTCCCCAGCATCACAGATGCCAGTCTTCAGCCAATTCGATTCACTCCACGCGATATCAAGAAAAGGCTGAAGGCACTGGACACTGCAAAATTCTGGCAATACTGACAATATTCCGGCAATAGTATTGAAGACTTGTGCTCCAGGACTTGCTGCACCGCAAGCCAAGCTGTTCCAGTACAGCTACACACTGGCACCTATCCGGCTATGTGGAAAATTGCCCATGTATGTCCTGCACACAAAAAGTAGGACAAATCCAACCTGGCCAATTACCGCCCCATCAGTCTACTCTTGATCATCAGTAAGGTAATGGATGGGGTCATCGACAGTACTATCAAGCAACATTTGCTTAGCAATAACCTGCTCACTGCTGCCCAGTTTGGGTTCCACCAGGCCCACTCAGCTCCTGACCGCATTACAGCCTTGGTTCAAACATGGATAAGTGAGCTGAACTCCTGAGGTGAGGTAAGAGTGACTGCCCTTGACATTAAGGCCGCATTTGACCGAGTGTGGCATCAAGAAGCCCTAGCAAAACTGGAGTCAATAGGAATTGGGAGAAAACACTCCGCTGGTTGGAGTCATACCAAGCACAGGGAAGGTGGTTGTGGTTGTTGGATGTCAGTCATCTCAGCTCCAGGACATCACTGCAGGAGTTCCCCAGGGTAATTTCCTAGGCCCAGCCATCTTCAGCTGCTTCATCAATGACCTTCCTTCCAACATGAGGTCAGAAGTGGGGGTTTTCGCTGATGATTGCACAATGTTCAGCACCATTCGCGACTCCTCAGATACTGAAGCAGTCCATGTCCAAATGCAGCAAGACCTGGACAATATCCAGGCTTGGGCTCAAAAGTGGCAAGTAACATTCGCGACACACAAGTGTCAGGCAATGACCATCTCCAACAAGAGAGAATCTAACCATCGCCCCTTGATGTTCAATGGCAGCATCAGCACTGAATCCTCCACTATCAACATCCTGGGGGTGACGATTGACCAGCAACTGAACTGGGCTAGCCGTATAAATACTGTGGCTACAAGAGCAGGTCGGAGACTAGGAATCGTGCATTGAATAACTCAGCTCCTGACTCCCCAAAGCATGTCCACCATCTACAAGGCACAAGTCAGAAGTGTGATGGAATACTCTGCACTTGCCTGGATGGGTGCAGCTCCCACAACATTCAAGAAGCTTGACACCATTCAGGACAAAGCAGCCCACTTGATTGGCACCACATCCACAAACATTCACACCCTCCACCACCGACGTACAGTAGCAGCAGTGTGTACCATCTACAAGATGCACTGCAGGAATTTACCGAGACTCCTTAGACAGCACTTTCCAAACCCATGACCACTGCCACCTAGAGGGACAAGGGCAGCAGATAGATGGGAACACCCCCACCTGGAAGTTCCCCTCCAAGCCACTCACCATCCTGACTTGGAAACATATCACAGTTCCTTCACTGTTGCTGGGTCAAAATCCTGGAACACCCTTCCGAACAGCGCTGTGGATGTACCTATGCCACATGGGCTGCAGTGGTTCAAGAAGGCAGCTCACCACCACCTCTCAAGGGCAACTAGGGATGGGCAATAAATGCTGGTCCAGCCAGCGAAGCCCACATCCCGTGAATGAATAAAAAAAAAATTGTGTAAACACTAGTGAGAGCAGCTGGAGTACTGTGTACAGTTCTCAACACATTACAGGACGGACTTGAAATGTTAACTCTCTCTTCCTCTCCACAGATGCTGTCAGACCTGCTGAGTTTTTCCAGCAATATTTGTTTTTGTTTCAGATTTCCAGCATCCGCAGTATATTGCTTTTACATTACAGGAGGGATCACACTACTGAGCCTAAGGCTAGTGTTTTAAACCTCAATAAAGGTAATTATAAGGATATATAAGACCATAAGACATAGGAGCAGAAATTAGGCCATTCGGCCCATCGAATCTGCTCCGCCATTCAATCATGGCTGATAAGTTTCTCAACCCCATTCTCCCGCCTTCTCCCCGTAACCTTTGATCCCCTTACCAATCAAGAACCTATCTATCTCGGTCTTAAATACACTCAATGACCTGGCCTCCACAGCCTTCTGTGGCAATGAATTCCGTAGATTCACCACTCTCTGGCTAAAGAAGTTTCTCCTCACCTCTGTTCTAAAAGGTCTTCCCTTTACTCTGAGGCTGTGCCCTCAGGTCCTAGTCTCTCCTACTAATGGAAACATCTTCCCGCGTCCACTCTATCAAGGCCTTTCAGTATTCTGTAAGTTTCAATCAGATCCCCCCTCATCCTTCTAAACTCCATCGAGTATAGACCCAGAGTCCTCAAATGTTCCTCATATGTTTAGCCTTTCATTCCTGGGATCGTTCTCGTGAACCTCCTCTGGACCCTCTCCAGGGCCAGAACATCCTTCCTGAGATACGGGGCCCAAAATTGCTCACAATATTCTAAATGTGGTCTGACCAGAACCTTATAAAGCCTCAGCAGCACATCCCTGCTTTTATATTCTAGTCCTCTCGAAATAAATGCCAACATTGCATTTGCCTTCCTAACTACCGACTCAACCTGCAAGTTAACCTTAAGAGAATCCTGGACTAGGACTCCCAAGTCCCTTTGCACTTCAGATTTCTGAATTCTCTCTCCATTTAGAAAATAGTCTATGCCTCTATTCTTCCTACCAAAGTGCATGACCTTACACTTCCCCAAGTTGTATTCCATCTGCCACTTCTTCGCCCATTCTTCTAACCTGTCCAAATTCTTCTGCAGTCTCCCCACCTCCTCAATACTACCTGTCCCTCCACCTATCTTTGTATCATATGCAAACTTAGCCAGGATGCCCTCAGTTACTTCATCTAGATCATTAATGTATAAAGTGAAAAGTTGTGGTCCCAACACTGACCCCTGCAGAACTCCACTCCACCTGCCGCCATCCTGAGAAGGACCCCCTTATCCCCACTCTCTGCCTCCTGCCAGACAGCCAATCTTCTATCCATGCTAGTACCTTGCCTCTAACACCATGGGCTCTTATCTTACTGAGCAGCCTCCTGTGTGGCACCTTGTCAAAGGCCTTCTGGAAGTCCAAGTAGATAACATCCATTTGCTCTCCTTTGTCTAACCTACTCGTTACCTCCTCAAAGAATTCTAACAGATTTGTCAGGTATGACCTCCCCTTGATGAAACCATGCTGACTTTGCCCTATTTTACCATGCACTTCCAAGTATTCTGAAATCTCATCCTTAATAATAGACTCTAAAATCTTACCAACGACTGAGGTCAGGCTAATCGGCCTGTAATTTCCAGTCTTTTGCCTCACTCACTTCTTAAACAGTGGGGTTACATTAGCGATTTTCCAGTCATCTGGGACCCTCCCTGACTCCAATGATTCCTGAAAGATCACCACTAACGCCTCCACTATCTCTTCAGCTATCTCCTTCAGAACTCTGGGGTGTAATCCATCTGGACCAGGTGATTTATCCACCTTCAGATCTTTCAGTTTTCCTAGCACCTTCTCCTTGGTAATGGCCACCATACTCACCTCTGCCCCCAAACTCTCTTGAACTTTGGGGATGTCACTCGTGTCTTCCACCATGAAGACTGACGCAAAGTACCTTTTCAGTTCCTCCGCCATTTCTTTGTTCCCCACTACTACTTCTCCAGCGTAATTTTCCAGTGGCCCAATGTCCACTTTTGCCTCTCTCTTACCCTTTATATACCTAAAAAAACTCTTGTAATCTTATTTTATATTACTGGCTAGTTTACCCTCACATTTAATCTTCTCCCTCCTTATTTCTTTTTTAGTTGTCCTCTGTTGGTCTTTGTAGGCTTCCCAATCCCCTGGTTTCCCACTGCTCTTCGCCGCACTGTATGCTTTCTCTTTAGCTTTTACGCTGTCCCTGACTTCTCTTGTCAGCCAAGGTTGCCTCGTCCTCCCTTTCGTATGCTTCTTCTTCCTAGGGATGAATTTTTGCTCTGTCTCCCAAATTACTCCCAGAAACTCCTGCCATTGTTGTTCCACTGTCTTTCCTGCTAGGCTTATCTCCCAGTCAAATCTGGCCAGCTCCTCCCTCATGCCTCTTTAGCTGCCTTTATTCAACTGTATTACCGTTACATCTGATTCCAGCTTTTTCCTCTCAAATTGCAGGGTATCATTCTATCATATTATGGTCACTTACTCCTAAGGGTTCCTTCACCTTAAGCTCCCTTATCAAATCTGCCTCATTACACGTCACTAAATCTAGAATTGCCTGTTCCCTAGTGGGCTCCACCACAAGCTGCTCCAAAAAGCCATCTCGTACACATTCCACAAATTCCTTTTCTTGGGATCCACTACCAACCTGATTTTCCCAGTCTACCTGCATATTGAAACCCCCCATGATCACTGTAACCTTGCCTTTCTTACACACCTTTTTTATCTCCTGATGTATCTTGTGCCCCACATCCTGACTACTGTTCGAAGGCCTGTACATAAGTCCCATTATGGTTTTTTTACCTTTGCGGTTCCTCAACTCTACCCACACAGATTCTACATCATCTGACCCTACGTCATTTCTTGCTATCGATTTAATTTCATTTCTTACTAACAAAGCAACCCACCCCCTCTGCCAACCTGCCTATCTTTTCGATAGGATGTATATCCTTGGATATTTAGCTCCCAGTCCTGATCCCCTTGCAGCCATGTCTCCGTGATGCCCCCCACATCATACCTGCCAATTTCAATCTGCGCCACAAGCTCATTTACCGTATTTCATATACTGCGTGCATTCAGATACAACACCTTCAGTCCTGTATTTCCCATCCCCTTTCTCATTGTCGTCACTTTATCTGATGTGCTTGAAGTTAGATTCCTAGCCCTTTCCAGATACTCTGTCCTATTTTGTGTTCTGGAGACTTTAATAGTCTCTCCTGGGCTCTCCTTTCTTTTCAGTTTTTTCATAATTTTCTATGAAGTTGAATCCACCCCGCCACACGCTAACCTGCTGCTTTGTTTCCCATTAGTCATACTTCTTGGAGTTTTACCCTTCCCTCCCCCCCCACTTTCTAGTTTAAAGTCCTGTTGACCACCCTATTTAGCCTTTTCGCTAGAACATTGGTCCCAGATCGGTTCAGGTGGAGACCGTCCCAACGGTACAGATCCCTCCTGTTCCAATACTGATGCCAGTGCCCCACGAAATGGAACCCCTCTTACCCACACCACTCCTTTAGTCACGTGTTTACTTCCCTTATTCTCACGTCCCTATGCCAATTTGCACATGGCTCGGGTAGTAATCCGGAGATTATAACCCTTGAGGACCTGTTCTTTAATTTAGTTCCTAGTTCCTGATAATCCCCAAACAGGTTCTCTTTCCTAGTCTTACCTATGTTATTTGTCCCGATGTGGACCACAACAACTGGATCCCCCCCCTTCCCTCTCCAATATCCTTTCAAGCCGGTCAGAGATGTCCCTCACGCTGGCACCGGGCAGGCAACATACCATGCAGGACTCTTGATCCTGCTTACAAAGGAAACTATCAATTCCCCTAATTATAGAATCCCCTACAACTATCACTTGTCTTTTTGCTCCCCCCTCTTGAATGGCCTCCTGTGCCAAGGTGCCGTGGTCAGCTGGCTCATCCTCCCTACAGCCCTGTTCCTCAACCACACAGGGAGCAAGTACCTCGTGCCTGTTGGACACGGTCAAGAGCTGAGGCTCCTCTGTTCCTGAACACAGGATCCCTCTACCTGCCTCACTTGCAGTCACACCCTGCTGAAAGCAGAGCTAGCTAAAGTGAACTGGGAAACTAGTAGGGATGCTGTGTCAGACCTTTAAGGAAATATTTAATAACTCTCAGCAAATATTTATCCCAGAAAGAAAGACTCTTTGAGAAGAAAGCATCATCTGTGACTGAATAAAGAAGGTAAGGAATCTATCAAATGGAAAGAAACATTCTACAAATCTACAAAGATTTGTACAAAAATACACCTCACACTTTTCAGTGTTAAGTTCAATCTGCCACTTATCAGCCCATTTGACCATCCCATCTATATCTTCCTGTAGCCCAAGACGCTCAACCTCACTGTTAACCACCCGTTCAATCTTTGTGTCATCCGAAAACTTAGTAATCCTATCCCCCACGTAGTCATCTATGTTATTTATATAAATGACAAATATATGTGGAGGCACATATATTTTTTGACGCCACACTGGGTGAAATGCGGCCTTGATGTCAAGGTCAGCTACTCTCACCTCACCTCGGGAGTTCAGCTCTTTTGTCCATGTTTGGATCAAGGCTGTAATGAAGTCAGGAGCTGAATGGCCTGGATGGATTCCAAACTTAGCATCAGTGAGCAGGTTATTGCTGTGTAAGTGCCGCTCCAAAGCATTGATGTCTTCCCGTGCCATCACTTTGCTGATGATCGAGAGTAACCTGATGGGGGCAGTGATTGGCCGTTTGAATTTGTCCTGCTCTTTGTGTACAGGGCATACCTAGGCAATTTTCCACATTGTCAGGTAACTGCCAGTGGAAGTTGCACTGGAACAGCTTAGCTAGGCTAGAGGTTCTTTGGAACGGAGGAGGCTGAAGAGATTTAATTAAAGAGTGTAAAATTATGAGGGGCTGGAAAGAGTGGATTGTAAGGACTGATTTCCCTTCACAGAAAGGACAATGGCCAAGCAGCAGAGTTTTAAAATAATTGGTAGAAGAGGGGAGTTGAGGAGTAATGTTTTCACCCAGAGGGTGGTGGGAATGTGGATGTCACTGCCTGAAAGGGTGGTAGAGGCAGAAATCCTCAAGGTATTTGAAAAAATACTTTTATATGCATTTGAAATACTGTAACCCAGAGGGCTATGGACCAGGAGCTGGAAGGTGGGGATTAGTGGGATGGCACTTTTTCTGCCAGTATGGATACAATGGGCTGAATGGTCTCCTCTGTGCAATACATTTCTAATATTCTATGATTTCATCCGAACCCTCACTCTTCTCATTTCACGGCTGTCTTCAGAAACCTGCTGAGAATTCTTTCTTCCTGTTTGTACCCTGCCTTCCTCTGCAATTCTTAACAATGCTGAGTGCATATATGTGAAAGAGAAAGCGAGCGAGAAAGGGAGTGAGTGGGAGAGAGAGATAAAAACAGGAGATAACTAAACCCAGCCTCTCTCAGTTATATCAATCAACCAATCCCCAGAGAACAACCCAGCACACCCTATGCAACCTCAATCTATGTTGAAGACTGACTCCCAAGCATCCCTTATAAGGATTAGTGAAGGCACCCGATTTGTGAGGTTGCTTTGCAATTGAATGAGCCTCCCGAAGGTGACTAAGATTGACCTTGGTCAGGCCAGGTACAGTAGGAGACATTCCTCCCACTTTAACGGTGAAACAAACTGTTCAGTTCAAACTCAGGTGTATCGGACTTCTGAACCTGGCTGCTGCTCTGGTTCAGTTTTTATAAGTAGAGAGGAGACAAAACAAATGTAAACTGTTATCCAGTAAATCTCCTTGTAGTGTTCTGATGTCAAACTCCTCCGATTCAATGACTCTCTCTGAAAACAGCTCTTCACTATTCCCCTATCCTTCCTGTTTAGCTGTGGCTCAGTTGGGAGCATTTTCGTCAATGAGGTACAAGGAAAAGGCAGGGCAATGGCACTAGGTCATAATGCTCATTTGGAGAGCTGGTGCAGACATGATGGGCTGGATGGCCTCCTTCTGTGCTGTTAAAATGCTGTGAGTCAGAAAGTTGTGGTTTGAAGTCCCACCCCAGCCTGTTGAGGCTGACACTCTGATTCAGTACTGAGGGATACTGCACTGTCGGGTGTTAAACTGAGGCTCCCTCTGCCCTCTCAGGTAAACCTCAAAGATCCATGGCACTATTTCAAAGAAGAGCAAGGGACTTTTCCCTGGCGTTCTGGCCAATTTTTATCCCTCAACTAACATCACTTGAAACAGATTATTTGTTCTTTATGTCATGGCTGTTTGTGGGAACTTGCTGTGCACAAATTGGCTGTTGCCTTGCCTACATTAACAGTGTTTACATTTCAAAAGTACTTCATCAGCTGAGAAGTGACTTGGGACATTCTGAGGTCATGAAAGGTGCTATAGAAATACAAGTCTTTCTTTATGTGGTTTTGAATGAAGGATTTCGTCCAAAACCCGGACCTGGTCTTTGTTGCTTTCAGACCCTGATGGACCTACTCACAGTACTTTCCATTTAGTTTATCTCAGTCTTTGCTTTGAGAAATTATGTTAATTAATAAAGAAATGGGAGCAGTGAGGGAAAGATAGGAGCTGCACAAACAAATTCGAGGCTCCACCACAGCATTGCTTCGGGGCAGCAGAGCAATCCTATCACGCTTCATCCTCGGAACAACACCTTCATCTTATTTTAATGGTGGGGGGGAATCTGTTTAATCAAGGTGCTTAAAATGTTTATAGGATTCGATAAGCAGGTATAGAGCTACTATATCTTTTGGTGGAGTAAATAACAACAAGAGGCTCAGCCTTAAAATTAAGGCAAGACTGTTCAACAGTGAAAGCAGGAAGTGCTTTTTACACAAAGGAGAGTGAAAATCTGGAATTGTCTTCCCCAAAAGACTGTTTATGCTTGGTAAATTCAAGCCTTCAGGATTGAGATCAATAGCTTCTGTTGGGTAAGGGTTTTAAATGCTGTGGCGAAATGGTGGGAGTTGAGGTACACGTCAGCCTTCGTCGTATTGAATGGAGACTCAAGAAGCAGCTGAAGGGCCTCCTACTGCTCCAAATGTTTTTATGATCCCCTATCATTTCCTCTCTTTCAGCAACAACTAATTTACATTTATAAAGCAGCTTTAAAATAGCAAAATGTCTCAAATAAATGAGAAAACAGCCAAAGCAGAGGGATTAGCGCAGTTGACCACAGGTATGATCACATAGGATGGTCAGGGGAGAGAGAGAGAGAGGGAGACAGAAAGAGGGATCCTGAAGACAGGAGTGAGTGTTTGTTGGGGGAGGGGTGGAGCAGTGGGATACCAAGTAGGCCTGAGACACAAGGGCAAGATTTCGGGTTGTTGGGCAGGCATAGCAGGCGGGTCCAAGAGCGGCCGAGAAATGGTCTGCCGCCCGCGATTGGCCCCAGACCATGGCTGGCCAATTAACGGACGGCCAGCGTGAAAGGCACGCTGTAAGGCTCAGTGCTGCCGGGGTGGGGGACGGGAGGAGGGCGAGCGCAAAGGTAATGAACTGCCTCAGGGAGCTGAAGAATTGTTAAATCAAAAATAAACATTTTGAAAATGTGTAAAACATGTCCCCACACAGGACTCACTCACATGAGCAAGGACATAGTAAAAATATCGTCAAAACATTTTTTAAAATTAAGTTGGAATCCTCAGCCCGCCCGCGGATGAGGTTTCCTAAAAAAATCCAAAGGCTGCTTGGCCGATTCGCCCACCCATCAACGCAACAGTTGGATGGGCAGCGAAAAATAACTTTTAATTCATTGACTAATGGCCTTAATAGAGCCCTTAATTCTTGATCACGTGCTATTTGATGCCAGATCAGGTCTGGCGTGTGCCCGTGGGACTTACAATCCTGCCCAAAAACTGAAGTGTGACGTATGGATAAAGGAGGTTGCAGAGGTTAGGAGCGGTGACATAGAGAAATTGGTAAATAAGGATCAGGACGTTGCATTTAATAGATGGGGAGAAATTGGAGACTGACAAGGACAGAGCGCTAGGGAGAGAGACTGTGTGGGCTTGGATGAGGGTTTGACAGGCTGTTGTTTATGGTGCACCTATGGAGGTCCATGAGGATCTAGCTGGAGTGGTTAAGTCAGCAGGTGAGGAAGGTGCAGATGAGGATAGTGGGAGTGAGGTTCCTGACAGCACAACGCACAAGGTGGGAACTGTGACACAGCTCCGTTTGCAAACTTCCTCTCCACCTTCACACGTAACCGAGCCCGGCAGAAGGAGCAGAGCCCCAACTGAGGAGCGTGAAAGCGTAACAGGAGGAAATGGCAGGCAGGTTAATCTATACTCAATGCCTATTTAATGAAATTGGGTGAAGAATAAGAGTATACTGAGCCACACAGCCAAGTAAACAGTGTAGAACTCATGCTGTGCTGATGGAGTTGATTTCGTTCAGGCAGAATCAGATCATTGAGTGATACAGCGTAGAAGGAGACTATATGGCCCATTATCCCTGTGCCAGCTCTCTGAAAGAGCTGTCCAATGTGTTCCACTCACCTCTGCTCTTTCCCTATTAGCCCTGAAAATTTTCCCTTTTTAAGTAATTATTCAATTCCATATTGAATCTACTTCCACCATCCCATCAGACAGTGCATTCCAATCATAACGACTCACTGAGTGAAAAATAATTCTCCTCATCTCCCCTCTGGTTCATTTGTCAATCACCTTAAATTGATGTCCTTGGTTCCTGTACGTTCTGCCACTGGAAACAACTTCTACTTTACTTTTTCAAAACTGTTCATGATTTTGAATGCCTCTGTTAAATATCCGTTTAACCTTCCCTGCTCTAATGAAGACAGCCCAGCTTCTCCATATGACTGAAGTTCTTCACCCCGGTACTCTCTCTCCATGACCTTGAAGTTGGAGATAAAAGTTCAACCTGGAACCCCTGACTGGCTGACCCATTTCTCCCCTCCTATCCTGAAGGTATTTCCCCCACCGTGCACCTCACTCCACCCCCACCATGCCCTTGCTGTTGCACAGTTTGAAGAGGGCTAAATAACAGCCATTCCTTATTTACACAGTGGGGATAGTCAGCAATGGAAGGCATCACAATTTGATCCTATCCTTCACGCTCAATCACTGGGGACTCTCTAGCAAAGCAGGTCACTGGGAAGTAGAGTCCTTGGTGATTCATCCCCTCAGGTTGCGGAGGCAAACAGGCCAGAGTCACAGATCATGGTAAAGTGCTCCACTTCCGCTCTTGCATGTCCTTGTCCCTCACCGACCCTGCCCTTCCCCTCTCCCACATACAACACCAAATCTCCAGTTGCACTTAGAAGACTGTCCTCCAATTAGCACAAAGTGCTCATGGGGGAAGAAACAGTGAATTTTCTTGGTAATTAGATGATTGACACTGATAGATCTCAATGTGGAAAAACACGTATCTGTTCAAAATGGTGGAGCAGTGGTAGAGTTCCTCAGCTGCACACTGGTGGACCCCCTCTCGTGATACTTACGTGTACACCTAAATCACCATTGGTACATGACCACTTGTGTTTACTGTAGGTGGCACGGTCAAATATAGACATTACAAAAAGAAAAAAATTCTCATTTCATTTGGCATTTTTCACAACCATTCAGCCCATCATATCCATGCTGGCAGAGAAAGAGCCATCCAGCCTAATCCCTCTTTCCAGCTTCTGGTCTGTAGCCTTGTGGGTTATTTCAAGCGCGTATCAAAGTATTTCTTCAAATGCTTTGAGGGTTTCTGCCTCCACCACCCTTTGAGGCAGAGTGGAACCGTTACTCCTCAACTCCCCTCTTCTACCAATTACTTTAAATCTCTGCCCCTTGGTTATTGACCTTTCTGGTAAGGAAAATCAGTCCTTACAATGCACTCTTCCCGGTCCCATATAATTTCACACACTTTGATTAAATCTCTCCTTGACCTCCTCTGTTCCAAAAATAAACACCGACCTGGCCAAGCCATTCCAGTGCAGATAAAACAACGGCTTTTACCTGACATTATGGAAAATTGCCCAGATTTGTCCTCTCCACAAAAAGCAGGGCAAATCCAATCCGGCCAATTACCGCCTCATCAGTCCACTCTCGATCATCAGGATGGCTCAAAGCACTTTCTACAGCCAATGAAGTATTTTTAAAAATGCAGTTATTGTTGTAATGTAGGAAACACAGCAGCCAAACTGTGCACAACAAGCTCCCACAAACAACAAAGTGATAGTGACCAGAATATCTGTTTCACTGATGTTGGTCGAGGAATAAATATTGGCCAAGACACTTAACTCCTCTGCTATTCTTCAGAAAAGCGTCATGGGATCTTTTATGTCCACCTGAGAGGGCAGACTGGGCCTCAGTTTAGCATCACATCACTTGTGATAGGATAACTCGCCCTCAGTTTTGCACTGGTGTGACCCTTGATTTTTGCGCCCACGTCTCTGGAGGAGGACTTGAACACATGGCCCCTGACCTGAGGAAAGAGTGCTACCCACTAAGCTGGCATTAATTATGCTCCCCACCCAATGAAGTCGTTCGCTCCACTATTTCCTGGTTTACCTCTATTCAGAACCTGGTAAAGCTGAACATTCCGCACAGCGAGTTCCTAATCTCGGTCCTACCCCTCGAAGAAAGAAATTTTTGAGCAGAGGCCATAAGTAATGAAAGGAAGGTGGGGAAGGAGATGGTCCATCGAGCCATTGGCTTTTCTCTCTTCCTGCCATCCATCCTCATGAACCTGGTCATCACTTGATTCTGGAGTGACACTGGTAAGGGAACTTACGACCAAGCGTTTGAACGCTTTATTCCCATAGTCTTCTTGAGACAATAACTATCTACTAGCCTGTTCATTCAGTAAGACTCTTGTCCTTCTTTCAACCCCTCCCTATCTTGGTAGCCTCTTCTAGCCCGACAATTCCCAAGATCTCTACGGTCCTCTAATTCTGGCCTCTGGCTGATTTTAATTACTTCAACACTGACCACTGGTGGCCATGCCTTCAGCTGCCTGGGCCTCAAGCTCTGAAATTCTGCCCCAAAACCTCTTTGCCTCACTCTCCACCTTGAAGATGTTCCTTAAAATCAACCTCCCCTGTCTGAACACCTCCTTATGCGGCTTGGTGTCAAATTTTGCTTACTGACCCTTATGTGAATGCCTGGGAATATTTTACCATGTCAAAGGAAAGCTATAAATGCAAGTTGTTGTTTTTGAGTTCTGTTGACTATAACAAATGGGTTAATAAAAAGTCTGCATGCTGCCCTTACAGATCTGTAATGCAAAAATCCAGAGCGGAGTTAGATAGCAGATGCCAATAGAAAAATGATTCATTCTTCAAACACTAGCTTTTTCCAAGACACAGGTAAAATTTATCAACACAACATGAATGATATTAAAAAAAATGGGTGATATACCTGGAAGTGTCGGGGATTCCATCCACTGGGGCTGTCGGAAAAGGTCCAAGTTCACCGTCGGGGGTCTGTTGGGTTTCTGAGGTGGGGCCCCCAAGGTCCAGGGAGCAGGAAGTGGTCTCCGTTTGGGAACATTTGGATCCTTGTCCCCTTCCTCGAGCTCTTGACTCTGCGCCTTGATCAGGAACTGGTTCTGCAGTTTCTGGATCTTGCTGGGCCCAGAGTGTGATGGGGTGGCCTCTTCCTGTTTGGGTTTTGGGGGAAAGCTCTTCAGGCCACTGGGCCTGATGCCACCCTCGTTGGGTGTTGCTACCTTGTCCTCGCTGGTCTGACTGGGAAATCTCCCTCGCTCATTCACGGGCTTGAATGCCTTTAAAGTAAAGGGCCCAGTGCCTCTCCCAATCCCGCTGTCCTCTTTTCCAATGTCCTCTGTGTTTTCTTTCGGTGAACTGCTAGATTCATTCCAAGGCTTCAACCCGGTCGGTGGTTTGGAGAATACAGGCTTCAAGGGTTTGTCTTCGCTTACGTTGCCTGAATTTGTTGGCTTTGGGAATTGGGATTTGGGGAAGGCTGGCTTAGCTTCGTGGGAAGTTACAGGATTCAATGGTTTGGAAAATTGAGATGGTTTCAGAAAGCCTGATCGGACTTCATTCTCTTTGTGTGAACCAACCGGGTCCACCGTGGGCTTCAGCCCAAAGTGAGGCTTTGTGAAATGAGCCCTCTCGTCTCTCTCATCTTTCAGAGCAGTGAAGGTGTTCAGGGAAGATTTACTCCCCAAGCTGGGTTTTATAAATGGAGGCTTGCTATCATTGGTTTCCTTCTGGAGTCCCTCAAACTGAGCTTTCACAGCTGATGGTTTGGGAAAGGCAGGCTTCCCTGAGATCAGGTTGGATGCGGAATGACTGGCTTTCTCGCTGAAAGATCCTGTCGACCTGAGTGCTGGAAACTTGGGAGCCGAGGAGCTTTCAAACCCAGCAGCTTTGCTGGCGACTGAAGACATGTTTCCTTGGAGTGAAGAGTGGGGAGTAAACTTGACAGGCCGGGGGCCAATGGCAGATGTCTCCTCCACAGGCTTGTTGCCAAACCTCGCCATCAGAGCTTTCACATCTGACTTACCATCCTACAAAACCCCAAGACGAAAGAAATAGAAAAAAATAAATTAGAAGTAGGGTTTGTGCGAGAGTAAGCTTAAAAGAAAGGAGGTTTTCTTGGTAACAGCTCCCTAATTGGATCATTGCAACAGCGTGACATTTTCAGTTTCCTGTCATTGTAGCAACAGGCCAACCAAATTTTCCTTTGCTGTGGTCTGAACAAGCTTTGCAACAATAAATGCAACAGCAAGGTGTGTGCATGTTAGTGGAGTGGCCACAAGTGCTAGATAGGGGCACTTCCTTCTATCTCAATGTCACATTGCAAGATCACTACAGGAACCAGCAACTAAACTGAAACTATGGGGTGTCACACAATACAGAACAGCGACAGGCTCCATTGTTAAGGTTGTCTCCATTTAAGGGCACATTCGTCTACATTTTTGCTGACGATACGACTGAAATGTCATCTGCTCAATAATGTAGCCCACTAGGAACAGAGTACGGACAGACCCTATGTTAATGTCACTCAGCACATGGTATGTCAGTGCTCATGTCCCATCAGCTAAAGCTGCATTCTAAACCAGCTTCCAGATGTGTGACAGTGCACCATTGGTCCTCAGAAACCCTGGTTCCAGTTGCACCCCAAATGACCTACCTCTGAGTCAGAAGGCTGTGGGTACAAATCCCACTCCAGGGGCTTACGCACAAAAGCTGCAGTACTGAGGGAGTACTAGATTTTTGGAGGTGTCATCTTTCAGAAAGGTGTGGCTCTCTCTGTCCCCTCAGTTGGTATTAAAAGATGCCATTGCATTATTTTGATGACAGGCAGGGGAGTTCACTCCAGTGTCTTGGTCAATATTCATCCTTCAATCAACATCACTAAAACAGGTTTCCTACATTACAACAGCGACTACACTTAAAAGTGCTTAGAAAGCACAGAAAATAGAGGCAGGAGTAGGTGATCTGGCCCTTCGAACCTACTCCGCCATTCAATATGATCATGTCTGATCCTGTATCTCAATGTCATACTCTCGCTCTCTCCACATACCCCTTGACACCTTTAGAGTTCATAAATCTGTCTATTTCCTTCTTAAATATATTCAGTGACTTGCCCTCCACAGCCCTGTGTGGTAGAGAATTCCATAAGTTCACCACCCTCTGAGTGAAGAAGTTTCTCATCATCTCAGTCCTAAATGGTCTATCATGTACCCTGAGACTATGACCCCTGGTTCTAGACACCCCCAGCCAGAGGAAACATCATCCCTGCATCCAGTCCTTTATTTCCTTCCCTAATGCCCTTTATAGAAGGAAATCTGCCGTCCTTACCTGGTCTGGCCTACATGTGACTCCACACCCACAGCAATGTGATTGACTCTTAAATTCCCTCCGAAATGGCCCAGCAAGCCATTCGGTTGTATCAAACTGCTACAAAGTCTCAAAAAAGCAACCAAACCAGACAGACCACTGGCATCGACCGAGGCACCGGAAACGACAACGGCAAACTCAGCCCTGTTGACCCTGCAAAGTCCTCCTTACTAACATCTGGGAGAGCTGTCTCATAGACCAGTCAAGCAACAGCCTGACATAGTTATCCTCATGGAATCACACCTTACAGATAATGTCCCAGACTCCACCATCACTATCCCTGGGTATGTCCTGTCCCACTGGCAGGACAGGCCCAGCAGAGGTGGTGGCACAGTGGTATACAGTCAGGAGGGAATTTCCCTGGGAGTCCTCAACATCGACTCTGGACCCCATGAAGTCTCATGGCATCAGGTCAAATATGGGCAAGGAAACCTCCTGCTGATTATCACGTACCGCCCTCCATCAGCTGATGAATCAGTGCTCCTCCATGTCAAACACCACTTGGAGGAAGCACTGAGGATGACAAGGGCACAGAATGTGCTCTGGGTGGGGGACTTCAATGTCCATCACCAAGAATGGCTTGGTAGCACCGCTACTGACCGAGCTGGCTGAGTCCTAAAAGACATAGCTGCTGGACTGGGTCTGCGGCAGGTGGTGAGGTAACCAACGAGAGGAAAAAACATAGTTGACCTCATCCTCACCAACCTGCCTGCCGCTGATGCTTCTGTCCATGACAGTATCGGTAGGAGTGACCACTGCACAGTCATTGTGGAGACGAAGTCCCACCTTCACATTGAGGATACCCTCCATTGTGTTGTGTGGCACTACCACGGTGTTAAATGATATAGATTTCAAACAAATCTAGCAACTCAAGTCTGGGCATCCATGAGGTGCTGTGGACCATCAGTAGCAGCAGAATTGTACTCAATCACAATTTATAACCTCATGTCCCAGATATCCTCCGCTCTAGCATTACCATCAAGCCAGGGGGTCAACCCTGGTTCAACGAAGGGTGCAGGAGGGCATGCCAGGAGTAGCACCAGGCATACCTATAAATGAGGTGTCAACCTGGTGAAGCTATAACAAGGGACTACTTGCGTGCCAAACAGCAAAGCAGCAAGTGATAGACAGAGCTAAGGAATCCCACAACCAGCAGGTCAGGTCTAAGCTCTGCAGTCCTGCCATATCCAGCTGTGAATGGTGGTGGACAATTAAACAACTCACTGGAGGAAGAGGCTCCACAAATATCCCCATCCTCAATGATGGAGGAGCCCAGCACATCAGTGCAAAAGATAAGGCTGAAGCATTTGCAACAAACTTCAGCCAGAAGTGCCAAGTGGATGATCAATCTTGCATCCTCCGGAGGTCCCCAGCATTACAGTCTTCAGCCAATTCACTCAACGTGCTATAACTCCACATGATATCGAGAAAAGGCTGAAGGCTATGGGTCCTGACAACATTCTGGCAATAGTACTCAAGACTTGTGCTCCAGAACTTGCTGCACCCCTAACCAAGCTGTTCCAGTACAGCTACAACACTGGCATTCATCCGACTATGTGGAAAGTTGCCCAGGTTTGTCCTATACACAAAATGCAGGACAAATCCAACCTGGCCAATTACTGCCCCATCAGTCTACTCTTGACCATCAGTAAAGTAATGGAAGGGGTCATCAACAGTGCTGTCAAGCGGCACTTGCTTAGCAATAACCTGCTCACTGACGCCCAGTTTGGGTTCTGCCAGGGCCACTCAGCTCCTGACCACATTACAGCCTTGGTCAAACATGGATAAAAGAGCTGAACTCCCGAGGTGAGGTGAGACAACCAACGCATTCACTATTTCCATGGCCTCCTCCTTTAGTACCCTGGGATGTAGATTATCAGGGCCTGGGTATTTATCGGCTTTCAGTCCCATTAATTTCTCCGACACTAATGTTTTAGTAATACTAATTTCCTTCAATTCCTCCTTCTCACTAGACCCTTGGTTCCCTAGTATTTCCGGGAAGTTATTTGTGTCTTCCTCCGTGAAGACAGAATTAAAGTAGTTGTTTAATTGCTCTGTAATTTCCTTGTTCTCTATTATAAATTCTCCTGTTTCAGACTGTAAGGGACCTACACTTGTCTTCACTAATCTTACTTTTTCCATACTTATAGAAGCTTTTACAGTCTGCTTTTATGTTCCTTGCAAGTTTACTCTCATACTCTATATTTCCCCTCTTAATCAATCTCTTGGTCCTCCTTTGCTGAATTCTAAACTGGTCCCAATCCTCAGGCTTGCTACTCTTTCTAGCAACTATATATGACTCCTCTTTGGATCTAATACTATCCTTAATTTCTTTTGTTAGCCGTGGTTGGGCCGCTTTTCCTATTATGATTTTGCACCACAAATATCTGTTGCATAACTGTTGCAATGCATACATTCATTCCTTAAGTACTAGCTATTGTCTATCCACCATCATGCCTTTTAATGGAGTTCCACAATTTATCTTAGCCAACGCATACCTCATACCTTCCTAGTTTCCTTTATTTAGATTTAGGATCCTAGTTTTGGATTGGACTTGTTCACTTTCTATCCTAGTGAAGAATTCTATCATGTTATGGTCACTGTTCCCTAAAGGACCCTGCATAACAAGATTATTAATTAACCCCTTCTCATTGCACAATACCAAATCTAGAATAGCCTGTTCCCTAGTCGTTTGCTCTACATGCTGGTCTAAAAAACCATCTCGTACAACTCCAGGAATTCAACAACCACAGTATTATTGCTAATTTGATTTGCCCAGTCTATATGTAGACTAAAGTCACCCATGAATACTGTAGTTCCCTTGTTACATGCGTCTCTAATTTCCTATTTAATGCTGTCCATTACTGTTTGGAGGCCTATAGACAACTCCCACTAATATTTTCCGCACCTTGTTGCTTCTTAGCTCCACCCAGACTAATTCTACATCTAGATTTTCTGAGCCAATATCGTCTCTCACTATTGCACTGATTTCATCCTAAACTAATAATGCCATGACACTTCCTTTTCCTTTTTGCCTGTCCATCTGAAATAGCGAGTACCCGTGGATATTCAGTTCCCAGCCTTGGTCACCCTGCAGCCATGTCTCTGTAATCACAATCATATCGCACTAGATGCACTGTTTATTCGTCTACCTTATTATGAATGCTTCATGCGTTCAGATACAGTGCCTTTAGACTTGTCCTTTTAAAATTTTTACACATTTTTTTATACTATGGCCTTATTTGCTGCTAGCCCTTGTTTCCTCTGCCTTCCACTTTTGCTTTCTACTTTTCCGTCTTTCATTCTTGTCTTTGTTTCCCTCTCTTGTGTCACCTCCTGCCAGTCTAATTTAAACCTCCCTCAAAGTGCTAGCAAATATCCCCGTGTGATGATATTGGTCCCGGTCCTGCTGGGGTGCAACTCATCCAGCTTGTACAGGTACCATCTTCCCCAAAGTGGGTCCCAATGCCTCAGGAATCTAAATCCCTCCCTCCTAGACCAGCTTTCCGGCCATGCATTCATCTGGTTTATTCTCCTGATCTCGCTAGCACATGTCACTGGGAGTAAATCCTGAGATTACTACCTTTGAGGAACTGCTTTTTAATTTATTCCCTAACTCCCTATATTCTGCTTTCAGGGCCTCATCCCTCTTTTCACCTATGTTGTTGGACCATGACCTCTGGCTGTTCGCCCTCCCCTTCAGACTGTCCTGCAGCCGCTCAGTGACATCCTTGATCCTGGCACCAGGGAGGCAACATACCATCCTGGTGCCACATCTGCGGCTGCAGAAACATCTAACTGTTCCCTTTACGATAGAATTCCCAATCAATATTGCTCTTCCATGCATTTTTGTCCCTCACTGTGCAGCTGCCACTCGTGGTGCCATGGACTTGGCTCTTGCTGCATTCCCCTGAGAAACCATCTCCCCCAGCAGTATCCAAAACGGAAAATCTATTAGAGATTGAGATGGACCCAGGGGACACCTGCACCACCTGCCTAGTGCCTTTACTCTGTCTGGTGGTCCCCCATTCCCTTTCTGCCTGTGCACTCTTTACCTGCAACATGACCATCTCACTGTAAGTGCTACCCACGAAGAGCTCATCCTTGCAGTTGCTCCGCAGTGACTCCGGCCGCAGCTCCAGCTCCGAAACACGGATTTCAAGTAGCTGCAGCTGAAGACACTTCTTGCACACATGGTCACCGTGGACACTGGAAGTGTCTCTGACTTCCCACATCGTACAGGAGGAGCATTCCACTTGGCCGAGCCGCACTGGCATGGCTTACCCTTAAATTACTCCCTTTACTTTTACTTCCTCTAGTTTAGAGAATATTAAGGACAGGAGAAATACTTACCAGCTCCTATGTACCAAGGCTGCTGCTCTTCTTACTGAAGAAAGGTAGAAAAGGAAAGGAACACCTCCTTCCCGCTTCACTGAACTCCCTCTCTCACCAAACTCCAACTGAAACACTCTAATGCAGCCCAAAGCACCATTCCACTTTGGGATATTTTGAGGTGCTATACAAATGCAAGACTGTGTTTATCTCAGTACACTTGTGGTCCCCAGACATGAATGTAGTGTGCTCAACCCATTTCAGTTCATGTTTGCTGCTGTGCCAGTCAATAAAAGCAATTCGCAACTCCTCAGATACTGAAGCAGTTCATGTCCTCATGCAACAAGACCTGCACAATATCCAGGCTTGGGCTGACAATTGGCAAGTTACATGCGGGCCACACAAGTGCCAGGTAATGACAATCTCCAACAAGAGAGAATCTAATTTAATTTAATTTAATCTAATTTAAACTAACAAGAGATGGGACCAGTACAAAGTGGACGGGTAACACCTGGGCAGGACTGGGGCTGATGTCCTAGGGGGAATATTTGCTAGAGTGGTTGGGGAGGGTTTAAACTAAAATGGCAGTGGGGTGGGAACCTATGCGAGGAGTCAGAGGAGGGGGAATCAAGGACAAGAACAAAAGACAGAAAGGGGAATAAGAAAAGTGATAGGCAGAGAAATCAAGGGCAAGAATCAAACAGGGCCTCAGTGAAAAATAGTGGGAATGGGACAATTGATGTTAAAAACACAAGCCTTAAGGCTTTGTGCTTTAATGCAAGGAGCATTCGCAATAAAGTGGATGAATCAACCACGCAAATAGATGTAAACAAGTATGATATAGTCGGGATTACGGAGACATGGCTGCAGGGTGACCAGGGATGGGAACTGAACATCCAGGTATTAAGTATTTAGGAAGGACAGACAAAAAGGAAAAGATGGTGGAGTTGCATTGCTGGTTAAAGAGGAAATTAACATAATAGTGAGGAAAGGTATTAGCTCCGACGATGTGGAATCTTTATGGGTAGAGCTGAGAAACACTAAGAGGCAAAATACGTCAGTGGGGGTTGTAGACCCCCAAACTGTAGTGGTGATGTTGGGAATGGCATCAAACAGGAAATTAGAGACGCATGCAATAATGGAACATCTTTAATGATGTGTGACTTTAATCTGCATTTAGATTCGGCAAATCAAATTAGTAACAACACCGCAGAGGAGGAATTCCTGGCGTGTATACAGGACGATTTTCTGGACCAATACATTGAGGAACCAACAAGAGAACAGGCCATCCTAGACTGGGTATTGTGTAATGAGAAAGGAATAATTGTCAATCTAGTTGTGTGAGGCCCCTTGGGGATGAGCGACCATAATATGATAGAATTCTTCATCAAGATGAAGAGTGACATTGTTGATTCTGAGGCTAGGGTCCTGAAGCTTAATAAAGGAAACTAAGATGGTATGAGGCATGAGTTGGCTATGATGGATTGGGAGACGTTACTTAAAAGGATGATGGTGGATAGGCAATGGCAAACATTCAAAGAGCGCATGGGTGAACTGCAACAATTGTTTATTCCTGTCTGGCGCAAAAGTAAAACAGGAAAGGTGGCCAAACCATGGCTTACAAGGGAAATTAGAGATAGTATTAGATCCAAGGAAGAGGCATACAAATTGGCCAGAAAAAACAACAGACCTGAGGATTGGGAGCAGTTTCGAGTTCAGCAAAGGAAGACCAAGGGATTGATTAAGAAGGGGAAAATAGAATTTGAGAGTAAGCTTGTGGGGAACATAAAAACTGACTGTAAAAGTTTCTATGGATATGTGAAGAGAAAGAGATTGGTGAAGACAAATGTAGGTCCCTTACAGTCAGAAACAGGGGAATTTATAATGGGGAACAAAGAAATGGCTGACCAACTAAATACATACTTTGGTTCTGTCTTCACAAAGGAGGACACAAATAACATACCAGAAATGTTGGGGAACACAGGGTTTAGTGAGAGGGAGGAACTGAAAGAAATCAGTATTAGTAGGGAAATGGTGTTGGGGAAATTGATGGGATTGAAGGCAGATAAATCCCCAGGGCCTGATAATCTAGATCCCAGAAGTGGCCCTAGAAATAGTGGATGCATTGGTGGTCATCTTCCGAATTCTATAGACTCTGGAACAGTTCCTACAGATTGGAGGGTAGCTAATGTAACCCAACTATTTAAAAAGACTTTCAGAAGGCTTTCGACAAAGCCCAACATAAGAAATTAACATGTAAAATAAAGTGCATGGGATTGGGGGTAGTGTATTGAGATGGATAGAAAACTGGTTGGCAGACAGGAAACAAAGAGTAGGAATAAACGGATCTTTTTCCGAATGGCAGGCAGTGACTAGTGGGGTACCACAGGGATTGGTGCTGGGACCCCAGCTATTCACAATTTATATTAATGATTTAGATGAGAGAACTAAATGTAATATCTCCAGATTTGCAGATGACACAAAGCTGGGTGGGAGGGTGAGCTGTGAGGAGGATGCAGAGATGCTGCAGTGTGATTTGGACAAGCTGAGTGAGTGGGCAAATGCATGGCAGATGCAGTATAATGTGGATAAATGTGAGGTTATCCACTTTGGTAGCAAAAATAGGAAGGCAGATTATTATCTGAATGGCTATAAATTGAGAGAGGGGAATGTGCAACGAGACCTAGGTGTCTTCGTACACCAGTCGCTGAAGGTAAGCATGCAGGTGCAGCAGGCGGTAAAGAAGGCAAATGGTATGTTGGCCTTCATAGCGAGAGGATTCGGGTACAGGCGCAGGGATGTCTTGCTGCAATTGTACAGGGCCTTGGTGAGACCACACCCGGAATATTGTGTGCAATTTTGGTCTCCTTATCTGAGGAAGAATGTTCTTGCTATAGAGGGAATACAGCGAAGGTTTACCCAACTGACTCCTGGGATGTTGGGACTGACATATGAGGAGAGATTGAGTCGATTAGGATTATATTCGCTGGAGTTCAGAAGAATGAAAGGGGGTCTCATAGAAATCTATAAAATTCTAACAGGACTAGACAGGATAGATGCAGGAAGGATGTTCCCGATGGTGGAGGAGTCCAGAACCAGGGGTCACAGTCTGAAGATACGGGGTAGACCATTTAGGACTGAGATAAGGAGAAATTTCTTCACCCAGAGAGTGGTGAGCCTGTGGAATTCGCCACCACAGAAAGTAGTTGAGGCCAAAACATTGTATGTTTTCAAGAAGGAGTTAGATATAGCGCTTGGGGCAAAAGGGATCAAAGGATATAGGCAGAAAGCGGGAGCAGGTTGGATGATCAGCAATGGTCATAATGAATGGCGGAGCAGGCTCGAAGGGCCGAATGGCCTACTCCTGCTCCTGTTTTCTATGTTTCTATGTTTAACTATCTCTCCATGACATTCAATGGCATTACCATCGCTGAATCTGCCACTATCAACATCCTGGGGATTACCATGAACCAGAAACTGACCTGGACTAGCCATATAAATACTATGGCTACAAGAGCAGGTCAGAGGCTAGGAATCCTACAATGAGTAACTCATCTCCTGACTCCCCAAAGCCTGTCCACCATTTACAAGGCACAAGTTAGGTGTGTGATGGAATACTCTCCACTTGCCTGGATGAGAGCAGCTCCAACAACACTCGAGAATCTTTGCACCATCCAGGACAAAGCAGTGCACTTGATCAGTACCCTATCCACCACCTTAAACATTGACTCCCTCCACCACCAATGCACAGTAGCAGCAGTGTATACCATCTACAAGATACACTGCAGGAACACACCAAGGCTCCTTAAATTGCATCTTCCAAACTCATGACCTCTACCACCTAGAAGGACAAGGGCAGCATACACATGGAAATATCACCACCTGGAAGTTCTGCTCCAAGTTGTACACCACCAGCTTCATTACTGCTTTATTGCAAGATACAACCGATGTTAGAATTGGAGCTGTGAGTGAGTTGACAGGTTCAAGGTCTAGAGAGGGGAACGGTTGAGGTTGGAGGATTTGCCAACCTTTCAGGACTGTCCTGAACCCTCCAGCAATAGAAGTTTAATCTCAAGGACAAAGCTCAAAGCAAAGAGCAGGTGAAAAGTCATATGAGCATTCAAAAAATCCTTCCTGTACTTTTGTTTATTATCCACTTAGCAATGAAAAGTCTATCGATCTCAGGCTTGAATATACTCAATGACTGAGCATACACAACTTTGTGGGCTAGAGAACTTACATTCCCAATGTTTCATATCCTCAGAAAGCTTTATTTTCTGTCTCTTCATCAACCTCATGCATTTAGATTGTAAATAGCTGAGGGCCCAGCACTGATGCCTGTGGCATTCCAATGGTCGTGTCTGCTCTGGCTCACTCACCCCTGCCTTCTTTGAGTCCATTTTCATGGAGCACGATACAAAAAACAAAAAAACCTCCCCAAAATGCTAGAGAACCAAGGGGCTAGTGTGATTGAGGACCTGAAAGGAATTAGTATCATTAAAAAAGTAGCTCTGGAGAAATTACAGGGACTAAAATTGATAAGTACCCTGGATCTGATGAGCTACATCCCAGAGTGTTGACGGAGGTGGCTATAGGGATTTTAAAAAAATTCATTCATGGGATGTGGGCTTCGCTAATAGCGGATACATAGGTGGTTGCCTTCCAAAATTCTATAGATTCTGGAATTGTTCCTGGTCTTGCCAATGATGCCCACATTCTGTGAAAGAATAAAAGAAGCTCGGTCAGAGTAGGAGTCACTGGCAAACCAGAGAAGCGATGTGAATGTAAGGCATACAGTGAGAGTCATGGCCAGTGGAATCCTGGCACATAGACACATGGTCATTGCTATCCTGCCAGTTGAGGGGCTGAGATGTCCTGATCCAAACTGACATGTGATCAGGTTAGTTAACCCTTGTTGTTGCACCATCCCAGGATTGCAATATCACTGGAAGCTTTCTGCAAGTGTTAGTTAAGCAGCCATTAAACAAAAAACAACCACATCCGTTAGTAGCAGAACAGGAAGTTAAAATTAATCCTCCACAGTGGGGAAAGATGTTGAGTTCCTGACCCTTGCCTCAGCTGTCGCAGGAGAGAAGTCCCTTCCTGTGAAAAGCTTTTACAACCTAGGGGATGGGAAGGGGCAGACAGAGAGCCACACACTGTCCCCAATTGTCCTCTCAACCTCGCTCACCCCACTCAGGGTTGCTAGCAGGAGATCACCATGCTGAGAAGTGCGTGTGTGTATCTGAGTGTGTGTGTGATTATGTGTGTGTGTGATTGTGTATGTGTGATTGTGTGTGTCATTGTGAGTGTGCGCGTATGGGCGTGTGTGTATATATCTGTGTGTGTGAGGGAGGCTGTGTGTGTGTGTGTGTGTGTGTGTGTGTGTGTGTGTGAGAGAGAGAGACTGTGTGTGTATTGTCAATAATAAGTGAGAGCAATATTGCCCTCAGGGTGTAAGAGTATGCCGCTGCCCAGACCTATATATGTAGAATGGAGCAGTGACCTGGGATGAGAGGGGAGTACTGTACCCCAACACGGAGCAGTAATCTGGGAGGAGACGGCAGGGGAGTCCTGTATCCCAACACAGAGCAATGGGGTGGAGAAAGAAAGGGGATGTCCTATACACTAAGGCATATCAATGATGCAGATTTGGAGGTAAGAACTAAAATATCTTGTCCATTCTTGAACGTGTTAAACTTTAAGCTAGGCTGGTTGCATTGCAACATTCAGTGATGATGCTTGTTCAAAGGGTGAACAAAGCCCCCAACCCACCACTGGGATGTGCCATCTGACCTACGCTACACTGAAAGTTCCTGCTTCACGCGGCCCTTTCAGATTCTAAAGCGCTCTGAGAGAAGAAAGAAGATTTACCTTAACAGAAAAATTGCAGAGAAGTTCAGCCGTTGACTGAGCGTCTGGTCGGGTCATCAATAAAGGGCGCTTGTGAAACTTGCTGATCAGAGACTATTTAACTCCGAGTGCTCACCGCCTGAAAACTGTCCAGTGCCACCACTGAGACAGAGAGAGAGAGTGAGAATGAGTCTCCCAGCCCAGCCCAGGCAGTGAGGAAGCAGTAAAGAGGAACAGTAAGCAAGTTAAAAAAAAACCTCACCACAAAGTCATTTAAAGGGGGAAAGGGGGTCATGGCAAATGAGAATGGAACAAAAAACACAAGAATCGATTTAAAATTATCCATCACATCATAAAGCTCCAGATCAAGCAAAGGGAGTTCATTATTGGAATAATTGAAAAGTTAATGAACAAACGACACTGAGTCTGTTAAACACAGAACCACATCAATAATCTGTTTAAACGGAAGTGCCTGATTAACCCGTTAAGTAGTTTGTAACAGGGTTTGGAATGTGTAAAGAAAGACTTTCATTTCTTTAGTGCCTTTCAAAACCAGAATCACATGCATTCTAAACATTGGAAGCAGCATGTTATAGACAGATATAGTTCATCCCACAACCAATGCATCAGACCAAAGCTCTGCAGTCCTCCACATCCAGTCATGAATGATGGCGGACAATTATACAACTTACCTGAGGAGGAGGCACAAAGAAAAGTCCACTGCTCAATGGGAGAGCCAAACACATCAGCGCAAAAGACAAGGTTGAAGCCTTTGCAAACATCTTCGGTCCAAAGGGTTGAGTGATGATCCATCTTGGTCTCCTCCTGAAATCTCCAATGACAATCTCCCGCTAATTTGGTTCACTTCACGTGAAATCAAGAATCTGCAGAAGGCACTTGTTTCTGCAAAGGCTATGGGTTCTAACAATATACTGGCAGTAGTACTGAAGACTTGTGTTCCAGAACTAACCCCATGCCAAATTAAGCTGTTCCAGTGCAGCTACAACACTGGCATCTACCCAACAATGTGGAAAATTGCCCAGGTATGTCCTATCCACAAAAGGCAGGGCAAATCCAATCCGGCCAACCATCAGTCTACTCTCAATCATCAGCAAATGGATAAGGTCAAGTAGGTTTTTCCCTCTTGTTGGTTTTCTCATCGCCAGCTGCTGGCCTAGTCAGGCTGCTATGTCCTTCAGAACTTAGCCAGTTTGGTCAGTAGTGGTGCTACTGAGCCACTCTTGGTGGTGGACATTGAAGCCCTCACCAGAGTACATTCTTCACCCTTGCCACACTCAGTGCTACCTCCAAGTGGTGTTCAAGTGGAGCACAAACACTTTCTTCCTGAAGTGACAGGGGATTACGATTTAATGGGCAGTATCGTCCCAGATTTGCACTAAGTGTGATAGCGGGTGGGTAAAATGATGACTTACCCGCCAGCCGCAATAGCGGCTTTTCACACCGTATCGTCCCAAACCCACTGCATTAATTCTGCATTCCTGGGTAACAGGCCATTTCATGGCGGACAGGCTCTCATTCACCCGCCACACCATCACCATGCTGCTTTATCACGCCGGGCGCACACCTCTCAGAGCTTGCAGCCCACGAGTGCCAGGCGGAAGACAGGATGGCCCTGAAAGGTAAAATGACTACAGCCCCCTGCTTCAGTGGCATGTCCCTCAGGTGCCTTTTGAACGCTATGGAGGCCAGCCGTAATGTCCTCTACTCCTACTCTGGCCATAGGATAGGCAACAACCTCACTAATCTGGCTTGGGAGGCGGTGGCAGCAGTGGTCAGGGCCATTGCCCTGCAAAAGATGCCAGCCACCCAGTGCCACTACAGGATGAATGGTCTCATCTGTTCTGCCAGGGTAACTCACTCTTCTCATCACTCTCAACTCACATACTCACAAACCAATCACACATCTACAGGGATCTCACACCTCAAGGGACAACACCACTAACTCTCACACACACCCTCACATCTCCATTAGGCTCATATCCTCTGGAGCTCGTATCCTCATCCTGTCCATGTCTCTGCTCACCACACAAACATTCCACGCAGTGCCATGTGTCCCGCTCACACTCTGTCAATCTGTTTCATGCAGGAGAAGCTGGCTCACAGCAGCAGGGAGAGGTCCCAGACTGGGGGGGTGGAGTGGCCAACATTAGACCCCTCACTCACTTTGAGGAGCATGCCATCACACTGACTGGGGAGGACGTGGGCCCTACCTGTGGTGACGGTGAGGTTGGCAGTGAAAACCCTCGTGCACCACATCATCCCTCTCTCAACGCAAATGCGAGTGCTCTCTCTCTCTCTTCTGCTTTTTGCCTGCTCTCTGCTGCCAGGCACTAATTATCTTTACTTTGGTTCACAGGGAGCTCTGCCAAGTGACTGACACCCTCAGCCAGCCAATCCCTCAGCTCCATCCAGGTCCTCACCTCCAGCCAAGAGGACACCTCCTGCCAAGAGGACACCTCCTGCCAAGAGGACACCTCCTCCATTGAAGAGCTGGAAATAAGCAGCCTGGAAGACCCATCACAGCGCTTACCCACACCCTCCGCCAGCGCAGAGAGACACATCTCGGTGGGACCGAGATCTAGAGCAGGATCCGGTTCACAATCTGGTGGTCACCAGACGGACACATGTCCACGGCAGCAAGAGGCAGGTTCAACTCCCCGGCACTCGTAGGACTGCTTGGGAAGAGGCATCTGTGAGGTCCAAGTCAGATGACGAATCTCTGGATTTGGCCTTCCACCTCTGGATTTGGCCTTCCAACTCACCACGGAGAGTCAGCAGAAGGCATGGGAACATCACACAGAGCTGTTGGAAGTCCTCAACAGAGTGGCACGCGAGTTGGAGGAGTGTGTCCACTTGCTCTCTAATGAAGTGACACCCATGTGCATCTATGGAGGTCTCCATGGGGAGGATGGCAGACGCCATTGAAACCCTGGTCCAGCAGAATGTGAAGATGTGTGCAGACCTGCACACCATCGCAGGAGCCATGGATGAGTTCCTGCAGTGACAACCTGAGAGGGAAACAGGTTCTCCAGGTGCTCCTTCCCTTCAAGGAGTCAGGCCAGGGCGCCCAAAGGGAGGAGGAGCGGCAGTTGGACACCCCGGGTCATCCACTCAAAGGCTATCTGCTCCCCCTGAGTCCCCTTTGCCCGTGAGCCCCTCAGCCTCATCCTCTGTCACCGCAGAGGGAGCAACTAGCCAATGAGTGATTTTGGAGGGAGAAGTGTGTGTGTGTGTGGCAGTGTCTTTCGGAGCCTCATGCAAGCATTCTCCCACGCATGTGGGTCCTTCACATTTCATACTCACCCAATATCCCGAGGGTTTTCACTGATGCCTGCCGGGGTTCACTTTCAGTTGTCCATCTGAGCCGACCTACATCTCCGCCTACCCACTGATCACACTCCCATGCAGCACCTGATCTCACCCACCACGACTCAAGTTTCACTTTCAATTTGGACAGCATGATCTGGATTCGCTTTTTCATGAGCTCCCCATGTTTTCCCCTCCCCCAGTCACCCACTCCTTTTCTCCCATCACAGTTGACCCCCCCAGTATCACCTTCCACCTCCCCTCCGTGACCTACCAGCCACAACCCTTTTCCTTTGGGGATGTCCAGGTGAACGTGCATGTTCCATTCCTGCCCGAAAACCCCTATCCCCATCCACATTAAACTTCCCGACCTCCTCCTCCCCACCCCAGGGTCTGTGTCCACCTCCGGGTCCCCATCCACTACACTCGCCATCCCTTCTACTGTTACCGTAGGACCATCACCCTCCCACCCTGCAGCCGGACTCTGCCCTCGGTCATTCTCACCATTCCCTCATACCACATCCACCCTCAGTTCACTCCCCAGGAGGGAGGCATGGACTCATCAGACCCCTCCCATACACATTTACCTGGACATCCCCCCTCTGGAACCCCTTCCCCTTCCTGCCTGGTACCCCGTCCTCCCCCTGAAACCCTATCTGCCTAGAACCCCTTCCTCTCCGGACCCCTTCCTTCCTTGGAACCCCTTCTCCCCTGTGGACCCCTTCCCCCTTCTGGACCCCATCCCCCCCTTGGAACCAGCTTAAACCCCCGGACTCCCCTCCCCATGGTCGTCCCCCCACCTGGACTCCACCCTTGCTTAGCCCTTCCCATACAAATACTATGGCTACAAGAGCAGGTCAGAGGCTAGGAATCCTGTGACGAGTAACTCAGCTCCTGACTCCCCAAACCCTGTCCACCATCTACAAGACACAAGTCAGGAGTGTGATGGAATACTCCCCACTTGCCTGGATGAGTGCAGCTCCCAAAACACTCAAGAAGCTTGACACCATCCAGGACAAAGCAGCCCACTTGATTGGCACCCCATCCACAAACATTCACTCCCTCCACCACCGATGCACAGTAGCAGCAGTGTGTACCATCTACAAGATGCAGTGCAGGAATTCACCAAGGCTCCTTCAACGGCATCGTCCAAACCCACGGCCACTACCATCTAGAAGGACAAGGGCAGCAGATAGACGGGAACACCACCACCTGGAATTTCCCCTTCAAGTCACTCACCATCCTGATTTGGAAATATATCACCGTTCCTTCACTGTCGCTGGGTCAAAACCCTGGAACTCCATCCCTAACAGCACTGTAGGTGTACCTACACCACATGGACTGCAGAGGTTCCAGAAGGCAGCTCACCACCACCTTCTCAAGGGCAACTCGAGATGGGCAATAAATGCTGGCCCAGCCAGCGAAGCCCACATCCCATGAATGAATAAAAAAAAACCTCACCCCATCCTGACACCTTCATCCACCCCCCTTCCAACCTCACCCCATCCTGACACCTTCATCCCCCCCTCCCAACCTCACCCCATCCTGACACCTTCATCCCCCCCTTCCCAACCTCACCCCATCCTGACACCTTCATCACCCCCCTCCCAACCTCACCCCATCCTGACACCTTCATCCCGCCCTCCCAACCTCACCCCATCCTGACACCTTCATCCCCCCCCTCCCAACCTCACCCATCCTGACACCTTCATCCCCCCCTCCCAACCTCACCCCATCCTGACACCTTCATCCCCCCCTCCCAACCTCACCCATCCTGACACCTTCATCCCCCCCTCCCAACCTCACCCATCCTGACACCTTCATCCCCCCCCTCCCAACCTCACCCCATCCTGACACCTTCATCCCCCCCTCCCAACCTCACCCCATCCTGACACCTTCATCCCCCCCCTCCCAACCTCACCCCATCCTGACACCTTCATCCCCCCCTCCCAACCTCACCCATCCTGACACCTTCATCCCCCCCTCCCAACCTCACCCCATCCTGACACCTTCATCCCCCCCCTCCCAACCTCACCCCATCCTGACACCTTCATCCCCCCCTCCCAGCCTCACCCCATCCTGACACCTTCATCCCCCCCTCCCAACCTCACCCATCCTGACACCTTCATCCCCCCCTCCCAACCTCACCCCATCCTGACACCTTCATCCCCCCCTCCCAGCCTCACCCCATCCTGACACCTTCATCCCCCCCTCCCAACCTCACCCCATCCTGACACCTTCATCCCCCCCCTCCCAACCTCACCCCATCCTGACACCTTCATCCCCCCCCTCCCAACCTCACCCCATCCTGACACCTTCATCCCCCCCCTCCCAACCTCACCCCATCCTGACACCTTCATCCCCCCCTCCCAGCCTCACCCCATCCTGACACCTTCATCCCCCCCTCCCAACCTCACCCATCCTGACACCTTCATCCCCCCCCTCCCAACCTCACCCCATCCTGACACCTTCATCCCCCCCCTCCCAACCTCACCCCATCCTGACACCTTCATCCCCCCCCTCCCAACCTCACCCCATCCTGACATCTCTCCCTCTCCCAGTCGATCCTAGACCTTTCTTTCCCAAGCACAGCTTGACCTCCCTCTTCACCCCCTCCCACCCCCGACCATCATCTGTTGTGAGCAGACCCCCAACGGTGACTTTCCAACTTCTGTGCACTGCTTCGCGGTGGAGCCATGTCCATGAGAATCCACCCAGCATGCCATGGACGTTCCTCCAGTGTGCCTTTAGTGTAGGGCTCCAGAGGTTTCTGATCCTCGGATGTCTGTGGTGTAAGCAAGGCCCTGGCGGTAAGTCCCAATTTCTGCACGTCACACTTGTCAAGACCTGTTCTGCACCGACGTATGCTGACGTTGGCGGACAATCCGGGGCGGATGGGGTTGATCACAACGGACTGGCCTTATAATGATTTGCAGACGTATTAAAATGAGGCTCCCAACGTCCAATGGTGGTGAACGGAGCCTGCCATTGACTGGCTAAGCAGACGATCGCAAACTGGTTTCACGATGGCCTTCTCACCATATTGTCTGCTCATGTCGACAAACATGCTCGACGGCAGTGGGCATGGACGATTCCGCCCAATGTATTTGTTTGTCATTCACACTACAGAAACTCTAAGAGAATGGGATTCTTGATCTAGGTTTCCAATGCAGTAGTGCAGTTATTCATATGACTGTCATTGTCATTATGTGGTTGAGAGGGAGCACACATGCGGTTCATGACATGCAAATACCACACGGACTATAGATACTCCAGGAAGGTACAGACTCATTTACTTTTTATTCTTTCAAGGGGTGTGGGCATTGCTCGCAAGGCCAGCATGTTGTCCATCCCTAATTGCCCTTAAATTGAGTGGTTTGCTAGGCCATTTCAGAGGGCAGTTAAGGGTCAAACACATTGCAGTGGGTCTGGAGTCACATGTAGGCCAGGCCAGGTAAGGGCAGTAGTGAACCAGATGGGTTTTTACAACAATTAGTTGCCATGGTCACCGTTACCGAGACTAATGTTATATTCCAGAATTATTAATTAATGAACCCTAGTTCAATGAAGAGTGCAGGAGGGCATGCTAGGAGCAGCAGCAGGTATACCTAAAAATGAGGTGTCAACCAGGTGAATCTATGAAACAGGACTACTCGTGTGCCAAACAGCATAAGCAGCAAGTGATAGACAGAGCTAAGTGATTCCACAAACAACGGATCAGATCTAAGCTCTGCAGTCCTGCCACATCCAGTCATATATGGTAGTAGACAATTAAACAACTCACTGGAAAAGGAGGCTCCACAAATATTCCCAACCTCAATGATGGAGGAGCCCAGCACATCAGTGCAAAAGATAAGGCTAAAGCATTTGCAGCAATTTTCAGCCAGAAGCGCAGAGTGGATGATCCATCTTGGCCTCCTCCCGGGGTCCCCAGCATTACAGATGCCAGTCTTCAGCCAATTTGATTCACTCCACGTGATATCAAGAAATGGTTGAAGGCGCTTGATGCTACAAAGGCTATGGGTCCTGACAATATTCCAGCAATAGTACTGAAGACTTGTGTTCTGGAACTTTCCGCACCCTTGTCAAGCTGTTCCAGTACAGTTACAACACTGGCATCTACCCAGCTATGTGGAAAATTGCCCAGGTATGTCCTGTACACAAAAAGCAGGACAAATCCAACCAATCCTATTACCACCCCATCAGTCTACTCTTAATTATCAGTAAACCGATGGAAGGTGTCATAAACAGTACTATCAAGCAGCACTTGCTTTGCAATAATCTGCTCATTGATACTCAGTTTGTGTTCCACCAGAGCCACTCAGCTCTTGACCTTATTACAGCCTTGGTTCAAATGTGGACAAAGGAGCTGAGCTCCCGAGGTGAGGTGAGAGTGACTGCCCTTGACATCAAGGCTGAATTTGACCGGGTGTGGCATCAAGGAGCCCCAGCAAAACTGGAGTCAATGGGAATCAGGGGGAAAACTCTCCATTGGTTGGAGTCATACCTAGCACAAAGGGAAATGGTTGTGGTTGTTGATGGTCAGTCATCTCAGCTCCAGGACATCACTGCAAGGTTTCCTCAGGGTAGTGTACTCAACCCAACCATCTTCAGCTGCCTCATCAATGACCTTCCTTCCATCATAAGGTCAGAAGTCGGGATGTTCGCTGATGAGTTCAGCCAATTCGATTCACTCCACGTGATATCAAGAAACAGCTGAAGGCACTGGATACTGCAAAGGCTATGGGCGCTGAAAATATTCTGGCAATAGTACAGAGGATTTGTGCTCCAGAACTTGCCGCACCCCTAGCCAAGCTGTTCCAGTATGGCTATAACACTGGCATCTACCCAGCTATATAGAAAATTGCCCAGGTATATCCTGTACACAAAAAGCAGGACAAATCCAACCTGGCCAATTACTGCCCCATCAGCCTACTCTCAATCATCAGTAAATAAATGGAAGGGGTCATTAACAGTGCTTTCAAGCGGCACTTGCTTAGCAATAACCTGCTCACTGATTTTGGGTTCCGCCAGGACCACTCAGCTCCTGACCTCATTACAGCCTTGGTTCAAACATGGACAAAAGAGCTGAGCTCCCGAGGTGAGGTGAAAGAGACTGCCCTTGACATCAAGGCATCATTTGACTGGGTGTGGCATCAAGGAGCCCCAGCAAAACTGGAGTCAATGGGAATCAGGGGGAAAACTCTCCGTTGGATGGAGTCATACCTAGTACAAAGGAAGATGGTTGTGGTTGTTGGAGGTCAGTCATCTCAGCTCCAGGGCATCACTGCAGGAGTTCCTCAGGGTAGCGTCCTCGGCCCAACCATCTTCAGCTGCTTCATCAATGACCTTCCTTCCATCATAAAATCAGAAGTGGGGATGTTCACTGATGATTGCACAATGTTCAGCACCATTTGCAACTCCTCAGATACTGAAGCAGTCCATGTTCAAATGCAGCAAGACCTGGACAATATCCAGGCTTGGGCTGACAAGTGGCAAGTAACATTAGCGCCACACAACTGTCAGTTAATGACCATCTCCAACAAGAGAGAATCGAACGATCGCCCCTTGATGTTCAATGGCATTACCATCACTGAATCCCCCACTATCAACATCCTGAGGGTTACCATTGGCCAGAAACTGAACTGGACTAGCCATATAAATACTGTGGCTACAAGAACAAGACAGAAGCCAGGAATCGTGCAATGAGTAACTCACCTCCTGACTCCCCAAATCCTGTCCACCATCTACAAGGCACAAGTCTGGAGTGAAATGGAATACTCCCCACTTTCCTGGATGAGTGCAGCTCCCACAACACTCAAGAAGCTGGATACCGTCCAGGACAACGCAGTCCGCTTGATTGGCACCACAAATAGTTACTCTCTCCATCACCGACACACAGTAGCAGCAGTGTGTACCATCTACAAGATGCACTGCAGGAGTTCACCAAAGCTCCTTAGGCAGCACCTTCCAAACCCACAACCACTACCACCTAGAAGAACAAGGGCAGCAGTTAGATGGGAACACCACCACCCGGAAGTTCCTCTTCAAGTCACTCACCATCCTATCTTGGAAATATATTGCCATTCTTTAACTGTCGCTGGGTCAAAATCCTGGAACTCCGTTCTTAACAGCACTGTGGGTGTACCTACAGCACATGGACTAGAGTGGTTCAAGAAGGCAGCTCACCATCACCTTTTCAAGAGCAACTTGGGATGGGTAATAAATGCTGACCCAGCCAGTGAAGCCCACATTCTGTGAATGAATTTAAGAAAATCCTGCGAATCACCTCCTGACAAAGCCTGTCCATCATCTACAACGCTCAAGTTAGGAGTAGCAGCCGGCTTGATTGGCACTCCTTCTACAAACATTGACTCCTTCCACCACCGATGCACAGTAGCAGCAACGTGTACCAACGACAAGATGCACTGCAGAAATTCACCAAGGCTCCTTAGAATGCACCTTCCAAACCCACGACCACTACCATCTAGAAGCACAAGGGCAGCAGATAGATGGGAACACCACCACCCGGAATTTCCCCTCCAGGTTACTCACCATCCTGACTTGGAAATAAATATATCGCGGCTCTTCACAGTCGCTGGGTCAAAATCCTCGAATTCCCCCCCTAACACCATCGTTGGTGTACTTACACCACATGGAATGCGGAAGTCAAAAGTGTGGCTCACCACCACCTTCTCAAGGGCAATTAGGGATGGGCAACAAATGCTGGCCTGGCCAGCAATGCCCACATCCCGTGAATGAATAAAAAAAAATTCATAGATTTCAAATTCCTCCAGCTGCTGTGATGGGATTTGAACCCACGTCTGCAGAGCATTAGCCTGCACTAACATGAATAACAAGAGAAACCTGGTTCATTACTTAGTGTTCGCTTTGATTGTCCTCCCACTTTAAATACTAATATACAAAAATCTGAAACAGAGAATGTCCAACTGGCCCATCGATCCATCACAGAATGCTTATGGCATAGAAGGCGGCCATTCGGCCCACCATGTTTGCACCGGCTCTCCAAATGAGCATTATGGTTTTGTGCAATTCTCCTGCCTTTTCCCTGTACCCTTGCACATTGTATCTATTTAAATAGTTGTCTGTTGCCCTCTTTAATGCCTTGATTGAACCTGCCTCCACCATTTCCAGACAGTGCATTCCAGACTTGAATACTCTCTGTGCGAAAAAGTGTTTTCTCACATCGCATTTGCTTTTTTTGCTTTATCTTTTCACTTTAAACCTGTGCCCTCTCGTTCCCTACCCTTTTTCGAGCAGGAACAGTTTCTCCCTATCTACTCTATCCAGCCCCGTCATGGTTTTGAACAACTCTTATCAACTCTCCTCTACGTCTTCTCCTCTCCAAGGAGAACAGTCCCAACCTCTTCAATCTATCTTCATTACTGAAGTTTTCATCCCTGGAACCATTCTTGTAAACCTCTTCTGCACTCTCCCCAATGCATTCCCATCCTTCCTGTGGTGTGTCGCCCAAATCTGTACACAATACTCCAGCTGAGGTCTAACCACTGTCTCGTATAAACTCAGCATAACCTCCTTGCTCTTCTACTCTATGTTTCTATTAATAGAGCCTGGATACTGTATGTTTTTTTAACTGCTCTGTCCACCCATCCTGCCATCTTCAATGGCCTATGCACATATACATCCTCTGCTCCTGCATCCCCTTAAGAATTGTACCCCCTTAAGAATTGTACCCCTTATTTTGTATGGTCTCTCCTTGTTCTTCCTACTAAAATGTATCACCTCACACTTCTCTGCATTGAACTTCATCAAGGGAGGTGATGGTGCAGTGGAACTAGTAACCCAGGATAATCCTCTGGGAACCCGGGTTCAAATCCCACCACGGCAGATGGTGGAATTTGAATTCAATAAAAATCCGGAGTTAAAAGTCTAATGATAACCATGAATTGATTGTTGTAAAAACCCATCTGGTTCACTAATGCCCTTTAGGGAAGGAAATGTGCTGTCCTTCCCTGGTCTGGACTACATGTGACTCCAGACCCACAACAAATGTTTGACTCTCAAAAATTAGGGATGGGCAGTAAATATAATTCAAGCTGGCCTGGACAGTGACATCCACATCCAGTGAATTAAAAAAAACCCACCAACTTGTCTATGCCCTTTTGAAGTTCTATACCTTCCTCCTCACAGCTTACAATGCTTCCAAGTTTCATATCATCTGCAAACTTTGAAATTGTCCCCTGCACATCAAGATCTAGAGTATTAATATATATCAGGAAAGGCAATGGTCCCAATACCAACCAAACCTTCCGCCAACCTGAAAAATATCCAGTACTCATTGTTTCCTATTACTCAGCCAATCTTGTATCCACGTTGCTACTGTCCCTATTATTCCATGAGCTATAACTTTTCTCACAAGTCGGTTGTGTGGCGAATGCATTTAGTACACCACATCAACAGCATTACCCTCATCAACCCTCTCTGTTGCCTCTTCAAAAAACTCCAGCAAGTTAGTTAAGCACAATTTCTCCTTTAGAAATCCATGCTGGCTCTTCCTTATCAACCCATATTTTTTCGTGTGACTACTAATTCTATCCTGAATAATTGTTTTTAGAATCTTGCGCACCACTGAAGTTAAACCTTTTTTGAACAAGGGCATAATGTTTGCAAATCTCCAGTCCTCTAGCAACTCCCCTGAGTCTAAGGAAGACTGAAAGGTTATGGCCAGTGCCCCTGCAATTTCTTTCAATATCCTTGAATCTATCTCATCCAGTCCCAGTACCTTGTCAACTTTAAGTACTGACAGTTTATCCAACACTTCCTCCTTATTAATTTTGAACCCTTCTAGTGACAGGGTTTCCTCCTCTGTCACCATGGCCCCAGTAGCATCTGCTTCTTTGGTAAAGACAGATGCAAAGTATTCATTTAACACCTCAGCCATGCTCCCTGCCTCCATGTGTAAGTCCCATTTTGGTCCCTAATCGGCCCTGCTCCTTTTACCACCCTTTTGCCATTTGTGTGCCGATAGTAGGCTTTGATATCCCCCTTTATGTTGGCTACCAGTCTTATCTCATAAACCCTCTTTATTTCTCTTATTTGTTTTTCACCTCCCCTCTGAACCTTCTTTATTCCGCTGGTTCTCAGTTATATTTTCTATCTGACACCTGTCATAAGCACACCTTTTCTTCTTTACCTTAATTTCTATCTCCATTTTCATCCATGGGGCTCTGGATTTGTTTGCCCTACCTTTCCCTTTTGAGGGGATATACCTTGACTGTTCCCAAACCATTTCTTTACTGAAGGTCGCCCATTGTTCAGCTACAGTTCTTCCCGCCATCTTTGGTTCCCATCTATCCAGTCCAGCTCCTTTCTTGCCCCATTGAAGTCGGCTCTCTCCCAGTTAATTACTCTTACTCTGGATTGCCCATTGTCCTTTTCTGTCATCATCCTAAACCTTATGTTACAGTGATCACTGTCTCCTAAGTGTTCCCCCACTGACACTTGAACTACTTGGCCCACCTCATTTCCAAGAACCAGGTTCAACAGTGCATCTTTTCTTTTTGGAGTGGACAAATTCTGCTGTCAAAAATTTTCCTGAACACGATCTAGGAACTCTTTCCCCTCTTCACCCTTTACACTACCACTGTCCCAGTCTACATTCGGGTAATTAACGTCACCCATTATAACTACTCTATAATGTTTGCATCTCTCTGTAATTTCCATGCAGATTTGTCCCTCTACATCCTTCTCACTAGTTGGTGGTCTATAGATTACACCGAGCAATGTAATTGCACCCTTTTTGTTCCTTAGCTCTAGCTAAATTGATTCTGTCCTTGACCCCTTTGGGACACCCTCTTTCTTCAGCACTGCAATGCTCTCCTTAACCAATACCAGCACCCCTCTCCCTTTCCTTCCTTTCCTATCTCCTCTGAACACCTTTTACTCAGGAATATTTAACACCCAGTTCTGCCCTCCCTTGAGCCAGGTCTCCTTATCACCACAACATCATATTTCCACATGGCAATCTGTGCTTGTAACTCCCCAATCTTATTCACTATACTCCGTGCATTCACATACATGCATAGTAACCCTGATTTAGACTTCATGACTTTCTCCCTTACACCGACTCCACCTTACTATTCTTTATATGAGTGCTATCACATGAAGTTATGACCCCATCCGACAACATCAACTTGTACCGTGTCTTTATACTGGTAAAACGCGCCAAGGCACTTCACAGGAGCATTACAAAATCTAAACTGGCCATAAGGAGATATTAGGGCAGGTGACTATAGCCTGGTCAAAAAGGAAGGTCATAAGGGGCAGGTTAAATAAGGAGGGAGCGGAAAAAGGAAGAGAGATTTAAGGTGGGAATTCCAGAGCTGAGTGCCATTGGTAGAGTGGAGAGAAACTAGGAGATGCAGGAGGCCAGAATTGGAGGAGAGCAGATTTTGTTTTTATTCTTTCATTGAATGTGGGTGTTGCTGGCTGGGCCAGCATTTATGCCCTTCCTTAATTACCCTTGAGAAGGGAGTTGCCTTCTTGAACCAGTGCAGTGGTGTAGGTACACCTACACTGCTATTAGGGAGGGAGTTCCAGGATTTTGACCCAGCAACAGTGAAGGAACGATGATATGGTTCGAAGTCAGGATGGTGAGTGACTTGGAGGGGAACTTCCAGGTGGTGGTGTTCCCATCTATCTGCTGCCCTTGTCCTTCTAGATGGTAAGGGTAGTGGGTTTGGAAGATACTGTTGAAGGAGCCTTGATGAGTTCCTGCAGTGCATCTTGTAGATGGTACACACTGCTGCTACTGTGCATCGGTGGTGGAGGAAGTGAATGTTTAAGTCGGTGATGCGGTGCTAATCAAATGGACTTTTTTCTCTCTTCTTAGATGCGATGTGGGCATCACTGGCAAGGGCAGCATTGCTGCCCATCTCTAATTGCCCTTGAACTGAATGGCTGAATAGGCCATTTCAGAGGGCAGTTTATAATCAATCACATTGCTTTGTCCTGGATGGCGTCGAGCTTCTTGAGTGTTGTGGGAGCTGCGCTCATCCAGGCAAGTGGAGAGTGTTCCACCAGGCTCCTGACTTGTGCCTTGTAGATGGTGGACAGGCTTTGGGGAGTCAGGAGGTGAGTTACTCGCCGCAGGATTCCCAGCCTCTGACCTGTTCCTGTAAATGCTGCTGCGTTTCCTACAGTGCAGCAGCGGCCATGCTTGGAAAAGTACTTTGTTTGCAATAGGGCGCTTTGACATGCCTGTTGGTTGTGAAAGATGCTAGCTGCCATAAACCAGCAAAGTTGAAGGTCCCATTGAAATTGACAGGCCAGGGAGAAGGTAAGTGTCCAAGGTAAGTCGCTGGGGTTTGGGGGGTGGAGATGATTTGAGGTTGGGGGGTATAAGAGGTCAGGGGCTATTGCACCTCAGTGGGGATGTGGGGGTAGGGCCTTGAGGGGGTTGGGGAGGTTTGGTTCTTGGTGGGGGGGGTTAGGTCAGTGGGTTGGACTTTGGGGATTGGGGATGATTCGGATTCGGGAGGGGGTGGGGGACTGGGACGGTCCTCAGTGGGGAAGTGGGTGGTGGGTCAGACCTCAAGCATGGGGTGGGGGTGAGTCGGTCCTCTGGGGCTGGGGTCAGGATGGTCGGCGGGTGTTGGAACTGCGGGGGGGTCAGACCAGGTCGGGTCATGCCCTGCTGGGGTGGGGGAGGTTGGTTCAGGTCAGGTTGGGATGGGGGGGGCGGTGGTGGGGTTGGGCCAGCAGGGCTTGGGGGTTGGGATGGGACGGGTATTGGGGGAGGAGGAGGTTCAGTTTCAGTTGGGTCGCGCCCTGGGGATGGGGTGGATGTTGTGTTGGGTCTGCGGCAAGGGGTTTCGGGACAGGGTGGGTTTGGGCCCTCTGGCAGGGGTGCGGTTGGGATGGGTCAGGTGTGGAGAAGGGGTTTGGCTCGGGTGTGTCAGACCCATGGGGGTGGGAGGAATCCCACGGGTTGGGTGGTTTGTCAGGGGGTGGGGGGGCGGTGGTCCCGTGGTGGGGGTGGTTAGTCAGTGAGTAGGGGGAGTCCCTAGGTGGGTTGGGGGTGTGAGAGGTGTCCTTTGTAGGGGGTCAGTCTGGCCCTGTAGAATAGTTATCCAGAAGTTAGAAGAGGTTTTAATTCTTCTAACTTTTTCTGGATAACTATTTGTGTAACACAGTTGGAACCATCTGAAGTTTGCAATTTAAGTCACATTTCTGGATGGTTCAAAGCGCAGTGCGAATGTCTACAGGATGTTTGCACTTCTAGACAATTGCTGTGCAAACCCTCACCTGGGAACTTCTGAACAGGATTCTCCAGCACATCTTTGGGGTATCCCCCCAATCCAACACTAGGGAGCTCAGACTTTACAGCCCAATGTACTGAAATGTCACCAAATGACGATACAGTAGTGATTATTCTACAACTGTAATATCTCAAATTTCTGAATATGGACCGGGGCCAATGCACTCCATATTATAGACAAGGACTAACTATTCTGTACAATATACACAGAGACTGCTATTCTCCATAATATATACAGGAGCTCCTATTTGCTATAATATAGAGGGCTGGCCATTCTTTATAATATACACAGATGGTGCTATTCTCTAAATTCTGCGCAGGGGCTGTTATTCTCCATAATACACACAGGGGCTGTTATTCTCTGTCATATACAGAGGCTGCTGTTCTCTATAATATATAGGACCTGCTATTCCCTACTATTCCCTGCTATTGTCCTTTTGTCTGTGACATCTTTTGATTATCTCCACCTATTACTGGCTTCTTGTCCCAACAACCCCCCCCCACCCACCTTAAACCAGCTTATATTTCACCCCTTTCCTATTTTTACTTAGTTCTGTTGAAGGGTCATGAGGACTTGAAACGTCAACTGTGCTCTTCTCCGCCGATGCTGCCAGACCTGCTGAGTTTTTCCTGGTACTTCTGTTCCGTTTTTGTTTTGGATTTCCAGCATCCGCAGTTCTTTGCTTTTATCTCTGCTATTCCCCACAATCTACACAGGGTCTTTTATTCTCCTTAATATACAAGGGCTGCTATTCGCTGGTTGGGGCATGTGTGCTGGATGGAAGATGGCTGCATCTCCAAGGATATGCTATAGGGGAATGTGGCCTGTGCCAAGAGAGCACCAGGGCGCCAAAGCTCCCATTCAAGGATACTGCTGTAAGAGACATGAAAGCTCTCCGCATCAACCATGACGTGGGAAACTCTAACTGATGATCGATGCAAATGCGGGCAGGAGTTGGCCACCATGAAGACACGTGGTTTCAGGCTTTCCAAAGCAGACACAGCCCTGCATACAAGGCATCAGCAGAGATCATGTCGAGCCACCAGCAAGGGACAACTTCATTATTATTTTTGATATTATACATAGGAGCTGCTATTCTCTATTATATACACAGTGACTGCTAATCTCCATAATGTGCACAGAGGGTGTTATTCCCCAGAATATACACAGGGGCTGCTATTCTCCTGAATATGGACAGGGGCTGCGATTCTGCAGAATATACGCATTGGCTGCTGTTCTTTATAATGTATACAGGAGCTACTGTGCTCTGTAAAATAGACAGGGTCTCTAATTCTCTATAATACACTCAGGGATCAAATATTCTCTATAATATATTCATCAACTGCTATTTTGTATAATATACACAGGGGGTGCCATTCTCCATAACATACATAGGGGCTGCTATTCTCTACAATGTGCAGTGGGGCTACTGGTCTCTGTAATATACACAGGGACTCTGATTCTCTATAATATACACAGGGACTGCCATGCTTTGTAATATGCACATGGGGCTTCTATTCTCTATAATATACACAGGGGCTCCTATTCTTTATAATATACACAAGGACTCTGATTCTCTATAATACACCCAGGGACCAAATGTTCTCCATAATATATTCATCAACTGCTATTTTGTATAATATACACAGGGGGTGCCATTCTCCATAACATATATAGGGGCTGCTATTCTCTACAATGTGCAGTGGGGCTACTGGTCTTTGTAATATACACAATGACTCTGATTCTCTATAATATACACAGGGACCCTGATTCTCTATAATATACACAGGGTCTGCTTTCTTTATAATATACACAGGGACTCTGATTCTCTATAATATACAAAGGGAATGCTATTCTTTATAATATACACAGGGACTCTGATTCTCTATAATATACACATGGACCCTGATTCTCTATAATATAAACAGGGACTGCTATTCTTTATAATATACACAGGGGCTCTGATTCTCTACAATATACACAGGGACTCTGATTCTCTATAATATACACATGGACCCTGATTCTGTATAATATACACAGGGACCCTGATTCTCTATAATATACACAGGGACTGCCATGCTTTGTAATATACACATGAGGCTTCTATTCTCTATAATATACACAGGGGCTCTGATTCTCTATAATTTACACAGGGGCTCCTATTCTTTATAATATACACAGTGGCTCTGATTTCTCTATAATATATACAGGGACTGCTATTCTCTACAATATACACAAGGTCTACTATTCTCGATTATATACACATGAGCCACCATTCTCTACAATATAGACAGGAGCTACTGTTCTCTATAAAATACACAGGGACTCTGATTCTCTATAATATATAATGTCATCTGCCATGTTGCTTAGTTCAGTGTTTGCACGTGGGTGTTCAGAGTTGTTATGATTTCATTTGTATTTACAGTACAGTACCTGGACAATCTTTAAGTCACCATTATTGAAAAATGAATGAATATAAACCAAGCAGTTTGGCACTAGCCGAAAAAGTGACAATATTAGATAGGCTGAAGAGTGGCGCTAGTGCTACCATGTTGGCCAGGGAAAACAGTGTTAATGAATTTACAATTAGGTACATTAGGCAGTCTGAAGATTAAATAAAGGCTAGTGTTAGTGTCTCTGATAGTTGTACTGCCAGGTTAACTTTTGTAAGTTGTAAGTAATAGAGAAGTTAATCAACGTGTGGGTAGAGCACCAGCATCAAAAACAAAATCCCAGTTAAAGACCCAATTATTAGAAATAAGGTGCTGAACTGTACCAGCACATAAAAAGTATTAAAGAGAGTAGTGCTGGTGCTACTGGTGATGATGAAGAAGGGGCCTCTCCGCCTTCCAGAGAATTCTCAGTCAACACAGGATAGTTTGATCGCTTTAACAAGTGTTTTGGTTGTCATAATGTGAAGTTGGTGGGGGAGGCTGCGTCGGCTGCAGGAGAGTTTCCCAAAGGCACTGCAGGAATGCATTGATGAGAGAGGGTAGCAGCCAGCACAGGACTTTAACGTGGATGAAACAGGCCTATTCTGGAAGAAAATGCCAAATAGGACTTGCAGACCCAAAGAAGAAAGGGTAGTGCCTGGTTTCAAAGCTGCAAAGGATAGGCTAACACTCCTACTATGTGCCAATGTGGCTGGTTCTATGTGTAAATCAATGCTGGTTTATAGGACATTAAACCCTCGAGCTTTTAAAGGAAAATATAAATCTCATCTACCAGTTCTTTGGAAGGCTCACAGCAAGGCCTGGGTTACAGCAGCAGTGTTTGAAGACTGGTCTGAGAATTGCTTTCTGCATGAGGTCAGGACTTATTTGAGGAAAAAGAAATTGACCTTCAATGTCTTACTTATCCTTGATAATGCTCCTGGACATCCATCCTCTCTTGAAGAGAGCCATACAGATGCTGACATTTTGTCTTTACCCCCAAATAGGACTTCATTCATCCAGCCAATGGCCCAGAGGGTCATTGCAACCTTCAGAGCTAACTACACCCGTAGAAGTCTTAGCCACGTTCTCAACGTTATGCAAATAAACTCTTCAGTCATCGTCCGTGATTGCTGAATGAATTCAACATCCTTAAATAAATAGGGATAATTAAGGACGTATGGGAAGAGGTTAAAAAATCAACCACAAATGCCTGCTGGAAAAAAATTTGGCCTGAGGTTGTGAATGATTTCACGGCATTTCCCAATGTGGATGCTGAAGATTGCTGAGTTGAAAAAAGAAGTTGGAGGGGAGGGATTTGAAGATCTGGCCACAGATGAAGTAGAGGATTTGCTTCAGTCTCATCGAGTGGAACTCTCTACAGAAGAATTGATGAAACCGATGAAATCAAGAGAATGTAGAGGAGGAAGAAGAGCCTACGGAGGCTCACCTTATACTCAAGATAATGGCAGAACTCAGAAGATCAGCTGAAGAATTGAAAATACAGGTGACAGACTATGACACAACATGGAAAGAAGCATAAAAACAAAAAGCTAAAAGCTACTGCGGATGCTGGAAATCCAAAACAAAAACAGAACTACCTGGAAAAACTCAGCAGGTCTAGCAGCATCGGCGGAGAAGAAATCAGTTAACGTTTCGAGCCTTCATGGCCCTTCGGCAGAACTGGAGCATAGTTAGAAGAAGGGAGAAATATAAATTGGTTTAAGGTGGGTGGCGGGGGGGTGGGGGGGGGTGTGGAGAGAGAGACATTGAGGGTGTGGTGATTGTGGAGATGAGCAGATAATCAAAAGATGTCACAGACGACAGGGTCAAAGAGGTGTTGAAGGTGGTGGGATTTGTCTGAGAAAAGTGCTAATTAAGAATGGAAGACAGGATATTCAAAGTACAGCTCTAGTGGGGGTGGGGTGGAAAGACTAAAGGTTTTAGTTTTAGATTTAAAAATAATGGAAATAGGTGGGGAAAGAAGAATCTATATAAATTATTGAAAAAAAAAGAGAAAAAAAAAAGAAAAAAAAAAAGGCGGGGGGGGGGTAAAGAAACGGGGTGGGGATGGGGGGAGGGGGAGTTTAAGATCTAAAGTTGTTGAATTCAATATTCAGCCCGGAAGGCTGTAAAGTGCCTAGTCGGAAGATGAGGTGCTGTTCCTCCAGTTTGCGTTGGGCTTCACCTGCTCATCTGCACAATCACCACACCACACCCTCAATGTCTCTCTCTCCAGCTCCCCCCCACCCCCCCGCCACCCACCTTAAACCAATTTATATTTCTCCCTTCTTCTAACTATGCTCCAGTTCTGCCGAAGGGCCATGAAGGCTCGAAACGTTAACTGATTTCTTCTCCGCCGATGCTGCCAGACATGGAAAGAAGCATTATCTATTGTAAAGTGATTGACACTCCAATGCTCCTTAGAGAGAACTTTACAAGATTGAGGAACAAAAGGCGAAGCAGTCAAAAATAACATTGTTTTTTTATCCATTGCCATATTAACATCTACATCAGCCACCTCACCCACTCCCTCCACCTTCAAATAAACCTCCACCAACTTCACCTCCAAGCCCATCACATTCTGCAGGAGAGCCTTAGAATAAGGGTAAGTGTGACTACCATATATTTCTTAATTTGTTAAACAGCAGGACATCTTTATATTTATTAGAACATTGTTTTTATTGTCTTTTATTCTCTATTGGTATCTGTAGTAATTGAAGATATAGTCTTTTCCTACTGCATCTCAGGGGTCACGTGATTGCTCTTGTGGACTCTGACGAATGAGCCCTAAGCCCGGGTAATCCGGGGGTTGGAACTTTCTAGTCGAGGAGCTGGTTGAAGCATGTAGCTTCTGAAGAGCTCCCTGTAATTAAGTTATCTGCTTCAAGTAGAAACCTGTCTGCTACATCAAGCCATTTCATTTGGCGACGAGGGTAAATAGTTCCGAAGCTGCACCTTGCCTTGTGAAAGCGAATACATCAGATCTTAAGAAAAAGGAAAATTACACTCACCAGTCATGCCACTCTTCGGCAGAATCGATCCTTATGATGCGTCTATGGAAGACTGGAGCCAGGATGTAGAGCGCCTTGGTTTTTATTATGTGACGACCGACATTACCGCGGGGGAGGAGCAGAAGGCAATCCTTTTAAGTGTCTGTGGCAGCAAGACATACAATCTCATCCACAGTCTGATGGCCCCGAACGTGGCCAATTCTAAATCTTTCAATGAATTAGTAGACCTCGTGAAGATGTATTATTAGCCAAAGCCGTCTGTAATAATGCAGAGGTTTAAGTTTAACTCCAGGGTAAGGGCCCTGGGAGAGTCCATCGCAGCCTATATAACAAAGTTGAAGCAGTTGACTGAGCATTGTGACTTCGGAGAACACTCAATGATATGTTGTGGGGCTGATTAGTTTGTGGAGTTCACGACGATGCCATTCAGCGCTGTTTACTCGCAGAAGTCAACATCAATTTGAAGTGCGCCATGGAAATAGCGCAGGGCACGGAAAGTGCTGCGAGAGACTCTCAGGCTTTACAGAACGTACATGATGCTGTTCTTCATGTGGGCTGGGAACCTACCACCAGGCGTGGTGCAAAAACCAGAGACACAGCAGTGAAGCAAGAGGCAATCTCTGCTGCTAGAAACATGAAAAGGCCCAGTGCAAGCATTTCAGCAGCAACGCCAAAGTTAATCTGTCACAAATATGTGGCTGACTACGTACCGGATACCTGCAGATTCAAGGAGGCAGAATGCCATTACTGCCATAAGAAAGGTCACGTAATAAAGCAATGCAGGGCAAAATCGAGACGGTCCATAAGGCAGCAGGCCAAGATGATTGAAGTAAATAATGTAACAGAACCTGAAGCTGCTGATACCATTATCTATTCCTCGTACAATGTCACAGCGGTAAAAACTGAACCTATTACCATCACAATCCAAGGGAATGGGAAGCCACCAATAATGGAGGTAGATACAGGAGCCTCAGCCACAGTGGGTGGGAGAGCAGACATTTAACTACCTAAATGAAGGTATCCAGCCACTGAATCTGGAGCGAACAGCAGCTCAATTGAAAACATACACTAGAGAATCCATACAGGTAAAGGGCAACAGTCCTGTTCTATAGGCAACAGCCAGCCCAGTTTCCAGTGATCACAGTGATAGGTGAAGGACCTAGTATTCTGGGCCAAGGCGGGTTACAAAAAACCGAGCTCAGCTAGTCTGAAATATTTCACTTGAGAACAGAAGGAGTTCCTGAGTTACTAAGGGAATACGACAGTGTATTTCTGGATGAGTTGGGAGAATCAAAGGACCTTCAAATGCTGCAAGGATTCCTCAGGTCAGAGTTGGTTCCTCTGGAAAACCAAGAAGAGAAACAAAACGAATTTAGTGCCGCTCTGAACAAACTGAGGAAACAGTTGGTGGAAAAGACACAACAATGTTCAATATCCCAGGAGGAAGCCAAGAGATACAAGAAAGAGACTGAGGAGCTGAAGAATCAGCTAAATGAAACAAAAGGGGCATTAGAAGTAAAAGTCATGGAACTTTCCAAGATGTAAGTGGATAATGAAGCCATGGGTAGCTCAACTACCGAACTGAACCAAGTTAAGATTTCACCAGAGAGGAATTTGGCCGACTGTGAAATCAAAATGAAGGATGAGACAAAACTTTGCAGCAAACAGAAGAGAAGACAGAAATGAGATCAGAAAGACCAATCGGCTATGTCTCCAGCACCCTCTCTGCAGCCGAGAAGGGTTATTCACAACTAGAAAAGGAAGGTTTATCAGTGATATTCGGAGTGAAGAAATTCCACCAGTATCTGCGTGGATGACATTTCACCATTGTGTCGGACCATGTGTATGAGTATACCTTTATGCACCATCCTGGCTTACATATTGCAAATGCGGACACACTCTGTCGTCTCCCGTTACCAGATAGCATTGTACATACTCCAGTGCCACAAGACGTTGTGCTTGTATTAAATTTCCTGGATTCTTCACTTGTGTGTGTGAAGCAAATTAGGAATTGGATGAACAGAGATCCAATTTTGTCGAAAGTCAGAGACCTTGTATTGCAAAGGTGGTCAAACTCACCAGTGTCTGAAGAGATGCGACCATTCCATGCCCGAGAAATAGAGTTGAGTTGTCAAGATAGAATCTTGTTGTGGGGATCAAGAGTCGTTGTGCCTTCACAAGGAAGAGAACCACTCTTGGCAAAGCTTCACAGTGCGCGTCCAGGCATTTCGAAGATGAAGATGCTTGTGTGAAGCTATGTCTGGTAACCAGGCATTGACAGTGACATTGAAAGCATGGTCAAGCACTGTCTCCACTGTCAGCAACAACAGAAGCTGCTCGTTTCAGCTCCACTGCATCTGTGGGAGTGGACTGGTCGACCCTGTGTTAAACTACATATTGATTATGTAGGACCACTCTTAGGTACCATGTTTTTATTGATCGTAGATGCACATTCTAAATGGATGGAAGTGTATGAAGTCATATCACCGACATCGAGTGGGATTATTGAAAAGCTGCGTCAATGTTTTAGTAATCATGGCCTACCCGGAGTCATCGTTTCGGATAACAGTACAGTCTTTGCCAGTACTGAGTTTCAGAGATTCATGAGTTTAAATAGAATCAAACATATTAAAACAGCCCCATATCATCCCTCATCAAATGGGTTAGCTGAAAGCTGTGCAAACTTTCAAATCTGGAATGAAGAGGTTATCCGAGGGTACTCTGGAAACTTGAGTTTCCTACTTCATTCTCAATTATCATGCAACTCCATCAGATTTGTTAATGAAATGCCACCTATGTACAAGGTTAAGTCTGGTGTTTCCAAATTTAGAGGGGAAGATAGAGAAGAATCAGCGTAATCAAAAATTGAATCACGATAGTCATAGCAAAGCTGAAAGATTCACTGTAGTAGATACAGTTTTCAGGCGGAATTTTGGAAGTGGACCTTGTTGGGTTCCTGCTATAATGGTCTCAGAAACTGGTCCCTTGTCCTTCCAGCTGGAAGTGGAAGACCCAGTTGTTCAAAAACACATGGATCATCTTAGGGATAGAGAGACATTCCAATAATCAGCTATTCTGCCTTGCGATTAACATTGAACCAGTAATCCCTGGGTGACCTAGAATAGACATATCCGATGTCTTGTAGAGTTATCTAACCCTGACCTGCCACTTTCTAATGATGTATCTGGAGCTGCAGTTCCTGATCATGTCGATCCAGTGGGAGAACCTCAAGTGGTAGAGCTTATGGCACTCTAACCGAATAAGGAACGGGCCTCAGAGGCCTAATCTTTAACCACCTGAGTTGTACGTATGTATATGTTGTGGGTTATTCAAGTGTTCTCTGTAAATAGAACCTGTAAAAAAACTAAAGGGGGAGGAAATGTAGGAATTGAGGGTATAGCCTTTCCTACTGCCTATCGAGGTCACGTGATTGTTCTTGTAGGCTCCGACCAATGAGCCCTAAGTGCGGGTAATCCAGGGGGAGCGGAGCTTCTAGTCAAGCACCTGGTTCAAGCATGTAGCTTCTGAAGAGCTCTCTGTAATAAAGTTATCTGTTTCAAGTGGATACCTGTCCACTATGTCAAGTCATTACAGTATCAAATTTTTGTATGGTTGGAACCTATCTAATTGACTCCCATCATAAGATGTTTGCCATTTGTGAGGATTTCCAAGAACGTAACCCATGTGAATGGCAGGACTTTATTGTATAGCCATGTTTGTAACTGCAGTAGGAAATGGCCTGATGGGGCCATGTTATGGAGCCTGGCTGGGGCAATCCTGGCATCCCTGTATGAACGCTGTCTGAGCACCCTTGTATGTTGATCTAACGAGTAACTCACCTCCTGACTCCCCAAAGCCTGTCCATCATCTACAAGGCACAAGTCAGGAGTGTGATGGAATACTCCCCACTTGCCTGGATGAGTGCAGCTCCCACAACACTCAAGAAACTTAAGACTGTCCAGGACAAAGCAGCCCTGTTTGATTGGCACCACACCCACAAACATTCACTCCCTCCACCACCGACGCACAGTAGCAGCAGTGTGTACCATCTACAAGATGCACTGCAGGAATTCACCAAGGCTTCTTGGAGGGCACCTTCCAAACACACGACCACAACCACCTAGAAGGACAAGGGCAGCAGACAGATGGGAACACCATCCCCCGGAAATTCCCCTCCAAGTCACTCACCATCCTGACTTGGAAATATATCGCCGTTCCTTCACTGTCGCTGGGTCAAAATCCTGGAACTCCCTCCCTAACAGCACTGTGGGTATACCTACACCACATGGACTGTAGCAATTCAAGAAGGCAGCTCACCACCACCACCTTCTCAAGGGCAACTAGGAATGGGCAATAACTGCTGGCCCAGCCAGCAATGCCCATATCTCATAAATGAATAAAACAACCAGATTGAGACTATTCGCTCATTCACATCTCAACATTGCAACTAATTTGCATATTTAAACAGGAAACAGGCTGAAATTCTGGCGGATCACTTACAGGCCCCTTCTTCCTCCCCTCTTTCCATGCCCTGCACCACCGCCCCCCTCCCACCGGCCTCATTTTTCTCCATTGACCACCAATTTTCAGTGAGAAACAATTAAGATGACGCCTGCTGAAAAATAACCACCAGAGAGACAGAGTGAAAGAGAGATAGAGAGAGTGGTACTGGGATGGTTAGAGGAAGAGAGGGAGAGACAGATAAAGTGAAGGAGACTGATAGAGAGAGAAAAAGACAGAGATAGGCATTAAGGGTGGCAGAGGGAGATAGTGCAAGGAAGACACGGGAGAGAGACAGAGAGAGAGAGAGAGAGGGGCAGAAATTGAGAGAGAGTGATAGAGAGGCAGAGTGAACTTTAGAGAGATAGCCACTGGCAAAAACACAGGAAAAGAGATTGCGATAGAGTAGAGAGGCACACAGAGCCAGATTAAGAGCAAGAGTGCAAAGCAAATGAGAGAAAGAGAGATCGAGAAAGTGGCATAGACTGAGCGAGAGAAAAAGAGACAGAGGGGTCGACACTGGCAAATAGAGATAAAGAGAGAGATAGAGATCGAAGCAGAGTAGCAGAGAGACAAACACACAGGCCGAGACGTATAGAGAGAGAGAAAGACAAATAAAGCGAGGTATAGACACCAAGAGAATGACAGAGAGACTCACCTGCCCAGCATTTAAGAAACGAAAATCAGGTAGGGGGAGGGAGGTATTTTGATAAATGAGTACTGACCTGTAATGGCAATGTGGAGGATCGGGAGGGGTTGTTCAGAGCGGTGCAGCCTGGCTGAGAGTTAGATATCATTGTGGGGGGCTGGACTTGCTGTCTCACCCAGGGTGTGAGCTGAGGGATTGGAATAAGTTCCACAGTCTGTGCGAGTTGCTCGACAGCCCTTCAGATCACAGCTTCCAGCTGAGAGACTGTGAAATCTTCCCTTTCAGTGTGTGTGAAATTAATTATTTACAGGAGATCTAGGACAGAGTTAGAGAGAGAAACTTATTTACTCTGATGCAGGGAGACCAAAACAAGAGGGCTTAACCTTAAAAAAATTAAAGCTTCTTCACACTAAGGTTAGTGGAAATCTGGAACTGCTGCACTAAAAAAACTCTTGAAGCTAGGGGTTCATTGAAAATTTCTAAACTGATATTGATAGATTTTGGTTAGTTAAGGACATCAAGAATTACAGAACCAATGTGGCTCAATGAAGTTAAAATACAGTTCAACCATAATCTTGTTCGCTGGCGGAACAGTTTTGAGGGACTGAATGGCCTTCTCAATCTAATGCAACAGTCCAGTCCAGGCCGAAAATGATCTCCAACCTACAGAAGAAGCCTCGCCAATCTCTCAAAGTTTCTTACTCCACACTTCTCCAGAGAGCTCAAACGTTCGCTGGCATTAACTCCCTGGGAACCAATCCAGTGGACTTTCTCTGCATGTGGCCCAAGCTTGCTTATGGTGGAAACTGGTGTCTGCACACAGGCTTTCCAGCAAGGGGCCACTGCACAATGATCAGCAGCGGGAGGTCTTCTGCTAGAATTTTATGGTCCCTTGCTGGGTATACTTTTGGCAGGGCTGGGGCACATAAAATATACAAACATATGAATTAGGAGCAGAAGTATTTCTATTTACGTTATCAGTTCATCTGTTTTGTTTCGAATGCTATATGCATTCAGGTACAAAGCCTTTGATTTTGTCCTTTTATTATTTTTGTACCATAGAAACATAGAAACTAGGAGCAGGAGTAGGCCATTCGGCCCTGCGAGCCTGCTCCGCCATTCATTATGATCATGACTGATCATAACGTGTAGCCTTAACTGCTGATTTACTCTTAGATTTGTGCTATCTGTCCCTTCCTGTCACTGTCTGCTTATAATTTTCTATATTAGTGCCTTTCTCTACACTTTGGTTTACCACATCTTCTCAAATTTGATCCCTTCCCCCCACTGTTTAGTTTAAAACCCTCTTCACTGCCCTCGTTAAGAAGCTCACCAGAACACCAGCCCCAGCATGATTCTGGTTCTGCTGAAGGGTCATGAAGACTCGAAATGTTAGCTCTTTTCTTCTCCGCCGATGCTGCCAGACCTGCTGAGTTTTTCCAGGTAATTCTGTTTTTGTTTTGGATTTCCAGCATCCGCAGTAGTTTTTTGTTTTTATGATTCTGGTGTAGACTGACCCAACGGTATGGACCCCACCTTCCCCTGTGATGCCAGTGCCCCACGAACTGGAACCCACCTCTCCCACACCCAGTCTTTGAGCCATGCATTTATTTCTCTAATCTTATTTGCCCTATGCAAATTTGCACGTTGCTCAGGTAATAATCCAGAGATTATTATCTTTGTGAATCAGCTCCTTAATTTGGTGTCTAGTTCCTCATACTGACTATGCAGTACCTTCTTCCTCATGCTGCTTATGTCATTGGTGCATACATGGGCCATGACAACTGGATCCTCCCCCTCCCACTATGAGTTCCTTTTCACACCTGAGCAAATGCCCCGCACCCTGCCACCAGGCAGGGAACACAGGCACCTGGGCTCTAGTTCTTTGCTACAGAGAACAGTGTCAATCCTCCTCACCATACCACTACATTCCTTTTTGCTCCTCCCACATGGGTGGCTCCCTGTACCACGGTGCCATGATCAGTTTGCTCATCCACCCTGCAGCCCCCACTCTTATCCAAACAAGCTGAGAGAACCTCAAACCTGTTGGACAATTGCAGAGGCTGACACTCCTGCACTCCTGCCCTCTGGGTCTCCTACCTGCCTCAGCTGCAGTCACATTCTCCTGTCCCTGACCACCTTCCAAATCAGAAGAACCTAAGGGATGTGACCGCCTCTTGATATAAAGCATCCAGGTAACTTTCCCCCTCCCTGATGTGCCGCAGTGTCTGCAGCTCAGCCTCCAGCTCAATGACTCTGAGCTGAAGCTCCTCAAGCCACAAACACTTACTGCTGACGTGTTTGCCCTGAATAACACCGGTATCCAGGAGCTTCCACATGCTGCAGCCGTGACACATCACTTGTCCTGCCATCCTTAATGTGTTTTAATTAACTACTTAATAATTATATTCAATTGTTTAATTTTTTTAATGTACTTTATTAATCTTACCACAAATTCCTGTACTATTTTAAACCTTAGCAATGGAATAGACCTTAACCACTCAGATATTCACCAAATAGCTAGCTTCTGCCCCTGTAGCAGAGCAAGAACCAATTCCAAACTCCCAGCACTCCGGTGAGGTCGCACTCTAGTGCGATGGTGGTTAGCATACCACGTTCCCACCCACCCCTGACCCGATCCCCATAATACATTGGGTGGGTAAGGCTCCTGCCTGCCTGCCCATCCGTAGGCCTATTGAGGCCCTTAACGGCCCAGTTAAGGTGCATTTAAAGGTGTAATTCTGCTTCTGCCTCCATAACAGGGTTGGCCGTGGAAGGCAGTTGAGAGTGGGCAGGTTGTTTTTTCACCTCTGGTGAAAAGGTGGGAAGGAAGCTCCCTCCTTTGAGGGGGTACCCTGTGCGCATCAGGGGCACAGGCACTTTTCCCCTTTGTGACCCCACCCCCCCACGGCCTCCAAAACCTAAACCCTCACCACTCCCTTGCCCCAGGATGCCAGATCCCTGCCCGCCCAAAAAGGTGCCTGACTTTGTAAAGTTGCCTTCCCCAGGAGCCTGCTTGCAGTCTGGCAGCACTCACTACTGAGTTCTGGTGCTGCTAGGACTGCTGGAGCTGCCGGCCAATCAGATTGGCCATCAGCTCTCACAGTTGGGACTTCCTCAACTGAGGGGCAGATGCCCCATTCTCAGTTTGATAAGGCCACATGTAGTGTGTTACCACTGCCGAGCAGCCTTGTCAAAGTCGGTTCATTTGCAGCTGACTTTTCTAATTTGGGGGTGTGGCGGGCAGGGGGAGGCAAGCGATATACCCAACCCCCTGTAAAATCCACCCCATACCCTCTCAATTGCCCAGGGAGTCAACTAAAAGGACTACAAAAGGAATAAATTATGAGGACAGGTTGCATGGAATAAGCATCTATTCCCTCTAGTGTAGAAGATTAAGGGGTGATTTGCTTGAGGTGCTTAAGATGGTTAAAGTGTTTGATAGAGTAGATAGTGAGAAACTAGCGACAGAGAACACTGTTGGAAATACTTTCCTTCCGATAGGATGTTAAACTGGTTCACTTGGGGTTTTATAATACCTCTTTACAACTCTTGAGATCTTCGGGAATTTGATCTTTGCACAATAACTTAAAGGCAAGCCAACAAAAAGTACAGGTTCATACAATATTACAGCCCAGAAGGAAGCCATTTGGCCCATTGTGCCTGTGATGACTCTTTGAAAGGGCTGCAGGATTGTCATGAAACAGTGAAGTCAAGGAGAAGAACAGGAATCTGAACAAAGTCCTGTTCAGTGAAGTTAAAGTGAGGAGCAAAGGAGAAGGCTCCAAATTAAAGGGAGAAAGTTGCAGGAAGCAGACTTAAAGCTAGTCTTGCGAGAAGCCAGAAGATCCAAGGAGACAGCTGAAGGTCTGAAACTCTTTACTCTGGGCCTGGGAAGCAGTGGTGTTCTGTTGGCACGGCTGAGTATCTGAGAGACAGTACATAGAAGGTGAAACTTGAATGCACATGGCAATCCAGGGGAGAGGAACATCGGAAGGAGAGATCAAAACCCTGGAGGTGGAGTCTTGTGGAAGGCATCTGAGAGACAGCATCATTTGGGAGACGATTCCAAAGCTTCATGTGAAAGACGGAGTTCAGTGAGGCTGGTTGGCCCACAGTTGACAAGCATCTGATGGGTCTGTAGGGTCTGTTTGGGGCTGCATCAGTCACTTAGCTTCAGAGTGTGGTGTGTCTGACCACAGATTGCCTACTGGTTTACATGGACTGTGTACTTACTGTGAACATTAGAGTATAAGATACCTTTTGTAACTTGTGTTACCCTTACAAATCTATATATACCTGTAAAGGTATAGTTGTTGGTGGAGGAGTATTGTAATATAGTTAATCTTTTCTTCTTTAATAAATGTTTTATTCTTTTGTTAGAAGTTCATCAGCTGACACCTGTGACTCTGTTCAAAAGCCACCCTCCACGTTTCTAAACAAAAAATAAAAGTTAGGGTCTATGAAGCCAGGTACTAAGGGGTATTGACAGGGTGGATGTGGAGAGGATGTTTCCTCCTGTGGGAGAATCTAGAGGCCACTGTTTAAAGATAAGGGGCTGCCCATTTAAGACAGGGATGAGGCAAAACTTTTTCTCTCAGAGGGTGGTGACTCTTTGGAACTCTCTTCCTGAAAAGGTGGTGGAAGCAGAGTCTGAATATTTTTAAGGCATAGGTGGATAGATTCTTGGTAAGCAAGGGGGTGATAGTTTATCGGGGGTAGGCGGGATGCAGATTTCAGGTTACTATCAGATCAGCCATGATCTTATTAAATGGAGGAGCAGGCTCGAGGGGCTGAATGGCCTTCTCTTGCTCCGTGTTCATATGTTCATGCCACCCTGGGATTTAGTAACATCAGCTGGGATTGTAACACTGGCAGTGATTATGTCATTCCTGCCTGGTCTGGCATGTATGTGACTCCAGTCCTACCATGAATGAGTGACTTGATCCCCTCAATAAATGTTGCCTTGCCAAGAACAGATTACAAAAATAAAGTTTAAACTTCTGCAACTGTGATTCAAAGCCAAGCTGGCATGAAATCTCTCTCTATCTGCTTGTTGTAAGGATCTTAGAATCATGGAATCATGTATGATGATACAGCACAAAAGGAGGGAATTCAACCCATCATGCCTTTGCCAGCTCTCTGAAAGAGCTACCTCATTAATCATACTCCCCCACTCTTTCCTCATAGCTGTGCACAATTTTCCCCTTCAAGAATTTATCCATTCTCTTTTAAAAATGATTATTGAATCTTCCACCGTCCATTCAGACTGCGCCTTTCAGATCACACAACTTGCTGTGTAAAATACTTATTCCTCACGTTGCCTCTGGTTCAATTACCTTGTGTCCTCTGGCCACTGACCCTCCTGCCACTGGAATCTAAACCCTTCATGATTTTGATCACCTCAATCAAATCTTCTCTTAAGCTTCTCTGCTCTAAGGAGAACAATCCCAGTATCTCCGTCCCTTATAACTGAAGTCCCCCATCCTTGCTATTCTAGTAAATCTCCTCTTCACCCTCCCAAAGGCCCTGACTTCATTCCTAAAATGTGATATCTAGAACTGAACACAATTCTCCAGCTGAGGCCCAGCTAGAGTTTTACCATAGCTTCCCTGTTTTTGTACTCTATGCTTCTCATAATAAAGCCAAGGTTCATGTGTGCCCTTTTAACAGCCTTCTCAACTTGGCTTGCCACCTTCACAAAATTTGTCTTCCTACATCTCTTTAGAATTGTATCCTTTATTTTATAAAGCTTCTCCTCATTCTGCCCATCAAAATTAATCACTCCTCAATTCTCTGCAGTACATTTTATGCATTTGTCCATTTTACCAGTTTGTCCACGTCCTCCTGAAGTCTGTTGCTATCCTCTTTGTTGTTACATTTTCAAGTTGCATATCATCTGCAAGCTTTAAAATGATGCCCTGTATACCTCAATAGAAGTCTGTCATATATATATATATATATATATAAAAAGATAGCGGTCTGAATACTGAACCTGGGGAACATCACTGTACACTCCTCTCTAGCCTGAAAAAACAATGGTTCACCACTAAACTAAGCTTTCTGGGTTAACCCATTTCCTAGCCATGTTTGCACTGTCCATTTATGGCCTTTAATTTGCTAACGTGTCCTTTATGTGGTACCTTTTCAAGCTGCTTTTGAAAGTTCATATGGCCAACAATAACTGCACTACCCTGACCAACTCTCTGTTATTTCAAAGAATGCAATCATGTTAGTCAAACACAATTTCCTGTTAACAAACCTGTTAACTGCTGACTTTCATTTATTCGTCCATATTTTTACAAATATCAAGTAATTTGGTCCCAGATTATTGTCTCTGAAGGTTTTCCCATCACTGACATTAAGCTGAATGGCCTGTAGTTGCTGGGTTTATACCTCTTCCCCTTTTTTAAACAGAATCATAGAATGGTTACAGCACAGGAGGAGGCCCTTCAGCCATTGTGTCTGTGCTGGCCCTCTGAAAGAGCAATTCACTGTTTGCCACTCCCCTGCCTTTTCCCTGTAGCCCTGTACATTTTTCCTTTTCAGATAATGATCCAATTCCCTATTGAAAGCCCGATTGAACCTGCCTCCACCACAATCTCAGACAGTGCATTCCAGATCCTAACCACTCGCTGTGTGAAAAAGAATTTTCTCATGTCTCCATTGCTTCTTTTGCCTATTACCCTAAATCTGTATCCTCTGATTCTCAATCCTTCCATCAATGGGAACAGTTTCTCCCTATCTACTCTGTCCAGACCCCTCATGATTTTGAACACCTCTATCAAATCCCCTCTCAACCTTCTCTAAGGAGAACAGCCCCAACTTCTCCAATCTATCCACGTAACTGAAGTCCCTCATCCCTTGAGCCATTCTCGTGAATCTTTTCTGCACCTTCTCCAATGCCTTCATATTCTTCCTAAAGTGTGGTGCCCAGCACTGGACACAATACGGTTGAGATGCAATCAGTATTTTATACAGGTTTAACATAACTAATTTTTATGCTCAATGCCCCGATTAATAAAGCCTAGGATACTATATGCATTGTCAACCGTGCTATCAACCTGTCCTACCACCTTCAATGATTTATGCACATATACACCCAGGTCCCACCTGCACCACCACCACCCACCCTGCCCCCTGCCCCCCTGCTCTCACCTTTAGAATAGCACTCTTTATCTTAATAAAAGCAAAATACTATGGATGCTGGAAATCTGAAATAAAGGTGGAAAATGCTGGAAAAACTCAGCAGGTCTGGCAGCATCTGTGGAGAGAGAAACAGGGTTAATGTTTTGAGTCCATATGACCCTTTTCAGAGCTTGATTTTATATTGTCTCTCTGCAATCTTCCTACCAAAATGAATCATTTCACACTTCTCTGCATTAAATTACATCTGCCACCTGTCTGCCCATTCCACCATCCTGTCTATGTCCGTTTGAAGTTTTACACTACACTACACTATAGGCGCACTATACCTCCTCATGGTATACAATACTACTAAGTTTTGTATCATTTTCAAATTTTGAAATTGTGCCCTTTGCACCAAGGTCTCGGTCACTAAAACAACCATTCACCACTACTCTCTGTTTCCTGTTACTCAGCCAGTTTGTATCCATGTTGTTACTGTCCCTTTTATTTAATAAACTCTAGCTTTGCCCGCAAGTCTGTAATGCAGCTCCTTATCAAATTGTATTTTGGAAGATGATGTGCACCACATCAACAGTATTAACCCTCTGTAATTTCATCAAAAAACTCAAGCCAGCTAGATAAATATGATTTGCCCTTAACAAGTCCGTGCTGGCTTTCCTTAATTAACCCACATCTGCCCAAGGGACTATTAATTTTGTCCTGAATTATTGTTTCTAGAAGCTTCCTCAACACTGAGGTTAAACTGACTGGCCTATGGTTGCAGGGCTTATCTTTTCATCCTTTTTTGAACAAGGGTGTGACAATTCTCCTGTCCTTTGGCACCGCTCCTGAGTCTAAGGAGATTGGAAAATTATGACTAGTGACACTGCAATTGCCACTCATAGGAATATAGGAGGAAGGAGCAGGAGTTCATTTGATAAATTCATGGCTGATCTAGTTGTGGCCTCAACTCCAATTTCCTGTAATCCTTGACTCCCTTGTCGATCAAAAATCTATCTAACTCAGCTTTGAATAAATTCAATGGCCCAGCCTCCATTTCTTTCTGACGAAGACAATTCCACAGACTAACAGCCCTCTGAGAGATTAAAATTTCTCCTCATGTCCATCTTCAAAGGGGCACCTCTTATTTTTAAACTGTGTTCCCTAGTCCTAGTCTCTTCCAGAAGAGGAAACATCCTCCCGGTATTCACCCTATCCAGTCCCTTAAAGATCTTATATACTTCAAAGATCACCTCTCGTCCTTCTAAACTCCAATGGGTATAGGCCTAACCTGTTCAGCCTTCCTTCATGAGATAAGCCCCTTATCCCAGGAATGAGTTGAGTGAACCTTCTCTGAACTGCCCCTAATGCAATTATATCTTTTTTAAAGTAAGGAGACAAAGCTATACACAGTATTCCAGATGTGGGCTGGGATTTTCTGACCCTGTTGTGGGCGAGACCGGAAGATCCCGGAGGCGGGCAGGTGCAGAAAATCCCCTCCGTGGTTTCACCAAGGCCCTGTACAGCCACAGGGTTCTCCTTGCAATAAGTACCAACATTCCATTTGCCTTTTTAATCACTTGCTATACCTGCGTACCAGCTTTTTGTGATTCATGTACCAAGACACCCAGGTCCCTCTGTACCACCAAGCTCTACGTACTCTCTCTATTAGACAGGTTGCAGAGAACCTGTCTACCTCACTTTGAAGATTCCCTATCTCCTCTTGACAATTTAATTTCCTACCAATCTTGGTATCATCCTACTTTCACTTCCTTCAGCATCCTTGGATGCATCTCATCTGGTCCTGGTGCCTTATCAACTTTTAAGTACAGACAGCCTATCCAGTACCTCTTCTATATCAATTTTAAACCCTTTAAAAGTCTGAATTAACTCTTCTGTCACCATGGCCTGGGCAGAATCTCCTTCCTTGGTGAAGACAGATGCAAAGTATTCATTCAATACCTCAGCCATGCCCGTGCCTCCACGTGTAGATCCTCTTTTAGGTCTCTAATCAATCCCAGTCCTCATTTTACCACCCTTTTGCTATTTATATGTCTATAGAAGACTTTGGAATTCCCTTTTATGTTAGCTACCAGTCTCTTTTCATACTCTCTCTTTCCTTCTCTTATTTGCTTTTTCACTCCCCCTCTGAACCTTCTATATTCAGCCTGCTCCTCCATTGCATTATCTACCTGACAGCTGTCATAAGCATAGCTTTTCTTCATCTTAAGTTCTATCTCTTTCGCCAACCAGCAAGTTCTGGAACTGTTTGTCCTACTTTTTGCCTTTGCGAGAATATACTTTGACTGTACTTCTCTTCTTTAAAAGCTGCTTTTCCTGTTAATCCTTGTTTCCAATTTATCTGGGTCAGATCCATTCTTCCCCCAGTTTCTCATTCTTATTCTGGATTGCTCCTTGTCCTTTTCCATAGTCAACCTAAACCTTATGATACAATGATCACGGTCCGCTAAATATTTCCCCATTAACACTTGATCCACTTGGCCCACCTCATTCCCAAGAACCAGGTTCAATATTTGCCATCCTCCAGTCCTCTGGCAGCATGCTCAAATCCAAGGAAGATTGGAAAATTGTGGCAGAGCCTCAGTAATTTCCAACCTTATTACCCTCAGCAACCTGGGACACATCCCAACCAGGTTACTTTGAACATTGCGAACCTTTTAAATACCTCCTCATTTTCTATTTTTATCCCTTCCAATATTGCGCCTGCCTTCTCCTTTAATGCTTCATTGGCAGCACCCACTTCACTAGTGAAGATAGGTAAAGTGCTCTTTTCATACCTCAGCCATGCTCTCTGCCTCAACAAGATCTCTTTTGTGGGTTCCTAATCGACCCCACATATCCTTTGATCACTTTCTTACTATTTATATGTTTATATAGGACTTTTGGATTTCTTCTTTTATGTTACCTACTGAACTAGCCCCAAAAGGCTGGGAGGCACCAGAAGCAGCAAATTGGAACAACTCCAAGATGCTTTGTAGGGACATATGGGAAGTAACTGCTGCAAGAAGCAACACCACTGTACCAATCAAGGGCAAGGGTGGCAGGATGCTATTGGCGGATGAGGAACGGGGGCAAAGTTGTAAGGAGCATATCTTTTTATTCCTGTTGGACTGTTGTAAAGAACATATCTTTTTATTTTCTATTGGATTGTGGATTAAAATTACAATGGTTGCAATTTGAAAGACGTGTCCACTGGAACAGAGTGAAAGGTATATACAATGTTGCAGTCCTGGAATAAGGTGTGCCATGAAAGACAGGATGGTGCCGGAAAGGAAACCTGGACCAAGGGAGCTGCCTGGCAACAATGTTTTAATTGGCTCCTGACCAGGTGACCAGGTTTTGAGAGATCAGCAGTTCAGCTGAATAGCTCCTAGCCTGAAAGGAACAAGACCTAAAACCTCTTTCTCCTGTGTGTGGAAGATTCCAGTAATTCCATTATAATAGCAAGCTGGCTTTTTTCTTCTCATATCTCTACAACCTGCTTTCTCTCTCTCGCACTGAAAACCCCTGTCAAGAGGCAAAGGGGAAAATCACTGCTAGAGACATTGAAAGGCGAGTGCTCAACCAGTGAACTAAATACTGGAAGATTACCTCATGTCATCAACAAGAACTGAAAGGAATTTGGAAGACATCGATCAATATCAACCCATAGAATCCTGTACTCCGGAATTGGTGCTATTGAACTGTTTTATCCCACCCTTAAAATCCATGATTCTGTGTGTCTTATGTGTCTTGTATGTGTGTATAGGGATTTAAGAGGGGGGTAGAGTTTAGGTTGTAGATTTAGAAATGAGCAGTTCATATTTCTTTCTTTTGCCACTGGTTAACGACAGTTTGTTCAATAAACAATTATTTACTTTTTAAGTTTACAAAGCTGGTGCTCGTATTCTGTTAACCTAAATTAAACAGTTAGGTAGAACTGGGGCAGTCTGGTGGTTTGATCAAACTTTTCACATTTGTCGCAGTTTGGGGAACAGTGGGGCTGGATATTACAGTGCACTATCCCCAGTGATTCGTGACAAGGTGAGTGGAACACTTTCGGGAGATGCTCAACCAGCCGAGCCCTAGCTCCATGTTCAAGTTCAATGACAGCACCACACCTCAGCAGCTGAACATCAGCCTGGGAGAATTGCCAGGTCAGAGGTTCAAAGGGCCATCAAGAACCTGAAGAACAACATGGCACCTGGGATTGACGAGATACCAGCAGAGCTATTGGAACGTGGCAAGAACACCGTCAGAGCAGAGCTCACGAACCTGTTCAACAAGGTCCGGGCTGTGGAGGAGGTCTTGGATGACTGGAGGTGAGGACTAATCATCAAGCTGCCAAAGAAAGGGGACCTCAGCGATTGCAGCAACTCGGGGAGACATAACACTGTTGTCAGTACCAGGCAAGGTCTTTAGCACGGTGTCCAACAGATTGAAAGCAGAAGTAGATGGTATCCTTCATGAATAACAGACAGGTTTCTAGGCTGGCAGATCATGCAACAAGCTAATCTTTACACTCAGGAACATTACCGAGCAGAGCCTAGAGTATCAGAAGCCACTTGTTCTCAACTTCATCAATTTCAAGAAGGCTTCGATTGCATCCTTTGGCCGTCACTCGTGTACAATGTAAGACAGTGCAGCATCCCAGAGCAGTATTTCATATCTCAAAGCCTAATAAAGCAATTCTAGCTGCTGCATCAAGACCAGCATGGGCACCATGGATCCCTTCCACATCACCACGAGAGTACGGCTTGCTGCATGTCATCCCTATTCCTTTTTCTCTTGGTTATCAATTTCACCATGAGGAAGGCAATGGTGGGCGGAAGCTTTTGTATCCCGCGGCAACACCACCAGTTGATGGACCTAGATTTGCAAATGACATCACCACGCTAGCTAAAGAATCGTGCGCTCCAAGACATGACCACCAGCCTTGAAAGTAGCGGCGCCAGGGCTGGTCTACACATCAACTGCGGGAAGACCAAGACAGAGACAGTTGGATGCAACAAGGCTCTCTCATCACCGTCGGACAACAGAACATCAAGGATGTCATCCAATTCCCCTAGGAATAGGAAGCAAAATCTCCAGGAAGTGTGATGTACTGATTGATGTCCACACAACAATCGGTAAAGCAGCTATACCAACTGTAATCTATGCCAATGAGTCATGGATGAGAACAGCAAAGGTGTGGCGTTAGTTGGGCGTCATTCACCAACGTTACCCAAGTAAGATCCTGAGGGTCACATGGAGAGACAAAATTACCAATGAGGAAGTGTGACAGAGAACTGGACATGGCGACGGAGAGACAACTGAAACTAGCCCGACACGTATTTTGCCTTCCGGATGTACACGCCAGCAGAGCGGCAGTAAAATGGACACTAGTAGGTGGAAGAAGAAGACAGGGTCAGCCAAAGAAGACCTGGCCAAGTACAAGTACATGCCTTCAAGTGGGGGACACGACTTGGGCTGGAGCAAAAGTAACTGTGATGGACTGAGGCCGGTGGCAGAGTCTCGCTGCCATTGTCCAGCAGGCAGGAACTAAGTCTAAGTGTGATAAACCCCTATATATGAAATAATATTGTCAATCTCAATCCACTTCCCAGTGACTTTGGTTTTTAGCACTAAATGATCCCCAATGTAAACACACAAGTCTTAGAATTTTTGGTTTCTGAAAACAGTAATGTGGGTGTCTTACTGAAATTAAAATTGGAGTGTGAAGATTAACTGAGACTGATGGGACAGTGTAGAGGGAGCTTTACTCTGTGCCTAACCCTGTGCTGTACCTTCCCTGGGAGTGTTTGATGGGGACAGTGTAGAGGGAGCTTTACTCTGTATCTAACCCTGTGCTGTACCTGTCCTGGGAGTGTTTGATGGGGACAGTGTAGAGGGAGCTTTACTCTGTATCTAACCCTGTGCTGTACCTTCCCTGGGAGTGTTTGATGGGGACAGTGTAGAGGGAGCTTTACTCTGTGCCTAACCCTGTGCTGTACCTTCCCTGGGAGTGTTTGATGGGGACAGTGTAGAGGGAGCTTTACTCTGTATCTAACCCTGTGCTGTACCTGTCCTGGGAGTGTTTGATGGGGACAGTGTAGAGGGAGCTTTACTCTGTATCTAACCCTGTGCTGTACCTTCCCTGGGAGTGTTTGATGGGGACAGTGTAGAGGGAGCTTTACTCTGTATCTAACCCCGTGCTGTGCCTGTATTGGGAGTGTTTGATGGGGGACAGTGTAGAGGGAGCTTTACTCTGTATCTAACCCCGTGCTGTACCTGTCCTGGGAGTGTTTGATGGGGACAGTGTAGAGGGAACTTTACTCTGTATCTCACCCCGTGCTGTACCTGTTCTGGAAGTGTGTGATGGGGACAGTGCAGAAGGAGCTTTACTCTGTATCCATCCCCGTGCTGTACTTGCCCTGGGAGTGTTTGATGGGGACAGTGTTGTGTGTCATATAAAGCAGGCCGACACCAACCACCATCTCAGTACAGCTAGTGATGGATAATGCATACCTATCCTTTCCAATGGCACCCACATCCCGCGCTGCTTCCCTATTCCAGAAAGCCTGTGGGGAAGGTCAGAAGTGGAACCAGCTGGAACAGCACTGTGGGTGTACCTACGCCACATGAACTGCAGCAGTTCAAGAAGGTGACTCACCACCCCCTTCTCAAGGACAATTAGGGATGGGCAGGAAATGCTGGCTTGGCCAACAACACCCACATCCCACACAAATGAATAAAAAGTAATGGTCATATATTTTTATAGACTTGTATTTATAGAGATACACATTAGAAGCAAGCATCTCCTAATGCAAGCACCACAGTTTCAATCTGTTCCTACTTTTGGAGCAGAATGGACTGCCCAGTTAATGCCCACTGCCCTGCTTTCAACCAAACACAGTTAATACACAATTAACAAGCTTGATACGGCGATGGGCGGGAGGAGAGAGTGTTGGGTGCTCTTCTTGCAATCTAAAGAGTCCTGAAGGGGCTTGACAGGGTTGACACTGGAAAGTTGTTTCCCTGCCTTGGAATCTGGAAAATGGGGGCAGTGTCCAATCATTTAAGAGTGAGATGAGGAAACGTTTCTTCGCTGAGGCAGTGGTGAATCTTTGGAATTCTCTTCTCCAGAGGATTGTGGATGATTCATTGTTAAATACATTTAAGGCTGAGATAGAGAAATTTTTAGTCTCCCAAGGGATCAATGGGTGTGAGGAGCAGGCGGGAAAGTGAAGCTGAGATAGAAGATGAGCTATTATCATATTGAATGGTGGAGCAGGATCGAGGGGGCCGAATGGTCTACTCCTGCTCTTTATGTTCTTATCTCCAGAGAGTTTCTAGCGTTTTGGATCAAACAATAGTTCAACATTTTAGTCCATAAATTTCTGATAATGACTAAAACTGGAACCCAATTATGCAAGGCAGGATGGTGTGAAATTCTTATGTCTGCCTTTTTGGCAGAGCTGAACTGCCATTCACTCTAAACAGCTTAGAGGGAGGGCTTCCAGGAGCACAGTCAGCATCTTGCATCAATGACTGGAACATTTATTCCAGAGTTGGCGTTTTTGGCTTAGAGGACTATACTTCTCAGTTCCTCATATGTCTCATGACATAGATTCATGAGTTATAGCTTAATAGAACAGTGCCGAGATTCCTCTCTCCCGCCTCACTACTCACAGACTAATGATTCTATCCTCTTGTCTAACAACAACTGATTTCACAATAAACTCATTGTCTGTTAGTTGCATCATTCACTTTTTTCGCCTTGTGGACTGTACCATCGCAGTGTGTGGAGATCACTCTGGGTGTATACTGAATACTCTATTCTCTCAATACCGGATACTGTTTGGGATGACACAGCTCACACTCCTATCAGCAGGGGATCAATGGCAGATAAACCAGATTCAAGACCTGTTTACAACATTAATATTTGTCTTGATCCTCGAGTTATTACCGAATGCTTAGATTGATCTGGGCATAGCTCTCTGCTGACACAAGCCCATGGTGAATTTTTTGTACTTAGTTGAGGAGATAATGAGGAATGATTACAAATATAAACTCATAACTCATTCTTGAGAAAGGTGTGGCTATCGGAAGATTGTGTGTGCCAAGATACCAATTGCTCCGAGTGCTTGGCAATCCACAAGTTGTTGCACATCAAAACTCAAAAAGGGATCAGATTCTCACTCTCGCCATGTTCCAATAATCCAATGTTTTTCACATCATCTCCCTGACATTTCATCCTCCACTTCCAAAATCTTCTTCCTGCCTGTTACTGGGATAACATCCCATGGTTCCAGCAGATACCCACAGTGCTGTTCTTTATGTCAGAATCTTTAATGGGGGAAGGAGAGTTCAGGAACCCATCACCCATTGTCTCCAGCTGCACGACTATGAAAATCCCTGGAACAACTTGCATTTATAGATCACTTTAACACAGTGCCAAGAGAATGCTGCAATATGAAATGACACCCAAACAAGTAAAAAGTTATTAGGACAGACGGCCAAACATTTGATCAAATAAAGTAGGAGAGGTGGGGAGGTTCAGGGAGGGAATTCCAGAGCTTGGGGCCCAAGGCAGCTGAAGGAACGCCACCAATGGTGGAATGATTAAATTCGGGAGTGTGTAAGAGGCCAGAATTGGGGGAGTACAGAGACCCCAGAGGGTTGTAAGACTGGGGAAGACCAGAGATGATACCACAAAGGAATTTCAAAACAAGGATGAGAGGTATCGAGGCCCAGTACATCTGCAAGTACAGGGGGAATGAATTAGAATTTGAGCTGCAGTTTTGGATGAGTTGAAGTTTACATAGGCCAACCAGGAGGCACACACGCACACACACACACATGCACATCACAGGTGAATTTGCTTTCTGCTTGCTGCTCACCTCCCCCAGCATACTGACCCGCTCCACACCATAAACCCAGTGGAGGCCCTGTTAGCTATGTTACCAGTGAACTTCCTCCTTAGTCCCAACAAAGCTCCAGAGGAAATTCAGCCCCATCACCCTTCTGTGAACCAATGCATCTCATCTGGTTCGATCTAAACATCATGAACCGCTCCACACACACACACCACACACATACACACACCCACAAAACCCCTGATAAAGCTCAGTTTCGTTCTCTGCTTTCTGTCACTGAGCTTGCCTTCATCCAGTGACCAGGGATGTAGAGGGTTAAAGGCCAGTTACCACCTTGATGCCAATCTCCATGACCAGCCACCCGGCCTTGCCTAGCCTTGTTTGTCCCTGCCCTGCGTGTCTCAATAAGTTGCATCTCAAAGCCAAATAAAAACTGCAAATATGTTGGAAAACTGAAACAACAAACACAGAACGAGAGAACTGTGGGTAGAACTACTAAGTACTTCCCTTTCATTGTCCCACCTCACATTCTTTTTCTCTCTCGATCTCTTTGGAGCATAAATACCAGCAGAGATCAGTTGGGCCAAATGGTCTGTCTCTGAACTTGAACACTATGTAATTTTTCTCACTCTCTCTCTCTCTCTCTCTGACAAGGAATGTGGTGAATAGTATAGATGACTTTAAGGGGAAGTTAGATAAACACATGAGAGAGAGAGGAAGAGGATATGGTGATCGGAGTAGATAGAATGGGTACAGGCTTGTATAGAGTATTAATATTGACATGGACAAGTTGGGCCAAAGGGCCTATGGGCTGTAAATTCTATGCAAAACTCTTTCTTTCTGTTTCTTTCTTAACTCTCTCTCTCAATCTATTCTTTTCGCTCTCTCCCTCCCTGCCTGCCTCTCGTACTCACTTTCTCTCGTTCAGGGATGTAATGTCAGGTACTTGAGAGCCATTGTCATGTGATGATCTAACAAATATTTTCCAGTCTGGGAACAGCTCCAAAACCTGAATTGAGCATCCAATCTGCAGAGCAAGTGCACAAAGGCCGACTGAAGTTTAACATGGGCGTATTGTCAAAGAAACTGGTACCAATCTTCACACACATCCTGAATTTGAATACTGAATGCAAATTCCACCATCCCAAAACTGCAATCCAACAGCATATAAACCAAAACAATTATTGAAAGGGCAATGTTACAATTAGCAAGAGCAAGACCCCACATACAGATTAACACTCTCACAAACACACACGCCCCTTAACACACTCACAAACACACACACACCTCAACACACTCACAGACACACACACACCTCAACACACTCACAGACACACACACACCTCAACACACTCACAGACATGCACACACCTCAACACACTCACAGACACGCACACATCTCAACACACTCACAGACACGCACACACCTCAATACACTCACAAACACGCACACATCTCAACACACACAAACACACACACATCTCAACACACACAAACACACGTCAACACACACAATCACATACTTCAACACACTCACAAACACGCACACCGCTCAACACACAAACACACTCACACATTTCAATACACACAAACATGCACACACCTCAGCACACTCACAAACACACACATACCTCAACACACTCACATACACGCACACACAGCAATACACCCACAAACAGAAACAAATACGCACACAAACACGTCTCAACAGACCCACAAACACGCACACACCTCAACACACACAAACACGCACACACCTCAACACACTCACAAACACATCTCAACACACTCAGACACGCACACACCTCAACACACTCACAGACACGCACACACCTCAACACACCCGTAAACACACCTCAACACACTCTGAAACACACACACAAACACACACAGATCAAATACCAATTAACACACACCTCAACACACCCATAAACACACCTCAACACACTCTCAAACACACTCACAAACATACACAGATCAAATACATATCAACACACACATGAACAAACACATGCTCATGTATCTCAACACTCACAAACACATACACACACCAACACAATAACAAATACACGCTCACAAACGCACACACAAACATGTCAACACATTCACAAATGCACACACATGTTGATTCCTCACCATTTTGGAGCGCAGCTATGATTACTCCTAGCTGCCCTGGTCCAGAACAACCGCACAGATAACATGTAGTTTCTTCTCTGCATCACTTACTTCCTTTTTGAATGTTGAGACGTAGTATTGCAGACACATTACAGGAAGCCCTATCACCACACTCAGCATTTGCATATAATCCAAGGGGCACGAATGGTTGAAGGGTTAGCGGGGTGGGGCTAGGAATAGAGACAGGATAGTGGGAGGAGCTTGCCTCAGGAGTAAACACTTAGGTAAAATACACCTACAAACATGCAATTGCACAGATATGCACAGGCAGGCACTCGTACATACACACATGCAGAGACATACACAGACACTTGCATAGACACACATGCACACATACACACACACACACACACAGGCAGACTTTAACACAGATACACATGCAGGCAGACTTGCACACACACTTCCACATACACACAAAAAAAGACTCCTCTTTGAAAACTTCTAGCCACACAATGCAATCACAGCTCTTTTCAACATCAGAATTTGATCAATGCTTTCATAGTCAGCCCTTCCCCAAGTTTAACATTGCTAACCCACCCTCTGGCCATGACACACAGACAGATTTTCACACAAATACACACACACACACACACAAATACACACACACAAACAGACAAAGGCAAACTCGCACAGACACAGATGTTACTATAGACAAGGAGCCGAGGGTTATGGGGGCAGACAGGAAGGTATTGGGACCACAATCAGATGGACCATGATATTATCAATTGGTGGAGCACGCTCGAAGGGCCAAATGGCCAATCCTGCTCCCAAGTCCCATGTCCCTGTGTTCCTTCATATTCACAATTCACACAGATCACACATGCACAGAGACACAGACAAATGTACATACACAAACTCAGTCACAGACAGACACAAACAGGTGAACAAATACACACAAAGATCAGGAAGGATTAAAAGGAAGTGGAGTGACAGTATTGATCAAATAAACTATTGTAGCATTCACAAGGGCCGGTGTAGCTGAGTGGTTAAAGACAACATCTAGTTGGTAAGAATTAAGGAGCAATAGAGGAGCTATTATGCTACTGCGCACATAATGCTGGCCTCCAAATAGTGGGAAGGAGTTGGAGAGGAGCACATTTGGAGGCAAATTTACTTAAAGCTGCAGTAACTGCAGAGTGGTGATAATGGGAACTTCAATTATCCTAATATAGACTGCAGTATTGATCTTTCTTGATCAGTGTGCTTCCAATGAGGAAGTAAGCAGCGCTGGATTCAGTTCTAAGGAAAGAAGTGAGGCAGTGGAATATTTTTCAGTGGGGGAGCATTTGGGAAATAGTGATCATATTAGGTTGAGAATAGTTATGGAAAAGGGCTAGCCACAATCAAAGGAACTCACCAAGCCTCCTTAGACAGCACCTTCAAAACCCACAACTACTACCATCTAGAAAGACAAGGGCAACAGACACATGGGAACACCACCATCTGCAAGTTCCCCTCCAAACCACTCACCATCCTGACTTGGAAATACATCGCCATTCCTTCACTGTCATTGGGTCAAAATCCTGGAACTCTCTCCCTAACAGCACTGTGGGTGTACCTACACCTCATGGACCGTAGCGGTTCAAGAAGACGGCTTACCACCACCTTCTCACGGGCGATTAGGGATTGGCAATAAATGCTGGCCCAGCTAGCGACCCCCACATCCCATGAATGAATTAAAAAAAGCAAAAACATTTAATGAAAGGAGACCTAATTTCAGTAAGGTGAAAAGTTGACTGGAATCAAAAATTGTTATTGCTGAATAAAGAGACAAGCTGTCAGAGCTTTTCATCTTGCACTCATCAGGACAGTTCGCAAGAATACCAATAGTAAGGGAAACAATAATTTACACTGCATGAGAAGAGAATGTTGATTGGTTGGCAAGTGGACTCTGATTAGTAGAGGTGTTGCCATGGAGAATGCACCAGGGAATAGTTAACTGCCAAGCTTTTGTTCAAATTTAAACCAGGCAGGTCGACTCTGATTTGTCAGGGCATTGCAAAACTCAAAACATAGTGTTCAATATTAGATGTAATTCCACAATTGGACAACAATTACTAAACAATCCCAACTGTGCTAGGAATTCCACTGAAAACCAATTTAAGATTATCAGTCAGGTACACAGTGTGGCTCCTTTCGCATGCCAGAAGCTACATATACTCACACACAGGGCCCTGTCCTTTTCAGACAGAAGAAGAACGTCCAGGCATTGGGCCTTTTTCAACTAAATGAAAGCTCAGGGGACAGCCATTCCTTGTTCATTCCACATGGCAATGCCTTGACCAATCAAAGCTGACTTGCCTAGTTTGAATTTGAATCAAAGCTTGGCAGTTAACTGTTCCATGATGCATTCTCCCTGCCAACACCTCAACCAGAGTCCACTTGTCAACCAATAAACACTCTCTTCTCATGAAGTATAAATTGTTGTTCCCTTTACTACTGATATTCTTGTGAGTACAAGACAAAAAGCTTCGACAGCGTGTCTCCATTTTCAGCGATACTCAGGTTCTGTCCTGCCAAAAATTGTTAGGCAGTACAATAATTGATCAACGGGAGGCCTTCAAAGAGGATACAGAATAGACACATTCCCATGAGGGAGAAATGAAGGACATCCAAAGCTAGAGATCCTGGGATGACTAAAGATACGGAGTGAAACAGAAATAGAAGCCATGTGATTAATTGGAGGAGAGACAACTTCAATGGGGTAAAAATGGACCTGGCCCGGGTAAATTAGAAGCAAAGATCAGCAGTTAAAACTGTAACTGAACAATGGGCTGCCTTTAAAGAGGAGATAGTCCAACTACAATCAAGGGGAGGTGATGGTGTAGTGGTATTGCTGCTGGGCTAGTAATCCAGGGACACAGAATAATGCCCTGAGGACCGGGGTTTGAATCCCACCATGGCAGATGGTGGAATTTGAATTCAATAAAAACCTGGAATTAAAAGTCCCCCTCTAATGATGGCCATCATCGATTGTTGTAAAAGCCCATCTGGTTCACTAATGCCCTTTAGGGAAGGAAATCTGCTGTCCTGACCTGGTCTGGCCTGGCCTACATGTGACTTCAGACCCACAGCAATGTTGTTGGCTCTTAAATGCCCTCTGAACAAGGGCATTTAGGGATGGGCAATAAATGCTGGCCTAGCCAGGAATGCCCACATCCCATGAATGAATTTTTAAAAATTCCCTCGAGAGGGAAAGATGGGGCAAACAAATTCAGACGGTCCTGGATGGTGAAAAAGATAGAGATTAAGTTGAAGCAGAAAGAGCATGCTTATATCAGGTGGATAATAAAATGGTGAACAAAGCCAAATATAGAAGGTTCAGAGGGAAATTGAATAAAAACAAAGCAAAGAGAGATTATGAGAAGAGACTGGTAGCTAACATAGGAGGGAATCCAAAATTCTTCTATGGGTATATAAATAGCAAAATGGTGGCAAAAAGAGGAGTGGGACTGATTATGGACCAGAAAGGGAATCTATGCATGGAAGTGAGGAATGGCTGAGGTATTAAATGAATTCTTTGTATCTGTCTTTACCAAGGAAGATACTGCATAGGTCATGATGAAACAAAAGGTAGTTCAGATACTTAGGTTGGTTTTAAATTGATAAGGAGGTGGTATTGGATAGTTTGCCTGTAATTATAGTTGGTAAGGAACCAGGACCGGATGAGATGCATCCAAGGATATTGAGGAAAGTGAGAGTGGAAATTGCAGAGGCAACGGCCATAATTTTCCAACATCCCTTAGACTCAGGGGCGATGCCAGAGGACTGGAGAATTCCAAACATTACACCCTTGTTCAAAAAAGGCTTTAAGGATAAGCCCAGCAACTGCGGACCTGTCAGCTTAGCATCAGTGGTGGGGAAAGTTTTAGAAATGGTGATTCAGAATGAAATTAATATACACTTGAGCAAATGCAGGTTTATTAAGGAAAGCCAGCATAGATTTGTTAAGGGCAAACTGTGTTTAACTAACTTGCTGGAGTTTTTTGAAGAGGTAACAGGGAAGATGGATAAGGTTGATACTGTTAATGTGGTGTACATGGTCTTCCAAAAGGCATTCGATATGGTGCCGCACAAAGGACTTGTGAACAAAGTTAGAATTCATGAAATAAAAGGGACAGGAGCAACATGGATACAAAATTGACTGAGTGACAGGAAACAGGGTATTTTATTTTTCAGACTGGGAGATGTTTTATAGTGGAGTTCCTCATGGGTCAGTCTTAGGACCCTTACTTTTTATCATATGCATTAATGATCTTGACCTTAGTGTACGGGCACAATTCCAAATTTGTGAACGACACAAAACTTAAAAGCATTGTAAACTGTGAGGAGGATAGTGTAGAACTTCAAAATGACATAGACAGGTTGGTGGAACGGGCAGACAGTTGGCAGATGAAGTTCAGTGCAGGCAAATGTGAAGTGATTCATTCTGGTAGGAAGAGAATAGAGACACAATATAAAAAAAGGGGTACAATTTTAAATGGGGTGCAGGTGAGGAGGGACCTGGGTGTATATGTGCATAAGTAATTGAACGGGGTAGGACAGGTTGAGAAAGTGGTTAATAAGGCATACAGTATCCTAGGCTTTATTAATAGAGGCATAGAACACAAAAGCAAGGAGATTAAATTAAACTTTAAAAAACATTTTTTTAATTCTTTCACGGGGATGTGGACATCACTGGCAAGGCCAGCAATTGTCATCCTTCGCTAATTGCCTTTGAATGAGTGGCTTGTTTGGCCATTTCATAGGGCATCAAGAGTCAACCACATTGCTGTGGGTCTGGAGTCAAATGTAGGCCAGACCAGGTAAGGACGGCAGATTTCCTTCCCTAAAAGAGCATTAGTGAACCAGATGGGCTTTTACAACAACCAAAGATAGTTTCATGGCCCCATTGCTGAGACTGGCTTTCAATTCCTGATTTTTCAATTGAATTTAAATTCCACCAGCTGTAGTGCTGGGGTTTGAACCTGTGCCTCCAGAGCGTTAGCCTGGGTCCCTGGATAACTAGGCCAGTGGCATTACCACTACGCCACCATTTACTCTACTCAACTGGTGCGTTGCACCCAATCCTGGGTGCCACACTTTAGGGAGACTATGAAGGCATTGGAGAGTGTGCAGAAAAGATTCACGAGAATGGTTCCTGGGATGAGGGATTTCAGTACATGGATAGATTGGAGAAGCTGGGGCTGTTCTCCTTAGAGAAGGTTGAAAGGAGATTGATAGAGGTGTTCAAAATCATGAGGGGTATGGACAGAATCAATAGGGGGAAACTGTTCCCATTGGTGGAAGGATCGAAAATGAGAGAGCACAGATTTAAGATGTGTGAGCGATACTAGGTGAGTTGTTCTTGCAGGGAGCTAGCACGGACATGACTGGCTGAATGGCTTCCTTCTTTGCTGTAACAATTCTATGGCTTTGTTTTATGTCTTAGGTAAATGAGTTCGTTGGCCAACCGAACACTAACTGCCCGCCCTCCTATGTTCTCACCAGTTGCTGCTTGCAATCAATAACGGGGAGAGACTGATATAAGAATAAACAATGATGGTTTATTGAGACATAGGGCAGAGCACCAGGTCATACGTGCTCACTCAGAAACCTCCATAACTTGACTTACAGTTCCCAGTTGCCTGTGCTGTACAGAGATTTTTCAGCACTGTCGCATGTTCAGTACACTTGCATTCTCTTAAAGGGACAGAGTGCCTCACTTTACCACATTTTGCTAATCATAAGGTTGGTCATGCAGGAGAGAATCAAGCTGAATAGAAACATAGAAACTAGGAGCAGGAGTAGGCCATTTGGCCCTTCGAGCCTGCTCCGCCATTCACTATGATCATGGCTGATCATCCAACTCAAAAGCCTGCTCCCGCTTTCTCCCCATATCTTTTGATCCCTTTCGCCCCAAGAGCTATATCTAACTCCTGCTTGAAAACTCTAACTCCATCTTGAAAACAATATAGAATATAGAAAGTACAAAGACCTTCAAAAGGAAATGAGAATGACAGTGAGAGGTTATAAGAATAGTTTCATGGCTAACATAAGAGGAAATCCAGAAACTTTTCATAAAGATATAAATAGTAAAAGGGTAGTCAAAGGATGTGTAGGGTCACATAGGAGAATTTCCTGTGCAGGCAGAGGAAGTGTAGAGTGGTCCTGGCAGAACCCTAACTGGGCATCAGTGAGCAGGTTATTGCTAAACAAGTACCACTTGATAGCACTGTTAATGACCCCTTCCATCACTTTACTGATGATCAAGAGTAGACTGATGGGGCAGTAATTGGCTGGGTTGGATTTGTCCTGCTTTTTGTGTACAGGACATACCTGGGCAATTTTCCACATAGCTGGGTAGATGCCAGCGTTGTAGCTGTACTGGAACAGCTAGCGGCACAGCAAGTTCTGGAGCACAAGCCTTCAGTACTATTGCCAGAATATTGTCAGGGCCCATAGCCTTTGCAGTATCCAGTGCCTTCAGCTGTTTCTTGATAAAATGTGGAGTGAATCGAATTGGCTATTCTAATGTACTCCTAACATTCTCCCACATTCTATCCTCCATAAACTTGAGGCCACCCAAAACTCTACTGCTCATATCTCAACTCTTACCAAATCCTGTTCCCCTATCACCCCTGTGCCTACTGATCTCCATTGGCCCCCAGTACAGTAATGTCTTGATTTAAGGGCAGAATTTTTCACTCGGTGGGCGTGCGAGCGCCCGACCTCATCAAGCGTGAAATAATACATGAAGATGTCTGCCGAGCGTGCTGATGTTAATGCGCACTAATGCGATATTTCGTTAGGCGGGCACGCGATGCAGATGGAGGCACGCCTGCCATTAATTAAGAGGCTGTTTAAGGCCCTTCACACACCAATTGTCTCCGATGAACGGCCATCGCATTGGGAAAAACGGGCAGGCTACAATTAACAAAAGCTCATCCACGTGCAGGATAAGAAGGGTCAGTGACATTGTCAATGCGGGTAGTGAGGAGTTTTGGATCTAACTTGCTGCTGGTTGCTTTTGTGGACTGGACATCTTCTTCTCGCTTCACAGTTGCATTCCAAGCATTTCTAGGCTTCATTTCAGGACTCATTGGTGTCTTCCAGGCCCCTGGATGATTCGGACCGTGTGGACATTTCCAGGTATCAGGCAGCCTTCCCTTACCCTGGGAATGGGGATTGGGGTCTCCGCTGGAGGCACCTCCTCTGAGGAGGGAGAGAGGGGCAGAAGGGAGAGGAGGCCATGTGTCCCAGTGCAGCCTCCAGGGGGGTGACCTGTGGGGGGAGAGGCGCAGGCACAAGGGGCGCAGGGCCAGCAGGTGGTCCAAGGCGGAAGGGGCTACAGAAGACGTCATTATCCTGCTGCCAGGGTTTACAGGCAGCGATGCAGCTACCTCAATATGTCTGAGGTGTAATGCCCCCGTCTCTCAAGGGAAACAGTGACTGCCATCTGTCAGATGCTCGGGCCTGAGATCACTCCAACTATATGGGTGGATACCCCATGCCATTGGCTCTGAAGGTCATAGTGGCCCTTAGCTTCTATGCCTCCGGCTCTCTTCAGGGCTCAGTGGGGAATCTGTGTGGAGTCTCCCAATCAGCTGTCCACAGTTGTGTCGAGCTGGTGACAGAAGCACTGTTCAGCCGGGTACTGACCTTTATTCATTACTGTACGGACGAGGCCAGCCAGGCTGAGCGAGCCAGAGGCTTTGCAGCGATTGCTGGCTTCCCCCGTGTCCAGGGTGCTATAGACTGTACACATGTGGCCATCAAGGCGCCAGCAGGTGAGCCCAGTGCATTCGTCAACAGGAAGGGCTTCCACTCCATGAACGTGCAGATAGTGTGTGATCACAGGATGCAGATTCTACAAGTCTGTGCAAGGTACCCAGGCAGCTCCCACGACGCCTACATCCTCAGACACTCCCAGGTGCCGGGGCTCTTCAGTGCTCCAGCCCAGCTGGATGGATGGCTGCTGGGTGACAAGAGCTATCTCCTCAGAAAGTGGCTCATGACACCTCTCTGCCATCCAGGAACAGAGGCTGAGCAGCAGTACAATAGGAGCTACACCTCCACAAGGGCTGTAGTAGAGAGAACCATAGCGCTTTCGTTGCCTGGACTGTTCAGGGGGTGCTCTCCAGTACCCCCCAGAGCGGGTGCCTCTGATAGTGGTTGCATGCTGTGCTCTCCACAATCTGGCCCTGGCAAGGGAGGTGCCCAATGCAGGAAGATGATCTTAACACAGCTGCACAGGCAACAGATCATGAGTCCAGTAGTGAGTCCGAGGACGAGCATGGTGTGGAGAACGCTGAGGGTGTGGACGCTGACCTGGGCAACCTCCAGGGAGGCAGGGACACCAATGCCACTTTTGATCCAACGCTCCTTCAGCTAGGCTACCAAACAAGAACCACCACCACATGCCAGGGCTGCAGGCTCCAGACTCGATCCCTGGCAGGCCCAGTTCCTTGGCCAAAAACATATGCTCTGTGCCAGTGCAATAAAATTTCAGGAGACACACGTCCATCATTACATAATGGCCTACACTGCACCAACAGAAGAAATGAAGCATACAGAAGCCAATAGCACAAAATAACATCTAATTTAATTGTGAATATGAAACAGAGCTGAAATAAACATTAACCAGTGTTTTTAATCACACTGTGAAAATATTCAAACCAAAATGGGGAAACAAGATATCATCAGTGATAAGCCCGTCTTGTGCTTTAAGTTTATGTTTGCGGGTGCGACATTTTGGTGCACCCCCCTCGCTGGCACTGGCATTGGAGACAGCCTGCTCACTCTGCTGTCCTGTTGGCCTCAATGACCTTGGCGGGCGTCCTCTGGCCAGTGGAGCCTATGCTGGCCCCACCTGGGAGGGAATGGCCAGTGCCATGCCTGGCATCTCCCCAGTCACCGCAGCCTCATCGAATGCCACAGTCACTGGCAGATGGGCGGAGGAGCTGCTACCCTCATCCGGAGCGCCCTGAGAGGAGCCCGCAGAGACGACAGGCAGCTCGTGCGCCAACGCGAGGTTGCTTTGGGCCTCCCTGCTCACCACTGATGGCTGGGCACCTAGCTAGGATACAGGGTGCCCAATCCATCTCTCACACTGACAGTGACCACCTGAGGTCATTGCCGGTGTGAGGACTTGCAGGTCCGAGTGCATCCCCAGGAACCCCTGCTTGTGTCCCTGGAGCAGCCTCTCCATAAGAGTCACCACTCTCTCCATGGAGGGGACAGTGCGCTCGGCCATGAGGGTTGCTGCATTTCTCATTCTCCGCATGGACTCCCCCACAATGGAGACCATGGCATGCATTCCCTCATGCATCTCTGCCAGATCCTCCCGCACATCCCGCTGGACATCCAGCAGCTGCTGCCTAATGGACGACTCCAGAGGCCCATCATCAGCCATTGGCTGAGCATTGTGCTCATCCCCAGCAGCCCTCCGACTGCCGGCACCCTGGGCACTCTCTGCCTCCGCCTGCACCTCAAGTGAGTGTGAAGTGCCCTCACCAATATGAACCGAGGCACTAGGTGCTGGTATCTGCGCTGGTGCCTGCTTGGCAGAGGGGGTATGACGCATGTGCGTGCTCAGCATGGTGGTCCTCCGGGGTCAGGGGTGGGCCTTCAGGCTCCTCCTAGCGACCGCCTGCTATTGAGCCTAAAAAGGACAAGAAGGACATGTCATTAGTTTAAGTCATGACCCTGTTACTGTGCATGCCAGACACCCTGCTGAGACAGAGATATACATCATGGTGCCCTCGTCTTTCCATTCTCAATGGGGATTCCAGGTTCGAGGCTCACATCAATATGCAGACTGCACTAGAACAACTGCAATAGTCGACATTCTCACCTCAATGCACTGCACCCTTACCTTCATCTGGCACTCCCACCTCACCGTGGCTGCTTGACCGAGGTGCATGGTGCCTCTCGAACTCCAGTGCCTCCTGCTCGTACTGCGTGAGGGTTAGGAGGTGTGGGGATCCCCTGCCAGGACCTCTCAATATTGTTATGGGATGTTTTCTCCTGAAAGGACAGAGGAGCATTGATCAGTCCACCCTCTACCTGCAGCGCCATTGCAGGCTGGCCAACCCCACCTGAGGAATATCTCACAGGGCTCAGCTGATCCGTGACCCTGGAGCCACAGGACACTCAGTCCCAGCAGCCAGGGCTCACCCCCTGGGCCAGTTCCTGCCTCATTGACATGTGCCACTCACACTCTAACACCCCTGAAGTCCACAGGGGGATGGGCAGCTCTTAACTGTTCTGGAAAGTGACCTATGCCAACACGATGCTCACCCTTCCCAATCGCAGCACATTGTTGAAGCGCTTCCGGCCCCGGGAGCACCTCAACATGTCGTGGCTGCTGACCCTGGATGCCACCTCCTCCCAGGTCTTTTTGTTGAGGTGTTGGGGGGGGGGGGCTCCTCTTCATGTCTCTGAGGACAAGGGTGGAACCTCCTCCAGGAGGGCTGCGAGGCATTCAGCCAAGAAACGTGGGGCTGAGTGCCCCAATGTCCTGCCCTCCCACCTGCCATGTCCACCCGCAACGGAATCCATCTTCAGTTCAGCTCCCTTCTGTGACAGACTTCCAGAGGCTGCCTGGGCTGCTTTTGAATTGGCCGCCAGGTTGCCATTGAACCCAGTGGACATCATGCCCCTGCTCCTGACCAGCGCCGCTGCCCGCCCCAGCTGAGCCCACATGCCAAGAGTAAAATTCTGCCCTAAGTTTTTCTTCCTTGTTTTCAAATCTCTCCATGGTCTTGCCCCCTCCCCATCTCTGAGCACCACTACCCTCTGAGATATCTGCCCTCCTCTAACGTTGGCCTCCCTGAACATCCCTGAATTTAATTACCTCACTATTGGTGGTCATGCCTTCAATTGCCTGGGATCAAAGATCTATAATTCGTCCACTACACCTCTCGACCTCTTTACCTCTCTCTTGTTCCGTCTCCTATAACCTCCTTAAAATGCCCCTGGAATCCATCCACTGGCAAGGTTTTGGCTATCTTCCCTAATATCTCCTCAAATGTAGTAATCTCAGGATTACTCCCAGTTCCAAGTGCTAGTGAGAGCAGGAATAAGAGGATAGACCAAATGAACACGTGGCTGGAGAGATGGTGTAGCCGGGAGGGATTCAGATTCTTGAGGCACTGGGACCGGTTCTGGGGAAGGTGGGACCTGTACAAACCGGACGGGCTGCACCCAGGCAGAGCTGGGACCAGTGTCCTTGTGGGGCTTTTGCTAGTTCTGTTGAGGAGTATTTAAACTAGTGTGGCAGGGGGATGGGATCCCAGGAGTAGGATCAGATAGGTCAGATTCAGATCAGAAAAATGGAGGTAGAACATTAGCTAGGGACGTTGTGATAGACATGGAGTTACAGGAGAAGCAAAGTTTACACAGTGTCCAGTAAGGGAAATTGACGGGGTTAAACTGTTTATACTTCAACGCAAGGAGTATTACAAACAAGGTAGATGAGTTAAGGGTGCAGGTAGACACATGGCAGCAGAATGTCATTGCTATAACGGAGACCTGGCTAAAGGAGGGACAAAACTGACATCCCAATATCCCTGGTTATAGAGTCTTCAGACGCGATAGAGTAGGAGATAAAAAAGGAGGTGGGGGTAGCACTAATGGCTAAAGAGTCAATTCCAGTTGTGAGAAGGGATGATATACTAAATGGGTCAACAAACGAGGCTTTATGGATTGAGCTTAGAAATAAAAAAGGGGCAGTCACACTACTGGGACTATACTACAGACCCCCAAACAGTGAAAGGGAGATAGAAGAACAAATATGTAGGCAAATTTCTGCTTGTAAGAACAAGAGGGCAATAATAGTAGGAGACTTCAACTATCCCAATATCAACTGGGATTCAAACAATATAAGGGGCACTGAGGGAGAAAAATTCATGCAGTGTGTCCAGGAAACTTTTTTCAACCAATTAGTAACAAACCCAACGAAAGGAGATGCAATTCTAGACCTAATCTTGGGGAACGAAGAAGGGCAAATGGGTGAAGTGACATATCGGGGACAGTGATCACAATTCAGTCAGATTTAGCATTACCATGGAAAAGGACAGAGATAAGGCAGGAGTAAAAGTCTTGAACTGGGGGAAGGCAAATTTTGCAGAAATGAGAAGGGACTTGGCTGAGGTGGACTGGACAGCACTGCTGGAGGATAAAACAGTGAAAAACCAGTGGGAAGCACTAAAAAGCGAGATCCTAATTGTACAAAGTAGACATGTCCCCTACAAAAATAAGAGTGGTACTGCCAAATTTAGGACTGTCTGGCTGTCTAGAGGAATACAGGGGAAGATCAAACAGAAAAAGAAAGCGTACAATAGGCACAAAGAACTAAGCACTGCAGATAGCCTAGATGAATATAGGAAGTGCAGGGAGGAAGTAAAAAAGAAAATAAGGAAATCAAAGAGAGGGCATGAAAAAAGATTAGCAAGTAAAGTTAAAGATAACACAAAGATGTTTTACCAATATATTAATGCTAAAAGGTTATTTAAGGAAAAAGTGGGACCTATCAGAGATGAAGATGGAAACTTGTGTGTAGATGCAGAGGCTGTGGGAAGGGTTTTAAATGAGTATTTTGTCTCCATGTTTACAAAGGAAAGGGAGGATGTAGATGTAGTAGTCCAGGAGGAACACTATGAGATATTGGATGGGATAGTCATAAAGAGAGAGGAAGTACTCGAAGGGTTGAAATCCTTGAAAGTTGATAAGTCACCAGGGCTAGATGGATTGTTTCTGAGGCTGCTGAAGGAAGTCAGGGAGGAGATAGCAGATGGTCTGAGGATGATTTTCCAATCTTCACTAGATACAGGGGACTGGAGAAATGTAAATGTCGTTCCATTGTTTAAAAAGGGATCAAAGGAAATGCCAAACAATTATAGGCCAGTTAGTCTTACATCGGTGGTGAGCAAATTAGTAGAATCAATCCTGAGAGATAGGATTAACTGTCATGTGGAAAGGCATGGACTAGTCAGGGATGGTCAGCATGGATTTGTTAAAGGAAGGTCTTGCCTCACAAATTTGATTGAATTCTTTGAGGAAGTGACAAGAAGGGTTGATGAAGGTAGTGCAGTGGATGTTGTGTACATGGATTTTAGCAAGGCATTTGACAAGGTCCCACATGGCAGATTAGTCAGGAAAGAAAAAGCCTATGTGATTCAGGGTAATGTGGCAAACTGGATAAAAAGTTGGCTTTGTAACAGGAAACAAAGGGTAACAGTTGATGGATGCCCTTGCGAATGGAAAGTTGTCTCAAGTGGTGTTCCACAGGGCTCGGCGTTGGGACCCTTGCTGTTTGTGTTATATATTAACGATTTGGACGTGAACGTGGGGGGCACGATTGGGAAATTTGCAGATGACACAAAGATTGGCCGCGTAGTGGATAGTGTAGAGGATATCCATAATCTCCAAAACGATATAGATGGGTTGGTGAAGTGGGTGGTAAAGTGGCAGATGGATTTTAACATAGAGAAGTGTGAGGTCATACATTTAGGGAGGTCAAACAGTTACAGGGATTACACAATAAATGGGAATATACTAAGAGGGGTAGATGAAGTGAGAGATCTTGGCATACAAGTACACAGGTCCCTGAAGGCAGCAGTTCAAGTAGACAAGGTTGTGAAGAAGGCATATGGAATGCTCTCCTTCATTGGCAGAGGTATAGAATATAAAAATAAGGATATAATGTTGGAATTGTATAAAACACTGGTGAGGCCACAACTGGAGTATTGTGTGCAGTTCTGGTCACCACATTACAGGAAGGATGTAATAGCTCTGGAGAGAGTGCAGAGGAGGTTTACAAGAATGTTGCCAGAGTTAGAAAAGTGTAGCTATGAGGAGAGATTGGATAGGTTGGGGTTAATTTCCTTGGAACAAAGAAGGCTGAGAGGTGACTTGATTGAGGTGAACAAAATTATGAAGGGAATAGATAGAGTAGACAGGATAAAATTGTTTCCCTTGGTGGAGAATTTTAGAACCAGGGGACATAGATTCAAGATAAGTGGCAGAAGGTGTAGGGGGGACATGAGGAAGAACTTTTTTACGCAGAGGGTAGTGGATGTCTGGAATTCACTGCCCAAGTTGGTGGTAGAGGCAGAAACTTTAAACTCTTTTAAAAAGTACCTGGATCTGCACCTTAAGTGCTGTAAGCTGCAGGGCTATGGGTCGGGTGCAGGAAGATGGGATTAGAAAAGGCACCTGGGTGTCCTCGGGCTGTCATGGACAAGATGGGCCGAATGGCCTCCTTCTGTGCTGTAACTTTTCTACCGTTCTATCTCCCATGTGGCTCGATATTAAATTTAGTTTCATTACACTCCTGTGAAGTGCCTTTGGCATATTTTGTTTTGTTAAATTAGCTATATAAATAAAAATTGTTGTCGACAGCAAAAAGATTGCAGGGAACTGGAAATAAATCATTCCTGAAATAAATCGTCTCAGACTATGGCCCTTCCAGATAAGCTCCTATTTATAAACTTTCACTTCCCTCCTCAGACCCGGTCCTCTGCTTGTGATTCCTCTTTGAAACTCTTCTCTTTCCACCACCAGAATTTGATCAATGTTTTCACACTCAGCACTTCCTCAGTTCAACATTATGAACAGGTTCTCCGATTGTGACACCACTAACACACCCTCTGTAATGACTGGGATGGGAGGACTGCCTGAATCATCAAGTATATTACTTGATATCGCTGCTCCACAGGCCATACCATTCATTTAAAGGTTTAATTTTTCTCGCCGAAATGGCCAATTCTGTACCTATATCTCTAGTACCCAGAAGAAAAGAGACTCTGACCAGGCTTTTTTCAAAATACTCAATGATTCATTTATTTTAAAACAAATCTTCTTTCAACAGGTTGCAAGTGCTGGTTAACACACAATTGTAGTCAGGAAGTATAACTATCCATCTCTTCCTAAAGAATACCCCCTACTGGATGGATGGCTGCTGGATACCAAGGGCTATCTGTTGAAAAGGTGGCTCATGACTCCTCTCTGCCAGCCAAGAACAGAGGCAGACTAGTGTTATATTAGGAGTCATGCCTCCACAAGGGCAGTGATAGAGAGGAACATAGGTCTTCTGAAGATGTGCTCCCAATGCCTGGACTGTTCAGGGGGAGCACTGTAACACTCCCCAGAGCGGGTGTCACTGATAGTGGTTGCATGCTGCACTCTCCACAATCTGGCTCTGTCAAGGGGGTGCCCACTGGAGGACAAGGATCTTGACACAGCTCCACAGGCCACTGACAAAGAATACAGTGGTGAGTCAGGAGGGGAGCCTGGTGAGGAGAACACTGAGGGCGTGGAGGCCGACCTCTGGATCTTTCGCGGAGGCAGGGATGCTTGGATCCAGCGCTCCTTCAGCTAGGCTGCCAACGCTTCCACCTCATGCCAGGGCTGCTGCCTCCATCCTGGATGTCGGAAATGACCCTTTCATTTGAATCCAAAATCCACTCAGTGCCTGTGCAATAAAGTTCAGAGCCACTCACGTCCAGCATTAGATACTGGCGTGCCCTACACCAGAAAAAAAAAGATGAAGCATACTCAGGCCATTAAGACAAAAGCAAAATTTATCTCATTTTGACACTCACAACAAATGAACATAAATATATCTGGTGTCAATGGTCACACTAGTAAACATATAAACAAAACATTACAGAACAGAAGATCACCCGTGAACAGTCCCTTTAGTGCTCATGGTGCCTTAAACTTACATTTGCGAGTGCTACGTCTTGGTACCCCCCAAGTCACTGGCAGCGTCACTGGAGACAGCTGCTGACCCTGCTGTCATTTTGGCCTTGATGGCCTTGGCAGTCATCCTCTGGCCAGTGGAGCCTGTGCTGGGCACACCTTGGAGAGAGTGGCCAGTGCCATGGTTGGCATCTCCCCAGTCATCGCAGACTCATCAGATGCCATGGTCACTGGCAGAGGGGTGGAGGAGCTGCTGCCATCATCCAGAGCATCCTGAGAGGAGCCCACAGAGACAACAAACAGCTTGTGAGCCAATGTGAGGTTGATCTGGACCTCCCTGCTTGCTGTTGATGGACAGGGACCTTGCTGGGATACTGGGTGCTTCATCCATCATCCACACTGGCCCTGACCTCCTGAGGTCATTGCCTGTGTGAGGGTTTGCAGGTACGAGCGCAACCCTTGGAGCCCCTGATTCTGTCCCTGGAGGTGCCGCTCCATGAGAGTCGCCACTCTGTCAATGGAGGAGGCAGTGAGGGTCAACGCAGTGCTCATGCTCCAGAAGAGTTCCTCCACAACAAATGCCATGGCATGTATACCCTCATGGATCTCCGCCAGATCCTCCTGCACATTCCGCTGGACATCCAGCATCTGCCGCTTAATGGAATCTCCAGAGGCTCATCATTTGCCTTTGAGTCAGCATCGTCCTGGTCTCCAGCAGTCCTCCAACTGCTGGTGCCCTGGGCACTCCCTGCCTCTGCCTGCACCTCAAGCGAGTGTGAAGTGCCCTCATCACTGCGCACCGACCTTGTAGCCGATGATCTAATGCCCACCAAGGAGCTGGTATCTGGGCTGGTGCCTGCTGCAGAGAGGGGATGTGACACAGGTGCATCTAAAGCCCTGTGGTCTTCTGGCATCAAGGGTGGCTCTTCAGGATACTGCATTCATGGGTGAGCTGGTGATTCTAGGGGAGAACAACGATATGTCATTAGTTTAGGTCATCACACTGTCACTGTACATGCCAGGCACCCTGGTGAGACAATGGAGATCTGCATCATGGTGCCCTCACCTTTCAGTGATCAATGGGGACTCCAGGTTTGAGGCTCCCATCAATAATGAGACTACACAAGAATATTTGCACAATCCCGACACTCTCACCTCTGTGCACTGCTCTCTTACCTTCGTCAGAGAGCCCTGCCTCTCCACGACTGGCTGACAGAGGTGGGTGTCAGCACTCCAGCTCCAAGGCATCCATCTCTTACCTCGTCAGAATGAGGAGGTTTGGGGGGCCTCCGCCTGTCTTAGTTCTTTCGTTGGTGTTATGGCTTCTCTTAATATCAGAGGAGCATTGATTTGTCCACTCTGTACCTGCAAACTCCTCCCCCCCACACTCCGGGACACCTTGCAGGGCACATTCGAGTCATGGCCCTTGACCCGCAAGGCACTCAGTACAAACATCCAGGGCTCACCTCCTTGGCCAGCACCAGTGTCAGTGAGAGTTGGCATTCAGGCTCTAACACCCCTGAGCTCCACGGGCAGACAGCCAGCCCTTAACACTTCACCACACTGATCCATGCCAACACAGTACTCACCCTACCTGAGCACAGCAGATCATTGAACCTTTTGAGTCTGCACCCATGTGCACCGCACGACATTGTGGTCGCTGACCTCGGCTGCCATCTCCTCCCAGGCTGTTTTTGTCAGGTGCAGTGGCCTACTCCTGCCATCCCTGGGTACTAGAGTGTCCTGCCTGACACCCACCTCCTCCACAAGGACCACAAGGCACTTGTCCATGGAGCTGGGGGGAGCTGAGTACCCCGACTTGCTCTCCCGCCTGACGCCTCCAGCTGCCGGTGATGCCATTGTTTGAATGAAATGATTTCCTGGACAGACTCCAAAGATTCTCCCCTGGCAGCCTTCAGGGAGCTGCCTCTGCCGGTTTTAAAGTGCCCGAAGGGTCACCATTGGACCCAGTGCCTGACAAGCCCCCACCCCCACCCAGCCCTCCCTGACCATTGATTGGCCATCCAGTGTGAAATTGCATCCACAATGTGACCACAGCCGGGAGCGGACTCTACATCCGCTTCTGCTCCCGCCATCTTGGCGCACACGCCAAGTATGAAATTCAGGCCATTATGTTCTGAAAAATTTTAGATATAAAATTGGAACCTTGATCTGACTGGATCTCTACCGGTACTCCACATTGATCAAAAAAACTGGGTTAACTTCCCGTCCAATATTTTAGCTGTTGTGGTCCTTAAAGGGATGGCCCCTGGAAATCAAGTTGTCGTAACCTTAAGAGTAAGGATATACTGATGTCCTGCTTTCGTTTTTGGGAATGGCCCCACACAGTCTGCTAACACCCTACTGAATGGTTCCTCAAAAACTGGCATGGGAATTAAGGGTGTCAGTTTGACTGCATGTTGTGGTTTTCCTACCATCTGGAATGTATGGCACATTTTACAAAAATGCATCATGTCCTTATGAAGAAACAAAACAAAAATAAAAATACCTGGAAAAACTCAGCAGGTCTGGCAGCATCTGCGGAGAGGAACACAGTTAACGTTTCGAGTCCTTATGACTCTTCAACAGAACTAAGGAAAAATAGAAAAGAGGTGAAATATAAGCTGGTTTATGGGGGGGGAGAGGGGGTGGGACAAGTAGAGCTGGATAGAGGGCCAGTGATAGGTGGGGATAAACAAAAGATGTCAGACAAAAGGACAAAGAGGTGTTGAAGGTGGTGATATTATCTAAGGAATGTGCTAATTAAGGGTAGAAAGCAGGACAAGCAAGGTACAGATAGCCCTAGTGGGGGTGGGGTGGGGTGAAGGGATCGAAATAGGCTAAAAGGTAGAGATAAAACAATGGATGGAAATACATTTAAAAATAATGGAAATAGGTGGGAAGAGAAAAATCTATATAAATTATTGGAAAAAAAAGGCGGGGGGGTGGGGGATCGGAAAGGGGGTGGGGATGGAGGGGAGAGTTCATGATCTAAAATTGTTGAACTCAATATTCAGTCCAGAAGGCTGTAAAGTGGCTAGTCGGAAGATGAGGTGCTGTTCCTCCAGTTCGCGTTGGGCTTCACTGGAACAATGCAGCAGGCCAAGGACAGACGTATGGGCATGAGAGCAGGGTGGAGTGTTGAAATGGCAAGCGACAGGGAGGTCTGGGTCATGCTTGCGGACAGACCGAAGATGTTCTGCAAAGCGGTCACCCAGTCTGCGTTTGGTCTCTCCAATGTAGAGGAAACCGCATTGGGAGCAACGAATGCAGTAGACTAAATTGAGGGAAGTGCAAGTGAAATGCTGCTTCACTTGAAAGGAGTGTTTGGCCCTTGGACAGTGAGGAAAGGGGAAGGAAAGGGGCAGGTGTTGCACCTTCTGCGGTTGCATGGGAAGGTGCCGTGGGAGGGTCCCCCGTGTCCTCACTTATCACCCCACCAGCCTCCGCATTCCAAGGATCATCCTCCGCCATTTCCGTCAACTCCAGCATGATGCCACCACCAAACACATCTTCCCTTCACCACCCCCGGTGGCATTCTGCAGGGATCGTTCCCTCTGGGACACCCTGGTCCACTCCTCCATCACCCCCAACTCCTCAACCCCCTCCCATGGCACCTTCCCATGCAACCGCAGAAGGCGCAACACCTGCCCCTTTACTTCCCCTCTCCTCACCGTCCAAGGGCCCAAACACTCCTTTCAAGTGAAGCAGCATTTCACGTGCACTTCCCTCAATTTAGTCTACTGCATTCGTTGCTCCCAATGCGGTTTCCTCTACATTGGAGAGACCAAACGCAGACTGGGTGACCACTTTGCGGAACACCTTCGGTCTGTCCGCAAGCATGACCCAGACCTGTCTCTTGCCATTTCAACACTCCACCCTGCTCTCATGCCCACATGTCCATCCTTGGCCTGCTGCATTGTTCCAGTGAAGCTCAACGCAAACTGGAGGAACAGCACCTCATCTTCCGACTAGTTTTCCCTCCAGCGTAATAGTAAATCTGGTGTTGGGGGGGATAATTCCAGTTGGGCCTTACTCCTGTTAGTGGGATGCAAATGGGTTCATGTCGGCTTCCAGTGGGATTCACATTCCGCCATCGTGGACACCACTGGATGATCCCACTCTGCTTTCATGCCAGTGAAAACCGATTTTTTGCCTTCTCGCCATGTTGTTCCCCCCATCGCCTGCCATGATGCCCAATGCCAACAGGGCTGGAAAATTCCGCCCTCCGCCTGTGACGCCCCGACCCGCCCTCCGCCTGTGACGCCCCGACCCGCCCTCCGCCTGTGACGCCCCGACCCGCCCTCCGCCTGTGACGCCCCGACCCGCCCTCCGCCTGTGACGCCCCGACCCGCCCTCCGCCTGTGACGCCCCGACCCGCCCTCCGCCTGTGACGCCCCGACCCGCCCTCCGCCTGTGACGCCCCGACCCGCCCTCCGCCTGTGACGCCCCGACCCGCCCTCCGCCTGTGACGCCCCGACCCGCCCTCCGCCTGTGACGCCCCGACCCGCCCTCCGCCTGTGACGCCCCGACCCGCCCTCCGCCTGTGACGCCCCGACCCGCCCTCCGCCTGTGACGCCCCGACCCGCCCTCCGCCTGTGACGCCCCGACCCGCCCTCCGCCTGTGACGCCCCGACCCGCCCTCCGCCTGTGACGCCCCGACCCGCCCTCCGCCTGTGACGCCCCGACCCGCCCTCCGCCTGTGATACCGCTCACCCACCCTCCTACAAGGCACAAGTCAAGAGTGTGATCGATATTCCCCACTTGCCTGGATGAGTGCAGCTCCCACAACACTCAAGAAGCTTGAAACCATCCAAGACAAAGCAGCCCCCGCTTGATTGGCACCACATCCACAAATATTCATTCTATCCATCACCGACACACAGTAGCAGCAGTGTGTACCATCTACAAGATGCAATGTAGGAACTCACCAAGGCTCCTTCGACAGCACTTTCCAAACCCACGGCCACTACCATCTAGAAGGACAAGGGCAGCAGATAGATGGGAACACCACCACCTGGAATTTCCCCTCCAAGTCACCCACCATCCTGACTTGGAAATATATCACCGTTCCTTCACTGTCACTGGGTCAAAATCCTGGAACTCCCTCCCTAACAGCACTGTGGGTGTACCTACACCACATGGACTGCAGCGGTTCAAGAAGGCAGCTCACCACCACCTTCTCAAGGGCAATTAGGGATAAATGCTGGCCTAGCCAGTGAAATCCACATGCCTTCCTAATTACTTGCTGTACCTGTGTACTAACGTTTTGTGATTCATTTACTAGGACACACTGTACCACCGAGTTCTGTAATCTCTCTCCATTTAAACAGTATACTGCTTTTCTATTCTTCCTGCCAAATTGGCAAGTTCACATTTTCTGACATTATATTCCATCGTCCAAATTTTTGCCCACTTACCTAATCTCTCTATATCCCTTTGCAGACTTTACCCCGCTTGGCAACTTACTTTCCTGCTTACCTTGGTGTTATTGGCAAATTTAGCTACCATACATTCGCTCCCTTCATCCAAGTCATTCATATGGATTGTAAATAGTTGAGGCCCCAGCACTGATCCCTGTCGGACCCAAGTAGTTAAGCTTGCCAACCTGAAAAGACCCATTTATCCCTACTCTCTGCTTCCTGTTGGCTAACCAATCCTTTATCCTTGCTAATATGTTACCCACTACACCATGTGCTCCTACCTTGTGTTGTAAGCTTTGCTGAGGCACCTTATCGAATGCCTTTTGGAAATTGAAGTATCTACAGGTTCCACCTTGCTTGTTACTTCCTCAAAAAACTCTAATAAATTAGTTAAACACGATTCCCCTTTCACAAAGCTATGTTGACCATACCTGATTTTAAGTCTCCTGCTCTAACCTCCCTAGTGATGGATTCCACCAACTTCCCAATGCCAGATCTTAGGCTACCTGGTCTATAGTTTCCTGCTTTCTACCTCCCTCCTTTCTTGAATAATGCTGTAGCATTAGCTATTTTACAATCCACTGGGATCCTTCCAGAGTCCAAGGGAAAAATCCCCCCCCCACCCCACCACACCCCCACCTGTTGGGGGGGTGGGGAAGTGTGGGAGCGGGCGTGGGGCAGGCACGCCTCCTATTGGGGGCATGCCGCCATTTTACATGTCACATGAGTTGGGACATGTCCATAAGTTTTATTGAAATCTTTCTTAAAAATTTAAATTTTTTTTTTTTTGTAAAAATATACTTTATTCATAAAATATCTTCAATCACATTCCAAACCATTTCAAGAACAACATTACAAGGGTACAATCCAGGTTAAACTTTTACAAGATGTATCACCAGGTGCATCAGTACAAACAATATTACAGTCATTTACAGCCTTTCATTTTGATCTGTACAGCCCGAGGGGCTCTAAACAGTTCCCAGTCTCTCGGTGCGCTGTGGTAGAAAGGTCTTAGACAGCGACCCTTCCCCATTGCGCCTTTGCGGCAGCTGCCCCAAGCTTTAGTGCGTCCCTCAGCACGTAGTCCTGGACTTTGGATTGTGCCAGTCCGCAACAATCGGTCGGGGACAACTCTTTGTGCTGGAAGACCAACAAGTTTCGGGCAGACCAAAGCGCCTCTTTCACCGAGTTGATGATCCTCCAGCTGCAGTTGATGTTTGTCTCGGTGTGTGTCCCTGGGAACAGCCCGTAGAGCACAGAGTCCTGTGTCACAGAACTGCTCGGGATGAACCTCGACAGCAACCACTGCATCTCTCTCCAGACTTTCTTTGCAAAGGCACAATCCACAAGGAGGTGGACAACGGTCTCTTCCCCACCACAGCCACCTCGAGGGCAACGTGCAGAGGGGGTGAGCTTCCTGGCGTGTAGGAAGGATCTGACGGGGAGGGCCTTTCTCACCACCAGCCAAGCTACGTCTTGGTGCTTGCTGGAAAGTTCTGGCGATGAGGCAATCTGCCAAATGACTTTGACAGTCTGCTCGGGGAACCATCCCACAGGGTCCACCCTCTCCTTATCCCTCAGGGCCTCTAGGACGTTACGTGCTGACCACTGCCTGATGGACTTGTGGTCAAAGGTGTTTTTCTGCATAAATTTTTCCACCAGGGACAGGTGGTACGGCACGGTCCAACTACTTGGAGCGTTCCGCGGCAGCGTGGCCAGACCCATCCTTCGCAACACCGGGGACAGGTAGAACCTCAGCACGTAGTGACACTTGGTGTTTGCGTACTGAGGGTCTACGCACCGCTTGACGCAGCCACACACAAAGGTGGCCATCAGTATGAGGGCGATGTTGGGCACGTTTTTTCCCCCTTTATCTAGAGGCTTGTACATCGCGTCCCTGCGGACACGATCCATTTTCGACCTCCAGATAAAGCGGAAGATGGCTCGAGTGATCGCCATCACGCAGGAGTCTGGAATGGGCCAGACCTGCGCCACGTACAGCAACAGCGAGAGTACCTCACACCTGATGACCAGGTTCTTACCCGCAATGGAGAGGGAGCGTCGCTCCCACATGCCCAGTTTCCTTTTCACCATAGCCACTCGCTCCTTCCAGTTTCTAACGCATGCCCCGGTCCCTCCGAACCATATCCCCAGCACCTTCAGGCCGTCAGCCCTGACAGTGAAGGGGACAAAGGATCGGTCAGCCCAGTTCCCAAAGAACATGGCCTCGCTCTTCCCACGATTTACCTTGGCTCCCGAGGCCAGTTCGAACTGGTCGCAGATGTGCATCAGTCTGCGCACCGACAGCGGATCCGAGCAGAAGACGGCGACGTCGTCCATGTACAGGGAGGCTTTCACCTGAGTGCCTCCACTGCCTGGGATCGTCACTCCTCTTATGCCCGGATCCTTCCTGATGGACTCGGCAAAGGGTTCTATGCAACACACGAAAAGGACAGGCGAGAGAGGGCAGCCCTGCCTGACTCCAGATTTAATCGGAAAGCTATCTGTTTCCCACCCATTGATTGAGACTGCGCTACTGATGTTAGTGTAGAGCAGTTGGATCCAATTTCGAATTCCCTCCCCAAAGCCCATTTTGGAGAGCACATCCCCCATGTAGGTGTGCGATATTCTGTCAAAGGCCTTCTCCTGATCCAAGCTGATGAGGCAGGTATCCACACCCCTGTCCTGTACATAGGCAATCGTATCCCTGAGCAGCGCCAGGCTGTCAGAGATCTTCCTGCCTGGCACAGAGCAGGTCTGGTCAGGGTGAATCACCAATTCCAGAGCGGATTTGACCCGATTGGCGATGACCTTGGACAGAATCTTATAGTCCATATTCAACAGTGAAATGGGTCGCCAATTTCTAATTTCCTCCCTTTCCCCCTTGTGCTTGTAGATGAGGGTGATGATGCCCTTCCTCATGGATTCTGACATACTACCGGCCAGGAGCATACTCTCGTACACCCCTAGCAGGTCTGGGCCGATCAAGTCCCACAGAGCCGAATACAACTCCGCCGGCAAGCCGTCGCTTCCGGGAGTTTTACTCTTCTCGAAGGACTCGAGGGCCTTAGTCAGTTCATCAGGAGTTAGCGGTTTGTCTAGGCTCTCCCGCGTACTGTGGTCTAAGACCTCCGTGATAGAGGACAGGAAGGACTGGGAGGCCGTGCTGTCCGTGGGCTTCACGTCATACAGTCCGGCATAAAAGGATTTGCTGATCCTCAGAATGTCGGACCGGGATGACTTTACTGAGCCGTCTTCTTCCTTCAGGCTGCTGATCACAGAGCGCTCTCTGTGTACCTTTTGGAAGAAGAAACGTGAGCACGTCTCATCCTGCTCCACGGAGCGGACTCTGGAACGGAAGATGATCTTGGAGGCCTCCGAGGCAAAGTGCGAGGCTTGCTGGCCCTTCACCTCTTGGAGCTCCTCCTTGACATCGACCCCCATCGACTGCAGCCGGAGCAGATTCTGCATCTTTTTCTGGAGTCGGGACATTTCCCTCTGTTCCTTTCTAGCTTTCTGGGTGCCTTTGAGGATGAAAAACCTCTTGATGCTTCCCTTGATCACTTCCCACCAGTGTGTCAGGGACTCAAAGAGGGGTTTCACGGTTCTCCAACCTTTGTAATCCCTCTTGAGCTCCTCAATGTTCTCTGGGGTCAGCAGTTGCACATTTAGCTTCCATGCCCCCCTGCCCACCCTCAGGTCCTTCTCCAAGTGGCAGTCCGCCAGTAGGAGGCAGTGGTCAGAGAAGAACACCGGCTTGACGTCGGTGGATCTGACTGTGAATGCACGGGACACAAACAGGAAGTCTATCCTGGAACGAATGGACCCGTCTGGCCGCGACCAGGTGTATCTACGCTGCGCTCCATCTGCAGGGTTGCTGAAGACGTCGTGCAGCTTGGCATCCTTAACTGTTTCCATCAGGGATCTGGACGTAGCGTCCAATCTGCTTCCGGCCCTGCCGGATCGTCCAGCCGCATCGATGATGCAGTTGAAGTCCCCGCCCAGAATGACCGGCCTGGAGGTCGCCAGCAGCAGTGGGAGCTGCTGAAAAACCTCCAGCCGCTCAGCCCCTTGTGCCGGGCCATACACGTTAATTAACCGGAGTGGAGCGTTCTTGTACATTACGTCTGCTACGAGGAGGCGCCCGCCCACCACCTCCTTGACCTCGGAGACGGTGAAGTTGCCTCCCCGCAGCAGAATACCCTGGCCGGAGGAACGAGAGTCGTTTCCGCCCGACCAGATCGATGGCCCGTGGGACCACCATCGTGACCATTGCCTGTAGGAGCTGAGGTGCGGTATCGCACACTCCTGCAGAAACAACAGGTCAGCTTTGACCTTGGCTAGGTAGTCCAAGGTCGCAACACATCGCGTAGTAGATTTAATGCTACGCACATTTATGGATACAATCTTTAAACCCATTTTAAAGCATTTATTCTCCTACCAAACCCACTGTCTCTGAGAGTCCCAGACCTTTAGTCTGCTCCTTCATACCCGTAGTGAGCTCAAATTCCTTCACTTTGGATGGGCTGAGGTAGATCTCCTTGGCCGTGTTCTGCTCCGGTGGCATCTGGAGGTTCACGTAGAGAGCGGGTTTTGAGATGACCTTTGCTGGAGAAGCTTCTCCAAAACTCACCCCCTCTGGGGTGTTGCTGTTCCCGGCTTCCTGGAGCTGGGGTGCGATGATTGCCTCACTGCTCCCAGATTCCAGGGGCTGTGGTGCACTGGCCTCCTCAGGTTGCAGGCAAAGTTGGGGTGCGCTGGTCTCCTTGTTGTCTCCAATTTTCTGGAGCTCGGGTGTCTCGTCCTCCAACGCCCTGGAGCTTTGCCGCCTCTTCTGTCGGTGCCGCTCTGGCACTTCATCATCCGAAGAGCTGCTGCCCTTGTCATCCGTGTCGGATGGGAGACGAGAGACGCCTCTTGCCGCTTCTCTGGGAAACGCCTTTGCTTCTTCTTCGCTCCCTCTTACTTTTCTTGTTCTTCACCGTCCGCCACTCCCCCTGCTGCTTTTCCACTGCTGCCTCCTCCTCCATTGATTCGCTGTCCTGAGGACTGGGAGGTTCAGGGGGTAGTGCTGTTGATTGGCTCTCTGTTGCCTCAATCTCTTTCTCCACCTTGTCTCTCTCTGTGTCCTCCTTTGTCCCGTTGAGCTCCCTGGGGGCCTTGGTGGTTGGAGTGACACGGAACATTTCTTCTGCTTCCCCCTGGTCGGCTTTGGCTGCCTGTGCGTAAGTACGGCAGCGTTTGGGGCAGGTCCTGTAGAGGTGACTTGCCTCGCCACACAGGTTGCAGCACTTGGCCTGTTTGCAGTCTTTTGTCTGGTGCCCTTCCTGTTTGCAGATCTTGCAGAGGGAGGCGCTGCAGTTGGCCGCCACATGACCAGCCTTGCCGCATGAGCGACAATGCTTGGGTTGCCCAACGTAGACCAGGTAGCCACGGTTTCCCCCGATAGCGAAACTGGAAGGAGGGTGGAAAATGGCTCCCTTACCATCGGTCTTTAGCGTGACCTTAAACAGGCGTTTGCCTGTCCAGATCCCCAAGTCGTCTCGAATCTCGGTGCCGCTCCCCACCTTATCGAAGTACCTGGTGAGGAAGGTGACCACGTCGGCGACAGGGACGAAGGGGTTGTACACATGCACCATCACCTCACGTTCCCGTTGCATCGGCAGAGAAAAGTGCGGCTCCGCCGTCAGGATCTTCATCTCCGGCAGGTCTCTCTTCTCCTCGAACACCCTCAGGAGCCGGACGCAGTCTGCCACCCGCACGAAACCTCATCCCGCCCATGATGAGGTTTCACGCTTTTTCTGAAGCCCGCCAGGGCTCCCAGCCTGGCCCACCAACCTTAAAGTTGGACGGGCAGGTCCATTAATGAGGTTAATGACTTTGTCAATAGACTCAATTGGCTATTGACAGGTCGGCGGGTGCACAGCAGATTCGGCTGCGCCCCCGCCGACCTGAACATGGAAATGATGCGGGCTGGCGTCGAGAGTTCTGCCTGACATCATTCCGCATAATGTTACGTGTCGGCGAGTGGGCCCCGCCCCCGCTCTCCAAATGGAAGATCCTGCCCGAAGGAATTTTGGAAGATTATATCTATTATCTCTGCAGCCACTTTTTTTAAGACCCTAGGATGCAGGCCATCTGATCCTGGGGGACTTATCAGCCTTTAGATCCAGTAGTTTGCCCAGTACCTTTTCCCTGGTGATGGTGATTGTTTTAAGTTCCTCCCTTCATTTCACCTTTTGATTTTCAAGTATCTTATTTCCTTGTTCTATATTATCAATTCCCAGGCTCAATCTCTGGAGGACAAACACCTACTTTAGTTACTCTTTTCCTATTTAAATATTTGTAGAAGCCCTGACTATATGTTTTTATATTACTAGCTAGCTTTCTCACATACTTGCTTTCGCCATCTTCATTATTTTTCAGCCATTCTTTGCTGATTCTTAAAATCTGACCAATCTTCTGACCTACAACTAAACTTTGCAGAGTTTTCTCACTTGTGACAACCCTAACCCACCCTCCGACAATGACACCCTAACTGACTCTTCAACGGTAACACCCCTGTAGAACATAGAGGGAGATTTACTCTGTATCTAACCCCGTGCTGTACCTGTCCTGGGAGTGTTTGATGGGGGCAGTGTAGAGGGAGCTTTACTCTGTATCTAACCCCATGCTGTACCTGTCCTGGGAGTGTTTGATGGGGACAGTGTAGAGGGAGCTTTACTCTGTATCTAACCCCGTGCTATACCTGTCCTGGGAGTGTTTGATGGGGACAGTGTAGAGGAAGCTTTACTCTGTATCTAACCCCGTGCTGTACCTGTCCTGGGAGTGTTTGATGGGGACAGTGTATTGGGGGCTTTACTCTGTATCTAACCCCGTTCTGTACCTGCCCTGGGAGTGTTTGATGGGGACAGTGTAGAGGGAGCTTTACTCTGTATCTAACTCCGTTCTGTACCTGTCCTGGGAGTGTTTGATGGGGACGGTGTAGAGGGAGCTTTACTCTGTATCTAACCCCTTGCTGTACCTGTCCTGGGAGTGTTTGATGGGGACAGTGTAGAGGGAGCTTTACTCTGTTTCTAACCCCGTTCTGTACCTGTCCTGGGAGTGTTTGATGGGGACAGTGTAGAGGGGGCTTTACTCTGTATCTAACCCAGCCCCAGTTCGATGCAAAAAATGAACAAGTATTCTTCAATTAAAAATGTTTATTGTCGGTGTGAGTATGGAACAGGAATGCTGCTATTGATAGGTGTGGATCTCTTGATGTTGATTGATGAGATGCCTGAACTGAGCTCACTTTGCAGCTTCCACTCACACAGTGGCCTGAAATTGAAAAGGAAATTGGACATCAATTGGACTTCTGGCAATAGAATAAGTGGGTGATCTGGATTCTGCTGCACATAAGACACCTCTCCCTTTCTTATTTCCATTGAAGTCATGGAGGAAACTGCACAATGAACTCCTCAATCAACATCAGGTAAAGTCAAGAATACTGTTCACCACTAAGTCTCAAATCTTCCTGCAGAGAACTGAAAGAACAGACTGAACTCAGCAGAAATAAAGATTGCAAAATACAAAACAGCTGCCAACTCACTATTACCAGTTTCACAATTTGCAGACTGAGGTTCGAGCCCAGAGAGTGGAATGAGATATAGAGAGAGAGAGAGGGTGAGGGGATGTATGGAAAATATAGATAAGGAGAGGAAGGGTGTGAAGGATAAACGCAGGCAGATTCAAGAGGGAGAGGGAGAAAAGAATAGACAGAGGAGGGAGAAAGAGACAGAGGGTGAAAAAGATATAGAGGAGAGAAAATGAAAGCAGAGATGCAGATCATCATAGGGAAAGTAAAGACAGCTAATAAGTATCAACAACACGCACATCCCGAAACTGAACTATTAACAGGTATAGTTAGACAGAGAGATTGGAGTGGGAAGGGTAGTGGAGGGAAGGGGAGGGAGAGAAAAACAGAGAGCAAGAGAAAACTGAGAGTGGGTGAGAGAGAGAGAGGGAGAGGGGAAAATAGAATCAAGAGATTTTCATTTCTTTATGGGCTGTATTTATGCCCGATGCCAGTGACTGGGGTAGAATTTTCCCTTACGTGGCTGGAGGAGAGGGGTTAGGTGGGGGGTGATTGGCAAGCTAGTGAAAAGCTGGATTCTAACAACATAAAAATAGGAGGAGACCATTCCGCCCCTCGAGCCTCTTCTGGCATTCAATTAGACCATAATTGATCTGTATCTCAGTTCATCAACTTGTTTTGGTTCTGTAACTCTTAATACTCTTGACTCAAAGAAATGTGGTGGTCCCAACATTTTACTAAACAATGATACTAAATCATACCAACTCAACCTAGTGTCAACCCCCAGTAGATATAGTCTTGAAAAGACTGTAATAGATAATCTAAAAAGATGGGGTGATGATGGCCTAGTGATCCACGGGCCCAGGCTAATGCTCTGGGGACATGGGTTCAAATCCGTGGAATTTAAGTTCAATTAATAAATCTGGAAGGTAGGAGAAATAAACACGAGAGGACATGGCTTTAGGGTGAAAGGGGAAAGGTTTAGGGGGAACATTAGGGGGAACTTCTTCACTCAGAGTGGTGAGAGTGTGGAACGAGCTACCATCTGACGTGGTAAATGCGGGCTCACTCTTAAGTTTTAAGAATAAATTAGAGGTACATGGATGGGAGAGGTCTGGAGGGTTATGGACTAGGTGCAGGTCAATGGGACTAGCGGAATAATATTTCGGCACAGACTAGAAGGGCCGAATGGCCTGTTTTCTGTGCTGTAGTGTTCTATGGTTCTATGGTATAGCTAGTCTCAGGAATGGTGACCATGACAACCATCATTGACTGTTGTAAAAACCCATCTAGTTCACTAATGCCCCTTTGGGGATTAGGACCCACATGTGACTCCAGACCTACAGCAATATGGCTGGCTCTTAACTGATCTCTGAAATATTCAGTTCAAGGGCAATTAGGGGCGTGCAATAAATGCTGGCTTCTCCAGCAGCACCCCTACATATCATGACAGAAGACTTGGCTGAATGATCAGCAATTTCTGCACACTCATCTCTCGTTCATCAGGTTGTGAGTTCAGTCCAACTCGGGCGACTTGAGCACAAAATCTATACTGACACTCCAGTGTTAGTACTGAGGGAATTAAACCAAGGTCCTGTCTTCCCTCTCAGGTGGACATAGACGATGGCACTATTTCGAAGAAGAACAGAGGAGTTCTCCTCAGTCTCCTGACTGATATTTATACCTCATCAGACAGCCATCATTATCACATTGCTGTTAGTGGGGGCTCACTATGTTCAAATTTCCTCAGAAATTCCTATATTACAATAGTGACAACATCAGAAGTATGTCATAGGCTGGCAGGTCGTGAGGTCATGAAAGATGCTGTATAAATACAAATCTGCCTTTTTTGATCCCTGGGTCCCTGGCAATGGTCTCCGCTTGTTGCCCTTGGATACACTCACACAGCCACACGGGTTTCTATATCGGAACTTTTTACCTCAGCAGTAGCGGGTGCTCTCGTTCTCCCCCGGGCACGCGGTGCCCCCTCCTTGTGTGCCCAGGCACTGCCGGGTACGGACTTGTTGGCTGTTGGTGCAGTCGGACCACCCAGACCAGCAATTCCATTGCCCATCTGTGTAACCTGCTGCTTACGGAAGAGAAAGGACACGTTTTATTCTCTCTGCACACATCCACTAGCACTTCTTTACCCATATCGGGGGAATATGGGCGACACAAGCGAGGCTGGCATTTTTTTGCCCCGTTGCCAAGGCGTGGTGAGGCTGCCACTTTGGAACGCTGCAGCCATTGCGGTGAAGGTGCTCCCTCACAATGCTGTGTGTGGGGTCTTTCACCAATCCACAGCAAGGAGCGATATTGACCCCTCAACATTCTTGTTCCCTTTTATCCCTCACTTTCTCGTTCCATCTTTTCCCCATTACTCAAGCTCCCTCTCCACCGCCCTCGGCTGTTCCCCTTGTCCCAGTTCTCCACCTCCCCCGTTACTCTGTCCCCGCCTCTTGCTTGGAGTCAGTTCAGCTCCAGGTGTAAATGGCGCTGCCCACTCTGCTGGGTTTGCTGTCATCTTGTTGCAAATGGGGTTTGTTTATATGAAATTCCAGTTTCTCCTCTGTAAGCAGATCCCAATGTAACCAACTCTCTCAGACCCCAGGTCCCTGAAACTTTGGTTGTTTGACTTGATGAGCGTGGGGTGGGGAGGGGCTCCTAAATCTCCTGCCACACCTTCAGCAGGGCTCTGTGGAGAGAATATCATTGACCTGAGACCCTCAGAGACCCGGGTGAACCACTGCCTCCCCACCCCTTCCCCCGATGGTTTTTCAGTAGAGTCAAAGTGCCAACTTACCTTTCCCTTTATATAACGGTTTTGCTGTTTCACAGGCTATACCCTGGAACTTGTTGCTGCACAAACACCGACACTGTCCGTCCAGTTGTAGCACTGTGCCACCGTTCATGCACGGGGCACACTTACACACGCTGTACTCCGCTTCATAGTCAGAGGTGGCCCGAAGCAGATTCTGTCTGATCACCGAGGCATCCCTCATCGTGGCTGGAACTAGACTGTAGATTGGCACCGACTAGCAAAGGTAAAACAGCAGCTTTAGTTACTGACATGAAGGCAGGACGAGACCAGCTGGTCAATCTAACCAGCCCCACACAACAAGGCGGCTGGACCATCATGAGTGCACACTGAATTACCATCCCCTTCTGCATACCGTATTACTTTTTATCTACTTTTCCATTCCACATCTGTCTCCATATCCTCGTAATTGCCCTTATTCAAGTGTGAGACTCTAGTTTCAGGCCCACCTTTCCCATCCCCAAATATTGTGATCATTCTTGCCAGGAATATCCTTTATTGAGAGGTCATTAATTACTTTTTTAATTCTTTCATGGGATGTGGGTGTCACTGGCTAGGACAGCATTTATTGCCCATCCCTAATTGCCCTTGAGAAGGTGGTGGTGAGCTGCCTTCTTGAGCCGCTGCAGTCCATGTGGTGTAGGTACACCCACAGTGCTGTTAGAGAGGGCGATCCAGGACTTTAACACAGTGACAATGAAGGAACGGCAATAGAGTTCCAAGTCAGGATGGTGAGTGGCTTGGAGGGGAACTTGCAGGTGGTGATGTTCCCACGCATCTGCTGCCCTTGTCCTTCTAGATGGTAGAGGCTAGGGTTTGGAAGGTGCTGTTAAAGGAGACTTGGTGAGTTGCTGCAGTACATCTTGTAGATGGTACACACTGTTGCTACCGTGCGTAAATGGCAGAGGGAGTGAATGTTTGTGGATGTGGTGCTAATCGAGTGGGCTGCTTTGTCCTGGATGGTGTCAAGCTTCTCGAATGTTTTTGGAGCTGCACTTATCCAGGCAAGTGGGGAGTATTCCATCGCACTCCTGACTTGTGCCTTGCAGATGGTGGACAGGATTTGGGGAGTCAGGAGGTGAGTTACTCACTGCAGGATTCCTAGCCTCTGACCTGTTCTTGTAGCCACAGTATTTATATGGTTAGTTCAATTCAGTTTATGGTCAATGGTAGCCCTCAGGATGTTGATAGTGGGGGATTCAACGATGGTAATGCCATTGAATGTCAAGTGGAGATAATTGGACTAATTAATTAATTCTGTCGCATTGCACATTACCAGGTATAAAATATTCTCTTCCCTGGTTCGTTCCAGAATGTCCCTCCTCACACCTTACTTTTCCTCCCCCCAACCCTTTCCCCTCACTAACCCCTTCCTCCACTAACCCCTCCCCTTACCCAAAAGGGAATTGGATAACCTGAAGGGATAAAACTTTACAGGGATACAGGGAAAGATCTGGGGGCTGTCGGATGGAGTTTTCGAAGAGCCTGCAATGGCATGATAGGCTGAATGGCCTCCTCCTGTACATATAACTAATTCTATGTTTCTATTGGTGCCCCACTCAGCCTCTGCTGCTGTAGAGTAACTAAACCCAGGTCCTTGAATCTATCCCAGTAACTGAGTTTCTTTAAGCCAGGAATCATTCTCATAGATCTCGTCTGGATCATTTCCAAGGTCACTATATCACCCATGAGGGAGAACCAAAACTGGGGACAGTACAGCAGAAGCAGTCTGACCAGCAACGTATGATCAAATGAGAGTGTAGAAAATTTCCATGCAAGGCCAGCATTTATTTCCCATTCCTAATTGACCCTTGAGAAGGTGTTCGAGAGTTGCTCCATTTTAGCAGAGTCCATGAGAAATGGCAACAGGACCTGTGTCTTAGTGAATGGTATAACTAGGGCTATAGAGTGGGCTTTAAACTAAACGAGGGGGGCGGGGGGATGTTCATGTGAGGGGGGGTTTGTAAAGTTAAAGAGAAAGGACAAGGCAATAATGCAGAGGAGCAATATGGGTAATAATAATCAGAATGTGACAGGAAGGGACAGAGCTTACAGCATAAGAATAGGTCAGAGTAGGGAAAAACCAGTAAAAAGACAGAATTAAAGGCTCTTCCTCTGAATATACACAGCATTTGTAACAAGATGGATGAATTGATACTACAAATAGAATTAAATGAATATTATATGATAGCCATTTCAGAGACACGGAGAAGAATTATCCCCCGTTGGGGGGGAAGTTCAGGAGTGGGCACGGGCAGGTGCGCTTCCGATCAGTGCCCCCAATCGGGGGCGCACCGCCATTTTACACGGGTGGGCCAATTAAGGCCCTCCCAGCTTGATGTCCGCCAGGGAGCGTCCCGTGGTTGGCGGGGGGGGGTTCCCTCAGTCGAGAATGCACTCTTTCGTGCATGTATGCGAAAGAGCGCACTGATCTCCCTGAGGCTAAGTGCTGCCTCAGGGAGGTCGGCTCCAAATGTAGAAATGGTAAAGGTACAAAAGCAAAATTTCCCTGACATGTCCTCTCAAATGACACTGCCACATGAGTTGGGACATGTCCATCAGTTTAAATCAAATATTTATTAAATTTTTAAAAACCCGCCTGTGGATGAGGTTTCATGCTTTTTCTGAAGCCCGCCAGGGCTCCCGGCCTGCCTGACAAACCTAAGGTTGGACGGGAAGGTCCATTAATGAGATTAATGACTTTGTCAATAGACTCAATTGGCCATTGACAGGTCGACGGGCTCACAGCTGATTCAGCTGCGCCCCCACCTACCTGAAAATGGAAATGACGCAGGGTGACATTGGGAGTTCCGCCCGACGTCATCCCGCGTCATTTTATGCGTCGTTGAGCAGGCCCCGCCCCCCGCTCAGTGACCTAAAGATCCTGCCCATGGTTGCCAAGTGACCAGGGCTTGGATCTGAATATTTAAGGTTATTTAACATTTTGGAAGGACAGTAAGAAAGGAAAAGGAGGTACTTTGGCTCTGTTAATAAATGATGAGATCAGTTTAGCAGTGAGAAATGATCTTGGTTCTGGAAATCAAGATGTAAAATTAGTTTGGGTGGAGATAAGAAATAACAAAGGAAAGGAATTACCAAGGGAATAGTTTATAGACCCTCTGACAGCAGCTACATTGCAAGGGAGAATATAAATCAAGAAATAATGGGGGCTTGTAAGAAAGGTACTGCAATAATTATGGGAGATTTTAATCTGCCTATAGATTGAATGAATCACATTGGCAAAGTTAGCCCAGAAAATGCATTCATAGAATGTATTCAGGACAATTTCTTTGAATAATACATTCTGGAAGCAACCAAGAACATTTTAGATAGGGTAATGAGTAATGGGACAGGATCAATAAGTGGCCTCATAGCAAAAGGCCCTCTAGGTAAGAGTAACCATAACACGACAGAATTTCATATTCAATTTGAGGGTGAGAAATGTGGGTCTGAAAGTAGAGCCTTAAACTTAAATAAAGGCAATTACAAGGGTATGAAGGCAGAGTTGGCTAAAGTGAAATGGAAAAATAGTTTAATAGGTAAGACAGTAGTGAAGTAGTGGTAGGCATTTAAGGAAATATTACATAATTTTCAACAAAAATATATTCTATTGAGAAAGAAAGGCTCTACGAGAAGGATGCAGCATCCATGGCGAACCTAGGAAGTTAAAGATGGATTAAATTGAAAGAAAAGATGTACAATGTTGCAAACATTAGTGGTAGTTCAGAAAATTGAGAACATTTTAGAAACTAGCAATGGATGAATAAAATAATAATAAAGAGGGAGAAATTGAAGGATGAGAGAAAACTAGCAAGAAATATAAGACACAGTGAAAGCCTCTACAAGTATATAAAAAGGAAAAGAGTAACTAAGTGAGTGTTGGTCCCTTAAAGGTGAAATTGGGGAACTAATAATGAGAAACAAAGAAATGATAGAGATTTTGAACAGGTATTTTGTATCTAACCTCACAGTAGAAGATTCAAAAAGTTACAGTTCTTTGAGGATGTAACAAGAAGGGTGGGTAAAGGAGAACCAGTAGATGTAGTGTATTTGGATTTCCAAAAGGCATTCGATAAAATGCAATATAAGAGGTCAATGCACAGGGTAAAAACTCATGGTTTTGGGGTGACATATTAGCATGAGCAGGGGATGGACTAACTAACAGGAAACAGAGAGTCAGGATAAATGGGCTATTTTTGCACTAGCAAACTGTAACTAGTGTTACTAGTGTCACAGGGATCACTGTTGGGGCTCAATTATTTACTATCTACAATGATTTGGGTGAAGGAATCGACTGTATTGTAGCCAAATTTGTACATGAATCACAAAAAGTTAGCATGCAGGTACAGCAAATAGTTAGGAAAGCAAATGGGATATTGGCCTTTCTTGCAAGGTTGAGGATGGAGAATAAAAGTAGGGAAGTCTTACTACAACTGTACAGAAATTGGTAAAATAACAACTTGAGTCCTGTGTACAGTTTTGGTCTCCTTACCCAAGAAAGGATATTCTTGCATAGGAAGCAGTTCAGAGAAGGTTCACTAGGCTGATTCCTGGAATGAAGGGGTTGTCTTATGAGGAAAGATTGAGCAGGTTGGGCCTATACTCATTGGAGATGAAAAGAATGGGATGTGATCTTATTGAAATTTAAAATTCTGAGAGGGCTTGACAGGGTGGATGCTGAGAGGATGTTTAGTCTCGTGCAGGAATCTAGAACGAGGGGGCAGAGTTTCAGAATAATGGGTCTCCTATTTAAGACGGAGATGAGGAGAAATCTCTTCCCTCAGAGGTTTGTTAATACTTATAGTTCTCTTCCACAGGGAGCAGAGAGGCGAGGTCATTGAATATATCCAGGGCTGAGTTAGACAGATCTTTGAACAGCAAGGGAATCAATGGTTATGGAGGCAGGCAGGAAAGTGGAGTTTTCTTTTTATCCAATCACGGGATGTGGGTTTTGCTGGCTGGGCCAGCATTTATTGCCCATCCCTAGTTGCCCTTGAGAAGGTGGTGGTGAGCTGCCTTCTTGAACCACTGTAGTTCATGTGGTGTAGGTACACCCATAGTGCTGTTAGGGAGGGAGTTCCAGGATTTTGACCCAGCGACAGTGCAGGAACAGCGATATATTTCCAAGTCATGATGGTGAGTGACTTGGAGGGGAACTTCCAGGTGGTGGTGTTCCCATCTATCTGCTGCCCATGTCCTTCTAGGTGGTAGTCGATGTGGGTTTGGAAGGTGCTGTCGAAGGAGCCTTGGTGAATTCCTGCAGAGCATCTTGTAGATGGTACACACTGCTGCTACTGTGCATCAGTGGTGGAGGGAGTGAATGTTTATGGATGTAGTGCCAATCAAGTGGGCTCCTTTGTCCTGGACGGAGTCCAGCTTCTTGAGTGTTGTGAGAGCTGCACTCATCTAGGCAAGTGGGGAGTATTCCATCACACTCCTGACTTGTGCCTTGTAGAAGGTGGACAGGCTTTGGGGAGTCAGGAGGTGAGTTACTCATTGCATGATTCCTAGCCTCTGACCTGCTCTTGTAGCCACGGTATTTATATAGTTGGCCCAGTTCAGTTTCTGGCCAATGGCAACTCCCAGGAAGTTGATAGTGGGGGTTTCAGTGATGGTAATGCCATTGAACATCAAGGGGCGATGGTTGGATTCTCCCTTGTTGGAGATGGTCATCTGACGTGAATGTCACTTGTCACTTGTCAGCCCAAGCCTGGATATTGTCCAGGTCTTGCTGTATTTCGACATGGACTTCAGTATCTGAGGAGTTGGGAATGGTGCTGAACATTGTGCAATCATCAGCGAACATCCCCACTTCTCACCTTTTGATGGAAGTAAGTTCATTGATGAAGAGCTGAAGATGGTTGGACCTAGGACACTACCCTGAGGAACTCCTGCAGTGATGTCCTGGAGCTGAGATGACTGACCTCCAACAACCACAACCATCTTCCTTTGTGCTAGGTATGACTCCAACCAGCAGAGTTTTCCATCTGATTCCCAATGACTCCAGTTTTGCTAGGGCTCCTTGATACCACACTCGGGCAAATGCTGCCTTGATGTCAAGGGCAGTCACTCTCACCTCACCTTGGGAGCTCAGCTCGTTTGTCTATTTTGTGAACCAAGGCTGGAATGAGGTCAGGAGCCGAGTAGCCCTGGCAGAACCCAAACTGGGCATCATTGAACAGGATTTGCTAAGCAAGTGCCACTTGATAGCACTGTGGATGACCCCTTCCATTACTTTACTGATGATCAAGAGTAGACCGATGAGGTGATAATTGGCTGAGTTGGATTTGTCCTGCTTTTTGCGTACAGGACATACTTGGGCAATTTTCCACATAGCTGGGTAGATGCCAGTGTTGTAGTTGTACTGGAACAGCTTGGCTAGGGGTGCGGCAAGTTCTGGAGCACAAGTCTTCAGTACTATTGCCGGAATATTGTCAGGGTCCATAGCCTTTGCAGTGTCCAGTGCCTTCAGCCGTTTCTTGATATCACGTGGAGTGAATCGAATTGGCTGAAGACTGGCATCTGTGATACTGGGGACCTCCGGAGGCGGCTGAGATGGATCATCCACTTGGCACTTCTGGCTGAAGATTGTTGTGAATGCTTCAGCCTTAACTTTTGCACTAATGAGCTGGGCTCCTCCATCATTGAAGATGGGCTATTTGTGGAGCCTCCTCCTCCAGTGAGTTGTTTAATTGTCCAACACCATTCACGATTGGATGTGGCAGGACTGCGGAACTTAGATCTGATCCATTGGTTGTGGGATCGCTTAGCTCTGTCTATCACTTACTGCTTCTGCTGTTTGGCACGCAAGTCGTCCTGTGTTATAGCTTCATCAGGTTGACACCTCATTTTTTGATATGCCTGATGCTGCTCCTGGCATGCCCTTCTGCACTCTTCATTGAACCAGGGTTGTTCCCCTGGCTTGATGGTACTGGTAGAGTGGGGGATATGCCGGGCCATGAGGTTACAGATTGTGTTCGAGTACAATTCTGCTGCTGCTGATGGCCCACAGCACCTCATGGATGCCTAGCTGTGAGTTGCTAGATCTGATCGAAATCTATCCCATTTAGCACGGTGGTAGTGCCACACAACACAATGGAGGGTATCCTCAATGTGAAGGTGGGACTTAGTCTCCATAATGACTGTGTGGTGGTCACTCCGACCGATACTGTCATGGACAGAAGCATCTGCGGCAGACAGGTCAAAATCAGATGAGTCACAATTTTATTGAATGGTGGAGCAGGCTCAATGGGCAGAATGATCGACTCCTGCTCCTATTTCTTATGATCTTATGATCTTATGGTCTGATTCAGCAACATTCAAGAAGAAAGTTTAAAGAGACCATACATTCCTTTTGAAAGGAGAGTTCAGGTTGTACCTGAAGTTTCAAGCGTTATCAGAAGGAACTGACGGAGTTGATCTGAATTCATATACCAGGAAACATAAGAGAAAAACACTAACACAAAAGCAAAATGCTGAAGATGCTAGAGGTCTGAAATAGAAACACAATATGCTGAGAAAACTTGGCAGGTCAAAACTGAGATTGATAGATTTTTGTTAACCAAAGATATTAATGGACATGGGGCAAAGGTGTGGATATGGAGTTAGGGAGCAGATTAGCCATGATCTCACTGGATGGTGGTTTGAGGGGCTGAATGGCCTCCTCCTGGAGTGTTTGATAGGACGGTGTTTGATGGAACAGTCAAGAGAGAATGGACTCAGCTCCTCACTCCATTGAGCCAATTGAGAAGAAAAGGTGTCCGTGTCTTTGACTGGAGGAAATATCAGGTGCCGTTGTCTTACTGCCGAGAAACCCGTGGAGCTGCCCTCCACACATCCTCCTGATACAGTTTGTCCAATACCACGGGGCCAATGCCTGTGTTCTTACCTGCTGCCTCACTAAGGCAGGTGAGTGTATGAGTGAGCTGGCCCAGTCAGTGTAGACAGAGACATCGAGGGGCTCCTTTCTCTCAGACAGGAGAACGTTGAGCCTGGCGAGGAAGGCTGTGTTCCCGCCATTGACAAACGACAGCACGTCCTTGATGAGCTGATTTTCCGGATTCAGGGCTGAAAAAAGATGACCATTTTAAATCCAGAGAAAGAACTGAAGAGATTTTGTATCTGCTGCACCTCATTAATTATCAACAGGATGAAGAAGCCTGAAAATTGGTGACCCTGTCATGGGACTTAGTAAGTACTCACCTGTCCTATGATCATAGATTTGTGGCCACAGTACCTATAACCAACTGGAGATGCTGCAGCAAGTCACCAAGCATTCATCACCTGGGATCTCTACCACCTAGGACAAGGGCCGCCGATACATGGGAACACCATCACCTCCAGTTTCCCTCCAAATCACACACACTATCTCGACCTGGACATGGCTCACCGTTCCTTCACTGTCGCTGGGTCAAAATCCTAGAAATCCCTCCCTAACAGCACTGTGGGTGTATCCACACCACATGGACCACACTGCTTCAAGATGGCAGCTCACCATCACCTTCTCAAGGGCAATTAGGGATGGGCAATAAATGATTGCCTTCTCAACGAAGCCCACTTCCTGGACAAAGAAATAGACAAGTTGCAAAAAAATGTTTTGGATTGGGGGAGAGTGGATTTTAGTAAAATAAGGCAGGATCTGGCCAAGGTAGACTGGGAACAGATACTTGTGGGGAAATCTACAGAGGAGCAGTGGGGGGTGTTCAAAAAGGAAATGGGGAGGGTACAACATGTTCCCTCTAGGGTGATAGGAAGGAGTAACAAGCCCAGAGAACCATGGATGGCCAGAGATATTCAGGTTACGATGAGAAGGAAAAGAGAGGCTTTTAGCAGGTACAAGGGAAGCAAATCAGCGGAGGCATTAGTGGAGTACAGAAAGTGCAGGGTGGAGCTTAAGAAAGTAATTAGGAGAGCAAAGAGGGGATATGAGAAAGCTCTGGCTGGTAAAAGTAGGGAAAATCCCAAGATATTCTATAAGTATATCAATGGGAAAGGGATAACCAGGGAAAGAGTAGGGCCTATAAGAGACCAAGGGGGCAATGTATGGGTGGAGCCAGAGGACATCGCTAGTGTTGAATGAATACTTCACATCCGTCTTCACCCAAGAGAATGAGGATGAAGGTATCGAACTCAGGGAGAGAGTCTGTGAGGTTCTTAAGCAAATTGATATAGGGAGTGACAAGGTATTGGAGGTGTTGGCAGGCTTAAAAGTGGACAAATCTCCAGGTCCAGATGATTTGTGTCCCAGACTGCTGAGGGAGGCAAGGGAGGAGATCACAGGGGCTCTGACCCAAATTTTTAATTCCTCTCTGGCCACGGGGGAGGTGCCAGAGGACTGGAGAACAGCTAATGTGGTTCCGCTATTTAAGAAGGGTTGTAGAGATAAGCCAGGGAACTGCAGGCCAGTGAGTCTCACGTCAGTGGTAGTGAAACTATTGGAGAAAATTCTGAAGGAGAGTATCTATCTCCACTTGGAGAAGCAAGGTTTGATCAGGGATAGTCAGCATGGCTTTGTCAGAAGGAGGTCATGACTAACAAATTTGATTGAATTTTTTGAGGAAGTGACCAGGTGTGTAGATGACGGTAGTGTAGTTGATGTAGTTTATATGGATTTCAGCAAAGCCATTGACAAGATCCCACATGGGAGACTTATAAAGAAGGCAAATGCTAGGTTTGGAATCCATCCAGGCCATTCAGCTCCTGACTTCATTACAGCCTTGATCCAAACATGGACAAAAGAGCTGAACTCCCCAGGTGAGGTGAGAGTAGCTGACCTTGACATCAAGGCCGCATTTGACCCAGTGTGGCGTCAAGGAATATATGTGCCTCCATATATATTTGTCATTTATATAAACGACGTAGATGACTATGTGGGGGGTAGGATTAATAAGTTTACGGATGACACAAAGATTGGCCGGGTGTTTAACAGTGAGGTTGAGTGTCTTGGGATACAGGAAGATATAGACGGGATGGTCAAGTGGGCAGATAAGTGGCAGATGGAACTTAACCCTGAAAAGTGTGAGGTGATAAACTTTGGAAGGAGTAATTTGACAAGGAAGTATTCAATAAACAGCATGACACTCGGAAGTTCTGAGGAACAAAGGGACCTTGGCGTGTGTGTCCATAGATCTCTGAAGGCGGAGGGACATGTTAGGTGAAAAAGGCATATGGGACACTTGCCTTTATCAATCAAGGCATAGATTACGAGGGAGATTTACTCAGTATCTAACCCCGTGCTGTACCTGTCCTGGGAGTGTTTGATTGGGACAGTGTAGGGGGAGCTTTACTCTGTATCTAACCCCGTGCTGTACCTGTCCTGGGAGTGTTTGATTGGGACAGTGTTGAGGGAGATTTACTCTGTATCTAACCCCGTTCTGTACCTGTCCTGGGAGTTTTTGATTGGGACAGTGTTGAGGGAGCACTACTATGTGGAGATGGTGGCCTAGTGGTATTGTCATTAGACTGGCATTCCAGAGACCCAGAATAATGTTTTGGGGTCCCAGTTTCGAATCCCGCCATGACAGATGGTGGAATTTGAATTCAAAAAAAAAATCTGGAATTAAAAGTCTAATGATGACCATTGTCGATTGTTGTAAAAACCCATCTGGTTCACTAATGCCCTTTGCGGAAGGAAATCTGCCGTCCTTACCTGGTCTGGCCTACATGTGACTCCAGACCCACAGCAATGTGGTTGACTTTTAAACACCCTCCGAACAAGCACAATTAGGGATGGGCAATAAATGCTGGCCCAGCCAGTGACGCCCACATCCTATGAACGAATAGAAAAAACCTCTATCTATCCCCGTGCTGTACCTGTCCTGGGAGTGTTTGATGGGGACGGTGTAGAGGGAGCTTTACTTTGTATCTAACCCAGTGCTGTACCTGTCCTGGGAGTGTTTGATGGCGACAGTGTAGAGGGAGCTTTACTCTGTATCTAACCCCGTGCTGTACCTGTCCTGGGAATGTTTGATGGGGACAGTGTAGAGGGAGCTTTACTCTGTATCTAACCCCATGCTGTACCTGCCCTGGGAGTGTTTGATGGGGACAGTGTAGAGGGAGCTTTACTCTGTATCTAACCCCGTGCTGTACCTGTCCTGGGAATGTTTGATGGGGACAGTGTAGAGGGAGCTTTACTCTGTTTCTAACCCCATGCTGTACCTGCCCTGGGAGTGTTTGATGGGGACAGTGTAGAGGGAGCTTTACTCTGTATCTAACCCCGTGCTGTAACTGCCCTGGGAGTGTTTGATGGGGACAGTGTAGAGGGAGATTTACTCTGTATCTAACCCCGTGCTGTATGTGCCCTGGGAGTGTTTGATGGGTTAGTGTAGAGGGAGCTTTACTCTGTATCTAACCCCGTGCTGTACCTGTCCTGGGAGTGTTTGATGGGGACAGTGTAGGGGGAGCTTTACTCTGTATCTAACCCCGTGCTGTACCTGTCCTGGGAATGTTTGATGGGGACAGTGTAGAGGGAGCTTTACTCTGTATCTAACCCCGTGCCGTATCTGCCCTGAGAGTGTTTGGAACCTGTGCTGTCGACTGTTCAATTCTACGGCACAAACTTGCCTCTTTTCACATGTGTCTTTGTATCTGATGGGTCACCACAGCAGATTGCTTTAAAGCTCCTTTCGCTGACTACTCAATAACCTGACAGGTCTGATCTCAGGGTCAACATCAGCTTTTGTTATCATCAAAAATACGACATTTCCAAATAATCCTGATCCTCATACGTACATGATTGTGCTTTCGTGACCTTCTTACAATTGTCAGCATTGGTAGCCATGCTGATTGTAGAGCTGGTTGAGTTCTTGCCTTTCATGAAGCTTTGGTCGATGTTGAAACTGGCATGAAACCCCAGGCATTTCTTCACCTGTTCATGGGTGATATCTACAAATATAGAACGAGACAGGATATTAAAGTATAAGGTGAACCTTACTGATAGCATAGCTGAATCATACTGACCGGTGCGGTGGGAAATGGTCCAGATAGTCCCAGGCTGCAGTCCTGGCCTGCTCCAATTTAGCTCAGCTTAGATCGCATTGCGCTCCCTGGCTCCATTGGCTCCAGGTCCACTTTCAAATCCCTTCATGCCCTACAACCCTCCAAAATATCTTCTAATTTGGACCTCTTGATCATTCCCAATTTTAAACCCTCCACCATTGACTTCTGTGCCTTCAGTTGCCTGAGCTCTAGGCTCAGCAATTCACTCCCTGAAAGTTTCAGTGCTCCACTACTCCTTTAAGACACTGTTTCAAACCGGCCTGTATGACCAAGCTTTCTGTCATCTATCCTTGTGTGGCTCAGTGTCAAATACTGTTTGTTAACACTGCTATGAAGCACCTTGGGATACTGTCATGACTCACTGGGGATAGTGCGCTGTAATATCCAGCCCCACTGTTCCCCAAGCTGTGACAAATGTGGAAAAAGTTTGACCAAACCACCAGATTGCCCCAATTCTGTTTAATTTGGGTTAACAGAATGCAAGCACCAGGTTTGTAAACTTAATAAGTAAATAACTGTTTATTGAACAAATTCATTAACCAGTGGCAAAAGAAAGAGATATGAACTGCTAATTTCTAACACTATAACTCAAACTCTACCCATACACACACATACAAGACACAAGACACACAAAAAACATGGATTTTAAGGGTGGGATAAAACAGCTCAATAGCACCAATTCTGGAGTACAGGATTCGATGGACTGATTTTGATTGATGCCTTCCAAATTCCTTTCAGTTCTTGTTGATGACATGAGCTAATCTTCTAGCATTTTCAGTATTTAGTTCATTGGTTAAGCACTCGCCTTTCAATGTCTCTAACAGTGATTTTCCCCTTTGCCTCTTGATCGGGGTTTTCAGACAGAGAGAGCAGATTATAGAGACATGAGAAGAAAAAGCCAGCTAGCTATTATTATGGAATTACTGGAATCTTCCACATATAGGAGAAAGAGGTTTTAGGTCTTGTTCCTTTCAGGCTAGGAGCTACTCTGCTCTCACAGAAAACCTGGTCACCTGGTCAGGAGCCAATTAAAATGCTGTTGTCAAATGCCCTTGGCCCAGGACTCCTTTCCAGCACCATCCTGCCTTTCATGTCGCACTCTGTTCCAGGACTGCAACATTGTATAATCTTTCATCCTGTTCCAGTGGATATGCCTTTCAACTTGCAGCCATTGTAATTTTAGTCCCCAGTCCAACATAAAGTAAAAAGATATGTTCCTTACATGCCTCCACCCTTAAAACAGATGAAATGCCATTTCAAAAATGTGTTTCATCACAAGGTATATGCCACATTGTCAACAAAACATGAGACTTACTCTCATTCATCCTTCCTCCCCCTTATACAATCTTATACAATCTTCAGCATTTCTTATCCCTTTAACTTATGTTAGCATTTTACACCTGGGACAATGCATCTGCGATCACATTATCGTTACCGGCAATGTGAACAATCTTTACATTGAATGGTTGAAACAATAGACACCATCTAAACAATATCACATTTTGAGAACTTTCCAATGAACGCCAGCGGATTCTGGTGAATGTAGATTAGTGTTTCTTTGTTATCATGTCGGACGTAAACTTCAAAGTGTTGAAGAGTCAACAATGATGTTTTTCTACTATGGAGTACTTCCTAAATAACCTTATTAGATCTTTCCTTGTTCCTTCCTCTAAATACGAGAACACACTGTCTAACTGTCTCAGTATTGTTGTATTTGCTAGTCGAATTGTAGGAGATTTGCTCTGTGAACTGTCTACTTCTCCCTCTACCTTACTTTTACTGTCTCTGTCATCCTCCACTATTCCTACCACCTGGCACACTTGCTCTGTCTTATCATCTTCTCTGCGATGCTATTGCTTTAACATGTTTATGTGACGTAATCATTTCCTCTTCCGACACTCAGCAGTATCTATCAGATAAGTCACTTTACTAACTCCTCTAACTATCTTGTAGGGGCCACTGAATTTCGCTTTCAGGGGTTCACCCTGCAAAGCTAATAATGCCAATGCTATGTCTCCAGCTTGGAATGTTCTAGTCATAGCATGTTTGTCTGCCCAATCTTTCATTTTGGTTTGGGAAATTTTTAAGTGCTCTCGTGCTACTTTACATGCCCCTGAGTCTTTCTAGAAACATGGACACATAATCCAACATGGAGGATTCATCTTTCTGCTTTTGGAACTTTTCCTGAATCACTTTTAATGTACCTCTTATTTCATGACCATAGATCAACTCAAATGAACTAAATTCAGTAGATTCATTCGGAGAATCTCTGGTGGCAAATAATAAGAAATCAAATCCTTTGTCCCAATCCTTTGGGTATTCATGGCAATAGGCCTTAATCATGGTTTTGAGAATCTGATGGTATCTCTCTAAAGCTCCCTGTGTCTGTGGGTGATAGGTGGTAGACTTTAGTTGTTTGACACCCAAATTTCTGATTATGTCCTGGGAAATTTTAGACATGCAGTTAGAACATTTGTCAGATTGTATTTCAATTGGTAGGCCATAATGAGTGAAAAACTGAGTTAACTTTTCCACTACCACCTCAGCTGTAAATGTCCTTAAAGGAATACCTTCTGGAAATCAGGTTGTCATATCCATGATTGTAAGGATATACTGACGTCCTGCTTTTGTTTTGGGTAATGACCCTAAGCAATCTATTAATACCTGACTGAATGGTTCTTTAAAAACTGGTATGGGTATTAAAGGTGCTGGTTTGGTTACATGTTGAGGTTTACCTACTACCTGATATGTATGACATGTTTTACAAAATTGCACTTCGTCCTTATGAAGAATTGGCCAGGTAAAATGTCTGTTTATTGATGGTTGGGTTTCCTGTATTCCTACATGCCCTGCCACAGTGATTTAATGTGCTACTTGCAATATCTCCTAACGATATTTGGGCGGTACCACCATCTGATGAACAACCATCCATTCCTCATCCACAGGTCTGTGAGGGTGTCTCCACTTCCTCATCAGAACTCCTTCAGCCTCAGCTTCAGTGTGAGCTGACTGTGCTGACTTGTTTAACTCTGGATCTGCTTTCTGAGCCTCAATTAATGAAGACCTGCCAAACACTTCCTTTGAGTTATCCTCATCCTTAAAGAAAGTTTTGGCAATTCTAACATCTGCTCGTGGTATTGCTTTGACCCCTAGCGATGGACTTTGTTTATCCATTGCTCTGGTCACCACACACAATGGAAAAATACCAGCGACTTGTTCTTGTATCTGTTACGTCTCTTTAGCCTTTCTCAGGCTTTCTGTAATTATGGGCGAAGTTATAATCTTCCCTCCTGTCAAATCATTCCCAAAAAATCAACTACATCCACAGGTAATTTCTTAACAACTCCTACAACCACCGAACCAGACAACAAATCACACTCCAGTTGCACTTGGTACAATGGAACTGGGATATACTCTCCACTTACCCTGTTTACCAATACTTTAGCTTTCATTGAACTCCCTGGAGGGAAAACTAGGTCCTTCTCCAGCAAAAGGGTGGGAGTTGCCCCTGTGTCCCTTAATTTGGTTATGGGTTTAGCTGCATCATTTGATAAAAAGGGATTATCTTTCCTCTAGACAAAAAACTCTTTATATCTCTCATATACCATATTCACTTCACCTGCAGTGTTTACCTCCAGACCCTTATTTATAGTTAAAGCTACAATTTGATCTGCGGCATTTTCTTTTTGAGTTCCCTTTTTGGACTCACTCATACGAACTCCAATAAATCCCATGGGCTTCCCTCGCATTCAACCCCTTGGTCTTCAATATGGGTTCTTATTACAGAAGGCAGGGAGTTTTTAAATTCTTCCAAGAGAATAGTCTTTCTGAGAACTTCATAGGTAGTTTCAAATTCTAATGTTCGCATTGACCTGTGAAAACTATTTTGCTTAATCCTTTCAAATTCAATGTAAGTTTGCCCAGGCTGTTTCCTTAAATTTTGAAACTTTTGTCTGTATGCTTCAGGGACCAACTAATATACACTCAAAAAGGCATTTTTCACCACATCATAATCCCTAGAAACCTCCTCTGACAGTGAAGCATACATTTCCTGTGCTCTACCCATCAATTTGCTCTGCACGGACTATGTCCAGTTTTCCTTTGGCCAGTTCACCTGTTTAGCTATCTTCTCAGAGGAAATAAAGAATGATTCAACATTCCTTTCCTCAAACTTCAGAAGAGCCTTCACAAATTTAAACATCTCCCCACTGGGTTCTGATCTGGAAATAAGTCCTTACCTCACCTACTGGTGTCTCTTTTTAACTGCCAGCATTCTAAACTGGAATTCTCTGTCTCTCTCTCTTTTTCTCTTTCCTCCTTTTCTAACCTCACCATTTCTAATTCCCTTTCTTGTTTTCTTTCTCACGGCTGCCTTTCTGCCTATCCTCTTTGAAATGCTCTTTCTTTTTTCACTGCAATTCCATCTTTTTCATTTGCAACTGGATTTGAGCGCATTCCAATGAACCACCCTTTGGAGAACTCAGTCTCTCGGGTATTCCCTCCAATTTCAAATGTTGTACTACCTTTTCAATTATCTCTGCCTTCCTAGCTTTGGCAGGCAATCATACTCTTAATTTATTCGCCAATTCGATTAAACCTGGCTTTTGGGATCCCTTGTAAAATTGTCAGGAACATCTCTTCCACCTGCAGGAAAACCTTAGCAGTTTCCAGTGCCATCTTATTTTTGACACTACAAACCTGATGTTTCCTTTTAGCTTTTATTACTTACTAACTCTACACCCAAATCACCGTCGTCTTTTGTTCCAAAATATCCCAGACCCAAGCTCCAAAACTTTGTCAGGGCTCGCTGGGGATAGTGCGCTATAATATCAAGCTCCGCTGTTCCCTGAGCCGTGATAAATGTGAAAAGTTTGATCAAACCACCAGATTGCCCCAATTCTACTTAACAGTTTAATTTAGGTTAACAGAATATGAGCACCAGGTTTCTAAACTTAATAAGTAAATAACTGTTTATTGAACAAACTGTCATTAACTAGTGACAAAAAAGAAAGAAATATGAACTGCTAATTTCTAACACTATAAGTTAAACTCTACCCGCTTCTTAAATCCCTATACACACACATACAAGACACATAAGACACACAAAACATGGATTTTAAGGGTGGGATAAAAAAGTTCAATAGCACCAATTCCGGAGTACAGGATTCGATGGGTTGATTTTGATCAATGTTTTCCAAATTCCCTTCAGCACTTGCCTTTCAATGTCTCTAACAGTGATTTTACTCTTTGCCTCTTGACAGAGGCCTTCAGAGAGAAAGCAGATTATAGAGATATGAGGAGAAAAAAAACAGCTAGTTATTATTGTGGAATTACTGGAATCTTCCACACACAAGAAAAAGAGGTTTTAGGCCTTGTTCCTTTCAGGCTAGGAGCTATTGTGCTCTGCTCTCTCACAAAACCTGGTCATCTGTTCAGGAGCCAATTAAAATGCTGCTTCCTTAGTCCAGGGCTCCTTCCCAGTACCATCCTGTCTTTCATGGCACACACTGTTCCAGGACTGCAACATTGTATATATTTCTCATCCTGTTCCAGTGGACATGTCTTTCAACCTGCAGCCAATGTAATTTTAATCCTCAGTCCAACAGAAAATGAAAAGATATGTTCTTTACAACAGTCCAACAGGAATAAAAAGTTATGTACTATACTATGTTAAAGGCACTATATAAATCCAAGTCGTTCTTATAGTAGCTGTGTTATTTGAATTAGACCTGTGATCCTGTGTGTCAGATAGAATTGTCCTAGAATTGAAAGTTAGTTTCCAGGAGATGGCTGAGAGCCAATTCAGGAGAATAATCATACAAACATTAAAAAAACTGTTATTATTTTTTTATTTAATCATTTTCATGTACTGGTGTTAAGTATATTTTAAATTTAGAGGAAATGGTTGTTGTATAGTCAAGAATAACCTAATTGGATATCGAAGAGTACATTCCCAGTTGGCTGTGGGGAAGCAGATGGGGTATTACTTGGAGAATGGACTAATGGCAGGAATGTGGGGAAGGGTGGTACGAGGTGAGAGGTCAGCTGATGAGAGCTCTAGTACAGAGTGAGAATGATGTCATTTACCATCTAGCATCATCAGCTGCCAAGTTTTGTGCTTGTGCGATTTGAATCTTGTGTTCCAGCAATGTGTTAACAATGGGATGGGCTCAAGAGTCTGTTCGTAAAGGAATTGTTAGAGATATCTCAACACTGAAAGATAAAAAAGGCTTGAATTTACGGAGTGACTTTCACAATCACCAGTCATCTCAAACTGCTCTATAGCTAATGAAGTAGTGTTGTGAGCTCAGCACTTGGCAGAGAGCTTGTATTTGTGAGGTGTCCCTTTAAACCCAAAGTGAAACTAAAAAGCTTCTGGAAAGGGGGGATAATTGGGCTTCTTGGTTACGGCATCATTTTTGAGAAGTTAAACTCTGGCTGAGATTACCACGGGGATGAAAGCTAAAAAAAGAGAGCCTAATTAAAGCTAATTGGGCTGGTGACAGGTTCCAGCCTGTTCTACTCTAATAGGACACAGTTGAGAACATGGAATTCATGTGAAGAGAAGCAAGCAAAGCTTCCTACAAAAAATTCAGTCTTCTGTTTGGTGGTAAGCAGAAAGTAGAACTCCAGAAGCTCTTGAGGAAGCGATGCAGATGCAAGCTAAAAGGGGGACTGAATCCTAAAAGTGGGGCGAATAGCTCAGGCAGGCAAAAGAGCTGAGAATTTGTATCAGAGGATCAGACCGTGAATTAGGTGTGTTAGTAGTTTGGTCAGTTGAAAAGGGAGGCCGGAAAGCTATGCCATCAGGACTGATGTGACCCGGCGTGCGCGGTGTTGATGTTAACTGTATCTGGGAACTTCGGATGGGGCACGGCTGCCGGTGAACATGTGTGAAAAGCCAAATTTCGATTGAGTGGGAAAGTGAGAGATCCTATGCGCCGGAGGCCAAGTTAGAGAACTTTGAAATGGTACACGATACCACAAGTATGTGGGAAGTGATCTGAATGCTTGCAGTTTTCATAAGATATATCTTTGTTTTATCAACTGTTTAAAGCGAAATTAATCTAATTGAGTGAAATACCATTTGCCTGTTAAAGCATGCTTAATTTTATGTTGATTTTGGGTTTAACAGTTATGTAAAAGTTTTAAAAATGAAGTCTTGTCCATCAATTCCTTTCATTGGCATTGTTCCTTTCTTTTCATGTTATTGGTCTCCACAGGGATTGTAACAGTAACTACTGTTGTATTGTAGGAAATGTGGCAACCAATTTGAGCATAGCAAACTTCCACAAATAGCAATGAGATAATGACCAGGTAAGCTCTGATGAAGCTCTGACCAGCTCTGAAGAGCCATGCGGATCCAAAACAATAACTCTGTTCCTTTCTCCCCAGATTCTGCCAGACCTGTTGAGTTTTTCCAACATTTCCTGTTTTTATTTCAGATTTCCAGCATGCACAGTATTTCGCTTTTATTATAAATGACCAGATAATCTGTTCTTGTGATGTTGATTGAGAGATAAATATTGGCCAGGGCACCGGGGACAACTCCCCTGCTTTACTTGGAAATAGTAACATGGGATCTTTTGTCCCCCTGAGAGGGCAGACGCAGCCTTGGATTAATGTTACACACAAAAGACAGACAGCACAGCACTCCCTCAGTGTTGCACTGAAGTGTCAGCCCTGATGCTGTTTTGTATTCAGATCCCAGAGTGGGTCTTGAACTTGGAACCCTGCAACTTAGAGCCAAGAGTGTTACCCACTGAGCCACAGCTGACACCCTGAACATTAGGGACCAAACTGAGCATCAACAGGGAATTGGGTGAATAGGAGGAAACTGTAACTTAGCTTTACATTGTGAACAAACTTGACTTACGTTCTCTAACCCTGTTGGACTTGTCCAACACGTATATAAGTTGATAATCACCACCCAGAGTTCCAGAAGAGGCGTAATGTGTGCCATAGTCTTCCAATATTTTAAAATACACTCCCTTGTCATATTCTGTGGGCAGATTCTTTAGATCGATAATAAAATCTTCTTCAAGTTCGTAACGATTTCTTCGCATCTGGAACTTTGCCAGCTGCATTTGACCTTTTACCCGGAAGTATTCATTATTCTAGATTTAAGAAATTTTTAACAAACGACCTAATTATTTCATAACGAAACTTAAATCTTACAAACAAGATATGAGGAAACGGTGACCAGTCTCAATCTGTCCCCCATCATTACCCCCCAGCCCAATCCAAATTGCACTCCCCTCCTCTGCCCACACCCCCAAACCAATGCTCCAGCCTCCCTACACACTCCGCCCCCCCCACCAGACACTGCCCATGTCACTCCCCCAGCCCATACTGTTCCCCCACTTCCACCCCTCCCACACTACACCACCTCCTAAACCACTCCCCAGAACTGAAATACTCCCCTGTCCCACATGCACTGCTTCCCCACTCACACCCTGTATAGCCCTCGCCCACTCGCCCTCCACGTACACTAGCACCATCGCCACACCCCCTCATCTCTTCCTGTCTCAGTCTCTGGACTCATCTCATCCTCCTTGAGTCAGCCTCATGCTCTCTGTCAGGGCCCGTCCCTCCCTCTCTCTCCTCATCCCTCCCTCTCGACTCTCCCTTTTCCTCAGTTAGTTCCTCCCTTGCTGTTTTGTGTGTGTGTGTCTGGGGCAGTTTCACTCCCATGTTCTCTCTTTGCCTTTCTTGCTTTACTCTCTCTCATTCTCTCCTCCCACTTTTTCTCACTCTTATTTATTAGCCTGTTTGATGAATATCTTAGATTTATCTCAGAATAATGCAGAGATGACTCTGGTTCTAAATCTACAGCAGCCTCTTTACAATACCTACAGGATTTTCTATGTACATGTGGTCCCAGTCAAGACCAAAGCCTTTTCTCTTTAGAAGCATCTTTGCTTAATAAGCTGTCTTGCTTCACTCACAGGTTTAAGCAATCAAGTACAATTGTGTAGACCAGAGAACAGAATAACAATCAAACACAGATGAATAAAACCATTGAACAGCATACCCCACCTCTCTCTACCTTCCTCTCACTTGCCTGGCCTTAATCGCTCTCCTCTCTCTCTTTCTTTCCCCAAGCTCTCTCTCCACCCATTCTCTCCCCATGTGCAAGCTAATCTCTCTCCCCCATACTCTTATTCTCCTCCATGTCCAACCTCACCTCCCGTCTCTCTCTCTCTCTCTCTCCCCCGTGCTCTCTCTCTCTCTCACTTGCCCCCTCCCCCATGCACTCTCTCTCACCCTCCGTGCTCTCCCTCACTCCCTCATTCTTGCTCTCTCTCTACCCCCATGCTCACTCTCTTCCCCCCTCTGTGCTCACCCACTCTCTCTCCCCATGCACTGGCTCTTTCCTTTGAGCGCTTGCGCTCTCCCTCTCCCCCTTGTGCTTACTCTCTCCCTCTCCCCATAATCTCTCCCGTTCCCCTGAGTTCACTCTCTTCCCTGTGCTCACTCTCTCTTCCCCATGCTTGCTCGCTCTCTCCCTCTCCCCCATGCTCCCTCTTTCTCTCTGCCCTGTGCTCGCTCGCTCTCTCTCTCTCTGCAATGCTCTCTCCCCCATGCTCTCTCACTGTACTCTTTATTCACCCCACTCTCTCCCCAATGTTCTCTCTATCCCCCCACTTTGTCCCATGGTCTCTCCCTGTTTGCTCTATTCTTCCACTTTAATTCTGCGCTCGGTCTATCCTCCACTCTCTCCCTCTGTCTCTCCCTGTCCCACTCTCTCCCCCTCTCTCTATCCCCCACTCTCTTTCTGTCTCTGCCCCACCCCCTCTCTCCCCTTGTGATGCCTTTAATATGGGACTGTACCTGTGACTGATTGAGACTTAACAGAATCTCGAGATTTCTTGATTTGTTGACATTGAATCCGATATGAGCCGTGGGATTTGCTATCTGAGTGTTTGTTCTATGAGAGAACCCAATGTTGAAATTTGTTGTAGAATCTTCCATGATCTTTGTGACAACTTCAGATGAGCTTTCATACACCTCAGTTGTTAAGGCTTGATCAGCTCGAGTCTGGAAGAATCAAGTCAAACCACTGGATTCACTTGGGGATCAAGAATATAATCATAGAATCAAAAATGGTTGCAACACAGGAGGAGGCCATTTAGCCCATGGTGTCCATGCTGTCTCTCTGGAAGAGTAATCCCCTTGTGCCATTTCCCTGCCTTTTTCACGTAGCCCTGAAAATTTGTCGAGATAATGATCCAATTCTCTTTTGGAAGCGTCGATTGACCCTGCCTCCCCCACGCTCTCAGGCCGTGCAATCCACATCCTAACCACTCACTGTGTGAAAACATTCTTTTCCTCATGTTGTCATTGTTTGGGTGTCCTCTGGATCTTTCCACCAATGGGGACAGGTACACCCTCTTCACTCTGTCCAGACCCCTCAGGATTTTGAATACCTCTATCAAATCTCCCCTCAAACTTCCCTTCTCCAATTCGGAAAACAATCCCGGCCTCTCCACCCTCCAGAAAAGCTCAGGGATCCCCCCCCCCCCAAAACCAGGCAAAGCCCACCCAATCCATAGGGAGATTCCTCCCACCCCATTGATTCTTCCCATCCAATAACTGAACCCTTCCACCCCACAGACAGACCCCAATCTCTGCGGGTATGTTTGAGTCCCTGCCACTCTCTTATGTCACACCGTCGGGAGGCTTTCATCTTACCTGAAAGTGGAAACTTATGATATTCCAGGGAATTCGGAAATGGGTCCTTCTGTTTCCATCATAGGCTTGACTACAATGACCGTTGTAGAATCTGTTATTGAAAGGACTTCTCCTGGGCTCCATTCCAAAGATATTCACTCTGGAAATCAACGTTCACATCAGTGAATAACTTCAAATCAGCTCATAGTGTCAATGGCTGTGCCCTCTCCCTCTAGGCTCACTCGCTTGTGATCCCTCCCTCTCTTTATCTAGACTTTCACTCGCATTATCTCTCTCCCTCACCCTCCAGACCTCCAGACCCCCCCTCTTTCCCTCACCCTCCAGACCTCCAGACCCCCCCTCTTTCTCTCTCCCTCGCCCTCCAGACCCTCTTTCTCTCTCCCTCGCCCTCCAGACCCTCTTTCTCTCTCCCTCGCCCTCCAGACCCTCTTTCTCTCTCCCTCGCCCTCCAGACCCTCTTTCTCTCTCCCTCGCCCTCCAGACCCTCTTTCTCTCTCCCTCGCCCTCCAGACCCTCTTTCTCTCTCCCTCGCCCTCCAGACCCTCTTTCTCTCTCCCTCGCCCTCCAGACCCTCTTTCTCTCTCCCTCGCCCTCCAGACCCTCTTTCTCTCTCCCTCGCCCTCCAGACCCTCTTTCTCTCTCCCTCGCCCTCCAGACCCTCTTTCTCTCTCCCTCGCCCTCCAGACCCTCTTTCTCTCTCCCTCGCCCTCCAGACCCTCTTTCTCTCTCCCTCGCCCTCCAGACCCTCTTTCTCTCTCCCTCGCCCTCCAGACCCTCTTTCTCTCTCCCTCGCCCTCCAGACCCTCTTTCTCTCTCCCTCGCCCTCCAGACCCTCTTTCTCTCTCCCTCGCCCTCCAGACCCTCTTTCTCTCTCCCTCGCCCTCCAGACCCTCTTTCTCTCTCCCTCGCCCTCCAGACCCTCTTTCTCTCTCCCTCGCCCTCCAGACCCTCTTTCTCTCTCCCTCGCCCTCCAGACCCTCTTTCTCTCTCCCTCGCCCTCCAGACCCTCTTTCTCTCTCCCTCGCCCTCCAGACCCTCTTTCTCTCTCCCTCGCCCTCCAGACCCTCTTTCCCTCTCCCTCGCCCTCCAGACCCTCTTTCCCTCGCCCTCCAGACCCTCTTTCCCTCTCCCTCGCCCTCCAGACCCTCTTTCCCTCTCCCTCCAGACCCTCTTTCTCTCTCCCTCGCCCTCCAGACCCTCTTTCTCTCCCCCTCGCCCTCCAGACCCTCTTTCTCTCTCCCTCGCCCTCCAGACCCTCTTTCTCTCTCCCTCGCCCTCCAGACCCTCTTTCTCTCTCCCTCGCCCTCCAGACCCTCTTTCTCTCTCCCTCGCCCTCCAGACCCTCTTTCTCTCTCCCTCGCCCTCCAGACCCTCTTTCTCTCTCCCTCGCCCTCCAGACCCTCTTTCTCTCTCCCTCGCCCTCCAGACCCTCTCTCTCTCCCTCGCCCTCCAGACCCTCTTTCTCTCTCTCTCGCCCTCCAGACCCTCTTTCTCTCTCTCTCGCCCTCCAGACCCTCTTTCTCTCTCTCTCGCCCTCCAGACCCTCTTTCTCTCTCTCTCGCCCTCCAGACCCTCTTTCTCTCTCTCTCGCCCTCCAGACCCTCTTTCTCTCTCTCTCGCCCTCCAGACCCTCTTTCTCTCTCTCTCGCCCTCCAGACCCTCTTTCTCTCTCTCTCTCCCTCCAGACCCTCTCTCTCTCTCTCTCTCTCTCTCTCTCTCCCTCCAGACCCTCTCTCTCTCTCCCTCCAGACCCTCCGTCTATGTCTCTCTCTCACCCTTGCCCTCCAGACCCTCTCTCTCTCTCGCCCTCCACACCCTATGTCTCTATCTCTCGCCCTCCAGACCCTCCCTCTCTAGACTCCCACTTTCTCTCCCTCTCGAGACTCTTTCTCTAGACTCTCTCCCTAGACTCTCCCCCGACTCTCACCATCTCTCTCTCTAGATTCTCACCATCTCTTTCTAGACTCTCTCTCTTCATATATGGCTTCTCTTCCTGCTGCTGTATTACATAAACGAAGATTGTTTAATTTTTAAAAAAAAAATCCTAACCTTCCCTGGTAAGGAAATACCAGTAAAGGTGGGAAATGACTGGTGTGGCCTGAACTGAAGTTCCATTTTAAGGCACACAAGAACAGAGCGGACCAAGCTTTACTGGTTTTTCTTTGGTTGTACCTTTTTAACTGGCCTCCCTGTTGTGAGCTTTGGTGCACAGACACACTGGCCCCTAATCTCTGAGTTTATTGGAGTTGTAAAGAGCAGGGTGGGGGTGGGAGAAGCGCAGGGTGGGGTACCCAGAGATGTGCTAGGGAACAGCACCCCCAGCCCTGCTGCAAGTCCCCCGGTAACAATTGCCCAGTGATTGCCTGGGAAGTACACACTTGCGTTGGGCAATTGCCCTGCAATTAGGACCATCGAAAAGAAGATTTAATCGCAAATCTCAGATGGTTCTGACTGTCTTACAGTTATAGTTACACTGGGAAAGTTTGAAGAATGAAAACCACTTCTAACTCTCGGGTAACGATAGTACTGACTCCACACCTCCCCCCCCCCCCCCCACCACCACCAAACTCCCACCCCCTGAACCCCACCATGGAACTCCCCATGAACACTTCACCTCCTGACTGACCACCAACCCCACTCTCCCCCTGGACTGACCTCCCCCGACTGACCCCTGCCCACTGACCACCCGACACCCCACTCACCTTCCGACCCTCAAACCTCCACTGACCATCCAACCCGGCCCCCGACCACTGACCACCCATTCCCCCCAGCCAACCACCCACACTACCCACCCGAACCCCCCAACTGATCCCCCGGCAAACTCCCTCAACTGACCACCCGACCCCCTCCCTGACAGACCCCCCTCCCTGACAGACCCCCATCCGCTGACTGCCTGACCCCTCCCCAATGGACCCTCTTCCAGTGACCACCCAACCCTCCCGCTCAAACGTCCACCCACAGGCCAACCGATTCTTCACACTGACCTTCCAATCCCGCTCCCCCCAACCCTACTTCCTGACAGCACCTACCCCAATCCTATCCACTTTCCTGACAAACTTACCTTCTACCTGGCTTCTGAAAGTGGTTGGACCTATAAATGTGTTTGCTTTACGTCAGCTAGTGCCATTAAAAAAGGGGGCGTGGCTTCCTTACCTCCATCTTTCTAGCCCTTGACTGAAGGCCTCAGGAACACACTGCCCTACACAATTCCCGCCTGGCCAGAGTCGGAAGGTTGGGCTAGAAAGGATCACCTGGATTTCCAGGTAGGAAACTAGGAGCAAAGTGGTAATTCGACTCAGATTGCCACTCTGCAGAACTTCAGGCCCATTGTTGTGGCTTACCCTGACCCCGCAGTGTCTCCTATTTCCAAAGGATCCAAAGTTTTCCGACAGGTAGGCCTATATGACTCACAGTCATCCTCATCAGTGTAGTCACCACAATCATCATCATTATTACACCTTAGCCTCCTGCTGATACAGTGTCCTGGAGAAAGAACAAACACAGATCACTCCTCAATATTGTAGTGTAAGGGTCTGACACATAGAAGGTTAATGTGGGACTGAGCACAGTGATGTAAGAGAACACATGACTTGCACCTGGGGGTCAGTGTATTATTGGACAGAGCCGTGTGCAGAAGCAAAATGGAGACAGTTCCTAGCTTGAATCCTTCACTTTATATATGTACATAGTCCTTGAAGTTATTAAAAAGATGCAGTTAACTTACTTAAGACTTTAAAGACTTGATTAGGACCTACTGAATGGTATCCAACACCCTACAACATAGCGGCAGTGAGTGGAAAAACCCAAAACCTCACAAAAAATGCTGGGAAACTAAAATCCTGCAAGATGGAAGAAAAATTTGAAGAAGCTATCTGACCTGAAGAGAAGCTTGAGAAGCAGGAATGCAGGGAATAGTCCCCAGGGAAAAAGCTCCAAAGAAAGGCTTGGAAGCTGAAGGCAGAAATTTAAAATTCCTCACTTCAGCAGAAGACACCATGGGATTTCTTGAAAGTCCCGAGTGCAGAGTCAGCAGACCTAGCAGGGGTGAGCTAAAACTTTCTAATTCCAGGATACAGCAAGACCCGATAAACTTTTAAATAGTTCAGTGGTCAGAGATTCCTGTTTAAAACCTCCGGAGAAACTAAGTTCCCGAGTCGGCGCCTGAATGTCGGTGTCCGAGCTCGCTCCAAAAAGGAAAAAAAAAATGATTAATTTGGAAGAATCATGATTAAAGAAACAGCTTTGAAGACCAGCAAAGGCCAGTGAAGTAGGTCAGTGGATGAAAGCGTGACTATACTCTCAAAGAGCAGAGCGTTTTCAAAACTGGACACCAACAGCGGCTTTTGGAAACTCCCTCTTGATGTAGAGTCCAGCCTGCTGACCACATTCATTACCCCTCTTTGGCAGATTCTGCTTTAACCGCCTGCCGTTTGGAATCACGTGGTCAGAAATATTTCAGTGTATGATGTTGACCATTATGCAGGGCCCACGGTGGGGGTGTCACTTGCCATGTGGACGATGTATTGGTTCAGGGTACAATGGTGATGGGACATGGCAAGAGACTCACAGCAGTCTCAGAGTGCCTGCAGGATGGAGGGCTGACGCTGAATGAGAAATGTGATTTCTTCAAAGCATCAGTTCAGTTCCTGAACCAGATCTTCAACTATAAAGGCATCATGGCAGACCCACAGAAAACTAACGTTATTAGCGAGTTTCCATCTCGGATGAGAATCCCTTCCTTTCTTTTTTATTATCTTAGATACTCACAATCGCTGGGCGATAGAAAGTACCGGATCTGATTTATCCTCGTCACCAGTTTGTTATAGAGTTGATTTTCTGTGCAACTTTTCTTGGTGGAAACAATGGACTTTAATCACAAGACAGCAGCAGCAGCTACATGTGTGTATCTAACTCTATAACTAAAAAAGAACTTCCTTTGAGGTTCCTTGCGCTGCTAACCCATTGGTTTACATAGATCATGTGATCTTACAACACAGGATAATTCTTAGAGCTACAGCCCTTTGTTTATCAAATTTACTATAATAACCCATCAGTTAGAGATTGTGTTTGGTGTGAGATATATTTTATCAGCCAATGTAAGGATTCTCCGCAGTGAGCCACAACTCTTCATATTGATTATTCACATATTGGGCAGATGAGTGTACTTCCAATTGTAACAGACACCTAGCCCATTTATAAGAAGTTGCTGATGAGATCCTTTAACTGATGCACTCTTGGGTCCCAGCTGTTCACATTATATATTGGTGTAATATTTCCAAGTTTGCTGATGACACAAAGCTAGGTGGGAATGTATATTGTGAGGAAGATGTAAAGTGGCCTCAAGGGGATTTGGACAGACTTAGTGAGTGGGCAAGAACATGGCAGATGGAATATAACGTGGAAAAATGTGAGGTTATCCACTTTGGTAGAAGGAACAGATGTGCAGAGTATTTCTTAAATGATGAGTGTCATGAACACTTTAATCACTTCAAGGACTAAGAACATTCTGGAAGAATTTGTGTTTGAAAGACACTGTCCCTTAAAGAGTCAATGCAGGGACACTGATTGCAATTTTAGGATAAGGCATCTTTTACAAGAAAGGGTAATTAAGCAGTTGATAAGAAGGCTCGAAACTTCTTGTTCCGGGTGGTCTATGTACAAAGGGGCTCACATGGTTTCATGGTTCTGAAAAAAAAGCCATGCCTGGAAGACTGTGTTTTTAAAAAGTAGGTTTTGGTCTTGTCTTTGAGAAGAGAAGGACCAACTGCTTGAGAAGGAAAACAGCAGTCTTTTTGCAGGGCAGAGCCAGTCCACAGCCAGAAGTGAATACAAGCTGTTCTTAAGTTGCTACGTGCTGAGATAGAGTAACTGCAAGTATTCCTCAAGCCCGCCTGAAAGGCAGTGCCAAAGTCATTGATTGTTTTGTGAATCAGTGCTGAGAGACCATAGAACCATAGAAAAGTTACAGCACAGAAGGAGGCCATTCTGCCCATCTTGTCCATGCCAGCCCAAGGACATCCAGGTGCCATTTCTAATCCCACCTTCCTGTACCCGGCCCATAACCCTGCAGCTTACAGCACTTAAGGTGCAAATCCAGGTACTTTTTAAAAGAGTTTAGAGTTTCTGCCTCTACCACCAACTTGGGCAGCGAATTCCAGACACACACTACCCTCTGTGTAAAAAAAGTTCTTCCCCATTTCCCTCCTACATCTTCTGTCACTTATTTTGAATCTATGTCCACTGGTTCTAGTATTCTCCATCAAGGGAAACAATTTTATCCTGTCCACTCTATCTATTCCCCTCATAATTTTGTACACCTCAATCAAGTCACCTCTCAGCTGCCTTTGTTCCAAGGAAAATAACCCCAACCTATCCAATCTCTCCTCGTAGCTACACTTTTCTAACCCTGGCAACATTCTTGTAAACCTCCTCTGCACTCTCTCCAGAGCTATTACGTCCTTCCTGTAATGTGGTGACAAGACTGCACACAATACTCCAGTTGTGGCCTCACTAGTGTTTTATACAATTCCAACATTATATCCTTACTTTTATATTCTATACCTCTGCCAATGAAGGAGAGCATTCCATATGCCTTCTTCACAACCTTGTCTACTTGAACTGCTGCCTTCAGGGACCTGTGTACTTGTACGTCAAGATCTCTCACTTCATCTACCCCTCTTAGTATATTCCCATTTATTGTGTAATCCCTGTAACTGTTTGAACTCCCTAAATGTATGACCTCACACTTCTCCATGTTAAAATCCATCTGCCACTTTACCGTCCACTCCACCAACCCATCTATATCGTTTTGGAGATTATGGCTATCCTCTACACTATCCACTACTCGGCCAATCTTTGTGTCATCTGCAAAGTTCCCAATCGTACCCCCCACGTTCACGTCAAATCGTTAACATATAACACAAGCAGCGAGGGTCCCAACACCTGTGGAACACCACTTGACACAACTTTCCATTCGCAAGGGCATCCATCGACCATGACCCTTTGTTTCCTGTTGCAAAGCCAATCTTTTATCCTGTTTGCCACATTACCCTGAATCACATAGGCTTTTAATTTCCTGATTAATCTGCCATGTGGGACCTTGTCAAATGCCTTGCTAAAATCCATGTACACAACATCCATTGCACTACCTTCATCAACCCTTCTTGTCACTTCCTCAAAGAATTCAATCAAATTTGTGAGGCAAGATCTTCCTTTAACAATTCCATGCTGACCATCCCTGACTAGTCCATGCCTTTCCACATGACAGTTAATCCTATCTCTCAGGATTGATTCTACTAATTTGCTCACCACCGATGTAAGACTAGCTGGCCTATAATTGTTTGGCATTTCCTTTGATCCCTTTTTAAACAATGGAACTACATTTGCATTTCTCCAGTCCTCTGGTACCTCCCCTGTATCTAGTGAAGATTGGAAAATCATCCTCAGACCATCTGCTACCTCCTCCCTGACTTCCTTCAGCAGCCTCGGAAACAATCCATCTGGCCCTGGTGACTTATCAACTTTCAAGGATTTCAACCCTTCGAGTACTTCCTCTCTCTTTATGACTATCCCATCCAATATCTCGCAGTGTTCCTCCTGGGCTGCTATATCTACATCCTCCCTTTCCTTTGTAAACACGGAGACAAAATATTCATTCAAAACCCTTCCCACAGCCTCTGCATCTACACACAAGTTTCCATTTTCATCTCTGATAGGTCCCACTTTTTCCTTAACTAACCTTTTAGTATTAATGTATTGGTAAAACATCTTTGGGTTATCTTTAACTTTACTTGCTAATCTTTTTTCATGCCCTCTCTTTGATTTCCTTATTTTCTTTTTTACTTCCTCCTTGCACTTCCTATATTCATCTAGGCTATCTGCAGTGCTTAGTTCTTTGTGCCTATCGTACGCTTTCTTTTTCTGTTTGATCTTCCGCTATATTCCCCTAGACAACCAGGGGGATCTGGATTTGGCAGTACCACTCTTATTTTTGTAGGGGACATCTCTACTTTGTACAATTAGGATCTCGCTTTTTAGTGCTTCCCACTGGTTTTCCACTGTTTTATCCTCCAGCAGTGCTGTCCAGTCCACCTCAGCCAAGTCCCTTCTCATTTCTGCAAAATTTGCCTTCCCCCAGTTTTACTCCTGCCTTATCTGTCCTTTTCCATGGTAATGCTAAATCTAACTGAATTGTGATTACTGTCCCCGATATGGTCGCCAACTGTCACTTCACCCACTTGCCCTTCTTCGTTCCCCAAGATTAGGTCTAGAATTGCATCTCCTCTTGTTGGGTTTGTCACTAATTGGTTGAAAAAATTTTCCTGGACACACTTCATGAATTTTTCTCCCTCAGTGCCCCTTATATTGTTTGAATCCCAGTTGATATTAGGATAGTTGAAGACTCCTACTATTATTGCCCTCTTGTTCTTACAAGCAGAAATTTGCCTACATATTTGTTCTTCTATCTCCCTTTCACTATTTGGGGGTCTGTAGTATATCCCAGTAGTGTGACTGCCCCTTTTTTATTTCTAAGCTCAATCCATAAAGCCTCGTTTGTTGACCCATTTAGTATATCATCCCTTCTCACAACTGGAATTGATTCTTTAAACATTAGTGCTACCCCCCCCTCCTTTTTTATCTCCTACTCTATCGTGTCTGACGACTCTATAACCAGGGATATTAAGCTGCCAGTTTTGTCCCTCCTTTAGCCAGGTCTCCATTATAACAATGACATCCTGCTGCCATGTGTCTACCTGTGCCCTTAACTCATCTACCTTGTTTGTAATACTCCTTGCGTTGAAGTATAAACAGTTTAAACCCGTCAATTTCCCTTGCTGGACATTTTGTAAACTTTGCTTCTCCTGTAACTCCATGTCTATCACAACGTCCCTAGCTAATGTTCTACCTCCATTTTTCTGATCTGAATCTGACCTATCTGATCCTACTCCTGGGATCCCATCCCCCTGCCACACTAATTTAAATACTCCCCAACAGAACTAGCAAAAGCCCCCACAAGGACATTGGTCCCAGCTCTGCCTGGGTGCAGTCCGTCCGGTTTGTACAGGTCCCACCTTCCCCAGAACCGGTCCCAGTGCCTCAAGAATCTGAATCCCTCCCGGCTACACCATCTCTCCAGCCACATGTTCATTTGGTCTATCCTCTTATTCCTGCTCTCGCTAGCACGTGGAACTGGGAGTAATCCTGAGATTACTACATTTGAGATCCTGCATTTTAATTTATCTCCTAACTTCCTGTACTGAGCTTGCAGGTCCTCATCCCTTAGTTTCCCTATGTCATTGGTACCAATGTGTACCACGACCACTGGCTGTTTACCTTCCCTCCCGAGAATGTCCTGCAGCCGCTCCGTGACATCCTGGACCAACCATGTAACGTGAAGCCATTTCAAACTCTCCACTGCCTATCCTTCGCCTATGAATCATTGACTTTAAACCTTTGGCAGAATTCCTCCAGTACTGTTTTTATTTCATTGGTGTGCGCGCATGTGTTTGCACGTGTGTGGGGGACACAACCAGGGGACCCAATTTCAAAATAAGGGGAAGCCACTTAGGACCGAGCTGGGGAGAAATTTTTTACTCAGAAAGTTGCGAATCTTTGGAATTCTCTACCCCAGAGGACCGTGGGAACTCAGTCATGGAGTATGTTTAAAGCAGAGATTGACAGATTTCTAAATACCAATGACGCAAAGGGATATGGGATAAATGTGGGGAAAAAGGCATTGAAGTGGATGATCAACCATGATCGTACTGATTGGTGGAGCAGACCGAATGGCTTACTGCTGCTCCTATGTTCCTACTCAGATAACATCATCACTTGAGCACAGTAACACACACATGCTGTAACACGCTCATACATACATGCACAGGCAGCTACATAAACTCAGACGCTTAACACATAATCTGGGAAATTACCACTGTCACATTGGAAGTTGCTTCCACAGTCGATGAGTGGCTCCTCACAGTTACCGCTGACCGGACAGCTTTCCTCATCAGATAATATGTCTGTGCAAACTCTGCCCCCGAACTGACCAAATCGTAGGATATTCCTGGATCGATACTGGACAGAAAGCAGAGAACATTCAGACTTTCTGAAAGCATTTTAGGAATCTTCTCCACATTAAAAGTGCCCCATAAATCCAAGTTGTTACAAACACCTGCGTCACAACACATAAATTAGCTCAGTGTTTGAATAAATGTCCCTTTGTTAATCCATAGCACATAACAAATGTCTACCATCTAGAAGGACAAGGGCAGCAGATAGATGGGAACACCACCACCTGCAAGTTCCCCTCCAAGCCACTCACCATCCCGACTTGGAAATATATCACCGTTCCTTCACTGTCGCTGGGTCAAAATCCTGGAACTTCCCCCTAACAGCACTGTGGATGTACCTACACCACATGGACTACAGCGGTTCAAGAAGGCAGCTCACCACCACCTTCTCAAGGGCAACTAGGGATGGGTAATAAATGCTGGCCTAGCCAGCGAAGCCCACATCCTGTGAATGAATTTTTAACCAAACACGATTTCATGTAAAGGTTCAGGTGAGATTTGGCACTGTAGCCAATCATCTTTTTTAGTCTTTCACATGATGTGGGCATCGCTGACTGGGCCAGCATTTTTATTGCCCTTGAGAAGGTGGTGGTGAGCTGCCTTCTTGAACTGCTGCAGTCCATGTAATGTAGGTACACCCACAGTGCTGTTAGGAAGGGAGTTCCAGAATTCTGCTCAAGTTATGCATAAAGATAATGTCCATTTCTTACCCGAAGGCCTTTGCATGGCTGACAGGATGACCATTGACCCCAGGTTGAGAGTTCACAGGAGATCTTAGCTGGAGTATTCACGTCTCTCTCTGTTCTCCTCCGATGTGCTTCATTTTCTAGCTGAGCCCTGAAGAATTGACAGACGATAGCCATTGAGCTCACTCCTCCAATCAGAGGTTCCAGACTCTTCTGGGGAAGGAATTGGGGGAAGGGTGGGGGGGGTGGGGGGCAATTTTTAATTGATTTATGAGGAACCTAGGTGAAATGGCAAATCCCTGAGACAGCAGGAAGTTTGGAAAGATGTGGAGAGAGGAGGAGGTGATAAATCAGGAATAATTTGAAAGACCATATTAATCAGGACAACCTAATCTGGAGTGAAGAACACTATAGTGTATTTACAGGGTGGGTTTATGGGGAAGAGGGGTAGAAATGGGTTTTAAAAATGGAGTCTGTGGTGTATTTATTAAAGGTAGGGTATAATGAAATAGTTAAAAGGGATGAGTTGGGGATATTTAAAGGAAGTAGTGTAGGGGTGGAATTTAAAGGGTGACAGTGTAAGGAGATATTTAAAGGGGGTATTTGTAAGTGATATTGAAATGGGGGGAGAAGTGTAGAAGCGTAAGGGGTATTTAAATTGAATGGGTTTAAAGGAAGGGGAAGTGTAAGGGTATTTACACCCTAGCAGAATCAAGTATCGCAGCATTTCTACTTTACTGGCAAACTGTTGTGTGGTTGAACCCAGGAGAGGCTTGGTGCTCTTTCCTCACTCAGTGTTAGTGCCAACAGGGTAGAAACACTCAAACTTTGCCCTGATGTTTGTTACTGAAGCAGACTGCGTCATACTGACCTCAATTCCACTTTTCCAAGTCTCATTGTTGGACAAAGGAAGCTCATTCCCTGTGATCTTTTGTAATGAGGTGCGAGGGAGTGGGCCAGGGAGCACTAGAACTGGGATCAGTCACTGGTTTTGAAATGATGCACATTCCACTCCCAACAAGTGCACTGTTTGATTCTTATGCCATCCACCTTTAAAGGCTATGAGTGGACTTGATTTCCCTCCATCGCTCAGCCAGGGTCCAATGGACAGCACTTTCACCTCTGAATGAGAAGTGTTCAAAGCCCACTCCAGAGACATGAACAGAATCTCGGCTGACAATGCAGTACTGAGGGAGTGCTGCACTGTCCATCTTTTGGGTGTGATGTTAAACCGAGGCCCTGTCTGCCCTCTGTAAATGGACATAAAAGACCCCAAGGTCACTATTTTCAATTGCAGCAGGGGAGTTCTCCCCGGTGTCTTGGCCAATATTTATCTCTCAGTCGACATCACAAAAACAGATTCTCTGCTCATTATCACATTGTCGTTTGTGGGATCTTGCTGTGTGAACATCTGTGGCTGAATTTCCTGCATTCCAACAGGCACTACATTTAAAACTACTTAATAGGCTGTGAAGCACTTCTGGATGTCTCGAGGCTGTGAAAAACACTATATATCAATGGGGAGGTGATGGCTTAGTGATATTGTCACTGACTAGTATTCCAGAGACCCAGGGTAATCCTCTGGGGAACCCGGGTTCAAATCCCACCACAGCAAATGGTGAAATTTGAATTCAATAACAATTTGGATGACTATGAAGCTGATTGTTGTAAAAACCCATCTGGTCTGGTTCACCAATGCCCCTCTAGGGAAAGAAAAGCGTGATTCCAGACCCAGTGTGGCCTGAACAAGGACAATTAGGGATCAGCAATAAATGCTGGACTAGCCAGCATCTCATGAACAAATAAAAAAAAAAGTTTGTCTTTTTTTTCCAACAGCAATTATTACAAACATGCCCTTACCTTTCCTTACCCTCCGACTTAGGCAAAAGTGTCACAGAGGAGAACAGCAAAATAGAGAGAGAAATTATGGTCGTCATCTCTCGAGCTGTCCTGTTGTTGGGTTGTCACACGTCGAGTTGCCTTAGAGCAATAGGACTAAATGGAACACGTCTGTCAATCATCAACAGGGCAACTCCACTCCCACTGAGGTCATTAACTCACTGTAGGTCTATACAGCTGACAGAAAGATAAATATGGGCTTCCGATGGGCAGCAACAGGAACTGGCTCTGCCAACAACTTGAAACAAGAGTACAGAGTGAGCTGGAAAGTCAGGGACAAGGTTTTCTCTCAAAGGTGAATCAAAGCGTGGAACGGGTTGTCTAGGGGAGGGACAATGAAAGAGAAAGTGTAAGTGGGGCTGGATTGTTTCTGGAGGGGCATCCGAGAGAACGGGGTTGAGGAATTTGGCGAGGAGGTTAGTGGATATGAGGAGAAAGTGAGGGGAGGTTAGTGGATGAGAGGGTGGGGTTGAGGGACATGGAGAGGTTGGGGAGAGTGATATAGGGAGAAGGTGGGATCGAGGGTTTTGATGAGAAGATGGGTAGGTGGTGAAAAGGTCCTATACCAGCCTAACGGATTTGGTGAGATGAGACCACCTTTAGTGATTAGGGTGGGGCCCCTGGCTGATTTTCTCATTACAGCTCTGGGACAATAAGAATAAATTTGGTCGCTGCCCACACACCACCCACCCACCCCCCGCTAACTGGGTACAGAGCAGGAGCTGAAGTGGAGACCAACTGCTGAGCCATGGGTGAGCAAAGGGTTAACACTGTTTCGTGGCCATTGTACTTGAGTGCATGTAATGGTGAAAAAAACACAAGTGTGTGATCTGGAGACATAACCAATTGGGATCCAAGTTCTAGAATGGCTACCACTGAGTTGAGTCGAGTTGTAAGGAACCCTGAATGAGTTTCAGTGGTGAAGTCTTGCTTAAAATTGACAGATTGAACAAAAAACCTTATTTAAGCCGGTTGTATCAGAGAAAAGCAAGGAAGTTTTTAAGGCAGAACTAGATAAATTCTTGATAACCATGGGGGTGAAAGGTTACCAGGGGAGGGCAGGAATGTGGAGTTGAGGTTACAATTGGATCAGCCATGATCTTATTGAATGGCGGAGCAGGCTCGAGGGGCTGAGAGGTTTATTCCTGCTCCTAATTCATACGCAAGTTACAGGGAACCTTTACAAAAGGCTGGTTCAGCCTCAGCTGGAACATTGCATCCAATTCTGGGCACCACGTTTTAGGATGTCAGGCCTTGGAGGGGATGCAAAGAAGGTTTACTAGACCGGTACCAGGAATGAGGGGCTTCAATACATGTGGAGAGACTGGAGGAGCTGGGATTGTTCTCAGAATCAATTAATTGCTGCAGCACAAATGGAGGCCATTCAGCCCATCGCGTCTGCACCGGCTCACCGAATGAGCAATTCACCTAGGAGCCATTTCCCCTGCAACCCTGCGCATTCTTCTTTTGCAGATAACAGTCTGATTCCCTTCTGAATGCTTCAGTTGAACCTGCCTCCACCACACTCTCAGACAGCGCATTCCAGACCCTAACTACTCGATTGAACCTGCCTCCACCACACTCTCAGGCAGCGCATTCCAGACCCTAACTACTCGATTGAACCTGCCTCCACCACACTCAGGCAGCGCATTCCAGACCCTAACTACTCGATTGAACCTGCCTCCACCACACTCTCAGGCAGCGCATTCCAGACCTTAACCACTCGCTACATAAAATGTTTTTCCTCACATCACTTTTTCTTCAAATCTATGCCATAGAGCTATAGAGTTAAACATTACAGAAACAGGCCCTTCGGCCCATTGTGTCCGTGCTGGCATCAAGCCCCTATCTATCCTAATCCCATTTTCCAGCACTTGGCCCGTAGCCCTGTATGCTATGGCATTTCCAGTGGTCGTCTAAATACTTCATAAATGTTGTGAGGGTTTCTGCCTCTACCACCCCCTCAGGCAGTGAGTTCCAGATTCCAATCACCCTCTGGGTGAAACAATTTTTCCTCAAATCCCTTCTAAACTTTCTAAAACTATGCCCCCTGGTTATTGGCACCTCCACTAAGGGGAAAAGTTTCTTCCTATGTACCCTATCTATGCCCCTCATAATTGTGTATACCTCAATCAGCTTCCGCCCCTCAGCCTTCTCTGCTCCAAGGAAAACAACCCTAGCCTATCCAGTCTCTCTTCATAGCTGAAACACTCCAGCCCAGGCAACATCCTGGTGAATCTCCTCTGCACCCTCTCCAGTGCAATTACATCCTTCCTATAGTGTGGCAACTAGAACTGCACACAGTACTCCAGATGTGGCCTAACTAGTGTTTTATACAGCTCCAACATAACCTCCCTGCTCTTATATTCTATGCCTTGGCTACCAAAGGCAAGAATCCCATATGCCTCCTTAACCACCTTATCTACCTGTGCTGCTGCCTTCAGGGATCTATCGACATGTACATCAAGGGCCTTCTGATCCCCTTACTTCCTAAGGCCCTACCATTCATTGTGTATTCCCTTGCTAGTTAGTCCTCCAAAAATGCATCACCTCACACTTCTCAGGATTAAATTCCATTTGCCACTGCTCTGCCCATCTTACCAGCCCATCCGTATCATCCTGTAGCCCTCTGGTTCTTGATCCTTCCACCAATGGGAATAGTTTCTCCCTATCTTCTTTGTCCAGACCCTCATGATTTTTAACTGCTCAATCGAATCTCTTCTCAACGTTCTCTTCTCCAAGGAAAGGTCTCAACTTATTCAATATATGCACACAACTGAAGTTCTAATCTGTGGAACCATTTTCATGAATCTTTTCTGTGCTCTCTCAAATGCCTTCACATCCTTCCTAAAGTGTGGTGCCCAGAACTGTACACAATACTCCAGCTGAGTCTGAACTAGTGACTTAAATAAGTTCAACATAACCTCCTTGCTCTTGTACTGTAGGTCCCTATTAATAAAGCCCAGGACTCCATATGTTTTATGAACTGCACTCTCAACCTGTTCTGCCACCATCCATGATTAATGCACACATACACCTAGGTCTATATGGAGTGTACTATAGGCCAGTTAAGGCACAACGGGGTTTGGCAAGGTTGGATGGTATTTATTTTAATGCAAGGAGCCTGACGAATAAGGCAGATGATTTGAGGGCACAAATTAACACATGGAAGTATGATGTAATTGCTGTCACAGAGACATGGTTGAGAGAGGGGCAGGATTGGCAGCTCAATATTCCAAGATATAGGGTCTTCAGGCGAGACAGGGAGGAGGTAAAAGTGGAGGGGTATTGCAATATTGATCAAGGAATCAATTACAGCAGTAAGGAGGGATGACATCTTAGAAGGCTGCTCAAATGAAGCCATATGGGTAGAACTGAAAAACAAAAAAGGAGCAATCACATTGCTGGGAGTGTACTATAGGCCCCCAAACAGTCAGAGAAAAATAGAAGAGCAGATATGTAGGCAAATTTCAGAGAAGTGTAAAAATAATAGGGTAGTAATAGGGGGATTTCAACTTCCCCAATGTTAACTGGGTTAGTCATAATGTGATAGGTTTAGAGGGAGTGGGATTCTTAAAATGCATCCAGGGGAGCTTTTTAAGCCAGTATGTAGAAGGTCCTACAAGAGAGGGGACGGTCCTGGACTTAACTTTAGGGAATGAAGCCGGGCAAGTAATAGAGGTATCAGTTGGGGAGCATTTTGCAGATAGTGATCATAACTCCATTAGATTCAAGGTTGTTATGGAAAAGGACAAGTATGGGCCAGAAATCAGAGTTCTAAATTGGGGGAAGGTCGATTTTAATAAGATCAGATATGATTTGGCCAGAGTGGACTGGGAGCAGCTATTTTTAGGTAAATCTACATCAGAGCAGTGGGACTCATTCAAGAAGGAAATATGGAGAGTACATGGCCAGCATATTCCAGTAAAGACAAAGGGTGGGACCAACAAATCCAGGGAACCCTGGATGTCGAGGGATATACAGGATTGGAAAAAGGGAAAAAGGGAGGCTTATGGCAGATACCGAGAGCTCAAAACAGTAGAAGCCCTAGAGGACTATCGAATGTGTAGGGAGGAATTAAAAAGGAAATTAGGAGAGTAAAAAGGGGGCATGAAAAAACACTGGCAGCTAAAATAAAGGAAAATCCAAAGTTATTTTACAAGCATATTAAGATTAAGAGTAAGAGGATAACTAGGGAAAGGGTTGGGCCCATTAAGAACCATAGTGGTAATTTGTGTGTGGAGCCAGAAGACGTAGGTAGGGTTCTAAATGAATACTTTGTGTCAGTGTTCACAAGTGAGAGGGATGGCGTGGGTATGGAAATCAGGCAGAAGGACTGTGATATAATTAAAGGAATTAGCATAGAAAGGGAGAAGGTTCTAAGTGGTCTGGCAGGCTTAAAAGTAAATAAATCTCCAGACCCGGATGAAATGTATCCCAGGTGTTGAGCGAGGCAAAGGAGGAGGTAACAGGGGCGCTGGCAATAATTTTCAATACCTCTCTGGCCACAGGAGAGGTGCCAGAGGACTGGAGGACAGCCAATGTGGTGCCGTTATTCAAGAAGGGAGGAAGGGATAAACCAGGGAACTACAGGCCAGTCAGTCTAACCTCTGTTGTGGGGAAACTATTGGAAGCAATTCTGAGGGACAGAATTAATCTACACTTGGAGAGGCAGGGATTAATCAAGGACAGTCAGTATGGTTTTGTTAAGGGGAGGTCATGTCTGACCAATTTGACTGAATTTTCAAAGAGGTGACCAGGTGTGTAGATGAGGGCAATGCATTTGACATAGTGTACTTGGACTTCAGCAAGGCTTTTGATAAGGTCCCGCATGGGAGACTGATAACGGAGGTAAGAGCCCACGGGATTCAAGGCAATTTGGCAAATTGGATCCAGAATTGGCTGAGTGGCAGGAAGCAGAGGGTGATGGTCGAGGGGTGTTTTTGTGACTGGATGCCTGTGTCCAGTGGGGTTCCACAGGGATCGGTGTTGGGTCCCTTGCTGTTTGTGGTATATATAAACAATTTAGACTTGAATGTAGGAGGGTTGATCAGTAAGTTCGCAGATGACACGAAAATTGGTGGGATGGTAAATAGTGAGGAGGATAGCCTTAGATTACAGGAGGATATAGACGGGCTGGTCAGATGGGTGATCAGTGGCAAATGGAATTTAATCCGGATAAGTGTGAGGTGATGCACTTGGGCAGGACAAACAAGGTACGGGAATACATGATGAATGGTAGGACCCTGGGAAGTACCAAGGATCAGAGGGACCTTGGTGTGCATGTCCACCAGTCCCTTAAGGTAGCGGGACAGGTAGATAAGGTGGTTAAGAAGGCATATGGGACACTTGCCTTGATTAGCCGAGGCATAGAATATAAGAGCAGGGAGGTTATGCTGGAACTGTATAAAATGCTGGTTAGGACACAGCTAGAGTATTACGTGCAGTTCTGGAATCCACATTATAGGAAGGACGTGATTGCACTAGAGAGAATGCAGAGGAGATTTACCAGGATGTTGCCTGGGCTGGAGAGTTTTAGTTATGAGGAGAGATTGGATAGACTGGGGTTATTTTCCCTGGAGCAGAGGAGATTGAGGGGGGACATGATTGAGGTGTATAAAATTATGAGGGGCATAGATAGGGTAGACAGGAAGAAACTTTTCCCCTCGGTGGAGGGATCAATAACCAGGGGGCATAGATTTCAGGTAAGGGGCAGGAGGTTTAGAGGGGATGTGAGGAAGAATCGTTTCACCCAGAGGGTGGTGGGAATCTGGAACTCACTGCCTGAAAGGGTGGTAGATGCAGAAACCCTCATAACATTTAAGAAGTATTTGGATATGCACTTGCGATGCCATGGCATACAAGGCTATGGGCCTAGTGCTGGCAAATGGGATTAGAATAGTTAGGTACTTGTTTGACCAGCGCAGGCTCGATGGGCCGAAGGGCCTTTTTCTGTGCTGTAGGCTTCTATGACTATGTCCCTCTGCTCCTGCACCTCTTTTAGAATTGTACCCTTTATTTTATATTGTCTCTTCATGTTCCTCCTACCAAAATGAATCACTTCACATTTCTCTGCACTGACCTTCATCTGCCACCTGTCCACCCATTCCACCAGCTTGCCTATGTCCTTTAGAAGTTCTATACTACGCTCCTCACAGTTCACAATGCTTCCAAGTTTTGTCTCATCCGCAAACTTTGAAATTGTGCTCTCACACCAAGGTCTAGGTCATTAATATATATCAGGAAAGGCAAGGGTCCCAATACCGACCCCTGGGGAACTCCACTACAAACCTTCCTCCAGCCCAAAAAACATCCATTGCCCATTACTGTTTCCTGTCATTCAACCAATTTTTTACCCATGTTGCTCCTGTCCCTTTTATTCCGTGAGCTATAACTTTGCTCACAAGTCTGTTGTGCAGCTCTCTATCAAATGCCTTTTGGAAGTCCGTATGCACCACATCAACAGCATTGCGCTCATCAACACTGTAACTTCTTCAAAAATCTCCAACAAGTTAGTTAAACATGATTTTTCCCTTAAGGAATCCATGCGGGCTTTCCTTAATTAGCCCATGTGAATATTAATTTTGTTCCGAATTATTGTTTCCAGATGTTTCCCACCGACGTTAAACTGACTGGCCTGTAGTTACTGGGGCTTATCTTTACACTTTTTAAAAAAAAAAAAGGATTAAAGCAGAGAAGGTTAAATCTCCCCTTAATAGGGGAATTCAAAATCAGGAATGGTTTCAAGAGTAAATAAGGCAGAGACTGTTTCCTGTCAATGACAGGAGAGTCAACAACCAGAGGACACAAATTTAAGGTAATCGATTTAGTCAAATAAAGCAGGGTGATATGGCGGAGAATTTTTTATAAGCAGTGATTGAGCTAGAGTGCACTGGAGTGGGCAAAGCCAGTTCAATAACTTGAAAAGAAAATAATTGTGCTAATATTGGGAAAGAGCAAAGGGTGTAGGAGTAATCGAATAGCTCTTTCGGAGAACCAGCACAGGGTCTCCTCTGTGCTGTGACTAGACATCAGCTCATGGTGGAAGAGCTTCTGCTTAACCACTGAAGAAATGGTTTCATCAAGAGTTTTTGACAGATCACAACTCAGCCAGCACCGACATCACTTCCAGGACATGGGACATGGGATGTCACTAGACTTGCAATGTTAAACAAAAACAGAAAATGCTGGAAATGAGCAGGTCTAACAGCACCTGTGGAGAGAAAAAAAAGTTAATGTTTTGAGTCCGTATGGCTCTTCTTCAGAGCTAAAGAGAAGTTAAAATGTGATGAAATTTATACTGTTTAAGGAGGGGGTGTTGGAGCAAGTGAAGTGGGCTAGGAACCTAATGATAGGTGGAGGCAAAGGAGAGATTGACAAAGATGTCATGGAAAAAAGGACAAAGGGGTGTCAATGATAGTGATAGGAGGTGCTGATGGTGGCATTAAGATCAGAAAGCAGAATGTGATAATAGCAAGACCAGGGTCAGCACTCTGGAAAGAACAACATGAGCAAGTGACAGATGGCCCTAGTGGGGGTGGGGTGGGGGGAGGGAATGGTGGTGGGAAAAAAATTGAAAATAGGATAAAAGGTGGGATAAAACAATGAATAAAAAAGAAAATAAATAAAAATAAAAATGTGGATAAAAAATAAAAATTTTAAAATGAAAATGAATATTGAAAAAAGGGGGTGGGGATGGAGAAGAGAGTTCATGGTCTGAAGTTGTTGAACTCAATATTCAGTCCGGAAGGCTGTAAAGTGCCTAGTCGGAAGATGAGGTGCTGTTCCTCCAGTTTGCGTTGAGCTTCACTGGAACAATGCAGCAAGCCAAGGACGGACATGTGGGCATGAGAGCAGGGTGGAGTGTTGAAATGGCAAGCGACAGGGAAGTCTGGGTCATGCTTGCGGACAGACCGAAGGTGTTCCGCAAAGCGGTCACCCAGTCTGCGTTTGGTCTCTCCAATGTAGAGGAAACCGCATTGGGAGCAACGAATGCAGTAGACTAAATTGAGGGAAGTGCAAGTGAAATGCTGCTTCACTTGAAAGGAGTGTTTGGGCCCTTGGACGGTGAGGAGGGGGGAAGTAAAGGGGCAGGTGTTGCATATTCTGCGATTGCATGGGAAGGTGCCGTGGGAGGGGCTTGAAGTGTAGGGGGTGATAGAACCATAGAACACTACAGCACAAAAAACAGGCCATTCGGCCCTTCTAGTCTGTGCCGAAATATTATTCCGCTAGTCCCATTGACCTGCACCTAGTACATAACCCTCCAGACCTCTCCCATCCATGTATCTATCTAACTTATTCTTAAAACTTAAGAGTGAGCCTGCATTTACCACGTCAGATGGCAGCTCGTTCCACACTCACCACTCTGAGTGAAGAAGTTCCCATAATGTTCCCCCTAAACCTTTCCCCTTTCACCCTAAAGCCATGTCCTCTCGTGTTTATTTCTCCTAATCTAAGTGGAAAGAGCCTACTCGCATTTACTCTGTCTATACCCCTCATAATTTTGTAAACTTCTATCAAATCTCCCCTCATTCTTCTACGCTCCAAGGAATAAAGTCCTAACCTGTTTAATCTTTCCCTGTAACTCAACTCCTTAAGACCTGGCAACATCCTAGTAAATCTTCTCTGCACTCTCTCAATCTTACTGATATCCTTCCTGTAGTTAGGCGACCAGAACTGCACACAATACTCCAAAGTTGGCCTCACCAATGTCTTATACAACCTCACCATAACATCCCAACTCCTATACTCAATACTTTGATTTATGAAGGCCAGTATGCCAAAAGCTTTCTTTACAACCTTGTCTACCTGTGACGCCACTTTCAGGGAATTATGTATCTGAACTCCCAGATCCCTTTGTTCCTCCGCACTCCTCAGTGCCCTACTATTTACTGTGTATGTCCTACCTTGGTTTGACCTTCCAAAATGCAACACCTCACACTTTTCCACATTAAATTCCATCTGCCATTTTCTGGCCCATTTTTCCAGTTGGTCCAGATCTCTCTGCAAGCTTTGAAAGCCTTCCTCGCTGTCCACAACACCTCCAATCTTAGTGTCATCAGCAAACTTGCTGATCCAATTCACCACATTATCATCCAAATCATTGATATAGACAACAAACAACAATGATCCCAGTACAGATCCCTGAGGCACACCACTAGTCACAGACCTCCAGTCTGAGAAGCAATCATCCACTACCACTCTCTGTCTTCTCCCACACAGCCAATTTCGAATCCAGTTTACAACCTCTCCATGGATACCAAGTGTCTGAACCTTCTGAACTAACCTCCCATGTGGGACCTTGTCAAAGGCCTTACTAAAGTCCATGTAGACAACATCCACAGCCTTTCCTTCATCTACTTTCTTGGTAACCTCCTCGAAAAACTCTACTAGGTTCGTTAAACACGACCTACCACGCACAAAGCCATGCTGACTACCCTTAATCAGCCCTTGGCTGTCCAAATAATTATATATCCGATCTCTCAGAACACCTTCCATTAATTTACCTACTACTGACGACAGGCTCACTGGCCTGTAATTACCTGGTTTACTTTTGGAGCCTTTTTTAAACAACGGAACAACATGAGCTACCCTCCAATCCTCCGGCACCTCACCCGTGGCTAAGGACATTTTAAATATTTCTGCCAGGGCCCCTGCAATTTCTACACTAGTCTCCCTCAAGGTCCGAGGGAATATCATGTCAGGCCTGGGGGATTTATCTACCTTTATTCGCTGTAAGGCAGCAAGCACCGCCTCCTCTTTAATCTCTATATGTTCCATGAAACTACTGCTTGTTTCCCTTCCTTCCTTATAAACTATGCCAGTTTCCTGAGTAAATACTGATGCAAAAAAACTGTTTAAGATCTCCCCCATCTCATGAGGCTCCACACAGACAACCACTCTGATCTTCAAGGGGACCAATTGTGTCCCTTACTATCCTTTTACTCTTAATATACTTGTAGAAACCCTTTGGGTTTACCTTCACATTATCTGCCAAAGCAACCTCATGTCTTCTTTTTGCCTTCCTGATTTCCTTTTTTAGTATTTTCTTACATTTTCTATACTCTACAAGTACCTCATTTGTTCCTTGTTGCCTATACCCGCTATACACCTCTCTCCTTAACCAGATCGCCAATATCCCTTGAAAACCAAGGTTCCCTATGCCTGTTAACTTTGCCTTTAATCCTGACAGGAACATGCAAACTCTGCACTCTCAACATTTCGCCTTTGAATGCCTTCCACTTACTGAACACATCCTTGCCAGAAAACAACTTATCCCAATCCACTCTTCCTAGATCCTTTCTCATTTCCACAAAATTGGCCTTTCTCCAATTTAGAATCTCAACTCGAGGACCAGACCTATCCTTATCCATAATTAACTTAAAACTAATGACATTGTGGTCACTGGACCCAAAATGTTCACCTACACATACTTCTGTCACCTGACCTGTCTGGTTCCCTAATAGGAGATCAAGTATTGCATCCTCTCTCGTTGGTACCTCTATATATTGATTTAGAAAACTTTCCTGAACACATTTGACAAACTCCAAGCCATCCAGCCCTTTTACAGTTTGGGAGTCCCAGTCAATATGTGGAAAGTTAAAATCTCCTACTATCACAACATTCTGTTTCTTACATCGGTCTGCTATCTCTCTACAGATTTGCTCCTCCAATTCTCTCTGACTATTGGGCGGTCTATAATACAACCCTATTAGTGTGGTCACACCTTTCCCATTCCTCAGCTCCACCCATATGGCCTCTGTAGACGAGCCCTCTGGGCTGTCCTGTCTAGGCACAGCTGTGATATTTTCCCTGACTAGTAATGCCACTCCTCCCCCTTTCATCCCTCCCCCTCTAACACGTCTGAAACAACGGAACCCCGGAACATTGAGCTACCAGTCCTGCCCCTTCTGCAACCAAGTCTCACTAATAGCAATGTCATAATCCCAGGTGCCAATCCACGCCCTAAGCTCATCTGCCTTTCCGACAATACTCCTTGCATTGAAATAGATGCACCTGAGAACATTTCTATCATATACAGACCCTTGATTTCTGTCTATACATGCATTCCTTGCTTGACCTCTATCCTCCTCCACCTCACTATCTGCTCTAACATTATGGTTCCCCTCCCCCTGCAAATCTAGTTTAAACGCCCCGATGGAGCGTGATGGAGGAGTGGATCAGGGGGGGGGGGGGGGGGGGGGGGGGTGAGGGGTGCGGAGAGAGTGAAGATGTGTTTGGTGGTGGCATCATGCTGCAGTTGGTGGAAATGGCGGAGGATGATCCTTTGAATGCGGAGGCTGGTGGGGTGAAAAGTGAGGACAAGGGGGACCCTATCATGTTTCTGGGAGGGAGAGGAAGGTGTGAGGGCGGCTGCGTGGGAGATGGGCCGGACACGGTTGAGGGCCCTGTCAACCACCGTGGGTGGGAAACCTCAGTTAAGGAAGAAGGAAGACATGTCAGAAGCGCCGTTTTGGCAAGTGACATAATTGAAACAGATGCGATGGAGGCGAGGGAACTGAGAGAATGGGATGGAGTCCTTACAGGAAGCGGGGTGTGAGGAACTGTTGGAGTTGGTGGGCTTGTAGTGAATATTGGTGGACAGTCTTTCACCAGAAATTGAGACAGAGAGGCCAAGGAAGGGAAGTGTCAGAGACGGACCATGTGAAGATGATGGAGAGGTGGAAATTGGAAGCAAGATTAATAAATTTTTCCAGGTCCAGACGAGACCATGAAGTGACACCGAAACAGCCTCCGTGCTCACTTCTTTGAGCAAGAGTCCTCCCTCCATCTGCAGATCCTTTCACTCGCCTCCAGTATTCTCCCTCCACCTGGACCCCTCCATCTGGCCCCTTACCTGCTCTTGATCTTTTTATTGAGAACGGTCAGCGTGATATCGGCCGTCTCAATTTCTCTGCTCCTCTCACCCACTCTAACCTGTCTTCTTCTGAACTTGCCGCACTCCATTCTCTCAGGTCCGACCCATTCTCTCAGTTCCTTCGCCTCCGTCGCATCTGTTCCGATGATGCCACTTTCCAAAACAGTGCTTCTGACATGTCTTCCTTCACCGAGGTTTCCCAACCACTGTTGTTGAAATGTTAACTTGAAATGTTAACTTTCTCTCTCCACAGATGCTACCAGACCTGCTGAGTTTTTCCAGCACTGTTTTTATTTCAGATCTCCAGCAGCTGCAGTATTTTGCTTTCCTTTTTTCAGCTTTTACCACTTGACTCACTATAGATCAGTATTTTGACACTGCATCACTTCAACTCTAGCCCTACACCACAAGCGTCTGTGCTGCTCCAATTCTGGCTCCTTGTTAATTGCCAACTCCCTCTGCCTCACCAATTGTAGTCATCCCCTGAGCTGCCAAGGCCCCAAGTATTGAAAGACTGTCCCTAAATCTCCATTTTTGCTGTTAAGACATTCCTCAAAACTGACCACTAAGCTTTTGGTCACCCACCCCAACATCTCCTTATGCAGAAATAGGAAATTGAGTTTGATAACACTCTAGTGAAGCACTGTGGAAGTGTTTTATGACATTAAAGATGCTATATAAATACAAGCTGTTACATTTTGGTCAGAATAGTCTCAGACACAGATTTTGGGGCAATCTTAGAAACATTCTTATAGCAAGAGAAATGGATCAAGTGCAGGTTGGTTGAAAGGGATGGGAACAATTAAAGCAGAGCCTCAAACTAGGACAAAAGAAATTCTTCCAGCCTCAGTCATTACAAACTACCAGCCGTTTCCAAGTGCTGAGGATTCAGTGTCAAAGAAATGGACACAGGAAATAGGAGTAGACCACACTACCCATTGAGCCTGCTCCGCCATTCAATACAATCATGGCTGATCTCTGGCTTCAACCCGAGCATTTACCTGCCTGCTCCCCATATTCCGAGACCCTGAAAATCTGCCTATCCCAGTCTTAAATTTACTCAATGATGGACCATCCACAACCCTCTGGGGTAGAGAATTCCAAAGATTCTCAACCCTTTGAGTGAAGTAATTTCTCAACTCAGTCCTAAATGATTGGCCCTTTATCATGAGACTGTGCCCCGGTTCCTATCCTCTACCCAAACCACGTATTACTCCAGAATCATTCTGTGGATAATCCTGAGCTTTTTCCTTACCCCCCAACCACTCCCTCCACTTCAAACACAAGGATCTCAACAATGGGTTACGTGGATTTACACCAAACTAGATTATAAAAACAAAGATCTTGCTAGTACTTTATAAATCACTGGTTAGACCTCAGCTAAGATATCATGAATAATTCTGGGCACCACACTTTAGGGAAGATATAAAAGCCTTAAAAAGGGTTCAGGAGGTTTACAAGGAATGAAGGACTTCAGTTATGAGGAGAGGTTGGGCATGTACCTCCTTGGAGCAGAAAAGGTTAAAAGGCTTCTTCATTTTTTCTAGAGCAAGGTTAGAAACTATGCCCTCTGGAAAATAGGTCAATAAGTGATGTTAGATTTTAAATAGTTGAAAAAAGATTTGGGGGTAGAGATTTTTTCCACACTTAGTTATTGGGATTTGGAATGTTCTATTTGAAAAGTTGGAGGAGTTGAATTCTATACATTTTTAAAGGAGGTTAACAGATACTGAAGGTGAGAATCTTGCAGGTCTATGGGCAAAGGGCCACAGAACTAAACATGATTCCTCCTTCAAAGGGCGAGCACGGGGCAAGATGGGCCAAAGTCTCCTGTGCTGTGAATTTGATTTCTACAAAGATAAACCATTCATTTAGCTGTTTCTTCTCTTGTTCCCAAGCCATACTACCCCAATCCCTCTCCAAGGTCACAATCACTACCCTGATGATCATGGAGCTGTTGATTAATCACAGCTATTGATCTCTACGAACGAGTCTACAATAGACCCAGGCATGAGCAGCACAGGCTGTCCTCTGGTTTTACTCTGGGCAAAGCAAAATAGCTCAAAGGTAGACATGACCTCCTTCCTCTAGAATCCAAACCAAGCAGATCTCTGCCCCTTAACCTTCTCTTTCCATTCCATAAACTCTGTTGGCCTCAGCATGTTTTTTTTGCAGAAGTAAATCTTGAGCGTCATCAGTCTTCTGGTCTCATCACTGCCAATCTCACATTTACTCTCACCAACACCTCACAAGGAAAGGACATCCACCTGAATCCTTAACTCTCTCCACAGATGCTGCCTGACCCGATGAACCAACACAAAGTGACATCGGCCCACCTTATGGGAACTGACACTGGGTGCCCTTTCCCCTTCACAGCCCAATACATGGACAGTTACTTCAATTATCTTATCTACTTCCCTTCATTACACAAAACGATTACAACTGCCAGTTCCATGGTTAACTAACAGCTAGGCTTCATAATGAAAATTCAGATTAAGATCTCATCTTCCCAGAAACAATCAGGTTAAATATTTACTGAAACGTTTTATCTATTAAAGTTTAGCCTGCAATGTTTACCTTCAGTATGTCAGCCTGGCCACAACATTTGTAAAGTATGACCTTTGAGTTTAGATTCGGGCTGTGCCACGTAGAGAAAGGGGATTGAGATGTAGCCTCAGCGCACCCAACACTGGAAATAAAGTGGTTCCAGGTTAGCTGGATTACCCAGTTAGTGGATAAACCCTTGACCACACCAATTGTATTAGCCTGCACCCTTCGTATGAAATTTGACTAATACCAGGGTTAGCCAGAGGACCTGAAATATTCAGGGACAATCAGCAGCTTGCACATCAAAGCACACTACACAGATTGGTACATAACCTGGGTTCAGAAAACACTTCAACTGTAGGACCCGAATGGGAAACAGCCACCTCTGCCTGACCAGAGTTGGCAGTATTTGCCAACACAGGAAACTTACTTCAGCAACTAACATTTCACTTCCCACAGACTTAAAAGGGACACGCCATTTTAAACATCTGCAATTGTCAATTCTAAACCAGAAGGCTGTAAAATTATCAAATCAAAAAAAAGAGATGCCGAACCTTAAGCTTTTGTTGAATTTCATTGGAACAGAGCAGGAGACTGAGAACATGTCTCGGAGTGGGACAAAAGAATCCGAATGGCAAGTGGCTGGCAGCTCAGGGTCGCATTTGTGGTGAGGTGTTCAGCATCTGCGTTTGGTCTCCCCTGTGGGAGACTACATATCAAACTGAAAACTTTTACCTGGAAAGTCTCTCCGATACTGGATGGTAGAAATTGAGCAGAAAATCCACCCTAGTCTCTACGTTTGGTGGATTATGCACCGTCTCCAGTATTAAACATTTTCATCTTCTAGTATTCTGGAAGTGATTCCTTGCAAAAGCCTCAATTCATTCTTCAATGACACATGCTGCATCCTGCCCTCCCTCCTGGTCAAGTGCAGGAGATACAATTTTTCCACCCCACCCAAGGACTCTATACTTCTTCCAGGTCACAGAACAAGAGGCTATTTAGTCCATCATGTCTACATTAGCTCTCTAATTCAGCCAGTACCACTCTGCTTTTCCCATAGCCCTGCAAAAAAACCTCCAGATAATCCAATTCCCTTTTGAAGGTATAATTGGATTGGTCTCCACCACTCAGGTAGTGCAAATCAGACCCTAACCACTCAAATAGTTTGTCCCTAGTGTATGCGCCAATAACCTGATTCAGCATCCTCTGGTTCACAACCTCTGACTGATGGGAACACTTTCTCCCCATCTAATCTATCTAGACCACAAAATTAACACCAAACCTTCCAACCTTTACATCCAAGGAGGGCCCCAAGTGATGAGTCACTTGGATTTTTCTTACCCCTCCAAAATCCTCCCTGAAGTCGGCTCCCAGAATTAGACCCCAATTCAGCCTGATTTAAAAGGTTATAATTTCCTCTTTCATACCTTGATTTAAGGCCCAAAATCCCATTCTGCCTTTTTACAATCACTCAGCTACCCTGCCACCCTCAATTTGTGCCCCAGGCCTCTGACCCTTCATCCCAGTTCTTTAAAAATATTTCCTTATTCTTCCAGTCAAACAAGTATACTACCATATGGTCCAGAACCAGTGCTGCCATTCAATGGGATTATGGCTGATTTTAGGCCTAAAGCCATACAACTCCCAGAGGCTAAAACTGTATTTCAATCTTGCATACTAGATGTGATGAGCACCAAGTAAAGTCTGCCTTAAATGATTGCAACCTTATCCTGAAGGAGTCAGTGTTTCAGATTCCCTGACCAGTGGAAAGAGTCCACCCTGTCAAGCCCTTTCAGAATCTTGTATATTTGTTTCAATTAGATCACTTCATCCTAAATGAGAATTATAGACCCAACTTACTTTGCCTCCCACCACAAGTCAACCCTCAGCCTGCTGTATCACCTTCAAACTATATCCTTCCTTGCATATGGCAACCAACGCTGTGCAGTATGCTAGGTGTGGTGGTAACAGAAGGTTATTAAGGGAAAATGTTGTGTATCTAGATTTTCAAAAGGCATTTGATACAGAGCCACACAGACTAAGCAAAATTCTAGGTCATGAAAAGGGAAAGTAGGTACTTGCATAAATGAATGACAGGAAACAGTTGTGAAAAATGGTAGTTTCCCAAATTGGAAGGAGGTTTGGAATGGAGTTCCCCAGGGGTCAGTGTTGGGACCCTTGCTGTTCCTGATATAAATTAATGACCTAGAGACTGGTGTGCAGGGCATGACTTCAAAATTTGCAGATAAGGTTGGAAATGTCAACTGTGATGGGAATAGTCTTGAACTTCAAAGAACATAGACATCTTAGTGGATAGGGTAGATAAGTAGCAAATGAAGTTCAATGTAGAAAAGTGAGGTGATTCATTATGACAGGAAAGAGATGGAAACAGTATAAGGGAGACCCTCTAAAAGGGTGGGAACAGAGGGACCTCTGTATATGTACATAAGGCATGTGGGGAGACCAGTTAATAAAGCATATATTGTATCTTAAGCTTTGTTAATGGCAGGAATTGAGTACAAGAGTAAGGAGGTCACTGCACTTGTGTAAGGCACTAGTTAAAGTCTCACCTGGAATATTGCATCCAGTTCTGGGTGCCATACTTAAGGATATGAAGGCTTTGGAGTACAGAAGAGATTCACAATTAATGACTCCATGGATAAAGAACAGTAGCTATGAGGATAGATTGGAGAGGTTGGGACTCTTTTCCTTAAAGAGAAGGCAGCTGAGAGGAGACTTGGTAGCGGTATTCAAGATCCTGAGAGGTTATGGACAGGGTAAATAGTTTGAAACTGTTTCCACTCAAGGGTACATCAAGAGCTAGGGGGCACAGATTCAAAGTTGGTAAAAGGAAAAGGAAAAATTGAGGGTGGTTGGAGTGTGGTGCAAACTTCTAGAGGGTTGTGGAGGCAGGTTCGATCAAGATATTCGAAAGGGAATTGGATTGCTACCTGAAAAGCGAATGTGCAAAGTTATGGGGATAAGGAGGAGTGGGACTAGGTGGAATGCTGAGAGCCAGTGGGCTCTCAATGGGCTGAATGGCCTTCTGCACTGTAAAGATTCTGTGATTCAATTTTTAGCTTAAGTATTCTTTTACTCCAATCCCCTTGTATTAAAGGGCAACATGCCATTTTGCCTTCCCAATTGCATGCTGCACTGTACCTGCATGTTAGATTTTGCATTCTTTGTACAAGTCCCTCTGTGCATTTACAAGTTTCTCACTTTAAATATTCTACTTTTCTATTCTTACAACCAAAGTGAATAACCTCCCTTCCCTGCATTATGCCACTGTTGTCTACTGACCACCTCTGCAGCCTGGCCCCAGCTTACATTTCCACCTAACTTTATCAAACTTGCATTACTTTGTAAAAAGCTGAGGCCCCAGCACTGACCCTTACAGCACTAGTCACAACCTACCAACTTAAATCCCCATTTATCCTACTCAACTTCCTGTTCATTAACCAATCCTGTGCTAATATCACCCAGGTGTATTAACCTTGGGGACCTGGAAATCAAAGAATCCTACATCTTACCTCCTCCAACAGCTGATCCAATTGCCCTTTCAGAAAACATGGACTTTGACCACACCATTTAATAGCATTAATGATTTCAGCACTAGACTGATGTTTGGTTACCTGACCCATAGCTCCAGTTTCTTACTTTCTTGCAGTGTTACATTTGCAAACTTCCAATCCAGGGAATTTGGAAAAATCCAAACATCTCTGCAGTTCTGAACCCTAGGGTTGAACCATGAGGCCCTGGGTATTTGCCCCTCTAGTTTCTCCAGAAAGAGAAACTAGGGACAAAGTGAGGTAATTAATCTCTGCTGATTCAATGATTTCTCCCATTTGCCTTCAGGAATGAACAGGCCTTGCAAAAGCTCATCTTTATATTTGATTAGTTCTATCGATTTGGTTTCTACAATTCGGGCTTACTATTCTAAGAATAGTGTTTGATTAAAAAGGGCATTGATATCTTTTCCTTGCTGTATCACCTCATTTCTCTGCTTTCAGTTTGGCATCTCAGGTGAATTGGAGTAATTAGTCATGTTTGTTACACAGGATGTGGTCTCCTCTACTTTGGGTGATCACTGCTAACACCTGCTCGGTACTTATTGCTATTTTAATTCTGTCCCATCAGCTATCTTCTGCACTGGAATGAAGTGAGGTCAGAACCTGGAAGGCTGTGAAGTGCTGAATCAAGATGCTGACTTCAGGTAATTAGGCAACCCTCCCAGACCCATCTTGTCTAACCCTTCACTTGTACCCTCCTGCCTTCATCTTGGCATCATAACTGATCATAGCTCTTATGGACATTGAACTTTTTAAAAAAAAAGTTTTGCTTAAAAAAGACATGTAAGCAAAAGCCGGCCAAGACTGTAAAGTAACCACTTGGTGGAAAGTTCCTAGTCCAGAAAAAGAATAGAATGTCATGCCAAAAAAAGGTGAAAGCCCACTTTAGACACTTAAGGGAAAAAAAAAGGTGCAATGCAAAAAACTGATTTGCAATGTCACGTGGTTGCAGAGATAATGGAATTTTGATACCATCTATCTCAGTAGGAACCATCTTCTGCTGAGTTAGATCCCAGACTGTGGACATGAGAGTTGAAAGCAGATTCTGGACAAAAGACATGTTTGTTTTTCCATTCCAGGAATACACAAGAAAAAGGATTTTAAAAAGCCAACTGCAACCCTGGTCTGTGCACTAGTTGTGTTCTGGTGCTGGGGTGCACTGTTAATGTCATAGCTGAAGATCAACTAGGCATCTGTGCTTGCCTCCAGCAATCAGACCGACAAGTCAAAGCCACAGTTAAGGAAACAAGACAACTCCTTCAGTTAACCTGCAGAACTGAGTGTCTCCAAACCAACTGCCAAAGTCAGCTGCACCAGAATCACCCAACTTCATGGTTGCAATGTTTCATCTACTGCTCATGGACAAGCCAAAAACTAATTTTTATACCTTTTATTTTTGGACTCATTTCTAATCTGTATTGGCTTTTCTTGGGGGTTTAACTAAAATTGATTCAAGCAGACCTTGTTGAATTGGCTCTTAAATACATTTGGACTGGGAAAGGTATCCACAAGGGAAGGGATCCCTTTTAAATTAACCTTGTGACCAACTGAGGGGGTTGAATAGAGGAGTAGGTTCATTCCTCATTCAGGAGGATAAATTGGGGGACCCTTCTTGGGGATTAGTCATAAGACTCTTTACCCCTACTCCCATCCTTGTTCTTTCCCCAATTCCATACTCCCTTAACATGTTACATCACTAACCTTTCCAGTTGACACAAGGTCATTGGCCTGAAGGTTTGCCATTTCTCCTCATGCTGGCACATGTTGAGCATTTTCTCAATCAAGCATCAACTTTAACAACTGTAACCTTTTGATCCAAATTTTAAAGTTTTATTGCTCCTTTGAGCATATGCTCAGGGAATCCAAGCAGGTTTGCATTCATCTCAAATCAGGTTCTAGTATACAGTTGTGCCTCCCTCCATTCTCCCCTCCCCACCAAACTAGAGCTTAGACAGTGCAAATCTGGACTGTTCAGGTACTTCAGATTGAATGACGACAAGTTAGAATGATGCATCAATACATTTAATAAAAGACCACAGTACAGATAGATTACATTTGTAATAGTTACACAGCTTTATATAAACATTCTACATTTCCAGTTTGAGCTACTGAGTTAGATATCTGGATGGACACAGTCCTAGGGCTAGCAAGGATCAGGTAGAACTGCAGTAGCTGCCAGAGCGTTTTACTGGTGATTCCATGGGCAAGAACCTGCTCAAACAATTGGAGATGGTGATCCTGAAATCAGTATCAACAAAATCTGCATCTTAAAACATTGGAACTAATGGAGATGTCCCCACTTCCATGAACATGTATAATACATCTGTAATGCACCAATGCATGTGTATAGATGGTGGTACCACCTCCCACTTTAGGTGAATGGTCAGGATGTGTATGCCAAGATTACAAGGTGCAAGGACAAGACTAGACAATCGTTGTAGGAGCTGGCAAAACCATCATTTAGTTTGAGTGTTCATTGTGAACTATATAGAACATTAAAAACATTTAGTGCACTCACACTACATCACTAGTGGCTGATCTAGTTGTGAAGTGTGGCTGTGCATTTGGAAAGGTTTGATTGGCACAGCTATATTGTTCCCACAGGTTAAATTTATGGTGGAGAAGAGCCAATAAAATTTATCCTGGTTATGATGGTAGTGTGGATATACAAGGCCAAACATTTAGAACATTTTTAGAAAGTCTAGAAAGAATTCATTTGGCTTAGGAAGGTCCTTGTTACCTCATTTTACAAATTCTTCCATTGAAAGGCAGACTCCAGTTTAACATACAAGATGTGTAAAATTAGCATTTCTTGGTTTCAATAGGCTCTCCAAAAGTGAAGGTTTCCAATTGTTCAAAGTGCTGCTATTCTAGAATGACAATTGAAGATACATGCAGTGCCAGATATCTAACAGCATGCATCTCCAGTCACCAACAGGATGAAATCAGTTTAACATTTACAATTAGTGATTTTACCCAGTGTAAATGTTCTGGACTGCATTTCAAACCCTTCAGGTGTCAAGAGAGAGCAGGACACTGTTGAATCGAGGCACTGAAGTGACAGTGACCACCAGTCAGGTGGTTCTTGCTTAAAGGCAAAGGCAGCAGGTCCACAAACTCAAAAAAGTCAAGATCAAAATGTAAGACCATTCCATTCCAACAGGAATTAAACAAAACCCATCATTACCCTCAGGTCACTTGAATTCTTAAGCCAAAAGGATTTTCTGGCTGGTAAAGTAGTAAAACAGCCACCTTAACAAAAAGAGCAAGGCTACTTGGCTGCATAGATAATTCCTCGTAGTCACTGGTGACCTGAATTAGTTAGTGACAATCCACAGCAAGCCAGAAATCCTTCCAGTAAGAGGACACAAATCACTTGTCTGATGAAACCTGATTCACTCATCAACCCTTCTGTGTGCAAAGGCTGCTTGATAGTCAAATCCAGAAGATCAAATTTGGGGTGCCTGAGGAGAGGAGGCAATGGTTAACCACCATATTAAGACTGTTTATATAAAAAAAAACATCATTTACCTACATAGGCAGATGCCACAAACTCCAAATATGTAACAGCCATCTAACCTCAGCTAAACATCTTTCAGTGAATACTTCAATTGTTCAAGACAGCCTTTGCACAGGTCTGGAGACTTTGACTTCACTTAAAAGGCAGTGGCAAGACTAGCACATCTGTTCAAGATGGAGAGCTAAACGTTTCACAATGACTACATTAAACATCCTCAGGTTAGATAAAGTAGTTCCTTTTACTCTAGAGTAGACCTTAAGCACACATTTCCTCTACAGCCATCTTCAAGCTTTTGATTTGCTAATTAGGACCATACTTTATACTGATGCCTAAATGGTTCAGTGTTCCCATGCATTGCAGAGATTGGGTATTCAATGGCCAATTTATTCTTGCAGCATAGAAAACCCAACTCTTGTAGTCATTAGTTTCAGTGTCTGTTGTGAGATCTCACTGAAGTGAGAAAATCTTTTGATGGTCAGGTGGGTATTACTTGCTTGAAGAGGGTTCAGTCAGATTGCACTTGACTAGTTGTAAAGTACCTTTTAGAGGATTAGTCTCATGTCTCACTATGACTTGAAACATCCTATCTTACTGAATTAAAACAATCAATCAATTGAAGATCCATTGTTGGAAGTGACCAATGTTACAAATCAGGAGCACTAAACAGATATACTTACAGATAATGTAGAGAAGGTTACACAAATGGGTTTCCAAAGGGATCTCCAAATGCATCAGATGGTTGAGCAGGAAGAACCTAAAAAAGTTAGGTTTTGCAGTTAGGTCAAGGCCGCTTGTATCAAAGCTATTAGCTGGATACCAGGAGGCATTACTGGCCCATGTTTAATAGCCAGATTCACATTGGTAGATCAAACTAGTCACTGTTTAAAATGACCCTTCAGGAGGTAGAGCATGTGTTTGAATGTAATGTTTAAAAGTAAAAGCATCAAAAAAGAATTGTAGGGATATGGTACTAAATAGATTGCAAGTCAGCAGACTTGATGGGTTGAATGGCCTCCTATACTATTGTGTTATGCATAGGCTGGATACATGTTGAGAGGGTGACCACAGAGAGAGAGAGAGAGAGAGAGAGAGAGAGAGTGTGTGTCTTGCTGGGTAGGAAACCTGCAAGAAACAGTACTGTAGGCATACAATGGTTTCAACAGCAAGTTAGATGATTCACTGCACCAGCTCACCAGACTCTGATGGGGACTAATCACCCACAGCACCCACACACAGGCTGGATTCAGGGAGTATGGGAGAAAAAAAAGTTCAGAGGGAATTGGAGCTTTGGGTTTAGGCTGGACTGAAAAGAATGTAGACAAAGTCAGGGATATGCAGGAGGCCAGATTTGGAGAGAGAGAAAACTTGAAAACTAGGGTGAGATTTTAAAAGTGGGGCCATTAGGCTAGCATAGAACTGAATGACTGCATCTAGAGGCAAAGGCTGAGGCTTTCAGTAAATGGGCTGGGGTGATGGCAAGAGATGGGAGAGATTAGAAAAGCAGAAGTGGGAGATGGGGAGATGAGAGAGAGGTGGAAGTGGGCAGACTTTGCACACAGAGCCAGAGGTCAAATAGGACAATGCTGCAAGTGGTTTGGTTCAGCTTGTGATCAAGAAGCAGGAAAAGAGAGAAGGTACATTGTTTAAAATTCAACAGCTCAATTTAACTTCGAGATAAACCCTTACAAGGATTAAAAATTAAATCAAGTCAATTTCTAGCTAAGTCAAAGCCAAATCTTTCATTTTGGGTGACTGGGGTGGTGGTGGGTTGGCGGGGGGGAAAAAAGGAGGTGGTGCAGGGAGAGGTACCAAGATAGAGGAAGTTCAGGATCTACCACTATGGCGGTTTCTAAGAGTGAAAAGTTACCAACTTAAATATTGCTGTGACATTAAGCTTTTCATCTTGCACTCAGGACAAATGCAAGAATGCCAACATTTCACAATCAATTTGAGAAAGGAATGTGGATTTGTATTGGAACGATATTGATGGTCATCTTGAATTTGGTCCTGTATACCTAGTACAAGTTGCTTGGCAGTACAGAGCTTGAATATTTCTGAAAAGAGACATTGCTGTAATTTGACTATTTGCTATGATGAGTGAGGTGAGAAACTTTAGCAGCAAAGTGGTCTCTTCAGCAATATTCAACTTCTGCACTACCAACTGACTTAGTTCCACCATTCCTCAAGCCGACAATATGCATATTTATACTCACTGGTGCTGGAGGAGTAATAAATGGATCTCCCATACAGTCAAATGGATTCGGTGTTGGTACACTCTGCCGAGGTACTGCTGTTGGGGCTTCTAAAGAGGAAAAAAGTCAAAATCAAAAGGACATGGCAAATGAAGCAGGCCCAGGTTTTGGTAGGTAAACAAAACAAAGAACAGCCTCAAGTGGAGCATTAAATTATTGATCCCTTCAGGTGATTAACTACTGCACTAACTCCTTTCCACACTTCCATTGAAGATGCTCTCTCCACCCATTACAAACTCAGTAAATGCAGAAGTCACCATCCCAAATTCCCCTTACTTTGCAAAGATGCTAGAATGGAGTCAATTTTAAAAGCCATCCATTCATTTCAGAATTAATCTGCACTAGATCCTAACCTGTATCAAATTTCCCTGGATTACTTCCCCTTTCTTTCCCTCAAAAGCAGTCATCATTATACAATTTTCCCCTCCCACAGATCACAAGCAGCTTCTCTCAGGGCAACTTCACTGGGGAGATTCTATGACTAGTAGGCCAGAGTTACCACAGCTTCCTGGTACCTGACTAAAGTAACATTTAACTTGCCCTTAGATCTCTACAGTTACAAGTAGAGAAAGTGAAGCCTACATTTACTTGCTCTGGAATGAAGTAGGAAATAGCAGTAAATCTAGATAAATGGGTGGCTAGGATGGAGTTAACCCCCCCACTACAAGCCCCAGGGTAAGCAATTCCTGTGCACTTTATGTTATTTGATTACCATTTGTCCCTACAGATGAGATTTGATTGATGTCAAAGTCATCATGGTCAGCAGTTTCTTGGGCAACACCCACTTTACTAGTGAAATACTGGCCAAAAGCTCCAGATGCCCCAGGCACTGCAGATTGCTCACCCTTCCGAGCTGGGATGGCAGGGGGCTTGGCAATCTGGAAGTCTTTAAACATTTCTTTGACACTCTTCTTCTCTTTGTCTCCCAGCGGGTCCAAGGCAGTGAAGGCATTGCTTGGTGGCTTGGCTGTCTCCTGTGGGCTGGCCTGAGGGGTAAGTCGTGGTGGTGGTTGAGGTGGGGACAATGAGGCCCCAGCAGGAGATGTCAGGCCAATGATGGGTTGTGCCATAGGAAGGGATTGTGCAAATGGATTGGATCCAAAAGGGTTGACTTGAGGAACTGGCTGACCCCAGACACTGGGTGGTGCTAAAGTTGGTTGGCCCCAAGCAGAGGGTGCAGATGCAGCTCCAAATGGGGCTGGTTGGCTCCAAACAGTAGTAGGCTGACTACCAAAGACATTGGACTGTCCAAAGGGAGGTTGTGCGCCAAGTAATGGCCTTGAAGGCATTGATCCAGGTTGAGAGATTACTGGAGGTTGTCCCCATGGTGCAGCCTGGGAAGGTGCAGATAAACCTAGGACAAAAAGAACACATTAAATTCAATTTTGGTTTACAGCTTATTCTCTAAAGAATGAGTAGCCACCCCTCAAAATACCCAAAGGAGGACAGAATGTTGAGGAAATGCTGATCGAGGGGATTTACATAAGGCACTAGGAAAATATTGCTGCTCCTCCCTTGTCTCAAAAGCCAAACCACTTCTATTGTTGCCCTAACTACCCAATGAGACTGGTGTGGCCCCTTGTCCAAAAATTGGAAAGAGAGTGTGCAACTGTGACCTGGCAATCAAATGAGGAAAGCTACAAGCCTAGAGTTTTTGGATTAAAAAGACTAGAGTTAATCTACCTGCTTCAAGATAAAACAGTTGTAACTTACTGCTGGCAGCAAGCCTGCATCTTAGATGCTGCATTAAACCCAGAGGCAAAACATTGATTGATGGCTTACATTACCTGCAGATAGAGAGGGGGTAATGGCTACCCAAAGTAGATATATATTGCAGTATAAAAAAGGCCAAAGATATCCAGAGTTATCTACAAAAGCATTGATAAGCAAATTAACAGGTGTAACAAAATGGTTGTGAATATGCACCATTGCAGTTTGGTTGCTTGTAGAAGGTCCTACCTGGGCTGACCTGTGTAGATGAGGAAGTTGGTGCATTGAGTAGAGGATAACCATGACCAGGCTGGGCTGGAGGTGGAGTTGTTGCCAAAACAAATGGACTGGATCCAAAGTTATCACTTGTCAACTAAAAAGAACATGGAAAACCAAACAGCTCATTATATTTAAAGATCAAGCTACCTGGCATCAATTGTGCAATATTAGACCAGGTGCTCAATTCAAATATCAGGAAGTGTTGGCTTGGTCTGGATTTGGGCCTCAAGAGCAAGGGGCCAGCTCCCAACACTCAGCTAATGTTCCCTTTGAGCAACCAGATTCATCTGAATGTTGGAGGAGGAAATGAGACCTGAGCCAAGCTCAATGTTCTCCATTAGCATCCAAGGTTTTGGTGCTTCATCAGTTCTGGATAAAAATCAGTCCCAAATTCAACCTGGAGCATTACAAAAACAAGGCTCAGTGAGGATCTTGGAAAGGTTAAAGCCAAATGTTTATTGCATACAGAACACAAGTTCAAGTGTTTTAACTTCAGGTAGCAACTTTTGTTTCTCCCATGAGAAAGTAGTCTATGGCCTAGATGATCAAAAAATTACATAGGACCACAGTATCAGGTGACTGAAAGATGCTTATACTAATGTTGAGTAAAATGGTTAGTAATTTTGAAAATTGAGGGATTAGATATTTTTCTTCACCTGAATGTTCCGCCTGCCTCGTCCTCCTTTTGTGCTTTGTGGTGGAGGGGATAATGTAACCGAGTCAAAGGTCTGCATCAGGAGGGAATCCATTGGCTTGTTTGCAGCACTTTGATTGTCTGGCTTTAACCTGTTGTATGCTGGTGATGCAACAGCTGAAATTTCAGCAAAAGGGTCAGGTGCTGATTGGTTAACTGGATCAGTTGTTTCCTGTCCTAGTAATCCATTCAGTGACCAGGATGAAGAGTCAACTTTTGTGCTTGTGACAACCCGGCTAGAAAGCTGGTCAAAGTCATGACCAAGGTGATCTCCACTCTGGGCGCCATTGACAGATTGATCACTTAGGAAAGTAAGAGCTCCATCTTTCTGATCAATAGGTTTTATAGAATCAACTGATTGAGAAGTTGCTGATTGGTTAGGTTCAGAAAAAGGATCATTCCTGAAAGGATTGGGATCAGGTTCAGGAAAGAAGTTGAGTGAGGAAGCATTGGTGTCTTCATGAAAAGGATTTCTTTTCGTACAGGTGTTCAAGGGGTCCAATTCAGGAGAGGACAAGTCCAGCAAGTAACCACCATTATTTTCCTAATCATTGATAGAAAGAAGTGTCAAGACTTAAATCAGAGAACCAATAATCAGCTACACAAAAGCTTCAAGAATCATTCTAGAAATATCAGGGGGAAAACAAAAAGACAATCCTTACCTTCCCAGAATATAAAATATTTTACAAGAATAGAAACTATGGATGAAATTGCCTACATCCATGCTGGAAAATGAAAATGTTGCAGATTTCCAATGCAGGAAATGTGGGCATCATTTGTCAGTTCAAGATCAAAAAGAAATCAAAAAAAATTGTACCAGGTACTAGACTAGATACACTATTAATCCCCTGCAATCGCACAACTTTCAAATCAGAAAAAATTAAGCTGAGAATTTGGGTGTAGAAATTTAATTTTATCCTTAGGAGACAGGTTCAATTTTTGCATTTTTATTGCAACAGTACAAAAGCAGGAAATGATTTGGGAGTCAATCTCAGGCTATTTAAAATGGATCTGAAATTTCACTCAAAAAGGTTGAGAAGCTTTGAACAGCACTTGGTAGAAAATGCAGAACAAGACTGCAATTCATTTACTGAGCACAAGGAAATCCAAGGGATGATACGGGAGAATTTGAACAGTAACAGATTTGAGGGGCTGCAGGACCCACTAGTGCTCAGGCTTCCAAAATTGGAAGCCAATTAATTACCTGAACCATCTGAAAGGTTAAAGCTTGAGGGGAGATGAATACAGCATCTTCCCAGTAATGAGCTGCAAGTGAGGTATTTGTTCAACCAGGATGTAGTTGCTGTTCAAGACCCAAGTTTCTCCTCATTTGAAGGACTTCTACAGTAGTGACAAATTAAGTGGGGAAGGACAAAGCCAGTCCTTCTCTCAGCTCATGAGAAAAGTAGTGACTGAAACTTGCCTAGATAAAGACTGAATCATGCAATGCTTGGCACAGAAAAGGATCTCTTGACCACCTACAAGGCTTTGGGATCACCAAGTCTTTAATGTCCTTCATTATATAAAACTATTTCTTCCTTCCCCCACCACCTGGATTCAGACTTTACCCCTTGGGAAGGAGCCCATTTGCTTCTTGGCCTTCAGTTTTTGCAATTAACTGAAATCCCATCAGAATAAACTCAGTTCAAGTCCTCCATTAACTGGTTAAAATTATGTAGAGTTTAGTACAGGCTTTAGTTCCATCTACTCGAGCCCATAGATCAGATCATCATTTCCACCACATTGGAAAACAGAGGCCAAATGAGCAAGACCATTTGTACACCGTTGCAGTTAACATCCCCTTTAAAAACGAGGCAGAGATTCCCAGTTAAATCGAAAACTTGCCCAGAGGGGACAACTTCAGAATCAGAACAGAAGAGGCTCTTTGGCCCATCGAGTCTGCACCAACACAAGAAACACTTAACCAGCCTAATCCCATTTACCAGCACTTGGTCCATAGCCTGAATGTTATGACATGCCAAGTGCTCATCCAGGTACTTTTTAAGGATGAGAGGCAACCCACCTCCACCACCCTCCCAGGCAGTGCATTCCAGACCGTCACCACCCTCTGGGTAAAGCAGCTTTTCTTCACATCCCACTAAACCTCCTGCCCCTCACCTTGAACTTATGTCCCCTCGTGACTGACCCTTCAACTAAGGGGAACAGCTGCTCCCTACCCACCCTGTCCATGCTCCTCAATCTTGTACACCTCAATCAGGTCACCCCTCAGTCTTCTCTGCTCCAACGAAAACAACCCAAGTCTATCCAACCTCTCTTCATAACTTAAATGTTTCACCCCAGGCAACATTCTGGTGAATCTCCTCTACGATCCCTCCAGTGCAATCACATCCTTCCTATAATGTGGCGACCAGAACTGCACACAGTATTCCAGCTGTGGCCTCACCAAGGTTCTATACAACTCCAACATGATCTCCATACTTTTGTAATCTATGCCTCGATTGATAAAGGCAAGTGTCCCATATGCCTTTTTCACCACCCCACTAACATATCCCTCTGCCTTCTGAGATCTAAGGACACAAACGCCAAGGTCCCTTTGTTCCTCAGAACTTCATGGTGTCATGCCATTCATTGAATACTTCCTTGTCAAATTACTCCTTCCAAAGTGTATCACCTCACACTTTCAGGGTTAAATTCCATCTGGCACTAATCTGCCCATTTGACCATCCCGTCTATATCTTCCTGTAGCCCAAGACACTCAACCTCACTGTTAACCACCTGGCCAATCTTTGTCACCTGCAAACTTACTAATCCTACCTCCCACATAGATGACAGTGTTGTTTATATAAATGACAAATAGGGGACCCAGCACAAATCCATGGTACGCCACTGGCTTCCAGTCACTAAAGCATCCTTCTGTCATCACCCTCTGTCTCCTACAACTAAGCCAATTTTGAATCCAACTTATCAAATTACCCTGTAACCCATATGCATCTGCCTTCTTTCTAAGTCTCCCATGTGGGACCATAACTTCACTGACCAGATCAGTTATCTAGCATGAACCAGAATTAGGAGTAGGCAATCCTTGAGTCTGCTCTGCCATTCAAGATAATGGCTGACCTGATTAGGAACCTCAACTCCACATTCTCATCTATGACCAAATAATACATTACTTCTTCAGAGTTCAGGGTACAATTAAACTTATCACATTACCAATTTCTCAGAACTGAAGCAACTTAACTGACAGGAAACATCTACAAAGTTGAAAACAGATTGAATCTACAAGTTAAATTAGGAAGTTGATATCCAGATATGTTCATGAGGGCCTGACCATAAAAAGCAGATTTCAAAACAGATTAACTGGAGCATTAGCAGAGACATGTACAGGTCAATTAAACAGGCTAAATAGTTTACATTTTACAGGCAGCAGTTGCATCTGTTACTAATTACATCTACACAAATTCAAATCCTCATTTCCAATCACCATTTGGAATACCTCTGCATCTTTCACAGGTGCAGTTTATACCAGTTGCCAACATGGAATATTCAAATCCAGAAGGCAAACCCAAGCTCCCAGGAACTGAAGAGGCAGACAATGCAGCAACCCTCCATTCTGCCCAGGTCAGATAAAGATGCCATATTTCAGCTCATCACATCTGTCAGATCATGAAGTGTTTTCCTCATCCCTTAACCAAAGGGTAAAGTCATTGGTGGGCCATGTGTCAATTGACTACTTCATTTGTCTTCAAGCAGCCACTACACAAAATTGGCTTTTATTTAGCAACTCCATAAAGCCAAGACCTTAACCCAATTCCTTGGAATGAGAATGGGCTTCAGCTACTTGGAATAAATTCCAGTTACTTGGAAGTGCAGAACTTGAATATTGCTGGAGGCAGAGGTTGCTAAAGCTGTGTTTTACACTCGGACAAGAATGCCAAATTTCGAACAAACATTCACTACAAAAGGGAGAGATTGGTTGGCAGCTTGACTATTCCAGCAATATTCAACTAAAGAAAAATAATTTGCAAAACCTGAAGCTCCTGTCCCTAATTACTGATCTGTCTAGTGACCATGTGATCAACCCCTCTCTTTGAAGTTTATGAAAACCCCCCAAATCATTCAGGATGTATTAATATTTGTTGCAGTTGGGTGCTCAGATTATACTTTAGCCTGATGCAAGGCAGAATTTGTAGCTGGCATAAGCTAGACTCCCAGTTTGTCTTCACCATTTGGCTTGGAGGTTTGTAGATTAGGCACCACTTTCTTGAAGTGGTCTTTAGACTGCTGCATAAGAAAAGCTCAAGTATAGACTAAACCAAGCTGAAAACAGGGAAACCATTGGACTGGAGCACATGCCCGCCAGCAAAGCCCACATCCCGTGAGTAAAAAAAGTCTACTCAAAAGCAGAAAAAGATGGGGCAATGCTACAGAATCTCTTCTTGGGAGATGGGCATTGCTGGATCAGCATTTATTGCTCATCTCTAGTGGCCCTTGATAAGGTGGTGGTGAGCTGCCTTCTTGAACCACTGCAGTCCATGTGGTACACCATGTTGTCAGGAAGGAGTTCTAGGATTTTGACCCAGTGACAGTGAAGGAATGATCATATATTCCCAAGTCAGGATGGTGAGTGGCTTGGAGGGGAACTTCCAGGTGGCAGTGTTCCCATCTATCTGCTGCCCTTGTCCTTCTAGACGTTAGAGACTCTGGGTTTGGAAGTGGTGTCGAAAGAGCCTTGGTGACTTGTTGCAGTGCATCCTATAGATGGTTCACTGCTGCTACTGTTAGCGGTGGAGAGAATTAATGTTGAAGGTGGTGGATGGGGTGTCAATCAAGCAAGCTGCTTTGTCCTGGATGGCATTGAGCTTAAGTGTTGTTGGAGCTGCACTCTAGACTGGTGGAGTATTACTGCACACTCATGCCTGGTGGCCAGTCTTAGGGGATTCAGGTGTGCAAGTTACTTGCCACAGGATTCCTAGCCTCAGACCTGCTCTTGTAGCCACTGTATTTTTGGCTAGTCCAGTTTCTGGTCAATGGTAACCTCCAGGATATTGATAGTGGGGGATTCAGGTATGGTAATACCATTGAACATCAAGGGATGGTTAGATTCCCTTGCTGGAGATGGTCATTGCCTGACACCTGGTGTGAATGTTACTTGCCACTTGTCAGCTCAAGCCTGGATAATTGCCCAAATATTGCTGCATTTGGACATGGGTTGCTTCATTATGAGAAGTTGTGAATGGTGCTGAACATGAATATCCCCACTTGACCTTATGGAGGGAAGGTCATTGATGAAGCAGCTGAAGATGGTTGGGCTGAGGACACTATCCTGAGAAACTCCTGCAGTGATGTCCTGGGGCTGAGATGATTGACCTCAACAAGTACAACCATCTTCCTTTGTGCTAGGTATGACTCCAACCAGTGGAGAATTTTCCAATTCCCATTGTGTTTGACAGAGTATCACTCATCAGCTGAGAAGTGGGGGTGGGGTGGATGACATGGTAATCAGAAGATTTTCTTACTGATGTTTGACCAAAATCTATGAGACTTCATGGGTTGTAGAGTTGGTGTTCAGAACATGAGGGAAAGTCCCTCCTGGCTTAACACCACTTTGAAATATTCTTATCTTAAAAAGCCACTTTAACCTTTGAATGTTTAACAAGTTTGATACACTAAATATTACTATCCTTCTGGGAAAGAGTGATCCTACATACTCAATGGATTATATAGAATGATAAAAGTCCAAGTGCCCAGTTTTGGGTGGTGGGGGGGGGGGGGTGAGGAGAACAGTGAAACTTTCCAAGGGAAAATAGAACAAGTTCCCATCCCCACTGGAAAATATATTTTCCATTTAGCTGGAGTTCACAATGGAGTCCTGAAGTCACCTCAGTGGCATTAAATAGACCTATGAACAGGATCAGGTAGAGATACATTAACCACCCCAGATGGCAATGGTCTAGCTTTCCAAGTCATTGATCAGTCCAGGAGGTGATAATTCTCAAACTAATTCATAGGTCTAAAACATCTCAGATTCAAGTCCATGATGAAATTCGTGGAAAGCTTAAGTACTTTGCAACGAATCCAGTTGGTTAGTTGTGGTTCTTACCCGTGTGGAATGGATTTCAGGTGGTGTTGACATGTCTCCAAACAGCTGCATCTGATCAATGTCCTGTTCGAGAGAAACTTTTTAAACAAGGCCAATAAAAAGATCATTTTCCCCTCTGAAGGGATGACAGAGATTAGAGCTAGCTTCAAAAGCTGGCTAGAAATGCAGTTCTAAAATAAACACTACTCAGCCCAGACAATGTTCAAGGTCCACCCCTTGCAATAGTACTTTTGTCATGTCTTGACCCCATGGGCCTTTCCTCTTAAACCTTTTAGTCAAAAATATTGTGGGTCCAAGTCCCATATCAGAGACAGGATCACAAATCCAGGCTCCCACTTGGGGTGCTGCATTTTCAGAGGTGCTGTCACTTCAGGGGTTTCACCACCACCTCCCCCAGGAACATGTTAGCTGCCTCTTAATTGCCAGTTGCCAAAAAGAGTATAGCACCATCCATCTCTCCTCACCATGTAGTTGCAAGCTACACCAATTAGAGTAACAATTTCAAACCACCACCCCACCCACCCCAGAAATCTATATTTAGGAACCACATTGCAATTAACAAACTAAGTCTATTGAGTCCAATGCTAACCATCCCAAAATACTCCACTTACATTTTTAACTTGAGATACCTGGTCATCAAAATTCAGCAATGGGCTACCATTCTGAGGAGTAAAATAAGGAAAACAAAGAATTAGGTACAATTTTTCACACACATTAGCTAAGAAAATTCAGGAACAAACATCTCCCACAAGAGAAATTGGCTTAAGAATCAAATTTTCAAAGTGTGGAATTAATGATTTGAAGGTACCAAGATAGATCATGGACCTCCTCTCCAGTAATTGGTAGTGAAGTCTTCCAATGAGAGCACAATGTTGGGAGAGGTGGGTACAAGAGAATGAGCTGGATGGGCTGAATGGTTCTCATCCTTGTTATCTCATCATTCAGACTCTGGAATCATTTCTGGATTCACATCCCAAAATGTCAGCAGAGCATCAGGGAGGCTGTGCGTAAAACTAACTCTAGGCTTCTATTGTAGAAGAGGAGCCAAAACCTCCAACTCTGGAAGAAAGTTTACAATAAAAATCATTCACCAGGTAGCAGTATTGGATAGTGATCTCACCTCAGTAGGTTTGCCATCATCCTGTAAAAGGCAAAAAAAAAAAGTTTAATAGTGGGACTGCAGTAAAGCCCCTTTTAAAAAAAAAAGGTTAATTTATCTTGTACATCCTCAACTTTTAATTAAGTGATCTAATCAAGGGGCTTAAATGTTTGGGGTACATTTCTCTGGTAGGAAAACAGGACAATCTAGATTGTCAAAGAAATCAGGAAGCACTTTCTCCATTGGAAAGTTAAGATAGGTAGGCAAGATTAAAGATTTGTTCAGTACAAGAGGATGGTGGCAGGCAGGTACCATCTGTTGTGAACCAACAGAAGGGCAGAACAGGGTCAAAAAGCAAAGTGGATTACTATAATTAAAAGCTACAGGATGTTCTAATCATTTCAGCAAAGTAATTCCAGACAGAGGAAATAGCTGAAGACAGATTTGTCTCCTCTTGAAGGCTGCATTAAAGATTAATCCCCTATCAAGTCATTTCCCCAATTTGCCTTCAGACCAGGAATCATAAAGGGTCAAAAGACAAGCTGGATTCCTGAAGAGACCTAAACTACACCTCAATGTAATCTGTTCCAAATTATTTGGATGAATTGAAAGTTCAGTGTTTGAAAAGGTTTAGTAACCTTCCTGAAAATATAATTCCAAAATAGGACTAACAAGGAGCTGTTTCAGGAACCTCAATTCATAAGTAGGTGATCCAAAGTGGATCAATGCCTGACTGTATAGGCAGGATTAGATTGCCATGGCACCAACAGGTTATTTGGTGCACCTCTTGCCACTACCTCTTCTTGCCACTACCTCTTCTCACCCTACCCCCATTTCCCCTTCTCTTGGGCAACAATTCTCCATGCAAGTTCCAGTGATTTACATTATTTGATGGTCTTAAGGATGTTCAGGACTGCCCACCAATTGTTTCCTCACCTTCGACTGATCCTCTGCTTCCTCCTTTTTCTTCAAGTTGTAGATCAATTGGAAAAGATCCTTCAGATCCACAACCAGTGCCTCAGCCTGAAAACAGGATAAATACACATGGGATAAGCTACAACCCATAGTAGGATAGATGGAGAATCTTCAAAAGTGAAGAGGACCCAATGCCAATCTCATTTGGGGATCCAGGGATGTTTAAATATATTAAATGCAAGTTGAGTGCCAGTTAGCTGAGGTGCAGGGGCACAACCCCCATATGGTTGTGGGGTTGATGGAGGCTTGCCTCACCTTGCTCCACATGCAGTTCAAGGAGCACATGTAACCAATTCTCTAATGGAGATGCCCATTGTCTTGTGGGCTATAGCCAATTACATTCTCTCCACCATCCTTAGGATGGGAATGGGCAAAGCTGGCATTTATTGCCCATTCTTAGTGGACCTGAGAAATCCAACTCTTGCTGAGCCATTAGAGGGCAGTCACAGTCCAGAGTCAACTGTATTGATCAGACTGGGAGTTCATTTCTTCCTTGGAAAGGTGTTTGACTAGAATTAGGCATTACTGATATCAGCTTCTATTACATTTAGTTTAAAATAAAAGACCAGAAATCACATTCTCTGGATTACTAGCCCAGCAAACATGTCATTACTCCTGCTACATGCAAGCTGATGAAGTAAATAACCATGTTTTCATTTACTCAATATGTTCAGTGTATTCCAGGATAGTACCAGGTACTACTTGCCTCCATTTTACAGGAGGCCACTAGTAAAGGATCCTGCCGGGGTGAGGCAAAGGCAGGATGGTCTTATTATGCAGATAGGAGTCTAGAAAGCTCAATTTGATACAGAAACCATAAGATAGGAGAATCTAACAAGCTGGGCCCTAATGCTGCTTAGGTGAAGACTGCCACTAACCAAGCAGGAGTTGTGTGTTCTGCGATGGGTGACAACTAAAACAGGACTATCCACAGCTGCTGCTGAACCAGGGGCAGTGTGGTTTCAGGTGCCTTACCATTCCCCCTCTGGACTGCATTACTCTACCTGCTGGGCAGTCTTGATGGCAAAGAACTGATGCTGGCCTTCTGCACCACAAACATAACCAAAGGCACGGTTATCTGTGACATCTCTAGCAATGAAGGAGATCCTGTTGACTGTATGCTCATATTCAATCACCTGAAAAATAAAACGAGGTTTTGAAGGACCAGTCCTTGATGCATTCAACAGAGCAAAAGGAGAGTTGCTCTTTGAGCACTGGACAGACATGGGCTGAATGGTCTCCCGCACTAACAATTCTGATTGTGTGACTTATTCCTATTGTTGAAGCAAATCAAATTCCTATGTGGTATAACAAGATTGGCTAGCTTCAACTTGTATTTCAAGCCCCATTAGGCATAACCTAGGCCAACACTAAGCTACATGCACTAAATTGACAAAGCCTCCTGTTTGGGAATATAAAAAGACTCTATGTCACTAGACATTTCTCATGTTTGTTTATAGGATCTTATGTATAAATTCACCTGCATAAATGTCACCCTCAAAACTATTGACTGAAGGACTTACATTCCAAGGATGAGGGATGGAACTCATGTTCATCTGAAAGTGAAAGGGAATGAAGGAGAAAGTTTATATCGCAAAGCAACTGGCTATTCACTTCATGGGAGGGAGGAGGATTTGATACGAGCTCTTGCTGTGACAGTGAAATGTGAGCAACAAAGCAGCTCAAATCCACCTTAACCTGGTATTTCCAGTGGCTGGGGAACCAACTTAGCTTAAAATGAAAGCCTCCCAGTCTCTGCATCTTTTCATCAACCCTATCCTGTCCAAGGTGGACAAAATGGAAATTCAGGACACATTCAACATTGGTTCCAGCGAGATACTCACTCCAGTCTTCTCATCAATGAGCTTGATTCCCGAGAGAGAGATGGTGACCCAAATTCTCTGCTTGTGTTGTCCTTGTGCACGGGCAGCTATTGCTATGCCCTAGAGAGGTTACAAGAGCAATCCAGTTAAACAAATAACATGCAGAATACACAATCCAGGCAGATACTCTAGTACAATACCAAAATACTAGACTGTCAGACATGCTGCCTTTTAAAAGGCTGTTTTAGGGACGGTCTGCTCTCAAGTGGGTACAGTGTGCAAAAAGTTATTGGTGAAGCAGCATTTTGGAAAGCTGCATCGAGGTGGCTTATGCTGAATGCTATTAAGAATCCCACAACCATGGGGTGCAGATGTGTAATGAACAGGTTTAAATTCCAATGTTAATTTTTGCCCCTCCCTTGGCAGTCATGTCTTCAATTGTCCAGCCTGCACCCTGAAACCCAAGGAATTCTCTCCCTAAACCTTTGATGATCCTCAATCTACTTGAGGAGCCCTGGTTACTCTTGTGGCTTGGAGCCAATTTCATCTGATCACTAGGTCACTTAATTAGTCCCAACTGCTGCTTAATCAGCTGATCATCTAGTTTGAAGCCAAGTGCTAGTACTAAGAAATAGACAGCAAGTTGCACTTCTGTTTGTGGGTGTTAGGAACAGGTTTTAGTTTTAAGTTTGAATTGTATCTGTGTCTGTGTTAAGGTCAGTAAAATGGAGTTAGTTTCATTTTTAAAAACCTCATTAGAAATGCAGGCACCTTTTTAAACAACTGCTGCAGTTGTTTAAAATGAGAAAAATTGGGGAACAGGGCTCCAGAGAGGCAGGGCCCTCCAACAGGGGCAAAAAACTAAAGAAAGAGCAGCTTTAAGTTCAGTTTGAAGCACAAAGAGAACCAAAAAAAGGTTAAGGCCAAAGGAGGAGTGAGACAGAAACAGGGGTAAGTCCCAGGACTTTAACCAAAGGACAGACAGGAACCTGGGAAAGAGGTCCTGTTAATTGAGTTAAGTGAGGGGCAGAAAGGGACTCCAAGCTTCAGATTTAAAGAGACAATGACAGCTGAAGGTCCAACTCTTTGCTATGGGCATGTGAAGCAGTGTGTACTGTTAACAGCTGAGCTGGAGAAAGTGCATGGAAGACAGCTTGAATGCATGTGGTGATCCAGGGGAAGAGGAACATTGGGAGGAGTTTGAAACCCTGGAGGTGGACCCTTGTGGGAGGTGTCTGAGTTAAAGTGCCAGTTTGGGAGGAGGTCTTGAGTGGATATTGGAAACCCTTGAGAAGGATGGAATGCAGTTGGCTCAGTGGGACAAGCGTTGGGGGTGGAGGAGAGATGGAGTTGGAGAGATCCACAGTATCTAGTCGAGATGGCATCTGTCACTTAGTTTCAGAGTGTGGTGCATCTGACCACAGGGTGCCTATTAGTACACAACTGTGGACAAGTCACAAAAGCTGTATATCTGAAAGTGTGGGTGAAGGAGTATTGTAATAGTTCAGCTTTTCTTGATGAATGTTTTGTTCTTTTAATAAAAAAGTTCAGCAGTTGACTCCAGTGATTTTGTTCAGTAGCTACTCTCCACATCTCTAAACAAACATTAGGATCTATCAAGCCAGGTTCCATTCTGGATCAGGCTTGTCCAATGAGAATCTCAGCTGGGATTGTAACACTAAAATCAATCTTTGGTCTGCCTTCTGTTGAAAATTCAGAATGAGTTAGATACTGCAATCCCCCCTGGTCTGAACAGTCACCATTTTCCAGATGCTGGTGCCTAGGAATGATGTCCCATCAACAGGAACTAAAGGCATTACCTTAAGCTTCATCATCGAATCCTGACACATTTGATCTCCCCTGGCATCTGCCACATCATCAATACCAATGATCTTGGCTTTGTAGCGAACTCCATCACCTTTAAACCTGGCCAATAGAGATTCTTCAGTTTTTTCTGACCCTAAAAAGACAAAGCCATTAAATCTCAGCATTCCCACATTGAACACTGACCCCCCTGGGGAGGTTAGGTAAATGCTCATCATTTGATTAGGACAACAGTCCATTCAAGCCCTCAAATCATACAAATTGAAGTGAATATCTTGACTCCAAAGCTTGATCATCTACAAGGTACATGGCAGAATACACTCCACTTGCCTGGATGAGTGCAGCTCCCCACATTAAGCTTGACACCATCCAGGGCAAAGTAACTGCTTAATCGGCATTCCATCCACCTTAAAACATTGACTCCACTGACAGTGGTGTAACATCTGCAAGATGCACAGGAGCAGCAACTCAAAAGCTTCTTAAACAGCACCTTCCAAGCCCATGACCTCTACAACCTAGAAGGACAAGGGCAGATGCATGGGAACACCACCTCCTGCAAGTTCCTCTTGAGCATTTTTTCTCTCCTGAAGTTCCCTTCCCAGCCTACATCACATGCACAGCGTCAGTTCAAGGCAAGTGACTCACCACCTCTGGGGCATTTAGGGATGGGCAACAAGTGATGGCCTAGCCAGTGACACCAACAACCCGTGAAAAATAAAATTTTAGCAACCAAGTGTTCTTCTACATGTCATCCTGTTGCAAGCCTTGTGAAAGTTTCTCAAAGTCAACTGCCTACTGACTGAAACTTTGACATTAAGCAGTGCAAGAGCGGTTTTAAAGGCAGCACAGGATTGTTTATGCCTGCTGCAAAATGGGGTTACCCATTAGGGGCTTTAATTCCACTTTCTCCATTAGAGAATCTAATGGATCCAGTTGGATATTTAGTTCCAAAACATTTGAAACAACCAGGTTGCATAGTTCCCAAAACCTGGAATTTGCTATGGACATTTCTGGCCCCAAATTACTGACTGAACCAGCAAAATTGTGATTTACTACCACCAGACAGAACAAGTTACGATCTTCTAAAGGTTATGTACAAAAGAACCAGTGATTACACATCGCAACACAAGGTGTAAGAGGTCAAGCAGACTTCCATTAGTTAGTACCTAAACAGCTGGTAAACCAGCAGCAACCAGTCAGACTGGCAACAACTGCAGTCTTATTCTTCCCTCAAACCTTGGGAAGTATTTGGGAGATGACATGCAATTCAAATCCTGTATCGTAAGCACACTGTGCAGCTCAGTGAAACAAGTGCCCTAGATATTAGAAATAACTGCAGTTCTTTCACCATCCACTGGATGGCCATGACCTCCACATCAATGCGTTAGATTTGCTAGCACAGCCTGTTGCCAGTTGATCAAAGCTTTTGTTTGTAATTTTAATATTCTAGAGCTGACTTAGTATCTAAAATTAACCATTTGGAAAAGTATTTGTTCCCCCTTTAGCTCAGTATTTACCACTTCATGAACTAACTAGAAATGATCTGTTGCCTGGTCCTATCCAAGGAAAAGATGTGAAAGGAAAAGATGTGAAATTATTCACTCCACTAATCGATCCCAGAGAAATGGGTCTAAGAAACCAATAGCTTTTGATGTCAGATTTCAGGAAAGTCCCAGGTTGATGCAGACATTCATAAAAGGTTCTATATCAGGAGGCTGTCCTGCTCACCCCTACCAAAGGGCACATCAATCAATCACAATCTCCTTTCCCTACAGAAAGATGGAAATTCTTAGAAACTAGGAGCAGGAGTAGGCCATTCGGCCCTTCGAGCCTGCTCCACCATTCATGATCATGACTGATTGTTCAACTCAATAGTCTGCTCCTGCTTTCTCCCCATACCCTTTGATCCCTTCTGCCCCCAAGAGCTATATCTAACTCCTTGAAAACATACAATGTTTTGGCCTCTGTGGCAGTAAATTCAGGACCATTCAATTCCTTTCACCAGCTGGGACACTTCAAAACACAACCTGTTGCATTAAAACGCCTTCAAGTTGCATCCAATCCTTTTGTCAATAAACCTCAAGTCTGTGTCCTGTTTCCAGTGACCAGGGCAGTAACCAGTCTCGTTACAACTTTCCGCTTAAAAAAACATCCAGTCTCTTCACCGAACTGAACTCCTTTGCTTTTGTAGTCTGGTAATAAAGAGTGATATGGTTCAATTTGTCCTGCCATTCAAATCCTGGGAGTTACAGCATGGGCCATTTGGCCTATTATGTCTGTTCCAGCTTCAGGAAACCATTCCTCACCTCTCCTAGCCCTGTGCATTCCTCCTTTTCAAATCCCTCAATTGAATCTGCCTCCACCACACAGGCAGCACATACCAGATCCTAACCAGTCTCCCCTCATGCTGCCATTGCTTCTTTTGCCAATTACCTTTAACTCTGCTCTTATTCTGGATCAGAACAGGAAAAGCAGCCCAACCATGGCTAACAGAAGAAATTAAGGATAGTATTAGATCCAAAAAGGAGTCATATAAAAGTTGCTAGAAAAAGTAGCAAGCCTGAGGATTGGGAGCAGTTTAGAGTTCAGCAAAGGAGGACCAAGAGATTGATTAAGAGGGGAACTAGAGTACAAGTGTAAATTGCAAGGAATGTAAAAGCTTCAATAAGTAAAAGGTTAGCAAAGACAAAACAGGAGCATTTATAATAGAGGGGAAGTGGCAGGGCAATTAAACTACTTTAATTGAGCGTAATGATTGTAAGTTAAACCATTTTACTGACATGGGGATCATTGGCCGATAGAGTCACATTTTCCCCAATTGCAGGCAATCTGGGAGGCAGAGCCTCTTAGCCTTGGGTCTGAAGTTAAAAAAATTCAGTTTCTTAAGAAACCCTGTCCTGCACTAAATTTACTACAACTGGCAATGAGCATAAAAAGCACTGATGTAGCAGCTCACCTTTCACCGAGTATTCCGATATTTTACAAAAATAGCATACTCACCAGCAATGCCTCACTTTGGTAGAAGAACTGACCCATACAACTCATCCAATCGAGAACTGGAGTCAATACATTGAGTGATTAGGTTTCTACTTCATAGCTAACAATGACAGCAGAGAAACAGAAGGCAATTCTAAGTGTCTATGGGAGCAAAACCTATGATGTAAGCTGTCAAGCTACAGATCCAACTGTGCCAAATTCCAGATCCTTCACTGAGCTAGTTGACCTTGTGAAAAGGACATTCAGCCTAAACCCTCTGATCGTGCAAAGATTCAAGTTTAATTCTAAGGCCCCCAGTGAATTGATTGCAACATAACTTTGCAAAGTTAGAACAGTTAATGGAGCATGGATTTTGGATAATCTCAACAAAAGTTGTTTAAGTTTTTTGTTTGCAGTATAAACGATGAAGCCATTCAGCACCATTTGCTTGCAGAAGTTGATTAACTTAGAGCATCTTGGAGATAGCATTAGCAATGGAGTGCACTGAGGGGGGGAACTCAGCCTCTGCAGAGCATACAGCATGATGCCATTCTGCAGCTAGGATGGGAACCTGCTGCCAGGTGAAGGCCAGGGAGGCTACAGTGAGACAGGACCTATTGCCAGAAGCAGCTCACCAGTAACCCAGAAGTTAGTGTTACTGTTGAAGGGGAAATCATGCACCCGAAGTCTGCAGAACACCACTACTGCCACAAAAAAAAATAATTTGTAATAGTGCAGAAATTGTCCAAGGCAGCCATTCAGACAGCAAGTCAAGTTAAATGAAGTGCACAATATAGAAGAGCCAGAAGTTAACTGAGGCTGATGTTTATTCCCTACACAATCTGAAGGCCAAGAAAACTGAGCCAGATCACTTACTCTTCAAATAAAGTGGAAAGCTTCTGCTCATGGGAGGTGGACAGGAACATTGACCAGTGGTGGCGGAACATCTAAATACTTCAGAAGGTACCCAGCCAGAGTTGGGAGAAAACTCAGTTAAAACTATATTCACCTGTATGGTTTGTGTGTAAGGCATCACCTCTACCTGTATCAGACAGCTTAGCTGCCAATAATTGTTGTAACAAGGACCTAGCCTTCTGGGTGGTGGTTGGTTGAAAAAAAATCAAACTAAAATTGGTCAAATTTCAGGCCAGGACACAATCCTGGAGTTGACAAGGGAAATGTGATGGCATCCTTTGGAATGGGATAGAAACACAAGAACCAAAAAAAAAAAAAGGACCTTCACAGGAAGCAAGGATCCCTCAGGTCAGAATTGGTTCCACAGGGGGGGAAAAAAAAAATCAAGAGGAGAGGCTAAATGAATGCAGGGCCACTGAACCAACTGAAGAGACAGTTGGAAGAGGAAAAACAACAATGTTCAATATTCCAAGAGGAAGCCAAAAAAAGGTCAGAAGAATTGAAGAGTCAGTTGATTGAAATGAGGGGCATTAGAAGGAAGTCATGGAACTTTCCAAGATGCACTTGGGTAACTCAACCCCTGATTTGAACTAAGACAAGGCTTGAGAAAATTTGGCTGACTGAAATCAAAACGAAATAAGACAAAACCCTGTGGCAAACCCGAGACTAATTGGATACGTATCCTGAACACTACAGCCAAGAAAGGATAGCAAAAAGCTCATTTGGGGTGAAGAGGTTCCATCAATATTTACAGTTGACCCAGATCAATCCACGGTTTGTTTAGTGAAGGTAAGGCAATCCCACCAATTGAATTCTAGCAGAAGCCAAGGTGGGCTTTAATTTTGTAGGCATGAGTGCATTTTTATGCACCGTCTGGGTGTGCATATAGCAAATGCAGACACCTTCAGTTGTTTCCCTTTGCCCAAAGGAGTTACACATGTTCCAGTACCTCAAGAAAAAAAGAGGTAGTACTTGTATTAAATTTCCTGGACACCTCATGAGTCTGCATGAGACAGAAGGAATTGGATGAATTACAATCCAATTTTAGGCAGAGTCTGAACAAGTGTTACAGGGATGGTCAATACACCAATTCCTGAATTGAAACCATTCTTTGTACAAAGATCTGAACCAAGTTGTCAAGATGGTATCTTATTTATGGGGAGTAAGAGTTATCCCTGTCCCAGGAAGAGAACATAAGTTCATAGTGCACATCCTGGTATTTCAAAGGCATAGATGGTGATGTAGAAAAAAAAATGGTGAAATTGTCTCCAGTGCCAGGAACAGAATAAGATGCTTATTTCAGCCCCACTGCATCTGTGGGGCTGTCTTGATTGACCCTGGGTTAGACTACATATAGACTATGAAGGGTCATGAAGACTCGAAACGTTAACTGATTTCTTCTCCACCGATGCTGCCAGACCTGCTGAGTTTTTCCAGGTAATTCTGTTTTTGTTTTGGATTTCCAGCATCCGCAGTAGCTTTTAGCTTTTTGTTTTTACATATAGACTATGTTGGCCCATTTCTAGGTACCATGTTTCTGGTGATCAGCAACAGATCCCAAATGGATGGTTTGCAGCAAGATCACCCACTTTGTCTGCAGCCATTAAAAAAACTGCCAGAATGTGTTCATGGTTACTGAAGTTAGTGTCAGATAATGTTGTGGTTTTCACTAAATCTGGAATTCCAAAGATTTGTGAACCCAAAATGCGGTTAAGCGTGTCAGAATAGCACTGTACCATCCTTCTACTGGCTGGAAAGGAGTAGTGCAAGCCTTAAAAAAAAAGAGGGACATGAAGAAACATGAATTTCAAGATTCCTGCTCAGGTATCACAACTCAACCACAGGTTTAACCCCTTCAGAATTGTTGATAGAAGCACCGACTTCATATGAGAGTCTAGTATTCCCTAACTTAGAGGAAAGTGAAGAAACCACAGGAGTCAGAAAGCAAATTATGTTCACAGTAAAAGGTAGAGTTTACTGTAGGAGACATTCCAGCTGCAAAATTTTGTACAAAAACTGATGGGTTCTTGGTACGATCATCTGAAACAGTACCATCATATCAAGTGGAAAACAGGGTTGTTAGGAAACATGTGGATCATCTCAAGTCAAGAAACCCTCCAACAACCAGTTAATCCACCTGAAATCAAAGTTGAAACTTTGACCCCAAGGTGCCAGATTGACAGTGTCTATTATTTACTGAAGTTAATTCTGGACTGCCATTGCCTAGGGAGCATGGCAGAGCAGACTCGATGGGCCGAATGGCCTAATTTCTGCTCCTATGTCTTATGGGGATGTCCCTGAAGCTGCAGTTCCTGTGCAAGTCAGTCTAATGGAAGAACCTCCTGTTGTAGAGCTGTGTTGCTCCAACTGAATCCAGGAACCTCCTCAAAGACTGAAGTATTAATAGCATTAACTGTATTTAAAATGGGTTCAGGTGTTTTGCAAGAGGGTAAAGCTAAAGTAAAGAGGAATGTAAAAACAAAGGAATGCAAGGATTGTAAGCTAAACCATTTTAGTTATGGGGATCATGACTGTGTAGACCAATTTGCCCCAAGCATGGGGAATCTTGAAGGGTGAAGCTTTTAAGCCTTGGCTTTGGAACAAGCATATAGCCAAGTCTGTCAATAAAGTTCACTTTCTTACAAGAAACTCTGTCCTGCGCTCCAAGTTTACTACACAACTTCCCAGAAATACTAGCAAACCAAGGGTTTAGTGAGAAGGATGAATTTTAGTATTAAAAAAACAATTTCTCCTGTGCTATTAATGGGACTGAAAGCAGATAAATCCCCAGGGCCTGGATCTACATTGCAGGGCAATAGAGGTGGCCATGGTAACCAACACATCCACTATTTCCATCATCTTCCAGAATTCTGTAGACTTGAACAGTCCTGGCAGATTAGAGGGTGGCAAATATTAGTGCTATTTTAAAAGGAGGGGGGAGAAAACAAGAGTTACAGACTGATTAGCTGAACATTAGAAGGGAAAAAGTCTATTATAATGGAGGTGATAACTAGGCACTTAGAAAATAAACAGGATTAGACAAAGTCAAATGGATTTAAGGAAAATGTTCAACAAAATCTACTGGAGTTAAGATGTAACTAGCAGAATAGATAAGGGAGAACCAGTGGATGTGGCGTATTTGGATTTTCAGAAAGCATTTGATAAAGTCCCACATAAGGGGTTAGTGTGTAAAATTAAAGCACATGGGATTGGGGATAATATATTGGCATGGATTGAGAATTGGTTGACAGACTGGAAACAGTAGGAATAATGGGTCATTTTCAGAGTGGCAGGTGCTGACTAGTGGGGTACCGCAGGGATCAGTGCTTGGGCCCCAACTTCTCTAAGTATCAATGATTTGGATGAGGGAGCCAAATGTAATATTTCCAAGTTGGATGACATGAAACTTGGTGGGAATGAGTGATGGAGGATGTTAGAGGCTTAAAAAGGTGATTTAGACAAGGTGATTGAGACAAGTTGAATGGGAAAATACATGGCAGATCTGCAAAGTGTGAAGTTATCCTGTTCAGTAGGAAAAACAGAATGGCAGAGTATTATTTAAATGGTGATCGATTGGGAAATGTTGATGTACAAGAGTGACCTGGATGTCCTTGTACACCAATCACTGAAAGCAAGCATGCAGGTGCAGCAAGCAGTTGGAAAATGGTATGTTGGCCTTCATTGCGAGAGGGCTTGAACTATAGAAGGAAGGGTGTCTTACTGCAGCTGTACAGGGCCTTGGTGAGACCACACCTGGAGTATTGTGTGCAGTTTTGGTCTCCTTACTTAAGGATATACTTGCCAGAGAAGGAATGCAGTGAAGGCTCACCAGACTGATTCACCAGCAGGATAGTCATTGAAGAGAGGTTGGGCTGAGGTCTGTATTCACTGGCATTTAAAAGAATGAGGGGGGCAGGGAGATCTCATTGAAAAATTGACAGGGCTGGACAGACTGGATGTAGGGATGCTGCTTGCTGGTTGCTCTGGCTGGAGGGTCTGGAACAAGGGGTCAGTCTCAGGATAGACCATTTAGGACAGATGAGAAACCTCTTGAGGGCAGTGAACCTGTGGAATGCTCTACCACAGAAGGCTGTGGAGGCCAAGTCACTGAATATGTTTAATGAGGAAATAAGGTTTCTGGACTCTAGAGACAAGGGATATGGGGAGTGGAGTACAGCAATGAGAAGGAGGATCAGCCATGATCATATTGAATGGCAGAGCAGGTGCAAAGGGCTGAATGACCTACTTGCACTATTTTCTATCCTTCCATCAATACAATAGAGTTTCTCATATTTACTGTCTAAACACCTCATGGTTTTGAATATCTTCAAATCCCCCTGAACTTTGAAGAGTCCCAACTTTAATCTATCCACAACTGATTCCAGGCAGGAAAACTTCATTCTCATGAATCTTTTCTGCATGCTCTAATGTCTTCACATCCTTCCTAAAGTGTGCTTCCCAGAACTGAATGCTGAATACAGTGTAGTGATGACACTTGTTTGTGATGCAGAGATCCAGGCTCATGTTCTGGAGACACTGGTTCAAGTCCTACCATGACAGGTGGTGGAATCTGAATTCAGTAAATCAAACTGGAATTGAAAGCTAGTCTCAGCAATGGTGACCATGCAGTCATCGTTACAAAAACCAAGTTCATCATGTTGTTTAGGGAGGGGAAACTGCTACTTTAATTAGCAAGCTACAAGCCTTGCCAGTAATGCTCACATCCCATAAGAATTAAGAGACCTCCAGTTGAAGCCAAACTCTGTAAAGTTCAGCCTCCTTGCTTTTTAAAAAAAAACTATCCCAGGTCTGTTCCCACATCCCTTTGTAGCTTTTATGGTCATATACACTTTACAGATATGCCATGAAGCAGGTAGTTAACACTGGAGCAGAGACCTGGGAAGGATAGCTTCCAACTTGAGGATTCTAAAAAATATTTAGCACAGGAGGTAACAACTCAGCCCATTGCTATCCCATTTAGTCCCAGAAACATTAGTTGAAGGCAAAACTAGCCTGGGATCAAGGCTCCACAGCAGTGCCAGAGGGGATTGCAGGTGCTGTTAGTATTATTAGACCAACACTCACTGATTCAACTTAGAAACAAGGCTGTTGGCTGAAGTGATCAATCAGTGGTCTGGAGTCAAATATTATAGATGATTTAGAATGACTCATTTACTGTGCTATTGATTGAGGATATAGGGGTCACTGGCTGTGCCAGTATTGTTATTCCCCATCCAATTTCCCTCAAGGTGGTGAGCCACCCAGTGCTGTTCAGGAGGGAGTTCCAGGATATTGACTTAGCAACAGAGAAGGAATGGTGATAAACTTCAAAGTTGGGATGGTGAGTGGCTTGGAGGGGAACTTCAGGTGGAAGTTTCTGCTGCCCTTGTCCTTCTAGATGGTAGTCATGGGTTGGGAAGGTGCTTTTAAAAAGGAGCCTTTGAGTTCCTGCAGGGCCTCTTGTAGATGGTACACACTCTGCAACTGTGTGGCAGTGGTGGAGGGAGTGAATGTTTGTGGAAGGGGTGCCAAGCAGGCTGCTTTGTTCTGGATGGTGTTGAGCTCATGTTGGAGCTGCACTCACCCAGGTAAGTGGAGGGTATTCCATCACTCCTGACTTGTGCCTTGTAGATAGTGGACAGGCTTTGGGGAAATCAGGAGTTACTCATTGCAGGATCCCTAGTCAGAGCTGCTCTTGTAGCCAGTTTTTATGGCTGGTCCAGTTTAGATTCTGGTCAATGGTAACCCCCAGGATGTGGGGATTTATTTGGGGAGATTGTTGTATTCTCATCAGTCCTAGCCTGAATGTTGTCCAGGTCTTGCTACATACGGACACAGTATCTGAAGAGTTTGCAGATGGTGATCAGCAAACATCCCCACGTCCGACCTTAAATTATGGACAGAAGGTCATTGATGTAATGAGGTCAGGAACTAAGTGACACTGGAAGAGCCTAAACTGAGTGCCAGGTTGCAAGTTATTGTGGAGCAGGTGCCACTCGATAGCACTGTCGACAACACCTTCCATCACTTCACTGATGACGAAGTGGATTGATGGGGTGGGCATGGTAATTACCAGGCTGGATTTGTCCTGCCCTTCAGATTAAATGGATTGCTACCTTTAGCTTGGCAAGTACTGCAGGTGGAAAAATTTAGTATCAGGAGAGTTAAGTTGAGACTTGTCTACAGTTTAGGTAGGGGAAGACACCAGTGTCCTTTTATATGATGGACTCCTGGGTGTTTTCCCTTGCACAAGTGTAAACACATTTAGTGTCAAGTGAGGAGAATGTGCTGCTACTGGAGCGGTTGAAACATCTAAAGCAGCTTGATCCATGAGGATGGAGGCAGCAAAGGCTGCGAGAGATTGAGTGCAAAACCTAAACTGCAATAGGGCAGCTGAATGGTCAGATGATGCATTTGGGCAGAAGGGATAGGGAGGGGCAATAGACTTAGATGGCCCAATTTTAAGTGTGTAGGAACAGAGTTCGCCAGATCTTTGAAGGCAGCATAGCTAGAGTATGGAGTCCTGTTCTGGTCAACACTTTAGGATAGGAGGATCCTCAAGAGGCTACAGAGGAGGCTCCACCAGGAAGGTTCAGGGATTGGGGTGGATTCTAACTACAAAAGGTTGGAGAAGCTGGGGTTGTTCTTTGATGTACAAGATAAACTGAGATAAGCCAGACAAGGAAATCTCCCATTGGCTGATGGGCCAAGGGCTAGGTGACAGGTGCAGGGGAAAATTAAAAGAAATCACATTAAGTGGTAGTGATCTACACATGAGTTACAGAAATTGGATGGGCAATTGCATTAGATAAACTGAAGGGCAGGGAAATGAGAAAAAAGGGAATGAAATTCTCCATGGACTCAAATGGGCCAAATAGTTTCTTGTGCTATGATTGACTAGTTAGCCCAAATGGCTTGTGCTATCAATTTCAGTGGAAAAGCCTAGCCCATTTCTTACCTCGCTTTTTGTCCTTCTTCGATGCCTTTGTAGGTGAAGTCTCCGAATGGCTGGGACTGTTGATCTCAACAGGTTCTGACATGGTTGCCATCTTGACTCAAATCCCAAAGTCACTGAGTTCCTTCACCCTCAATGTGGTCTACAGTTGGTAGAGTCAATCAAGACATGTCAATCCAACCTGTGGGAAGATGATCAGGTTATATAGCCAGGAATCAAACTACTTGAAATTAGCTAGGATTTAGCCCAAGTCAGGAGATTATGGTTTCAAACCTAGAAAATTAGGCCAACCATCCAGCACTAGGCTGAAGGATTTCTGTATTGTTAGGCATGCCATCTTCTCAAAGCAAGGCCTTGCCCATCTATTCAGGTAAATAAGATAATGGGTGTTCTGTAGCCCAGCTAACATTATCCAAGATGTCTAGTCACCTCAAGTTGGTTGAGCAACAAGTGCTACATAAATTTGATCAAGATGCTTCACAGGAACATTATAAAACAAATGACAATCATGAACATACAAATTAGGAGTGGACCATTCAGCCCTTCAAGTCTGCTGTGCCATCTGGCTGATCTGATCATGACCTCAACTCCTTCCCTTCCACTCCCAATGCCTTTCAAATTCCTTGTCTTATCAAGAGATTTCTCTGCATTCAACAACCCTGCTTCTACCACTGGGTAGTAGGAGTTCTCCCAGACTCATGACCCTGTTGGGAGACCCCTTATTCTTGAACTAGAGTTCCTTCTGGTTTCCCCTGCTAGAGGGGACATCCTTTCAGCATCCACTGTCAAGCCACCCTCAGGATCTTATGTCTCAACAAGATCACCTAATTCTAAACTTCTGGATAGAGGCCCAGCCTTTCCTCAAGATACTAATTCCTTGGATGAGGGGGCAGATAATCGAGAGTTAGGTTTAAGTGACTTGGAGTCAAGTGAGGCAAGGGTCAGAGACGTAGGGAGAAATTCCAGGACTTGGAGCCAATGCATCTGAAGGCACCAATGATTGGGAATGCATAAGAAGCCAGAATTAGCATGCTGTATCAGAGGATTGTACAACTGGAAGAGATTAGAGCTAGAGGGATTTAAAAATGAGGATGTTTTTAAAATCACCACATTGCTCAAGTCAGGAGTCAGGTGAACAGTGATGATGGGGAAATGGGACTTGAGATAGACAAAAAGAGGTGCGCAAGTGATGAGCATTCTGATACAAAGAAATGTAAGACCCTGGCTAATTGCAATTTAAATTCAGACCATCAGGCCATAAGACTATTTGGCACCAGTTGGAAAAAGTGAAACATTTTTCAATTTCATCAACATGTTAATTGGCTTTGTGCCCTGAGATTTCTAGTTAGGTGCATGAATGCATCTGGCAGAGGTCCTTCTGTTCCATGTCAAAATGCCTAGCAATAGCAGTATTTAAAAGGGCATTGCGTTCAGACTTGTTTACAGACAAGCTACGAGGGAGGTCACGAATCAAAGTCCAACACTGATGCTTAGTTGGAGAAATTTTTTAAGGCTTCCTGGGGGTGGGGGGGGCTGTGTGTGTGTGTGGAGAAACTGAAAAGCAGTAGACTTGCTTGTATAAGCAGCTTCAAAAACACTTGTCAGTGCATCACTGGCAGAGTTAACCAGCCTGCTCTCCTACAAGTGCACAAGCTAGTGTTTCATAGAATTCCTGCTCAAATTAATGTGTTTACCAAGCCAATAGTCGAGGGCACCAGTGGGTATTGGAAACAGCTTTCAAACTTCTGCCATTTAAAATCATGGCTGACCCAAACCTGAACTCCAATAGCCAACTCCTTGCCTAGCCAAAAGAGATCACCACAAGGGTAGAAAGTTAAAACTGCAGCTACTGGTTTGCAAGGCACAGCAGCCTATTTATAGGCAAAATTGCCAGAAGGTTTATATAGGACAAGGGACATTTATCACAAGTGTGATAATGTGGACCTCCCTACCAGATAGGGAGGTAGGCCTGCTTCATCAGTAGTGATTGAGGCATTACACATTTAATTAACTTTCCATTTCTAGCAGATGTAATCAAAAACTTAGGCTGGTAGATAGATATATGAGTCACCAGGAAGACATTTCACAGGAAATGGAGCAAAAGCCTCCCTTACTGCATTAAAAGCTTCCACCCAATCCCACCTAGAAGTCAAGTTCTGCTGCCATTGCCGGAGCTCATCATAATGATATATAATCCACAAATGAGCCCCAATCTCTAGCTTTTCCTTCCAACCCAGTGCCCATCTTCCATGGCTAGAGATTTGTGCCAACTGACCAGCCATTAGTTGTAGCCCATCCAGACATTTGGAACAAGTTAACATCCTGCTGTTCCCAATCTCTTGGCATGGAATAGTGCAGAACTGAGGAAAATGCCCCACAGCTTCACGAATTGGCAAAGACCCACATTTTGTTTAAACTTCCAAGTTGGTTTGCAAAGCAATCTTGCTGTTCATGTCAATAGCTGATATAGGAATGAATTTTTAAAAAAAGTCCATGGCTTGAGTCCTTGTTTGAATATTTCAACAAAACTTCACTGGGTCAAGATCCTTGACACCTCTTGGGCTGCAGCAGTTTCATGACGGCTCATAATTACCTTCAAGGGCAATTAGGGATGAGCAATAAATGTTGGCCTTGCTAACAATGCTGATCCAGAGAGTGAAAAGTTTTGCAATTTACAGGTTAAACTACAACTTTGGTTCAGGAAACAAAATTCCCTGATCAAAGTGCCTCAGGAGCTCCTAACTACAGTCCAGCTCAGGTTAGTCCGAGTGAAAATGCAAGTCCCAACTCAATCAGAACAATGAGCCAAGACACAAACTCAATATTGGCACCGAACTGTTCAGTTCTCTCAGACTATAAATCTGGAGGATTCCGCTAAGGTCATGACCAGCAATCCCTCCACAGGGAGGTAGCCTGGCCACTGGGATCTGACGCACTAAAGGGCTGGTGGGTAAAGAAATAAAACCACATTTTAAAAGTCACTCAAAACATACCCTCACCTGAATTTGCCCTAGAGCCCTTACTGGTAGTGTTCCTGCTTCTGCTATCCAGCAATGTGTTACAGACTAGGATAACAGGCAGAGTGGTGGTTCGGGCTGTGTTCAAAGGTTAAACCATTGAATAGCTTCAAAAGATTAGCTCCTAAAGTGAAAAACATTAACTCAGGGCATCCATTAGTCAAGAGTAGAGATTATGAGATGCTGCACGAAAAAAGTGCACAGGCAGCAGCAGGAGATAAGACAGCCAGTGTTGGGAAGTGTTGAAAGGTAACATGTGGCAGGGGAAGAAAAATTGAGATAATTGGTTGCACCCATAAAAAAGTGTATAGCTAGCTCCTGTCACTTTGTCCCCTGGCAATAAGCAGGAGTGGAGAGAAAATGAACATTACTCAGCCTCAGTTACATCCCCTTTAAACAAATGCAAGTGAGCGATAGGAGATGAAACAGGATGTCACTGGCATTCCGAAGTCATGTTAACTGGTTTCTCTCCACAGATGCTGCCAGATTTTCAGCATTTGTAGTATTTTGCTTTTGGGAAATTAATTCAAATTCACACTAGACTGGAACCAGTCATCCAAGGAAGATGCTGCCAATATTAGTTAACGAGATAGTGGAGGTATAACGAGTCACCAGGACCAGAAAGGGTGCATCTGAAGAAAGCAAAGATTGGAAATTGGCCATGATCCCACAATTCAGACAGTGCCAGAGTTTTGGAAAATTGCAAGTGCTATACCAAGGATAAACCCAGGACTACAGACCAGTTTAACCATTAGTGGGAAAGCTAGCCTGGGACAAAGTGGATCAAACAAAGCAGGATAGAGTGGGGCTATGTCAGGTGTTCAAGAATTGCAGCAAGACATGGACATTTCTATGACATCCATATACCTTAATCATTAAGCCAAGAGTCACATGTGTGCTCAGAGACTTTAATCTTCTGTCAGAATCAGTGCTCTGGTCAAATCTAAAGAACAGTTCTTAACAGACAAGGAGGGTCAAGTCCACTGCAACTTAGTCACCCCATTAACAGCAAATGGTTGTACATTAACTGGAAACAGACTAAGTGAACAGAGCAGAATCCACTTTCCAGAAATAAAACGATGTAGTGTCAAAGTATTTGCAGCTAGCCTCCCTCCCCAACATTCTCCCATTGACAACCATTCTAGTGTGGATAAGAACTACAGTTAGGTTCACAAGATCAGTGCTACCTAGTTAGCATAAAAGGGCATTGATTTATATAGAATTTCAGTATCCAGAGTGATCTATGCCACATTGAATACAAGGGAAAAAATTCATTCCTGATTGAAAGTATTAGCAAATGAGCTCAGCTGATGTTTCCAGCTCAAGTCACAATAGCTTGTACTGGGGAAAGCCAGGGAATTGAACTCTTTGGCCCAGCATCTGTGGGGATTTTCTGGGGTCGATAATTGGGATAGAATGATGAACTCAATTCAGCTGAACAGGGAGAGCTACCAGCAAAACCAGAGGGGAAATCATGCTGGATGAAAAGTGGGTTGATTTTTTGAAGTGACTATAGTGGTCAACAGGGGAGTGTCCATTGATATTTTGGACATTCATAAGGCATTTGGTAATGTCTCAATGGATTGTTACAACCCATTGAATTGGAGGGAAATTGACCAGGTGACAGTAGGGATGGTGGGTAGGTACTGTACTCTAATTGGCTGAAAAGTGTGACTGGTTAAGGGTTTGGATTGAGACCTCAACTATTCACCGTCAAGGGGTAGACATTTAGGTGGTTAGAGGGGATTTTATTAAAGTTCAAGATAAACCAGCCAGTTAGAGAGTTGATGAATTGGGGATGGAAAAAATTCAAACCAGGCCAAGTGTGTAAATTATAAACACTACACAACTTAAGACTGGAACTCAAATGGGTAAATCAAAACACTTGGATAATGGGAAACGGAGCAGGGTGACAAATCAGCCATGACATCATTTGAATGGCGGAGCTGGCTCAAAGGGCTCCTGGTTGAGGCAGTCTTGTCTATCTGTTTGAGAAAGTGTGGACCTGAGAACAGGTGGAGGATGTCTTTTATTTCTGCTCAAACATGGTAGCCATATCACTTAGCGCAAATTGAGCCAGTGCAGACTGAAGCAGCCAAACTCAGATGCAGTCTCTTTGCATCATATCACCAATTCGTCCTTGGTGCCCAGACCAATATTTATCCCTCAATATCTCCATTCCACCTTGGGTGTGGAAAATAGATAACTTGCAGTAACCCCTTCACTGCCTGTGAAGTTGCCCTGATGTCACAAACCACCTTCCGTTTAGTGACTGGAGGTGGCAATTAGTTAAAGCATCTTTCTACACATTCCAGCAATGCTTTTGTATTACTCTAACTTGAGATATTAAAAGCAAACTGATACCTATACCTGAATTCAAGCCACGGACCACTGCATCCTTCTGATCCAGGAGGTTACTGCAGGGCTGCTGATAGTTAAAACAGTAGCCTGCTGATGCCCACAATGGTCATACTATCCTAAAGACAATCTAAAGTCAAATTCAGGACAATGGGAAGCTAGAAGTGAAACATCTTGGAGATGGTACACTGAGCACCTCCCAAGCAACTTCCAGCCTCCTAGAGAAGGGCAATGGGTGCTACCAGATCTGCCTCATCTTTTTAAAGGCAGCTAGAGGTGGACAACTGAAAAGCAAAAATACTCCAGGTAGTGGAAAGTATAGTTAAAAATTCAGCAAGACTGGCAGCATGTGGAGAGAGAAACAGTTTTGACTGAGGAAGTCATGTTTGACCATTTCTGCACAGCTGCTGCCAGATTTGATGGGACAAGTTGGCCTTTCCAGTCACACTACATGAGAATTTTTCTGGAGTTCAATGGTAAAGGGGTGAGAAGTCTATTCCAGAGGCTGTTTGTTCTATTTTGTAGAACTGGTAACTGCTCTAATGAACATTTTTAAACACGAACTATTAGGGGTTTACCCAAGAACGTTGTTTCAGCAAGTCAGAACAGCTCTATAATGGACTGGGTTATGGTCAAATTGAATGACTGATGTCTAGGAGCACACAAACCAGGACAAACAAGACCAATATGATCCTACTTCTAGCACCTTCACCCCAGGGCCATTAGGAATGGACAATACAGACTATTGCCAGCAATACCCACAAAGTGTGAAATTAAAAATCACTGCAAGTTGACATTTCATACACAAGGGTCACATTCTTAGCCTTATGCACAAGTTTTGTTGAAAGCCCCCTTGCCAAATTGGTGCAATCCCATAAACTGACATGCCACATGGAAGTGGTAATGTTCTACCTATAACCACATCAAACCAAATGTCAAGAATTGAGCTCAAAAGCCACCTGTTCTTCAGTGAAGGGGTTAATCTTTAGAAATTGACCCACATTAGGGTCAAAGTGCTGCCTAACTGGCAAATGGACTTTCATGGACTTGAGCATCACTGGCTAGGCCAGCACTTATTGCCAATACCCAATTGCCCTGAAGATGGTGAGCCACCTTGAACCACTGCAGTCCATGTGATGTAGGTACATGGAATGCTGTTGAGGGGGTTCCTGAATTTTGGCTCAGTCACATTGAATAAAAGGGTGATACAGTTTGAAGTCAAGCTCCCTTGACTAGATTGTTTAGACAATTTGATTTAACTCTAGGGATATGACTATTTACCTTGGCCTTAAACACCAAGTTTTAAAAAGAATCACATTTACAGGAAGCATTGCATTACACTACACTATACCAAAATCTTACCTTGCCCCTTACAGCAAACTAGGAGGATCCAACCAAAGAATATTGAACCAAGGTGGAAGCTCCCATTGAATGGCAATGGACAATTTCCCAAGTGAGTTAGGTATATGGATACATAAAGGTAACTAGTTGTACCAACATGGAATGCAGTTACTGGCATCTGTGGTCAAATATACTTCACAAGGTTGTAATCCTGCTTTCATCCAATCAAGGGTTGGCCTCATTCCCAGTGACCCAATAACCCTGTTGGGAAGTGCACATGAAGTTTGCCATGATGCTGATTCATGGTTTCAGCACAACACTAAACAGTAACTAAGTTATGTCCAAGATGAAAAGGTGCTATAGAAAGGCAGACCACCAACCCCTCTGCACTGAAATGGACAGTTGCTCCATATGAATGATTAATGATCTTTGGCAAGTAGCCTGCCTCCTTTTAGTTTGAACAGCTCGAGAGTCAACTCCTAGAGCAAACTGATCAACTGGTCCACCTAAAGCAGATCCTTCCCTAGATGACAGCAGCATGTGGGCCAAGTCCAGTTGAGATAGATGCATCACAACTGGGCTTCTCCCTGCCAAACTAACACTGGTTATAATCAACTCTGCCCTTTGCTCAGATCATCAGGTCTTCAACTAAGACATAAACCAGCTAGTGACATGTAGACTTACATAGAGTAGCACAGGCTAACAATACATTGCCCAAACTACTTCTGCACATGGTGGTCCTTTGGGCCAATAATATCTCATCCCCTCAAACAGCTTCCAATGTCATGCTTTGAACGTTACTCCTTGGTTGAGAAAGTTCAATATCTTATTCCATCAAGAATGAAGTTCACTCCAGTTGGTATAAAGTCAACCAAACTTCTGCAGGTGAATCCCCAATTTGGCACCAGCAACAGATGAAGCATAGTTCAGCACAGCTGGTGTACTTGCTGAACAAGCTGGAGATTTAGTACACACTCAATGGTTAATTAAGTATATTAAAAGTCAGGCATAGATCTAGATAACTATTGTCAAGTGAACCTGTTTTTCCATTACTGCAAAACCCAATCTCAAATCTTTCACACTTCAGGAACCCTCGACTCTTGGGAGGAAAAACCCATAGGGATTTCTAACCACCACCTAATGATCACTTTGTCCTGTGCATTGACCAGTGTTTAGGAGTTTACTCCTTTGAAGACAGTTATTAACATCTAACTATATAATCTAAATATTTCAGTTCATCCTCTCCTACAAGTGCATTGCCTGACCACACCCATAAAGCCTGTGGCCTTCTGCACTGCCAAGAAAATTTATTGCAGAAGATTAAAAGATCACAACCAAAAATAGGTCCAGATCAACCATGACCTAAAGTCTAGTGGACTGGGTTTGAGAAGCTAAAGTCTCCTTGTTTCTCTCCAGCAGTTAATGGGCCTCTCTTGATGTAGACTTCAGTGCACCACTTGTACTACACTAACATTTGATTTTGAACTTAGTTTAGACCCAGGTAATTCTGACACGAGTCTAGTTAGTTAAGTTCTCAATCCCAAAATAGCATCAGTAATTTTTGAAAACTCAGTTGTAGTGTCTAGAGTATAGTCTGCATACTTGCATCATCTCACTTTTCAAAGCCCAGAATTTTATTGGACAGATAAGGTACAACAATTCAAGTAGGATTTTAAATCTGAGCTGTTTAAATTCAATGTGCCAAATCTGATAATCCAGTCATGCCATATTAAAGACAGTATTTCAACTCAACTAGCTCATGCTAGTGTTCATGCTCATGAGCCTCCCCACCACCCCCCTCCCTATGCTTCTATATTCCTTTTTCTCCCTCATACATTGGAGACTAGGCAAGTACATGTTTCTCAATTTTATGATAGTGAAATTTCTGAATTAATTATTGCTTTCAGTAACTTTAGAATCCCAGTTCTAATCTCCTCAGCAAGTAGAGGCATCTACCTACCTTATCCAACCTCTTCCTAGGAAGGAGTTAGGCATATAGAGTGATGTTAAGATCAGCCATGATCTTATTGATGGTGGAGCAGGCTTAAGGAGCTGTGTGGCCTACTTGTGCTCCTAGCGTGTTCTTTAAAAAAAAATCTAAGAAAGTATTGAGGTAAGAGCCCTGGGCCTGTTTAAACAAGATTAGTACCCTCTCCTGACCAGTTCTGTAGGGTTCAAGTATAGTTCAACCAAGGCTCAATGTTTATAGAAGTAAAATACCCAGGTTGGCTGGAAACCTCAGCAGATCTGGCAGCCTCTGGAGAGAAGCAGAACTAGTGTTAAGCCAATATAACTTCTGATGTAGTGAAAAACTTCCAGCACTTTTTCCAATACACGTTTTAATTGTTTCAATTTGATCCCTCTAGACTCCTGACTGTTGGACTGTGCACTCTGTACTTGTACACTCTGTACCTGTACTGGAGTCAGCTGGTATTTAAAAAAAATCAGCCAGGTTCAAGGCTTCAGCAGGATATAGGCAATTTCTGGAGATATGGGGAGACCCCTCAGGTCCCTTCTACCCAACTGGTAGAGGCAAAAACTTGGGACCAATAAGGGAAAATTTGGTCTTTCAGTCAAGTTCTGTTCTACATGTTGAAGCTTTCATCTTGCACTCATCAGGACAAACAGGAATGTCAACCTAGAACAATCTCAATTTACACTACAGAAAAGGGTGCCAATTGCCTTCTCGATGGCAATGCCTCACTGACAGGATAGGTTCCAAGCCCCTGTGTAATTGAAAAGAGGTGCAAGGCTTGAACATATTCCTTTTTGGCAAAGAATGGGTCTGTGTACAAATACCTGCTAAAGCACCATACACATGATCCATAGAGCTCAATTGATCTTAAATTGGTGTTCAGTGTAGTACAGACTTGTTTAGCAAGTGCTGCATCACAACAGTAGACATGTTTTTGGCTTTGCAGGTGCAGGCTGTTTAGTAGTTTGTATGTAATGGGCAGACTAAAGGAACATGCTGCCTGATTTGATCAATTGTTGAGATGTACAGCCATTGCTCAACTGTGGTAGGCAGAACATCTTTGGACTGAAAATGCCACTTTCATAGCAGCACAGCTTCCTGAACTGTTCAAACTGATATTTTCCCTTTCCAGGGACAATTGGAGGAAGACTAGTCATTAAATAGTGGCCTCTTGGCCCACTTGAGGGTTTGAGGTAGAGTCTCATCAGGTTAGCCATTGTCCTACAGGCTAGCCTTGTGCTCCATTTCTGTCAAGCTTGCAAGGTGAGCAAATTACAAGATGAGGCCAATCTTATAGCATGTGGAGCTATACAAATCTGTATTGGCCAGTAAAGGTAGGCTTGTGATAGACTGACAAACCCGTTGGTGGATTTCTCAACTAGCATGTGAGAAAAAGGAGAGTACATTAAACTGCTCCATCTTAAAATTGGATCACTGGATGGTGTTGGAAGTCCTTACACATGGCTGCATATTTCAAAGATTGAGAATGCATCGATATATTGGAAATACACATGGTTCCCTTTCCTCCTGCAAGAAAAAGATAGTGATCATTTGACGTTTAGCACTGTCCTGATAAGTGCAAGATGAAAGCTTCAATATCGCAATTCCATTCCTGAGGGCATCAGTACTAGTGCGGAGGTGACATGGGATGGGACTACTACCCTTCCAAGGGGACTGTGTATGAGGTTTGGTATCCAACTGAAGTGTAACACCTTGCTATTCCAAGTGGAAGACCTTAGGGCTCCTGGGAGAGATATTTCCCAGAACAGGTTAACTGACTTCAGTGAAAACAGAAGTCATCCTTCAGCAGACAGTAACATATATGAGCTAGTCATGTGGATGGGGCAGGAAAAGTCCTAATCACTCATTTAGAAACTGCCTGCCAGGAACATTAAGTGGAATTTGGAAAACTTGACACTACACCTTAACAATGGAATACTCGGGGTTCTTAAAATAGATTTAGAGTTTCCCCTGGAATCAAAGCATTTTTGAAAGAATGCAGAAGATGTGAATATTTGACTCGGTCAATGCCAAGAGAGCTCCCCGGGCCTTGATGCTGAAATGTGTGGAGATTAATTCTCTTGTTTGCATCAGGTTAGCCACACTGAAGCTGGAAGATAATGGACAATGAACTAGTGCCTTGTCCAATGTTTAGAAAGACTGAAACTCAAACAGGCACCCAGGTTGTAACATCCTAATCTCTGCTTACTGTTGAGGGAAGACAGTGAAACTCTAAACCAAGGAAATGTCACTCCAAACCTCCACTGAAGTCAGTTTCACAGCCAAAATCCCACAAGTATGTGGTTGGCTAGTTGATCTATAAATTGGTTTGAGGGAAGGATGCTAGCAAGATACAAAACTCAATGTGGGATTTGAACAATCAGAAATCCTGAATCAGGAACAGAACCTAGTCTCATTTGAAACTGATCCCTGAAATAGTATCTGCTGGAATCCTTGGGCCTGCCGGAGGACAGCCAACCTTATTGATTCACCCCAAGGACAGATGCTGGAGGGGAGATTTTGCAGCCAAGATGAACCCATGTGACAGGATCAAAGAATCTTGCAAGAATCAGCAAGTCACAATCACACATCGCAGACAGTCACTCCCTCCACCCAGTACCATCTACAGGATCGACCACAGCAGCTTGCTCAGGCCTGTCCAACCGAGGAAGGCATGTACTTGGGAGCACCATCACTTCCCATGACTAACTATCACCATCCCTTCACTGGGACTGGGTCAAAACCTTGGAACCCCTCCCCAGCAGCACTTTGTGCACTTACATAAGTCAAAATGACCCATAACTTCAGGGACAGTGGCACAGGCCATCCACTCCATGCTGGTGTTTATACTCCATTTGAGCCTCCTCCCATCTCATCACAACTGTTTCTCTCCCTCATGCCTGGCTAGCTTCCCCTTAACTGCACCAATGCCATTTGTTTCAACCACTGGTTATTCTTTGGACCCCTTACTGGGCTAAGAGGGTGCAAGGTCAGAGTGGCTGTGAGGGAGGTGGGAACCAGTTAGTAAGACTGACAGTTGGAGTCAGTGGTGGTTGGAGGTCAATTCTCGCAGTTCCAAGGAGTTCTTCAGGGTAGTGTCCTAGGCCAAACCATCTTCAGCTGCTTTGGTGACCTACAAGGTCAGAACTGGGGATGTTTGCACCATGTTCTGCACCCTTCATTACTTGTGTTTGTGCCCATATCCTGGGCATTCATGCTTGGGCTGATAAGTGGCAAACAACATTCATGCCATACAAGTGCCAGGAAATGACAATCTCCAATGAGAATCTAATGATCACTTCTTGACATTGTGGCATTACATCACTGAATACAGCCCTAACATCCTGGTGGTACCATTGACCAGAAACTGAACTAGCCATATAAATACCTGTGGCTGCAAGAGCAGGTCAGTGGCTAGGAATCCTGCAGTGAGTAACTCAGCTCCTATCCCCAAAGCCTGTCCACCATCTACAAGGCACAAGTCAGGAGTGTGATGGAATACTCTCCACTTGCCTGGATGAGGGCAGCTCCCACAACACTCAAGAAGCTTGACACCATCCAGAATAATGCAGCCCACTCAATTGGCACCCCATCCACAGACATCTCACTCCCTCCACCACTGATGCAATGGCAGCAGTGTACATCTACAAGATGCACTACAGCAACTCCAAGCCCTTAGACAGCACCTTCCAAGCCCATGACCTCTACCACCAAAAGCCTTGCAATCCTCCCATGGGGTTCATTCAGCAATTAAACTAGCTACTGAAACAGACCTTTTTCTCATTACCTAGCCTTAAGGCATAAACTGTTCAGTAAAAATCATACTAGAACCTCAACCATATTCCCAAAGGTTTCTTTAAACCATTTGATAGGTTCCTCAAGTCTTATTCTGTCTCACTTCATCAGCCCTGAACTCATCTCAGATGGGAAGGATGCAGAGCAAACCCCATCTAAATCCCAATGCAAACCGGATCCCAGGACAGCAGTCAGATGCTTACATACATGGATTACAGCATAGACTAGGCCCTACAGATCCCTGAAGAAAACTCAATTAATTAAAACAGCTGCACCAGAACATTAAGTATGGGGAGAAAAATGTTAAATGATACTGAGGTAAGTGTAGCTCTAATGAAAAGGATGAAATAAGGAAATTGGAAATAAAGTTAAACAAAATGAAAGGAAACAGATTGGAGAATACAAGTGAAGCCAGCAATGGGTTGTTCCTGTCTCTCTAGGCCCAGTGGAGGCAAAGCTGAGCCAGGTTGGGGTGATAACTTTGTATTTAATCACTTTCACAGCACTTCATTAATATTGTGAATTTAGACAATCTTATTTCTTGGATGTTCGCTCTGAAACCTCAAGGGATTAGGCCCTACAGTTTTTGTTAATTATACTGAAAGCCATTGGTTCCCACCAGGGCATCTATCTTTCCACTTGACACCCAGGATAGTGCACCATCAAATAGTACATAATTGCACTCAAATCACAGCACCTTAATGCAAGATAGTCTATATTTACTTAACTGGCCCTTAGCAATTGAATTACCTGCAATTGCTCTGTATTGCAATGAATGCTCAAGTTTGTGGGGAGAGGAAGGGGGACTGGAGTTGCCACCCAAGAACTTAAAAGGGTTAATTGAAAGGGCCAGGTTACAAATACATAAATTTGACTTGCATTCCTTAGGGGTTCCAGGGACTACTAAAAATGATCACGATTTACTGAGAATGCATAAAACCCTGCTGAAAAAGCTAAAACAAGGTGTCAGAAATTAAGCTCATTTAAACATTTTGCGCCCCTAAAACTTGTGGGTGAACTAAAATGCTCCAAAGTAGATTTGTTAAGAAAAGACAACCGGCCAAGTGGAGTCAAGGTACAGATCAGGGCTGATCAGACTGGATGGTGGAGTAGGCTGGGAAATTATCACCTGAGGTTTCCAAGGAGTTGTGGGGTAGTGTAACAGGACACTCGATGGAGAGTTGTCCCTGTGCATCCTCAAACCTGAGATTAAGAGTCTTATTATATAGGGCATCGGTGTGACCAAATGTGGAGCATTTGGGGATATAACTGCCCTTGAGTGTTGCAAAGGTTCACTAGGCTAGTTCCTGGGATGAAGAGATTGTCCTGTGGGGAGCTTGGGGGTGGGGTGGGTGGGGAGAGATTGATTAAACTATGCCTATATTCCCTGAGAGATTGAATGAGACGATCCAACAGAAACAGAATTAAAGGACAGAATAGGGTGGATGTAGAGTAATGTTTCCCCTGACCATAAGACCACATGCTGTAGGAGTAGGCCATTCAACCCAGGGTCTGTTCCACTAATATCATGTCTGATCTGATAATCTTCAACTCCACTTGCCTGCCTTTCCTCCCCCATAACCATTGATTACCTTACTCAAAAATCTTTCAGCCTTGAATATACTCAATGACCCCAGCCTCTACAACCCTCTGCAGTAAAGAATTCCACAGATCGACTACCCTCAAGAAATTCCTCTTCATCTGTCTTAAATGGGCACCCCCCTATTCAGATTATGCCCTCTGGTCCTAGACTCTCCCACAAGGGGAAACAGCCTCTCAGCATCTACCCTGTCAAGCCCCCTAAGAATCTTATGTTTCAATAAGGTTGCCTCATTCTTCTGAACTCCAATGAGTACAGGCCCAACCTACTCAACCCCTCCTCATAAGAAAATCCCTCCATACCCAGGACCAACCTAGAGAACCTTCTCTGGACTGCCTCCAATGCCAGTATATCTTTCCTCAGATAAGGGAACCAAAACTGTTCACAGTATTCTAGATGTGGTCTAACTAGTGCCTTGTATAGTTTTAGCAAGACTTCCCTATTTTTATACCCCGTTCCCTTTGAAATAAAGGCCAACATTCCATTTGCCTTCCCTATTACCTGCTGAACTTGTATGTTAGCTTTTTGTGATTCATGCACGAGGACCCCCAAATCCCTGTGCTGCAGCTTTCTGCAGTCTTTCTCCATTTAAATAATATTCAGCTCCTCTATTCTTGCTGCCAAAGTGCATAACCTCATTTTCCCACATTAATATTCCATCTGCCACTTTTTGGCTTACTCACTTTAACCTGTCTATATCCCTCTGCAGACTGTCATCCTCACCACTTGCCTTCCCACCTATTTTTGGGTCATCTGCAAACTTTTGCGATAACACATTCACTTCTCACCCAAGTCATTAATATATATATTGTAAATAATTGTGGCCCCAGCACCAATCCCTGTAGCACTCCTAGTTACAGGTTGCTATCCTGAAATGTCCCCCATATCCCAACTCTTGTCTGTTAGCTAGCCAGTCCTCTATCCATGTTACCAACATCATGGGCTCTTACCTTAAGCCTTCTGTGGTACCTTATTGAACACCCTTTGGAAATTGAAATATATTGCATCTACCGCTTCCCCTTTGTCTATCCTGCTTGTTACCAAAGAATTCTAAAAAAAATTATTTCTTCCTGTTTCGAAGAATCTAGAAGGTCAGATCACATTCTTAGAAGGCGTGGGCATTCAGCAAAGAAATTTCCAAGGGTTGAGAATCTTAATTCTGTACTTCAGCCATGGATGCTCATTGTTCATCACTTAATTCTTTAGGTGCTCTGGGAGGGGAAGAGAATAGTGCACAAAGAGTAGAGGTAGAAAATTAGCTAGGGTTTTGAATGGTGGAGCAGGCTTGAAGTGCTGATTCCTCATTTCCTTTGCCTCCCCAGAAACAGTGCCAACCTCATTTCACCCCCTCCACAACTTACATTTATTTAGCGCCTGTCACGATAAAGAAAAAACACCAAACTGCATCTGAAATATTGAACTCAAGTTTAAAAATCCACACAAGCCACTGGCTGGAATGCTATTGGGCAACTGAGATAATGGAACCCCACCCTGTTGCCAGATGAGGTACTTTTTAAAGACATCCAGGACCCAATTGCTCCCTCCAGTAAAGGAAATGGAGCATAATGGGAGGGGAATTAAGAAATCCTGTGAACAACACCCAGACAGATGTGAATTTACTTCCCACTTGTAATATACAAAAAGGGGTTAAAAGTGAGCTGAGAAGCTGAACTCGTCTGTCAGTGGGTGTGCTGAAAGCAAGTGCTGGTAAGTTCAATTCAGAAGTATCAGCCACACATACCCGTGCAAATCACCATTTTGCAGGTATCCCAGTCTCCCTCTGAATTCAACACTACTGGAACCTTAAAACTGACATCATCCACTGGAGTCAAATCTACTGGACCAAGTGAAATACTTACTTTTAAGCTGTATGACCATGTATGCATGTTTATTTTTCTTCATTTAGTGGTTCATGAACTTACTCTTTCCTTTAACCAAGTCTGATCCAATTGGCTTCTTCAAAACCAGAATGATTGGGTCTGGGAAAAAAGTATCCTCAAAAGGGATCCTTTAAATTAAAAATTGTGACCAACAGAAAGGGGGCTAAATAAAGACAGAGCCAGTTCATCCCTCACCTAGGGCATCATTTGTTTGGAGGGGGGGGGGGGGGGGGGGGGGGGTGCGGGGGGATGTCCCAGCTGGATGGTGACCAATTGAGTCTTGCCTGAAATCAACAACTTGGGGAACCTCACCCCTGGGTGGGTGGGTCATAACACCTCATGGTAAATTAGGACAGGACAGGGTGACAAAAACGTGGTTCAAGAGGTGGATTCTAAAAGACACATCCTCGGGAGAAGTTCCTGAGCTTATGACCAGAGGAAGCTAGCTATGCTTTCAGCTGTCTTATGATAGAGATTAAAGTTGGGGGATGCAGGAGGGGCTAGAATTACAGTGTAGAGATCTAGCTTTTAGGGATGAGTGGAGCTGGAGATACAATGCAGATGTTTTAACATTTTACCAGTGTAAACCGGGAGAGTGAAAGCAGCAAAAACAAAAATAGCTGGAAAAACTCAGGTCTGGCAGCATCTGCGGAGAGGAATGCACTGCATTCCTCTCCGCAGATGCTGCCAGACCTGAGTTTTTCCAGCTATTTTTGTTTTAGATTTCCAGCATCTGCAGTATTTTGCTTTTATCTTAGAGTGAAAGAAGCAGACTGACCTGAAAGTGAGAGTGAATTTTAACTCTAATCTGGAAAGACTATGTAGGGACAGAGTCGGATGAGCAAATGTAACTAGAGAGAGTTGATCAGTTAAAGTTCAGGGTGGGAGGAAGGAGAAGAAAGGCCAGCCAAAGCAGCAAGACAAAGATTTTAAAAAAAGTTTGATGACTTCAGTTAGCCACCGACAGTGCTGATCCCCATCTTAAAATTAGATCCGAAATGACAACCCATTTTATTTTTGTCCACACTGGCTCATGGAGAAAGGAAAACAAAAGGATTTGGATATACTCCAGTACATTTATTTATAGAGTGGAGCTGCACTGAGGCAATCTACTGAGCATGGGATGTCTTCAGCTTAGCATCTCATTTAGCCTCAAGGTGTATAAGGCTGGGTTGAAATGGAGAACAGTTCAAATTCCACCACGGGCAATGGGAGAATTGGAATTTAAAACCTGGAAATTAATACCAGTGAAAGTGAGCATGAAGTGGATTGTTGTAAAAAAAAAAACACACAAAACCCTGTCCTTCCTGTGACTCCGGTCAAGGACTATTGCATCAAAGCATTCACTACCTAGGGATGGGTAATAGATGCCAACTTGCCAATGACCAAGAGTGAGAAGCACAACCAGAGACAGCTCAGCCCAAGGATTATCCTTGAGATAAAAACAAAAAACTGCAGATGCTGGAAATCCAAAACAAAACCAGAAACAGAAATACCTGGAAAAACTCAGCAGGTCTGGCAGCATCGGCGGAGAAGAGTACAGTTGACGTTTCGAGTCCGAAACGTCAACTGTACTCTTCTCCGCCGATGCTGCCAGACCTGCTGAGTTTTTCCAGGTATTTCTGTTTCTGGTTTTGTCAAGGATTATCCTTTCCTCACTGCCATATGTACACACTACCCCTCAGTAACATCTTCACATGTATCTGCTGCACAAACTCCTCCACTGTTTGCTAGTGACATGAAATACTGGATGAGCAGAAATTCTTAGTTGAAGCTATTGTTTTCAGTGCCTGATCTGAAAAACTTCCTAGCTACCAATTCTCCTGGGGAGGAGACCAAATTACTGTATGCAACCATCATACCCGATATGAGTTTCTGAACACTCATGTTCAAGGTGCGATGTCAAATCTACTTCCATTACTGGCATATATTAAGCTCCCACTGGAGAGGAGGAGACAGCTGCAGTTCAGCACAGGTAGATTACCACAACCCAGCTATGGTTCCTGCACTCATGAGGACTCGAAACGTCAACTGTGCTCTTCTCTGCCGACGCTGCCAGACCTGCTGAGTTTTTCCAGGTATTTCTGTTTTTGTTATGGTTCCTGCACTATTAATGCAGTGTTACTACTGGAAAGGTTTCCAATTATTCAATGTGATAGACACAGCCTACAAGGTAGAGGGCAGTTAAGGCTAAAACCGCTAATACAATAGCAAAATACCACAGATGCTGGAAATTTGGAACAAAATGGTGGAAAAACAAGTATCATCTGTGGAGGAGGGTTAACAACATGCTTCAGGACTACCGGAGCCCTAGGCCAACAGGTTTTTAAAACATTTGCCAGAAATGTTTGAGTCACCAATATCAGCTTTTGAATCTAAATTGGAATTGGATTGAGACAAGAAACAGCCACAGAACATAGCTGGGGGGGTTGGTTTATTAATGCTGTAGGGTGGAAGTGACTAACACTTGGAAAAGTGAAATTTGGGCTACAGTAAACAGCTGGGGTGTTTAATTGGCTAATTTTTTTCTAAAAGATAAATCACAATGGTCATAAGATTCTATGACAGAACTGGCTAGCATCACCATCAAAGTGAAAGGATTCTCCATTTAGGCCAGGATGCTTGAACCCAGTGATGTGCAGTCAGCCATTGATTAATGGTTCTAGGTAGTACTAGTGTTACTTCCCCACTCTGGTATGGGGCAGGTGGGGGTGTGGAGAAGAGATACCCTTGTTACATAAATCCCTTAAAAGCTGAGAGAGTATCAATCCCTTAGAGGGAGTCTGCAACTAGTAAAAAAAAAAGGTGTTCACCCTGCCCCCACCCAGCACAGAAGCCTCTCCACCCCAACAAGCCATGCCAAGTATGCTACAAGACCCCCCCTGTGCTGGATGTACATTAACAGCTACTCCACTGGAGGAGGGGGGGGGACGACAAGGGGAACTGAAGTCTCACTGAAACAAGTAAAAGCAGGAAACTACAGATGCTGCAGTTAGACAACTTTACAGTCAGTTCAGTCTACACCAGATCAGACTTGTCTGACATTACAAGCCAAAAGATTTCACATGCACTTAGCTACAGTAAACACTCCAATCTACAACAGACCAACTTCACTTTGGAAGCAGTGTGAAGTACTTTGAACAGAGGGGTGTGATTAGACAGACAGAAACAAAGTTGATACTAGGTCTAACTCTTGCATACAAATCAGCTAAAATTAGGATACGTCAAGTGCACAAAAGTTTCAGAAAACTTACCAGCCTGACCGAGTCACCTGGTTTAGTCCACATTTCCCATATAACTGGCAGGACCGAGACAGACACTGAGCTCGGAGGCTGGTGCAAGTGTTTAGCTGCAGTTTGACCCCCAGGGTGGAGACTGCTGTGGCCTCGGAGATGTTTCCAATCAGATCCTGGCAGCTGAAGCTTCAGTGGAATGTGCTGCAATCTGAACAGGAACAGCCTCCCCCATTCAACATGCTGTCATTCCAGGATTAACCCTGTGTGCACACACTCCCCACATTCAGGATTAACCCTGTGTGCACACACTCCCCACATTCAGGATTAACCCTTGCGTCTCCACTGCATTCCAACATGTCACTTCAGGATTAATCCTTCGCCTCGCCTTCATCCATGTTGCAAATATAGGATTAAAACAAACTTCACCCCCTTTCCTCCCAACCCTGTCACTCTAGGATTAACACCAGGTGCCTGTGAATAGCTGTTTTTAGGACCAACTCTGGCATCTGACCTCAATCCCAGGGTTAACTGGGTGCACTGCCTATTCAGAGGATTAATTGGCTGGCCTCAACCCGGTCCCACACTCTGGCAGATTACAATTAAATTTAGATAACATTAAAATGCTCAAAAAAAGGACAATGGGCCAAGTTTAACATTCACCCAACCCGCTCAATTCAAATCATTGTGATTAGGTTAGCTCTGTGGCCAGTGTGTGCAGGGATGCTCAGTATGAAGAACAGACAACAAGGATTCAGAAATGACACATGGAAATGGTGCGCTCGTGCAGTTTGTGGCAGTGCTGGCCCACTCTAGTAGTTCTAATCTTGTACCTTTATCCTCTAATGCAGTTACTGGAAGTGCCCTAGTCTGGGCCCCAATTTTGGCAGCTCACCCAACAAGAAATCTTGGGCTGCCTGTCTGGTAGTGGCCAATGGGAGGGGGTTTGGGTTAAAAAAAAACCCTCCCAATTCCTCCTGGCTCCAAAGAAAGGATCATAGCTCCCATAAACCAGTGGTTTTAGTTGGAAAATTCCAGTTTCTACCACACTGAATTGCATGGTCCCAAAACACTGTTTAAAGGCAAAATGATATTTCAGTTTTGTAATCTATGCCTCAATTCCCAAACTCCATTAGAACATTTATTAGATCAATTAGTCTTCAATTTTACAAGGTTAATTATCTGAGTGAGGCAAAGGCGATCAAGTCTTCATTTCACTCAAGTGGATATACTCATTCCAGTAAGTCACCATTATTGCAATATGGACCAATTGGAGTATTAAGTATGGAAACTTACCATTCAAGTTTAGTTACACAAACTTGTATTTACAGGATTTAGGCCTGTATCCAATCATGTACTGAATAGCAGTCCCAGAGGGACAAAGTATCACTGGATAAACAGCCTCAACTTGCCCCAATTCTATATTCTCTCTTGTCCTTAATAGCTTAAGCTTCCTAAAGGCTGTGTACACTCCATCCAATATCTGGCCACCTCAAGAACGGAGGAATCAGAAATGGCCTATTGAAACAGATAATTACAGTTAGAAGTAAAATCAGGGAACAAGAGACCAATTGGTTTGAACACAAGCCAGTAGAACTTTAGCAAAAGAAACTTCAAATTTAAAGTCAGGTTAATCCCATTTGAATTTTAATGAGATGAAGGGATATAGATTTGGTATACATGGAATTTCAGAAGACAACCAATAAGGTACCATACAGCACACATGACAATGAAGGTTAGTGTGCAGAGAAAGGGATTGGAAGTTAGCTACAAAGTAGAAAACTGCAGGCAAAAAGTTAAAGGAATACAGGTGACAGTGGGTAACATCCCATCCTGGCCTGATCAGAAAGCTTTATTCATTCATTCATTCATGGAGTGTGGGCTTCACTGGCTGGGCCAGCATTTATTGCCCATCCCTAATTACCCTTGAGAAGGTGGTGGTGAGCTGCCTTCTTGAACCGCTGCAGTCCATGTGTAGGTACACCCACAGTGCTGTTAGGGAGGGAGTTCCAGGATTTTGATCCAGTGAAGGAATGGCAGTATATTTTCAAATCAGGGTGTTGAGTGATTTAGATGGGAACACCACCACCTGCAAGTTCCCCTCCACCTACTGCCTGTGGTCATTGGTTTGGAAGGTGCTGTTTAAGGAAACTTGGTAAATTCCTGCAGTGCATCTTTTAGATGGTGCACACTGCTGCCACTGTGCATCGGTGGTGGAGGGAGTGAATGTTTGTGGGCATGGTGTCAATCAAGCAGGCTGCTTTGTCCTGGATGATGAAAAGCTTCATGTGTTGTGGGAGCTGCCCTCAACCCAGGCAAGTGGGGAGTATTCCATCACACTCCTGAATTATGCCAGGTAGATTGTGGACAGGCTTTGGCGAGTTACTCACCATAGGGTTCCTAGCCTCTGACCTGCTCTTGTAGCCACAAGATTTATGGCTGGCTCAGTTCAGTTACTGAAAAATGGTAACTGAGGATAGAGGGGGATTCAGTGATGGTAATGCCATTGAACATCAAGGGGTGATGGTTAGATTCTCTTGGTCATTGCCTGACCCTTGGTGAGAATGTTACTTGCCACTTGTCAGCCCAAGCCTGGATATTGTCCAGGTCTTTTTGCATTTGGACATACTGCCAGATACTGAAGTAGGCCATAATGGTGCTGAACAATCAGCAAACATCCACACTTGACATTATGCCGGAAGGAAGGCCATTGATGAAGCAGCTGAAGATGGTTGGGCCAAGGGCACTACCCTGAGGAACTCCTGCAGTGATGTCCTGGAACTGAGATGACTGACCAACAACCATCTTCCTTTGTGCTAGGTAGGACTCCAGCCAGTGAAGGTTTTCCTCTGATTCCCATTGACTCCAAGTTTTGCTAGGGCTCCTTGATACTAGTCAATTGTGGCCTTGATGTCAAGGGCAGTCATTCTCCCCTCAGCTCCAGGGTGAAGTCCCACTCTAGGACTTTAGGAAAGTGCTCATAATGCAACCAAGCAGATTTGATCATCAACCTGTAAATCCTTGCAACATATATTGACAGGTGGCAACAGCAGAATCTGGTCAGCCATCTGCTGAAGGTAATGAAAACCACTGCAGTACCTTGCCAAGCATTATGACCACTGATGTCTATGGTTGCCATGCCATTTCAGGGCATGGTACTTGGAGGGTCAAGGGAAGTTCATCTCGGGGTGGGGGGGGAAGAAGCGCCCAGCCAGGATCAGTATGGGACCGCTTTAGAAACCTCAAGTTGGAAGGCAATCAGCAGCAGTTGCCAACTCCTGGAGAGACAGCACAAGCAGAGGGTTTATTGAACACCCATCCCTCATCACAAGGATCCAAAATTCCAAACAACTGAGTGACCAATGTAGAGACTTCTCTGCTCTCTAGTGAATAAAATCGAAACCCTCAACCATTCCCAGGGAATGCTGAGCTCGCATCCATTGCAAATATTCCCACAACTTTCCCCTTGTTTCCCAGATTAGATAATTAGATTCCATTTTTCATTAGGAATGGATCACTCCCTCAATTTCACTGGTTTGAAACTGGTCTCATCCTGGGGGATACCATTGATTAGAAACTAAACCAGCCACAAATACTGTGGCTACAAGTCAGAGGTTGGGGATTCTGAGGAGAGTAATTCACCTTCTGACTCCCAAAAGCCTGTCCAGCAACTACAAGGCACAAGTCAGGACTGTGATGGAATACTCCCCACTTGCCTGGATGAGTGCAGCTCCAACAACACTTAAGAAGCTGGACACTGTCCAGGACAAAGCAGCCTATTTTGTACTTCATCAATCACCAACATGCACTCTCTACTGGAGGCAGTGGCATGTGTACACCATTGAGTAAATGCACTGCAGCAACTCACCAAGGCTCCTTTGAAGGATCTTCCAAACCCATATAGAAAGACAAGGGTGGCAGATAGATGGGAACACCACCACCTGCAAGTTCCCCATCAAGCCACTCACCATCCTGATGTGGAACTATTGCTGTTCTTTCACTGTCACTGGGTCAAGAATCCTCAAACTCCCTCCTAATAGCACTGGGTTTGTCTACACAGACTGCAGTGGCTCACCACCACCTTCAAGGGCAATAAAAATACTAGTCTAGCAACACCCATGTCCTGTGAAAGAGAAAAAAAGACTATGTATGGCACTGTGTTGCAATGTAGTGAAAGCTGCTGTTTTCATATCATGAGGTCCCAGTGTGATAATAACCAGCTAATCTATTAATGTTGGAGGGACAGACAGGGAAGCTTTAATGTCTCCATTTGAAAAATGGCACCTCTGGGTTGTTCTGAAGTCTCTGGGATAAGACTTGAACCCATGGCATTTGAGCAACATCCCATGATTGATGAATGAAACTGGACAGGCTATCCACATCCAGTTAACTACTCAGACGTGTGACAGACTAAATTGGTCAATCCCAATTAGAATTCTGCAGAGACCAGGAGTCCTCAGTGATGTTTTTGCAATATCTTAAAGATGGAAATGGAGGAGCAGGAGTGAAGGTGTGAAGAGACTGAAAAGCAATGCCAAAGATAGGACCCCAATTATTTCAGTGATGGCAGTTGCTGGCACTGGGTTTTTTTTTTTAAAACGGAATCAAATCTGGCTAGCATCACAATTTTGTTTCATGTAACCCAGCATGGCCAGGAAATGAGCAGTGAGCTCAGACAGCTAAGCAATTGCAGGCATGCCAAGCTGAGGAGCTACTGCACTAAAAAAAAAATGTGCAAATACTTTATACATGCTGCAATTTGCTTAAACGAGTCTTATTGCCCAATGTTTATCTTCAAGTTTCAAGGCAAAGGGAAGACATGTTTTTTTGGGTGAGGTGGGGGGGGGGGGGGTGGGAAAGAAGAGGGGGGTCTCTGCTCCATTTGTTGCCCACCTCCCTGATATTAGAAAAATGTCACAGGGTTGTTGAGGCAGCAACAAGATAAAAGATTGTGTTTAAGAGACTGAACAGCATGTTCACTTGTAGTCACAACAAATCATCCTAATCTAGCATTCAGCAGGGCAGGATAAGGAAGCATATCATCTTCCTTGATTTAGGAATAGCTCAGTTACTGATTTATGCAAGGCCAGTTTTCAACAAGAAACTGGCAAGTTAGTTTTCAAAATCCCTTCAAGTCAAACAGCTTGCTGTACAGGCCCATCCAAATGCCCACTGTCAAAACATTTAACTAGGTATGACAGCATTAAAAAGTTCCTTCCTCTTCCACATGGAAACAGCAGCTAAAGTGTGAACCTTTTAGGATGTTGTCAACCTTCAAAGCTGTATCTAGGCCCTTGGGTCAAAGCATTACAGCTTTAAAAATAGAGTGGTACAGTGACCAGCTGTATTGTGTAGGGTCAGTCTGGCTGTCAACCAAACTTTGTACTGCAAATGAAAACTTACCCATGCAAGTGAAGCCGCCAATTACTGGAGAGGATTGCACCTTGAGGCATCAGCTTCTCAATTAGGATGGCATTTTTCTTTGAGATTCTGGGATGGAGGGAAAGACTCCACTCCCAAACACCAGGTACAGGTCACCAAACCAAGGTGACAATTCTAGTCATTAGCTAGCCTGCTCTGATTATTGTCCCTCAAGCAGGTACAGATCATCAAGATGCTACCAGCACATGCTCCAAGGGTCAACTAATACAACTGTGGTGCCTTGAGTTAATACCAATCATCCTCAGTTGGACAATTCTCTAGGGTACACAGCTGCAATACTTAAAAATTAAGTGACTGTCTTTTCATTTGTTACTTTCAAAATTTTGGGGGAGGAATGCAGAGAACAGAGTGCCACCTTAGTGGCCAGAACTCCAGTTTAGGTACAGCTCCAGTATATTTGGAGTCTGTTACTTACTAATTAGGAAGTTACCTAAAAACTGAGGAAGAAAAAAAATGGAACCAATCCCAAATTTTATTAAAAAATGCTCAAGGATTCCTTTCAGATCCCCTTTTAGGTGTGGCACAAATTAAGCCAACAATCAGAATTGTGTTGTGATGGGAGGGAGGACTGTTCTCACTCACTGCATCCTAGAATTGTGGTACCAACTGCTAACTGCCGACAAGATTCAGAATGGAGGAGGAGCATGGGCATCACCATGGAGACCAACTCGTCAATTAACCATTTACTTCAGTTCCCCTACTGAATAACTTACATCTGTTTGACAAGGCCTGCAGACAAAATAAAGGCTTCTGGAGTGATTTGACATGCAGTTCATGTTTGGAAAAGTGAGCCAAGTAGAATTGTAAGAGCTCAAACTGGATGTTCATTTACTGAATCAGCACTCTTGAGGCAAGTCAACTTGAAATGCTAGACACTGGTGCCAGTTGTAGATGCTGGCACTAAGAGGTCAAACGCAGAATGCTGCTGTCTCTGCAGCTAGCTTGTCCTCACTTGCTTTGTTCTTCCCAAATCTTACCCTCTGCCTCAGTCAAGTGCCAAGCTAGGCGTTCAACTCTGTTTGTCTCCAAAATCTCCAAGTGGTACCAAGGTAGGCAGCCAGTGGGACTCTGCACATATGGCTGAAGCTCAAAATATTCTGGGGCACAGGTCAAAAAAAGGTGGGGTTGGGAGTGAGAAGAGGGTGGGAGGTGCTTGATTGACTGGGAAAACCAGCAGCCCAGGTGAGGTGGAGAATCGGAGACAGGGTCCCAAGAAGGAAAATGGAAATACATTCAAACTTTTTGGACCAGGATTTTTCTGCCATAGGGAATGCAGGACAGCCAAAAGCCCATCATCCGTCAGGACTGGGTGATCCTGGCACTGGGCAAGGCCAGAAAATTCCATCTTTGTAAAGTCATAGTCTCCCCCCCACTGGTCCTATCCAGGGACCAGCATCAGGGTAGTGCAAGTTATGGTTTGCTCCTTGCTGTACTACAATCCAAATTTCAGATCATCCCTCACAGGTCTGTTCTATTGTGTTTCCAGTCTAGAAAATCCTTCCTTAAAATTTGTACTCCAGGTGAAAAATCTCCCTCCCACATATACAAGTCTCAAAGCAGAGTCACACATCCATACTACTGTGAAGGAGAGAAGTTTCCCCTTAAACAGACCAAGCCTGTCAGATAGATGGTTAACCTACACCCACTGCCTCAGTTCAACTTGATGCAGGATGGACACACAAGGTGCAAGAAACAGACTTACCTTCTCATCTGATGCAGTTGAAGCATAGATTCCCCCAGAACAAAACTATGTAGCATAAAAAGGCAGCTTTAACAACCCAGACTCCAGTTACAGAAACTGACTCCTCACAAAGGAGGTTTTGTATCCTATTCCTGCAGAATAGGTACAGGAAACTGGAGCACAGCCACAGGCAAACAGTGCAAGCCTTGTAGCATACTTCATGATGTGTGCAGTGACTTCAACACACTGCATCAAACTGAACAAACAGATCTGACAATGAGAACTCCAACTTTCATCTGGAACTCATTATCCAATTAGATGGAATTTAGGTCTGGTCCAAGATAAATATTTAATACCTCCAGTGACAAAAAGGAGAATAGCATTGGGAACACCCCATACCCACCCCCAAATTCCTAGCTACAAATTACAGACTTCCCTGGAATGGAGCAACAGGGTCTGGGTCTATGTTAACCCTATGATAACCAGGAATATTCCAGTCCCAGATGCTGACCAATTCGCTGAGCAACATCAAGCAGCAGCTATATCTTGTGGACCAACTATCTTGGAAAATCCTGCATTTCCAGTCTACAGCTTCCAATTCAAAACAGATTATTTCTACCTTGTGATTGGTGTAATGGTTACAAAGATGACCAAGGATTGGAATGCTCCAGTCAGCTGAACTTTGATTCTGAAATGACCCATTCATAACTCTCTACCCTAACAGAGAATCCACCTCTTACTCTAGGGTAGAGTTCACAAGTTTTATTTGCTTGTGTTAAGTGTTAATTGATACAAATTAGTCAAGTCCTGTTGGTTAAATGTATTCGATGTACTCATCTCTTTGAGAAAGACAAATAAGGTATGCTGAGGGTTAGGATGAAATAGGTTAGATGGAGACCAGATGGGCTGGATAACCTGTCTTTGTATAATTGTAAATTTATTAATTTATAAGTGGAACAGCTGCCACTTGCTCTAATGAGAAATAACTGGTTAATTTGGATATGGAGGGTTAGGACAAACTAGACCTTCATTAGTGCAATGGAATCAATCCGATCTAGAAAGAATTGCCCCAGCACCACACCATAGTGCCTGACCTCCCTGCCCGCCCCCACCCTTGCCAAAACAGCATCAATTGGAAAACAAAGCAAGCCACTGGACTGGCATCTGAAATCAATGCGTGGACTCAAGCCAGAGAACCACCACTTGACTTAGCTGCTTTATCCCCATTTCTACAAGATTTGGTGGCTAGACTCAAGTGCATTGTCTGTCAATGGACATCATAGCTGCCAGATTTTTTCATTCATGGGATGTGGGTTTCACTTCCTGGGCCAGCATTTGCCTGTAAGGCATGGTGCTGAGCTGCCTTTGGACATGGACTGCTTCAGTATCTGAGGACTTGTGAATGGTGCTGAGCATTGTACAAATCAGCAATCAGTGAACATTCCCACTTCTGACCTTATGTTGGGAGGAAGGTCATTGATGAAGCAGCTGAAGATGATCAGGCCAAGGACACTATCCTGAGGAACTCCTGCAGTTGAGATGACTGACCTCCAACAACCACAAACATCTTCCTTTGTGCTAGTATGATTCCGGTGGAGAGTTTCCTTCCCCCCCACTCCCCACTGACTCCAGTTTTACGAGGGCTCCTTGATGCCACTGTCAAATGCAGCCTTGAAGTCAAGGGCAGTGTCTCACCTCAGGAGTTCAGCTCTTTTGTCTATGTTTGAACAAAAGCTGTAGTGAGGTTATAGGAAGGATGTGATTGCACTGGAGGGGGGTGCAGAGGAGATTCACTAGGATGTTGCCTGGGATGAAACATTTAAGTTATGAAGAAAGGTTGGATAGACTTGGGTTGTTTTCGTTGGAGCAGAGAAGACTGAGGGGTGATCTGATAGAGGTGTACAAGATTATGAGGGGCATGGACAGGGTGGATAGGGAGCAGCTGTTCCCCTTAGTTGAAGGGTCAGTCACAAGGGGACATAAGTTCAAGGTGAGGGGCAGGAGGTTTGGAGGGGGGCAGATGTGAGGAAAAATAATACCCAGAGGTGGTGACGGTCTGGAATGCACTGCCTGGGAGGGTGGTGGAGGCGGGTTGCCTCACATCCTTCAAAAGAAAAAGTACCTGGATGAGCACTTGGCACGTCATAACATTCAAGGCTATGGGCCAAGTGCTGGTAAATGGGTTTAGGTAGGTCAGGTGTTTCTCACATATCAGTGCAGACTCAATGGACTGAAGGGCTTCTTTTGTACTGTGATTGTGAGGTCAGGAGCCGAGTGGCCCTGGCAGAACCCAAACTGGGCAGTGAGCAGGTTATTGCCAAGCAGTGCCACTTGATAGCACTGTTAATGACCCCTTCCATTACTTTACTGATGGAGAGTAGACTGATGGGGTGGTAATTGGCAAGGTTGAATTTGTCCTGCTTTGTGTACAGGACATACCTGGGCAATTTTCCACATAGCCAGATAGATGCCAATGTTGTAGCTGTACTGGAGCAGCTTGGCTAGGGGTGTGGCAAATTCTGGAGCACAAGCCTCAGTGCTATTGCCAGAACATTTTCAGGGCCCATAGTCTTTGCAGTGTTCAGGTGGCTTCAGCTGTTTCTTGAAAGTGAATCAAATTGGCTGAAGACTGGCATCTGTGATGCTGGGGACCTCCAGAGGAGGCTGAGATAGATCATTAAATTGGCACTTCTGGCTGAAGATTGTAGCAAATGCTTCAGCCTTGCCTTTTGCACTGATGTGCTGGGCTCCCCCATCATTGAGGATGGGGATATTTGTTGAGCCTCCTCCAGTGACATGTTTAATTGTCCAACACCATTCACAAGTGGATGTGGCAGGACTGCAGAGCTTAGATCGGATCCATTGGTTGTGGGATCACTTAGTCCCACCCATCACTTGCTGCTGGTGTTAGATTATCCAACAAGCCATCACTTGTAGGGGCTAGCAACCTTCCACAATTCCCAGATTCCCCATTTGATTTGTGCTCACTCCTCACCACCTATTTTTGGAATTTTGACACCATTCCCAGTATAGCCTGTTGAACATACTCTAACATCTCAGCCCTGTTTGGAGGGGATGAAAAGCCTAAAGGATCTCCAGGTCCAATAGATGTTAGTGTGAACATCTACCACAGCTCCAAACCAGGAGCTCTTCCTAGCAGGAACAGGTCAGGTGATAAATATACAGAGGTCCCTGCAGAGGGTCACCAGTTTTTACAGCTATTGGCAAGAGGTGAACATTCCTTCCTGTTTATCACTATTTTGATCAAACACTATTCACACCAGCAGCAGTTCATGGACTATCACCACCTCCAAAAGGCAACAAGAGGGGAAAGGGTGCACAATAAATGCTGACCTTGTCAGTAGCTTCAACAGAATGGCTACACAGGAGACCACTGAGAATTGATGAAGCATGACCTTAAACTTAAAGTCAGTCAGTCTTCAGAGATGGCAGCTAGTTTGCACTGGGAACTTGCCCAATACTACTCCCAACAGATATGGAAAGGAAATTACATCATGCCAGGTGTCCCAAAATTTTAGTCCAACTGCTTTTCCCAATTAAATTAAGATTGCTGTTGAGAAAGAGGGGCCAGTTTAATCAGTGTCAGAGTGCAACATTAGTCTTAACCAGCAGCACAAAGGAGGAATAAACTTGGGCCACGATAATCCCAAAGCTACTTTACATTTAGACAAGTCAAACATGCAGCAGCCAAAAGCATAAAGATCCTCGAATATACAGATAAATGGCCAGATCTTGCTTACAAGATTCTAGCTAGACTCCCAATATCCACTCAAACGTCATTGTGTCCTTCAATACCACACTGTCTGCTTAGATTACATGTTCAAATCTCTGGAAGGGGGATTGAAGCAGTTGGAGTGGGAGCAATGGATCTCGAGCTAGCACAGATGGGCTGAATGGCCAACCTTCCATATTTCTAATGGAAAAAAAGTTATTGTAAAAACTAACAAGCTTTGCCTCCAAGTGTAGAGGACACCAGTCATTTAAAGCTAACAGGGTTGAATCCAATCCTAGGCCATTAGCTTGCTATTCAATACAAACCTCTGGCTGCTCAGTTGAGTTATTTCAGCAGCAGTTTAACAGTTAACACAAAAACCACACAAACAGGAAGAGTCTGCAGTTTGCCTCCCAGTGATTATCCAGCAGTTGTATTCACTGAGGATGGAAACTATTTCCTGTCAGCCGTACTAGAATTTTAAGAAGGATGTTTACAAGAAATGTTCCCCCACCCCCACAAGCTTATTGATTGGACAATATCCCTCAAACACAACATTAGGGAGGGAGAGGCACTTCAGCATTCAAACCAGTTTTTATTAAATAGGGCTTTATTTTATTTGGACATTTCGCAATTCCTTGATCAAGGGTCACAGTTCAGCCTCTTTATATTTTATGCAACATTTCTCAAATATTGAGTGATGAGGTGCCAATTTACAACTAGAGGTATAAATAAGCTCAGCGTGTCTCAGTTAGACTGTGCTCCTTTAAAACAAAGAGGTTAAAGAGCCAGATAGGACCCATAGCCAGTCCCATCTGCCAACCCAAGGGCTCCTGCACAACACAGCTGCCTATTCAGGAGGTTCAGAAAGCAGACAATCAGGAAGTGACATGACAAGTTCTGGCCTAGTTATAATACTGGATGAACAATCAAATCGTGAGTTCGAATCCTTTCATGGAAAAGTTTGTGAAATTGAAATTTGTGAAGGCTGGCAAATTTCATTACGAGGAAACAGTGGCCATAAGCTGCCAAGTGGTTCATTATTGTCCTTCGGGAGAGGGAATCTGGCGGTCATCCTGCCTGGCCTCACATGAACTTAGATCGTTATGGACAATAGAGTTAGTCTTCCCAGCAGCCACTCAGAGCAAGCATGAGGTGACCGATTCAGGCAAGATCAAAGTAGGAATTGCTAGTGGAGTGCTTTCTGATGTTATTGACATGAAACCAAGACCCCAGCTGCTCAGGAAACAGGGAGCTTCTCACCAATGTTAACCCCTCAACCAGCTTAACCACACTGGGATCTCACTGCAATGCCTTATCCAGCTTGTACCCATCTATGGAACAGGAACATAGGCACAAATCAGTAGATGGTTTTATACTTTTCTGGCCTCCTTCCATCTAAATATATCATAAGCATATGCAGGAGAAAGGAGATGTTCTGTTTCTACTTAAAATGCATCTATGCTTTTCACTCCAACAGCTCCCTACAGGTAACAAGTTCCACATTGACTATTTTGGAAGAAGTTTCTTCCGAATTTCCCATTAGATTTCTTGGTGATTCATCATGGAATAATGGCCTCTAGTTCTCTGCATACTGCCCCCCTCCCTCCCCCTACAAGAAACAATAGCCACTATCAAAACTCCTCATTGAAAGATATAAACCCAAGTGACTAAATGACTCGACATACCCAGAATCTATTTTCCCCAAAGCTTACCACCAATTAACCCAACAGTCATCTGTTCTTCCCCAAGGCACAGATGCATTTCAAATACTCACCACATCCTAAAATAGTCAGGAAAATCTAATTTCCACTTAAATAATCTATGATCCTCAGGAAGCCGGTCTAAATTCACCACAAAAATCAAGGCACCAATTGGAGTCAGATGGGAGGAGATCTGAAACGCTGCATTTAGGATTGAAAGCCCCTTGTACTTGGCTCCTTCACCCTGGGCAGCCAGTCACTGACCTTTCAAACTCCTCCCCCTCCTACCAACCACAGTTACCCTAATGCATGGCTCACTGGGCAAAAGATTTGGAACCCACACTCTGCCTGCCAATATTCCACAACCTTTGAACCAAGATTCCACAGTAAGAATCAAGTTTTCCCATTTCCTCAATCTCTGGCAAAAAAAAGTGTCCTCTCCCCATCAAAAGGGGAGAAAAAGCTGGGAACTAATTTAAAAGGGCTAAGGAGGTAGAGACACTAACAATGTATTTGACCAGTGTTTAGTTTTGGTGGATTCAGCCAGGGATCGAATAGGGGCATTAGTCCTTTCCTATGTTCTGTCTCAATTTGGTTTCAGTTTCAGGAAGTGTAGGATTCACTTGCGTGAACACTGCTCGATAAGCTGTATGCCTTTGTGGATTCAAGAGAAATAGGTTGACTATCTAATAAAATGCTCAACTTCGATCTCAGTGGACAACATGTTCTGCAACCAGCTGTCACTACATAAAATTAAACATTTAAAAATGAAAATTGTGTAGAAGTCTATCCACTGAACTCGATCTTGGACTAAATACTGTACACTTCCAATATAGCACATTGGCACTACCCATTATCAAGTCAATTGACTATTCACAAACTGTGAAGAGTGATCATGGTCCTTCAGTTTAAGCAGTGTTATAAACCATTGCTTTGCACTGCTACAAGTTCAACTGCATTAAGCGGCTGACCACACATGGCTCAATATCTAGTTTTTTTTGGACTGATAAGGACAGACCCTGCAGCAGCCACACATTAATTTTCTGATTAGGTCTTTTATTTCGGCACTGCTACCATAGCAACAAATGTCACACTGGAGGTGACAAAATTCAGAATAACCACTCCAGCCGAGTTTCAGTAAAGTCCCAGACAGACTGGCGCTGGGGGCTGTGTTCCAAGGCCAGTGCCAGAAATGGAATGGAGTATAGCAGGAAGCAGGTTATGAATTTTAGGCCATCATTGTTGCACATTCCCAATTGCCCTCAAGTAGGTGGTGAGTCACCACCTTAAACTGCTGCAGTCCCATGGTGTCAGTACACCCAGTGCGGTTAGGAAAGGAAAAATCTACTTACTATTGATAGTCACATGATACTGGAGTTGACCAACCATATTAATTAGTCTATAATGACCCTAATGGGGTGGGATGGGACAGGACCTCACTGGAGCACTTTGGAAACCATAGATTAAAAAGTCTGAAGATGAGTATAGGAGGAAGGGGAGGGGTCAAGAAGGTTATTTCCATTAGATTAACTAGAAAAAAACTCAGCCCTAAGCTCACTAGTTACATTTGTGTTCAATAGGAATTCCTGAGCTGTACAATAAGTACAGAATTGTCACATGTATTCATTAGAAACTCAATCATTACTAGGAGTGTGGAAGTAATGATTGAAACTAAGCCTGGAGATGAAGGGAAAGTTCATAAAACAAATACACCTGGAAAAACTCAGCAGGTCTGACAGCATCTGCGGAGAGGGACACAGTTAACGTTTCGAGTCCGTATGACTCTTCATCAGAACTAAGGAAAAATAGAAGAGAGGTGAAATATAAGCTGATTTAAGGGCGGGTGAGACAAGTAGAGCTGGATAGAGGGCCAGTGATAGGTGGAGATAACCAAAAGATGTCATAGGCAAAAGGACAAAGAGGTGTTGAAGCTGGTGACATTATCTAAGGAATGTGCTAATAAAGGTACAGGTAGCCCTAGTGGGGGTGGGGTGGGGGAAGGGATCGAAATAGGCTCAAAGGCAAAGATAAAACAATGGATGGAAATACATTTACAAATAATGGAAATAGGTGGGAAAAGAAAAATCTATATAAAATTATTGGAAAAAGGGGGAATCGGAAAGGGGGTGGGGATGGAGGAGAGAGTTCATGATCTAAAATTGTTGAACTCAATATTCAGTCCGGGAGGCTGTAAAGTGCCTAGTCGGAAGATGAGGTGCTGTTCCTCCAGTTTGCGTTGAGCTTCACTGGAACAATGCAGCAAGCCAAGGATGGACATGTGGGCATGAGAGCAGGGTGGAGTGTTGAAATGGCAAGCGACAGGGAGGTCTGGGTCGTGCTTGCGGACAGACCGAAGGTGTTCTGCAAAGTGGTCACCCAGTCTGCGTTTGGTCTCTCCAATGTAGAGGAGACTGCATTGGGAGCAACGAATGCAATAGACTAAATTGAGGGAAGTGCAAGTGAAATGCTGCTTCACTTGAAAGGAGTGTTTAGGCACTTGGACGGTGAGGAGGGGGGAAGTAAAGGGGCAGGTGTTGCACCTTCTGCGGTTGCATGGGAGGGGGTTGAGGTGTAGGGGGTGATGGAGGAGTGGACCAGGATGTCCCGGAGGGAACGATCCCTGTGGAATGCCGCCGGGGGCGGCGGGGGGGGGGGGGGGGGGGGGAGAGAAAATGGGTGAAGAGAAGATGCGTTCGGTGGTGGCATCATGCTGGAGTTGGGAGTTTCCGGACTGAATATTGAGTTCAACAATTTTAGATCATGAACTCCCTCTCCTCCAACTTGCTTTAAAAAAAATGAGGCTTTATTATTTCCTCAATAGTCAGAAAATATTCTCGAGATCCTCAGGTGAAAAGATCTATGAATAATCCCAATATGGGAGAGGGAGTCAGGATACAGGAAAAAGCTGCACACCATGAGCCCTGGAAGAACAAGAGTTAATACTGGATTACAGGGAGGTAACATTGACAGGGAGGGACGTTAAGGCAATTAAGCCTGTTCAAAACTAATAGACCCACTTCAATCCAACAGCCAGCATTGATCCAACAAAAAAATACAACTCAATAGATGAGATTAAAGACTGGCTCAAAATAACAAAACAAGATTAAGAGGAGCAAAGCTACTTGCAAATTTTAGCTGAACACACCCAATGAATGGCTGGTTTCAAATCACAGACATGTTACAACTTCAAACAGCAAGCAACCAGGCTGAGAGCATTAGGCTAACTAGATAGGACATTTAGCTCAATAGGGGTGAAGTAACCCACAAGTTTCTCATTCCAGTTCCTTATCCTGCAAGCTCTGAGGAATAATCATTGGATGCAGAAGAAGTGAACAGTTCAGACCAAGGTCACTCAACTGGAGTTTTAACACTAGCAAGACAATTAACGGGTCTGACCATCAGCATTGCTTGCTCACTGAATCAACATCCAACCTACCCATCGGAAAGTTTGTATTAAGTACAGAACATTGACTAGAGTCAAGCGTGTCATCTAGAATGCCCTGGAGATTCTCTTTTCTGATCACCTGCAACACTAGCCTCAAATTACTTTCAGGGAAAAATGCTAGTTCAGCCAATACCAGGTCAAGACTAAACTTGAGGCTAGAATTGAAGCCCATAAATAGTTTGAACTATTTAAATTTTTTTTTAAAGACTGGGTAGCAGTGGTTAATATTCTTCAGCTAGGCAAAATGTAGTTAGAATTATATACCATCTCTTCAAATAAGAGATGACCATTCCACTACCTTAAGCAAATCACAAACTACCAAGTTTGTCAAACAATCATGGGACTTCATCAAAAACAGGAAGTGCTCAACAAAAACTCAGGTCTAACAGCATCTGTTGAGAAAGTTAATGTTGAGTCCACCTGACTCTTCTGAGGAAGCATACAGACTCAAAACACTAATTCTGTTTCTCTCTCCACAGAGGCTGTTAGACCTGCTGAGTTTTCCCAGCATCCACAGTATTTTGCTTTTATCTTTTGGATTTGGTCACTTCAGTAACCCATTTCACTTAAAACTCTCCAGCTAACAGGTGGGAAGCTTAAGAAACAAAGGGGGCTTTCATAAGATTTAACATAAAAACACTACATACACAATCAATAATATAACAGAACATTCAGATCACCGTGAAAAACATTACACCTTACCAGTAAAAACAGAGAACACCTTTCTCCAACTGAACGTTGCTCACACATCCCAGAATTGCCTCTAAATCCTCTTCTGACCCAATCTAGTCAGGAGACCAATCAACTTCATTTCCTGTCACATGACTGCAATGTCAGCAAGTGCCACTTCCTACCATCCATTGATCCACATCCTGCAAAGCAAGGTCAAAGTATTATCTCCCTGTCAGCACCTTTCTTCCCTGCTCCCTTTTCTTCCCTTATCACCAAAACAACATTTCTGCCTTTTTTTTTGTGTGTGTGTGATTTTTTAAAGTCACATTGTTCCCTTAAGAAATCTTCAACACTTAGTGCTCAGTACATAAAAGCCACAGGGCCCCAGGATCAGCCTTGGCATGTGTTGAGTGAGCTGCATCCTGCATTAGTGGCGATAGGAGTTTTTCAATTAGTCCCTGGGAGCAAAGGGATAATTCCTGCTTCTGATTGTTATTGACTCCTCTTGTTGAGTGAGTTGAAGGTGGCAGGACAAGTTTATAGTGCTATTTAAAAAAAAATCCAAAGTCCTCAGCTTTACTGGTAGAGGAATAGCTAGAATACGAGGAAGGAATTTGTACTAAATCTTTATAAAACTCTGGTTAGGTCTCAGCTGGAGTATTGTATCCAATTCTGGGCATCACACTTTAGGAAGGATGTCAAGGCCTTGGAGAGGGTGCGAAGGAGATTTACTTGAATGTTACCAGGGATAAGAGACTTCAGTTAATGTAGAACGATTAGACTTGTTATTCTTAGATTGAGACAAGATCTTACAGAGATGATCATGAAGGATTCAGCAGTAACTCTGAAAAGAGAAGTGTATAAAACTTGAAAAGGAAAGTTTTTCAGGGCTATGTGGAAAGACTAAGTGGGACTAACTGGAAAGCTCTTACAAAGAGCTGGCACAGGCACAATGGGTCAAATTGTGTTGTAAGGATCAATGGTTCATGGCGAGTGTAGATGTTGGGAAAGGACAAACTAGGCTTGGAGAGACATTGCTTAGACTGCTGACATTGACCAACTGAGCTCAACATTGACTAGAAACTGAACTGGACCATCTACAAGGCACAAGTCAGGAGTGTGATGGAATACTCTTCTCTTGCCTGGATGAGTGTAGCTCCCACAACACTCAAGAAGCTCAACAGCATCCAAGGAAAAGCAGCCCACTTGATTGGCATCCCATTGACCACCTTAAACATTCACTCCCTCCACTACCGACACACAGTAGCAGCAGTGTGTACCATCTACAAGATGCACTGCAGGAATTCACCAAGGCTCCTTTGACAGCATCTTCCAAACCCACGACCTTTACCACCTAGAAGGGCAAGGGCAGCAGATGCATGGGAACCCCACCGCCTGGAAGTTGCCCTCCAAGTCACTCACCATCCTGACTTGGAAATACATTGCCGTTCCTTCACTGTCGCTGGGTCAAAATCCTGGAACTCCCTTCCTAACAGCACTACATCACATGGAATGCAACGATTTAAGGAGGCAGCTCACCACCACCTTCTCAAGGGCAACCAGGGATGGGCAATAAATGCTGGCCCAGCCAGTGTCATCCACATCCCAGAACAAAAAAAATTCTTAGGTCTGTGGATGAGGCCACAGCCCATGGGGATAAGATCTCCAGCATCTGGAGTCCATTTGCTTTTCACTCAAATAATATAAAAACAGAAAGTGCTGGAAAAGCTCGACAGGTCTGGCAGCATCTGTGGAAAGAGAGAAGCAGAATTCACATTTCAAGTCCAATATGACTCTTCTTTAGAACTGAAGAGATTTGCTTTTAGTTCAGTGCTTTTCATTCATGTGTTTTAATCCACAGCCTCTTCTACGATAACCCAACTTGGAAGTAGCTCTGTTCCTCTTCCTGGTATAAATTCTGTTTGTCTCTCTTATCCTGTTCATCCTCATTGCTAATCTTTCCCTTTCTTATTTTTGATTGTGTGATCTGAAGATATACAGTCAGATCTTTGTTCCTAGCCCTATGACATTAGGAGCAGGAGAAGGCTATTTTAAAAATGTCTTTCACAGGATAATTTAAGGAAGACATATCTCCATATAACCATTGTTCTAGCAGACTTCTTGGTGAGCTAGTCTTATAGAAATGTAAATGTTATGCCCAGTACTTTTCAGTAAATCCCTTTGAGGTGGACTTTGACAGCCTCAGGTGTGAAATTCCAGAGAATGACATGTTGTGGCATGTCTGAGTTGTATTCACCTTGGAACTTTCCAGAAACTGGTCACTTGCAATTCCAAGTGTCAGGTGATTTGTGGCAGCCATCTTTACTCAGTGTCTTTTTAAACAGTTCAGTCTATGTTTGGTCAGCCGATGAGATTACAGATAATTATCACGTATTCACAAGTCATATCATCATGACATCTCCATCTCATGAGGAATGAAATGCGAATTTCAATGAATGTTTCATTACAAGCATCTAAATATTAAGACAATTAAAAATAACACCCATTCACATTCTTACTCTAATTACATCCTTTCTGTTCCACTGTGGTTTTGATACCCAGATGCCCCCAAACTGCTGAATAATGTGCTCTTACATTGCTTTTCGCTTTTCAGGTGGTTGGTTACAAACAAAACCTGTATTCATTTGAAATAATTAGGCTGGCATCAGGGTTTTGAAGTTGCTTTATTCTTTTGGTGCATGCATATCAGATTTGTCAGTAACACTGTGCCCGTTCCTTGCCGCAACTTCAGATCAAGAATCGTCCATGGGGTTTGGCTTTTCTAACCTGGCTATTGGCTCCAAGGCTGCAGGTAATAGCCATGCTGCTCTGGGTTAGCTGTAGGGGTAGGGGTATTCTGTAGAGCAGTATTCTGTAGAAGGCTCTGCCTTCTTCATGCTGTTTAGCACAGATCAGGCTCTTAGTATGCAAACTTTCCAGATTGCTAGCCTGGCTTGCTCTGATCGGTTTTAACCTCTCTCTGTCCACCTCTGTAAGCTGTGAATTTATCAGTCCAACCCTAGGCACTTTTACAAATCTGATTGCTCCGAGGTTAGTGGGCTGTAAATGGGTTTTTTTTTAATACATTCATGGGATATGGGCTTCGCTGGCTGGGCCAGCATTTATTGCCCATCCCTAGTTGCCCTTGAGAAGGTGGTGGTGAGCTGCCTTTTTGAACCACTGCAGTCCCTGTGGTGTAGGTACACCCACAGTGCTGTTAGGAAGGGATTTTGACCCAGCAACAGTGAAGGTACAGCGATATATTTCCAAGTCAGGATGGTGAGTGGCTTGGAGGGGAATTTCCGGGGGATGGTGTTTCCATCTATCTGCTGTCCTTGTCCTTCTAGGTGGTAGTGGTCGTGAGTTTGGAAGGTGCTGTCTAAGGAGTCTTGGTGAATTCCTGCAGTGCATCTTGTAGATGGTACACACTGCTGCTACTGTGTGTCAGTATTGGAGGGAGTGAATGTTTGTAGATGTGGTGCCAATCAAGCGGGGCTGCTTTGTCCTGGATGGTGTTGAGCATCTTGAGTGTTGTTGGAGCTATGCTCATCCAGGCAAGTGGAGAGTATTCCATCACACTCCTGACTTGTGCCTCGTAGATGGTGGACAGGCTTTGGGGAGTCAGGAGGTGAGTTGCTCATCGCAGGATTGCTAGTCTCTGACCTGCTCTTGTAGCCACAGTATTTATATGGCTAGTCCAGTTCAGTTTCTGGTCAATGGTAACCCCCATGATGTGTGATAGTGGGGGATTCAGTGATGGTAATGCCATTGAACATCAAGGGGTGATGGTTGGATTCTCTCTTGTTGGAGATGGTCATTGCCTGACACTTGTGTGGCGTGAATGTTACTTGCCACTTGTCAGCCCAAGCCTGGATATTGTCCAGGTCTTGCTGCATTTGGACATGGACTGCTTCAGTATCTGAGGAGTTGAAAATGATGCTGAACATTGTGTAATCATCAGTGAACATCCCCACTTCTGACCTTATGATGGAAGGAAGGTCATTGATGAAGCAGCTGAAGATGGTTGGGCCGAGGATTGTTGCCTCCTATAGTGATTCTGGATTAATGTCCAGCACTTCACTTTTTGGTGAATTTTCCTTCTACATGGTCCTGATTGAGGTTTAAAATTTGGTGTGTTTCATTTTGCCTACTCATGGCTAAACCTGCTTGAGTTTTACTGCTTTTCCTCTTGTGATCTCCACAAGTATTGTCTGCTTTTGGGGTAGATTCTCTTCTCTTCCTTTTTTGTTTTGGGGATGGACGTTCTAATCTGTTCAGTGTCCCCTGGAACACTACTGCCCCCAAGTGGATGTTCAGGTCCTTTTGTATTCCCTTCTGGCTCTTCAACTGAGTGGGACATCACCCCCACTCTTTCTTGGTCGAGTTGGGAACTTCCCCGATCCCCATTTAAATCTGCTTTGAAGTTGTCTGCTAAGCAGATTATCGGCTCTCTTCCTTCATCCTTTTTAAACTTTGCAGGCCCCTCGTGGGTCTCTTTTACTTCCGCTGACCTGGCTTCAGGTCTTTTATATTCAAGTAGCTCTTCCCTAGCTACTCCAACTCCCATGGTTCTACCCTGACTCATTTTATTTGGGTGGATGTGGAGAGGATGTTTCCTCTTGTGGGAGAGTCTAGAACTAGGGGTCACTGTTTAAAAATAAGGGGCATCCCATTTAAAACAGAGATGAGGTGAATTTTTTTCTCCCAGAGGGTTGTGAGTCTTTGGAACTCTCTTCCTGAAAAGGTGGTGGAAGCAGAGTCTCTGAATATGTTTAAGGCAAAGGTGGATAGATTATTGGTAAGCAAGAGGGTGATAGGTTATTGGGGCAAGTTCTGGATTTCAAGCCTTCAGTACTATTGCCAGAATATTATCAGGGCCCATAGCATTTGCACTATCCAGTGCCTCCTGCCGTTTCTTGATATCATGTAGAGTGAATCGAATTGGCTGAAGACTGGCATCTGAGAGGCTGGGAACCTCCGGAGGAGACCGAGATGAATCATCCACTCAACACTTCTGGCTAAAGATTGTAGCAAATGCTTCAGCCTTATCTTTTGTATTGATGTGTTGGGCTCCTCCATCATTGAGGATGGGGATATTTGTGGAGCCTCCTCCTCCAGTGAGTTGTTTAATTGTCCACCACCTTTCACGACTGGATGTAGCAGGACTGCAGAGCTTAGATCTGATCTGTTGGTTGTGGGATCGTTTAGCTCTGTCTATCACTTACTCCATTAGCTGACACTTACTTTGGTACAGGAGAAGAAGCTGATTGGCAAGAAACTGGTAAGTTATTCTACTTATTCTAATTGTAATAAATAGTTTTTAAAGTTACAGTGTGGCAGGTCAGCTTGGCCCAGTGGAATGTACATCCAGCGATATGTGGGAAGTCATGGACACACCATGTGTCCTTGATAAACACACCTGCAGGGACATGGCACCGGCTGCAGAAACATGAGCTCCGGGTTTCAGAACTCGAGTTGCAGCTGCAGTCACTGTGGCGCATCGTGAGGCTGAGAAATACGTGGCTGGAACATTCAGGGAGGTGGTCACACCGCATGCAGAGGGGGAATGGGTGACCACCAGGCATCCTAAGAGAACCAGGCAAGTGGTGCAGGTGTCCCCCTGAGTTGACCTTGCTTGCTAATCAGTTTTCCATTTTGGATACTGGTGAGCGCAATGGTTACCCAGGGGAATATAGCCAGAGCCAAGTCCATGGCACCACAGGTGGCTCAGCTGAACAGGAGGGGAGGGAGGAGAGTGGAAGAGCAATAGTGATAGCGATCAGACAGGCGTTCCTGCAGCAGTAGATGTGACTCCAGGATGGTGTGTTGCCTTCCTGCTGCCAGGGTCAAGGATGTCATGGAGTGGCTGCAGGTCCTTCTGGGGGAGAGTGAACAGCCAGAGGTTGTGGTCCATATTAGTATCAACAATATTGGTAGAAAAAGGGATGAGGTCCTGCAGGCTGAGTTGAGGGAGTGAGGAAGGAGATTAGCAAGCAGGGGCCCTTGCTGTTTGTGGTGTACATAAATGATTTGGACTTAAATGTAGGGGGTATGATCAAGGATTTTACAGATGACATGAAAATTGCTAGGGTGGTAAATAGTGAGGAGGAGAGCCGTAAACTGGAGGAGGATATCAATGGACTGGTCAGGTGGGCAGAGCAGTGGCAAATGGAATTCAATCTGGAAAAGTGTGAGGTAATGCACTTGGGGAGGGCTAACAAGTCAAGGGATTACACTATGAATGGTAGGACCCTGGGAAGTACTGAAGATCAGAGGGACCCTGGTGTGCATATCCACAGATCCCTGAAGGTAGCAGGGCAGGTAGATAAGGTCATTAAGAAGGCATATGGGATACTTGCCTTCATTAGCCGAGGCACAGAATATAAGAGCAGGGAGGTTATGCTGGAACTGTATAAAACGCTGGTTAGGCCACAAGTGGAGGACTGTGTGCAGTTCTGGTTACCACATTATAGGAAGGATGTGATTGCACTGGAGAGGGTGCAGAGGAGATTTATCAGGATGCTGCCTGGGCTGGAGTGTCTGAGCTATGAGGAAAGATTGGATAGGCTGGGGTTGTTTACCTTGGAGCAGCGACGGTTGAGAGGGGACCTGATAGAGGTGTATAAGATTATGAGGGGCATAGATAGGGTGGATAGGAAGGCACTTTTTCCATTAGTAGAGGGGTCAATAACCAGGAGCATAAATTTAAGGTAAGAGGTAGAAGGCTAAGAGAGGAGTTGAGGAGAAATTTTTTTCACCCAGAGGGTGGTGGGAGTCCGGAACTCACTGCCTGAAAGGGTGGTAGAGGCAGAAACTCTCGTAACATTTAAGAAGTATTTAGATATTCACTTGCGTTGTCATATCCTCCAGGGCTGTGGGCCAAGCGCTGGAAAATAGGATTAATGTAGTCAGATCTTTGTTGACCGGTGTGGACACAATGGGCTGAATGGCCTCCTTCTGTGCTGTAAACATCTATGAGGACCTCAAAGGTAGTAATCTCTAGTTTAGTTCCAAGGCCATGTGCTGGTGAGTAAGGAAATGTGAGAATACACCAGATGAATGCATGGCTGGAGAGATGGTGCAGGAGAGAAAGCTGCAGATTTCTGGGGCAATGGGACCGGTTCTGGGGAAGGTGGGATCTGTACAAGCCGGACAGTCTACACAGGATAAGGATGAATATCCTTGTGGGGAGATTTGCTAGTGTTGTTGATGGGTGGTGTTGGTGGTGGGTGGTGTTGGTGGGGGGAGGTTTAATCTGGATTGGCAGAGGGATGGGAACCTGAGGGCAGATTCAGAGAGAATAAATTCAGAGCAGGGAGCGGTAGACAGAAAATTAGCGAGTGACTGAAAGACAGAAGAAGCACAGGTTAAAAAGTGTGCAGCACAGGGATTTGACAATGTTAAAAGGTATTTATTTAAATACAAGTAGAATAGCAAACAAAGCCAATGAATTCAGGAGCCAGACAGACACATGGCAGCATGGTATCATTGCTATAATGGAAACTTGGCTTAAAGAGGGGCAAAAATGGCAGCTCAACACCCCTGGATACAAAGTTTTCAGGCAGGATAGAGAAGGGCTAAAAAGGTGGGGATGTAGCATTATTGGGTAAAGAATCAATTACAGCTGTGAGGAGGGATGATCTACTAAATGAAGCATCAAATGAGGCTATATGGGTTGAGCTCAGAAATAAGAAGGGAGCAGCCACTCTCCTCGAGTGTCCTCCAGATCCCCAAATTGTGAGGGAGATGAAAGAGCAAATATGTGGGCAAATTTCTGAGTGCAAATATAATAGGGCAATAATAGTTACTACCCTAATATCAACTGGGATACGACCAGTGTGAAGGGCACAGAGGGCACAAAATTCTTGAACTGCATTCAAGAGAATTTTTTTAGCCAGCATGTAACAAGCCCAACGAGAGGGGGAGTAATTCTAGATTTAGTTTTAGGAAATGAAGCTGGGCAAGTGGATGAAGTAGCAGTGGGGGGCCCATTTTGGAGACAGTGACCATAATACAGTTAGATTTAGCGTCATTATGGAAAATGATAAAAGTAGAACAGGAGTAAGATTTCTGAATTGGGAGATGACAAATTTTACAAAGCTGAGAGATGAGCTGGTGAGAGTGGACTGGATACAGCTACTAGAAGGGAAATCAGTGACAGACCAGTGGGAGGAATTCAAAAGCGAGATTCTACAGGCACTGTGTAGACATGTCCCCACAAAGAAAAAGGGCGACAATGCCAAATCTAGAGCCCCCTGGTTATCCAAAATACAGGCCAAGAGAAAGCAGAACAAGAAAGCTTATAACAGTCACAAATGAATTAACACTGTAGAAAGCCTAGAGGAGTATAAAAAGTACAGGGATGAAGTAAAAATGGAAATGAGGAAAATAAAGAGAGGACATGAAAAAATATTGGCAGGTAAAATCAAAGAAAATCCAAAGATGTTTTATCAGTATATTAAGAGCAAGAGAATAACTAAGGGACGGGTAGGGCCTATCAGGGATGCACTGAGTAACTTGTGAGTTGATGCTGAAGATGGTGGGCAGGGTTCTTGATGAGCACTTTGTCTTTGTCTTCACTAAGGAGAGGGGTGATGCAGACATTCTAGTTAAAGAGGAGGAGTGTGAAATATTGGATATAATAAGCATAGTGAGAGAGGACGTACTGGAGGGACTGACATTGTTGAAACTGGATAAATAAAGAGCGCAAGATGGATTGTATCCCAGGCTGTTAAAGAAAGCCAAGGAGGAAACAGCAGATGGTCCAAGGATCATTTTCCAATCCTCGCTAAATACAGTCAAGGTCCCAGAGGATTGGAGGTCTGCAAACATTGCTCCATTATGTAAAAAGGGTGAGAGGGATAGGCCAGAAAATTACAGGCCAGCCAGTCTAACCTCGGTGGTGGGGAAGTTACTGGAAAGAATTCTGAGGGACAGAATATATCTGCACTTGGAGAGACACAGATTAATCAGGGATAGTCAACATGGATTTGTTAAGGGAAGGTCGTGTTTGACAAATTTGATTGAATTTTTTGAGGAGGTAACCAGGAGTGTTGATGGGGGTAATGCATTTGATGTGGTCTACATGGACTTTAGCAAGGCTTTTGATAAGGTCCCTCATGGCAGACTAGGCAAGAAAGTAAGAGCCCATGGGATCCAAGGCAAAGGTGCACGTTGGATCCAAAATTGGCTGAGAGGCAGGAAGCAGAGGGTGTTGGTAGAGGGATGTTTCTGTGACTAGAAGACTGTTTCCAGTGGGGTACCACAGGGCTCAGTGCTGGGGCCCTTGCTGTTTGTGGTGTACATAAATGATTTAGGCTTAAATGTAGGGGGTATGATCAAGAAGTTCGCGGATGACATGAAAATTGGTCGGGTGGTAAATGATGAGGAGGAGAGCCGTAAACTGCAGGAGGATATCAATGGACTGGTCAGGTGGGCAGAGCAGTGGCAAATGGAATTCAACCTGGAAAAGTGTGAGGTAATGTACTTGGGGAGGGCTAACAAGGCAAGGGATTACACTATGAATGGTAGGACCCTGGAAAGTACTGAAGATCAGAGGGACCTTGGTGTGCATATCCACAGATCTCTGAAGGTAGCAGGGCAGGTAGATAAGGTGGTTAAGAAAGCATATGGGATACTTACCTTTATTAGCCGAGGCATAGAATATAAGAGCAGGGAGGTTATGCTGGAACTGTATAAAACGCTGGTTAGGCCACAAGTGGAGGACTGTGTGCAGTTCTGGTCACCACATTATAGGAAGGATGTGATTGCATTGGAGAGGGTGCAGAGGAAATTTACCAGGATGTTGCCTGGGCTGGAGGGTCTGAGCTATGAGGAAAGATTAGATAGGCTAGGGTTGTTTTCCTTAGAGCAGCGAAGTTGAGAGGGGACCTGATAGAGGTGTATAAGATTTTGAGAGGCATGGATAGGGTGGATAGGAAGTTACTTTTTCCATTAGTAGAGGGGTCAATAACCAGGGGGCATAGATTTAAGGTAAGAGGTAGGAGGCTAAGAGGGGAGTTGAGGAGAAATTTTTTTCACTCAGAGGGTGGAGAGAGTTTGGAACTCACTGCCTGGAAGGGTGGTTGAGTCAGAAACTCTTGTAAGATTTAAGAAGTATTTAGATATTCACTTGTGTTGCCGTAGCCACCAGGGCTATGGGCCAAGTGCTGGAAAATGGGATTAGTGGTCAGATCTTTGTTGACCGGTGTGGACACGATGGGCCAAATGGCCTCCTTCTGTGCTGTAAACGTCTATGAGTCGATGATATTCAGTGTGGCTTTGTTAAGGGAAAGTTGTGTCTTTCTAACTTAATAGAATTTTTTGAGGAAGTAACAAGGGTGACTGATGAGGGTTATGTAGTCGATGTTGTCTACATGGATTTTAGTAAGGCATTTGACAAGGCCCCACATGGCAGACTGGTCCAGGGATTGTGGCAAGTTTGATCCAAAATTGGCTCAGTAACAGAAAACAAAGGGTAATGGTTGATGGATGTTTTACTGAATGGAGAACAGTTCCTATTGGTGTTCCACAGGGCTCAGTGTTGGGGCCCTTGCTGTTTGTTGTATATATTAATGATTTAGACTTAAATGTGGGAGATATGATTGGGAAATTTGCAGATGACACAAATTGGCTGTGTAGTTGATAGTGAAGAGGACAGCTGTTGTCTCCAGAATGATATCAATGGTTTGGTTGAGTGGGCAGAAAAGTGGCAGATGGAATCCAATCCAGAGAAGTGTGAGGCAATGCATTTGGGGCGGGCAAACAAAGCCAGGGAATACTCAATAAACGGGAGGATATTGATAGGGGTTTAGGAAGTGAGAGTCCTTGGACTGTATGTCCACAGGCCCCTGAAGGTGGCAGGACAGGTGGATAAGGTGGTAAAGAAAACAACACTGGAGTGGTGTGTTTGGCGGCTTCAGTTGGAGTTTTGTGACTGAGGGACTTTAAGGGTTAAATTAAAGGTTAAATTCTATCTAAGGTCTAGTCTTTCTTTAATTTAGCAATTAACTTAAAGTTGCTCTTAGGGTTGGAAGAAGGTGAGTTTTAGTCCAGGGAAGGGGGGGAGGGGAGGGGGGGAGTTGGGGGGGAGGTTGGGGGAAGGGGAGGGGGGGAGTTGGGGGGGAGGGTGGGGGAAGGGGGAAGGGGAGGGGGAAGGGGGGAAGAGGTGGGAGGGGGAAGAGGGAGGAGACGGGGAAGAGGGGGAAGGAGGGAGGGGGGAGGAGGGGCGGAAGTGGGGGGAGGGGGGAGGAGGGGGGAGGGGGAGGAGGGGGGAGGGGGAGGAGGAAGGGGGAGGGAGGAGGGGGAGGGGGAGGGGGAGGAGGGAGGAGGAGGGGGAGGGGGGAGGGGGAGGGGGAGGAGGGGGGAGGAGGAGTGGGGAGGGAGTTCTCCTTTCCTTTCCTTTCCTTTTCTACCTTTGCTCAGAAAGAGCGGTGGCCTTGGGAAGTAGAACTGGTGAGTAAATAGAAAAGTGTAATTTTTTAAAAGAAGTTGCTATACTTGGATTTAACTGAGAAGCGCCAGGAATAAAGGGAATTTAGGGCCAATATAATAAAGTAATATAAATAATCCAAAGTAGAATAAAGTTAACGTAAGGGAAGTAGAATTAAGACATGGCAGGGCAGATCAGTTGAGTGGGATGTGTGTCCTGTAATATGTGTGAAGCCATGGTCGCTCCCGGTGTCCTAGACGACCACATGTGCAGGAAGTGCTGCCACCTGCAGGAACCTGAGCTCCGGGTTTCAGAGCTCGAGCGGCGGCTGGAGTCACTGTGGCACATCCGGGAGGCTGAGAGCTACGTGGAGAGCACGTTCAGAGAGGTGGTTTTGACCACCAGGCAGTCCAAGAGAAGTAGGCAGGTAGTGCAGTGGGGTCCCCTGGGGTCCCACTCACAAACCGGTTTTCCATTTTGGAAGCTGGTGAGGGCTCTGGTTCCCCAGCGGAGCGCAGTCAGAGCCAAGTTTGTGGCACCACAAGCGGTTCAGCTGTACAGAAGGGGAGGAAGACAAAAGGAAGAGCTATAGTGTTAGGGGATTTCTGGTTAGGGGAACAGGCAGGTGCTTCTGTGGCCATAGACGTGAGTCCAGGATGGTAAGTTGCCCCCCTGGTGCCAGGGTCAAGGATGTCACAGAGCGGCTGCAGGACATTCTTCTGGGGGAGGGTGAACAGCCAGAGGTCATGGTCCACATTGGTACCAATGACTTAGGTAGGAAGGGGGATGTGGTCCTGCAATCAGAATTTAGGGTGCTAGACTGAAAATTAGCAAGCAGGACCTCAAATGTAGTAATCTCCGTATTACTCCCAATGCCATGTGCCAGTGAGTACAGAAATAGGAGGATAAGGCAGATGAATGCATGGCTGGAAAGATGGTGCAGGAGGGAGGGCTTTAGATTTCTGGGACACTGGGACTGGCTCTGGGGGAGATGGCATCTGTACAAGCCAGACAGGTTGCACCTGAACAGAGCTGGGCCTGAGTTCCTTGCGGGGTGTTTTGCTAGTGTTGGGGAGGGTTTAAACTAACTCAGCAGGGGTGTGGGAACCAGGAGAGAATATCAGAAAGTATTACCAGGATGCATGGAATGCTGGAAGAGGCAGATAGCACTAAAATAGAGAGTAAGAGTGAGGAAGCAAGCAATAAAGTCTAAATCGGGATTACACTGCGTATGAATACGTGGAATATAGTTAATAAAATTGGGGAGTTACAGGTACAGATTGCCTTGTGGGATTATGATGTTGTGGCGGTAATGGAGACCTGGCTTAAGGAAGGGCTGACCTGGTTGTTAAATATTCCTGGTTATAAGGTGTTCAGAAAAGATGGGAAAGGGAAAAAAGGAGGCGGGGTGGCGTTTTTGATTAAGGAGGGTATTGCAGTAATGGAAAAAGAGGATTCAAGGGCAGAATCATTTTTGCTAGAGCTAAGGAATAAGAAGGGTGCAGTTACATTGTTCAGTGTAATATACAGACCACCAGCTAATGGGAAGGATATAGAGGAACAAATCTGCAGAGAGGTGTAAACATCATAGAGTAGTTATAATGGGGGACGTTAATTACCCATTTATAGACTGGGATAGTGGTAGTGTAAGGGACAGTGAGGGACAAGTGTTCCTAGATTATGTTCAGGAGAATTTCCTACAGCAGTATGTGTCAGTCCAACAAGAAAGGGGGCACTGCTAGAACTGGTTCTTTGGAATGAGGTGGGCCAAGTAAATCAAGTAACTGTGAGGGAACCTTTTGGGGGACAGTGATTATTGTTTCATAAGGTTTAGGATGATGGTGGTAAATGACACCGATCAATCCAGAGTAAGAATAATCAACTGGCAGAGAGCGGATTTCAATAGGGCAAGAATGGAGCTGGGCTGGATAGATTGGAACCAAAGGTTGGCGGGAAAAACAGTAATTAAATAATGGGCTACCTTCAAAAAGGAGATGGTTTGGTATGTTCCCTCAAAAGGGAAGGTTAGGACAAACAAATCCCAGACTCCTTGAGGGAAGAAGCATCTGGAGGGATGTCAAGGTGCCCTGTTTCCCTCTCGCATTGCCACTGCAGGAACTCACCCATAGCTACCGCGATGGAGTGCAGGTCTGTGTGCATCTCCGCGTTTTGCTGGACCAGGGTCTCCATGGTGTCCACTATCCTTCCCTTGGAGACCTCCATACGCACAAATGTGGGCATCACATCATGAGAGAGCAGGCGGACGCAGTCCTCCGACTCGTGTGCCACTCTGTTGAGGGCTTCCAACAGCTCTGTGTGATGTTCCCCCACCTCCTGCTGACTCTCCATGGTGAGTTGGAAGACCAAATCCAGAAGATCGTCATCTGACTCGGACCTCACAATCAATCACAATCTCACAATCACAGAATCACAGTGCAGAAGAGGCCCTTCGGCCCATCGAGTCTGCACCGACACGTGTGAAAAACCTGACATACCTACCTAATCTCATTTACCAGCACTTGGCCCAGAGCCTTGAATGTTATGATGTGCCAAGTGCTCATCCAGGTACATTTTAAAGGATGTGAGGCAACCCGCCTCCACCATCTTCCCAGGCAGCGCATTCCAGACCATCACCACCCTCTGGGTAAAAAAGTTTTTCCTCACATCCCTCCTAAACGTCCTGCCCCTCACCTTGAACTTATGCCCCTTTGTGACTGACCCTTCAACTAAGGGGAACAGCTGCTCCCTATCCACCCTGTCCATGCCCCTCACAATCTTGTACACCTCGATCAGGTCGTCCCTCAGTCTTCTCTGCTCCAACGAAAACAACCCAAGTCTATACAACCTCTCTTCATAACTTCAATGGTTCATCCTGGTGAATCTCCTCTGCACCCCCTCCAGTGCAATCACAACCTTCCTATAATGTGGCGACCAGAACTGCACACAGTACTCCAGCTGTGGCCTCACCAAGGTTCTATACAACTCCAAAATGACCTCCCTACTTTTGTAATCTATGCTGCCATTGATAAAGGCAAGTGTCCCATATGCCTTTTTCACCACCCCACTAACATGCCCCTCCGCCTTCAGAGATCTATGGACACACACGCCAAGGTCCCTTTGTTCCTCAGAACTTCCTAGTGTCATGCCGTTCATTGAATACTTCCTTGTCAAATTACTCCTTCCAAAGTGTATCACCTCACACTTTTCAGGATTAAATTCCATCTGCCACTTATCTGCCCATTTGACCATCCCATCTATATATTCCTGTAGCCCAAGACACTCAACCTCACTGTTAACCACCCGGCCAATCTTTGTGCCATCCGCAAACTTACTAATCCTACCCCCCACATAGTCATCTATGTCATTTATATAAATGACAAATAATAGGGGACTGAGCACAGATCCCTGTGGTACGCCACTGGACACTGGCTTCCAGTCACTAAAGCATCCTTCTGTCATCATCCTTCATCCTCATTCTCTTGGGTGAAGACGGATGTGAAGTATTCATTCAACACTCTACCGATGTCCTCTGGCTCCACCCATAGATTGCCCCCTTGGTCCCTTATGGGCCCTACTCTTTCCCTGGTTATCCTCTTCCCATTGATATACTTATAGAATATCTTGGGATTTTCCCTACTTTTACCAGCCAGAGCTTTCTCATATCCCCTCTTTGCTCTCCTAATTGTTTTCTTAAGCTCCACCCTGCACTTTCTGTACTCCACTAATGCCTCTGCTGATTTGCTTCCCTTGTACCTGCTAAAAGCCTCTCTTTTCCTTCTCATCGTAACCTGAATATCTCTGGTCATCCATGGTTCTCTGGGCTTGTTACTCCTTCCTATCACCCTAGAGGGAACATGTTGTACCCTCCCCATTTCCTTTTTGAACACCCCCCACTGCTCCTCTGTAGATTTCTCCACAAGTATCTGTTCCCAGTCTACCTTGGCCAGATCCTGCCTTATTTTACTAAAATCCGCTCTCCCCCACCAATCCAAAACATTTTTTTGCAACTTGTCGATTTCTTTGTCCATAACAAACTTAAATTGTACCATGTTGTGGTCGCTATCACTAAAATGCTCCCCCACCACCACCTCAGCCACCTGTCCAGCTTCATTCCCCAGAATTAGGTCCAGCACTGCACCGTCCCTTGTTGGACCCTCTACATATTGACCTGAAAAGTTCTCCTGTACACATTTCAAGAAATCCACTCCATCCAAGCTCTTAACACTATGTCTATTCCAATTAATGTTGGGAAAGTTGAAATCACCTAATATAATTACCCTATTGTTATTGTTTTTACACACCTCCACAAATTGTGCACATATTTGCTCCTCAATTTCCCACTGACTATCTGAGGGTCTATAACAAACACCTAACAATGTGGCTGCCCCTTTTTTATTCCTAAGCTCTACCCACAAACCTTCATTCGATGCCCCCTCCAAGATATCATCTCTCCTTACTGCAGTAACTGACTCCTTAACTAATAATGCAAAAACTCCTCCTCTTTTACCCCTCCCCTGTCTTGCCTGAAGATTCTATATCCTGGAATGTTGAGCTGTCAATCCTGCTCCTCCCTCAACCACGTCTCAGTGATGGCTACTATATCACAATTCCTCGTGTCAATCCTCACCCTTAACTCATCCGTTTTACCTCACAGCAGTCCTCTGAGTGCTGGGGAGCTCGGCTGAACCTGCCTCCTCCTGCTGTGGACATATGTCCGTGTTGTGACCACCAGATTGTGAACCGGACCCTGCTCTAGATCTCGGTCCCCCCGAGGTGTGTGTCTCTGCGCTGGCGGAGGGTGTGGGTAAGCACTGTGACAGGTCTTCCAGGCTGCTTATTTCCAGCTCTTCAATGGAGGAGGTGTCCTCTTGGCTGGAAGTGAGGACCTGGATGGAGCTGAGGGACTGGCTGGCTGAGGGTGTCAGTCACTTGGCAGAGCTCCCTGTGAACCAAAGTAGAGATCATTAGTAACAAAAATAAAAATACCTGGAAAAACTCAGGTGTGAAACGCTGCAATGGTGGCCTGCTACTACAGACTCTCCCACAGGATTCTCAGCCCTTAGGAAGCTGTCTTGGAGGCTTCAGAACTTCCTTCCTTCCTGTGGAGGACATCATCACCAAACTAGGACAGCAGCTTTGCAGCATTGCTGGTGAGCAGAGTGGAGGTTTCCTGATTACTGAACTGCAAGGACAATAAGACTGACCCAAGAGAGAAGACTGACGGGCATCAACCTTTGGACTCTCGGGGACTAGAAGCGAAGAAATCCGGACTCTCTGAGGAATGTGCTGCTCCTCTGCAGCACACAGGAAAAGATCTTTCGAAGACAAATGATCTTCAACTCCAATGAATACGCTCACAGCCATATCATTCACCACTGCATCGAAGATGGGAAAGGTGTTGAAGATCTGCGATTCTGATGGAGGAAAAGAACGACAAAATTCCAGAAAGCCTTACGGGAACGGAAGAAGTGATTTCTGGATGGTATTTCGGAAGGAATGTTTACTCGCTGTAGGCAGTGGTAAGGGAGCTATACTCCCATCTGTGAGACTGCTCCAACATGAACAGCGGGAAGAATTCCCAAGGATATGGAGACAAGATAGCCTCATCTTCTGTAACCGGACAAATTTCCATGACAAAATGAAGATTAATTTCTGCAGATGAATAACTCTGAGACAAGATTGCTACACAGGATTGTAATGCTTTAGAAGTTCAGTTTCTGTGCTGATGTATAGCCCTAGAGGGAAGGAGGTTTCAGTTGGGACTGAAGAATGGGCCTGACGATTTACATCCCTGAAAACAGGTGCTACCATCTCTCCGACAGTGTGATCCTCTATGGACTCTGTCATGGAACCAGGCAAGGCATTCTGTCTGGAAAACTCTTCATGGACAACCAGCCCAGGCATTGCACTGGCAGGTTGAGTGAACTAAGATCTGAATGCCACTCAGCCACTAGAAACATAGCTGACTCCTCTTAAAAAGGCATCAGAGACTTCATATGGCGCATCTATCGATTGGAATGATGGACTAACCTCTAGGACCTCATCCTCCAACTGATCACTCAGTGCTGCAACGGCCTCTGCACTTCCTTCAGGAAAGAGCCAACTTGGGTCCAACAATTTTTCATGCGGATGGTCACCATCTGCCGCAGTGCCTTCTGTACCTGCCACCTCTGGCCTAACTTCATAAAGAACTGAGAGATTCATAACTTCAATCTCCACCCAAGGTCAACTGGATGGTGTCTGTGTGCAAGAAAGGAACTTCCTGCTGAGTGTATAAACCTCCTCGGCTGCTGAAAGCGGAAGTCCCACTGGTTCTAGGCGAAAGGTTGAAGGTTGCTCCATGAAAGTCGTTCAAATGCTGGGCATCATCTGTTCTTTCCAGAATCTCTAGAACTACACCAAGCTCTCCATTCAATAAGGATGTGCGCTGATTGTGAACAAGGAGAGAATCAACGCTCTGTCGCCCCTGGTAATGAAGAAGAGTAATTATCCGGACATTGTGTCCGGTTTGTGCCACCTGGACCTTGCAGTTTGATGTCTGATGGACGAAGGGGAATTGGCTGAAGACAGTCGATCGCCTGCAGGGATGTTAATGAAAGCTCCATTATCAATTTTAATGGTGGTATCAAACCTTGAACTTGCACTGTAACTGACCAATAGTCTTGATTTAAACTATTAACTTCACCTAGAAACTCTGTAATTTCATCTGTCCCGATTTTTCCAATTTCCTGGATGGGATATGTTTCATAAAAATATTTCCTTGTTCCCTAACTTGATTGAAGTTGTTAGATTTACTGAAACGCTTGAAATGTTGGTTTTTGCCACACTGGGAAGTGTTCTGCATCCCCTCCGGAGCAGCTTTGGCTCCATGTTGGATCCTTGCTCTGCAACGTCAGCATCTCAAAATGGCTGTGGCTGCGGAGTTTCCCATCCTTTCGCCTGGTTGGATGGGCTCTTGTGTGGGCGGGGCCGCTGCCCTTGGGCCTATCCAATCAATGGATCATGTGAAGGCTGGGAGTTGTGTCAAATTATATCCCAGTTTATTTCTCTATACTTGGCCTGCATCTCATACTGGACCTCCTGGTCTAAAGTAAGGTTGTCTTTGGGTCTGCAAACACTCGGAGCTTTTCATCCTGGACACCCACGAAAATGCGACCATGGATTCGAGCCCTTTAGTGCCCGGTATCCACAGGAACTAGCTCGGCAATATGGGTTGGTGAGGCATGATTCAACTGATCCCCCAGGTCATTGGGACCTTTGGTTAAAGCATGATCGCTCTGTCACTAAGTTTCACTTCGAGCTAAAGTAAGTGTCAAAGGCTTCGAGAATGGTCTCAAAGTCTGTGGTGGGATCCTCCGCTCTCTGCCTCAGGAGAATGTCGTCTGCCACTGGACCTACAGCATTAAGAAAGGAACTGACTGCTCGATACTGGAGAAAATGGTTTTTCCATTTCCAGCTCAGGCTGCTGACCTCTCTGCGGGCCCTCGAGACAGTCAAATGGGTGGGGGTAGGGACAGGGACTGCTCACCAGGTACAGTCAACATTACCTCTCTCCAGTTTACCTCCTCCTCCTGTTGAGTTGTAAGTATGAGCTGCAATCAAATTCTTCTTCACTCTCTTTGCTGTGGTTCCACCAATCGCACCAATGTATTTTTTTACATTGTCTCCACTGCTGCCCCCATGTTTTGGATGGTCCCTCTGACCTGTGGACTCTTGGTTATTAATATGCGTGACCTATCTTCCCTTAGACAGGCTGTAGTTGTATTCTGGCACTTGCTCAAAACAGGTTTATTCGTACTACCTCGAAACAGGTTACAGAGGAGGTATTTCTTGTTTTAATAATTCAGGGGATGTGAGCCTCACTGGCTGGGCCAGCATTTATTGCCCATCCCTAATCGCCCTTGAGACGGTGGTGGTGAGCTGCCTTCTTGAACCGCTGCAGTCCATGTGGTGTAGGTACACCCACAGTGCTGTTAGGGAGGGAGTTCCAGGATTTTGACCCAGCAACAGTGAAGGAACGGCGATATATTTCCAAGTCAGGATGGTGAGTGGCTTGGAGGGGAACTTCCAGGTGGTGGGGTTCCCATCTGTCTGCTGCCCTTGTCCGTCTAGATGGTGGTGGTTGTGGGTTTGGAAGGTGCTGTCAAAGGAGCCTTGGCGAGTTGCTGCAGTGCATCTTATAGATGGTACACACTGTTGCTACTGTGCGTCGGTGGCGATGGGAGTGAATGTTTGTGGATGTGGTGCCAATCAAGTGGGCTGCTTTGTCCTGGATGGTGTCAAGCATCTTGGGTGTTGTGGGAGCTGCACTCATCCAGGCAAGTGGGGAGTATTCCATCACACTCCTGACTTGTACCTTGTAGATGGTGGACAGGCTTTGGGGAGTCAGGAGGTGAGTTACTCGTTGCAGGATTCCTAGCCTCTGACCTGCTCTTGCAGCCACAGTATTTAATTGGCTAGTCCAGTTCAGTTTCTGGTCAATGGTAACCCCCAGGATGTTAATAGTGGGGGATTCAGTGATGGTAATGCCACTGAACATCAAGGGATGATGGTTGCATTCTCTCTTGTTGGAGATGGTCATTGCCTGACACTTGTGTGGTGTGAATGTTACTTGCCACTTGTCAGCCCAAGCCTGGATATTGTCCATTTGGACATGGACAGTATCTGAGGAGTCACGAATGGTGCTGAACATTGTGCAGTCATCAGCGAATGTCCTCACTTCTGACCTTATGATGGAAGGAGGGTCATTGATGAAGCAGCTGAAAATGGTTGGGTATGTTGTTCCTGAGCATGGTGAGTTCCAACCTCTCTCTTGAGAGTCTAACACATGACTGATTAATGTCAGTGATACATCCATCATCTACCTCATACATTAGCATATCCATTCTGTTAACCCTTAAACAACAAATCCCTTCAGGACAAAAGGGGCCCCGCTTGAACAATGAAGATGTTAGTGATGAAAGGCAAAAAGGCCCCAGTATCCACTAAATACTTCCCCTTCTCATTGTCCACGTCCACCCACGATCGCCCCCAATCGTCTTACCTGAGTGGGCACAGGTACCTGGGCTGGGTGTGGCACCATCATGCTGGGCCTTCTCTTGGAGATCCAACCCCTGCCGTATGGCTTGGGCCTTCCCTTGTGAGGCCGCCAAATCCTTCACCCGCTGGGCTGGTTCCTCGGTCGATTTTTTGGTAAGCTGGGGGGCGCTGGGCAACGTCATCTCGTGTCGCACTCCCCCTTTCCCCTTTGGTGGTTTCTTGCACTCTCTCACATTGTGTCCCTTCACCCCACTGTTATAACATTCGCTACTACCTTGCCCGCTCGGTGGCTCCTTGGTCCTGCCACCCTGTCTGGGCTATCACCTCGGTCTCTCAAACCTGCGCTTTGGGTTTGCTGATAGCCCCTCGTGTTGCTGGAGCTGCTTGCTTGCTTCTTAAATCTCAGTCATTTTCCTCATGCCCCTAGCTTGTGTATTTATCATTCGCCTCCAGTCGCAGCCTGCAAAAGCTGCCTGGGAATATGGGAGTGAGTGAGCTATTAAAGTATGCAGCCAGTGGCTGAGGGCTGCTCTTTCAGAGGCTGAGCCTATTCCATTCCCTCATTCTATACCGTGCACAGTCGCTCCGCATGAGCCGCAGGGCTTCCCATCAGCCCCTGCTGTATACAGGCCAAGGCCGCAGAGGGGTCTCCTCTTCCCATTCCCATGCCTGTCTTTCAGGGCTGTGTACATTCCTTCTCCCAGTTTGGTTTCCATGGGGAGGGCAGTATAGGCGTTAGGCTGTAACGTGAACAGTTACATTCTTTTCTCCCCCAGTCCAGGATAGATTTTGACTATTCCTAGAAAATGGCCGTAGGGATCTTTACTTATCTCTAACTTGGACAGGTCTGAGGGTCCTTTCCTTATTGCACACATTATATGGCACAACAAATTTCCTAACAAGGGCTCCCAGGTCAGGTCTTGCCCTTTGCCTCATTGGGGCCATAGGCAGGAGATGACACCCGCCCCCCTCCTCATCGCTGTCCACTTTGTCCTCCTGCAGAGGCTGCTGTACTGACCCTATTGCACATACCAATCCCCGCTGAACATGCAAACTCCTGTCCAGATTCTCTATCTGCTGCTGACACTGAGTGATCAGTGCATCTGGCCATATCTTCCTTCAGTTGTTGCTGACCTATCAGTAGACAGCTTTCAGGCCTTCAGCCTCCCCCTCTGCTTTCTCAGCCATTTGGCTCTGCCCTGCTTCTCGCGTGGCCCACACATTACACTGATTCTAATGATTAACCCACTGGCTGTCCAAATTGTGGGTCTTATTTGCCTGCCTTTCCCGTTCCTTTTCATACCGGTCGCTCTCCTCCTGGTCTCTTGTTCTCCTTCATTCGTTCCATCAATTAGTTTATTACGGCCTCGCAGTCACTAACTTTCCTATTCTTCTCCTCCAGTTCCTGTCTTAATTTCAACTTTTTGCATGTATCCTTTTTCACACATTGCTTTTTATTTATTACTTACAGGATGTGGGTTTCACTGGCTGGGCCAGCATTTATTGCCCATCACTAGTTGCCCTTGAGAAGGTGGTGGTGAGCTGCCTTCTTGAGCCGCTGCAGTCCATGTGGTGTAGGTACACCCACAGTGCTGATAGGGAGGGAATTCCAGGATTTTGACCCAGCGACAGTGAAAGAATGGCGACTATGTTTCCATGATATGCCATTAGTCACATGGTCTTGGCCAAGGCCCTTTTCCGGGTCGATCCCACAGTCCATTCGTCACCCTCATCACCAGGTCACCCACTTCAAGGATGACTTTTATCCATCTCTGCTTGAGAATCAATTTCCCTGTCACGTCTTTAGACATTAACGCACCCAGACTCTTTCGGACATTACTCTGTTTCAGGATCTCTGTCTGGACGGTAGAATTCTGCAGAACAATTACTTTGGGTTAGACCTCTAGTCTTGGAATAATGACAGACACAGAGAGCACTGTTTCCACTTGCACATTATGATGATCCTGGACCAACCTCCAAAGGTTTGGAACAATCCGATTAGAGACAAATAACATTTTCTGAGCAAATGTCCCGGATCTCATTCTTTGTCTACTTTAGAGAATAAAGCTACAAGGTTCCATGGGTTTTTACCAAACAGAAATAAACGTTACTTTCGAAGGTCAGAAAGATAAAACAATTTACAATATCCGTCTTATACCTTAACATTCAGGGTTAATATGAGATACTAGCAGGCAAACTGTGCTGGAGTTCACCACACCGCACAGCAAATGTGACCAGGACAAATTCCCCAGATTTCTCAGCAACCCAGCCAGACATCAGTAAACATTGTGAGAGAACCAATCTCACTGAAACTATGCTCTCTGGCGAGGGATCCCAGTCTTCAACTTCGATGATCTAGCCTTGGAATTCTCCCTAGAAGTCATTCCAACATGAGCTGCCTCAATGAAGGCTCATCTCGCAGGGTTTCAATCCCATCAACCCGAGGCTCTGCACTCCACAACCAACTCATAAGCCACAACTTCAGCTCTTTGGCCCGGCCGACTAGAGCACCACTGGTTACCTTCACCCCAACGGCCAGCAGCATGGAGTCACCAACCTTCTAAAACAAAAACAGAACTACCTGGAAAAACCCAGCAAGTCTGGCAGCATCGGTGGAGAAGAAAAGAGTTGACGTTTCGGGTCCACACGACCCTTGAAGGGTCGTGTGGACCCAAAACGTCAACTCTTTTCTTCTCCACCGATGCTGCTGGACCTGCTGGGTTTTTCCAGGTAATTCTGTTTTTGTTTTGGATTTCCAGCATCCGCAGTAGTTTTTTGTTTTTATCACCAACCTTCTGCTGCCTTCCCACATCTTCAGGGCTTCTCCCGAGCCCTCACAGCTTAAAGTCTACCAATTGCAGCACCTTTACTGCTTGGAGGCTCTTTCTTTGCTCCTGTCTCTCTCTCTCTCTTTGGGACTGCTCCCTGTCCCCTCTCCCTGTCTCCTGACTGGGACTCTTTTCTGATTATGGTGTCCTTCTCCTTGGTCACATGATCTGGGTTTTTGAGCTGTTTTCTTTTATGCAGGTGCACTGGGCCCATGTCCTCCAGGCGGAGGACTACAAACGCTGGCCTGTTCGTGCACAGCCTGCTCCCAGTCGACACATGCGCAGAAATTCCCAGGGCATGCTGGGACCTGTAGATCCCTGCACCCGCTTGACCAACGGTAAGTTTGGATCTTGTAACAAGATGGTGCCTTTACTAAGCCTTATCTTCATGCTATAGAAGACAATAATTACCAAAGAAGTTCAAATGAGTTATGGATTCAAAACGTTAACTCTGTTTCTCTCTACACAGATACTGCCAGACCTGCTGAGTTTATCCAGCATTGAGTCTTGAGTTCACTAGTCGAGTGAACTCGAATTGCACACCTTCATATACACTTACTAGTTGATGCTCACTATCAATAACGGAGACAGACATTAGAACAAACTGTGACTGTTTATTGCAGCAGAAGGCAGAGCACTAAATCCTCGCGTTCTCCCACAACCACCCTCAGCTCTAGACTTAGTTAACCAGCAGCTCGCGCTGTACAGTGATTGGTCAGTACTGTCACATGGTTAGTCCACTTGCATTCTCTTAAAGGGACATGGCACTCCACTTTACCACATCCCTCCCCCTTTACTTAAAAAACACAGTTGACAAACGTAATATCACGTGGACTATTTACACTAATAACTTTACAAGTGAAGTCTCTCAGGAGCTTTTCTCAGGTGTGTTGAGTGTCGCTGTTCAACAACCTCGGCTGGTGTTTCCGAGACTCTCCTTTTCAGGGGACAGTTGTCCACTCGGTTCCTCGGTGAAAATTGGCAGGTTTGTCTCCCCGACCCCCTCGGGTCCCACAGGCCTCACTGGTGCTTTCCAATCATGTGACCCGTCCTCTACACGTGGAACAGACCCAAGTGTAGATGGAGACTGCATTTCATCTCATGGGACTGGTGCCCTTTCACGGAGATGATCCACTTGTCATCGAATTATTCAGCCATTTGCCGTTACATTATAGGAGAGGGGTCTAGTTACTGTGCTCACCTTGCCTAACAGCCAATTGGGCCCATCTCCAAAGTCGTTCACAAGGATCGCATCTCCCACGGTGAAAGATCTTTCCTGACCATGACCATCGGGCCTGGTCTTCTGTCCCTCTTGGCTTTTCTCCACTCTCTCCTCTAAATTCGGCTGGATAAGGGTCAGGCAGGTGCGGAGACATCTCTTCTTCAGTAGTTCTGCAGGAGCAACGCCAGTCGTGTGCGGCGTGGTCCGGTATGCAAACAAGAACCGGGACGTTCTTGTGCCGATGAAATCCCCTTCCATCTTTTCATCCCGGATTGAAAGGTTTGGACTGCCCGCTCAATCATGCAGTTCGATGCTGGGTGATAGGGTGATGTTTTGATATGGGTAATACTGTTAAAGGTCGTGAGCCCGGGGAACTCCCCGTTGGTAAAAGCTGTCCCATTGTCGGACACGAGGACCTCCGGCAACCCACGCACTACAAAACTCTGCTGCAAACAGTCTATGGTGGCAGCCGACATGGGTGACTGGACTTCAGAGATGTCCACCCATTTGGAGTGGGAGTCAATCGGTAAAAAGAACATGGTGCTCAAGAAGGGTCCCACATAATCGACGTGGAGGAGCGCCTATGACCACCCTGGCCATTCCCATGGGTGCAATGGAGCTAAGGGGGGAGGGGGAACTTTTGCACCCGGTGGCATTGAGGGCAGCTTTTGATCAGGATTTCTATATCCAAGTCTATGCCTGTCCACCACAAATAGCTGTGTGCGAGCATCTTCATTCTACTAATACCCGGGTGAGCGCGATGTAGCTCGGCTAATAACAGCCTTCTCCCCCTCAGGGGGCACGATAACCCCTGCACCCCTGAGTAATACGCCATCCTGACAGGAGAGCTCATATTTGTGATCGGAATAGGGCTTCATCTCCTTGGATTTAGATCCACCTGGCCAACCATTCCAAGACCTGCTCCCTGACGTTAGACAATAGTGAGTCCCGGCTTGTCCAATCCCGGATTTGTTTGGTCTGAACAGGGAAGGAATACAGAAAATTTAGCACTGAGACCGGTTCCTGGGGAATCGGAGTCTCTCTATTATTCACTGGCAGGAGAAGGCGGCTCAGTGCGTCGGACTACCCGAACAGTGAATAAAAGAGTATTCCTAGGCGGCTAATATTAGTGCCCATCCCTGGATGCCAGCCAATGAGATGGGGATATCACTTTATCTTCTCCAATTAATCCCAGTCTGGGCTTGTGGTCGGATATAATATGGAGCTGGTGACCGTGAAGATATTGATGAAACTTCCAGAATCGAACACCATAGAGAAGCCCTCTTTATCAATTTGGGAATATCTTCGCTCTGTGACACTGTGCGAGATGTGTAACCGGTGGGTTGTTCAGAGCCATCCACTATCCCATGTGAAAGGACAGCCCCTATTCCATCAGGTGACACGTCACACGTTAAAGTTAATATTATTTTTTTTATTCCTTCACAGGATGTGGGCTTCGCTGTCTGGACCAGCAGTTATTGCCCATCCCTAGTTGCCCTTGAGAAGGTGGTGGTGAGCTGCCTTCTTGAACCGCTGCAGTCCATGTGGTGTAGGTACACCCACAGTGCTGTGGAAGGGGGTTCCAGGATTTTGACCCAGCGACAGTGAAGGAACGGCGATATATTTCCAAGTCAGGATGGTGCGTGACTTGGAGGGGAACTTCCAGGTGGTGGTGTTCCCATCTATCTGCTGCCCTTGTCCTTCTAGATGGTAGTGGTCGTGGGTTTGGAAGGTGCTGTCGAAGGAACCTTGGTGAATTCCTGCAGTGCCTCTTGTAGATGGTACACACTGCTGCTACTGTGCGTTGGTAGTGGAGGGAGTGAATGTTTGTGGGTGTGGGTGCCAATCAAGCGGGTTGCTTTGTCCTGGATGGTGTCAAGCTTCTTGAGCGTTGTAGGAGCTGCACTTACCGAGGCAAGTGGGGAGTGTTCCATCACACTCCTGACTTGTGCCTTGTAGATGGTGGACAGGCTTTGGGGAGTCAGGAGGTGAGTTACTCATCACATGATTCCTAGCCCCTTACCTGTTCTTGTAGCCACAGTATTTATATGGCTTGTCCAGTTCAGTTTCTGGTCAATGGTAACCCTGAGGATGTTGATAGTGGGGGATTCAGTGATGGTAATGCCATTGAACATCAAGGAGCGATGGTTGGATTCTCTCTTGTTGGAGATGGTCATTGCCTGACACTTGTGTGGTGTGAATGTTACTTGCCACTTGTCAGCCCAAGCCTGGATATTGTCCAGGTCTTGCTGCATTTGGACATGGACTGCTTCAGTATCTGAAGAGTCACGAATGGTGCTGAACATTGTGCAATCATCAGCGAACATCCCCACTTCTGACCTTATGATGGAAGGAAGGTCATTGATGAAGCAGCTGAAGATGGTTGGACCTAGGACACTAATTCTTTCTCGGGGTCAAAGTGGACTAAGAAGGCTGACAATCGCTTCACTTTCAGGAAGGCATCCTGGTGCGGGACTTGCCAACTCCATTTCTGGTTCTTCTTAATCAGGCCGTACAATGGGGCCAGCACAGTCGAGAGGCTTGGGAGGAATCGGCCGTAGTGGTTTACCAGGCCTAAGGAGGCCTTAGGCTCTGTGGTGTTTCTTGGGGCAGGTGCTTCGCGAATGGCCTGGACTTTATCTTCCCTAGAATGCAGGCCCTGCGCAGCAACCTTGTGGCCCAAGTAAACAACCTCCTTAGCTTGGAACAGACACTTCTCTCATTTTAAAAGAACCCCTGTTTGTGCGAAGCGTTTGAGTACCTCTTCTAGATTTGCTAAGTGTTCATCGTCTGTCCGTCCCATGACCAATATGTCATCAGAGTATAAGTTAACACGGGGCAATCCTTGGAGCAGGTTTTCCATCATTCTTTGGAAAATGGCACAGGCTGAGGAGACCCCGAAGGGTAGGCGTGTGTATTGATACAATCCTCGGTGTGGTTTAACGGTGACGAATTCCCTAGAGTCCTTTTCCACCTCTACCTGCTGGTAGGCATGGCTTCTGTCTCATTCCAAATATGTGGTGCCCCCTCCCAACTTTGAACACAATTCCTCAGTATTGGGTATCGGGTGTCTATCAGGTTTGGCCGCCTTACTGACAGTTAGCTTACAGTCACCGCATAGATGCACACTTTGGTCCGGCTTCAGTACAGGTACAATGGGTGCCGCCCACTCAGAGAATTGCATTGGTTGTAGGATGCCCAATTTTTCCAGTCTGTCCGGTTCGGTTTCAGCTTTGTCCTGTAGAGTATTCGGCACTGGTCTGGCCCTTATAAATTTGGGGGTTGGGTTTGGGTCTGCATGGATCCTGGCCTGTAGCCCTCGAATCCTTCTTGTCTCGTCGTTGAAAATGGAAACATACTTTAGCAGCAATTCCTGGAATTTGGAAAATTTTGGCCCATTTCAATTGAATCTTTTCGAGCCAGTTGTAGCCTATTAATCTGGGACCCTCTCCAACTACTAACAAGGGCAACCTTTCAGACTGATCTCTGTACATCACCGAAACTTCACATAACCCTTTCAGTCTTATTTCTTCACCCGTGCATGTTCTCAGTTTAGTGTCCAAAATGTCCAATCTTAAAGGATGGACTCCTTTATTGAAATATCTGAATGAATGTTCTCCAATGATGGACATCGTTGCTCCGGTATCAACCTCCATTTTAATGGATTGTCCGTTGACTATAATGACTAATTGGATTGGCTCGATTCCACCCACTTTCAGGTTATGTAATGATGTCTGATTTCTATCTCTTCTGGCTCTTCCATGAGGCGTATTTCACAATTTCTCCCTGTGCGTTTGGAATGCTGCCTCAGCCGATCTCTGCAGCGCCACATTATGTGACCATAGCGGTGTCAGGAAAAAGCATTCGACTTGTTTGAATTGTCGATGGCCCACTGGATGCCTGCCTGCATTTCCCTTGTTCATTTTGTGGGTTTTCACCGTGGTCTTGCTGTTTTTGGATGATCTGTAGAGGGTGTGTTTCTTGCCTTTCTGTGGGGTCCTGTGGGATGTTTTTGCGCCATTTTTTGCCGGTCAGTCCCACCCTACTTGATGGATGGCGCCATTTTGTGTATCTCTTTTATAGCTTTCGAGTTTCTAACAGAGCTCCCCATGGCTGTGGCTAATTCTAATGCCTCAGTGAAGTCTAGATTAACTTCAGCTCGCAAACGCCTTTGAATAGTATCATCTCCAGTCCCGCATATCAGTCAGTCTCTCAACATATCACTGACGGACGTTCTGAATTCACAATGCTCAGTTAATGCCTTTAAAACAGCCACATAGTCAGCTACTGTCTCCCCAGGGAAGCCTGTTCCTTGAACTGAACTTGAAGCGCTGCACAGTAACCGAGGGCTTTGGTCTCAGGTGGTTTTGTACAATTTTTATTAACTTGTCGAAAGTCTTTGAGGGGGGGCGGTGTGAGGCTGAGGATCAGCCCATACGTTTTGCTTCCACATGTGGGCAAAAGAATCGGCCTCTTCTTCTCCTCCCCCACGATGTTGCTAGTGGTACAAAAGAGAACACCAGGTTTTCGACATACTGAGGCCAGTCATCTGAAATGGGGATGAATAGAACGACATTCCCGAACTGCGGCATCTTGTACGACTGTGTCTCCAACAGGCTTCCGAGTTAATGACGAATTCAGGTATTTGTCTTTCCGCATCTTTCTTGACTGCCTCAAATCAATAGATTTGTGTTTTGCCTCTCGCTGTGTTACCCTCTCTCTGGGGTCTCTTATCATTTTATGTCTATAGCCATTTTTCTTGTATGTACCACTTTAAATGTATTGGCCCTTTAAGAGCAGTCACTGTTTTTTTTAACTCTGTTTCTCCAGCTGCCTGAGTTTCGCGGGATCCCCACGATGGCGATTCCACAGAGTCTCTTTTCTCTTTTTCTTTCTAAATTTAAAATGGCAGCACTGCTTTCTGCTCTGATTACTGCCTGTTTTACAACAAGGGGGCAGATTCTCTTTCTAATGTTTTTGCTCACCTGCCTCGTACATTCTCACTCAGGGGTCTTACCGTTTGGCTATTTTGATCCTCGTCGCCAATTTTATGTCTTGAGTCTATGAGTTCACTAGTCGAGTAAACTCCAATTGCAGGCCTTCATATACTTGTTCATTGATGCTCGCTCTCAATAATGGAGAGAGGCCGACATAAGAACAAACTGTGATTGTTTATGGCAGAGCACTAAATCCTTGCGTGCTCAAACAACCACCTCCAGCTCTAGACTTCGTTAACCAGTAACCCTGCGCTCTACTGTGATTGGTCAGTACTGTCATGTGGTTAGTCCACTTTCATTCTCTTAAAGGTACATGGCACTCCACTTTACCAGACCAGCACTTTCTGTTTTTATTTCAAGGCTCCAGCATCTGCAGTATTTTGCTTTTATTGAACTATAATTTCCAGTTGCTTAACATCTCGGTGTACTGGAGCTCGCCCTGGGTGATCCAACCTCCACATTGTGCAGTCCACCCCTCCTTCTCGTTGTCCCCATGGTTACACAACAACTGGTTTTTACACATTACACCTGTTTCAGCATTTGTAAATCATCTTCATCTATATCTGTTCTGAGTGTTTGATGGGTACGGTGTAGAGGGAGCTTTACTCTGTACCTAACCACGAGCTACTCTTGGTGATGGACATTGAAGTCCCCCACCCAGAGTACATTCTGTGCCCTTCCCACCCTCAGTGCTTCCTCCAAGTGATGTTCAACATGGAGGAGCACTGATTCATCAGCTGAGGGAGGGCGGTACGTGGTAATCAGCAGGAGGTTTCCTTGCCCGTGTTTGACCTGATGCCATGAGACTTCGTGGGGTCTGGAGTTGATGCTGAGGACTCCCAGGGCAACTCCCTCCCGACTGTATACCACTGTGTTGCCACCTCTGCTGGCTCTGTCCTGCTGGTGGAACATGACATACCCAGGGATGGTGATGGTGGTAACTGGGACATTATCAGTAAGGTATGATTCTGTGAGGATGACTATGTCAGGCTGTTGCTTGACTAGTCTGTGAGACAGCTCTCCCAATTTTGGCACTAGCTCCACAAATGTTTGTAAGGAGGACTTTGCAGGGACGACAGGGCTGAGTTTGTCGGTATCATTTCTGTTGCCTGGGCCAATGCCAGGTGGTCTGTCCAGTTTCAATCCTTTTTATTGACTTTGTAGCTGTTTGATACAACTGAGTGGCTTGCTAGACCATTTCAAAGGGCAGTTAAGAGTCAACCACATTGCTGTGGGTCTGGAGTCACACGTAGGCCAGACCAGGTAAAGACAACAGATTTCCTTCCCTAAAGGACATTAGTGAACCAGATGGGTCTTTACAACAATCAACTATGGTTTCATGGCCATAATTAGACTTTTAATTCCAGATTTTGGTGTTTTATGGAGAAAGCGTAGAGTGAGTTTTACTCTGTATCTAACCCTGTGCTGTACCTGTCCTGGGAGTGTTTAATGGGGACAGTGTAGAGAGAGCTTTAATCTGTATCTAACCCTGTGCTGTACCTGTCCTGGGAGTGTTTGATGGGGACAGTGTAGAGGGAGCTTTACTCTGTATCTAACCCCGTGCTGTACCTGTCCTGGGAGTGTTTGATGGGGCCGGTGTAGAGGGAGCTTTACTCTGTATCTAACCCCGTGCTGTACCTGTCCTGGGAGTATTTAATGGGGACGGTGTAGAGGGAGCTTTGCTCAGGTGTTTTGGTTGTGATATGGACTGGGTGTTTGAGCTAAAAACAAAGAACAGTGTTTACTCCTGGGAGTTGAGAGATTCCCTCCTCAATCCAGTGCGGCGGTGTTCCTGGGAATGTTCACTTCTGGGACTTGGAAGTTGCGGAACAGGGTGGAGAGTCGGTTCCGTGGATGATGCTTTGATGTCTGGTTGAGTGAGTGACAGGCTGCTTGCTGTAGCGTTGCTCAGTGCTGAGTCAGGGATCAGCCTGCTCTTCTCCCCTTCCCCCCTCTCTCCGCTGCAGCACTCTGAGCATGTGCTGTCCAGCTTGCTGTGCAGGTCAGCAACCCACACAGCAGGGAGGAACTCCTGACAAAGAACTCACCGCCAGGAAAGTGACTTCAGTGAGTGCGGAGAGGCCGGAGGAACTGGAGCTGTTCTCTGTGCACCAGGGATGGAGAAGAGGAGAATGAATAACGTTTTTAAAAATCAGGAAGAAATTAGATCGATTAAATAGTGTGAAATCGTTGCCTCCGAGGCTCAGTAAGCAGTGGGCACAGAGTTAATATTATTGGCAAGGGAGGAGATGAGGAGATAAGGCATTTACGTAGCGAGTTGTCCTGATCTGGAAGGCGCTGCCTGAAAGGGCGGTGGAAGCAGATTCAATAGGAACTTCAAAAGGAAATTGGATAAGTACTTGAAGGATAACATTTTTTGCCAGGTATGGTGAAAGAACAGGGGCTAATTGGACAGATCTTGGAGGGAGCCACCATAGACATGATGGTTCAAATGAAGTCCATCAGTGCGGAGAGAACTTAACTTCAATGTGGCTTGGAGTCTAACTCCAACACAGATATGAATGTGAACTGAGCTTGTACTGGCATTGGAGGCAGCCCAGAGAAGGTTCACTTGCTTGTTCCAGGTTTGGAGGGATTTTGTTATGAGGAGAGGTTGGGCCTGTACTCATTGGAGAGGCTGTTTCCCCTGGTGGGGGAATCTAGAACCACGGGACAGAGTTTCAGAATAAGGGGTGTCCCATTTGAGATGGAGAGAAGGAGGAGTTTCTTCTCCCAGAGGGTTATTAGTCTGTGGAATTCTCTTCCACAGAGAGCGTTGGAGGCTGGGTCATTGAATATATTCAAGGCTGAGATAGACAGATTTTGATTGATCAAGGAGTTAAGGGTTATGGTGGGAAAATGGGAATGTGGAGTTCAGGCCGCAATCGGATCAGCCATGATCATATTGAATGGACGAACAGGTTGGGGGTGGGGTCGAATGGCCCCCTTCTTATGTTGGCCAAAGTCAGTCAGTTTAGCTCAGTTCATTGAGTTGGGAGTTCAAGTCCGACTCCAAATACTCATAGGGATCCCCGCACTGCCGGAGGGTCAGGACCGAGGGAGCCCCGCACTGCCGGAGGGACAGGACCGAGGGAGCCCCGCACTGCCGGAGGGACAGGACCGAGGGAGCCCCGCACTGCCGGAGGGTCAGGACCGAGGGAGCCCCGCACTGCCGGAGGGACAGGACCGAGGGAGCCCCGCACTGCCGGAGGGTCAGGACCGAGGGCAGGGCCACACTGAGAGGTGCTCTCTTCCTACTGAAGAGGTTTAGCTGGTTAATCTGATTTATCTGGTTTATCTGGTTTACTTGGTTTACCTGGTTTATCTGGTTTACCTGGTTTACCTGGGGGTTGAAGGTATTGGTATTGCTCATGTTTCTCTCAATCAATATTCCTTCTGCACCAACACCAACAGAATGACTGACTCTGTGTTTCTCTCACTGTCACTGGGATATCCCAATGTCTCACTGTTGACCAGGGTCTGTTCGGGTAGCAGCAAATTTCTGTTCTTCTTAAATTTAGCCTGTTGCTGTGGGAGAGGTGGAGGTGGCTTAGTGACATCCCTGCTCCAACACAGCTTCCTGTCATCCAACGTCAGTGTGTCTGACCGTGGCTGACCGTGTCTGACCATGACTGAGTCTGACTGTGTCTGTGTCTGGCCGTGTCTGACCTTGTCTGAGTCTGACCGTGTCTGAGTCTGACTGTGTCTGACCATGTCTGAGTCTGACCATGTCTGAGTCTGACCGTGTCTGACCATGTCTGACCGTGTCTGAGTCTGGCTGTGTCTGAGTCTGACCGTGTCTGACTTTGTCTGACCGTGTCTGAGTCTGACCGTGTGTGACCGTGTCTGAGTCTGACCATGTCTGATTCTGACTGTGTCTGAGTCTGACCGTGTCTGAGTCTGACCGTGTCTGACCATATCTGAGTCTGACCGTGTCTGACCGTGTCTGAGTCTGACCGTGTCTGACCGTGTCTGACCATGCCTGAGGCTGACCATGTCTGAATCTGACCCTGTCTGTGTCTGACCGTGTCTGAGTCTGACCGTGTCTGACCGTGTCTGAGTCTGACCGTGTCTGAGTCTGACCATGTCTGAGTCTGACCGTGTCTGAGTCTGACCATGTCTGACCGTGTCTGAGTCTGACCGTGTCTGAGTCTGACCGTGTCTGAGTCTGACCGTGTCTGACCATGTCTGAGTCTGACCGTGTCTGATTCTGACCGTGTCTGAGTCTGACCGTGTCTGACCATGTCTGAGTCGGACCGTGTCTGATTCTGACCGTGTCTGAGTCTGACCGTGTCTGAGTCTGACCGTGTCTGACCGTGTCTGAGTCTGACCGTGTCTGACTGTGTCTGAGTCTGACCATGTCTGATTCTGACCGTGTCTGAGTCTGACCGTGTCTGACCATGTCTGAGTCTGACCGTGTCTGACCGTGTTGACCGTGTCTGAGTCTGACCGTGTCTGACCGTGTCTGAGTCTGACCGTGTCTGACCGTGTCTGAGTCTGACCGTGTCTGACCGTGTCTGAGTCTGACCATGTCTGAGTCTGACCGTGTCTGAGTCTGACCATGTCTGACCGTGTCTGAGTCTGACCATGTCTGAGTCTGACCGTGTCTGAGTCTGACCATGTCTGAGTCTGACCGTGTCTGACCATGTCTGAGTCTGACCGTGTCTGATTCTGACCGTGTCTGAGTCTGACCGTGTCTGACCATGTCTGAGTCGGACCGTGTCTGATTCTGACCGTGTCTGAGTCTGACCGTGTCTGAGTCTGACCGTGTCTGACCGTGTCTGAGTCTGACCGTGTCTGACCGTGTCTGAGTCTGACCATGTCTGATTCTGACCGTGTCTGAGTCTGACCGTGTCTGACCATGTCTGAGTCTGACCGTGTCTGACCGTGTTGACCGTGTCTGAGTCTGACCGTGTCTGACCGTGTCTGAGTCTGACCGTGTCTGACCGTGTCTGAGTCTGACCGTGTCTGACCGTGTCTGAGTCTGACCATGTCTGAGTCTGACCGTGTCTGACCATGTCTGAGTCTGACCGTGTCTGACCATGTCTGAGTCTGACCGTGTCTGACCGTGTTGACCGTGTCTGAGTCTGACCGTGTCTGACCATGTCTGATTCTGACCGTGTCTGAGTCTGACCGTGTCTGACCGTGTCTGAGTCTGACCGTGTCTGACCATGTCTGAGTCTGACCGTGTCTGAGTCTGACCGTGTCTGAGGCTGACCGTGTCTGAGTCTGACCGTGTCTGACCATGTCTGAGTCTGACCGTGTCTGACCGTGTTGACCATGTCTGAATCTGACCGTGTCTGACCGTGTCTGATTCTGACCGTGTCTGAGTCTGACCGTGTCTGACCATGTCTGACCGTGTCTGAGTCTGACCGTGTCCGAGTCTGACCGTGTCTGACCGTGTCTGACCGTGTCTGAGTCTGACCGTGTCCGAGTCTGACCGTGTCTGACCGTGTCTGACCGTGTCTGAGTCTGACCGTGTCTGACCATGTCTGAGTCTGACTGTGTCTGAGTCTGACCGTGTCTCACCGTGTCTGATTCTGACCGTGTCTGAGTCTGACCGTGTCTGACCATATCTGAGTCTGACCGTGTCTGACCGTGTCTGAGTCTGACCGTGTCTGACCGTGTCTGACCGTGCCTGAGGCTGACCATGTCTGAATCTGACCCTGTCTGAGTCTGACCGTGTCTGAGTCTGACCGTGTCTGACCATGTCTGAGTCTGACCGTGTCTGACCGTGTCTGAGTCTGACCGTGTCTGACCGTGTCTGAGTCTGACCGTGTCTGACCGTGTCTGAGTCTGACCGTGTCTGACCGTGTCTGAGTCTGACCATGTCTGAGTCTGACCGTGTCTGAGTCTGACCGTGTCTGAGTCTGACCGTGTCTGACCATGTCTGAGTCTGACCGTGTCTGATTCTGACCGTGTCTGAGTCTGACCGTGTCTGACCATGTCTGAGTCGGACCGTGTCTGATTCTGACCGTGTCTGAGTCTGACCGTGTCTGAGTCTGACCGTGTCTGACCGTGTCTGAGTCTGACCGTGTCTGACCGTGTCTGAGTCTGACCATGTCTGATTCTGACCGTGTCTGAGTCTGACCGTGTCTGACCATGTCTGAGTCTGACCGTGTCTGACCGTGTTGACCGTGTCTGAGTCTGACCGTGTCTGAGTCTGACCGTGTCTGACCGTGTCTGAGTCTGACCGTGTCTGACCGTGTCTGAGTCTGACCATGTCTGAGTCTGACCGTGTCTGAGTCTGACCGTGTCTGACCATGTCTGAGTCTGACCGTGTCTGACCGTGTTGACCGTGTCTGAGTCTGACCGTGTCTGACCATGTCTGATTCTGACCGTGTCTGAGTCTGACCGTGTCTGACCGTGTCTGAGTCTGACCGTGTCTGACCATGTCTGAGTCTGACAATGTCTGAGTCTGACCGTGTCTGAGTCTGACCGTGTCTGAGTCTGACCGTGTCTGACCATGTCTGAGTCTGACCGTGTCTGACCGTGTTGACCATGTCTGAATCTGACCGTGTCTGACCGTGTCTGATTCTGACCGTGTCTGAGTCTGACCGTGTCTGACCATGTCTGACCGTGTCTGAGTCTGACCGTGTCCGAGTCTGACCGTGTCTGACCGTGTCTGACCGTGTCTGAGTCTGACCGTGTCCGAGTCTGACCGTGTCTGACCGTGTCTGACTGTGTCTGAGTCTGACCGTGTCTGAGTCTGACCGTGTCTGACCGTGTCTGATTCTGACCGTGTCTGAGTCTGACCGTGTCTGACCATGTCTGATTCTGACCGTGTCTGATTCTGACCATGTCTGAGTCTGACCGTGTCTGACCGTGTCTGATTCTGACCATGTCTGAGTCTGACCGTGTCTGACCATGTCTGATTCTGACCGTGTCTGATTCTGACCATGTCTGAGTCTGACCGTGTCTGACCGTGTCTGATTCTGACCGTGTCTGAGTCTGACCGTGTCTGACCGTGTCTGAGTCTGACCGTGTCTGACCATGTCTGATTCTGACCGTGTCTGAGTCTGACCGTGTCTGACCATGTCTGACCGTGTCTGATTCTGACCGTGTCTGATTCTGACCATGTCTGAGTCTGACCGTGTCTGACCGTGTCTGATTCTGACCGTGTCTGAGTCTGACCGTGTCTGACCGTGTCTGAGTCTGACCGTGTCTGACCATGTCTGATTCTGACCGTGTCTGAGTCTGACCGTGTCTGACCATGTCTGACCGTGTCTGAGTCTGACCATGTCTGAGTCTGACCGTGTCTGAGTCTGACCGTGTCTGAGTCTGACCGTGTCTGACCATGTCTGACCGTGTCTGAGTCTGACCATGTCTGAGTCTGACCGTGTCTGAGTCTGACCGTGTCTGAGTCTGACCGTGTCTGAATCTGACCGTGTCTGCGTCTGACCGTGTCTGACCATGTCTGATTCTGACCGTGTCTGAGTCTGACCGTGTCTGACCATGTCTGAGTCTGACCGTGTCTGAATCTGACCGTGTCTGAGTCTGACCGTGTCTGACCATGTCTGATTCTGACCGTGTCTGAGTCTGACCGTGTCTGAGTCTGACCGTGTCTGACCATGTCTGAGTCTGACCGTGTCTGAATCTGACCGTGTCTGCGTCTGACCGTGTCTGATCATGTCTGATTCTGACCGTGTCTGAGTCTGACCGTGTCTGACCATGTCTGAGTCTGACCGTGTATGACCATGTCTGATTCTGACCGTGTCTGAGTCTGACCGTGTCTGACCGTGTCTGAGTCTGACCGTGTCTGAGTCTGACCGTGTCTGACTCTGACCATGTCTGAGTCTGACCGTGTCTGACCGTGTCTGACCATGTCTGATTCTGACCGTGTCTGATTCTGACCGTGTCTGAGTCTGACCGTGTCTGACCGTGTCTGATTCTGACCGTGTCTGAGTCTGACCGTGTCTGATTCTGACCGTGTCTGAGTCTGACCGTGTCTGACCGTGTCTGATTCTGACCGTGTCTGAGTCTGACCGTGTCTGACCATGTCTGAGTCTGACCGTGTCTGAATCTGACCGTGTCTGCGTCTGACCGTGTCTGACCATGTCTGATTCTGACCGTGTCTGAGTCTGACCGTGTCTGACCATGTCTGATTCTGACCGTGTCTGAGTCTGACCGTGTCTGACCGTGTCTGAGTCTGACCGTGTCTGAGTCTGACCGTGTCTGACTCTGACCATGTCTGAGTCTGACCGTGTCTGACCGTGTCTGACCGTTTCCGAGTCTGACCGTGTCTGAGTCTGACCGTGTCTGAGTCTGACCGTGTCTGACCGATATCCTGCTCACACAACACGAGCACATGGATACATCGGGACCCATGGCTTCTTTGATACTTACAGGTTTCTCCAGTGCATTTGATCCCACAATCACCATCTCAAAACTCCTAAAGATGACAGGCTCTTCAACTCCTGTTTCTTGGATAATTGACTACATTTCAAAGCACAAACAATGTCTCAAGTTCATGGATAAACTGTCTGAGTGAGCTGTGTTCTGGACTCCCCCAAGGGGATGTTTATCTTCCTCACCATGACCAGTGATCCTGGCTGCAGAGAGGTGGACACCCGGCATTTGTCTTTTTAAATATGTCGATGATCTGCGAGTTATTGAGAAGTTACTATTCACACTCAATCCAGCAACACTAGCTGTTCTTCAGCAACTTCACAAATGGTGCCTAGAGAACAGAATGTGTCTTCACCCCAATGAGTGCACAATTGCTGTAACTGCTTCATAGGGACATATGAATTAAGAATAGGCCATTCGGCCCTTCGAGCCTGCTCCATCACTCAATAAGATCATGGCCGATCTGATTGTGATGGCAACTCCACCTTCTGTTTTGCCCCCCAATAACCCTCGACCCTGTCTCTGTCAAAACTCTATCTAACTCAGCCTTGAATATATTCAACACCCCAGCTCCCACTGCTCTCTGGGGAAGGGAATTCCATAGACTAATGACCCTCGGAGAGAAAATATTCCCCCTCATCTCCGTTTTAACCCGCAGGCCTCTTATTCTTAAACAGTGTCCCCTGGGCCTAGTCTCTCCCACCAGTGAATAAATTCCTCCCGGTATCTACCCTGTCCAATCCCCTCAGGAGTTTTGAGTGAAATGTGTAAGTAAACCAGTTGCTCCCAATCTATCACTGAACAACATTACAATCCAACATCATAACACCATAGGTTTATTCAGGCAGATCGAAAATAGGCTGGAGACATCAGTTCTATTGTTAAGTGAGCTGATCGCTATGTGGACATGCTTTGGAAGCTGCAATACCCTTGCAAGCGGTGATCTGGTGACCATTTTCACACCATTTGATTGGGGATACAGGATGCCTGTGTGGTTGTGCTGAATCACAAAGGCAGCCACGTGAACCTATTGGAGGTGTTCAGGGAAGGGCTTACAGACTCACCCGTGCTCCTGGTTACTAAACTTATTGAAATGCTTTACACAATTGGAGTCCCTCAAGAACAGGTGCGGTCAACTCTGCTCTCCTTCCCTGCATCATACGGACATACGAACTAGGAGCAGGAGGAGGCCATTCGGCCCCTCGAGCCTGCTCTGCCATTCAATAAGATCAGGGCTGATCTGAATGTAACCTCAGCCCCACATTCCAGCCCACGCCCCGATAACCTTTCACCCCCCTTTGCTTATCAAGAATCTATCTAGCTCTGCCTTAAAAATATTCAAGGACTCGGTGTCCACCACGTTTTGAGGAAGAGAGTTCTGCTCAGCACTCCACGGCTTCTTACCCACAGGCAGATCTCACAACGGCTTCCAGCTCTGGAGTTCAAAACAACTAACTGAACAAAGATGTAAACTGACCAGGTTTAAGAATAGTCCAGTGCCACATCTCATCCACACAGTCAACAAAAGCTAAAGAATTTGAATCCTTTGAATCCCGATAACATAAAGACCAATTCTAATGATCTGTTAATTGTTCTCGCTATCATTTTTTTTGTATTTCTGTATTTTACTTGGAATGATTGACTGTAAAACTTACCTCAGTTTGGCCCTCAGTCAATTGATGCAAGTTGATATTTAAATAAATAAACTTTTCCTCATAATGATTACATGTTGTCCAGGCTCCAGTCCAGACGGATGTTGGTGAAATGGAGTACGGGATGGTTGGAGATGTTGGGGAGGTTGGAGAGGTTGGGATGGGGGGAGCAGGGGAGGTGAACGAGGAGGGATGGGAGACACCCTGGAGGGAAGACTTTGGGTGGGCACTAGAGGGGGGCATTCTCAGGGCGTGTAGATTGGAGAGGGGGTGGGGGGGAGCTATGGAGTGAATGTTTTGGGAGGTAAGCTGGAGTTAGGGACACCTCTCACAACATTACCCCACCAACCCCACCCCACCCACCCCCGCCAGCTCACTCAATGGACCCTTTCAGCATTTGTTTTGAAACTGTGTGTGGGGGGGGGAATGTGTTTAAGGGTCTGAGTGTGCATGGCCTGTGGTTTCTTCCTTCATTCTTTCATGGACTGTGGGTGTCACTGGCAAGACCAGCATTTGTTGCCCAGACCTAATTACCCTTGAACTGAGTGGCTGGCTAGACCATTCCGGAGGGCAGTTAAGAGTCAGCCACATTGCTGTGGGTCTGGAGTCACGTGTAGTCCAGACCAGGTAAGGATGGCAGATTTCCTTCCCTAAAGGGCATTAGTGAACCAGATGGGGTTTTAGAACAATCGGTGATAGTTTCATGGTCACCATCACTGAGATTAGCTTCACATTCCAGATTTTATTAATGGAGTTTAAATTCCACCAGCTACCATGGCCCTGTGACCCCAGAGCGTTAGTCTGGGTCGCTCGATTACTAGAGTCTAGTGGCATTACCACTGTCTCCCCCATAAACCTTCCCCCGCGGGAACTTTCGATCTTCTGCGCAGCTCAGAGGCCATGTTTCCCCTTGCCCTCTTCCTTCTCTCCGTCTCTCCTCCCTCATTCCCTCCCTCGCTCCCTCCCTCATGTAGGAAGCTCCAGGTTCCACCATGGCTGGTGAACTACCATTGACTGATGGTGCTACACCGCCACCTGCTGGGAGTTGCTGGGAGGGGGAAATTTGTGGCTTTGACCATCCAGTCTGTAAGACGCTGTGATTGGACGGACAGTGACAGGTTATGTGTTCAAATCCCGACACAGCAAGTCATAAAACTGAGCCTAATGGAAGCTGGTGGGCTGGAGCAGGGTGTGGGACTTTCATTGAAAACTCTGCTGTCCTCTCCCGCTCTGGCCTGCTCGTGACTCCCGTCCCACACTTCATGGTTGGCTCCTGATTTCCACTCAGGGTCAATTGGGGCTGGGCAATAAACTGAGCTGTGCCAGGGTCGCCCACACCCTGAACATGAAATACCAGCCGATTGATCACCCAGTGGTGATGGCTGAGGTTAGTCACAATACTCATAGTGTTACACAATCTTCACAACCACAGGGGAAGGCCACTCAGCCCATTGAGTCTGTGTTTGAGGGTCATTAGGATCTAGGAGGTGTTCCCCCCCACACACCCCCAATTGGCCAATGGTGTCAAGGATTCGGAGGATCCCAATGGATTCCTGAAATCTTGGATTTCCCTTTTCCATCCCCGGCCCAACACAGAAGGTGACGTGAGGTGTCCGGCCTACATTTGAGTGACAATGAGCCTCACTGAGGGCCATCATCCAGACTCAACACCCCCTCACCCCTCACCCACCACCCTCCCCTAAGACAGTAGGCATTGGAAAGCACCCTCCCTACCCTTACCTAGGGAGCAGAGGACCAGCTGGGTGGGGGTCTAGGTGGGGACAAGAGGCATGAGAGATTTACTCTCACTAGTGTTTGTACCCATCAACATGTGATTCCCCCCCTCAAAGCAGTTAGATTACAGGAGAGGCATGTGAAACCTCAGGTTACAAAGCCTTGGTTAGATCCCAGTTGGAGTTCAGTTTTGGATAGTGAACCTTTGAAAAATTATATTGACCGTAGAGGGGCTGTGGTGCAGATTCACCAGAACGTACTGGTTAAACTAAGAGGGGAGGTTGCAAAGCTTGGCTTCCCTGGAGTATGGGAGATTGAGGGGTGATCTGATTGAGACGGTTATAAGTATAAAGAGGATTCGATAGGGTAGAGAGAGGGAGTGCGAGAGAGAGAAGGAGTGTGAGAGAGTGAGGGGGAGAGAAACTGTTTCCTCTGATGTAGGGGAGGGGGATTCAGAACAAGGTGGGGAGAAATGGTTAATATTAGAGCCGGGCCGTTCAGGGATGGTGTCAGGAAGCACTTCCTCACACAAAGGGGAGCGGAAATCCGGAACTTTCTCTGCCTGTTAATGCTGGGAGTGAATTGAAGCAGAGACTGAGTGTTTTTTTTGGGGGGGGCAAGGGGATTAAGATATACAGAGTGAGGGGGGGTAAATGGGGTTTAAGATACAAATTACCCATCATCCAACTGGAGAGTAAAGCAGGCTCGAGGGGCTGAATGGCCTCCTTGGAACTCAGATGTATTTTGAGACATGGGGGATGGGTGCAGGAATGGGAGCAATTGTTAATTAATTTACCCCGGATGTGTGGGAATTTCATGTTGTTGGAAGTACATTTCAGGGTTTTAGGGAGGGAGTTGGAGGTGTCTGTCAGCACTGGGCATTATTGTGGAGTCAGTGTCCCCGGTGAGACTCTTCACCATAGATTCAGCCTCCGAACTGCTTTCTCTGCCTGGGTGAGTTTCCTCTTCTGCAACTCAGCAGCTGGGACAGAAAACTCCCCGACCGCCACTTAACACCAGTTTGACCCTGTGGTGTGTGAGCAGAACCATGAACCACACTTAGATCATCGAAAGGGCCTGTGTAAAGTTGGCCATCCAGCTCAGTTAAATATTCCACACGCACTGACAGTTCCACATCAAACAAACAGAAATCGCTCAGATACATGGGCCTCAATTTTTCCCTCATTGGGCACACGCGATCGGCTGGGCCAGGAGAGGTCTAGAAACGGGCCCCTGAACGTGATCGGCCCATGTCTGCGATTTCACGCTGGCCAATTACGGCTCTAAGGCATGAAACATTTCTTCCCAATGGTCAGGGAAGGTCAGGCAGAGCTGGGGGCCTGTCGGGCGCAATGGCCTCAGCAGCAGCAGGAAATGTCAGGCGGGAGGGCAAGTCGGGTGGGCACTCAGCCCCCTGTTTCTCAGACAAGTGCCTCACGGTCCTCGTGGAGGAAGTTGGTGTCAGGCGGGACACTCTCGTACCCAGGGATGGCAGGAGGAGGCCACTGCACAACACTCAAAAAAGCCTGGGAGAGGCTGCAGCCGAGGTCAGCAGCCACGGTGTTGGGCGGCGCACATGGGTGCAGTGCCGCAAAAGGTTCAATGATCTGCTGCGCGCAGCAAGGGTGAGTGCCGAGTTGGCATGGATCAGTGTGGTGAAGTGTTAAGGGCTGGCCGTCCCCCCCGTGGAGCTCAGGGGTGTTAGAGTCTGAGCGCCAACTGTCAATGATGCTGGAGCTGGCCAAGGAGCTGAGCCCTGGCTGATTGGACTGAGTGCATTGCGGCTCGAGGGCCGCGACTCAGAGGTGCCCTGTGAGGTGTCCCTCAGCTGGGGTTGGCCAGGCTGCAATGGCGCTGCAGGTAGAGAGGGGACTAATCAATGCTCCTCTGTCCTTTCAGGAGAAGAGGAGCCATATCAACATCGAGAGGTCGAGGACAGGCGGAGGCCCCCCAAACCCCCTCATTCTGACGAGGTAAGAGATGGATGCCTTGGAGCTGGAGTGCTGACACCCACCTCTGTCAGCCAGTCGTGGAGAGGCAGGGCTCTCTGACGAAGGTAAGAGAGCAGTGCACAGAGGTGAGAGTGTCGGGATTGTGCAAATATTCTTGTGTAGTCTCATTATTGATGGGAGCCTCAAACCTGGAGTCCCCATTGATCACTGAAAGGTGAGGGCACCATGATGCAGATCTCCATTGTCTCACCAGGGTGCCTGGCATGTACAGTGACAGTGTGATGACCTAAACTAATGACATATCGTTGTTCTCCCCTAGAATCACCAGCACGCACTTGAATGCAGGACCCCGGAGAGACACCCCTGATGCCAGAGGACCACAGGGCTTCACATGTACCTGCGTCACACCCCCTCTCTGCAGCAAGCACCAGCCCAGATACCAGCTCCTTGGTGAGTGTTGGATCATCGGTAGAATGTCGGTGCATGGCGGTGAGGGCACTTCACACTCGCTTAGAGAGCAGGCAGAGGGAGTGTGTGCCCGGCAGTTGGAGGACTGCTGGAGACCAGGACAATGCTGATTCAAAGGCTGATGATGAGTCTCTGGAGTCGTCCATTAGGAGGTAGATGCTGGATGTTCAGCGGGATGTGCAGGAGGATCTGGTGGGGATCCATGAGGGTATGTGTGCCATGGTCTCTGTTGTGGAGGAGTCCATGTGGAGCATGAGCGCTGAGTTGATCCTCATGGCCGAGCGCACTGTCTCCTCCATTGACAGAGTGGCGACTCTCATGGAGAGGCAGCTCCTGGGACAGAATCAGGGGCTCCCAGGGTTGTGCTCAGATCTGCAGCCCTCACACAGGCAATGACCTCAGGTGGTCAGTGTCAGTGTGAGAGATGGGTGAGGCACCCAGTATCCCAGCTCGGTGCCCATCCATCAAAGGCGAGCAGGGAGGTCCAGAGCAATCTCACATTGGCACACGAGTTGCTGGTCGTCTCTGTGGGCTCCCCTGAGGGCGCTCTGGATGATGGCAGCAGCTCCTCTGCCAGTGACCGTGACATCTGATGAGGCTGCGATGACTGGGGAGATGCCAACCATGGCACTGGCCTCTCCCTCCCAGGCGGGGCCAGCACAGGCTCCAATGGCCAGAGGACGACCACCAAGCTCATCAAGGCCGACAGGGCAGCACAGTCAGCAGCTGTCTCCAATGCCACTGCCAGCGAGGTGGGTGGGGCTACAAGATACAGAATTTGCAAACGTAATTTAATTCACCATGAGCACAAGAGGGGCTGTTTCACGGGTGATCTTCTGTTCTGCCATGTTTTGTTAATATGTTTACTAGTGTGGCCATTAACACCAGATATAGTTACGTTTATTTGATGTAAGTGTCAAAATGAGATAAATTTTGATTTTGTCTTAATGGCCTGAGCGTGCTCCACTTGTTTTGTAGGACACGCCAGTATCTCACGCTGGAGGTGAGTGGCTCTAAACTTTATTGCACAGGCACTGAGTGGACTTTGGGTTCAAAGGAAAGGGTCATTTCAGGCACCCGGGATGGAGGTGGTGTCCCTGCCATGAGGTGGAAGCTGGTCTTTGACAGACGAGCTGAAGGAGCGTTGGATTAAGGTGTCCCTGCATCCCTGAAGGATCCAGAGGTCGGCCTCCACGCCCTCAGCATTCTCCTCACCGGGCTCCTCTCCTCACTCACCACTGGATTCACTCTCTGTGGCCTGTGGAATTGTCTCAAGATCCTCTCCCTCCAGTGCCAGATTGTGGAAATCACAGCATTCAACCACCATCAGTGACACCCACTCTGGAGAATATTGCACTGTCCCCCTGAATGGTCCAGGCATCGGAAGCGTATCTTCAGAAGACCTATGGTCCTCTCTATCACTGTCCTTGTGGAGACATGACTCCTATTATAATGCTGCCCTGACTCTGAACTTGAGTGGCAGAGAGGCATCATGAGCCACATTTTCAACAGATAGCCCTTGTCACCCAGCAGCCATCCATCCAGTCGGGCTGGAGCACTGAAGAGCCTCGGCACCTGAGTGTGTCTGGAGGATGTAAGCATCATGGGAGCTGCCTGGGTACCGTGCACAGACTTGCAGAATCTGCGTCTTGTGGTCACAAACCATCTGGACGTTCATTGAGTGGAATCCCTTCCTGTTGACCAAGGCACCCGGCTGACCCTCTGGCTCCTTGATGGCCACATGTGTACAGTCTATTGCACCCTGGACACGGGGGAATCCAGCAATCACTGCAAAGCCTCTGGCTCGCTCAGCCTGGCTGGCCTCGTCCGTATGGTAATGAATAAAGGTCAGTACCCGCCTGAACAGAGCTTCTGTCACCAGCTCGACACAACTGTGGACAGCTGATTGGGGGACTCCACACAGATTCCCCACTGACTCCCTGGAATGAGCCAGAGGCATAGAAGTTGAGGGCCACTGTGACCTTTAGAGCCACTGGCATGGGGTTGTCCACCCACACAGTCGGAGCTGATTTCAGGGCCGATCCTCTGACAGATGGAGGTCACTGTCTCCCTGGAGAGGCAGAGCCTCCTTCGGCATTGCACCTCAGACATATTGAGGTAGCTGCATCGCTGCCTGTAAACCCTGGCAGCAGGATAGTGGCGTCTTCTGTGGCCCCTTCTGCCTTGGACTTCCTGCTGCCCCTGCGCCCCTTGTGCTTGTGCCTCTCCTCCCACAGGTCCCTCCCCTGGAGGCTGCATTGGGACACCCGGTCTCCTCTCCCTTCTGCCCCTCTCTCCCTCCTCAGAGGAGGTGCCTCCAGCGGAGACCCCAATCCCCATTCCCAGGGTAAGGGAAGGCCGTCTGGTGCTTGGAAGAGTCCACACGATCTGAATCCTCCAGGGGCCTTGGAGAAACTCTTGACCCCTGAAATGGAGCCTGGAAATGCTGAGAGTGAAGCTCAGAACAGAGATGAAGCTGTTGGGTTCAAATAAGCAACCAGCAGCAAACTGTATCCTAAACTCCTCCCTACTCACACTGGCAATGCTGCTGACCCCTTTTTATCCCCCCCACCCCCCCCCGGATGAGGTTTTGTTGAAAGTGGGCTGCCCGCTTGCCTGTTTTACCCGTGTGACGAGCACGAAATCTATCGGGCAACGGAAAATCGCCAACAATCTCAATGGCCTTAAGTTGCTTATTAATTAATGGCGGGCGCGCGTCCAACACCCACCCTCGCCCAGCGAGCTGGAGATTGCTCGAATGCGCGATGACGTTGGGATGTGTGGGGTGCCCGCCCGCCTGACAGCTGTAAAGTTATACCCATGGATTTTATTTGCAGATGGGATGTGGGTGTCGCTGGCTAGGCCAGCATTTATTGCTCACCCCTAGGAGCAGTTAAGAGTCAACCACATGGCTGTGGGTCTGGAGTCACGTGTAGACCGGACCAGGTAAGGATGGTAGCTTTCCCTATGAATCAGACGGGTGTTTCTGATAATTGCTGATGGTTTCATGGCTGCCATTACTGAGACTGGCCAGCTCTCATTGCAGGTTAATGTTCTGTTTTATTAATCGAATTTAAATTCCACCAGTTGCCATGAGGGATTTGAACAGGTGCACTAGGGCATTAGCCTGGGCCTCTGGGTTAGTAGTTTAGTGATATTACCACTACGCCACAGAGGCCGTTCAGTCCATTATGCCTGTGCTGGCTCTTTGGAAGCAGTAGCCAATTAATCCAATTAAGAAAGCAATTAGAAGAGCAAAGAGGGGATATGAGAAAGCTCTGGCTGGTAAAAGTAGGGAAAATCCCAAGATATTCTATAAGTATATAAATGGGAAGAAGATAACCAGGGAAAGAATAGGGCCCATTAGGGACCAAGGGGGCAATCTATGGGTGGAGCCAGAGGACATCGCTAGAGTGTTGAATGAATACTTCACGTCCGTCTTTACCCAAGAGAATGAGGATGAAGGTATCGAACTCGGGGAGAGAGACTGCGAGGTTCTTAAGCAAATTGATATAGGGAGTGACAAGGTATTGGAGGTGTTGGCAGGCTTCAAAGTGGACAAATCTCCAGATCCGGATGATTTGTGTCCCAGACTGCTGAGGGAGGCAAGGCAGGAGATCGCAGGGGCTCTGACCCGAATTTTTAATTTTTAATTTTATGGGGGAGGTGCCAGAGGACTGGAGAACAGCTAATGTGGTTCCGCTATTTAAGAAGGGTTGTAGAGATAAGCCAGGGAACTACAGGCCAGTGAGTCTCACGTCAGTGGTCGGGAAACTATTGGAGAAAATTCTGAAGGAGAGAATCTATCTCCACTTGGAGAGGCAAGGTTTGATCAGGGATAGTCAGCATGGCTTTGTCAGAGGGAGGTCATGCCTAACAAATTTGATTGAATTTTTTGAGGAGGTGACCAGGTGTGTAGATGAGGGTAGTGTAGTTGATGTAGTTTATATGGATTTCAGCAAAGCCTTTGACAAGGTTCCACATGGGAGACTTATAAAGAAGGCAAATGCACATGGGATACAGGGTAATTTGATAAGGTGGATTCAAAATTGGCTTAGTTGTAGGAGACAGAGGGTGATGACAGAAGGATGCTTTAGTGACTGGAAGCCAGTGTCCAGTGGCGTACCACAGGGATCTGTGCTGGGTCCCCTATTATTTGTCATTTATATAAACGACATAGATGACTATGTGGGGGGTAGGATTAGTAAGTTTGCGGATGACACAAAGATTGGCCGGGTGGTTAACAGTGAGGTTGAGTGTCTTGGGCTACAGGAAGATATAGACAGGATGGTCAAATGGGCAGATAAGTGGCAGATGGAATTTAACCCTGAAAAGTGTGAGGTGATACACTTTGGAAGGAGTAATTTGACAAGGAAGTATTCAATGAACGGCATGACACTAGGAAGTTCTGAGGAACAAAGGGACCTTGGTGTGTGTGTCCATAGATCTCTGAAGCCAGAGGGGCATGTTAGTGGGGTGGTGAAAAAGGCATATGGGACACTTGCCTTTATCAATCGAGGCATAGATTACAAAAGTAGGGAGGTCATGTTGGAGTTGTATAGAACCTTGGTGAGGCCACAGCTGGAGTACTGTGTGCAGTTCTGGTCGCCACATTATAGGAAGGATGTGATTGCACTGGACGGGGTGCAGAGGAGATTCACCAGGATGTTGCCTGGGATGAAACATTTAAGTTATGAAGAGAGGTTGGATAGACTTGGGTTGTTTTTGTTGGAGCAGAGAAGACTGAGGGGCGACCTGATGGAGGTGTACAAGATTATGAGGGGCGTGGACAGGGTGGATAGGGAGCAGCTGTTCCCCTTAGTTAAAGGGTCAGTCACAAGGAGGCATAAGTTCAAGGTGAGGGGCAGGAGGTTTAGGGGGGATGTGAGGAAAATCTTTTTTACCCAGAGGGTGGTGATGGTCTGGAATGCACTGCCTGGGAGGGTGGTGGAGGCGAGTTGCCTCACATCCTTTAAAAAGTACCTGGATGAGCACTTGGCACATCATAACATTCAAGGCTATGGGCCAAGTGCTGGTAAATGGGATTAGGTAGGTAGGTCAGGTGTTTCTCACGTGTCGGTGCAGACTCGATGGGCCGAAGGGCCTCTTCTGCACCGTGTGATTCTGTGATTCTGTGAATCCCACGCCTGCTGCTCTTTCTCCAATGTCCTGCAAATATTCCAACCATTAGATAGAATTCCATCATGTTGTTCTGGAATTTCAGCACTAAATGTCCTGGCTTTCGTTTAAAGATTGTCCCACTAGAGGAAGTAACTTCTCTGTATTTATGAAACCAAATCTCTTTATCAGTATAAATATCTTGATTAGATCACTTCTCAACTTCTGAAATGTCGAGCGATATCAGCCAACTTTCTCCAGCTTGTCCTCATCATTAAAAAAAAACCCCCTTTAACTTGTGTTATTCCATTGCTCTCCTGCAGGGGGCAGCAATTGCACAGCAACTGGACATTTGGGACAATATTGCGCCGGTCAGTCCAAGGGAGCGGGCACTGAACACGGTGGGCAGTCTGAGGCTGGTATCTCAGTCCAGCCAGAATATATACCGATAACAAACTCAGACTAAACAGGGGAGGAGGCACTGGTGTAATGATCAGGCAAGGAGTGTCCTTCCCTTTAATTTTAAACATTCAGACATTTAAAAGAGTGAATGAAGGTTGGAATGTTGGAGCGGGAAGAGGACATCCTTTCCCTGGAGCCATATCCCATTCCTTTTAGCCGATTGTAAATATACAGCATCATGGAGGGAGGAAGGAGTTGAGAATTGAGGTGTAGAATGGGAAGGAGAGACTGCTTTTCGCTTCCAATACTTGTAGTGATTTGTTTTACAGGTAAATATTGAATTTAATCTGCCTGTAACTTAAACTAGGTCACATAAGTAGTTACAAACTAAAAATTAAACGCTAGATGTATAAACAAATGAATTCAATCAATAGAACAAAGTTGTAGATATTGATCCAGGACAGGAGTTTTGTCTGGGAGTTTGTGAAACAACACATTCCTGGATAACCATGTTTGCAATAATTGTCCACATCTCATCTCAGCATCATCGAGCTGAATCCAAATTCCAGACATCCCGGGGCTTCAGGGAGGGGGAGAGTTACCTGGACTCTGAGCCAGGAGTCAGTCACAGGTTATGTCATGAATCTAGTCCTGTTGGTGTTATTGTGACTGTGAGTCAGGTAAGGGGATCTCAGCTACAGCGCTGGAGAGATTCGGCCTTTTCCTTTGTCCAAAAGGGGAGGAGGTTCTGGCCGACTGTGTGTATAAGGGCAAAATCTGCAGAGTGGGTGAGCAAACTGACCACGGCATCATGGTACAGGAAGAGATGCAAGTGGGGTGAGGGGGTGGGGGAGGTGAAAAGCAATGTGGTAGTGATAGGGGACAGTCTAGCCAGTGGGATCGATACTGCTCTCTGCAGCGAGCTCAGGAGGTTCTATTGCCTGCCTGGTGCCCAGGGTTAAGGACATCTCCACACGGCTGGAGAGGAACTTGGAGCCTGGGAGGAGAAGCACCATTGTCGTGGTCCGCACCGCACCCGATGGCATAGGGACAACCAGGAATGATGTTTGGCTGAGAGAGTTTGAGGAACTAGGCTCCAGATTAAAATTCAGTACCTCAAAGGCCATCATTTCTGGGATGTTACCTGAGCCACATGCCAATTGGCAAAGGGTCAAGCAGATTCGAGAATGAAAGGCATGGTTCAAAGGGCGGAGTGGGAGAAAGTTTCGGTTCCCGGGTCACTGGTATCAGTACTCAAGGAGGACTGAGCTACTCCTTTGGGAGGGGCTCCAGTGAAACGGAGCTGGGACCAGAGTCAGGGCAGGTCACACAGCCAAGCCTGCAGACAGGACTTTAAACTAAAACACTGGTGATGAGATGGAGGGATGGTGAGGGTTCAAATGAGTAGAAAGTTATAAATCTAAAAGAGGCAAAAGTGAAGATCACAGTGCAGCCAAACGATTTAGGTAAAGATAAGCAGAACATGACAGGGAAGGGACAGAGTTTAATAGAAATGGTGCATCAGTGTATAGGACTCAATCAACTGAAAAATCACAAAAAGCTAAAATTAAAGGAGTTCTATCTGAATTCTTGAAGCTTTTATAGCAAGGCAGATGAATTAAAGACAGGAGTCTGGGGAAAGTGTGGATAATGGAGACAGAGAGAAAGTTCCTTCTGAGACCCATAATCCGGTATTAGAAGAGGAATTGCAGACAGGAAAATCAAACCAAATCACCCTTCAAGATCAGACAAAATCACTCAATTATTCAGGACCTAATTATCACGAGCCAAGGAGGAGAGCAAGAGTGTAGACTTTATATAAAACAGAGAGTGGTTGAGTGTGTGGAGTTTATATAAAACAGAGAGTGGGTCAGTGTGGAGTTTATATAAAACAGAGAGTGGGTGAGTGTGTGGAGTTTAATTAAAAGAGAGAGTGGGTGAGTGTGTGGAGTTTATTTAAAACAGAGAGTGGATGAGTGTGTGGAGTTTATATAAAACAGAGAGTGGGTGAGTGTGTGGAGTTTATATAAAACAGAGAGTGGGTGAGTGTGTGCACTTTATTTAAAACAGTGAGCGGGTGAGAGTGTGGAGTTTATATAAAAAAGAGAGTGGGTGAGAGTGTGGAGTTTATATAAAACAGAGAGTGGGTGAGTGTGTGCACTTTATTTAAAACAGTGAGCGGGTGAGAGTGTGGAGTTTATATAAAAAAGAGAGTGGGTGAGAGTGTGGAGTTTATTTAAAACAGAGAGTGGGTGAGTGTGTGGAGTTTATTTAAAACAGAGAGTGGGTGAGTGTGTGGAGTTTATTTAAAACAGAGAGTGGGTGAGGGTGTGGAGTTTATATAAAACAGAGAGTGGGAGTGTGTGGAGTTTATATAAAACAGAGTGTGGGTGAGTGTGTGGAGTTTATTTAAAACAGAGAGTGGGTGAGTGTGTGGAGTTTATATAAAACAGAGAGTGGGTGAGTGTGTGGAGTTTATATAAAACAGAGAGTGGGTGAGTGTGTGGAGTTTATTTAAAACAGAGAGTGGGTGAGTGTGTGGAGTTTATTTAAAAGAGAGAGTGGGTGAGTGTGTGGAGTTTATTTAAAACATAGAGTGGGTGAGTGTGGAGTTTATTTAAAACTGAGAGTGGGAAATATGTGTGGAGTTTATTTAAAACAGAAAGTCGGTGAGTGTGTGGATTTTATTTAAAACAGAGAGTGGGTGAGTGTGTGGAGTTTATTTAAAACAGAGAGTGGGTGAGTGTGTGGAGTTTATTTAAAACAGAGAGTGGGTGAGTGTGTGGAGTTAAATTAAAAAAGAGAGTGGGTGAGTGTGTGTGGTTTATTTAAAACAGAGAGTGGGTGAGTGTGTGGAGTTTATATAAAACAGAGAGTGAGTGAGTGTGTGGATTTTATTTAAAACAGAGAGTGGGTGTGAGTGTGGAGATTATTTAAGACAGAGAGTGGGGGAGTGTGTGGAGTTTATTTAAAAGAGAGAGTGGGTGAGTGCGAGGAGTTTATTAAAAACAGAGAGTGGGTGAGTGTGTGGAGCTTATTTAAAACAGAGAGTGGGTGAGTGTGTGGAGTTTATTTAAAACAGAGAGTGGATGAGTGTCTGGAGTTTACTTAAAACAGTGAGTGGGGGAGTTTGTGGAGTTTATTTAAAACAGAGAGTGCGTGAGAGCGTGAACTATATTTAAAACAGAGAGTGGGTGAGTGTGTGGAGTTTATTTAAAACATAGAGTGGGTAAGTGTGTGGAGTTTATTTAACACAGAGAGTTGGTGAGTGTGTGGAGTTTATATAAAACAGTGAGTGGGTGAGTGTGTGGAGTTTATTTAAAACAGAGAGTGCGTGAGTGTGTGGAGTTTATTTAAAACAGAGAGTGGGTGAGTGGGTGGAGTTTATTTAATACAGGGAGTGGGTGAGTGTATGGAGTTTATTTAAAACAGAGAGGGGGTGAGTGTGGAGTGTATTTAAAACAGAGTGTGGGAGAGAGTGCGGAGTTGATTTAAAACAGAGAGTGGTTGAGTGTGGAGTTTATTTAAAACAGAGAGTGGGTGAGTGTGTGGAGTTGATGTAAAACAGAGAGTGGGTGAGTGTGGAGTTTATTTAAAACAGAGTGTGGTTGAGTGTGGAGTTTATTTAAAACAGAGAGTGGGTGTGTGTTGAGTTTATATAAAACAGAGAGTGGGTGTGTGTGGAGTTTATATAAAACAGAGAGTTGGTGAGTGTGTGGTGTTTATTTTAAACAGTGAGTGGGTGAGTGTGTGGAGTTAATTTAAAACAGAGAGTGGGTGAATGTGTGGTGTTTATATTAAACAGAGAGTGGGTGAGTGTATGGAGTTTATATAAAACAGAGAGTGGGTGTGTGTGTGGAGTTTACTTAAAACAGAGAGACGGGTGAGTGTGCGGAGTTTATTTAAAATAGAGAGTGCTTGAGTGTGTGCAGTTTATTTAAAACAGAGAGTGCGTGAGTGTGTGAACTATATTTAAAACATTGAGTGGGTGATTGTGTGGAGTTTATTTAAAACAGAGAGTGGGTGAGTTTGTGGAGTTTGTATAAAACAGAGAGTGGGTGAGTGTGTGGAGTTTATTAAAAACAGAGAGTGGATGAGTGTGTGAAGTTTATTTAAAACAGAGAGGGGGTGAGTTTGTGGAGCTTATATAAAACAGAGAGTGGGTGAGTGTGAAGAGTTTATTTAAAACAGAGAGTGGGTGACTGTGTGGAGTTTATGAAAAACAGAGAGTGGGTGAGTGTGTGGAGTTTATCTAAAACAGAGAGTGGGAGAGTGTGTGGATTTTATATAAAACAGAGAATGGGTGAGCTTTTGGAGTTTATTTAAAACAGAGAGTGGGTGAGCGTGTGGAGTTTATATAAAACAGAGAGTGGGTGAGTGTGTGGAGATTATTTAAAATAGGGAGTTGGTGAGATTGTTCAGTTTATATAAAACAGAGATTGGGCCAGTGTGTGGAGTTTATTTAAAACAGAGTGTGGTTGAGAATGTGGAGTTTATTTAAAACAGAGAGTGGGTGAGTGTGTGGAGTTTATATAAAACAGAGAGGGTGAGTGTGTGAAGTTTACTTAAAACAGAGAGTGGGTGAGTGTGTGGAGTTTATATAAAACAGAGATTGGGTGAGTGTGTGGAGTTTATTTAAAACAGAGAGTGGGTGAGTGTGGAGTTTATTTAAAACAGAGTGTGGTTGAGTGTGGAGTTTATTTAATACAGAAAGTGGATGAGTGTGTGGAGTTTATTTAAAACAGAGAGTGGGTGTGTCTAGAGTTTATCTAAAACAGAGAGTGGGTGAGTGTGTGGTGTGAATTTAAAACAGAGAGTTGGTGAGTGTGTGGAGTGTATTTAAAACAGAGAGTGGGTGTGTGTGGAGTTTATATAAAACAGAGAGTGGGTGAGTGTGTGGTGTTTATTTTAAACAGTGAGTGGGTGAGTGTGTGGAGTTAATTTAAAACAGAGAGTGGGTGAGTGTGTGGTGTTTATATTAAACAGAGAGTGGGTGAGTGTATGGAGTTAATTTAAAACAGAGAGTGGGTGAGTGTGTGGAGTTTATTTAAATCAGAGAGTGGATGAGTGTCTGGAGTTTATATAAAACAGAGTGTGGGTGAGTGTGTGGAGTTTATTTAAAACAGAGAGTGGGTCAGTGTGTGGAGTTCATTTAAAACATAGAGATGGGTGTGTGTGTGGAGTTTATATAAAAGAGAGAGTGGGTGAGTGTGTGCAGTTTATTTAAAACAGAGAGTGCGTGAGTGTGTGAACTATATTTAAAACATTGAGTGGGTGATTGTGTGGAGTTTATTTAAAACAGAGAGTGGGTGAGTATGTGGAGTTTGTATAAAACAGAGAGTGGGTGTGTGTGTGGAGTTAATTTAAAACAGAGAGTGGGTGAGTGTGTGGAGTTTATTTAAAACAGAGAGTGGGTGTGTGTGTGGAGTTTATTTAAAACAGAGAGTGTGTGACTGTGTGGAGTTTATTTAAAACAGAGAGTGGGTGAGTGTGTGGAGTTTATTTATACAGAGAATGGGTGAGTGTGTGGAGTTTATATAAAACAGGGAGTGGGTGAGTGTGTGGAGTTTATATAAAACAGAGAGTGGGTGAGTGTGGAGTTTATTTAAAACAGAGAGTGGGTGAGTGAGTGGACTTTACTTAAAACAGAGAGTGGGTGAGTGTGTGGAGTTTATTTAAAACAGAGAGTGGGTGAGTGTGAAGAGTTCATTTAAAACAGAGAGTGTGTGACTGTGTGGAGCTTATTTAAAACAGAGAGTGGGTGAGTGTGTGGAGTTTATATAAAACAGGGAGTGGGTGAGTGTGTGGCGTTTATATAAAACAGAGAGTGGGTGAGTGTGGAGTTTATTTAAAACAGAGTGTGGGAGAGTGTGCGGAGTTGATTTAAAACAGAGAGTGGTTGAGTGTGGAGTTTATTTAAAACAGAGAGTGGGTGAGCGTGTGGAGTTTATGTAAAACAGATTTTGGGTGAGTGTGGAGTTTATTTAAAACAGAGTGTGTTTGAGTGTGGAGTTTATTTAATAAAGAAATTGGGTGAGTGTGTGGAGTTCATTTAAAACAGAGAGTGGGTGCGTGTTGAGTTTATATAAAACAGAGAGTGGGTGTGTGTGGAGTTTATATAAAACAGAGAGTGGGTGAGTGTGTGGTGTTTATTTTAAACAGTGAGTGGGTGAGTGTGTGGATATAATTTTAAACAGAGAGTGGGTGAGTGTGTGGTGTTTAAATTAAACAGAGAGTGGCTGAGTGTATGGAGTTAATTTAAAACAGAATGTGGGTGAGTGTGTGGAGTTTATTTAAATCAGAGAGTGGATGAGTGTCTGGAGTTTATATAAAACAGAGTGTGGGTGAGTGTGTGGAGTGTATTTAAAACAGAGAGTGGTTCAGTGTGTGGAGTTCATTTAAAACATAGAGATGGGTGAGTGTGTGGAGTTTATATAAAACAGAGAGTGGGTGAGTGTGTGGAGTTCATTTAAAACAGAGAGATGGGTGAGTGTTTGGAGTTTATTTAAAATAGAGAGTGCGTGAGTGTGTGCAGTTTATTTAAAACAGAGAGTGCGTGAGTGTGTGAACTATATTTAAAACATTGAGTGGGTGATTGTGTGGAGTTTATTTAAAACAGAGAGTGGGTGAGTATGTGGAGTTTGTATAAAACAGAGAGTGGGTGAGTGTGGAGTTTATTTAAAACAGAGTGTGGTTGAGTGTGGAGTTTATTTAATACAGAAAGTGGATGAGTGTGTGGAGTTTATTTAAAACAGAGAGTGGGTGTGTCTGGAGTTTATATAAAACAGAGAGTTGGTGAGTGTGTGGAGTGTATTTAAAACAGAGAGTGGGTGTGAGTGGAGTTTATATAAAACAGAGAGTGGGTGAGTGTGTGGTGTTTATTTTAAACAGTGAGTGGGTGAGTGTGTGGAGTTAATTTAAAACAGAGAGTGGGTGAGTGTGTGGAGTTTATTTATACATAGAATGGGTGAGTGTGTGGAGTTTATATAAAACAGGGAGTGGGTGAGTGTGTGGAGTTTATATAAAACAGAGAGTGGGTGAGTGCGGAGTTTATTTAAAGCAGAGAGTGGGTGAGTGAGTGGACTTTACTTAAAACAGAGAGTGGGTGAGTGGGTGGAGTTTATTTAAAACAGAGAGTGGGTGAGTGTGTGGAGTTTATTTAAAACAGAGAATGGGTGAGTGTGTGGAGTTTATTTAAAACAGAGAGTGGGTGAGTGTGAAGAGTTTATTTAAAACAGAGAGTGTGTGACTGTGTGGAGTTTATTTAAAACAGAGAGTGGGTGAGTGTGTGGAGTTTTTTTTTACAGAGAATGGGTGAGTGTGTGGAGTTTATATAAAACAGGGAGTGGGTGAGTGTGTGGAGTTTATATAAAACAGAGAGTGGGTGAGTGAGTGGACTTTACTTAAAACAGAGAGTGGGAGAGTGGGTGGAGTTTATTTAATACAGGGAGTGGGTGAGTGTATGGAATTTATTTAAAACAGAGAGGGGGTGAGTGTGGAGTTTATTTAAAACAGAGTGTGGGAGAGTGTGCGGAGTTGATTTAAAACAGAGAGTGGTTGAGTGTGGAGTTTATTTAAAACAGAGAGTGGGTGTGTGTTGAGTTTATATAAAACAGGAGAGTGGGTGTGTGTGGAGTTTATATAAAACAGAGAGTTGGTGAGTGTGTGGTGTTTATTTTAAACAGTGAGTGGGTGAGTGTGTGGAGTTAATTTAAAACAGAGAGTGGGTGAGTGTGTGGTGTTTATATTAAACAGAGAGTGGGTGAGTGTATGGAGTTAATTTAAAACAGAGAGTGGGTGAGTGTGTGGAGTTTATTTAAATCAGAGAGTGGATGAGTGTCTGGAGTTTATATAAAACAGAGTGTGGGTGAGTGTGTGGAGTTTATTTAAAACAGAGAGTGGGTCAGTGTGTGGAGTTCATTTAAAACATAGAGATGGGTGAGTGTGTGGAGTTTATATAAAACAGAGAGTGGGTGAGTGTGTGGAGTTCATTTAAAACAGAGAGATGGGTGAGTGTGTGGAGTTTATTAAAAATAGAGAGTGCGTGAGTGTGTGCAGTTTATTTAAAACAGAGAGTGGGTGAGTGTGTGGAGTTTATATAAAACAGGGAGTGGGTGAGTGTGTGGCGTTTATATAAAACAGAGAGTGGGTGAGTGTGGAGTTTATTTAAAACAGAGTGTGGGAGAGTGTGCGGAGTTGATTTAAAACAGAGAGTGGTTGAGTGTGGAGTTTATTTAAAACAGAGAGTGGGTGAGCGTGTGGAGTTTATTTAAAACAGAGAGTGGGTGAGCGTGTGGAGTTTATGTAAAACAGATTTTGGGTGAGTGTGGAGTTTATTTAAAACAGAGTGTGTTTGAGTGTGGAGTTTATTTAATAAAGAAATTGGGTGAGTGTGTTGAGTTTATATAAAACAGAGAGTGGGTGTGTGTGGAGTTTATATAAAACAGAGAGTGGGTGAGTGTGTGGTGTTTATTTTAAACAGTGAGTGGGTGAGTGTGTGGATATAATTTTAAACAGAGAGTGGGTGAGTGTGTGGTGTTTAAATTAAACAGAGAGTGGCTGAGTGTATGGAGTTAATTTAAAACAGAATGTGGGTGAGTGTGTGGAGTTTATTTAAATCAGAGAGTGGATGAGTGTCTGGAGTTTATATAAAACAGAGTGTGGGTGAGTGTGTGGAGTGTATTTAAAACAGAGAGTGGGTCAGTGTGTGGAGTTCATTTAAAACATAGAGATGGGTGAGTGTGTGGAGTTTATATAAAACAGAGAGTGGGTGAGTGTGTGGAGTTCATTTAAAACAGAGAGATGGGTGAGTGTTTGGAGTTTATTTAAAATAGAGAGTGCGTGAGTGTGTGCAGTTTATTTAAAACAGAGAGTGCGTGAGTGTGTGAACTATATTTAAAACATTGAGTGGGTGATTGTGTGGAGTTTATTTAAAACAGAGAGTGGGTGAGTATGTGGAGTTTGTATAAAACAGAGAGTGGGTGAGTGTGGAGTTTATTTAAAACAGAGTGTGGTTGAGTGTGGAGTTTATTTAATACAGAAAGTGGATGAGTGTGTGGAGTTTATTTAAAACAGAGAGTGGGTGTGTCTGGAGTTTATATAAAACAGAGAGTTGGTGAGTGTGTGGAGTGTATTTAAAACAGAGAGTGGGTGTGAGTGGAGTTTATATAAAACAGAGAGTGGGTGAGTGTGTGGTGTTTATTTTAAACAGTGAGTGGGTGAGTGTGTGGAGTTAATTTAAAACAGAGAGTGGGTGAGTGTGTGGAGTTTATTTATACATAGAATGGGTGAGTGTGTGGAGTTTATATAAAACAGGGAGTGGGTGAGTGTGTGGAGTTTATATAAAACAGAGAGTGGGTGAGTGCGGAGTTTATTTAAAGCAGAGAGTGGGTGAGTGAGTGGACTTTACTTAAAACAGAGAGTGGGTGAGTGGGTGGAGTTTATTTAAAACAGAGAGTGGGTGAGTGTGTGGAGTTTATTTAAAACAGAGAATGGGTGAGTGTGTGGAGTTTATTTAAAACAGAGAGTGGGTGAGTGTGAAGAGTTTATTTAAAACAGAGAGTGTGTGACTGTGTGGAGTTTATTTAAAACAGAGAGTGGGTGAGTGTGTGGAGTTTATTTTTACAGAGAATGGGTGAGTGTGTGGAGTTTATATAAAACAGGGAGTGGGTGAGTGTGTGGAGTTTATATAAAACAGAGAGTGGGTGAGTGTGGAGTTTATTTAAAACAGAGAGTGGGTGAGTGAGTGGACTTTACTTAAAACAGAGAGTGGGAGAGTGGGTGGAGTTTATTTAATACAGGGAGTGGGTGAGTGTATGGAATTTATTTAAAACAGAGAGGGGGTGAGTGTGGAGTTTATTTAAAACAGAGTGTGGGAGAGTGTGCGGAGTTGATTTAAAACAGAGAGTGGTTGAGTGTGGAGTTTATTTAAAACAGAGAGTGGGTGTGTGTTGAGTTTATATAAAACAGAGAGTGGGTGTGTGTGGAGTTTATATAAAACAGAGAGTTGGTGAGTGTGTGGTGTTTATTTTAAACAGTGAGTGGGTGAGTGTGTGGAGTTAATTTAAAACAGAGAGTGGGTGAGTGTGTGGTGTTTATATTAAACAGAGAGTGGGTGAGTGTATGGAGTTAATTTAAAACAGAGAGTGGGTGAGTGTGTGGAGTTTATTTAAATCAGAGAGTGGATGAGTGTCTGGAGTTTATATAAAACAGAGTGTGGGTGAGTGTGTGGAGTTTATTTAAAACAGAGAGTGGGTCAGTGTGTGGAGTTCATTTAAAACATAGAGATGGGTGAGTGTGTGGAGTTTATATAAAACAGAGAGTGGGTGAGTGTGTGGAGTTCATTTAAAACAGAGAGATGGGTGAGTGTGTGGAGTTTATTAAAAATAGAGAGTGCGTGAGTGTGTGCAGTTTATTTAAAACAGAGAGTGCGTGAGTGTGTGAACTATATTTAAAACATTGAGTGGGTGATTGTGTGGAGTTTATTGAAAACAGAGAGTGGGTGAGTATGTGGAGTTTGTATAAAACAGAGAGTGGGTGTGTGTGTGGAGTTAATTTAAAACAGAGAGTGGGTGAGTGTGTGGAGTTTATTTAAAACAGAGAGTGGGTGAGTGTGTGGAGTTTATTTAAAACAGAGAGTAGGTGAGTGTTTAGAGTTTATTTAAAACAGAGAGTGTGTGACTGTGTGGAGTTTTTTTAAAACAGAGAGTGGGTGAGTGTGTGGAGTTTATTTATACAGAGAATGGGTGAGTGTGTGGAGTTTATATAAAACAGGGAGTGGGTGAGTGTGTGGAGTTTATATAAAACAGAGAGTTGGTGAGTGTGGAGTTTATTTAAAACAGGGAGTGGGTCAGTGTATGGAGTTTATTTAAAACAGAGAGGGGGTGAGTGTGGAGTTTATTTAAAACAGAGTGTTGGAGAGTGTGCGGAGTTGATTTAAAACAGAGAGTGGTTGAGTGTGGAGTTTATTTAAAACAGAGAGTGGGTGAGTGTGTGGAGTTGATGTAAAACAGAGAGTGGGTGATTGTGGAGTTTATTTAAAACAGAGTGTGGTTGAGTGTGGAGTTTATTTAATGCAGAAATTGGGTGAGTGTGTGGAGTTTATTTAAAACAGAGAGTGGGTGTGTGTTGAGTTTATATAAAACGGAGAGTGGGTGAGTGTGTGGTGTTTATTTAAAACAGAGAGTTGATGAGTGTGTGGAGTGCATTTAAAACAGAGAGTGGGTGTGTGTGGAGTTTATATAAAACAGAGAGTGGGTGAGTGTGTGGTGTTTATTTTAATCAGTGAGTGGGTGAGTGTGTGGAGTTAATTTAAAATCGAGAGTGGGTGAGTGTGTGGTGTTTATTTTAAACAGAGAGTGGGTGAGTGTATGGAGTTAATTTAAAACAGAGAGTGGGTGAGTGTGTGGAGTTTATTTAAAAAAACGAGTGGGTCAGTGTGTGGAGTTCATTTAAAACATAGAGATGGGTGAGTGTGTGGAGTTTATTTAAAACAGAGAGTGCGTGAGTGTGTGGAGTTTATATAAAACAGAGAGTGGGTGTGTGTGTGGAGTTCACTTAAAACAGAGAGACGGGTGAGTGTGTGGAGTTTATTTAAAATAGAGAGTGCTTGAGTGTGTGCAGTTTATTTAAAACAGAGAGTGCGTGAGTGAGTGAACTATATTTAAAACATTGAGTGGGTGATTGTGTGGAGTTTATTTAAAATAGAGAGTGGGTGAGATTGTGGAGTTTGTATAAAACAGAGAGTGGGTGTGTGTGTGGAGTTAATTTAAAACAGAGAGTGGGTGAGTGTGTGGAGTTTATTTAAAACAGAGAGTGGGTGAGTGTGTGGAGTTTATTAAAAACAGAGAGTTGGTGAGTGTGTGAAGTTTATTTAAAACAGAGAGTGGGTGAGTTTGTGGAGCTTATATAAAACAGAGAGTGGGTGAGTGTGAAGAGTTTATTTAAAACAGAGAGTGGGTGAGTGTGAGGAGTTTATTTAAAACAGAGAGTGGGTGACTGTGTGGAGTTTATGAAAAACAGAGAGTGGGTGAGTGTGTGGAGTTTATTTAAAACAGAGAGTCGGTGAGTTTGTGGAGTTTATTTAAAACAGAGAGTGGGAGAGTGTGTGGATTTTATATAAAACAGAGAATGGGTGAGCTTTTGGAGTTTATTTAAAACAGAGAGTGGGTGAGGGTGTGGAGTATATATAAAACAGAGAGTGGGTGAGTGTGTGGAGATTATTTAAAATAGGGAGTTGGTGAGATTGTTCAGTTTATATAAAACAGAGATTGGGTCAGTGTGTGGAGTTTATTTAAAACAGAGTGTGGTTGAGAGTGTGGAGTTTATTTAAAACAGAGAGTGTGTGACTGTGTGGAGTTTATTTAAAACAGAGAGTGGGTGAGTGTGTGGAGTTTATTTTTACAGAGAATGGGTGAGTGTGTGGAGTTTATATAAAACAGGGAGTGGGTGAGTGTGTGGAGTTTATATAAAACAGAGAGTGGGTGAGTATGGAGTTTATTTAAAACAGAGAGTGGGTGAGTGAGTTGACTTTACTTAAAACAGAGAGTGGGAGAGTGGGTGGAGTTTATTTAATACAGGGAGTGGGTGAGTGTATGGAATTTATTTAAAACAGAGAGGGGGTGAGTGTGGAGTTTATTTAAAACAGAGTGTGGGAGGGTGTGCGGAGTTGATTTAAAACAGAGAGTGGCTGAGTGTGGAGTTTATTTAAAACAGAGAGTGGGTGAGTGTGTGGAGTTTATGTAAAACAGATTTTGGGTGAGTGTGGAGTTCATTTAAAACAGAGTGTGGTTGAGTGTGGAGTTTATTTAATAAAGAAATTGGGTGAGTGTGTGGAGTTTATTTTAAACAGAGAGTGGTTGTGTGTTGAGTTTATATAAAACAGAGAGTGGGTGTGTGTGGAGTTTATATAAATCAGAGAGTGGGTGAGTGTGTGGTGTTTATTTTAAACAGTGAGTGGGTGAGTGTGTGGAGTTAATTTAAAACAGAGAGTGGGTGAGTATGTGGTGTTTAAATTAAACAGAGAGTGGGTGAGTGTATGGAGTTAATTTAAAACAGAGCGTGGGTGAGTGTGTGGAGTTTATTTAAATCAGAGAGTGGGTGTGTGTGGAGTTTATATAAAACAGAGAGTGGGTGAGTGTGTGGTGTTAATTTTAATCAGTGAGTGGGTGAGTGTGTGGAGTTAATTTAAAATCGAGAGTGGGTGAGTGTGTGGTGTTTATTTTAAACAGAGAGTGGGTGAGTGTATGGAGTTAATTTAAAACAGAGAGTGGGTGAGTGTGTGGAGTTTATTTAAAAAAACGAGTGGGTCAGTGTGTGGAGTTCATTTAAAACATAGAGATGGGTGAGTGTGTGGAGTTTATTTAAAACAGAGAGTGCGTGAGTGTGTGGAGTTTATATAAAACAGAGAGTGGGTGTGTGTGTGGAGTTCACTTAAAACAGAGAGACGGGTGAGTGTGTGGAGTTTATTTAAAATAGAGAGTGCTTGAGTGTGTGCAGTTTATTTAAAACAGAGAGTGCGTGAGTGAGTGAACTATATTTAAAACATTGAGTGGGTGATTGTGTGGAGTTTATTTAAAATAGAGAGTGGGTGAGATTGTGGAGTTTGTATAAAACAGAGAGTGGGTGTGTGTGTGGAGTTAATTTAAAACAGAGAGTGGGTGAGTGTGTGGAGTTTATTTAAAACAGAGAGTGGGTGAGTGTGTGGAGTTTATTAAAAACAGAGAGTTGGTGAGTGTGTGAAGTTTATTTAAAACAGAGAGTGGGTGAGTTTGTGGAGCTTATATAAAACAGAGAGTGGGTGAGTGTGAAGAGTTTATTTAAAACAGAGAGTGGGTGAGTGTGAGGAGTTTATTTAAAACAGAGAGTGGGTGACTGTGTGGAGTTTATGAAAAACAGAGAGTGGGTGAGTGTGTGGAGTTTATTTAAAACAGAGAGTCGGTGAGTTTGTGGAGTTTATTTAAAACAGAGAGTGGGAGAGTGTGTGGATTTTATATAAAACAGAGAATGGGTGAGCTTTTGGAGTTTATTTAAAACAGAGAGTGGGTGAGGGTGTGGAGTATATATAAAACAGAGAGTGGGTGAGTGTGTGGAGATTATTTAAAATAGGGAGTTGGTGAGATTGTTCAGTTTATATAAAACAGAGATTGGGTCAGTGTGTGGAGTTTATTTAAAACAGAGTGTGGTTGAGAGTGTGGAGTTTATTTAAAACAGAGAGTGTGTGACTGTGTGGAGTTTATTTAAAACAGAGAGTGGGTGAGTGTGTGGAGTTTATTTTTACAGAGAATGGGTGAGTGTGTGGAGTTTATATAAAACAGGGAGTGGGTGAGTGTGTGGAGTTTATATAAAACAGAGAGTGGGTGAGTATGGAGTTTATTTAAAACAGAGAGTGGGTGAGTGAGTTGACTTTACTTAAAACAGAGAGTGGGAGAGTGGGTGGAGTTTATTTAATACAGGGAGTGGGTGAGTGTATGGAATTTATTTAAAACAGAGAGGGGGTGAGTGTGGAGTTTATTTAAAACAGAGTGTGGGAGGGTGTGCGGAGTTGATTTAAAACAGAGAGTGGCTGAGTGTGGAGTTTATTTAAAACAGAGAGTGGGTGAGTGTGTGGAGTTTATGTAAAACAGATTTTGGGTGAGTGTGGAGTTCATTTAAAACAGAGTGTGGTTGAGTGTGGAGTTTATTTAATAAAGAAATTGGGTGAGTGTGTGGAGTTTATTTTAAACAGAGAGTGGTTGTGTGTTGAGTTTATATAAAACAGAGAGTGGGTGTGTGTGGAGTTTATATAAATCAGAGAGTGGGTGAGTGTGTGGTGTTTATTTTAAACAGTGAGTGGGTGAGTGTGTGGAGTTAATTTAAAACAGAGAGTGGGTGAGTATGTGGTGTTTAAATTAAACAGAGAGTGGGTGAGTGTATGGAGTTAATTTAAAACAGAGCGTGGGTGAGTGTGTGGAGTTTATTTAAATCAGAGAGTGGATGAGTGTCTGGAGTTTATATAAAACAGAGTGTGGGTGAGTGTGTGGAGTTTATTTAAAACAGAGAGTGGGTCAGTGTGTGGAGTTCATTTAAAACATAGAGATGGGTGAGTGTGTGGAGTTTATATAAAACAGAGAGTGGGTGAGTGTGTGGAGTTCATTTAAAACAGAGAGATGGGTGAGTGTGTGGAGTTTATTAAAAATAGAGAGTGCGTGAGTGTGTGCAGTTTATTTAAAACAGAGAGTGCGTGAGTGTGTGAACTATATTTAAAACATTGAGTGGGTGATTGTGTGGAGTTTATTGAAAACAGAGAGTGGGTGAGTATGTGGAGTTTGTATAAAACAGAGAGTGGGTGTGTGTGTGGAGTTAATTTAAAACAGAGAGTGGGTGAGTGTGTGGAGTTTATTTAAAACAGAGAGTGGGTGAGTGTGTGGAGTTTATTTAAAACAGAGAGTGGGTGAGTGTGAAGAGTTTCCTTAAAACAGAGAGAGGGTGAGTGTGTGGAGTTTATTTATACAGAGAATGGGTGATTGTGTGGAGTTTATATAAAACAGGGAGTGGGTGAGTGTGTGGAGTTTATATAAAACAGAGAGTGGGTGAGTGTGGAGTTTATTTAAAACAGAGAGTGGGTGAGTGAGTGGACTTTACTTAAAACAGAGAGTGGGTTAGTGGGTGGAGTTTATTTAATACAGGGAGTGGGTGAGTGTATGGAGTTTATTTAAAACAGAGAGGGGGTGAGTGTGGAGTTTATTTAAAACAGAGTGTGGGAGAGTGTGCGGAGTTGATTTAAAACAGAGAGTGGTTGAGTGTGGAGTTTATTTAAAACAGAGAGTGGGTGAGTGTGTGGAGTTGATGTAAAGCAGAGAGTGGGTGAGTGTGGAGATAATTTAAAACAGAGTGTGGTTGAGTGTTGAGTTTATTTAATAAAGAAATTGGGTGAGTGTGTGGAGTTTATTTAAAACAGAGAGTGGGTGTGTGTTGAGTTTATATAAAAGAGAGAGTGGGTGAGTGTGTGGAGTGCATTTAAAACAGAGAGTGGGTGTGTGTGGAGTTTATATAAAACAGAGAGTGGGTGAGTGTGTGGTGTTTATTTTAAACAGTGAGTGGGTGAGTGAGTGGAGTTAATTTAAAATAGAGAGTGGGTGAGTGTGTGGTGTTTATTTTAAACAGAGATTGGGTGAGTGTATGGAGTTAATTTAAAACAGAGACTGGGTGAGTGTGTGGAGTTTATTTAAATCAGAGAGTGGATGAGTGTCTGGAGTTTATATAAAACAGAGTGTGGGTGAGTGTGTGGAGTTTATTTAAAACAGAGAGATGGGTGAGTGTGTGGAGTTTATTTAAAATAGAGAGTGCGTGAGTGTGTGCAGTTTATTTAAAACATTGATTGGGTGATTGTGTGGAGTTTATTGAAAACAGAGAGTGGGTGAGTATGTGGAGTTTGTATAAAACAGAGAGTGTGTGTGGAGTTAATTTAAAACAGAGAGTGGGTGAGTGTGTGGAGTTTATTTAAAACAGAGAGTGGGTGAGTGTGTGGAGTTTATTTAAAACAGAGAGTGGGTGAGTGTGTGGAGTTTATTTAAAACAGAATGTGGGTGAGTGTGTGGAGTTTATTTAAAACAGAGTGTGGGTGAGTGAGTGGACTTTACTTAAAACAGAGAGTGGGTGAGTGGGTGGAGTTTATTTAATACAGGGAGTGGGTGAGTGTATGGAGTTTATTTAAAACAGAGAGGGGGTGAGTGTGGAGTTTATTTAAAACAGAGTGTGGGAGAGTGTGTGGAGTTGATTTAAACAGAGAGTGGTTGAGTGTGGAGTTTATTTAAAACAGAGAGTGGGTGAGTGTGTGGAGTTGATGTAAAACAGAGAGTGGGTGAGTGTGGAGTTTATTTAAAACAGAGTGTGGTTGAGTGTGGAGTTTATTTAATAAAGAAATTGGGTGAGTGTGTGGAGTTTATTTAAAACAGAGAGTGGGTGTGTGCTGAGTTTAAATAAAACAGAGAGTGGGTGTGTGTGGAGTTTATATAAAACTGAGAGTGGGTGAGTGTGTGGTGTTTATTTTAAACAGTGAGTTGGTGAGTGTGTGGAGTTAATTTAAAACAGAGAGTGGGTGAGTGTGTGGTGTTTATATTAAACAGAGAGTGGGTGAGTGTGTGGAGTTTATTTAAATCAGAGAGTGGATGAGTGTCTGGAGTTTATATAAAACAGAGTGTGGGTGAGTGTGTGGAGTTTATTTAAAACAGAGAGTGGGTCAGTGTGTGGAGTTCATTTAAAACATAGAGATGGGTGAGTGTGTGGAGTTTATATAAAACAGAGAGTGGGTGAGTGTGTGGAGTTCATTTAAAACAGAGAGATGGTTGAGTCTGTGGAGTTTATTTAAAATAGAGAGTGCGTGAGTGTGTGCAGTTTATTTAAAACAGAGTGCGTGAGTGTGTGAACTATATTTAAAACATTGAGTGTGTGATTGTGTGGAGTTTATTTAAAACAGAGAGTGGGTGAGTATGTGGAGTTTGTATAAAACAGAGAGTGGGTGTGTGTGTGGAGTTATTTTTAATCAGAGAGTGGGTGAGTGTGTGGAGTTTATTTAAAACAGAGAGTGGGTGAGTGTGTGGAGTTTATTTACAACAGAGAGTGGGTGAGTGTGAAGAGTTTATTTAAAACAGAGAGTGTGTGACTGTGTGGAGTTTATTTAAAACAGAGAGTGGGTGAGTGTGTGGAGTTTATTTATACAGAGAATGGGTGAGTGTGTGGAGTTTATATAAAACAGGGAGTGGGTGAGTGTGTGGAGTTTATATAAAACAGAGAGTGGGTGAGTGTGGAGTTTATTTAAAACAGAGAGTGGGTGAGTGGGTGGAGTTTATTTAATACAGGGAGTGGGTGAGTGTATGGAGTTTATTTAAATCAGAGAGGGGGTGAGTGTGGAGTTTATTTAAAACAGAGTGTGGGAGAGTGTGCGGAGTTGATTTAAAACAGAGAGTGGTTGAGTGTGGAGTTTATTTAAAACAGAGAGTGGGTGAGTGTGTGGAGTTGATGTAAAACAGAGAGTGGGTGAGTGTGGAGTTTATTTAAAACAGAGTGTGGTTGAGTGTGGAGTTTATTTAATACAGAAATTGGGTGAGTGTGTGGAGTTTATTTAAAACAGAGAGTGGGTGTGTGTGGAGTTTATATAAAACAGAGAGTGGGTGAGTGTGTGGTGTTTATTTTAAACAGTGAGTGGGTGAGTGTGTGGAATTAATTTAAAATAGAGAGTGGGTGAGTGTGTGGTGTTTATTTTAAACAGAGAGTTGGTGAGTGTATGGAGTTAATTTAAAACAGAGAGTGGGTGAGTGTGTGGAGTTTATTTAAATCAGAGAGTGGATGAGTGTCTGGAGTTTATATAAAACAGAGTGTGGGTGAGTGTGTGGAGTTTATTTAAAAAAACGAGTGGGTCAGTGTGTGGAGTTCATTTAAAACATAGAGATGGGTGAGTGTGTGGAGTTTATTTAAAACAGAGAGTGCGTGAGTGTGTGGAATTTATATAAAACAGAGAGTGGGTGAGTGTGTGGAGTTCACTTAAAACAGAGAGACGGGTGAGTGTGTGGACTTTATTTAAAATAGAGAGTGCTTGAGTGTGTGCAGTTTATTTAAAACAGAGAGTGCGTGAGTGTGTGAACTATATTTAAAACATTGAGTGGGTGATTGTGTGGAGTTTATTTAAAAGAGAGAGTGGGTGAGTTTGTGGAGTTTGTATAAAACAGAGAGTGGGTGTGTGTGGAGTTAATTTAAAACAGAGAGTGGGTGAGTGTGTGGAGTTTATTTAAAACAGAGAGTGGGTGAGTGTGTGGAGTTTATTAAAAACAGAGAGTTGGTGAGTGTGTGAAGTTTATTTAAAACAGAGAGTGGGTGAGTGTGTGGATTTTATATAAAACAGAGAGTCGGTGAGTTTGTGGTGTTTATTTAAAACAGAGAGTGGGAGAGTGTGTGGATTTTATATAAAACAGAGAATGGGTGAGCTTTTGGAGTTTATTTAAAACAGAGAGTGGGTGAGGGTGTGGAGTTTATATAAAACATAGAGTGGGTGAGTGTGAGGAGTTTATATAAAACAGAGAGTGGGTGAGTGTGTGGAGATTATTTAAAATAGGGAGTTGGTGAGATTGTTCAGTTTATATAAAAAAGAGATTGGGTCAGTGTCTGTATTTTATTTAAAACAGAGTGTGGTTGAGAGTGTGGAGTTTATTTAAAACAGAGAGTGGGTGAGTGTGTGGAGTTTATATAAAACAGAGATGGTGAGTGTGTGAAGTTTACTTAAAACAGAGAGTGGGTGAGTGTGTGGAGTTTATATAAAACAGAGATTGGGTGAGTGTGTGGAGTTTATTTAAAACAGAGAGTGGGTGAGTGTGTGGAGTTTATTTAAAACAGAGAGTGGGTGAGTGTGTGGAGTTTATTTAAAACAGAGAGTGGGTGAGTGGAGTTTATTTAAAACAGAGAGTGGGTGAGTGTGTGGAGTTTATTTAAAACTGAGAGTGGGTGAATTTGTGGAGTTTATTTAAAGAAGAGAGTGGGTGAGTGTGTGGAGTTTATATTAAACTGAGATTTGGTGAGTGTGTGGACTTTGTTTAAAACCGAGAGTGGGTGAGTGTGTGGAGTTTATATAAAACAGAGAGTAGGTGATTGTGTGGAATTTATTTAAAACAGAGAGTGGGTTAGTGTGTGGAGTTTATTTGAAACAGAGAGTGGGTGAGTGTGTGGAGTTTAGATAAAACAGAGAGTGGGTGACTGTGTGGAGTTTATTTATCACAGAGAGTGGGTGAGTGTGTGATTTTATATAAAACAGAGAGTGGGTGAGTGTGTGGAGTTTATTTAAAACAGAGAGTGGGTGAGTGTGTGGAGTTTAGATAAAACAGAGATTGGGAGAGTGTGTGGAGTTTATGTAAAACAGAGAGTGGTTGAGTGTGTGGAGTTTAGTTAAAACAGAGAGTGGGTGAGTGTGTGGAGTTTATTTAAAACAGAGAGTGGGTGAGTTTGTGGAGTTTATTTAAAACAGAGAGTGGGAGAGTGTGTGGATTTTATATAAAACAGAGAATGGGTGAGCTTTTGGAGTTTATTTAAAACAGAGAGTGGGTGAGGGTGTGGAGTTTATATAAAGCATAGAGTGGGTGAGTGTGAGGAGTTTATATAAAACAGAGAGTGGGTGAGGGTGTGGAGATTATTTAAAATAGGGAGTTGGTGAGATTGTTCAGTTTATATAAAACAGAGATTGGGTCAGTGTGTGGAGTTTATTTAAAACACAGTGTGGTTGAGAGTGTGGAGTTTATTTAAAACAGAGAGTGGGTGAGTGTGTGGAGTTTATATAAAAAAGAGAGGGTGAGTGTTTGAAGTTTACTTAAAACAGAGAGTGGGTGAGTGTGTGGAGTTTATATAAAACAGAGATTGGGTGAGTGTGTGGAGTTTATTTAAAACAGAGAGTGGGTGAGTGTGGAGTTTATTTAAAACAGAGTGTGGTTGAGTGAGGAGTTTATTTAATACAGATAGTGGATGAGTGTGTGGAGTTTATTTAAAACAGAGAGTGGGTGTGTCTGGAGTTTATCTAATGCAGAGAGTGGGTGAGTGTGTGGTGTTAATTTAAAACAGAGAGTTGGTGAGTGTGTGGAGTGTATTTAAAACAGAGAGTGGGTGTATGTGGAGTTTATTTAAAACAGAGAGTGGGTCAGTGTGTGAAGTTCATTTAAAACATAGAGATGGGTGTGTGTGTGGAGTTTATATAAAACAGAGAGTGGGTGAGTGTGTGGAGTTCATTTAAAACAGAGAGATGGGTGATTGTGTGGAGTTTATTTAAAATAGAGAGTGCGTGAGTGTGTGGAGTTTATTTAAAACTGAGAGTGGGTGAGTATGTGGAGTTTGTATTATACAGAGAGTGGGTGTGTGTGTGGAGTTAATTTAAAACAGAGAGTGGGTGAGTGTGTGGAGTTTATTTAAAACAGAGAGTGGGTGAGTGTGTGGAGTTTATTTATACAGAGAGTGGGTGAGTGTGTGGAGTTTATTTAAAACAGAATGTGGGTGAGTGTGTGGAGTTTATTTAAAACAGAGAGTGGGTGAGTGAGTGGACTTTACTTAAAACAGAGAGTGGGTGAGTGGGTGGAGTTTATTTAATACAGGGAGTGGGTGAGTGTATGGAGTTTATTTAAAACAGAGAGGGGGTGAGTGTGGAGTTTATTTAAAACAGAGTGTGGGAGAGTGTGTGGAGTTGATTTAAACATTGAGTGGTTGAGTGTGGAGTTTATTTAAAACAGAGAGTGGGTGAGTGTGTGGAGTTGATGTAAAACAGAGAGTGGGTGTGTGCTGAGTTTATATAAAACAGAGAGTGGGTGTGTGTGGAGTTTATATAAAACTGTGAGTGGGTGAGTGTGTGGGTTTATTTTAAACAGTGAGTGGGTGAGTGTGTGGAGTTAATTTAAAACAGAGAGTGGGTGAGTGTGTGGTGTTTATATTAAACAGAGAGTGGGTGAGTGCATGGAGTTAATTTAAAACAGAGAGTGGGTGAGTGTGTGGAGTTTATTTAAATCAGAGAGTGGATGAGTGTCTGGAGTTTATATAAAACAGAGTGTGGGTGAGTGTGTGGAGTTTATTTAAAACAGAGAGTGGGTCAGTGTGTGGAGTTCATTTAAAATATAGAGATGGGTGAGTGTGTGGAGTTTATATAAAACAGAGAGTGGGTGAGTGTGTGGAGTTCATTTAAAACAGAGAGATGGGTGAGTGTGTGGAGTTTATTTAAAATAGAGAGTGCATGAGTGTGTGCAGTTTATTTAAAACAGAGTGCGTGAGTGTGTGAACTATATTTAAAACATTGAGTGGGTGATTGTGTGGAGTTTATTTAAAACAGAGAGTGGGTGAGTATGTGGAGTTTGTATAAAACAGAGAGTGGGTGTGTGTGTGGAGTTAATTTTAATCAGAGAGTGGGTGAGTGTGTGGAGTTTATTTAAAACAGAGAGTGGGTGAGTGTGTGGAGTTTATTTAAAACAGAGAGTGGGTGAGTGTGAAGAGTTTATTTAAAACAGAGAGTGTGTGACTGTGTGGAGTTTATTTAAAACAGAGAGTGGGTGAGTGTGTGGAGTTTATTTATACAGAGAATGGGTGAGTGTGTGGAGTTTATATAAAACAGGGAGTGGGTGAGTGTGTGGAGTTTATATAAAACAGAGAGTGGATGAGTGTGGAGTTTATTTAAAACAGAGAGTGGGTGAGTGGGTGGAGTTTATTTAATACAGAGAGTGGGTGAGTGTATGGAGTTTATTTAATTCAGAGAGGGGGTGAGTGTGGAGTTTATTTAAAACAGAGTGTGGGAGAGTGTGCGGAGTTGATTTAAAACAGAGAGTGGTTGAGTGTGGAGTTTATTTAAAACAGAGAGTGGGTGAGTGTGTGGAGTTGATGTAAAACAGAGAGTGGGTGAGTGTGGAGTTTATTTAAAACAGAGTGTGGTTGAGTGTGGAGTTTATTTATTACAGAAATTGGGTGAGTGTGTGGAGTTTATTTAAAACAGAGAGTGTGTGTGTGTGGAGTTTATATAAAACAGAGAGTGGGTGAGTGTGTGGTGTTTATTTAAACAGTGAGTGGGTGAGTGTGTGGAGTTAATTTAAAATAGAGAGTGGGTGAGTGTGTGGTGTTTATTTTAAACAGAGAGTTGGTGAGTGTATGGAGTTAATTTAAAACAGAGAGTGGGTGAGTGTGTGGAGTTTATTTAAATCAGAGAGTGGATGAGTGTCTGGAGTTTATATAAAACAGAGTGTGGGTGAGTGTGTGGAGTTTATTTAAAAAAACGAGTGGGTCAGTGTGTGGAGTTCATTTAAAACATAGAGATGGGTGAGTGTGTGGAGTTCATTTAAAACAGAGAGTGCGTGAGTGTGTGAAATTTATATAAAACAGAGAGTGGGTGAGTGTGTGGAGTTCACTTAAAACTGAGAGACGGGTGAGTGTGTGGAGTTTATTTAAAATAGAGAGTGCTTGAGTGTGTGCAGTTTATTTAAAACAGAGAGTGCGTGAGTGTGTGAACTATATTTAAAACATTGAGTGGGTGATTGTGTGGAGTTTATTTAAAAGAGAGAGTGGGTGAGTTTGTGGAGTTTGTATAAAACAGAGAGTGGGTGTGTGTGTGGAGTTAATTTAAAACAGAGAGTGGGTGAGTGAGTGGAGTTTATTTAAAACAGAGAGTGGGTGAGTGTGTGGAGTTTATTAAAAACAGAGAGTTGGTGAGTGTGTGAAGTTTATTTAAAACAGAGAGTGGGTGAGTGTGTGGATTTTATATAAAACAGAGAGTCGGTGAGTTTGTGGTGTTTATTTAAAACAGAGAGTGGGAGAGTGTGTGGATTTTATATAAAACAGAGAAAGGGTGAGCTTTTGGAGTTTATTTAAAACAGAGAGTGGGTGAGGGTGTGGAGTTTATATAAAACATAGAGTGGGTGAGTGTGAGGAGTTTATATAAAACAGAGAGTGGGTGAGTGTGTGGAGATTATTTAAAATAGGGAGTTGGTGAGATTGTTCAGTTTATATAAAACAGAGGTTGGGTCAGTGTCTGGAGTTTATTTAAAACAGAGTGTGGTTGAGAGTGTGGAGTTTATTTAAAACAGAGAGTGGGTGAGTGTGTGGAGTTTATATAAAACAGAGAGGGTGAGTGTGTGAAGTTTACTTAAAACAGAGAGTGGGTGAGTGTGTGGAGTTTATATAAAACAGAGATTGGGTGAGTGTGTGGAGTTTATTTATAACAGAGAGTGGGTGAGTGTGTGGAGTTTATTTAAAACAGGGAGTGGGTATGTGAGTGGAGTTTATTTAAAACAGAGAGTGGGTGAGCGTGTGGAGTTTATTTAAAACCGAGATTGGGTGAATGTGTGGAGTTTATTTCAAAAAGAGAGTGGGTGAGTGTGTGGAGTTTATTTAAAACAGAGAGTGGGTGAGTTTGTGGAGTTTATTTAAAACAGAGAGTGGGTGAGTGTGTGGTGTTTATTTAAAACAGAGAGTGGGTGAGTGTGTGGAGTGTATTTAAAACAGAGAGTGGGTGAGTGTGTGGAGTTTATTTAAAACAGAGAGTGGGTGAGTGTGTGGAGTTTTTTTAAAACAGAGAGTGGGTGAGTGTGTGGTGTTAATTTAAAACAGAGAGTGGCTAGTGTGTGGAGTGTATTTAAAACAGAGAGTGGGTCAATGTGTGGAGTATATTTAATACAGAGAGTGGGTGAGTGTGTGGAGTTTATTTAAAACAGAGAGTCGGTGAGTGTGTGGAGTTTATATAAAACAGAGTGTGGGTGAGTGTGTGGAGTTTATTTAAAACAGAGAGTGGGTGAGTGTGTGGAGTTTATATAATACAGAGTGTGGGTGAGTGTGTGGAGTTTATTTAAAACAGAGAGTGGGTGAGTGTGTGGAGTTTATTTAAAACAGAGAGTGGGTGAGTGTGTGGAGTTTATTTAAAACAGAGAGTGGGTGAGAGTGTGGAGTTTATTTAAAACAGAGATTGGGTGAGTGTGTGGAGTTTATTTAAAACAGAGAGTGGGTGAGTGTGTGGAGTTTATTTAAAACATTGAGTGGGTGAGAGTGTGGATTTTATTTTAAACAGAGAGTGGGTGAGTGTGTGGAGTTTATTTAAAACAGATAGTGGGTGAGTGTGGATTTTATTTAAAACAGAGAGTGGGTGAATATGTGCTGTTTATATAAAGCAGAGAGTGGGTGAGCGTGTGGAGTTTATTTAAAACAGAGAGTGGGTGAGTGTGTGCACTTTATTTAAAACAGAGAGTGGGTGAGCGTGTGGAGTTTATTTAAAACAAAGTGTGGGTGAGTGTGTGTAGTTTATTTAAAACAGAGAGTGGGTGAGTGTGTGGAGTTTATTAAAAACAGAGAGTATGTGAGTGTGTGGAGTTTATTTAAAACAGAGAGTGGGTAAGTTTATGGAGTTTATATAAAACTGAGAGTGGGTGAGTGTGTGGAGTTTATTTAAAACAGAGAGTTGGTTAGTGTGTGGAGTTTATTTAAAACAGAGAGTAGGTGAGTGTGGAGATTATTTATAAAGGGAGTTGGTGAGTTTCTGGAGTTTATATAAAACAGAGAGTGGGTGAGTGTGTGGAGTTTATTTAAAATAGAGAGTGGATGAGTGTGTGGATTTTATTTAAAACAGAGAGTGGGTGAATGTGAGGAGCATATTTAAAACAGTGAGTTGGTGAGAGTGTGGAGTGAATTTAAAGCAGAGAGTGTGTGAGTGTGTGGAGTTTATTTAAAACAGAGCGTGGGTGAGTTTGTGGTGTTAATTTAAAACAGAGAGTGGCTAGTGTGTGGAGTGTATTTAAAACAGAGAGTGGGTCAATGTGTGGAGTTTATTTAATACAAAGAGTGGGTGAGTGTGTGGAGTTTATTTAAAACAGAGAGTCGGTGAGTGTGTGGAGTTTATATAAAACAGAGTGTGGGTGAGTGTGTGGATTTTATTTAAAACAGAGAGTGGGTGAGTGTGTGGAGTTTATTTAAAACAGAGAGTGGTTGAGAGTGTGGAGTTTATTTAAAACAGAGATTGGGTGAGTGTGTGGAGTTTATTTAAAACAGAGAGTGGGTGAGTGTGTGGAGTTTATTTAAAACATTGAGTGGGTGAGAGTAGATTTTATTTTAAACAGAGAGTGGGTGAGTGTGTGGAGTTTATTTAAAACAGAGAGTGGGTGAGTGTGTGGATTTTATTTGAAACAGAGAGGGGGTGAATGTGTGGAGTTTATTTAAAACAGGGAGTGGGTGAGTGTGGAGTTTATTTAAAACAGAGAGTGGGTGAGTGTGTGGATTTTATTTAAAACAGAGAGGGGGTGAATGTGTGGAGTTTATTTAAAACAGGGAGTGGGTGAGTGTGGAGTTTATTTAAAACAGAGAGTGGGTGAGTGTGTGGAGTTTATTTAAAACAGAGAGTGGGTTAGTGTGGATTTTATTTAAAGCAGAGAGTGGGTGAGTGTGTGGAGTTTATATTAAACAGACAGTTGGTGAGTGTGTCGAGTTTATTTAAAACAGAGAGTGGATGAGTGTGTGGAGTTTATTTAAAACAGAGCGTGGGTGAGTTTGTGTAGCTTATTTAATACGGAGAGTGGGTGAGTGTGGAGTTTATTTAAAAAGAGAGTGGATGAGTGTGTTGATTTTATTTAAATCAGAGAGTGGGTGAATGTGAGGAGCTTATTTAAAGCAGAGAGTGGGTGAGTGTGTGGACTTTATATAAATCAGAGAGTGGGTGAGAGTGTTGAGTTTATATAAAACAGAGAGTGGATGAGTGAGTGGAGTTTATTTACAACAGAGAGTGGGTGAGTGTGTGGAGTTTATTTAAACAGAGAGTGGGTGAGTGTGTGGAGTTTATTTAAAACAGAGAGTGGGTGAGTGTGGATTTTATTTAAAACAGAGAGTGGGTGAGTGTATGTAGTTAATTTATAACGGAGAGTGGGTGAGTGTGTGGAGCTTATACAAAACAGAGAGTTGGTGAGTGTGTGGAGTTTATATAAATCAGAGCGTGGGTGAGTGTGTGGAGTTTATATAAAACAGAGAGTGGGTGAGTGTGTGGAGTTTATATAAAACAGAGAGTGGGTGAGTGTGTGGAGTTTATATAAAACAGAGAGGGGGTGTGTGTGTGGAGTTGATTTAACACAGAGAGTGGGTGAGTGTGTGGAGTTTATATAAAACAGAGAGTTGGTGAGTGTGTGGAGTTTATTTAAAACAGAGAGTGCGTGAATGTGTGGAGTTTAAGTAAAACAGAGAGTGGGAGATTGTGTGGAGTTTATTTCAAACAGAGAGTGGGTGAGTGTGTGGAGTTTATATAAAACAGAGAGTGTGTGAGTTTGTGGAGTTTATTTAAAACAGAGAGTGGGTGAGTGTGAGGACTTTACTTAAAACAGAGAGTGTTGAGTGTGTGGAGTTTATTTCAAAAAGAGAGTGGGTGAGTGTGTGGAGCTTATTTAAAACAGAGAATGGGTGAGTGTGTGGAGTTTATTTAAAACAGAGAGTGGGTGAGTGTGTGGATTTTATATAAAACAGAGATTGGGTTAGGGTGTGGAGTTTATTTAAAACAGAGAGTGGGTGAGTGTGTGGAATTTAATTAAAACAGAGAGTGGGTGTGTGTGTGGACTTTATTTAATACAGAGAGTTGGTGAGTGTCTGGAGTTTATTTAAAACAGAGAATGGGTGAGTGTGTGGAGTTTATTTAAAACTGAGAGTGGGTGAGTGTGTGGAGTTTATTTAAAACAGAGAATGGGTGAGTGTGTGGATTTTATTTAATACAGAGAGTGGGTGAGTGTGTGGAGTTTATATAAAACAGAGAGTGGGTGAGTGTGTGGAGTTTATTTAAAACAGAGTGGGTGAGTGTGTGGAGTTTTTTTAAAACAGAGCGTGGGTGAGTGTGTGGTGTTTATTTAAAACAGAGAGTGGGTCAGTGTGTGGAGTGTATTTAAAACAGAGAGTGGGTCAATGTGTGGAGATTATTTAATACAGAGTGTGGGTGAGTGTGTGGAGTTTATTTAAAACAGAGAGTGGGTGAGTGTGTGGAGTTTATTTATAACAGAGTGTGGGTGAGTCTGTGGATTTTATATAAAACAGAGAGTGGGTGAGTGTGTGGAGTTTATTTAAAACAGAGAGTGGGTCAGTGTGTGGAGTTTATTTAAAACAGAGAGTGGGTGAGCGTGTGGAGTTTATTTAAAACAGAGAGTGGGTGAGCGTGTGGAGTTTATTTAAAACAGAGAGTGGGTGAGTGTGTGGAGTTTATTTAACACAGAGAGTGGGTGATTGTGTGGAGTTTATTTAAAACAGAGAGTGGGTGAGTGTGTGTAGTTTATTTATAACATAGAGTGGGTGAGTGTGTGGAGTTTACTTATTTAAAACAGCGAGTGGGTGAGTGTGTGGAGTTTATGGAAAACAAAGAGTGGGTGAGTGTGTGGAGTTTATTTAAAACAGAGAGTGGGTGAGTGTGTGGAGTTTATTTAAAACAGAGAGTGGGTGAGTGTGTGGAGCTTATTTAAAACAGAGGGTGGGTGAGTGTGTGGAGTTTATTTAAAACAGAGAGTGGGTGATTGTGTGGAGTTTATATAAAACAGAGAGTAGGTGAGTGTGTGGAGTTTATTTAAAACAGAGAATGGGTGAGTGTGTGGAGTTTATTTAAAACAGAGAGTGGGTGATTGTGTGGAGTTTATTTAAAACAGAGAGTGGTTGAGTGTGTGGACTTTACTTAAAAAAGAGAGTGTTGAGTGTGTGGAGTTTATTTCAAACAGAGAGTGGGTGAGTGTGTGGAGTTTATATAAAACAGAGAGTGTGTGAGTGTGTGGAGTTTATTTAAAATAGAGAGTGGATGAGTGTGTGGAATTTATTTAAAACAGAGAGTGGGTGAGTGTGTGGAGTTTATTTAAAACAGATAGTGGGTGAGTGTGTGGAGTTTATATAAAACAGAGAGTGGGTGAGTGTGTGGAGTTTATTTAAAACAGATAGTGGGTGAGTGTGTGCACTTTATTTAAAACAGAGAGTGGGTGAGTGTGTGGAGTTTATTTAAAACAAAGTGTGGGTGAGTGTGTGTAGTTTATTTAAAACAGAGAGTGGGTGAGTGTTGGAGTTTATTTAAAACAGAGTGTGTGAGTGTGTGGAGTTTATTTAAAACAGAGAGTGGGTGAGTTTATGGAGTTTATATAAAACAGAGAGTGGGTGAGTTTTATGGAGTTTATTTAAAACAGAGAGTTGGTTAGTGTGTGGTGTTTATTTAAAACAGAGAGTAGGTGAGTGTGTAGTTTATTTATAAATGGAGTTGGTGAGTGTCAGGAGTTTATATAAAACAGAGAGTGGGTGAGTGTGTGGAGTTTATTTAAAATAGAGAGTGGATGAGTTTGTGGATTTTATTTAAAACAGAGAGTGGGTGAATGTGAGGAGCTTATTTAAAACAGTGAGTTAGTGAGAGTGTGGAGTGTATTTAAAGCAGTGAGTGTGTGAGTGTGTGGTTTTTATTTAAAACAGAGAGTGGGTGAGTTTGTGGTGTTTATTTAATACAGAGAGTGGGTGAGTGTGTGGAGTGTTTTTAAAACAGAGAGTGGGTGAGTGTGTGGAGTTTATTTAAAACAGAGAGTGGGTGAGTCTGTGGAGTTTTTTTAAAACAGAGCGTGGGTGAGTGTGTGGTGTTTATTTAAAACAGAGAGTGGGTGAGTGTGTGGAGTGTATTTAAAACAGAGAGTGGGTCAATGTGTGGAGTTTATTTAATACAGAGAGTGGGTGAGTGTGTGGAGTTTATTTAATACAGAGAGTGGGTGAGTGTGTGGAGTTTATATAAAACAGAGAGTGGGTGAGTGTATGGATTTTATATAAAACAGAGAGTGGGTGAGTGTGTGGAGTTTATTTAAAACAGAGAGTGGGTGAGTGTGTGGAATTTATTTAAAACAGAGAGTGGGTGAGTGTGTGGATTTTATATAAAACAGAGTGTGGGTGAGTGTGTGGAGTTTATTTAAAACAGAGTGTGGGTGAGTGTGTGGAATTTATTTAAAACAGAGAGTGGTTGAGTGTGTGGACTTTATTTAATACAGCGAGTGGGTGAGTGTGTGGAGTTTATTTAAAACAGAGAATGGGTGAGTGTGTGGAGTTTATATAAAACAGAGAGTGGGTGAGTGTGTGGAGTTTATTTAAAACAGAGAATGGGTGAGTGTGTGGAGTTTATTTAAAAGAGAGAGTGGGTGAGTGTGTTGAGTTTATATAAAACAGAGAGTGGGTGAGTGTGTGGAGTTTATTTAAAACAGAGAATGGGTGAGTGTGTGGAGTTTATTTAAAACAGAGAGTGGCTGAGTGTGTGGAGTGTATTTAAAACAGAGAGTGGGTGAGTGTGTGGAGTTTATTTAAAACAGAGAGTGGGTGAGAGTGTGGAGTTTTTTTAAAACAGAGCGTGGGTGAGTGTGTGGTGTTTATTTAAAGCAGAGAGTGGGTGAGTGTGTGTGTAGTGTATTTAAAACCGAGAGTGGGTCAATGTGTGGAGTTTATTTAATACAGAGTGTGGGTGAGTTTGTGGAGTTTATTTAAAACAGAGAGTGGGTGAGTGTGTGGAGTTTATTTATAACAGAGAGTGGGTGAGTGTGTGGAGCTTATTTAAAACAGAGAGTGGGTGAGTGTGTGGAGTTTATGGAAAACAGAGAGTGGGTGAGTGTGTGGAGTTTATTTAAAACAGAGAGTGGGTGAGTATGTCGAGTTTATGGAAAACAGAGAATGGGTGAGTGTGTGCAGTTTATTTAAAACAGAGAGAGGGTGAGAGTGTGGAGTTTATTTAAAACAGAGAGTGGGTGAGTGTGTGGAGTTTATATAAAACAGAGAGTGGGTGAGTGTGTGGAGTTTATTAAAAACAGAGAGTGGGTGTGTGTGTGGAGTTGATTTAAAACAGAGAATGGGTGAGTGTCTAGACTTTACTTAAAGCAGAGATTGGGTGAGTGTGTGGAGTTTATTTAATACAGAGTGTGGGTGAGTGTATGGAGTTTATTTAATACAGAGAGAGGGTGAGTGTGGAGTTTATTTAAAGCAGAGAGTGGGTGAGTGTGAGGAGTTTATTTAAAACAGAGAGTGGGTGAGTGTGTGGAGTTTATTTAAAACAGAGAGTGGGGGAGTGTGTGTAGTTTATTTAAAACCGAGAGTGGGTTAATGTGTGGAGTTTATTTAAAACAGAGAGTGGGTGAGATTGTGGAGTTTATTTAAAACAGAGAGTGGTGTTGTTTGTGGAGTTTATTTAAAACAGAGAGTGGGTGAGTGTGTGGAGTTTATTTAAAACGGAGAGTGGGTGAGTGTGTGGAGTTTATTTAAAACAGAGACTGGGTGAGTGTGTGGAGCTTATTTAAAACAGAGTGGGCGAGTGTATGGAGTTTATTTATAACAGAGTCGGTGTGTTTGGAGTTTATATAAAACAGAGAGTGATTGAGTGTGTGGAGTTGATTTAAAAGAGAGAGTGGGTGAGTGTGTGGAGTTTATTTAAAACAGAGATTGTGTGAGTGTGTGTAGATTAAATAAAGCAGAGAGTGTGTGAGTTTGTGGAGTGTATATAAAACAGAGAGTGGGTGAGTGTGTGGACTTTACTTAATACAGAGAGTGTGTGAGTTTGTGGAGTTTATTTAAAACAGAGAGTGGTTGAGTGTGTGGAGTTTACTTAAAACAGAGAGTGGGTGAGTGTGAGGAGTTTAATTAAAACAGAGAGTGGGTGAGTCTGTGGAGCTTATTTGAAACAGAGAGTGGGTGAGTGTGTGGAGTTTAGATAAAACAGAGAGTGGGTGAGTGTGTGGAGTTTACTTAAAACAGAGAGTGGGTGAGTGTGCGGAGTTTATTTAAAACAGAGAGTGGGTGAGTGTGTGGAGTTTAGATAAAACAGAGAGTGGGTGAGTGTGTGGAGCTTATTTGAAACAGTGGGTGAGTGTGTGGAGTTTAAATAAAACAGAGAGTGGGTGAGTGTGTGGAGTTTATTTAAAACAGAGAGTGGGTGTGCGTGTGGAGTTTATATAAAACAGTGAGTGGGTGAGTGTGTGGAGTTTAGATAAAACAGAGAGTGGTATAGTGTGTGGAGTTTATTTAAAACAGAGTGTGGGTGAGTGTGTGGAGTTTATTTAAAACCGAGACTGGGTGAGTGTGTGGAGTTTATTTAAAACAGAGAGTGGGTGAGTGTGTGTACTTTATTTAAAACCGAGAGTGGGTGAGTGTGTGGAGTTTATTTAAAACAGAGAGTGGGTGAGTGTGTGGAGTTTATTTAAAACAGAGAGAGGGTGAGTGTGTGGAGTTCAATTAAAACAGAGAGTGGGTGAGTGTGTGGAGTTTATTTAAAACAGAGAGTGGGTGACTGTGTGGAGTTTATTTTAATCAGAGAGTTGGTGAGTGTGGAGTTTATTTAAAACAGAGTGGGTGAGTGTGTGGAGTTTATATAAAACAGAGAGTGGGTGAGTGTGTGGAGTTTATTTAAAACAGAGAGTGGGTGAGTGTGTGGAGTTTATTTAAAACAGAGAGAGGGTGAGTGTGTGGAGTTCAATTAAAACAGAGAGTGGGTGAGTGTGTGGAGTTTATTTAAAACAGAGAGTGGGTGAGTGTGTGGAGTTTATTTTAAACAGTGAGTGGGTGAGTGTGTGGACTTTATTTAAAACAGAGAGTGGGTGAGTGTGTGGAGTTTATTTAAAACAGAGAGTGGGTGAGTGTGTGGAGTTTATTTAAAACAGAGAGTGGGTGAGTGTGGGGAGCTTATTTAAAGCAGAGAGTGGGTGAGTGTGTGGAGATAATTTAAAACAGAGAGTGGGTGAATGTGGAGTTTATGTAAAACAGAGAGTGGGTGAGTGTGTGGAGTTTATATAAAACAGAGAGAGGGTGAGTGTGTGGAGATAATTTATAACAGAGAGTCGGTGAGTGTGTGGAGTTTATTTAAAACAGAAAGTGGATGAGTGTCTGGAGTTTATATGAAACAGATAGTGGGTGAGTGTGTGGAGTTTATTTAAAACAGAGAGTGTGTGAGTGTGGTGTTTATTTAAAACAGGGAGTGGGTGAGTGTATGGAGCTTATTTAAATCAGAGAGTGGATGAGTGTCAGGATTTTATTTATTTAAAACAGAGTGTGAGTGAGTGTGTGGAGTTTATTTAAATCAGAGAGTGGGTGAGTGTGTGGACTTTACTTAAAACAGAGAGTGGGTGAGTGTGTGGAGTTTATATAAAGCAGAGAGTGGGTGAGCGTGTGTTGTTTATATAAAACAGAGAGTGGGTGATTGTCTGGAGTTAATATAAAACAGAGAGTAGGTGAGTGTGGAGTTTATTTAAAGCAGAGAGTGGGTGAGTGTGGAGTTTATTTAAAACAGAGAGTGGGTGAGTGTGTGGAGTTTATATTAAACAGAGAGTGGGTGAGTGTATGGAGTTAATTTATAACAGAGAGTGGGTGAGTGTGTGGAGATTATTTAAAACAGAGTGGATGAGTGTCTGGAGTTTATATTAAACAGAGAGTGGGTGAGAGTGTGGAATTTATTTACAACAGAGAGTGGGTGAGTGTGGTGTTTACTTAAAACAGTGAGTGGGTGAGTGTTTGGAGTTAATTTATAACAGAGAGTGGGTGAGTGTGTGGACTTTATTTAAAACAGAGAGTGGATGAGTGTCTGGAGTTTATATAAAACAGAGAGTGGGTGAGTGTGTGGAGTTTATTTAAATCAGAGAGTGGGTGAGTGTGGTGTTTATTTAAAATAGAGAGTGGGTGAGTGTGTGGAGTTTATTTAAATCAGAGAAAGGGTGAGTGTGAGGATTTTATTTATTTATAACAGAGTTTGTGTGAGTGTGAGGAGTTTACTTATTTAAAACAGAGAGTGGGTGAGTGTGTGGAGTTTATATAAAACAGAAGGTGGTTGATTGTCTGGAGTTTATATAAAACACAGTGTAGGTGAGTGTGGAGTTTATTTAAAACAGAGAGTGGGTGACTGTGGAGTTTATTTAAAACAGAGAGTGGGTGAGTGTGTGGAGTTTATATAAAACAGAATGCGGGAGAGTGTGTGGAGTTTATTTAAAACAGAGAGTGGGTGAGTGTGTGGAGTTTATTTAAAACAGAGAGTGGGTGAGAGTGTGCAGTTTATTTAAAACAGAGATTGGGTGAGTGTGTGGAGTTTATTTGAAACAGAGAGTGGGTGAGTGTGTGGAGTTTATTTAAAACATAGAGTGGGTGAAAGTGTGGAGTTTATCTAAAACAGAGAGTGGTTGAGCGTGTGGAGTTTATTTAAAACAGAGAGTGGGTGAGTGTGTGGATTTAATTTTAAACAGAGATTGGTTGAGTGTGTGGCATTTATTTAAAACAGAAAGTGGGTGAGTGTGTGGATTTTATTTAAAACAGAGAGTGGGTGAATGTGTGGAGTTTATTTAAAACAGGGAGTGGGTTAGTGTGGATTTTATTTAAAGCAAAGAGTGGGTGAGTGTGTGGAGTTTATTTTAAACAGACAGTTGGTGAGTGTGTGGAGTTTGTTTAAAACAGAGTGTGGATGAGTGTGTGGAGTTTATATAAAACAGAGCGTGGGTGAGTGTGTGGAGCTTATTTAAAAGGGAGAGTGGGTGAGTGTGTGGAGTTTATTTAAAACAGAGTGGGTGAGTGTGTGGAGTTTATACAAAACAGAGAGTGGGTGAGTGTGGAGTTTACTTAAAAAGGGAGTGGATGAGTGTGTTGATTTTATTTAAAACAGAGAGTGGGTGAATGTGAGGAGCTTATTTAAAGCAGAGAGTGGGTGAGTCTGTGGAGTTTATTTAAAAAGAGAGTGGATGAGTGTGTTGATTTTATTTAAAACAGAGAGTGGGTGAGTGTGTGGAGTTTATTTAAAACAGAGAGTGCGTGAGTGTGTGGAGTTTAAGTAAAACAGAGAGTGTGTGAGTTTGTGGAGTTTATTTTAAACAGAGAGTGGGTGAGTGTGTGGACTTTTCTTAAAACAGAGAGTGTTGAGTGTGTGGAGTTTATTTCAAACAGAGAGTGTGTGAGTGTGTGGAGTTCATTTAAAATAGAGAGTGGATGAGTGTGTGGAGTTTATTTAAAACAGAGAGTGGGTGAGTGTGTGGAGTTTATTTAAAACAGATAGTGGGTGAGTGTGGATTTTATTTAATACAGAGAGTGGGTGAATATGTGCTGTTTATATAATACAGAGAGTGGGTGAGCGTGTGGAGTTTATTTAAAAGAGAGAGTGGGTGAGTGTGAGCACTTTATTTAAAACAGAGAGTGGGTGAGCGTGTGGAGTATATTTAAAACAGAGAGTGGGTGAGTGTGTGTAGTTTATTTAAAACAGAGAGTGGGTGAGTGTACGGAGTTTATTTAAAACAGAGAGTGGGTGAGTTTATGGAGTTTATATAAATCAGAGATTGGGTGAGTGTGTGGAGTTTATTTAAAACAGAGAGTTGGTTAGTGTGTGGAGTTTATTTAAAACAGTGAGTGGGTGAGTGTGGAGTTTATTTATAAAGAGAGTTGGTGAGTGTCTGGAGTTTATATAAAACAGAGAGTGGGTGAGTGTGTGGAGTTTATTTAAAATAGAGAGTGGATGAGTTTGTTGGTTTTATTTAAAACAGAGAGTGGGTGAATGTGAGGAGCTTATTTAAAACAGTGAGTTGGTGAGAGTGTGCAGTGTATTTAAAGCAGAGAGTGTGTGAGTGTGTGGAGTTTATTTAAAACAGAGCGTGGGTGAGTTTGTGGTGTATATTTAAAACAGAGAGTGGGTGAGTGTGTGGAGTGTATTTAATACAGAGAGTGGGTGAGTGTGTGGAGTTTATTTAAAACAGAGAGTGGGTGAGTGTGTGGAGTTTTTTTAAAACAGAGAGTGGGTGAGTGTTTGGTGTTTATTTAAAACAGAGAGTGGGTGAGTGTGTGGAGTGTATTTAAAACAGAGAGTGGGTCAATGTGTGGAGTTTATTTAATACAGAGAGTGGGTGAGTGTGTGGATTTTTTTTAAAACAGAGAGTGGGTGAGTGTGTGGAGTTTATATAAAACAGAGTGTGGGTGAGTGTGTGGAGTTTATTTAAAACAGAGTGGGTGAGTGTGCGGAGTTTATTTAAAACAGAGAGTGGGTGAGTGTGTGGAGTTTATTTAAAACAGTGATTGGGTGAGTGTGTGGAGTTTATTTAAAACAGAGTGGGTGAGTGTCTGGAGTTTATTTAAAACATAGAGTGGGTGAGAGTGTGGAGTTTATCTAAAACAGAGAGTGGTTGAGCGTGTGGAGTTTATTTAAAACAGTGAGTGGGTGAGTGTGTGGATTTTATTTTAAACAGAGTGGGTGAGTGTGTGGATTTTATTTAATTTAGAGAGGGGGTGAATGTGTGGAGTTTATTTGAAACAGGGAGTTGGTGATTGTCGAGATTATTTAAAACAAAGAGTGGGTGAGTGTGTGGAGTTTATATAAAACAGAGAGTGGGTGAGTGTGTAGTTTACTTAAAAAGAGAGTGGATGAGTGTCTTGATTTTATTTAAAACAGAGAGTGGCTGAATGTGAGGAGCTTATTTGAAGCAGAGAGTGGGTGAGTCTGTGGAGTTTATTTAAAAAGAGAGTGGATGAGTGTGTTGATTTTATTTAAAACAGAGAGTGGGTGAGTGTGTGGAGTTTATTTAAAACAGAGACTGGCTGAGAGTGTGGACTTTACTTAAAACAGAGAGTGGGTGAGTGTGTGGAGTTTATACAAAACAGAGAGTGGGTGAGTGTGTGGAGTTTATATAAAACAGAGAGTGGGTTAGTGTGTGGAGTTTATAAAAAACAGAGAGTGGGTGAGTGTGTGGAGTTTATACAAAACAGAGAGTGGGTGAGTGTGTGGAGTTTATATAAAACAGAGAGTGGGTTAGTGTGTGGAGTTTATAAAAAACAGAGAGTGGGTGAGTGTGTGGAGTTTATATAAAACAGAGTGGGTGAGTGTGTGGAGTTTATTTAACACAGAGAGTGGGTGAGCGTGTGGAGTTTATATAAAACAGAGAGTTGGTGAGTGTGTGGAGTTTATTTAAAACAGAGAGTGCGTGAGTGTGTGGAGTTTACTTAAAACAGAGAGTGGGTGAGTGTGTGGAGTTTATTTAAAACAGATAGTGGGTGAGTGTGGATTTTATTTAAAACAGAGAGTGGGGGAATATGTGCTGTTTATATAATACAGAGAGTGGGTGAGCGTGTGGAGTTTATTTAAAAGAGAGAGTGGGTGAGTGTGTGCACTTTATTTAAAACAGAGAGTGGGTGAGCGTGTGGAGTATATTTAAAACAAAGTGTGGGTGAGTGTGTGTAGTTTATTTAAAACAGAGAGTGGGTGAGTGTATGGAGTTTATTTAAAACAGAGAGTGTGTGAGTGTGTGGAGTTTATTTAAAACAGGGAGTGGGTGAGTTTATGGAGTTTATATAAAACAGAGATTGGGTGAGTGTGTGGAGTTAATTTAAAACAGAGAGTTGGTTAGTGTGTGGAGTTTATTTAAAACAGAGAGTGGGTGAGTGTGGAGTTTATTTATAAAGAGAGTTGGTGAGTGTCTGGAGTTTATATAAAACAGAGAGTGGGTGAGTGTGTGGAGTTTATTTAAAATAGAGAGTGGATGAGTTTGTTGGTTTTATTTAAAACAGAGAGTGGGTGAATGTGAGAAGCTTATTTAAAACAGAGAGTGGGTGAGTGTGTGGAGTTTTTTTAAAACAGAGAGTGGGTGAGTGTTTGGTGTTTATTTAAAACAGAGAGTGGGTGAGTGTGTGGAGAGTATTTAAAACAGAGAGTGGGTCAATGTGTGGAGTTTATTTAATACAGAGAGTGGGTGAGTGTGTGGAGTTTTTTTAAAACAGAGAGTGGGTGAGTGTGTGGAGTTTATATAAAACAGAGTGTGGGTGAGTGTGTGGAGTTTATTTAAAACAGACTGGGTGAGTGTGCGGAGTTTATTTAAAACAGAGAGTGGGTGAGTGTGTGGAGTTTATTTAAAACAGTGATTGGGTGAGTGTGTGGAGTTTATTTAAAACAGAGTGGGTGAGTGTGTGGAGTTTACCTAAAACAGAGAGTGGTTGAGCGTGTGGAGTTTATTTAAAACAGTGAGTGGGTGAGTGTGTGGATTTTATTTTAAACAGAGTGGGTGAGTGTGTGGATTTTATTTAATTTAGAGAGGGGGTGAATGTGTGGAGTTTATTTGAAACAGGGAGTGGGTGATTGTGGAATTTATTTAAAACAGAGAGTGGGTGAGTGTGTGGAGTTCATATAAAACAGAGAGTGGGTGAGTGTGTAGTTTACTTAAAAAGAGAGTGGATGAGTGTGTTGATTTTATTTAAAACAGAGAGTGGCTGAATGTGAGGAGCTTATTTAAAGCAGAGAGTGGGTGAGTCTGTGGAGTTTATTTAAAAAGAGAGTGGATGAGTGTGTTGATTTTATTTAAAACAGAGAGTGGGTGAGTGTGTGGAGTTTATTTAAAACAGAGACTGGCTGAGAGTGTGGACTTTACTTAAAACAGAGAGTGGGTGAGTGTGTGGAGTTTATACAAAACAGAGAGTGGGTGAGTGTGTGGAGTTTATATAAAACAGAGAGTGGGTTAGTGTGTGGAGTTTATAAAAAACAGAGAGTGGGTGAGTGTGTGGAGTTTATATAAAACAGAGAGTGGGTGAGAGTGTGGAGTTTATATAAAACAGAGAGTGGGTTAGTGTGTGGAGTTTATATAAAACAGAGAGGGGGTTAGTGTGTGGAGTTTATTTAACACAGAGAGTGGGTGAGCGTGTGGAGTTTATATAAAACAGAGAGTTGGTGAGTGTGTGGAGTTTATTTAAAACAGAGAGTGCGTGAGTGTGTGGAGTTTAAGTAAAACAGAGAGTGTGTGAGTTTGTGGAGTTTATTTTAAACAGAGAGTGGGTGAGTGTGTGGACTTTACTTAAAACAGAGAGTGGGTGAGTGTGTGGAGTTTATTTAAAACAGATAGTGGGTGAGTGTGGATTTTATTTAAAACAGAGAGTGGGTGAATATGTGCTGTTTATATAATACAGAGAGTGGGTGAGCGTGTGGAGTTTATTTAAAAGAGAGAGTGGGTGAGTGTGTGCACTTTATTTAAAACAGAGAGTGGGTGAGCGTGTGGAGTATATTTAAAACAAAGTGTGGGTGAGTGTGTGTAGTTTATTTAAAACAGAGAGTGGTTGAGTGTATGGAGTTTATTTAAAACAGAGAGTGTGTGAGTGTGTGGAGTTTATTTAAAACAGAGAGTGGGTGAGTTTATGGAGTTTATATAAAACAGAGATTGGGTGAGTGTGTGGAGTTTATTTAAAACAGAGAGTTGGTTAGTGTGTGGAGTTTATTTAAAACAGAGAGTGGGTGAGTGTGGAGTTTATTTATAAAGAGAGTTGGTGAGTTTGTTGGTTTTATTTAAAACAGAGAGTGGGTGAATGTGAGGAGCTTATTTAAAACAGTGAGTTGGTGAGAGTGTGCAGTGTATTTAAAGCAGAGAGTGTGTGAGTGTGTGGAGTTTACTTAAAACAGAGCGTGGGTGAGTTTGTGGTGTATATTTAAAACAGAGAGTGGGTGAGTGTGTGGAGTTTATATAAAACAGAGAGTGGGTGAGTGTGTGGAGTTTATTAAAAACAGAGAGTGGGTGAGTGTGTGGAGTTGATTTAAAACAGAGAATGGGTGAGTGTGTGGACTTTACTTTAAGCAGAGATTGGGTGAGTGTGTGGAGTTTATTTAATACAGAGTGTGGGTGAGTGTATGGAGTTTATTTAAAACAGAGAGAGGGTGAGTGTGGAGTTTATTTAAAGCAGAGAGTGGGTGAGTGTGAGGAGTTTATTTAAAACAGAGAGTGGGTGAGTGTGTGGAGTTTATTTAAAACAGAGAGTGGGGGAGTGTGTGTAGTTTATTTAAAACCGAGAGTGGGTTAATGTGTGGAGTTTATTTAAAACAGAGAGTGGGTGAGATTGTGGAGTTTATTTAAAACAGAGAGTGGTGTTGTTTGTGGAGTTTATTTAAAACAGAGAGTGGGTGAGTGTGTGGAGTTTATTTAAAACGGAGAGTGGGTGAGTGTGTGGAGTTTATTTAAAACAGAGACTGGGTGAGTGTGTGGAGCTTATTTAAAACAGAGAGTTGGCGAGTGTATGGAGTTTATTTATAACAGAGTCGGTGTGTTTGGAGTTTATATAAAACAGAGAGTGATTGAGTGTGTGGAGTTGATTTAAAAGAGAGAGTGTGTTAGTGTGTGGAGATTATTTAAAACAGAGAGTGATTGAGTGTGTGGAGTTTATTTAAAACAGAGATTGTGTGAGTGTGTGTAGTTTAAATAAAGCAGAGGGTGTGTGAGTTTGTGGAGTGTATATAAAACAGAGAGTGGGTGAGTGTGTGGACTTTACTTAATACAGAGAGTGTGTGAGTTTGTGGAGTTTATTTAAAACAGAGAGTGGGTGAGTGTGTGGAGTTTACTTAAAACAGAGAGTGGGTGAGTCTGTGGAGCTTATTTGAAACAGAGAGTGGGTGAGTGTGTGGAGTTTACTTAAAACAGAGAGTGGGTGAGTGTGCGGAGTTTATTTAAAACAGAGAGTGGGTGAGTGTGTGGAGTTTAGATAAAACAGAGAGTGGGTGAGTGTGTGGAGCTTATTTGAAACAGTGGGTGAGTGTGTGGAGTTTAAATAAAACAGAGAGTGGGTGAGTGTGTGGAGTTTATTTAAAACAGAGAGTGGGTGTGCGTGTGGAGTTTATATAAAACAGGTAGTGGGTGAGTGTGTGGAGTTTAGATAAAACAGAGAGTGGTATAGTGTGTGGAGTTTATTTAAAACAGAGAGTGGGTGAGTGTCTGGAGTTTATTTAAAACAGAGAGAGGGTGAGTGTGTATACTTTATTTAAAACCGAGACTGGGTGAGTGTGTGGAGTTTATTTAAAACAGAGAGTGGGTGAGTGTGTGTACTTTATTTAAAACCGAGAGTGGGTGAGTGTGTGGAGTTTATTTAAAACAGAGAGTGGGTGAGTGTGTGGAGTTTATTTTAATCAGAGTGTGGGTGAGTGTGTGGAGTTTATATAAAGCAGAGAGTGGGTGAGTGTGTGGAGTTTATATAAAGCAGAGAGTGGGTGAGTGTGTGGAGTTTATTTAAAACAGAGAGTGGGTGAGTGTGTGGAGTTTATTTAAAACAGAGAGAGGGTGAGTGTGTGGAGTTCAATTAAAACAGAGAGTGGGTGAGTGTGTGGAGTTTATTTAAAACAGAGAATGGGTGAGTGTGTGGAGTTTATTTTAAACAGTGAGTGGGTGAGTGTGTGGACTTTATTTAAAACAGAGAGTGGGTGAGTGTGTGGTCTTTACTTAAAACAGAGATTGGGTGAGTGTGTGGAGTTTATTTAAAACAGAGAGTGGGTGAGTGTGGGGAGCTTATTTATAGCAGAGAGTGGGTGAGTGTGTGGAGATAATTTAAAACAGAGAGTGGGTGAATGTGGAGTTTATGTAAAACAGAGAGTGGGTGAGTGTGTGGAGTTTATATAAAACAGAGAGTGGGTGAGTGTGTGGAGTTTATTTAAAACAGAGAGTGGGTGAGTGTGTGGAGATTATTTAAAACAGAGTGGATGAGTGTCTGGAGTTTATATTAAACAGAGAGTGGGTGAGAGTGTGGAATTTATTTACAACAGAGAGTGGGTGAGTGTGGTGTTTATTTAAAACAGTGAGTGGGTGAGTGTTTGGAGTTAATTTATAACAGAGAGTGGGTGAGTGTGTGGACTTTATTTAAAACAGAGAGTGGATGAGTGTCTGGAGTTTATATAAAACAGAGAGTGGGTTAGTGTGTGGAGTTTATTTAAATCAGAGAGTGGGTGAGTGTGGTGTTTATTTAAAATAGAGAGTGGGTGAGTGTGTGGAGTTTATTTAAATCAGAGAAAGGGTGAGTGTGAGGATTTTATTTATTTATAACAGAGTTTGTGTGAGTGTGAGGAGTTTACTTATTTAAAACAGAGAGTGGGTGAGTGTGTGGAGTTTATATAAAACAGAAGGTGGTTGATTGTCTGGAGTTTATATAAAACACAGTGTAGGTGAGTGTGGAGTTTATTTAAAACAGAGAGTGGGTGAGTGTGGAGTTTATTTAAAACAGAGAGTGGGTGAGTGTGTGGAGTTTATATAAAACAGAATGTGGGAGAGTGTGTGGAGTTTATTTAAAACAGAGAGTGGGTGAGTGTGTGGAGTTTATTTAAAACATAGAGTGGGTGAAAGTGTGGAGTTTATCTAAAACAGAGAGTGGTTGAGCGTGTGGAGTTTATTTAAAACAGAGAGTGGGTGAGTGTGTGGATTTAATTTTAAACAGAGATTGGGTGAGTGTGTGGCATTTATTTAAAACAGAAAGTGGGTGAGTGTGTGGATTTTATTTAAAACAGAGAGTGGGTGAATGTGTGGAGTTTATTTAAAACAGGGAGTGGGTTAGTGTGGATTTTATTTAAAGCAAAGAGTGGGTGAGTGTGTGGAGTTTATTTTAAATAGACAGTTGGTGAGTGTGTGGAGTTTGTTTAAAACAGAGAGTGGATGAGTGTGTGGAGTTTATATAAAACAGAGCGTGGGTGAGTGTGTGGAGCTTATTTAAAAGGGAGAGTGGGTGAGTGTGTGGAGTTTATTTAAAACAGAGAGTGGGTGAGTGTGGAGTTTATTTAAAAAGAGAGTGGATGAGTGTGTTGATTTTATTTAAAACAGATTGTTGGTGAATGTGAGGAGCTTTTTTAAAGCAGAGAGTGGGTGAGTGTGTGGAGTGTATTTAAAACAGAGTGGGTGAGTGTGTGGAGTTTATACAAAACAGAGAGTGGGTGAGTGTGGAGTTTACTTAAAAAGGGAGTGGATGAGTGTGTTGATTTTATTTAAAACAGAGAGAGGGTGAATGTGAGGAGCTTATTTAAAGCAGAGAGTGGGTGAGTCTGTGGAGTTTATTTAAAAAGAGAGTGGATGAGTGTGTTGATTTTATTTAAAACAGAGAGTGGGTGAGTGTGTGGAGTTTATTTAAAACAGAGACTGGGTGAGAGTGTGGACTTTACTTAAAACAGAGAGTGGGTGAGTGTGTGGAGTTTATACAAAACAGAGAGTGGGTGAGTGTGTGGAGTTTATATAAAACAGAGAGTGGGTGAGTGTGTGGAGTTTATACAAAACAGAGAGTGGGTGAGTGTGTGGAGTTTATATAAATCAGAGAGTGGGTGAGTGTGTGGAGTTTATATAAAACAGAGAGTGGGTGAGTGTGTGGAGTTTATAGAAAACAGAGAGTGGGTGAGTGTGTGGAGTTTATGTAAAACAGAGAGTGGGTGAGTGCGAGGAGTTAATATAAAACAGAGAGATGGTGAGTGTGTGGAGTTTATATAAAACAGAGAGTGGGTGAGTGTGTGGAGTTTATGTAAAACAGAGAGTGGGTGAGTGTGAGGAGTTTATATAAAACAGAGAGTGGGTGACTGTTTGGAGTTTATTTAAAACAGAGAGTGCGTGAGTGTGTGGAGTTTAAGTAAAACAGAGAGTGGGTGATTGTGTGGAGTTTATTTCAAACAGAGAGTGGGTGCGTGTGTGGAGTTTATATAAAACAGAGAGTGTGTGAGTGTGTGGAGTTTATTTAAAATAGAGAGTGGATGAGTGTGTGGAGTTTATTTAAAACAGAGAGTGGGTGAGTATGTGGAGTTTATTTAAAACAGATAGTGGGTGAGTGTGGATTTTATTTAAAACAGAGAGTGGGTGAATATGTGCTGTTTATATAAAACAGAGAGTGGGTGAGCGTGTGGAGTTTATTTAAAACAGAGAGTGGGTGAGTGTGTGGAGTTTATAAAAAACAGAGAGTGGGTGAGTGTGGAGTTTTCTTAAAAAGAGAGTGGATGAGTGTGTTGATTTTATTTAAAACAGAGAGTGGGTGAATGTGAGGAGCTTATTTAAAGCAGAGAGTGGGTGAGTCTGTGGAGTTTATTTAAAAAGAGAGTGGATGAGTTTGTTGGTTTTATTTAAAACAGAGAGTGGGTGAGTGTGTGGAGTTTATTTAAAACAGAGACTGGGTGAGAGTGTGGACTTTACTTAAAACAGAGAGTGGGTGAGTGTGAGGAGTTAATACAAAACAGAGTGGGTGAGTGTGTGGAGTTTATATAAAACAGAGAGTGGTTGAGTGTGTGGAGTTTATTTAAAACCGAGAGTAGGTGAGTGTGTGGAGTTAATACAAAACAGAGAGTGGGTGAGTGTGTGGAGTTTATATAAAACAGAGAGTGGTTGAGTGTGTGGAGTTTATTTAAAACAGAGAGTGGGTGAGTGTGTGGAGTTTATATAAAACAGAGTGTGGGTGAGTGTGTGGAGTTTATTTAAAACACAGATTGGGTGAGTGTGTGGAGTTTATTTAAAACAGAGAGTGGGTGAGGGAGTGGAGTTTATTTAAAACATAGAGTGGGTGAGAGTGTGGAGTTTATCTAAAACAGAGAGTGGTTGAGCGTGTGGAGTTTATTTAAAACAGAGAGTGAGTGAGTGTGTGGATTTTATTTTAAACAGAGAGTGGGTGAGTGTGTGGAGTTTATTTAAAACAGAGTGGGTGAGTGTGTGGAGTTTATTTAAATCAGAGAGGGGGTGAATGTGTGGAGTTTATTTAAAACAGGGAGTGGGTTAGTGTGGATTTTATTTAAAGCAGAGAGTGCGTGAGTGTGTGGAGTTTATATTAAACAGACAGTTGGTTAGTGTGTGGAGTTTATTTAAAACAGAACGTGGGTGAGTGTGTGGAGCTTATTTAAAACGGAGAGTGGGTGAGTGTGGAGTTTATTTAAAAAGAGAGTGGATGAGTGTGTTGATTTTATTTAAAACAGAGAGTGGGTGAATGTGAGGAGCTTATTTAAAGTAGAGAGTGGGTGAGTGTGTGGACTTTATATAAAACAGAGAGTTGGTGAGAGTGTTGAGTTTATTTAATACAGAGAGTGGGTGAGTGTGTGGAGTTTATTTAAACAGAGAGTGGGTGAGTGTGTGGTGTTTATTTAAAACAGAGAGTGGGTGAGTGTGGATTTTATTTAAAACAGAGAGTGGGTGAGTGTATGCAGTTAATTTAAAACAGAGAGTGGGTGAGTGTGTGGAGTTTATGTAAAACAGAGAGTGGGTGAATGTGTGGACTTTATTTTAAACAGAGAGTGGGTCAGTGTGTGGAGTTTATTTAAATCAGCGAGTGGGTGAGTGTATGGAGTTTATTTAAAAAAGAGAGTGGGTGAGTTTGTCGAGTTTTTTTAAAACAGAGAGTGGATGAGTGTGTGGATTTTCTTTAAAACAGAGTGTTGGTGAATGTCAGGAGCATATTTAAAACAGAGAGTGGGTGAGTGTGTGGAGTTTATTTAAAACAGAGAGTGGGTGAGTGTGTGGAGTTTATTTAAAACAGATAGTGGGTGAGTGTGGATTTTATTTAAAACAGAGAGTGGGTGAATATGTGCTGTTTATATAATACAGAGAGTGGGTGAGCGTGTGGAGTTTATTTAAAAGAGAGAGTGGGTGAGTGTGTGCACTTTATTTAAAACAGAGAGTGGGTGAGCGTGTGGAGTATATTTAAAACAAAGTGTGGGTGAGTGTGTGTAGTTTATTTAAAACAGAGAGTGGGTGAGTGTACGGAGTTTATTTAAAACAGAGAGTGGGTGAGTTTATGGAGTTTATATAAATCAGAGATTGGGTGAGTGTGTGGAGTTTATTTAATACAGAGAGTGGGTGAGTGTGGAGTTTATTTATAAAGAGAGTTGGTGAGTGTCTGGAGTTTATATAAAACAGAGAGTGGGTGAGTGTGTGGAGTTTATTTAAAATAGAGAGTGGATGAGTTTGTTGGTTTTATTTAAAACAGAGAGTGGGTGAATGTGAGGAGCTTATTTAAAACAGTGAGTTGGTGAGAGTGTGCAGTGTATTTAAAGCAGAGAGTGTGTGAGTGTGTGGAGTTTATTTAAAACAGAGCGTGGGTGAGTTTGTGGTGTATATTTAAAACAGAGAGTGGGTGAGTGTGTGGAGTGTATTTAATACAGAGAGTGGGTGAGTGTGTGGAGTTTTTTTAAAACAGAGAGTGGGTGAGTGTTTGGTGTTTATTTAAAACAGAGAATGGGTGAGTGTGTGGAGTGTATTTAAAACAGAGAGTGGGTCAATGTGTGGAGTTTATTTAATACAGAGAGTGGGTGAGTGTGTGGAGTTTTTTTAAAACAGAGAGTGGGTGAGTGTGTGGAGTTTATATAAAACAGAGTGTGGGTGAGTGTGTGGAGTTTATTTAAAACAGAGTGGGTGAGTGTGCGGAGTTTATTTAAAACAGAGAGTGGGTGAGTGTGTGGAGTTTATTTAAAACAGTGATTGGGTGAGTGTGTGGAGTTTATTTAAAACAGAGTGGGTGAGTGTGTGGAGTTTATTTAAAACATAGAGTGGGTGAGAGTGTGGAGTTTATCTAAAACAGAGAGTGGTTGAGCGTGTGGAGTTTATTTAAAACAGTGAGTGGGTGAGTGTGTGGATTTTATTTTAAACAGAGTGGGTGAGTGTGTGGATTTTATTTAATTTAGAGAGTAGGTGAATGTGTGGAGTTTATTTGAAACAGGGAGTGGGTGATTGTGGAGTTTATTTAAAACAGAGAGTGGGTGAGTGTGTGGAGTTTATTTAAAACAGAGAGTGGGTGTGTGTGTGGAGTTTATGGAAAGCAGAGAGTGGGTGATTGTGTGGAGTTTATGGAAAACAGAGAGTGGGTGAGTGTGTGGAGTTTATTTAAAACAGAGAGTGGGTGAGTGTGTGGAGTGTATTTAAAACAGAGAGTGGGTCAATGTGTGGAGTTTATTTAATACAGAGAGTGGGTGAGTGTGTGGAGTTTTTTTAAAACAGAGAGTGGGTGAGTGTGTGGAGTTTATATAAAACAGAGTGTGGGTGAGTGTGTGGAGTTTATTTAAAACAGAGTGGGTGAGTGTGCGGAGTTTATTTAAAACAGAGAGTGGGTGAGTGTGTGGAGTTTATTTAAAACAGTGATTGGGTGAGTGTGTGGAGTTTATTTAAAACAGAGTGGGTGAGTGTGTGGAGTTTATTTAAAACATAGAGTGGGTGAGAGTGTGGAGTTTATCTAAAACAGAGAGTGGTTGAGCGTGTGGAGTTTATTTAAAACAGTGAGTGGGTGAGTGTGTGGATTTTATTTTAAACAGAGTGGGTGAGTGTGTGGATTTTATTTAATTTAGAGAGTAGGTGAATGTGTGGAGTTTATTTGAAACAGGGAGTGGGTGATTGTGGAGTTTATTTAAAACAGAGAGTGGGTGAGTGTGTGGAGTTTATTTAAAACAGAGAGTGGGTGTGTGTGTGGAGTTTATGGAAAGCAGAGAGTGGGTGATTGTGTGGAGTTTATGGAAAACAGAGAGTGGGTGAGTGTGTGGAGTTTATTTAAAACAGAGAGTGGGTGAGTGTGTGGAGTTTATTTAAAACAGAGAGTGGGTGAGTTTGTGGTGTTTATTTAAAAGAGAGAGTGGGTGAGTGTGTGGAGTTTATTTAAAACAGAGAGTGGGTGAGTGTGTGGAGTTTAAGGAAAACAGAGAGTAGGTGAATGTTTGAACTTTATTTAAAGCAGAGAGTGGTTGAATGTGTAGAGTTAATTTAAAACAGAGAGTGGGTGAGTGTGTGGAGTTTATATAAAACAGAGAGTGGGTGATTGTGTAGAGTTTATTTAAATCAGAGAGTGGTTGAGTGTGTAGAGTTTATTTAAAACAGAGAGTGGGTGAGTGTGTGGAGTTTATTTAAAACAGAGAGTGGGTGAGTGTGGAGTTTATTTAAAACAGAGAGTGGGTGAGTGTGTGGAGTTTATATAAAACAGAGTGTGGGTGAGTGTGGAGTTTATTTAAAACAGAGAGTGGGTGAATGTGTGGAATTTATTTAAAACAGAGAGTGGGTGAGTGTGGAGTTTATTTAAAAAGAGAGTGGATGAGTGTGTTGATTTTATTTAAAACAGAGAGTGGGTGAATGTGAGGAGCTTATTTAAAGCAGAGAGTGGGTTAGTGTGTGGAGTTTATTTAAAACAGAGAGTGGGTGAGTGTGTGGAGTTTATATAAAACAGAGTGTGGGTGAGTGTGGAGTTTTCATCAAAATAGAGTGGATGAGTGTGTTGATTTTATTTAAAACAGAGTGGGTGAATGTGAGGAGCTTATTTAAAGCAGAGAGTGGGTGAGTCTGTGGAGTTTATTTAAAAAGTGAGTGGATGAGTGTGTTGATTTTATTTAAAACAGAGAGTGGGTGAGTGTGTGGAGTTTATTTAAAACAGAGACTGGGTGAGAGTGTGGAGTTTATTTAAAACAGAGAGTGGGTGAGTGTGTGGAGTTTATATAAAACAGAGTGTGGGTGAGTGTGTGGAGTTTATTTAAAACAGAGAGTTGGTGAGTGTGTGGAGTTTATTTAAAACAGAGTGGGTGAGAGTGTGGAGTTTATTTAAAACAGAGATTGGGTGAGTGTGTGGAGTTTATTTAAAACAGAGAGTGGGTGAGTGTGTGGAGTTTATTTAAAATATAGAGTGGGTGAGAGTGTGGAGTTTATCTAAAACAGAGAGTGGTTGAGCGTGTGGAGTTTATTTGAAACATTGAGTGGGTGAGTGTGTGGATTTTATTTTAAACAGAGAGTGGGTGAGTGTGTGGAGTGTATTTAATGCAGAGAGTGGGTGAGTGTGTGGAGTTTATTTAAAACAGAGAGTGGGTGAGTGTGTGGAGTTTTTTTAAAACAGAGAGTGGGTGAGTGTTTGGTGTTTATTTAAAACAGAGAGTGGGTGAGTGTGTGGAGTGTATTTAAAACAGAGAGTGGGTCAATGTGTGGAGTTTATTTAATACAGAGAGTGGGTGAGTGTGTGGAGTTTTTTTAAAACAGAGAGTGGGTGAGTGTGTGGAGTTTATATAAAACAGAGTGTGGGTGAGTGTGTGGAGTTTATTTAAAACAGAGTGGTTGAGTGTGCGGAGTTTATTTAAAACAGAGAGTGGTTGAGTGTGTGGAGTTTATTTAAAACAGTGATTGGGTGAGTGTGTGGAGTTTATTTAAAACAGAGTGGGTGAGTGTGTGGAGTTTATTTAAAACATAGAGTGGGTGAGAGTGTGGAGTTTATCTAAAACAGAGAGTGGTTGAGCGTGTGGAGTTTATTTAAAACAGTGAGTGGGTGAGTGTGTGGATTTTATTTTAAACAGAGTGGGTGAGTGTGTGGATTTTATTTAATTTAGAGAGGAGGTGAATGTGTGGAGTTTATTTGAAACAGGGAGTGGGTGATTGTGGAGTTTATTTAAAACAGAGAGTGGGTGAGTGTGTGGAGTTTATTTAAAACAGAGAGTGGGTGTGTGTGTGGAGTTTATGGAAAGCAGAGAGTGGGTGATTGTGTGGAGTTTATGGAAAACAGAGAGTGGGTGAGTGTGTGGAGTTTATTTAAAACAGAGAGTGGGTGAGTGTGTGGAGTTTATTTAAAACAGAGAGTGGGTGAGTTTGTGGTGTTTATTTAAAAGAGAGAGTGGGTGAGTGTGTGGAGTTTATTTAAAACAGAGAGTGGGTGAGTGTGTGGAGTTTAAGGAAAACAGAGAGTAGGTGAATGTTTGAACTTTATTTAATGCAGAGAGTGGTTGAACGTGTAGAGTTTATTTAAAACAGAGAGTGGGTGAGTGTGTGGAGTTTATATAAAACAGAGAGTGGGTGATTGTGTAGAGTTTATTTAAATCAGAGAGTGGTTGAGTGTGTAGAGTTTATTTAAAACAGAGAGTGGGTGAGTGTGTGGAGTTTATTTAAAACAGAGAGTGGGTGAGTGTGGAGTTTATTTAAAACAGAGAGTGGGTGAGTGTGTGGAGTTTATATAAAACAGAGTGTGGGTGAGTGTGGAGTTTATTTAAAACAGAGAGTGGGTGAATGTGTGGAGTTTATTTAAAACAGAGAGTGGGTGAGTGTGGAGTTTATTTAAAAAGAGAGTGGATGAGTGTGTTGATTTTATTTAAAACAGAGAGTGGGTGAATGTGAGGAGCTTATTTAAAGCAGAGAGTGGGTTAGTGTGTGGAGTTTATTTAAAACAGAGATTGGGTGAGTGTGTGGAGTTTATATAAAACAGAGTGTGGGTGAGTGTGGAGTTTTCTTCAAAATTGAGTGGATGAGTGTGTTGATTTTATTTAAAACAGAGTGGGTGAATGTGAGGAGCTTATTTAAAGCAGAGAGTGGGTGAGTCTGTGGAGTTTATTTAAAAAGTGAGTGGATGAGTGTGTTGATTTTATTTAAAACAGAGAGTGGGTGAGTGTGTGGAGTTTATTTAAAACAGAGACTGGGTGAGAGTGTGGAGTTTATTTAAAACAGAGAGTGGGTGAGTGTGTGGAGTTTATATAAAACAGAGTGTGGGTGAGTGTGTGGAGTTTATTTAAAACAGAGAGTTGGTGAGTGTGTGGAGTTTATTTAAAACAGAGTGGGTGAGAGTGTGGAGTTTATTTAAAACAGAGATTGGGTGAGTGTGTGGAGTTTATTTAAAACAGAGAGTGCGTGACTGTGTGGAGTTTATTTAAAACATAGAGTGGGTGAGAGTGTGGAGTTTATCTAAAACAGAGAGTGGTTGAGCGTGTGGAGTTTATTTGAAACATTGAGTGGGTGAGTGTGTGGATTTTATTTTAAACAGAGAGTGGGTGAGTGTGTGGAGTGTATTTAATGCAGAGAGTGGGTGAGTGTGTGGAGTTTATTTAAAACAGAGAGTGGGTGAGTGTGTGGAGTTTTTTTAAAACAGAGAGTGGGTGAGTGTTTGGTGTTTATTTAAAACAGAGAGTGGGTGAGTGTGTGGAGTGTATTTAAAACAGAGAGTGGGTCAATGTGTGGAGTTTATTTAATACAGAGAGTGGGTGAGTGTGTGGAGTTTTTTTAAAACAGAGAGTGGGTGAGTGTGTGGAGTTTATATAAAACAGAGTGTGGGTGAGTGTGTGGAGTTTATTTAAAACAGAGTGGGTGAGTGTGCGGAGTTTATTTAAAACAGAGAGTGGGTGAGTGTGTGGAGTTTATTTAAAACAGTGATTGGGTGAGTGTGTGGAGTTTATTTAAAACAGAGTGGGTGAGTGTGTGGAGTTTATTTAAAACATAGAGTGGGTGAGAGTGTGGAGTTAATCTAAAACAGTGAGTGGGTGAGTGTGTGGATTTTATTTTAAGCAGAGTGGGTGAGTGTGTGGATTTTATTTAATTTAGAGAGGAGGTGAATGTGTGGAGTTTATTTGAAACAGGGAGTGGGTGATTGTGGAGTTTATTTAAAACAGAGAGTGGGTGAGTGTGTGGAGTTTATTTAAAACAGAGAGTGGGTGTGTGTGTGGAGTTTATGGAAAGCAGAGAGTGGGTGATTGTGTGGAGTTTATGGAAAACAGAGAGTGGGTGAGTGTGTGGAGTTTATTTAAAACAGAGAGTGGGTGAGTGTGTGGAGTTTATTTAAAACAGAGAGTGGGTGAGTTTGTGGTGTTTATTTAAAAGAGAGAGTGGTTGAGTGTGTGGAGTTTATTTAAAACAGAGAGTGGGTGAGTGTGTGGAGTTTAAGGAAAACAGAGAGTAGGTGAATGTTTGAACTTTATTTAATGCAGAGAGTGGTTGAATGTGTAGAGTTTATTTAAAACAGAGAGTGGGTGAGTGTGTGGAGTTTATATAAAACAGAGAGTGGGTGATTGTGTAGAGTTTATTTAAATCAGAGAGTGGTTGAGTGTGTAGAGTTTATTTAAAACAGAGAGTGGGTGAGTGTGTGGAGTTTATTTAAAACAGAGAGTGGGTGAGTGTGGAGTTTATTTAAAACAGAGAGTGGGTGAGTGTGTGGAGTTTATATAAAACAGAGTGTGGGTGAGTGTGGAGTTTATTTAAAACAGAGAGTGGGTGAATGTGTGGAGTTTATTTATAACAGAGAGTGGGTGAGTGTGGAGTTTATTTAAAAAGAGAGTGGATGAGTGTGTTGATTTTATTTAAAACAGAGAGTGGGTGAATGTGAGGAGCTTATTTAAAGCAGAGAGTGGGTTAGTGTGTGGAGTTTATTTAAAACAGAGAGTGGGTGAGTGTGTGGAGTTTATATAAAACAGAGTGTGGGTGAGTGTGGAGTTTTCTTCAAAATAGAGTGGATGAGTGTGTTGATTTTATTTAAAACAGAGTGGGTGAATGTGAGGAGCTTATTTAAAGCAGAGAGTGGGTGAGTCTGTGGAGTTTATTTAAAAAGTGAGTGGATGAGTGTGTTGATTTTATTTAAAACAGAGAGTGGGTGAGTGTGTGGAGTTTATTTAAAACAGAGACTGGGTGAGAGTGTGGAGTTTATTTAAAACAGAGAGTGGGTGAGTGTGTGGAGTTTATGTAAAACAGAGTGTGGGTGAGTGTGTGGAGTTTATTTAAAACAGAGAGTTGGTGAGTGTGTGGAGTTTATTTAAAACAGAGTGGGTGAGAGTGTGGAGTTTATTTAAAACAGAGATTGGGTGAGTGTGTGGAGTTTATTTAAAACAGAGAGTGGGTGAGTGTGTGGAGTTTATTTAAAACATAGAGTGGGTGAGAGTGTGGAGTTTATCTAAAACAGAGAGTGGTTGAGCGTGTGGAGTTTATTTGAAACATTGAGTGGGTGAGTGTGTGGATTTTATTTTAAACAGAGAGTGGGTGAGTGTGTGGAGTTTATTTAAAACAGAGAGTGGGTGAGTGTGTGGATTTTATTTAAATCAGAGTGGGGGTGAATGTGTGGAGTTTATTTAAAACAGGGAGTGGGTGAGTGTGGAGTTTATTTAAAACAGAGAGTGGGTGAGTGTGTGGAGTTTATTTAAAACAGAGAGTGGGTTAGTGTGGATTTTATTTAAAGCAGAGAGTGGGTGAGTGTGTGGAGTTTATATTAAACAGACAGTTGGTGAGTGTGTGGAGTTTATTTAAAACAGAGAGTGGATGAGTGTGTGGAGTTTATTTAAAACAGAACGTGGGTGAGTGTGTGGAGCTTATTTAAAACGGAGAGTTGGTGAGTGTGGAGTTTATTTAAAAAGAGAGTGGATGAGTGTGTGGAGTTTATTTAAAACAGAGAGTGGTTGAGCGTGTGGAGTTTATTTAAAACATAGAGTGGGTGAGTGTGTGGATTTTATTTAAAACAGAGAGTGGGTGAATGTGTGGAGTTTATTTAAAACAGGGAGTGGGTGTGTGTGGACTTTATTTAAAACAGAGAGTGGGTGAGTGTGTGGAGTTTATATTAAACAGAGTGTGGGTGAGTGTGTGGAGTTTATTTAAAACAGAGAGTTGGTGAGTGTGTGGAGTTTATTTAAAACAGAGTGGGTGAGAGTGTGGAGTTTATTTAAAACAGAGATTGGGTGAGTGTGTGGAGTTTATTTAAAACAGAGAGTGGGTGAGTGTGTGGAGTTTATTTAAAACAGTGAGTGGGTGAGTGTGTGGATTTTATTTTAAACAGAGAGTGGGTGAGTGTGTGGAGTTTATTTAAAACAGAGAGTGGGTGAGTGTGTGGATTTTATTTAAATCAGAGTGGGGGTGAATGTGTGGAGTTTATTTAAAACAGGGAGTGGTTGAGTGTGGAGTTTATTTAAAACAGAGAGTGGGTGAGTGTGTGGAGTTTATTTAAAACAGAGAGTGGGTTAGTGTGGATTTTATTTAAAGCAGAGAGTGGGTGAGTGTGTGGAGTTTATATTAAACAGACAGTTGGTGAGTGTGTGGAGTTTATTTAAAATAGAGAGTGGATGAGTGTGTGGAGTTTATTTAAAACAGAACGTGGGTGAGTGTGTGGAGCTTATTTAAAACGGAGAGTTGGTGAGTGTGGAGTTTATTTAAAACGAGAGTGGATGAGTGTGTTGATTTTATTTAAAACAGAGAGTGGGTGAGTGTGTGGAGTTTATTTAAAACAGAGAGTGGGTGAGTGTGTGGAGTTTATTTAAAACATAGAGTTGGTGAGAGTGTGGAGTTTATCTAAAACAGAGAGTGGTTGAGCGTGTGGAGTTTATTTAAAACAGAGAGTGGTTGAGTGTGTGGATTTTATTTAAAACAGAGAGTGGGTGAATGTGTGGAGTTTATTTAAAACAGGGAGTGGGTGTGTGTGGAGTTTATTTAAAACAGAGAGTGGGTGAGTGTGTGGTGTTTATTTAAAAAAGAGAGTGGGTTGGTGTGGATTTTATTTAAAGCAGAGAGTGGGTGAGTGTGTGGAGTTTATATTAAACAGACAGTTGGTGAGTGTGTGGAGTTTGTTTAAAACAGAGAGTGGATGAGTGTGTGGAGTTTATTTAAAACAGAGCTTGGGTGAGTATGTGGAGCTTAATTAAAACGGAGAGTGGGTGAGTGTGTGGAGTTTATTTAAAACAGAGAGTGGGTGAGTGTGTGGAGTTTATTTAAAACAGAGATTGGGTGAGAGTGTGGACTTTACTTAAAACAGAGAGTGGGTGAGTGTGTGCAGTTTATACAAAACAGAAAGTGGGTGAGTGTGTGGAGTTTATATAAAACAGAGAGTGGGTATGTGTGTGGAGTTTATACAAAACAGAGAGTGGGTGAGTGTGTGGAGTTTATATAAATCAGAGAGTGGGTGAGTGTGTGGATTTTATATAAAACAGAGAGTGGGTGAGTGTGTGGAGTTTATATAAAACAGAGAGTGGGTCAGTGTGTGGAGTTTATCGAAAACAGAGAGGGGGTTAGTGTGTGGAGTTTATTTAAAACAGAGAGTGGGTGAGTGTGTGGAGTTTATATAAAACAGAGAGTGGGTGAGTGTGTGGAGTTTATGTAAAACAGAGTGTTGGTGAGTGTGTGGAGTTTATTTAAAACAGAGAGTGCGTGAGTGTGTGGAGTTTAAGTAAAACAGAGAGTGTGTGAGTTTGTGGAGTTTATTTAAAACAGAGAGTGGGTGAGTGTGTGCACTTTACTTAAAACACAGAGTGTTGAGTGTGTGGAGTTTATTTCAAACAGAGAGTGGGTGAGTGTGTGTAGTTTATATAAAACAGAGAGTGTGTGAGTGTGTGGAGTTTATTTAAAATAGAGAGTGGATGAGTGTGTGGAGTTTATTTAAAACAGATAGTGGGTGAGTGTGTGGAGTTTATTTAAAACAGATAGTGGGTGAGTGTGGATTTTATTTAAAACAGAGAGTGGGTGAATATGTGCTGTTTATATAAAACAGAGAGTGGGTGAGCGTGTGGAGTTTATTTAAAACAGAGAGTGGGTGAGTGTGTGCACTTGATTTAAAACAGAGAGTGGATCAGCGTGTGGAGTATATTTAAAACAAAGTGTGGTTAAGTGTGTGTAGTCTATTTAAAACAGAGAGTGGGTGAGTGTGTGGAGTTTATTTAAAACAGAGTCTGTGAGTGCGTGGAGTTTATTTAAAACAGAGAGTGGGTGAGTTTATGGAGTTTATATAAAACAGAGAGTGGGTGAGTGTGTGGAGTTAATTTAAAACAGAGAGTTGGTTAGTGTTTGGGTTTATTTAAAACAGAGAGTGGGTGAGTGTGGAGTTTATTTATAAAGAGAGTTGGTGAGTGTCTGGAGTTTATATAAAACAGAGAGTGGGTGAGTGTGTGGAGTTTATTTAAAATAGAGAGTGGATGAGTTTGAGGATTTTATTTAAAACAGAGAGTGGGTGAATGTGAGGAGCTTATTTAAAACAGTGAGTTGGTGAGAGTGTGGAGTGTATTTAAAGCAGAGAGTGTGTGAGTGTGTGGAGTTTATTTAAAACAGAGCGTGGGTGAGTTTGTGGTGTATATTTAAAACAAAGAGTGGGTGAGTGTGTGGAGTGTATTTAAAACAGAGAGTGGGTGAGTGTGTGGAGTTTATTTAAAACAGAGAGTGGGTGAATGTGTGGAGTTTATTTAAAACAGGGAGTGGGTGTGTGTGGAGTTTATTTAAAACAGAGAGTGGGTGAGTGTGTGGTGTTTATTTAAAAAAGAGAGTGGGTTGGTGTGGATTTTATTTAAAGCAGAGAGTGGGTGAGTGTGTGGAGTTTATATTAAACAGACAGTTGGTGAGTGTGTGGAGTTTGTTTAAAACAGAGTGGATGAGTGTGTGGAGTTTATTTAAAACAGAGCGTGGGTGAGTATGTGGAGCTTATTTAAAACGGAGAGTGGGTGAGTGTGTGGAGTTTATTTAAAACAGAGAGTGGGTGAGTGTGTGGAGTTTATTTAAAACAGAGATTGGGTGAGAGTGTGGACTTTACTTAAAACAGAGAGTGGGTGAGTGTGTGCAGTTTATACAAAACAGAAAGTGGGTGAGTGTGTGGAGTTTATATAAAACAGAGAGTGGGTGAGTGTGTGGAGTTTATACAAAACAGAGAGTGGGTGAGTGTGTGGAGTTTATATAAATCAGAGAGTGGGTGAGTGTGTGGATTTTATATAAAACAGAGAGCGGGTGAGTGTGTGGAGTTTATATAAAACAGAGAGTGGGTCAGTGTGTGGAGTTTATCGAAAACAGAGAGGGGGTTAGTGTGTGGAGTTTATTTAAAACAGAGAGTGGGTGAGTGTGTGGAGTTTATATAAAACAGAGAGTGGGTGAGTGTGTGGAGTTTATGTAAAACAGAGTGTTGGTGAGTGTGTGGAGTTTATTTAAAACAGAGAGTGCGTGAGTGTGTGGAGTTTAAGTAAAACAGAGAGTGTGTGAGTTTGTGGAGTTTATTTAAAGCAGAGAGTGGGTGAGTCTGTGGAGTTTATTTAAAAAGTGAGTGGATGAGTGTGTTGATTTTATTTAAAACAGAGAGTGGGTGAGTGTGTGGAGTTTATTTAAAACAGAGACTGGGTGAGAGTGTGGAGTTTATTTAAAACAGAGAGTGGGTGAGTGTGTGGAGTTTATATAAAACAGAGTGTGGGTGAGTGTGTGGAGTTTATTTAAAACAGAGAGTTGGTGAGTGTGTGGAGTTTATTTAAAACAGAGTGGGTGAGAGTGTGGAGTTTATTTAAAACAGAGATTGGGTGAGTGTGTGGAGTTTATTTAAAACAGAGAGTGCGTGACTGTGTGGAGTTTATTTAAAACATAGAGTGGGTGAGAGTGTGGAGTTTATCTAAAACAGAGAGTGGTTGAGCGTGTGGAGTTTATTTGAAACATTGAGTGGGTGAGTGTGTGGATTTTATTTTAAACAGAGAGTGGGTGAGTGTGTGGAGTGTATTTAATGCAGAGAGTGGGTGAGTGTGTGGAGTTTATTTAAAACAGAGAGTGGGTGAGTGTGTGGAGTTTTTTTAAAACAGAGAGTGGGTGAGTGTTTGGTGTTTATTTAAAACAGAGAGTGGGTGAGTGTGTGGAGTGTATTTAAAACAGAGAGTGGGTCAATGTGTGGAGTTTATTTAATACAGAGAGTGGGTGAGTGTGTGGAGTTTTTTTAAAACAGAGAGTGGGTGAGTGTGTGGAGTTTATATAAAACAGAGTGTGGGTGAGTGTGTGGAGTTTATTTAAAACAGAGTGGGTGAGTGTGCGGAGTTTATTTAAAACAGAGAGTGGGTGAGTGTGTGGAGTTTATTTAAAACAGTGATTGGGTGAGTGTGTGGAGTTTATTTAAAACAGAGTGGGTGAGTGTGTGGAGTTTATTTAAAACATAGAGTGGGTGAGAGTGTGGAGTTAATCTAAAACAGTGAGTGGGTGAGTGTGTGGATTTTATTTTAAGCAGAGTGGGTGAGTGTGTGGATTTTATTTAATTTAGAGAGGAGGTGAATGTGTGGAGTTTATTTGAAACAGGGAGTGGGTGATTGTGGAGTTTATTTAAAACAGAGAGTGGGTGAGTGTGTGGAGTTTATTTAAAACAGAGAGTGGGTGTGTGTGTGGAGTTTATGGAAAGCAGAGAGTGGGTGATTGTGTGGAGTTTATGGAAAACAGAGAGTGGGTGAGTGTGTGGAGTTTATTTAAAACAGAGAGTGGGTGAGTGTGTGGAGTTTATTTAAAACAGAGAGTGGGTGAGTTTGTGGTGTTTATTTAAAAGAGAGAGTGGTTGAGTGTGTGGAGTTTATTTAAAACAGAGAGTGGGTGAGTGTGTGGAGTTTAAGGAAAACAGAGAGTAGGTGAATGTTTGAACTTTATTTAATGCAGAGAGTGGTTGAATGTGTAGAGTTTATTTAAAACAGAGAGTGGGTGAGTGTGTGGAGTTTATATAAAACAGAGAGTGGGTGATTGTGTAGAGTTTATTTAAATCAGAGAGTGGTTGAGTGTGTAGAGTTTATTTAAAACAGAGAGTGGGTGAGTGTGTGGAGTTTATTTAAAACAGAGAGTGGGTGAGTGTGGAGTTTATTTAAAACAGAGAGTGGGTGAGTGTGTGGAGTTTATATAAAACAGAGTGTGGGTGAGTGTGGAGTTTATTTAAAACAGAGAGTGGGTGAATGTGTGGAGTTTATTTATAACAGAGAGTGGGTGAGTGTGGAGTTTATTTAAAAAGAGAGTGGATGAGTGTGTTGATTTTATTTAAAACAGAGAGTGGGTGAATGTGAGGAGCTTATTTAAAGCAGAGAGTGGGTTAGTGTGTGGAGTTTATTTAAAACAGAGAGTGGGTGAGTGTGTGGAGTTTATATAAAACAGAGTGTGGGTGAGTGTGGAGTTTTCTTCAAAATAGAGTGGATGAGTGTGTTGATTTTATTTAAAACAGAGTGGGTGAATGTGAGGAGCTTATTTAAAGCAGAGAGTGGGTGAGTCTGTGGAGTTTATTTAAAAAGTGAGTGGATGAGTGTGTTGATTTTATTTAAAACAGAGAGTGGGTGAGTGTGTGGAGTTTATTTAAAACAGAGACTGGGTGAGAGTGTGGAGTTTATTTAAAACAGAGAGTGGGTGAGTGTGTGGAGTTTATGTAAAACAGAGTGTGGGTGAGTGTGTGGAGTTTATTTAAAACAGAGAGTTGGTGAGTGTGTGGAGTTTATTTAAAACAGAGTGGGTGAGAGTGTGGAGTTTATTTAAAACAGAGATTGGGTGAGTGTGTGGAGTTTATTTAAAACAGAGAGTGGGTGAGTGTGTGGAGTTTATTTAAAACATAGAGTGGGTGAGAGTGTGGAGTTTATCTAAAACAGAGAGTGGTTGAGCGTGTGGAGTTTATTTGAAACATTGAGTGGGTGAGTGTGTGGATTTTATTTTAAACAGAGAGTGGGTGAGTGTGTGGAGTTTATTTAAAACAGAGAGTGGGTGAGTGTGTGGATTTTATTTAAATCAGAGTGGGGGTGAATGTGTGGAGTTTATTTAAAACAGGGAGTGGGTGAGTGTGGAGTTTATTTAAAACAGAGAGTGGGTGAGTGTGTGGAGTTTATTTAAAACAGAGAGTGGGTTAGTGTGGATTTTATTTAAAGCAGAGAGTGGGTGAGTGTGTGGAGTTTATATTAAACAGACAGTTGGTGAGTGTGTGGAGTTTATTTAAAACAGAGAGTGGATGAGTGTGTGGAGTTTATTTAAAACAGAACGTGGGTGAGTGTGTGGAGCTTATTTAAAACGGAGAGTTGGTGAGTGTGGAGTTTATTTAAAAAGAGAGTGGATGAGTGTGTGGAGTTTATTTAAAACAGAGAGTGGTTGAGCGTGTGGAGTTTATTTAAAACATAGAGTGGGTGAGTGTGTGGATTTTATTTAAAACAGAGAGTGGGTGAATGTGTGGAGTTTATTTAAAACAGGGAGTGGGTGTGTGTGGACTTTATTTAAAACAGAGAGTGGGTGAGTGTGTGGAGTTTATATTAAACAGAGTGTGGGTGAGTGTGTGGAGTTTATTTAAAACAGAGAGTTGGTGAGTGTGTGGAGTTTATTTAAAACAGAGTGGGTGAGAGTGTGGAGTTTATTTAAAACAGAGATTGGGTGAGTGTGTGGAGTTTATTTAAAACAGAGAGTGGGTGAGTGTGTGGAGTTTATTTAAAACAGTGAGTGGGTGAGTGTGTGGATTTTATTTTAAACAGAGAGTGGGTGAGTGTGTGGAGTTTATTTAAAACAGAGAGTGGGTGAGTTTGTGGATTTTATTTAAATCAGAGTGGGGGTGAATGTGTGGAGTTTATTTAAAACAGGGAGTGGTTGAGTGTGGAGTTTATTTAAAACAGAGAGTGGGTGAGTGTGTGGAGTTTATTTAAAACAGAGAGTGGGTTAGTGTGGATTTTATTTAAAGCAGAGAGTGGGTGAGTGTGTGGAGTTTATATTAAACAGACAGTTGGTGAGTGTGTGGAGTTTATTTAAAATAGAGAGTGGATGAGTGTGTGGAGTTTATTTAAAACAGAACGTGGGTGAGTGTGTGGAGCTTATTTAAAACGGTGAGTTGGTGAGTGTGGAGTTTATTTAAAACGAGAGTGGATGAGTGTGTTGATTTTATTTAAAACAGAGAGTGGGTGAGTGTGTGGAGTTTATTTAAAACAGAGAGTGGGTGAGTGTGTGGAGTTTATTTAAAACATAGAGTTGGTGAGAGTGTGGAGTTTATCTAAAACAGAGAGTGGTTGAGCGTGTGGAGTTTATTTAAAACAGAGAGTGGTTGAGTGTGTGGATTTTATTTAAAACAGAGAGTGGGTGAATGTGTGGAGTTTATTTAAAACAGGGAGTGGGTGTGTGTGGAGTTTATTTAAAACAGAGAGTGGGTGAGTGTGTGGTGTTTATTTAAAAAAGAGAGTGGGTTGGTGTGGATTTTATTTAAAGCAGAGAGTGGGTGAGTGTGTGGAGTTTATATTAAACAGACAGTTGGTGAGTGTGTGGAGTTTGTTTAAAACAGAGAGTGGATGAGTGTGTGGAGTTTATTTAAAACAGAGCTTGGGTGAGTATGTGGAGCTTAATTAAAACGGAGAGTGGGTGAGTGTGTGGAGTTTATTTAAAACAGAGAGTGGGTGAGTGTGTGGAGTTTATTTAAAACAGAGATTGGGTGAGAGTGTGGACTTTACTTAAAACAGAGAGTGGGTGAGTGTGTGCAGTTTATACAAAACAGAAAGTGGGTGAGTGTGTGGAGTTTATATAAAACAGAGAGTGGGTATGTGTGTGGAGTTTATACAAAACAGAGAGTGGGTGAGTGTGTGGAGTTTATATAAATCAGAGAGTGGGTGAGTGTGTGGATTTTATATAAAACAGAGAGTGGGTGAGTGTGTGGAGTTTATATAAAACAGAGAGTGGGTCAGTGTGTGGAGTTTATCGAAAACAGAGAGGGGGTTAGTGTGTGGAGTTTATTTAAAACAGAGAGTGGGTGAGTGTGTGGAGTTTATATAAAACAGAGAGTGGGTGAGTGTGTGGAGTTTATGTAAAACAGAGTGTTGGTGAGTGTGTGGAGTTTATTTAAAACAGAGAGTGCGTGAGTGTGTGGAGTTTAAGTAAAACAGAGAGTGTGTGAGTTTGTGGAGTTTATTTAAAACAGAGAGTGGGTGAGTGTGTGCACTTTACTTAAAACACAGAGTGTTGAGTGTGTGGAGTTTATTTCAAACAGAGAGTGGGTGAGTGTGTGTAGTTTATATAAAACAGAGAGTGTGTGAGTGTGTGGAGTTTATTTAAAATAGAGAGTGGATGAGTGTGTGGAGTTTATTTAAAACAGATAGTGGGTGAGTGTGTGGAGTTTATTTAAAACAGATAGTGGGTGAGTGTGGATTTTATTTAAAACAGAGAGTGGGTGAATATGTGCTGTTTATATAAAACAGAGAGTGGGTGAGCGTGTGGAGTTTATTTAAAACAGAGAGTGGGTGAGTGTGTGCACTTGATTTAAAACAGAGAGTGGATCAGCGTGTGGAGTATATTTAAAACAAAGTGTGGTTAAGTGTGTGTAGTCTATTTAAAACAGAGAGTGGGTGAGTGTGTGGAGTTTATTTAAAACAGAGTCTGTGAGTGCGTGGAGTTTATTTAAAACAGAGAGTGGGTGAGTTTATGGAGTTTATATAAAACAGAGAGTGGGTGAGTGTGTGGAGTTAATTTAAAACAGAGAGTTGGTTAGTGTTTGGGTTTATTTAAAACAGAGAGTGGGTGAGTGTGGAGTTTATTTATAAAGAGAGTTGGTGAGTGTCTGGAGTTTATATAAAACAGAGAGTGGGTGAGTGTGTGGAGTTTATTTAAAATAGAGAGTGGATGAGTTTGAGGATTTTATTTAAAACAGAGAGTGGGTGAATGTGAGGAGCTTATTTAAAACAGTGAGTTGGTGAGAGTGTGGAGTGTATTTAAAGCAGAGAGTGTGTGAGTGTGTGGAGTTTATTTAAAACAGAGCGTGGGTGAGTTTGTGGTGTATATTTAAAACAAAGAGTGGGTGAGTGTGTGGAGTGTATTTAAAACAGAGAGTGGGTGAGTGTGTGGAGTTTATTTAAAACAGAGAGTGGGTGAATGTGTGGAGTTTATTTAAAACAGGGAGTGGGTGTGTGTGGAGTTTATTTAAAACAGAGAGTGGGTGAGTGTGTGGTGTTTATTTAAAAAAGAGAGTGGGTTGGTGTGGATTTTATTTAAAGCAGAGAGTGGGTGAGTGTGTGGAGTTTATATTAAACAGACAGTTGGTGAGTGTGTGGAGTTTGTTTAAAACAGAGTGGATGAGTGTGTGGAGTTTATTTAAAACAGAGCGTGGGTGAGTATGTGGAGCTTATTTAAAACGGAGAGTGGGTGAGTGTGTGGAGTTTATTTAAAACAGAGAGTGGGTGAGTGTGTGGAGTTTATTTAAAACAGAGATTGGGTGAGAGTGTGGACTTTACTTAAAACAGAGAGTGGGTGAGTGTGTGCAGTTTATACAAAACAGAAAGTGGGTGAGTGTGTGGAGTTTATATAAAACAGAGAGTGGGTGAGTGTGTGGAGTTTATACAAAACAGAGAGTGGGTGAGTGTGTGGAGTTTATATAAATCAGAGAGTGGGTGAGTGTGTGGATTTTATATAAAACAGAGAGCGGGTGAGTGTGTGGAGTTTATATAAAACAGAGAGTGGGTCAGTGTGTGGAGTTTATCGAAAACAGAGAGGGGGTTAGTGTGTGGAGTTTATTTAAAACAGAGAGTGGGTGAGTGTGTGGAGTTTATATAAAACAGAGAGTGGGTGAGTGTGTGGAGTTTATGTAAAACAGAGTGTTGGTGAGTGTGTGGAGTTTATTTAAAACAGAGAGTGCGTGAGTGTGTGGAGTTTAAGTAAAACAGAGAGTGTGTGAGTTTGTGGAGTTTATTTAAAACAGAGAGTGGGTGAGTGTGTGGACTTTACTTAAAACACAGAGTGTTGAGTGTGTGGATTTTATTTCAAACAGAGAGTTGGTGAGTGTGTGGAGTTTATTTAAAACAGAGAGTGCGTGAGTGTGTGGAGTTTAAGTAAAACAGAGAGTGTGTGAGTTTGTGGAGTTTATTTTAAACAGAGAGTGGGTGAGTGTGTGGACTTTACTTAAAACAGAGAGTGGGTGAGTGTGTGGAGTTTATTTAAAACAGATAGTGGGTGAGTGTGGATTTTATTTAAAACAGAGAGTGGGTGAATATGTGCTGTTTATATAATACAGAGAGTGGGTGAGCGTGTGGAGTTTATTTAAAAGAGAGAGTGGGTGAGCGTGTGGAGTTTATTTAAAACAGAGAGTTGGTTAGTGTGGAATTTATTTAAAGCAGAGAGTGGGTGAGTGTGTGGAGTTTATTTAAAACAGAGAGTGGGTGAGTGTGTGGAGTTTATTTAAAACAGAGAGTGGGTGTGTGTGTGGAGTTTATGGAAAGCAGAGAGTGGGTGATTGTGTGGAGTTTATGGAAAACAGAGAGTGGGTGAGTGTGTGGAGTTTATTTAAAACAGAGAGTGGGTGAGTGTGTGGAGTTTATTTAAAACAGAGAGTGGGTGAGTTTGTGGTGTTTATTTAAAAGAGAGAGTGGGTGAGTGTGTGGAGTTTATTTAAAACAGAGAGTGGGTGAGTGTGTGGAGTTTATGGAAAACAGAGAGTAGGTGAATGTTTGAACTTTATTTAAAGCAGAGAGTGGTTGAATGTGTAGAGTTTATTTAAAACAGAGAGTGGGTGAGTGTGTGGAGTTTATATAAAACAGAGAGTGGGTGATTGTGTAGAGTTTATTTAAATCAGAGAGTGGTTGAGTGTGTAGAGTTTATTTAAAACAGAGAGTGGGTGAGTGTGTGGAGTTTATTTAAAACAGAGAGTGGGTGAGTGTGGAGTTTATTTAAAACAGAGAGTGGGTGAGTGTGTGGAGTTTATATAAAACAGAGTGTGGGTGAGTGTGGAGTTTATTTAAAACAGAGAGTGGGTGAATGTGTGGAGTTTATTTAAAACAGAGAGTGGGTGAGTGTGGAGTTTATTTAAAAAGAGAGTGGATGAGTGTGTTGATTTTATTTAAAACAGAGAGTGGGTGAATGTGAGGAGCTTATTTAAAGCAGAGAGTGGGTTAGTGTGTGGAGTTTATTTAAAACAGAGAGTGGGTGAGTGTGTGGAGTTTATATAAAACAGAGTGTGGGTGAGTGTGGAGTTTTCTTCAAAATAGAGTGGATGAGTGTGTTGATTTTATTTAAAACAGAGTGGGTGAATGTGAGGAGCTTATTTAAAGCAGAGAGTGGGTGAGTCTGTGGAGTTTATTTAAAAAGTGAGTGGATGAGTGTGTTGATTTTATTTAAAACAGAGAGTGGGTGAGTGTGTGGAGTTTATTTAAAACAGAGACTGGGTGAGAGTGTGGAGTTTATTTAAAACAGAGAGTGGGTGAATGTGTGGAGTTTATATAAAACAGAGAGTGGGTGTGTGTGTGGAGTTTATTTAAAACAGAGAGTTGGTGAGTGTGTGGAGTTTATTTAAAACAGAGTGGGTGAGAGTGTGGAGTTTATTTAAAACAGAGATTGGGTGAGTGTGTGGAGTTTATTTAAAACAGAGAGTGGGTGAGTGTGTGGAGTTTATTTAAAACATAGAGTGGGTGAGAGTGTGGAGTTTATCTAAAACAGAGAGTGGTTGAGCGTGTGGAGTTTATTTGAAACATTGAGTGGGTGAGTGTGTGGATTTTATTTTAAACAGAGAGTGGGTGAGTGTGTGGAGTTTATTTAAAACAGAGAGTGGGTGAGTGTGTGGATTTTATTTAAATCAGAGTGGGGGTGAATGTGTGGAGTTTATTTAAAACAGGGAGTGGGTGAGGGTGGAGTTTATTTAAAACAGAGAGTGGGTGAGTGTGTGGAGTTTATTTAAAACAGAGAGTGGGTTAGTGTGGATTTTATTTAAAGCAGAGAGTGGGTGAGTGTGTGGAGTTTATATTAAACAGACAGTTGGTGAGTGTGTGGAGTTTATTTAAAACAGAGAGTGGATGAGTGTGTGGAGTTTATTTAAAACAGAACGTGGGTGAGTGTGTGGAGCTTATTTAAAACGGAGAGTTGGTGAGTGTGGAGTTTATTTAAAAAGAGAGTGGATGAGTGTGTTGATTTTATTTAAAACAGAGAGTGGGTGAGTGTGTGGAGTTTATTTAAAACAGAGAGTGGGTGAATGTGTGGAGTTTATTTAAAACAGGGAGTGGGTGTGTGTGGAGTTTATTTAAAACAGAGAGTGGGTGAGTGTGTGGAGTTTATATAAAACAGAGTGTGGGTGAGTGTGTAGAGTTTATTTAAAACAGAGTGGGTGAGAGTGTGGAGTTTATTTAAAACAGAGATTGGGTGAGTGTGTGGAGTTTATTTAAAACAGAGAGTGGGTGAGTGTGTCAAGTTTATTTAAAACATAGAGTGGGTGAGAGTGTGGAGTTTATCTAAAACAGAGAGTGGTTGAGCGTGTGGAGTTTATTTGAAACAGTGAGTGGGTGAATATGTGCTGTTTATATAATACAGAGAGTGGGTGAGCGTGTGGAGTTTATTTAAAAGAGAGAGTGGGTGAGCGTGTGGAGTTTATTTAAAACAGAGAGTTGGTTAGTGTGGAATTTATTTAAAGCAGAGAGTGGGTGAGTGTGTGGAGTTTATTTAAAACAGAGAGTGGGTGAGTGTGTGGAGTTTATTTAAAACAGAGAGTGGGTGTGTGTGTGGAGTTTATGGAAAGCAGAGAGTGGGTGATTGTGTGGAGTTTATGGAAAACAGAGAGTGGGTGAGTGTGTGGAGTTTATTTAAAACAGACAGTGGGTGAGTGTGTGGAGTTTATTTAAAACAGAGAGTGGGTGAGTTTGTGGTGTTTATTTAAAAGAGAGAGTGGGTGAGTGTGTGGAGTTTATTTAAAACAGAGAGTGGGTGAGTGTGTGGAGTTTATGGAAAACAGAGAGTAGGTGAATGTTTGAACTTTATTTAAAGCAGAGAGTGGTTGAATGTGTAGAGTTTATTTAAAACAGAGAGTGGGTGAGTGTGTGGAGTTTATATAAAACAGAGAGTGGGTGATTGTGTAGAGTTTATTTAAATCAGAGAGTGGTTGAGTGTGTAGAGTTTATTTAAAACAGAGAGTGGGTGAGTGTGTGGAGTTTATTTAAAACAGAGAGTGGGTGAGTGTGGAGTTTATTTAAAACAGAGAGTGGGTGAGTGTGTGGAGTTTATATAAAACAGAGTGTGGGTGAGTGTGGAGTTTATTTAAAACAGAGAGTGGGTGAATGTGTGGAGTTTATTTAAAACAGAGAGTGGGTGAGTGTGGAGTTTATTTAAAAAGAGAGTGGATGAGTGTGTTGATTTTATTTAAAACAGAGAGTGGGTGAATGTGAGGAGCTTATTTAAAGCAGAGAGTGGGTTAGTGTGTGGAGTTTATTTAAAACAGAGAGTGGGTGAGTGTGTGGAGTTTATATAAAACAGAGTGTGGGTGAGTGTGGAGTTTTCTTCAAAATAGAGTGGATGAGTGTGTTGATTTTATTTAAAACAGAGTGGGTGAATGTGAGGAGCTTATTTAAAGCAGAGAGTGGGTGAGTCTGTGGAGTTTATTTAAAAAGTGAGTGGATGAGTGTGTTGATTTTATTTAAAACAGAGAGTGGGTGAGTGTGTGGAGTTTATTTAAAACAGAGACTGGGTGAGAGTGTGGAGTTTATTTAAAACAGAGAGTGGGTGAATGTGTGGAGTTTATATAAAACAGAGAGTGGGTGTGTGTGTGGAGTTTATTTAAAACAGAGAGTTGGTGAGTGTGTGGAGTTTATTTAAAACAGAGTGGGTGAGAGTGTGGAGTTTATTTAAAACAGAGATTGGGTGAGTGTGTGGAGTTTATTTAAAACAGAGAGTGGGTGAGTGTGTGGAGTTTATTTAAAACATAGAGTGGGTGAGAGTGTGGAGTTTATCTAAAACAGAGAGTGGTTGAGCGTGTGGAGTTTATTTGAAACATTGAGTGGGTGAGTGTGTGGATTTTATTTTAAACAGAGAGTGGGTGAGTGTGTGGAGTTTATTTAAAACAGAGAGTGGGTGAGTGTGTGGATTTTATTTAAATCAGAGTGGGGGTGAATGTGTGGAGTTTATTTAAAACAGGGAGTGGGTGAGGGTGGAGTTTATTTAAAACAGAGAGTGGGTGAGTGTGTGGAGTTTATTTAAAACAGAGAGTGGGTTAGTGTGGATTTTATTTAAAGCAGAGAGTGGGTGAGTGTGTGGAGTTTATATTAAACAGACAGTTGGTGAGTGTGTGGAGTTTATTTAAAACAGAGAGTGGATGAGTGTGTGGAGTTTATTTAAAACAGAACGTGGGTGAGTGTGTGGAGCTTATTTAAAACGGAGAGTTGGTGAGTGTGGAGTTTATTTAAAAAGAGAGTGGATGAGTGTGTTGATTTTATTTAAAACAGAGAGTGGGTGAGTGTGTGGAGTTTATTTAAAACAGAGAGTGGGTGAATGTGTGGAGTTTATTTAAAACAGGGAGTGGGTGTGTGTGGAGTTTATTTAAAACAGAGAGTGGGTGAGTGTGTGGAGTTTATATAAAACAGAGTGTGGGTGAGTGTGTAGAGTTTATTTAAAACAGAGTGGGTGAGAGTGTGGAGTTTATTTAAAACAGAGATTGGGTGAGTGTGTGGAGTTTATTTAAAACAGAGAGTGGGTGAGTGTGTCAAGTTTATTTAAAACATAGAGTGGGTGAGAGTGTGGAGTTTATCTAAAACAGAGAGTGGTTGAGCGTGTGGAGTTTATTTGAAACAGTGAGTGGGTGAGTGTGTGGATTTTATTTTAAACAGAGAGTGGGTGAGTGTGTGGAGTTTATTTAAAACAGAGAGTGGGTGAGTGTGTGGATTTTATTTAAATCAGAGTGGGGGTGAATGTGTGGAGTTTATTTAAAACAGGGAGTGGGTGAGTGTGGAGTTTATTTAAAACAGAGAGTGGGTGAGTGTGTGGAGTTTATTTGAAACAGAGATTGGGAGAGAGTGTGGACTTTACTTAAAACAGAGAGTGGGTGAGTGTGTGCAGTTTATACAAAACAGAAAGTGGGTGAGTGTGTGGAGTTTATATAAAACAGAGAGTGGGTGAGTGTGTGGAGTTTATACAAAACAGAGAGAGGGTGAGTGTGTGGAGTTTATATAAATCAGAGAGTGGGTGAGTGTGTGGATTTTATATAAAACAAAGAGTGGGTGAGTGTGTGGAGTTTATATAAAACAGAGAGTGGGTCAGTGTGTGGAGTTTATTTAAAACAGAGAGTGGGTGAGTGTGTGGAGTTTATATAAAACAGAGAGTGGGTGAGTGTGTGGAGTTTATGTAAAACAGAGTGTTGGTGAGTGTGTGGAGTTTATTTAAAACAGAGAGTGGGTGAGTGTGTGGAGTTTATATAAAACAGAGAGTGGGTGAGTGTGTGGAGTTTATGTAAAACAGAGTGTTGGTGAGTGTGTGGAGTTTATTTAAAACAGAGAGTGTGTGAGTTTGTGGAGTTTATTTAAAACAGAGAGTGGGTGAGTGTGTGGACTTTACTTAAAACACAGAGTGTTGAGTGTGTGGAGTTTATTTCAAACAGAGAGTTGGTGAGTGTGTGGAGTTTATTTAAAACAGAGAGTGCGTGAGTGTGTGGAGTTTAAGTAAAACAGAGAGTGTGTGAGTTTGTGGAGTTTATTTTAAACAGAGAGTGGGTGAGTGTGTGGACTTTACTTAAAACAGAGAGTGGGTGAGTGTGTGGAGTTTATTTAAAACAGATAGTGGGTGAGTGTGGATTTTATTTAAAGCAGAGAGTGGGTGAATATGTGCTGTTTATATAATACAGAGAGTGGGTGAGCGTGTGGAGTTTATTTAAAAGAGAGAGTGGGTGAGCGTGTGGAGTTTATTTAAAACAGAGAGTTGGTTAGTGTGGAATTTATTTAAAGCAGAGAGTGGGTGAGTGTGTGGAGTTTATTTAAAACAGAGAGTGTGTGAGTGTGTGGAGTTTATTTAAAACAGAGAGTGGGTGTGTGTGTGGAGTTTATGGAAAGCAGAGAGTGGGTGATTGTGTGGAGTTTATGGAAAACAGAGAGTGGGTGAGTGTGTGGAGTTTATTTAAAACAGAGAGTGGGTGAGTGTGTGGAGTTTATTTAAAACAGAGAGTGGGTGAGATTGTGGTGTTTATTTAAAAGAGAGAGTGGGTGAGTGTGTGTAGTTTATTTAAAACAGAGAGTGGGTGAGTGTGTGGAGTTTATATAAAACAGAGAGTGGGTGATTGTGTAGAGTTTATTTAAATCAGAGAGTGGTTGAGTGTGTAGAGTTTATTTAAAACAGAGAGTGGGTGAGTGTGTGGAGTTTATTTAAAACAGAGAGTGGGTGAGTGTGGAGTTTATTTAAAACAGAGAGTGGGTGAGTGTGTGGAGTTTATATAAAACAGAGAGTGGGTGATTGTGTAGAGTTTATTTAAATCAGAGAGTGGTTGAGTGTGTAGAGTTTATTTAAAACAGAGAGTGGGTGAGTGTGTGGAGTTTATTTAAAACAGAGAGTGGGTGAGTGTGGAGTTTATTTAAAACAGAGAGTGGGTGAGTGTGTGGAGTTTATATAAAACAGAGTGTGGGTGAGTGTGGAGTTTATTTAAAACAGAGAGTGGGTGAATGTGTGGAGTTTATTTAAAACAGAGAGTGGGTGAGTGTGGAGTTTATTTAAAAAGAGAGTGGATGAGTGTGTTGATTTTATTTAAAACAGAGAGTGGGTGAATGTGAGGAGCTTATTTAAAGCAGAGAGTGGGTTAGTGTGTGGAGTTTATTTAAAACAGAGAGTGGGTGAGTGTGTGGAGTTTATCTAAAACAGCGTGTGGGTGAGTGTGGAGCTTTCTTCAAAATAGAGTGGATGAGTGTGTTGATTTAATTTAAAACAGAGTGGGTGAATGTGAGGAGCTTATTTAAAGCAGAGAGTGGGTGAGTCTGTGGAGTTTATTTAAAAAGTGAGTGGATGAGTGTGTTGATTTTATTTAAAACAGAGAGTGGGTGAGTGTGTGGAGTTTATTTAAAACAGAGACTGGGTGAGAGTGTGGAGTTTATTTAAAACAGAGAGTGGGTGAGTGTGTGGAGTTTATATAAAACAGAGTGTGGGTGAGTGTTTGGAGTTTATTTAAAACAGAGAGTTGGTGAGTGTGTGGAGTTTATTTAAAACAGAGTGGGTGAGAGTGTGGAGTTTATTTAAAACAGAGATTGGGTGAGTGTGTGGAGTTTATTTAAAACAGAGAGTGGGTGAGTGTGTGGAGTTTATTTAAAACATAGAGTGGGTGAGAGTGTGGAGTTTATCTAAAACAGAGAGTGGTTGAGCGTGTGGAGTTTATTTGAAACATTGAGTGGGTGAGTGTGTGGATTTTATTTTAAACAGAGAGTGGGTGAGTGTGTGGAGTTTATTTAAAACAGAGAGTGGGTGAGTGTGTGGATTTTATTTAAATCAGAGTGGGGGTGAATGTGTGGAGTTTATTTAAAACATGGAGTGGGTGAGTGTGGAGTTTATTTGAAACAGAGAGTGGGTGAGTGTGTGGAGTTTATATTAAACAGACAGTTGGTGAGTGTGTGGAGTTTATTTAAAACAGAGAGTGGATGAGTGTGTGGAGTTTATTTAAAACAGAACGTGGGTGAGTGTGTGGAGCTTATTTAAAACGGAGAGTTGGTGAGTGTGGAGTTTATTTAAAAAGAGAGTGGATGAGTGTGTTGATTTTATTTAAAACAGAGAGTGGGTGAGTGTGTGGAGTTTATTTAAAACAGAGAGTGGGTGAGTGTGTGGAGTTTATTTAAAACATAGAGTTGGTGAGAGTGTGGAGTTAATCTAAAACAGAGAGTGGTTGAGCGTGTGGAGTTTATTTAAAACAGAGAGTGGGTGAGTGTGTGGATTTTATTTAAAACAGAGAGTGGGTGAATGTGTGGAGTTTATTTAAAACAGGGAGTGGGTGTGTGTGGAGTTTATTTAAAACAGAGAGTGGGTGAGTGTGTGGTGTTTATTTAAAAAAGAGAGTGGGTTGGTGTGGATTTTATTTAAAGCAGAGAGTGGGTGAGTGTGTGGAGTTTATATTAAACAGACAGTTGGTGAGTGTGTGGAGTTTGTTTAAAACAGAGAGTGGATGAGTGTGTGGAGTTTATTTAAAACAGAGCGTGGGTGAGTATGTGGAGCTTAATTAAAACGGAGAGTGGGTGAGTGTGTGGAGTTTATTTAAAACAGAGAGTGGGTGAGTGTGTGGAGTTTATTTAAAACAGAGATTGGGTGAGAGTGTGGACTTTACTTAAAACAGAGAGTGGGTGAGTGTGTGCAGTTTATACAAAACAGAAAGTGGGTGAGTGTGTGGAGTTTATATAAAACAGAGAGTGGGTGAGTGTGTGGAGTTTATACAAAACAGAGAGTGGGTGAGTGTGTGGAGTTTATATAAATCAGAGAGTGGGTGAGTGTGTGGATTTTATATAAAACAGAGAGTGGGTGAGTGTGTGGAGTTTATATAAAACAGAGAGTGGGTCAGTGTGTGGAGTTTATTGAAAACAGAGAGGGGGTTAGTGTGTGGAGTTTATTTAAAACAGAGAGTGGGTGAGTGTGTGGAGTTTATATAAAACAGACAGTGGGTGAGTGTGTGGAGTTTATTGAAAACAGAGTGTTGGTGAGTGTGTGGAGTTTATTTAAAACAGAGAGTGCGTGAGTGTGTGGAGTTTAAGTAAAACAGAGAGTGTGTGAGTTTGTGGAGTTTATTTCAAACAGAGAGTGGGTGAGTGTGTGTAGTTTATATAAAACAGAGAGTGTGTGAGTGTTTGGAGTTTATTTAAAATAGAGAGTGGATGAGTGTGTGGAGTTTATTTAAAACAGAGAGTGGGTGAGTGTGTGGAGTTTATTTAAAACAGATAGTGGGTGAGTGTGGATTTTATTTAAAACAGAGAGTGGGTGAATATGTGCTGTTTATATAAAACTGAGAGTGGGTGAGCGTGTGGAGTTTATTTAAAACAGAGAGTGGGTGAGTGTGTGCACTTGATTTAAAACAGAGAGTGGGTGAGCGTGTGGAGTATATTTAAAACAAAGTGTGGGTAAGTGTGTGTAGTCTATTTAATACAGAGAGTGGGTGAGTGTGTGGAGTTTATTTAAAACAGAGTGTGTGAGTGCGTGGAGTTTATTTAAAACAGAGAGTGGGTGATTTTATGGAGTTTATATAAAACAGAGAGTGGGTGAGTGTGTGGAGTTAATTTAAAACAGAGAGTTGGTTAGTGTGTGGAGTTTATTTAAAACAGAGAGTGGGTGAGTGTGGAGTTTATTTATAAAGAGAGTTGGTGAGTGTCTGGAGTTTATATAAAACAGAGAGTGGGTGAGTGTGTGGAGTTTATTTAAAATAGAGAGTGGATGAGTTTGAGGATTTTATTTAAAACAGAGAGTGGGTGAATGTGAGGAGCTTATTTAAAACAGTGAGTTGGTGAGAGTGTGGAGTGTATTTAAAGTAGAGAGTGTGTGAGTGTGTGGAGTTTATCTAAAACAGAGAGTGGGTGAGCGTGTGGAGTTTATTTAAAACAGAGAGTGGGTGAGTGTGTGGATTTTATTTTAATCAGAGAGTGGGTGAGTGTGTGGAGTTTATTTAAAACAGAAAGTGGGTGAGTGTGTGGATTTTATTTAAAACAGAGTGTGGGTGAATGTGTGGAGTTTATTTAAAACAGGGAGTGGGTGAGTGTGGAGTTTATTTTAAACAGAGAGTTGGTGAGTGTGTGGAGTTTATTTAAAAAAGAGAGTGGGTTAGTGTGGATTTTATTTAAAGCAGAGAGTGGGTGAGTGTGTGGAGTTCATATTAAACAGACAGTTGGTGAGTGTGTGGAGTTTGTTTAAAACAGAGAGTGGATGAGTGTGTGGAGTTTATTTAAAACAGAGCGTGGGTGAGTGTGTGGAGCTTATTTAAAACGGAGAGTGGGTGAGTGTGTGGAGTTTATTTAAAACAGAGAGTGGGTGAGTGTGGAGTTTATTTAAAAAGAGAGTGGATGAGTGTGTTGGTTTTATTTAAAACAGAGAGTGGGTGAATGTGAGGAGCTTATTTAAAGCAGAGAGTGGGTGAGTGTGTGGAGTTTATTTAAAACAGAGAGTGGGTGAGTGTGTTGGGTTTATAAAAAACAGAGAGTGGGTGAGTGTGGAGTTTACTTAAAAAGAGAGTGGATGAGTGTGTTGATTTTATTTAAAACAGAGAGTGGCTGAATGTGAGGAGCTTATTTAAAGCAGAGAGTGGGTGAGTCTGTGGAGTTTATTTAAAAAGAGAGTGGATGAGTGTGTTGATTTTATTTAAAATGAGAGTGGGTGAGTGTGTGGAGTTAATACAAAACAGAGAGTGGGTGAGTGTGTGGAGTTTATATTAAACAGAGAGTGGTTGAGTGTGTGGAGTTTATAAAAAACAGAGAGTGGGTGATTGTTTGGAGTTTATATAAATCAGAGAGTGTGTGAGTGTGTGGAGTTTATATAAAACAGAGAGTGGGTGAGTGTGTGGAGTTTATATAAAACAGAGAGGGGGTTAGTGTGTGGAGTTTATTTAAAACAGAGAGTGGGTGAGTGTGTGTTGTTTATGTAAAACAGAGAGTGGGTGAGTGTGTGGAGTTTATTTAACACAGAGAGTGGGTGAGTGTGTGGAGTTTATATAAATCAGAGAGTTGGTGAGTGTGTGGAGTTTATGTTAAGCAGAGTGTTGGTGAGTGTGTGGAGTTTATTTAAAACAGAGAGTGCGTGAGTGTGTGGAGTTTAAGTAAAACAGAGAGTGTGTGAGTTTGTGGAGTTTATTTAAAACAGAGTGAGTTAGTGTGTGGACTTTACTTAAAACAGAGTGTGTTGAGTGTGTGGAGTTTATTTCAAACAGAGAGTGGGTGAGTGTGTGGGGTTTATATAAAACAGAGAGTGTGTGAGTGTGTGGAGTTTATTTAAAAAGGAGAGTGGATGAGTGTGTGGAGTTTATTTAAAACAGAGAGTGGGTGAGTGTGTGGAGTTTATTTAAAACAGATAGTGGGTAATTGTGGATTTTATTTAAAACAGAGAGTGGGTGAATATGTGCTGTTTATATTAAACAGAGAGTGGGTGAGCGTGTGCACTTTATTTAAAACAGAGAGTGGGTGAGCGTGTGGAGTTTATTTAAAACAAAGTGTGGGTGAGTGTGTGTAGTTTAGTTAAAAGAGAGAGTGGTTGAGTGTGTGGAGTTTATTTAAAACAGAGAGTGGGTGAGTGTGTGGAGTTTATTTAAAACAGAGAGTTGGTTAGTGTGTGGAGTTTATTTAAAACAGAGAGTGGGGGAGTGTGGAGTTTATTTATAAAGAGAGTTGGTGACTGTCTGGACTTTATATAAAACAGAGAGTGGGTGAGTGTGTGGATTTTATTTAAAATAGAGAGTGGATGAGTTTGTGGATTTTATTTAAAACAGAGAGTAGGTGAATGTGAGGAGCTTATTTAAAACAGTGAGTTGGTGAGAGTGTGGAGTGTATTTAAAGCAGAGAGTGTGCGAGTGTGTGGAGTTTATTTAAAACAGAGAGTGGGTGAGTGTGTGGAGTTTTTTTAAAACAGAGCGTGGGTGAGTGTGTGGTGTTTATTTAAAACAGAGAGTGGGTGACTGTGTGGAGTGTATTTAAAACAGAGAGTGGGTCAATGTGTGGAGTTTATTTAGTACAGAGAGTGGGTGAGTGTGTGGAGTTTATATAAAACAGAGTGTGGGTGAGTGTGTGGAGTTTATTTAAAACAGAGTGGGTGAGTGTGTGGAGTTTATTTAAAACAGAGAGTGGGTGAGAGTGTGGAGTTTATTTAAAACACAGATTGGGTGAGTGTGTGGAGTTTATCTAAAACAGAGAGTGGTTGAGCGTGTGGAGTTTATTTAAAACAGAGAGTGAGTGAGTGTGTGGATTTTATTTTAAACAGAGAGTGGGTGAGTGTGTGGAGTTTATTTAAAACAGAGAGTGGGTGAGTGTGTGGAGTTTATTTAAATCAGAGAGGTGGTGAATGTGTGGAGTTTATTTAAAACAGGGAGTGGGTGAGTGTGGAGTTTCTTTAAAACAGAGAGTGGGTGAGTGTGTGGAGTTTATTTAAAACAGAGAGTGGGTTAGTGTGGATTTTATTTAAAGCAGAGAGTGCGTGAGTGTGTGGAGTTTATATTAAACAGACAGTTGGTTAGTGTGTGGAGTTTATTTAAAACAGAGAGTGGATGAGTGTGTGGAGTTTATTTAAAACAGAACGTGGGTGAGTGTGTGGAGCTTATTTAAAGTAGAGAGTGGGTGAGTGTGTGGACTTTATATAAAACAGAGAGTGGGTGAGAGTGTTGAGTTTATTTAATACAGAGAGTGGGTGAGTGTGTGGAGTTTATTTAAACAGAGAGTGGGTGAGTGTGTGGAGTTTATTTAAAACAGAGAGTGGGAGAGTGTGGATTTTATTTAAAACAGAGAGTGGGTGAGTGTATGTAGTTAATTTAAACAGAGAGTGGGTGAGTGTGTGGAGTTTATATAAAACAGAGAGTGGGTGAGAGTGTGGACTTTATTTAAAACAGAGAGTGGGTCAGTGTGTGGAGTTTATTTAAATCAGCGAGTGGGTGATTGTGTGGAGTTTATTTAAAAAAGAGAGTGGGTGAGTTTGTGGAGTTGTTTTAAAACAGAGATTGGATGAGTGTGTGGATTTTCTTAAAAACAGAGTGTTGGTTAATGTCAGGAGCATATTTAAAACAGAGAGTGGGTGAGTGTGTGGAGTTTATTTAAAACAGAGAGTGGGTGAGTGTGTGGAGTTTATTTAAAACATAGAGTGGGTGAGAGTGTGGAGTTTCTCTAAAACAGAGAGTGGTTGAGCGTGTGGAGTTTATTTAAAACAGAGAGTGGGTGAGTGTGTGGATTTTATTTTAAACAGAGAGTGGGTGAGTGTGTGGAGTTTATTTAAAACAGAGAGTGGGTGAGTGTGTGGATTTTATTTAAAACAGAGAGTGGGTGAATGTGTGGAGTTTATTTAAAACAGGGAGTGGGTGAGTGTGGAGTTTATTTAAAACAGAGAGTGGGTGAGTGAGTGTAGTTTATTTAAAAAAGAGAGTGGGTTAGTGTGGATTTTATTTATAGCAGAGAGTGTGTGAGTGTGTGGAGTTTATATTAAACAGACAGTTGGTGAGTGTGTGGAGTTTGTTCAAAACAGAGAGTCGATGAGTGTGTGGAGTTTATTTAAAACAGAGCGTGGGTGAGTGTGTGGAGTTTTTTTAAAACAGAGCGTGGGTGAGTGTGTGGTGTTTATTTAAAACAGAGCGTGGGTGAGTGTGTGGAGCTTATTTAAAACGGAGAATGGGTGAGTGTGTGGAGTTTATTTAAAACAGAGAGTGGGTGAGTGTGGAGTTTATTTAAATAGAGAGTCGATGAGTGTGTTGATTTTATTTAAAACAGAGAGTGGGTGAATGTGAGGAGCTTATTTAAAGCAGAGAGTGGGTGAGTGTGTGGAGTTTATTTAAAACAGAGAGTGGGTGAGTGTGTGGAGTTTATAAAAAACAGCGAGTGGGTGAGTGTGTAGTTTACTTAAAAAGAGAGTGGATGAGTGTGTTGATTTTATTAAAAACAGAGAGTGGCTGAATGTGAGGAGCTTATTTAAAACGGAGAGTTGGTGAGTGTGGAGTTTATTTAAAACGAGAGTGGATGAGTGTGTTGATTTTATTTAAAACAGAGAGTGGGTGAGTGTGTGGAGTTTATTTAAAACAGAGAGTGGGTGAGTGTGTGGAGTTTATTTAAAACATAGAATTGGTGAGAGTGTGGAGTTTATCTAAAACAGAGAGTGGTTGAGCGTGTGGAGTTTATTTAAAACAGAGAGTGGGTGAGTGTGTGGATTTTATTTAAAACAGAGAGTGGGTGAATGTGTGGAGTTTATTTAAAACAGGGAGTGGGTGTGTGTGGAGTTTATTTAAAACAGAGAGTGGGTGAGTGTGTGGTGTTTATTTAAAAAAGAGAGTGGGTTGGTGTGGATTTTATTTAAAGCAGAGAGTGGGTGAGTGTGTGGAGTTTATATTAAACAGACAGTTGGTGAGTGTGTGGAGTTTGTTTAAAACAGAGAGTGGATGAGTGTGTGGAGTTTATTTAAAACAGAGCGTGGGTGAGTGTGTGGAGTTTATTTAAAACAGAGATTGGGTGAGAGTGTGGACTTTACTTAAAACAGAGAGTGGGTGAGTGTGTGCAGTTTATACAAAACAGAAAGTGGGTGAGTGTGTGGAGTTTATATAAAACAGAGAGTGGGTGAGTGTGTGGAGTTTATACAAAACAGAGAGTGGGTGAGTGTGTGGAGTTTATATAAATCAGAGAGTGGGTGAGTGTGTGGATTTTATATAAAACAGAGAGTGGGTGAGTGTGTGGAGTTTATATAAAACAGAGAGTGGGTCAGTGTGTGGAGTTTATTGAAAACAGAGAGGGGTTTAGTGTGTGGAGTTTATTTAAAACAGAGAGTGGGTGAGTGTGTGGAGTTTATATAAAACAGAGAGTGGGTGAGTGTGTGGAGTTTATTGAAAACAGAGTGTTGGTGAGTGTGTGGAGTTTATTTAAAACAGAGAGTGCGTGAGTGTGTGGAGTTTAAGTAAAACAGAGAGTGTGTGAGTTTGTGGAGTTTATTTAAAACATATAGTGGGTGAGTGTGGATTTTATTTAAAACAGAGAGTGGGTGAATATGTGCTGTTTATATAAAACTGAGAGTGGGTGAGAGTGTGGAGTTTATTTAAAACAGAGAGTGGGTGAGTGTGTGCACTTGATTTAAAACAGAGAGTGGGTGAGCGTGTGGAGTATATTTAAAACAAAGTGTGGGTAAGTGTGTGTAGTCTATTTTAAACAGAGAGTGGGTGAGTGTGTGGAGTTTATTTAAAACAGAGTGTGTGAGTCCGTGGAGTTTATTTAAAACAGAGAGTGGGTGAGTTTATGGAGTTTATATAAAACAGAGAGTGGGTGAGTGTGTGGAGTTTATTTAAAACAGAGAGTTGGTTAGTGTGTGGAGTTTATTTAAAACAGAGAGTGGGTGAGTGTGGAGTTTATTTATAAAGAGAGTTGGTGAGTGTCTGGAGTTTATATAAAACAGAGAGTGGGTGAGTGTGTGGAGTTTATTTAAAATAGAGAGTGGATGAGTTTGAGGATTTTATTTAAAACAGAGAGTGGGTGAATGTGAGGAGCTTATTTTAAACAGTGAGTTGGTGAGAGTGTGGAGTGTATTTAAAGCAGAGAGTGTGTGAGTGTGTGGAGTTTATTTAAAACAGAGCGTGGGTGAGTTTGTGGTGTTTATTTAAAACAAAGAGTGGGTGAGTGTGTGGAGTGTATTTAAAACAGAGAGTGGGTGAGTGTGTGGAGTTTATTTAAAACAGAGAGTGGGTGAGTGTGTGGAGTTTATTTAAAACATAGAGTGGTTGAGAGTGTGGAGTTTATCTAAAACAGAGAGTGGTTGAGCGTGTGGAGTTTATTTAAAACAGAGAGTGGGTGAGTGTGTGGATTTTATTTTAATCAGAGAGTGGGTGAGTGTGTGGAGTTTATTTAAAACAGAAAGTGGGTGAGTGTGTGGATTTTATTTAAAACAGAGTGTGGGTGAATGTGTGGAGTTTATTTAAAACAGGGAGTGGGTGAGTGTGGAGTTTATTTTAAACAGAGAGTTGGTGAGTGTGTGGAGTTTATTTAAAAAAGAGAGTGGGTTAGTGTGGATTTTATTTAAAGCAGACAGTGGGTGAGTGTGTGGAGTTCATATTAAACAGACAGTTGGTGAGTGTGTGGAGTTTGTTTAAAACAGAGAGTGGATGAGTGTGTGGAGTTTATTTAAAACAGAGCGTGGGTGAGTGTGTGGAGCTTATTTAAAACGGAGAGTGGGTGAGTGTGTGGAGTTTATTTAAAACAGAGAGTGGGTGAGTGTGGAGTTTATTTAAAAAGAGAGTGGATGAGTGTGTTGATTTTATTTAAAACAGAGAGTGGGTGAATGTGAGGAGCTTATTTAAAGCAGAGAGTGGGTGAGTGTGTGGAGTTTATTTAAAACAGAGAGTGGGTGAGTGTGTTGGGTTTATAAAAAACAGAGAGTGGGTGAGTGTGGAGTTTACTTAAAAAGAGAGTGGATGAGTGTGTTGATTTTATTTAAAACAGAGAGTGGCTGAATGTGAGGAGCTTATTTAAAGCAGAGATTGGGTGAGTCTGTGGAGTTTATTTAAAAAGAGAGTGGATGAGTGTGTTGATTTTATTTAAAATGAGAGTGGGTGAGTGTGTGGAGTTAATACAAAACAGAGAGTGGGTGAGTGTGTGGAGTTTATATTAAACAGAGAGTGGTTGAGTGTGTGGAGTTTATAAAAAACAGAGAGTGGGTGATTGTTTGGAGTTTATATAAATCAGAGAGTGGGTGAGTGTGTGGAGTTTATATAAAACAGAGAATGGGTGAGTGTGTGGAGTTTATATAAAACAGAGAGGGGGTTAGTGTGTGGAGTTTATTTAAAACAGAGAGTGGGTGAGTGTGTGTTGTTTATGTAAAACAGAGAGTGGGTGAGTGTGTGGAGTTTATTTAACACAGAGAGTGGGTGAGTGTGTGGAGTTTATATAAATCAGAGAGTTGGTGAGTGTGTGGGGTTTATGTTAAGCAGAGTGTTGGTGAGTGTGTGGAGTTTATTTAAAACAGAGAGTGCGTGAGTGTGTGGAGTTTAAGTAAAACAGAGAGTGTGTGAGTTTGTGGAGTTTATTTAAAACAGAGTGAGTTAGTGTGTGGACTTTACTTAAAACAGAGTGTGTTGAGTGTGTGGAGTTTATTTCAAACAGAGAGTGGGTGAGTGTGTGGGGTTTATATAAAACAGAGAGTGTGTGAGTGTGTGGAGTTTATTTAAAAAGGAGAGTGGATGAGTGTGTGGAGTTTATTTAAAACAGAGAGTGGGTGAGTGTGTGGAGTTTATTTAAAACAGATAGTGGGTGATTGTGGATTTTATTTAAAACAGAGAGTGGGTGAATATGTGCTGTTTATATTAAACAGAGAGTGGGTGAGCGTGTGCACTTTATTTAAAACAGAGAGTGGGTGAGCGTGTGGAGTTTATTTAAAACAAAGTGTGGGTGAGTGTGTGTAGTTTAGTTAAAAGAGAGTGGTTGAGTGTGTGGAGTTTATTTAAAACAGAGAGTGGGTGAGTGTGTGGAGTTTATTTAAAACAGAGAGTTGGTTAGTGTGTGGAGTTTATTTAAAACAGAGAGTGGGTGAGTGTGGAGTTTATTTATAAAGAGAGTTGGTGACTGTCTGGACTTTATATAAAACAGAGAGTGGGTGAGTGTGTGGATTTTATTTAAAATAGAGAGTGGATGAGTTTGTGGATTTTATTTAAAACAGGGAGTAGGTGAATGTGAGGAGCTTATTTAAAACAGTGAGTTGGTGAGAGTGTGGAGTGTATTTAAAGCAGAGAGTGTGTGAGTGTGTGGAGTTTATTTAAAACAGAGAGTGGGTTAGTGTGTGGAGTTTTTTTAAAACAGAGCGTGGGTGAGTGTGTGGTGTTTATTTAAAACAGAGAGTGGGTGATTGTGTGGAGTGTATTTAAAACAGAGAGTGGGTCAATGTGTGGAGTTTATTTAGTACAGAGAGTGGGTGAGTGTGTGGAGTTTATTTAAAACAGAGAGTGGGTGAGTGTGTGGAGTTTATATAAAACAGAGTGTGGGTGAGTGTGTGGAGTTTATTTAAAACAGAGTGGGTGAGTGTGTGGAGTTTATTTAAAACACAGATTGGGTGAGTGTGTGGAGTTTATCTAAAACAGAGAGTGGTTGAGCGTGTGGAGTTTATTTAAAACAGAGAGTGAGTGAGTGTGTGGATTTTATTTTAAACAGAGAGTGGGTGAGTGTGTGGAGTTTATTTAAAACAGAGAGTGGGTGAGTGTGTGGAGTTTATTTAAATCAGAGAGGGGGTGAATGTGTGGAGTTTATTTAAAACAGGGAGTGGGTGAGTGTGGAGTTTCTTTAAAACAGAGAGTGGGTGAGTGTGTGGAGTTTATTTAAAACAGAGAGTGGGTTAGTGTGGATTTTATTTAAAGCAGAGAGTGCGTGAGTGTGTGGAGTTTATATTAAACAGACAGTTGGTTAGTGTGTGGAGTTTATTTAAAACAGAGAGTGGATGAGTGTGTGGAGTTTATTTAAAACAGAACGTGGGTGAGTGTGTGGAGCTTATTTAAAGTAGAGAGTGGGTGAGTGTGTGGACTTTATATAAAACAGAGAGTGGGTGAGAGTGTTGAGTTTATTTAATACAGAGAGTGGGTGAGTGTGTGGAGTTTATTTAAACAGAGAGTGGGTGAGTGTGTGGAGTTTATTTAAAACAGAGAGTGGGAGAGTGTGGATTTTATTTAAAACAGAGAGTGGGTGAGTGTATGTAGTTAATTTAAACAGAGAGTGGGTGAGTGTGTGGAGTTTATATAAAACAGAGAGTGGGTGAGAGTGTGGACTTTATTTAAAACAGAGAGTGGGTCAGTGTGTGGAGTTTATTTAAATCAGCGAGTGGGTGATTGTGTGGAGTTTATTTAAAAAAGAGAGTGGGTGAGTTTGTGGAGTTTTTTTAAAACAGAGATTGGATGAGTGTGTGGAATTTCTTAAAAACAGAGTGTTGGTTAATGTCAGGAGCATATTTAAAACAGAGAGTGGGTGAGTGTGTGGAGTTTATTTAAAACAGAGAGTGGGTGAGTGTGTGGAGTTTATTTAAAACATAGAGTGGGTGAGAGTGTGGAGTTTCTCTAAAACAGAGAGTGGTTGAGCGTGTGGAGTTTATTTAAAACAGAGAGTGGGTGAGTGTGTGGATTTTATTTTAAACAGAGAGTGGGTGAGTGTGTGGAGTTTATTTAAAACAGAGAGTGGGTGAGTGTGTGGATTTTATTTAAAACAGAGAGTGGGTGAATGTGTGGAGTTTATTTAAAACAGGGAGTGGGTGAGTGTGGAGTTTATTTAAAACAGAGAGTGGGTGAGTGAGTGTAGTTTATTTAAAAAAGAGAGTGGGTTAGTGTGGATTTTATTTATAGCAGAGAGTGTGTGAGTGTGTGGAGTTTATATTAAACAGACAGTTGGTGAGTGTGTGGAGTTTGTTCAAAACAGAGAGTCGATGAGTGTGTGGAGTTTATTTAAAACAGAGCGTGGGTGAGTGTGTGGAGCTTATTTAAAACGGAGAATGGGTGAGTGTGTGGAGTTTATTTAAAACAGAGAGTGGGTGAGTGTGGAGTTTATTTAAATAGAGAGTGGATGAGTGTGTTGATTTTATTTAAAACAGAGAGTGGGTGAATGTGAGGAGCTTATTTAAAGCAGAGAGTGGGTGAGTGTGTGGAGTTTATATAAAACAGAGAGTGGGTGAGTTTGTGGAGTTTATATAAAACAGAGAGGGGGTTAGTGTGTGGAGTTTATTTAAAACAGAGAGTGGGTGAGTGTGTGTAGTTTATGTAAAACAGAGAGTGGGTGAGTGTGTGGAGTTTATTTAACACAGAGAGTGGGTGAGTGTGTGGAGTTTATATAAAACAGAGAGTTGGTGAGTGTGTGGAGTTTATTTAAAACAGAGAGTGCGTGAGTGTGTGGAGTTTAAGTAAAACAGTGTGTGAGTGTGTGGAGTTTATTTCAAACAGAGAGTGGGTGAGTGTGTGGAGTTTATATAAAACAGAGTGTGTGAGTGTGTGGAGTTTATTTAAAATAGAGTGTGGATTAGTGCGTGGAGTTTATTTAAAACAGAGAGTGGGTGAGTGTGTGGAGTTTATTTAAAACAGATAGTGGGTGAGTGTGGATTTTATTTAAAACAGAGAGTGGGTGAATATGTGCTGTTTATATAATACAGAGAGTGGGTGAGCGTGTGGAGTTTATTTAAAAGAGAGAGTGGGTGAGTGTGTGCACTTTATTTAAAACAGAGAGTGGGTGAGCGTGTGGAGTATATTTAAAACAAAGTGTGGGTGAGTGTGTGTAGTTTATTTAAAACAGAGAGTGGGTGAGTGTATGGAGTTTATTTAAAACAGAGAGTGTGTGAGTGTGTGGAGTTTATTTAAAACAGGGAGTGGGTGAGTTTATGGAGTTTATATAAAACAGAGATTGGGTGAGTGTGTGGAGTTTATTTAAAACAGAGAGTTGGTTCGTGTGTGGAGTTTATTTAAAACAGAGAGTGGGTGGGTGTGGAGTTTATTTATAAAGAGAGTTGGTGAGTGTCTGGAGTTTATATAAAACAGAGAGTGGGTGAGTGTGTGGAGTTTATTTAAAATAGAGAGTGGATGAGTTTGTTGGTTTTATTTAAAACAGAGTGGGTGAATGTGAGGAGCTTATTTAAAACAGTGAGTTGGTGAGAGTGTGAAGTGTATTTAAAGCAGAGAGTGTGTGAGTGTGTGGAGTTTATTTAAAACAGAGCGTGGGTGAGTTTGTGGTGTATATTTAAAACAGAGAGTGGGTGAGTGTGTGGAGTGTATTTAATACAGAGAGTGGGTGAGTGTGTGGAGTTTATTTAAAACAGAGAGTGGGTGAGTGTGTGGAGTTTTATTAAAACAGAGCGTGGGTGAGTGTTTGGTGTTTATTTAAAACAGAGAGTGGGTGAGTGAGTGGAGTGTATTTAAAACAGAGAGTGGGTCAATGTGTGGAGTTTATTTAATACAGAGAGTGGGTGAGTGTGTGGATTTTATTTAAAACAGAGAGTGGGTGAGTGTGTGGAGTTTATATAAAACAGAGTGTGGGTGAGTGTGTGGAGTTTATTTAAAACAGAGAGTGGGTGAGTGTGTGGAGTTTATTTAAAACAGAGAGTGGGTGAGTGTGTGGAGTTTATTTAAAACAGAGATTGGGTGAGTGTGTGGAGTTTATTTAAAACAGAGAGTGGGTGAGTGTGTGGAGTTTATTTAAAACATAGAGTGGGTGAGCGTGTGGAGTTTATCTAAAACAGAGAGTGGTTGAGCGTGTGGAATTTATTTAAAACAGTGAGTGGGTGAGTGTGTGGATTTTATTTTAAACAGAATGGGTGAGTGTGTGGAGTTTATTTAAAACAGAGAGTGGGTGAGTGTGTGGATTTTATTTAAATCAGAGAGGGGGTGAATGTGTGGAGTTTATTTAAAACAGGGAGTGGGTGAGTGTGGAGTTTATTTAAAACAGAGAGTGGGTGAGTGTGTGGAGTTTATTTAAAACAGAGAGTGGGTTAGTGTGGATTTTATTTAAAGCAGAGAGTGGGTGAGTGTGTGGAGTTTATTTAAAACAGAGAGTGGGTGAGTGTGTGGAGTTTATTTAAAACAGAGAGTGGGTGAGTGTGTGGAGTTTATGGAAAACAGAGAGTGGGTGAGTGTGTGGAGTTTATATAAAACAGAGAGTGGGTCAGTGTGTGGAGTTTATTGAAAACAGAGAGGGGGTTAGTGTGTGGAGTTTATTTAAAACAGAGAGTGGGTGAGTGTGTGGAGTTTATATAAAACAGAGAGTGGGTGAGTGTGTGGAGTTTATTGAAAACAGAGTGTTGGTGAGTGTGTGGAGTTTATTTAAAACAGAGAGTGCGTGAGTGTGTGGAGTTTAAGTAAAACAGAGAGTGTGTGAGTTTGTGGAGTTTATTTAAAACAGAGAGTGGGTGAGTGTGTGGAGTTTAAGTAAAACAGAGAGTGTTGAGTGTGTGGAGTTTATTTCAAACAGAGAGTGGGTGAGTGTGTGTAGTTTATATAAAACAGAGAGTGTGTGAGTGTGTGGAGTTTATTTAAAATAGAGAGTGGATGAGTGTGTGGAGTTTATTTAAAACAGAGAGTGGGTGAGTGTGTGGAGTTTATTTAAAACAGATAGTGGGTGAGTGTGGATTTTATTTAAAACAGAGAGTGGGTGAATATGTGCTGTTTATATAAAACTGAGAGTGGGTGAGCGTGTGGAGTTTATTTAAAACAGAGAGTGGGTGAATATGTGCTGTTTATATAAAACTGAGAGTGGGTGAGAGTGTGGAGTTTATTTAAAACAGAGAGTGGGTGAGTGTGTGCACTTGATTTAAAACAGAGAGTGGGTGAGCGTGTGGAGTATATTTAAAACAAAGTGTGGGTAAGTGTGTGTAGTCTATTTTAAACAGAGAGTGGGTGAGTGTGTGGAGTTTATTTAAAACAGAGTGTGTGAGTGCGTGGAGTTTATTTAAAACAGAGAGTGGGTGAGTTTATGGAGTTTATATAAAACAGAGAGTTGGTGAGTGTGTGGAGTTTATTTAAAACAGAGAGTTGGTTAGTGTGTGGAGTTTATTTAAAACAGAGAGTGGGTGAGTGTGGAGTTTATTTATAAAGAGAGTTGGTGAGTGTCTGGAGTTTATATAAAACAGAGAGTGGGTGAGTGTGTGGAGTTTATCTAAAACAGAGAGTGGTTGAGCGTGTGGAGTTTATTTAAAACAGAGAGTGAGTGAGTGTGTGGATTTTATTTTAAACAGAGAGTGGGTGAGTGTGTGGAGTTTATTTAAAACAGAGAGTGGGTGAGTGTGTGGAGTTTATTTAAATCAGAGAGGGGGTGAATGTGTGGAGTTTATTTAAAACAGGGAGTGGGTGAGTGTGGAGTTTCTTTAAAACAGAGAGTGGGTGAGTGTGTGGAGTTTATTTAAAACAGAGAGTGGGTTAGTGTGGATTTTATTTAAAGCAGAGAGTGCGTGAGTGTGTGGAGTTTATATTAAACAGACAGTTGGTTAGTGTGTGGAGTTTATTTAAAACAGAGAGTGGATGAGTGTGTGGAGTTTATTTAAAACAGAACGTGGGTGAGTGTGTGGAGCTTATTTAAAGTAGAGAGTGGGTGAGTGTGTGGACTTTATATAAAACAGAGAGTGGGTGAGAGTGTTGAGTTTATTTAATACAGAGAGTGGGTGAGTGTGTGGAGTTTATTTAAACAGAGAGTGGGTGAGTGTGTGGAGTTTATTTAAAACAGAGAGTGGGAGAGTGTGGATTTTATTTAAAACAGAGAGTGGGTGAGTGTATGTAGTTAATTTAAACAGAGAGTGGGTGAGTGTGTGGAGTTTATATAAAACAGAGAGTGGGTGAGAGTGTGGACTTTATTTAAAACAGAGAGTGGGTCAGTGTGTGGAGTTTATTTAAATCAGCGAGTGGGTGATTGTGTGGAGTTTATTTAAAAAAGAGAGTGGGTGAGTTTGTGGAGTTTTTTTAAAACAGAGATTGGATGAGTGTGTGGATTTTCTTAAAAACAGAGTGTTGGTTAATGTCAGGAGCATATTTAAAACAGAGAGTGGGTGAGTGTGTGGAGTTTATTTAAAACAGAGAGTGGGTGAGTGTGTGGAGTTTATTTAAAACATAGAGTGGGTGAGAGTGTGGAGTTTCTCTAAAACAGAGAGTGGTTGAGCGTGTGGAGTTTATTTAAAACAGAGAGTGGGTGAGTGTGTGGATTTTATTTTAAACAGAGAGTGGGTGAGTGTGTGGAGTTTATTTAAAACAGAGAGTGGGTGAGTGTGTGGATTTTATTTAAAACAGAGAGTGGGTGAATGTGTGGAGTTTATTTAAAACAGGGAGTGGGTGAGTGTGGAGTTTATTTAAAACAGAGAGTGGGTGAGTGAGTGTAGTTTATTTAAAAAAGAGAGTGGGTTAGTGTGGATTTTATTTATAGCAGAGAGTGTGTGAGTGTGTGGAGTTTTTATTAAACAGACAGTTGGTGAGTGTGTGGAGTTTGTTCAAAACAGAGAGTCGATGAGTGTGTGGAGTTTATTTAAAACAGAGCGTGGGTGAGTGTGTGGAGCTTATTTAAAACGGAGAATGGGTGAGTGTGTGGAGTTTATTTAAAACAGAGAGTGGGTGAGTGTGGAGTTTATTTAAATAGAGAGTGGATGAGTGTGTTGATTTTATTTAAAACAGAGAGTGGGTGAATGTGAGGAGCTTATTTAAAGCAGAGAGTGGGTGAGTGTGTGGAGTTTATATAAAACAGAGAGTGGGTGAGTTTGTGGAGTTTATATAAAACAGAGAGGGGGTTAGTGTGTGGAGTTTATTTAAAACAGAGAGTGGGTGAGTGTGTGTAGTTTATGTAAAACAGAGAGTGGGTGAGTGTGTGGAGTTTATTTAACACAGAGAGTGGGTGAGTGTGTGGAGTTTATATAAAACAGAGAGTTGGTGAGTGTGTGGAGTTTATTTAAAACAGAGAGTGCGTGAGTGTGTGGAGTTTAAGTAAAACAGTGTGTGAGTGTGTGGAGTTTATTTCAAACAGAGAGTGGGTGAGTGTGTGGAGTTTATATAAAACAGAGTGTGTGAGTGTGTGGAGTTTATTTAAAATAGAGTGTGGATTAGTGTGTGGAGTTTATTTAAAACAGAGAGTGGGTGAGTGTGTGGAGTTTATTTAAAACAGATAGTGGGTGAGTGTGGATTTTATTTAAAACAGAGAGTGGGTGAATATGTGCTGTTTATATAATACAGAGAGTGGGTGAGCGTGTGGAGTTTATTTAAAAGAGAGAGTGGGTGAGTGTGTGCACTTTATTTAAAACAGAGAGTGGGTGAGCGTGTGGAGTATATTTAAAACAAAGTGTGGGTGAGTGTGTGTAGTTTATTTAAAACAGAGAGTGGGTGAGTGTATGGAGTTTATTTAAAACAGAGAGTGTGTGAGTGTGTGGAGTTTATTTAAAACAGGGAGTGGGTGAGTTTATGGAGTTTATATAAAACAGAGATTGGGTGAGTGTGTGGAGTTTATTTAAAACAGAGAGTTGGTTCGTGTGTGGAGTTTATTTAAAACAGAGAGTGGGTGGGTGTGGAGTTTATTTATAAAGAGAGTTGGTGAGTGTCTGGAGTTTATATAAAACAGAGAGTGGGTGAGTGTGTGGAGTTTATTTAAAATAGAGAGTGGATGAGTTTGTTGGTTTTATTTAAAACAGAGTGGGTGAATGTGAGGAGCTTATTTAAAACAGTGAGTTGGTGAGAGTGTGAAGTGTATTTAAAGCAGAGAGTGTGTGAGTGTGTGGAGTTTATTTAAAACAGAGCGTGGGTGAGTTTGTGGTGTATATTTAAAACAGAGAGTGGGTGAGTGTGTGGAGTGTATTTAATACAGAGAGTGGGTGAGTGTGTGGAGTTTATTTAAAACAGAGAGTGGGTGAGTGTGTGGAGTTTTATTAAAACAGAGCGTGGGTGAGTGTTTGGTGTTTATTTAAAACAGAGAGTGGGTGAGTGAGTGGAGTGTATTTAAAACAGAGAGTGGGTCAATGTGTGGAGTTTATTTAATACAGAGAGTGGGTGAGTGTGTGGATTTTATTTAAAACAGAGAGTGGGTGAGTGTGTGGAGTTTATATAAAACAGAGTGTGGGTGAGTGTGTGGAGTTTATTTAAAACAGAGAGTGGGTGAGTGTGTGGAGTTTATTTAAAACAGAGAGTGGGTGAGTGTGTGGAGTTTATTTAAAACAGAGATTGGGTGAGTGTGTGGAGTTTATTTAAAACAGAGAGTGGGTGAGTGTGTGGAGTTTATTTAAAACATAGAGTGGGTGAGCGTGTGGAGTTTATCTAAAACAGAGAGTGGTTGAGCGTGTGGAATTTATTTAAAACAGTGAGTGGGTGAGTGTGTGGATTTTATTTTAAACAGAATGGGTGAGTGTGTGGAGTTTATTTAAAACAGAGAGTGGGTGAGTGTGTGGATTTTATTTAAATCAGAGAGGGGGTGAATGTGTGGAGTTTATTTAAAACAGGGAGTGGGTGAGTGTGGAGTTTATTTAAAACAGAGAGTGGGTGAGTGTGTGGAGTTTATTTAAAACAGAGAGTGGGTTAGTGTGGATTTTATTTAAAGCAGAGAGTGGGTGAGTGTGTGGAGTTTATTTAAAACAGAGAGTGGGTGAGTGTGTGGAGTTTATTTAAAACAGAGAGTGGGTGAGTGTGTGGAGTTTATGGAAAACAGAGAGTGGGTGAGTGTGTGGAGTTTATATAAAACAGAGAGTGGGTCAGTGTGTGGAGTTTATTGAAAACAGAGAGGGGGTTAGTGTGTGGAGTTTATTTAAAACAGAGAGTGGGTGAGTGTGTGGAGTTTATATAAAACAGAGAGTGGGTGAGTGTGTGGAGTTTATTGAAAACAGAGTGTTGGTGAGTGTGTGGAGTTTATTTAAAACAGAGAGTGCGTGAGTGTGTGGAGTTTAAGTAAAACAGAGAGTGTGTGAGTTTGTGGAGTTTATTTAAAACAGAGAGTGGGTGAGTGTGTGGAGTTTAAGTAAAACAGAGAGTGTTGAGTGTGTGGAGTTTATTTCAAACAGAGAGTGGGTGAGTGTGTGTAGTTTATATAAAACAGAGAGTGTGTGAGTGTGTGGAGTTTATTTAAAATAGAGAGTGGATGAGTGTGTGGAGTTTATTTAAAACAGAGAGTGGGTGAGTGTGTGGAGTTTATTTAAAACAGATAGTGGGTGAGTGTGGATTTTATTTAAAACAGAGAGTGGGTGAATATGTGCTGTTTATATAAAACTGAGAGTGGGTGAGCGTGTGGAGTTTATTTAAAACAGAGAGTGGGTGAATATGTGCTGTTTATATAAAACTTAGAGTGGGTGAGAGTGTGGAGTTTATTTAAAACAGAGAGTGGGTGAGTGTGTGCACTTGATTTAAAACAGAGAGTGGGTGAGCGTGTGGAGTATATTTAAAACAAAGTGTGGGTAAGTGTGTGTAGTCTATTTTAAACAGAGAGTGGGTGAGTGTGTGGAGTTTATTTAAAACAGAGTGTGTGAGTGCGTGGAGTTTATTTAAAACAGAGAGTGGGTGAGTTTATGGAGTTTATATAAAACAGAGAGTGGGTGAGTGTGTGGAGTTTATTTAAAACAGAGAGTTGGTTAGTGTGTGGAGTTTATTTAAAACAGAGAGTGGGTGAGTGTGGAGTTTATTTATAAAGAGAGTTGGTGAGTGTCTGGAGTTTATATAAAACAGAGAGTGGGTGAGTGTGTGGAGTTTATTTAAAATAGAGAGTGGATGAGTTTGAGGATTTTATTTAAAACAGAGAGTGGGTGAATGTGAGGAGCTTATTTTAAACAGTGAGTTGGTGAGAGTGTGGAGTGTATTTAAAGCAGAGAGTGTGTGAGTGTGTGGAGTTTATTTAAAACAGAGCGTGGGTGAGTTTGTGGTGTTTATTTAAAACAAAGAGTGGGTGAGTGTGTGGAGTGTATTTAAAAGAGAGAGTGGGTGAGTGTGTGGAGTTTATTTAAAACAGAGAGTGGGTGAGTGTGTGGAGTTTATTTAAAACATAGAGTGGTTGAGAGTGTGGAGTTTATCTAAAACAGAGAGTGGTTGAGCGTGTGGAGTTTATTTAAAACAGAGAGTGGGTGAGTGTGTGGATTTTATTTTAATCAGAGAGTGGGTGAGTGTGTGGAGTTTATTTAAAACAGAAAGTGGGTGAGTGTGTGGATTTTATTTAAAACAGAGTGTGGGTGAATGTGTGGAGTTTATTTAAAACAGGGAGTGGGTGAGTGTGGAGTTTATTTTAAACAGAGAGTTGGTGAGTGTGTGGAGTTTATTTAAAAAAGAGAGTGGGTGAGTGTGTGGAGTTCATATTAAACAGACAGTTGGTGAGTGTGTGGAGTTTGTTTAAAACAGAGAGTGGATGAGTGTGTGGAGTTTATTTAAAACATTGCGTGGGTGAGTGTGTGGAGCTTATTTAAAACGGAGAGTGGGTGAGTGTGTGGAGTTTATTTAAAACAGAGAGTGGGTGAGTGTGGAGTTTATTTAAAAAGAGAGTGGATGAGTGTGTTGATTTTATTTAAAACAGAGAGTGGGTGAATGTGAGGAGCTTATTTAAAGCAGAGAGTGGGTGAGTGTGTGGAGTTTATTTAAAACAGAGATTGGGTGAGTGTGTTGGGTTTATAAAAAACAGAGAGTGGGTGAGTGTGGAGTTTACTTAAAAAGAGAGTGGATGAGTGTGTTGATTTTATTTAAAACAGAGAGTGGCTGAATGTGAGGAGCTTATTTAAAGCAGAGAGTGGGTGAGTCTGTGGAGTTTATTTAAAAAGAGAGTGGATGAGTGTGTTGATTTTATTTAAAATGAGAGTGGGTGAGTGTGTGGAGTTAATACAAAACAGAGAGTGGGTGAGTGTGTGGAGTTTATATTAAACAGAGAGTGGTTGAGTGTGTGGAGTTTATTTTAAACAGAGAGTGGGTGATTGTTTGGAGTTTATATAAATCAGAGAGTGGGTGAGTGTGTGGAGTTTATATAAAACAGAGAATGGGTGAGTGTGTGGAGTTTATATAAAACAGAGAGGGGGTTAGTGTGTAGAGTTTATTTAAAACAGAGAGTGGGTGAGTGTGTGTTGTTTATGTAAAACAGAGAGTGGGTGAGTGTGTGGAGTTTATTTAACACAGAGAGTGGGTGAGTGTGTGGAGTTTATATAAATCAGAGAGTTGGTGAGTGTGTGGAGTTTATGTTAAGCAGAGTGTTGGTGAGTGTGTGGAGTTTATTTAAAACAGAGAGTGCGTGAGTGTGTGGAGTTTATTTAAAACAGAGTGAGTTAGTGTGTGGACTTTACTTAAAACAGAGTGTGTGAGTGTGTGGAGTTTATTTAAAAAGGAGAGTGGATGAGTGTGTGGAGTTTATTTAAAACAGAGAGTGGGTGAGTGTGTGGAGTTTATTTAAAACAGATAGTGGGTGATTGTGGATTTTATTTAAAACAGAGAGTGGGTGAATATGTGCTGTTTATATTAAACAGAGAGTGGGTGAGCGTGTGCACTTTATTTAAAACAGAGAGTGGGTGAGCGTGTGGAGTTTATTTAAAACAAAGTGTGGGTGAGTGTGTGTAGTTTAGTTAAAAGAGAGAGTGGTTGAGTGTGTGGAGTTTATTTAAAACAGAGAGTGGGTGAGTGTGTGGAGTTTATTTAAAACAGAGAGTTGGTTAGTGTGTGGAGTTTATTTAAAACAGAGAGTGGGTGAGTGTGGAGTTTATTTATAAAGAGAGTTGGTGACTGTCTGGACTTTATATAAAACAGAGAGTGGGTGAGTGTGTGGATTTTATTTAAAATAGAGAGTGGATGAGTTTGTGGATTTTATTTAAAACAGAGAGTAGGTGAATGTGAGGAGCTTATTTAAAACAGTGAGTTGGTGAGAGTGTGGAGTGTATTTAAAGCAGAGAGTGTGTGAGTGTGTGGAGTTTATTTAAAACAGAGAGTGGGTGAGTGTGTGGAGTTTTTTTAAAACAGAGCGTGGGTGAGTGTGTGGTGTTTATTTAAAACAGAGAGTGGGTGATTGTGTGGAGTGTATTTAAAACAGAGAGTGGGTCAATGTGTGGAGTTTATTTAGTACAGAGAGTGGGTGAGTGTGTGGAGTTTATTTAAAACAGAGAGTGGGTGAGTGTGTGGAGTTTATATAAAACAGAGTGTGGGTGAGTGTGTGGAGTTTATTTAAAACAGAGTGGGTGAGTGTGTGGAGTTTATTTAAAACACAGATTGGGTGAGTGTGTGGAGTTTATCTAAAACAGAGAGTGGTTGAGCGTGTGGAGTTTATTTAAAACAGAGAGTGAGTGAGTGTGTGGATTTTATTTTAAACAGAGAGTGGGTGAGTGTGTGGAGTTTATTTAAAACAGAGAGTGGGTGAGTGTGTGGAGTTTATTTAAATCAGAGAGGGGGTGAATGTGTGGAGTTTATTTAAAACAGGGAGTGGGTGAGTGTGGAGTTTCTTTAAAACAGAGAGTGGGTGAGTGTGTGGAGTTTATTTAAAACAGAGAGTGGGTTAGTGTGGATTTTATTTAAAGCAGAGAGTGCGTGAGTGTGTGGAGTTTATATTAAACAGACAGTTGGTTAGTGTGTGGAGTTTATTTAAAACAGAGAGTGGATGAGTGTGTGGAGTTTATTTAAAACAGAACGTGGGTGAGTGTGTGGAGCTTATTTAAAGTAGAGAGTGGGTGAGTGTGTGGACTTTATATAAAACAGAGAGTGGGTGAGAGTGTTGAGTTTATTTAATACAGAGAGTGGGTGAGTGTGTGGAGTTTATTTAAACAGAGAGTGGGTGAGTGTGTGGAGTTTATTTAAAACAGAGAGTGGGAGAGTGTGGATTTTATTTAAAACAGAGAGTGGGTGAGTGTATGTAGTTAATTTAAACAGAGAGTGGGTGAGTGTGTGGAGTTTATATAAAACAGAGAGTGGGTGAGAGTGTGGACTTTATTTAAAACAGAGAGTGGGTCAGTGTGTGGAGTTTATTTAAATCAGCGAGTGGGTGATTGTGTGGAGTTTATTTAAAAAAGAGAGTGGGTGAGTTTGTGGAGTTTTTTTAAAACAGAGATTGGATGAGTGTGTGGATTTTCTTAAAAACAGAGTGTTGGTTAATGTCAGGAGCATATTTAAAACAGAGAGTGGGTGAGTGTGTGGAGTTTATTTAAAACAGAGAGTGGGTGAGTGTGTGGAGTTTATTTAAAACATAGAGTGGGTGAGAGTGTGGAGTTTCTCTAAAACAGAGAGTGGTTGAGCGTGTGGAGTTTATTTAAAACAGAGAGTGGGTGAGTGTGTGGATTTTATTTTAAACAGAGAGTGGGTGAGTGTGTGGAGTTTATTTAAAACAGAGAGTGGGTGAGTGTGTGGATTTTATTTAAAACAGAGAGTGGGTGAATGTGTGGAGTTTATTTAAAACAGGGAGTGGGTGAGTGTGGAGTTTATTTAAAACAGAGAGTGGGTGAGTGAGTGTAGTTTATTTAAAAAAGAGAGTGGGTTAGTGTGGATTTTATTTATAGCAGAGAGTGTGTGAGTGTGTGGAGTTTTTATTAAACAGACAGTTGGTGAGTGTGTGGAGTTTGTTCAAAACAGAGAGTCGATGAGTGTGTGGAGTTTATTTAAAACAGAGCGTGGGTGAGTGTGTGGAGCTTATTTAAAACGGAGAATGGGTGAGTGTGTGGAGTTTATTTAAAACAGAGAGTGGGTGAGTGTGGAGTTTATTTAAATAGAGAGTGGATGAGTGTGTTGATTTTATTTAAAACAGAGAGTGGGTGAATGTGAGGAGCTTATTTAAAGCAGAGAGTGGGTGAGTGTGTGGAGTTTATATAAAACAGAGAGTGGGTGAGTTTGTGGAGTTTATATAAAACAGAGAGGGGGTTAGTGTGTGGAGTTTATTTAAAACAGAGAGTGGGTGAGTGTGTGTAGTTTATGTAAAACAGAGAGTGGGTGAGTGTGTGGAGTTTATTTAACACAGAGAGTGGGTGAGTGTGTGGAGTTTATATAAAACAGAGAGTTGGTGAGTGTGTGGAGTTTATTTAAAACAGAGAGTGCGTGAGTGTGTGGAGTTTAAGTAAAACAGTGTGTGAGTGTGTGGAGTTTATTTCAAACAGAGAGTGGGTGAGTGTGTGGAGTTTATATAAAACAGAGTGTGTGAGTGTGTGGAGTTTATTTAAAATAGAGTGTGGATTAGTGTGTGGAGTTTATTTAAAACAGAGAGTGGGTGAGTGTGTGGAGTTTATTTAAAACAGATAGTGGGTGAGTGTGGATTTTATTTAAAACAGAGAGTGGGTGAATATGTGCTGTTTATATAATACAGAGAGTGGGTGAGCGTGTGGAGTTTATTTAAAAGAGAGAGTGGGTGAGTGTGTGCACTTTATTTAAAACAGAGAGTGGGTGAGCGTGTGGAGTATATTTAAAACAAAGTGTGGGTGAGTGTGTGTAGTTTATTTAAAACAGAGAGTGGGTGAGTGTATGGAGTTTATTTAAAACAGAGAGTGTGTGAGTGTGTGGAGTTTATTTAAAACAGGGAGTGGGTGAGTTTATGGAGTTTATATAAAACAGAGATTGGGTGAGTGTGTGGAGTTTATTTAAAACAGAGAGTTGGTTCGTGTGTGGAGTTTATTTAAAACAGAGAGTGGGTGGGTGTGGAGTTTATTTATAAAGAGAGTTGGTGAGTGTCTGGAGTTTATATAAAACAGAGAGTGGGTGAGTGTGTGGAGTTTATTTAAAATAGAGAGTGGATGAGTTTGTTGGTTTTATTTAAAACAGAGTGGGTGAATGTGAGGAGCTTATTTAAAACAGTGAGTTGGTGAGAGTGTGAAGTGTATTTAAAGCAGAGAGTGTGTGAGTGTGTGGAGTTTATTTAAAACAGAGCGTGGGTGAGTTTGTGGTGTATATTTAAAACAGAGAGTGGGTGAGTGTGTGGAGTGTATTTAATACAGAGAGTGGGTGAGTGTGTGGAGTTTATTTAAAACAGAGAGTGGGTGAGTGTGTGGAGTTTTATTAAAACAGAGCGTGGGTGAGTGTTTGGTGTTTATTTAAAACAGAGAGTGGGTGAGTGAGTGGAGTGTATTTAAAACAGAGAGTGGGTCAATGTGTGGAGTTTATTTAATACAGAGAGTGGGTGAGTGTGTGGATTTTATTTAAAACAGAGAGTGGGTGAGTGTGTGGAGTTTATATAAAACAGAGTGTGGGTGAGTGTGTGGAGTTTATTTAAAACAGAGAGTGGGTGAGTGTGTGGAGTTTATTTAAAACAGAGAGTGGGTGAGTGTGTGGAGTTTATTTAAAACAGAGATTGGGTGAGTGTGTGGAGTTTATTTAAAACAGAGAGTGGGTGAGTGTGTGGAGTTTATTTAAAACATAGAGTGGGTGAGCGTGTGGAGTTTATCTAAAACAGAGAGTGGTTGAGCGTGTGGAATTTATTTAAAACAGTGAGTGGGTGAGTGTGTGGATTTTATTTTAAACAGAATGGGTGAGTGTGTGGAGTTTATTTAAAACAGAGAGTGGGTGAGTGTGTGGATTTTATTTAAATCAGAGAGGGGGTGAATGTGTGGAGTTTATTTAAAACAGGGAGTGGGTGAGTGTGGAGTTTATTTAAAACAGAGAGTGGGTGAGTGTGTGGAGTTTATTTAAAACAGAGAGTGGGTTAGTGTGGATTTTATTTAAAGCAGAGAGTGGGTGAGTGTGTGGAGTTTATTTAAAACAGAGAGTGGGTGAGTGTGTGGAGTTTATTTAAAACAGAGAGTGGGTGAGTGTGTGGAGTTTATGGAAAACAGAGAGTGGGTGAGTGTGTGGAGTTTATTTAAAACAGAGAGTGGGTGTGTGTGTGGAGTTTATGGAAAACAGAGAGTGGGTGATTGTGTGGAGTTTATTTAAAACAGAGAGTGGGTGATTGTGTTGAGTTTATGGAAAACAGAGAGTGGGTGAGTGTGTGGAGTTTATTTAAAACCGAGAGTGGGTGAGTGTGTGGAGTTTATTTAAAACAGAGAGTGGGTGAGTGTGTGGAGTTTATTTAAAACAGAGAGTGGGTGAGTGTGTGGTGTTTATTTAAAAGAGAGTGTTGTTGATTGTGTGGAGTTTATTTAAAACAGAGAGTGGGTGATTGTGTGGAGTTTATGGAAAACAGAGAGTGGGTGAGTGTGTGGAGTTTATTTAAAAACGAGAGTGGGTGAGTGTGTGGAGTTTATTTAAAACAGAGAGTGGGTGAGTGTGTGGAGTTTATTTAAAACAGAGAGTGGGTGAGTGTGTGGTGTTTATTTAAAAGAGAGTGTGGGTGATTGTGTGGAGTTTATTTAAAACAGAGAGTGGGTGAGTGTGTGGAGTTTATTGAAAACAGAGTGGGTGAATGTTTGAACTTTATTTAAAACAGAGAGTGGGTGAATGTGTAGAGTTTATTTAAAACAGAGAGTGGGTGAGTGTGTGGAGTTTATATAAAACAGAGAGTGGGTGAGTGTGTGGAGTTTATATAAAACAGAAAGTGGGTGAGTGTGTGGAGTTTATTTAAAACAGAGAGTGGGTGAGTGTGTGGAGTTTATTTAAAACAGTGATTGGGTGAGTGTGTGGAGTTTATTTAAAACAGAGTGGGTGAGTGTGTGGAGTTTATTTAAAACATAGAGTGGGTGAGAGTGTGGAGTTTATCTAAAACAGAGAGTGGTTGAGCGTGTGGAGTTTATTTAAAACAGTGAGTGGGTGAGTGTGTGGATTTTATTTTAAACAGAGTGGGTGAGTGTGTGGATTTTATTTAATTTAGAGAGGAGGTGAATGTGTGGAGTTTATTTGAAACAGGGAGTGGGTGATTGTGGAGTTTATTTAAAACAGAGAGTGGGTGAGTGTGTGGAGTTTATTTAAAACAGAGAGTGGGTGTGTGTGTGGAGTTTATGGAAAGCAGAGAGTGGGTGATTGTGTGGAGTTTATGGAAAACAGAGAGTGGGTGAGTGTGTGGAGTTTATTTAAAACAGAGAGTGGGTGAGTGTGTGGAGTTTATTTAAAACAGAGAGTGGGTGAGTTTGTGGTGTTTATTTAAAAGAGAGAGTGGTTGAGTGTGTGGAGTTTATTTAAAACAGAGAGTGGGTGAGTGTGTGGAGTTTAAGGAAAACAGAGAGTAGGTGAATGTTTGAACTTTATTTAATGCAGAGAGTGGTTGAATGTGTAGAGTTTATTTAAAACAGAGAGTGGGTGAGTGTGTGGAGTTTATATAAAACAGAGAGTGGGTGATTGTGTAGAGTTTATTTAAATCAGAGAGTGGTTGAGTGTGTAGAGTTTATTTAAAACAGAGAGTGGGTGAGTGTGTGGAGTTTATATAAAACAGAGTGTGGGTGAGTGTGGAGTTTATTTAAAACAGAGAGTGGGTGAATGTGTGGAGTTTATTTAAAACAGAGAGTGGGTGAGTGTGGAGTTTATTTAAAAAGAGAGTGGATGAGTGTGTTGATTTTATTTAAAACAGAGAGTGGGTGAATGTGAGGAGCTTATTTAAAGCAGAGAGTGGGTTAGTGTGTGGAGTTTATTTAAAACAGAGAGTGGGTGAGTGTGTGGAGTTTATATAAAACAGAGTGTGGGTGAGTGTGGAGTTTTCTTCAAAATAGAGTGGATGAGTGTGTTGATTTTATTTAAAACAGAGTGGGTGAATGTGAGGAGCTTATTTAAAGCAGAGAGTGGGTGAGTCTGTGGAGTTTATTTAAAAAGTGAGTGGATGAGTGTGTTGATTTTATTTAAAACAGAGAGTGGGTGAGTGTGTGGAGTTTATTTAAAACAGAGACTGGGTGAGAGTGTGGAGTTTATTTAAAACAGAGAGTGGGTGAGTGTGTGGAGTTTATATAAAACAGAGTGTGGGTGAGTGTGTGGAGTTTATTTAAAACAGAGAGTTGGTGAGTGTGTGGAGTTTATTTAAAACAGAGTGGGTGAGAGTGTGGAGTTTATTTAAAACAGAGATTGGGTGAGTGTGTGGAGTTTATTTAAAACAGAGAGTGTGTGAGTGTGTGGAGTTTATTTAAAACATAGAGTGGGTGAGAGTGTGGAGTTTATCTAAAACAGAGAGTGGTTGAGCGTGTGGAGTTTAATTGAAACATTGAGTGGGTGAGTGTGTGGATTTTATTTTAAACAGAGAGTGGGTGAGTGTGTGGAGTTTATTTAAAACAGAGAGTGGGTGAGTGTGTGGATTTTATTTAAATCAGAGTGGGGGTGAATGTGTGGAGTTTATTTAAAACAGGGAGTGGGTGAGTGTGGAGTTTATTTAAAACAGAGAGTGGGTGAGTGTGTGGAGTTTATTTAAAACAGAGAGTGGGTTAGTGTGGATTTTATTTAAAGCAGAGAGTGGGTGAGTGTGTGGAGTTTATATTAAACAGACAGTTGGTGAGTGTGTGGAGTTTATTTAAAACAGAACGTGGGTGAGTGTGTGGAGCTTATTTAAAACGGAGAGTTGGTGAGTGTGTAGTTTATTTAAAAAGAGAGTGGATGAGTGTGTTGATTTTATTTAAAACAGAGAGTGGGTGAGTGTGTGGAGTTTATTTAAAACAGAGAGTGGTTGAGCGTGTGGAGTTTATTTAAAACATAGAGTGGGTGAGTGTGTGGATTTTATTTAAAACAGAGAGTGGGTGAATGTGTGGAGTTTATTTAAAACAGGGAGTGGGTGTGTGTGGAGTTTATTTAAAACAGAGAGTGGGTGAGTGTGTGGAGTTTATATAAAACAGAGTGTGGGTGAGTGTGTGGAGTTTATTTAAAACAGAGAGTTGGTGAGTGTGTGGAGTTTATTTAAAACAGAGTGGGTGAGAGTGTGGAGTTTATTTAAAACAGAGATTGGGTGAGTGTGTGGAGTTTATTTAAAACAGAGAGTGGGTGAGTGTGTGGAGTTTATTTAAAACATAGAGTGGGTGAGAGTGTGGAGTTTATCTAAAACAGAGAGTGGTTGAGCGTGTGGAGTTTATTTGAAACAGTGAGTGGGTGAGTGTGTGGATTTTATTTTAAACAGAGAGTGGGTGAGTGTGTGGAGTTTATTTAAAACAGAGAGTGGGTGAGTGTGTGGATTTTATTTAAATCAGAGTGGGGGTGAATGTGTGGAGTTTATTTAAAACAGGGAGTGGGTGAGTGTGGAGTTTCTTTAAAACAGAGAGTGGGTTGGTGTGGATTTTATTTAAAGCAGAGAGTGGGTGAGTGTGTGGAGTTTATATTAAACAGACAGTTGGTGAGTGTGTGGAGTTTATTTAAAACAGAGAGTGGATGAGTGTGTGGAGTTTATTTAAAACAGAACGTGGGTGAGTGTGTGGAGCTTATTTAAAACGGAGAGTTGGTGAGTGTGGAGTTTATTTAAAACGAGAGTGGATGAGTGTGTTGATTTTATTTAAAACAGAGAGTGGGTGAGTGTGTGGAGTTTATTTAAAACAGAGAGTGGGTGAGTGTGTGGAGTTTATTTAAAACATAGAGTTGGTGAGAGTGTGGAGTTTATCTAAAACAGAGAGTGGTTGAGCGTGTGGAGTTTATTTAAAACAGAGAGTGGGTGAGTGTGTGGATTTTATTTAAAACAGAGAGTGGGTGAATGTGTGGAGTTTATTTAAAACAGGGAGTGGGTGTGTGTGGAGTTTATTTAAAACAGAGAGTGGGTGAGTGTGTGGTGTTTATTTAAAAAAGAGAGTGGGTGGGTGTGGATTTTATTTAAAGCAGAGAGTGGGTGAGTGTGTGGAGTTTATATTAAACAGACAGTTGGTGAGTGTGTGGAGTTTGTTTAAAACAGAGAGTGGATGAGTGTGTGGAGTTTATTTAAAACAGAGCGTGGGTGAGTATGTGGAGCTTAATTAAAACGGAGAGTGGGTGAGTGTGTGGAGTTTATTTAAAACAGAGAGTGGGTGAGTGTGTGGAGTTTATTTAAAACAGAGATTGGGTGAGAGTGTGGACTTTACTTAAAACAGAGAGTGGGTGAGTGTGTGCAGTTTCTACAAAACAGAAAGTGGGTGAGTGTGTGGAGTTTATATAAAACAGAGAGTGGGTGAGTGTGTGGAGTTTATACAAAACAGAGAGTGGGTGAGTGTGTGGAGTTTATATAAATCAGAGAGTGGGTGAGTGTGTGGATTTTATATAAAACAGAGAGTGGGTGAGTGTGTGGAGTTTATATAAAACAAAGAGTGGGTCAGTGTGTGGAGTTTATTGAAAACAGAGAGGGGGTTAGTGTGTGGAGTTTATTTGAAACAGAGAGTGGGTGAGTGTGTGGAGTTTATATAAAACAGAGAGTGGGTGAGTGTGTGGAGTTTATTGAAAACAGAGTGTTGGTGAGTGTGTGGAGTTTATTTAAAACAGAGAGTGCGTGAGTGTGTGGAGTTTAAGTAAAACAGAGAGTGTGTGAGTTTGTGGAGTTTATTTAAAACAGAGAGTGGGTGAGTGTGTGCACTTTACTTAAAACACAGAGTGTTGAGTGTGTGGAGTTTATTTCAAACAGAGAGTGGGTGAGTGTGTGTAGTTTATATAAAACAGAGAGTGTGTGAGTGTTTGGAGTTTATTTAAAATAGAGAGTGGATGAGTGTGTGGAGTTTATTTAAAACAGAGAGTGGGTGAGTGTGTGGAGTTTATTTAAAACAGATAGTGGGTGAGTGTGGATTTTATTTAAAACAGAGAGTGGGTGAATATGTGCTGTTTATATAAAACTGAGAGTGGGTGAGCGTGTGGAGTTTATTTAAAACAGAGAGTGGGTGAGTGTGTGCACCTGATTTAAAACAGAGAGTGGGTGAGCGTGTGGAGTATATTTAAAACAAAGTGTGGGTAAGTGTGTGTAGTCTATTTAAAACAGAGAGTGGGTGAGTGTGTGGAGTTTATTTAAAACAGAGTGTGTGAGTGCGCGGAGTTTATTTAAAACAGAGAGTGGGTGAGTTTATGGAGTTTATATAAAACAGAGAGTGGGTGAGTGTGTGGAGTTAATTTAAAACAGAGAGTTGGTTAGTGTGTGGAGTTTATTTAAAACAGAGAGTGGGTGAGTGTGGAGTTTATTTATAAAGAGAGTTGGTGAGTGTCTGGAGTTTATATAAAACAGAGAGTGGGTGAGTGTGTGGAGTTTATTTAAAATAGAGTGGATGAGTTTGAGGATTTTATTTAAAACAGAGAGTGGGTGAATGTGAGGAGCTTATTTAAAACAGTGAGTTGGTGAGAGTGTGGAGTGTATTTAAAGCAGAGAGTGTGTGAGTGTGTGGAGTTTATTTAAAACAGAGCGTGGGTGAGTTTGTGGTGTTTATTTAAAACAAAGAGTGGGTGAGTGTGTGGAGTGTATTTAAAACAGAGAGTGGGTGAGTGTGTGGAGTTTATTTAAAACAGAGAGTGGGTGAGTGTGTGGAGTTTATTTAAAACATAGAGTGGTTGAGAGTGTGGAGTTTATCTAAAACAGAGAGTGGTTGAGCGTGTGGAGTTTATTTAAAACAGAGAGTGGGTGAGTGTGTGGATTTTATTTTAATCAGAGAGTGGGTGAGTGTGTGGAGTTTATTTAAAACAGAAAGTGGGTGAGTGTGTGGATTTTATTTAAAACAGAGTGTGGGTGAATGTGTGGAGTTTATTTAAAACAGGGAGTGGGTGAGTGTGGAGTTTATTTTAAACAGAGAGTTGGTGAGTGTGTGGAGTTCATATTAAACAGACAGTTGGTGAGTGTGTGGAGTTTGTTTAAAACAGAGCGTGGGTGAGTGTGTGGAGCTTATTTAAAACGGAGAGTGGGTGAGTGTGTGGGGTTTATTTAAAACAGAGAGTGGGTGAGTGTGGAGTTTATTTAAAAAGAGAGTGGATGAGTGTGTTGATTTTATTTAAAACAGAGAGTGGCTGAATGTGAGGAGCTTATTTAAAGCAGAGAGTGGGTGAGTCTGTGGAGTTTATTTAAAAAGAGAGTGGATGAGTGTGTTGATTTTATTTAAAATGAGAGTGGGTGAGTGTGTGGAGTTAATACAAAACAGAGAGTGGGTGAGTTTGTGGAGTTTATATTAAACAGAGAGTGGTTGAGTGTGTGGAGTTTATAAAAAACAGAGAGTGGGTGATTGTTTGGAGTTTATATAAATCAGAGAGTGGGTGAGTGTGTGGAGTTTATATAAAACAGAGAGTGGGTGAGTGTGTGGAGTTTATATAAATCAGAAAGGGGGTTAGTGTGTGGAGTTTATTTAAAACAGAGAGTGGGTGAGTGTGTGTTGTTTATGTAAAGCAGAGAGTGGGTGAGTGTGTGGAGTTTATTTAACACAGAGAGTGGGTGAGTGTGTGGAGTTTATATAAATCAGAGAGTTGGTGAGTGTGTGGAGTTTATGTTAAGCAGAGTGTTGGTGAGTGTGTGGAGTTTATTTAAAACAGAGAGTGCGTGAGTGTGTGGAGTTTAAGTAAAACAGAGAGTGTGTGATTTTGTGGAGTTTATTTAAAACAGAGTGAGTTAGTGTGTGGACTTTACTTAAAACAGAGTGTGTGAGTGTGTGGAGTTTATTTAAAAAGGAGAGTGGATGAGTGTGTGGAGTTTATTTAAAACAGAGAGTGGGTGAGTGTGTGGAGTTTATTTAAAACAGATAGTGGGTGATTGTGGATTTTATTTAAAACAGAGAGTGGGTGAATATGTGCTGTTTATATTAAACAGAGAGTGGGTGAGCGTGTGCACTTTATTTAAAACAGAGAGTGGGTGAGCGTGTGGAGTTTATTTAAAACAAAGTGTGGGTGAGTGTGTGTAGTTTAGTTAAAAGAGAGAGTGGTTGAGTGTGTGGAGTTTATTTAAAACAGAGAGTGGGTGAGTGTGTGGAGTTTATTTAAAACAGAGAGTTGGTTAGTGTGTGGAGTTTATTTAAAACAGAGAGTGGGTGAGTGTGTGGATTTTATTTAAAATAGAGAGTGGATGAGTTTGTGGATTTTATTTAAAACAGAGAGTAGGTGAATGTGAGGAGCTTATTTAAAACAGTGAGTTGGTGAGAGTGTGGAGTGTATTTAAAGCAGAGAGTGTGTGAGTGTGTGGAGTTTATTTAAAACAGAGAGTGGGTGAGTGTGTGGAGTTTTTTTAAAACAGAGCGTGGGTGAGTGTGTGGTGTTCATTTAAAACAGAGAGTGGGTGACTGTGTGGAGTGTATTTAAAACAGAGAGTGGGTCAATGGTGGAGTTTATTTAGTACAGAGAGTGGGTGAGTGTGTGGAGTTTATTTAAAACAGAGAGTGGGTGAGTGTGTGGAGTTTATATAAAACAGAGTGTGGGTGAGTGTGTGGAGTTTATTTAAAACAGAGTGGGTGAGTGTGTGGAGTTTATTTAAAACAGAGAGTGGGTGAGAGTGTGGAGTTTATTTAAAACACAGATTGGGTGAGTGTGTGGAGTTTATCTAAAACAGAGAGTGGTTGAGCGTGTGGAGTTTATTTAAAACAGAGAGTGAGTGAGTGTGTGGATTTTATTTTAAACAGAGAGTGGGTGAGTGTGTGGAGTTTATTTAAAACAGAGAGTGGGTGAGTGTGTGGAGTTTATTTAAATCAGAGAGGGGGTGAATGTGTGGAGTTTATTTAAAACAGGGAGTGGGTGAGTGTGGAGTTTCTTTAAAACAGAGAGTGGGTGAGTGTGTGGAGTTTATTTAAAACAGAGAGTGGGTTAGTGTGGATTTTATTTAAAGCAGAGAGTGCGTGAGTGTGTGGAGTTTATATTAAACAGACAGTTGGTTAGTGTGTGGAGTTTATTTAAAACAGAGAGTGGATGAGTGTGTGGAGTTTATTTAAAACAGAACGTGGGTGAGTGTGTGGAGCTTATTTAAAGTAGAGAGTGGGTGAGTGTGTGGACTTTATATAAAACAGAGGTTGGGTGAGAGTGTTGAGTTTATTTAATACAGAGAGTGGGTGAGTGTGTGGAGTTTATTTAAACAGAGAGTGGGTGAGTGTGTGGAGTTTATTTAAAACAGAGAGTGGGAGAGTGTGGATTTTATTTAAAACAGAGAGTGGGTGAGTGTATGTAGTTAATTTAAACAGAGAGTGGGTGAGTGTGTGGAGTTTATATAAAACAGAGAGTGGGTGAGAGTGTGGACTTTATTTAAAACAGAGAGTGGGTCAGTGTGTGGAGTTTATTTAAATCAGCGAGTGGGTGATTGTGTGGAGTTTATTTAAAAAAGAGAGTGGGTGAGTTTGTGGAGTTTTTTTAAAACAGAGATTGGATGAGTGTGTGGATTTTCTTAAAAACAGAGTGTTGGTTAATGTCAGGAGCATATTTAAAACAGAGAGTGGGTGAGTGTGTGGAGTTTATTTAAAACAGAGAGTGGGTGAGTGTGTGGAGTTTATTTAAAACATAGAGTGGGTGAGAGTGTGGAGTTTCTCTAAAACAGAGAGTGGTTGAGCGTGTGGAGTTTATTTAAAACAGAGAGTGGGTGAGTGTGTGGATTTTATTTTAAACAGAGAGTGGGTGAGTGTGTGGAGTTTATTTAAAACAGAGAGTGGGTGAGTGTGTGGATTTTATTTAAAACAGAGAGTGGGTGAATGTGTGGAGTTTATTTAAAACAGGGAGTGGGTGAGTGTGGAGTTTATTTAAAACAGAGAGTGGGTGAGTGAGTGTAGTTTATTTAAAAAAGAGAGTGGGTTAGTGTGGATTTTATTTATAGCAGAGAGTGTGTGAGTGTGTGGAGTTTATATTAAACAGACAGTTGGTGAGTGTGTGGAGTTTGTTCAAAACAGAGAGTCGATGAGTGTGTGGAGTTTATTTAAAACAGAGCGTGGGTGAGTGTGTGGAGTTTTTTTAAAACAGAGCGTGGGTGAGTGTGTGGTGTTTATTTAAAACAGAGAGTGGGTGACTGTGTGGAGTGTATTTAAAACAGAGAGTGGGTCAATGTGTGGAGTTTATTTAGTACAGAGAGTGGGTGAGTGTGTGGAGTTTATTTAAAACAGAGAGTGGGTGAGTGTGTGGAGTTTATATAAAACAGAGTGTGGGTGAGTGTGTGGAGTTTATTTAAAACAGAGTGGGTGAGTGTGTGGAGTTTATTTAAAACAGAGAGTGGGTGAGAGTGTGGAGTTTATTTAAAACACAGATTGGGTGAGTGTGTGGAGTTTATCTAAAACAGAGAGTGGTTGAGCGTGTGGAGTTTATTTAAAACAGAGAGTGAGTGAGTGTGTGGATTTTATTTTAAACAGAGAGTGGGTGAGTGTGTGGAGTTTATTTAAAACAGAGAGTGGGTGAGTGTGTGGAGTTTATTTAAATCAGAGAGGGGGTGAATGTGTGGAGTTTATTTAAAACAGGGAGTGGGTGAGTGTGGAGTTTCTTTAAAACAGAGAGTGGGTGAGTGTGTGGAGTTTATTTAAAACAGAGAGTGGGTTAGTGTGGATTTTATTTAAAGCAGAGAGTGCCTGAGTGTGTGGAGTTTATATTAAACAGACAGTTGGTTAGTGTGTGGAGTTTATTTAAAACAGAGAGTGGATGAGTGTGTGGAGTTTATTTAAAACAGAACGTGGGTGAGTGTGTGGAGCTTATTTAAAGTAGAGAGTGGGTGAGTGTGTGGACTTTATATAAAACAGAGAGTGGGTGAGAGTGTTGAGTTTATTTAATACAGAGAGTGGGTGAGTGTGTGGAGTTTATTTAAACAGAGAGTGGGTGAGTGTGTGGAGTTTATTTAAAACAGAGAGTGGGAGAGTGTGGATTTTATTTAAAACAGAGAGTGGGTGAGTGTATGTAGTTAATTTAAACAGAGAGTGGGTGAGTGTGTGGAGTTTATATAAAACAGAGAGTGGGTGAGAGTGTGGACTTTATTTAAAACAGAGAGTGGGTCAGTGTGTGGAGTTTATTTAAATCAGCGAGTGGGTGATTGTGTGGAGTTTATTTAAAAAAGAGAGTGGGTGAGTTTGTGGAGTTTTTTTAAAACAGATTGGATGAGTGTGTGGATTTTCTTAAAAACAGAGTGTTGGTTAATGTCAGGAGCATATTTAAAACAGAGAGTGGGTGAGTGTGTGGAGTTTATTTAAAACAGAGAGTGGGTGAGTGTGTGGAGTTTATTTAAAACATAGAGTGGGTGAGAGTGTGGAGTTTCTCTAAAACAGAGAGTGGTTGAGCGTGTGGAGTTTATTTAAAACAGAGAGTGGGTGAGTGTGTGGATTTTATTTTAAACAGAGAGTGGGTGAGTGTGTGGAGTTTATTTAAAACAGAGAGTGGGTGAGTGTGTGGATTTTATTTAAAACAGAGAGTGGGTGAATGTGTGGAGTTTATTTAAAACAGGGAGTGGGTGAGTGTGGAGTTTATTTAAAACAGAGAGTGGGTGAGTGAGTGTAGTTTATTTAAAAAAGAGAGTGGGTTAGTGTGGATTTTATTTATAGCAGAGAGTGTGTGAGTGTGTGGAGTTTATATTAAACAGACAGTTGGTGAGTGTGTGGAGTTTGTTCAAAACAGAGAGTCGATGAGTGTGTGGAGTTTATTTAAAACAGAGCGTGGGTGAGTGTGTGGAGCTTATTTAAAACGGAGAATGGGTGAGTGTGTGGAGTTTATTTAAAACAGAGAGTGGGTGAGTGTGGAGTTTATTTAAATAGAGAGTGGATGAGTGTGTTGATTTTATTTAAAACAGAGAGTGGGTGAATGTGAGGAGCTTATTTAAAGCAGAGAGTGGGTGAGTGTGTGGAGTTTATTTAAAACAGAGAGTGGGTGAGTGTGTGGAGTTTTTAAAATACAGCGAGTGGGTGAGTGTGTAGTTTACTTAAAAAGAGAGTGGATGAGTGTGTTGATTTTATTAAAAACAGAGAGTGGCTGAATGTGAGGAGCTTATTTAAAACGGAGAGTTGGTGAGTGTGGAGTTTATTTAAAACGAGAGTGGATGAGTGTGTTGATTTTATTTAAAACAGAGAGTGGGTGAGTGTGTGGAGTTTATTTAAAACAGAGAGTGGGTGAGTGTGTGGAGTTTATTTAAAACATAGAGTTGGTGAGAGTGTGGAGTTTATCTAAAACAGAGAGTGGTTGAGCGTGTGGAGTTTATTTAAAACAGAGAGTGGGTGAGTGTGTGGATTTTATTTAAAACAGAGAGTGGGTGAATGTGTGGAGTTTATTTAAAACAGGGAGTGGGTGTGTGTGGAGTTTATTTAAAACAGAGAGTGGGTGAGTGTGTGGTGTTTATTTAAAAAAGAGAGTGGGTTGGTGTGGATTTTATTTAAAGCAGAGAGTGGGTGAGTGTGTGGAGTTTATATTAAACAGACAGTTGGTGAGTGTGTGGAGTTTGTTTAAAACAGAGAGTGGATGAGTGTGTGGAGTTTATTTAAAACAGAGCGTGGGTGAGTATGTGGAGCTTAATTAAAACGGAGAGTGGGTGAGTGTGTGGAGTTTATTTAAAACAGAGAGTGGGTGAGTGTGTGGAGTTTATTTAAAACAGAGATTGGGTGAGAGTGTGGACTTTACTTAAAACAGAGAGTGGGTGAGTGTGTGCAGTTTATACAAAACAGAAAGTGGGTGAGTGTGTGGAGTTTATATAAAACAGAGAGTGGGTGAGTGTGTGGAGTTTATACAAAACAGAGAGTGGGTGAGTGTGTGGAGTTTATATAAATCAGAGAGTGGGTGAGTGTGTGGATTTTATATAAAACAGAGAGTGGGTGAGTGTGTGGAGTTTATATAAAACAGAGAGTGGGTGAGTGTGTGGAGTTTATATAAAACAGAGAGTGGGTCAGTGTGTGGAGTTTATTGAAAACAGAGAGGGGGTTGGTGTGTGGAGTTTATTTAAAACAGAGAGTGGGTGAGTGTGTGGAGTTTATATAAAACAGAGAGTGGGTGAGTGTGTGGAGTTTATGTAAAACAGAGTGTTGGTGAGTGTGTGGAGTTTATTTAAAACAGAGAGTGGGTGAGTGTGTGGAGTTTATTTAAAACAGATAGTGGGTGAGTGTGGATTTTATTTAAAACAGAGAGTGGGTGAATATGTGCTGTTTATATAAAACTGAGAGTGGGTGAGCGTGTGGAGTTTATTTAAAACAGAGAGTGGGTGAGCGTGTGGAGTATATTTAAAACAAAGTGTGGGTAAGTGTGTGTAGTCTATTTAAAACAGAGAGTGGGTGAGTTTGTGGAGTTTATTTAAAACAGAGTGTGTGAGTGCGTGGAGTTAATTTAAAACAGAGAGTGGGTGAGTTTATGGAGTTTATATAAAACAGAGAGTGGGTGAGTGTGTGGAGTTAATTTAAAACAGAGAGTTGGTTAGTGTGTGGAGTTTATTTAAAACAGAGAGTGGGTGAGTGTGGAGTTTATTTATAAAGAGAGTTGGTGAGTGTCTGGAGTTTATATAAAACAGAGAGTGGGTGAGTGTGTGGAGTTTATTTAAAATAGAGAGTGGATGAGTTTGAGGATTTTATTTAAAACGGTGAGTGGGTGAATGTTAGGAGCTTATTTTAAACAGTGAGTTGGTGAGAGTGTGGAGTGTATTTAAAGCAGAGAGTGTGTGAGTGTGTGGAGTTTATTTAAAACAGAGCGTGGGTGAGTTTGTGGTGTTTATTTAAAACAAAGAGTGGGTGAGTGTGTGGAGTGTATTTAAAACAGAGAGTGGGTGAGTGTGTGGAGTTTATTTTAATCAGAGAGTGGGTGAGTGTGTGGAGTTTATTTAAAACAGAAAGTGGGTGAGTGTGTGGATTTTATTTAAAACAGAGTGTGGGTGAATGTGTGGAGTTTATTTAAAACAGGGAGTGGGTGAGTGTGGAGTTTATTTTAAACAGAGAGTTGGTGAGTGTGTGGAGTTTATTTAAAAAAGAGAGTGGGTTAGTGTGGATTTTATTTAAAGCAGAGAGTGGGTGAGTGTGTGGAGTTCATATTAAACAGACAGTTGGTGAGTGTGTGGAGTTTTTTTAAAACAGAGAGTGGATGAGTGTGTGGAGTTTATTTAAAACAGAGCGTGGGTGAGTGTGTGGAGCTTATTTAAAACGGAGAGTGGGTGAGTGTGTGGAGTTTATTTAAAACAGAGAGTGGGTGAGTGTGGAGTTTATTTAAAAAGAGAGTGGATGAGTGTGTTGATTTTATTTAAAACAGAGAGTTGGTGAATGTGAGGAGCTTATTTAAAGCAGAGAGTGGGTGAGTGTGTGGAGTTTATTTAAAACAGAGAGTGGGTGAGTGTGTGGAGTTTATAAAAAACAGAGAGTGGGTGAGTGTGGAGTTTACTTAAAAAGAGAGTGGATGAGTGTGTTGATTTTATTTAAAACAGAGAGTGGCTGAATGTGAGGAGCTTATTTAAAGCAGAGAGTCGGTGAGTCTGTGGAGTTTATTTAAAAAGAGAGTGGATGAGTGTGTTGATTTTATTTAAAATGAGAGTGGGTGAGTGTGTGGAGTTAATACAAAACAGAGAGTGGGTGAGTGTGTGGAGTTTATATTAAACAGAGAGTGGTTGAGTGTGTGGAGTTTATAAAAAACAGAGAGTGGGTGATTGTTTGGAGTTTATATAAATCAGAGAGTGGGTGAGTGTGTGGAGTTTATGGAAAACAGAGAGTGGGTGAGTGTGTGGAGTTTATATAAAACAGAGAGTGGGTGAGTGTGTGGAGTTTATATAAAACAGAGAGGGGGTTAGTGTGTGGAGTTTATTTAAAACAGAGAGTGCGTGAGTGTGTGGAGTTTAAGTAAAACAGAGAGTGTGTGAGTTTGTGGAGTTTATTTAAAACAGAGAGTGGGTGAGTGTGTGCACTTTACTTAAAACACAGAGTGTTGAGTGTGTGGAGTTTACTTCAAACAGAGAGTGGGTGAGTGTGTGTAGTTTATATAAAACAGAGAGTGTGTGAGTGTGTGGAGTTTATTTAAAATAGAGAGTGGATGAGTGTGTGGAGTTTATTTAAAACAGAGAGTGGGTGAGTGTGTGGAGTTTATTTAAAACAGATAGTGGGTGAGTGTGGATTTTATTTAAAACAGAGAGTGGGTGAATATGTGCTGTTTATATAAAACTGAGAGTGGGTGAGCGTGTGGAGTTTATTTAAAACAGAGAGTGGGTGAGCGTGTGGAGTATATTTAAAACAAAGTGTGGGTAAGTGTGTGTAGTCTATTTAAAACAGAGAGTGGGTGAGTGTGTGGAGTTTATTTAAAACAGAGTGTGTGAGTGCGTGGAGTTTATTTAAAACAGAGAGTGGGTGAGTTTATGGAGTTTATATAAAACAGAGAGTGGGTGAGTGTGTGGAGTTAATTTAAAACAGAGAGTTGGTTAGTGTGTGGAGTTTATTTAAAACAGAGAGTGGGTGAGTGTGGAGTTTATTTATAAAGAGAGTTGGTGAGTGTCTGGAGTTTATATAAAACAGAGAGTGGGTGAGTGTGTGGAGTTTATTTAAAATAGAGAGTGGATGAGTTTGAGGATTTTATTTAAAACGGTGAGTGGGTGAATGTGAGGAGCTTATTTTAAACAGTGAGTTGGTGAGAGTGTGGAGTGTATTTAAAGCAGAGAGTGTGTGAGTGTGTGGAGTTTATTTAAAACAGAGCGTGGGTGAGTTTGTGGTGTTTATTTAAAACAAAGATTGGGTGAGTGTGTGGAGTGTATTTAAAACAGAGAGTGGGTGAGTGTGTGGAGTTTATTTAAAACAGAGAGTGGGTGAGTGTGTGGAGTTTATTTAAAACATAGAGTGGTTGAGAGTGTGGAGTTTATCTAAAACAGAGAGTGGTTGAGCGTGTGGAGTTTATTTAAAACAGAGAGTGGGTGAGTGTGTGGATTTTATTTTAATCAGAGAGTGGGTGAGTGTGTGGAGTTTATTTAAAACAGAAAGTGGGTGAGTGTGTGGATTTTATTTAAAACAGAGTGTGGGTGAATGTGTGGAGTTTATTTAAAACAGGGAGTGGGTGAGTGTGGAGTTTATTTTAAACAGAGAGTTGGTGAGTGTGTGGAGTTTATTTAAAAAAGAGAGTGGGTTAGTGTGGATTTTATTTAAAGCAGAGAGTGGGTTAGTGTGTGGAGTTCATATTAAACAGACAGTTGGTGAGTGTGTGGAGTTTGTTTAAAACAGAGAGTGGATGAGTGTGTGGAGTTTATTTAAAACAGAGCGTGGGTGAGTGTGTGGAGCTTATTTAAAACGGAGAGTGGGTGAGTGTGTGGAGTTTATTTAAAACAGAGAGTGGGTGAGTGTGGAGTTTATTTAAAAAGAGAGTGGATGAGTGTGTTGATTTTATTTAAAACAGAGAGTGGGTGAATGTGAGGAGCTTATTTAAAGCAGAGAGTGGGTGAGTGTGTGGAGTTTATTTAAAACAGAGAGTGGGTGAGTGTGTGGAGTTTATAAAAAACAGAGAGTGGGTGAGTGTGTAGTTTACTTAAAAAGAGAGTGGATGAGTGTGTTGATTTTATTTAAAACAGAGAGTGGCTGAATATGAGGAGCTTATTTAAAGCAGAGAGTGGGTGAGTCTGTGGAGTTTATTTAAAAAGAGAGTGGATGAGTGTGTTGATTTTATTTAAAATGAGAGTGGGTGAGTGTGTGGAGTTAATACAAAACAGAGAGTGGGTGAGTGTGTGGAGTTCATATTAAACAGAGAGTGGTTGAGTGTGTGGAGTTTATAAAAAACACAGAGTGGGTGAGTGTGTGGAGTTTATATAAAACAGAGAGGGGGTTAGTGTGTGGAGTTTATTTAAAACAGAGAGTGGGTGAGTGTGTGTTGTTTATGTAAAACAGAGAGTGGGTGAGTGTGTGGAGTTTATTTAACACAGAGAGTGGGTGAGTGAGTGGAGTTTATATAAATCAGAGAGTTGGTGAGTGTGTGGAGTTTATGTTAAGCAGAGTGTTGGTGAGTGTGTGGAGTTTATTTAAAACAGAGAGTGCGTGAGTGTGTGGAGTTTAAGTAAAACAGAGAGTGTGTGAGTTTGTGGAGTTTATTTAAAACAGAGTGAGTTAGTGTGTGGACTTTACTTAAAAAAGAGTGTGTTGAGTGTGTGGAGTTTATTTCAAACAGAGAGTGGGTGAGTGTGTGGGGTTTATATAAAACAGAGTGTGTGTGAGTGTGTGGAGTTTATTTAAAAAGGAGAGTGGATGAGTGTGTGGAGTTTATTTAAAACAGAGAGTGGGTGAGTGTGTGGAGTTTATTTAAAACAGATAGTGGGTGATTGTGGATTTTATTTAAAACAGAGAGTGGGTGAATATGTGCTGTTTATATTAAACAGAGAGTGGGTGAGCGTGTGCACTTTATTTAAAACAGAGAGTGGGTGAGCGTGTGGAGTTTATTTAAAACAAAGTGTGGGTGAGTGTGTGTAGTTTAGTTAAAAGAGAGAGTGGTTGAGTGTGTGGAGTTTATTTAAAACAGAGAGTGGGTGAGTGTGTGGAGTTTATTTAAAACAGAGAGTTGGTTAGTGTGTGGAGTTTATTTAAAACAGAGAGTGGGTGAGTGTGGAGTTTATTTATAAAGAGAGTTGGTGACTGTCTGGACTTTATATAAAACAGAGAGTGGGTGAGTGTGTGGATTTTATTTAAAATAGAGAGTGGATGAGTTTGTGGATTTTATTTAAAACAGAGAGTAGGTGAATGTGAGGAGCTTATTTAAAACAGTGAGTTGGTGAGAGTGTGGAGTGTATTTAAAGCAGAGAGTGTGTGAGTGTGTGGAGTTTATTTAAAACAGAGAGTGGGTGAGTGTGTGGTGTTTATTTAAAACAGAGAGTGGGTGACTGTGTGGAGTGTATTTAAAACAGAGAGTGGGTCAATGTGTGGAGTTTATTTAGTACAGAGAGTGGGTGAGTGTGTGGAGTTTATTTAAAACAGAGAGTGGGTGAGTGTGTGGAGTTTATATAAAACAGAGTGTGGGTGAGTGTGTGGAGTTTATTTAAAACAGAGTGGGTGAGTGTGTGGAGTTTATTTAAAACAGAGAGTGGGTGAGAGTGTGGAGTTTATTTAAAACACAGATTGGGTGAGTGTGTGGAGTTTATCTAAAACAGAGAGTGGTTGAGCGTGTGGAGTTTATTTAAAACAGAGAGTGAGTGAGTGTGTGGATTTTATTTTAAACAGAGAGTGGGTGAGTGTGTGGAGTTTATTTAAAACAGAGAGTGAGTGAGTGTGTGGAGTTTATTTAAATCAGAGAGGGGGTGAATGTGTGGAGTTTATTTAAAACAGGGAGTGGGTGAGTGTGGAGTTTCTTTAAAACAGAGTGGGTGAGTGTGTGGAGTTTATTTAAAACAGAGAGTGGGTTAGTGTGGATTTTATTTAAAGCAGAGAGTGCCTGAGTGTGTGGAGTTTATATTAAACAGACAGTTGGTTAGTGTGTGGAGTTTATTTAAAACAGAGAGTGGATGAGTGTGTGGAGTTTATTTAAAACAGAACGTGGGTGAGTGTGTGGAGCTTATTTAAAGTAGAGAGTGGGTGAGTGTGTGGACTTTATATAAAACAGAGAGTGGGTGAGAGTGTTGAGTTTATTTAATACAGAGAGTGGGTGAGTGTGTGGAGTTTATTTAAACAGAGAGTGGGTGAGTGTGTGGAGTTTATTTAAAACAGAGATTGGGAGAGTGTGGATTTTATTTAAAACAGAGAGTGGGTGAGTGTATGTAGTTAATTTAAACAGAGAGTGGGTGAGTGTGTGGAGTTTATATAAAACAGAGAGTGGGTGAGAGTGTGGACTTTATTTAAAACAGAGAGTGGGTCAGTGTGTGGAGTTTATTTAAATCAGCGAGTGGGTGATTGTGTGGAGTTTATTTAAAAAAGAGAGTGGGTGAGTTTGTGGAGTTTTTTTAAAACAGAGATTGGATGAGTGTGTGGATTTTCTTAAAAACAGAGTGTTGGTTAATGTCAGGAGCATATTTAAAACAGAGAGTGGGTGAGTGTGTGGAGTTTATTTAAAACAGAGAGTGGGTGAGTGTGTGGAGTTTATTTAAAACATAGAGTGGGTGAGAGTGTGGAGTTTCTCTAAAACAGAGAGTGGTTGAGCGTGTGGAGTTTATTTAAAACAGAGAGTGGGTGAGTGTGTGGATTTTATTTTAAACAGAGAGTGGGTGAGTGTGTGGAGTTTATTTAAAACAGAGAGTGGGTGAGTGTGTGGATTTTATTTAAAACAGAGAGTGGGTGAATGTGTGGAGTTTATTTAAAACAGGGAGTGGGTGAGTGTGGAGTTTATTTAAAACAGAGAGTGGGTGAGTGAGTGTAGTTTATTTAAAAAAGAGAGTGGGTTAGTGTGGATTTTATTTATAGCAGAGAGTGTGTGAGTGTGTGGAGTTTATATTAAACAGACAGTTGGTGAGTGTGTGGAGTTTGTTCAAAACAGAGAGTCGATGAGTGTGTGGAGTTTATTTAAAACAGAGCGTGGGTGAGTGTGTGGAGCTTATTTAAAACGGAGAATGGGTGAGTGTGTGGAGTTTATTTAAAACAGAGAGTGGGTGAGTGTGGAGTTTATTTAAATAGAGAGTGGATGAGTGTGTTGATTTTATTTAAAACAGAGAGTGGGTGAATGTGAGGAGCTTATTTAAAGCAGAGAGTGGGTGAGTGTGTGGAGTTTATTTAAAACAGAGAGTGGGTGAGTGTGTGGAGTTTATAAAAAACAGCGAGTGGGTGAGTGTGTAGTTTACTTAAAAAGAGAGTGGATGAGTGTGTTGATTTTATTTAAAACAGAGAGTGGCTGAATGTGAGGAGCTTATTTAAAACGGAGAGTTGGTGAGTGTGGAGTTTATTTAAAACGAGAGTGGATGAGTGTGTTGATTTTATTTAAAACAGAGAGTGGGTGAGTGTGTGGAGTTTATTTAAAACAGAGAGTGGGTGAGTGTGTGGAGTTTATTTAAAACATAGAGTTGGTGAGAGTGTGGAGTTTATCTAAAACAGAGAGTGGTTGAGCGTGTGGAGTTTATTTAAAACAGAGAGTGGGTGAGTGTGTGGATTTTATTTAAAACAGAGAGTGGGTGAATGTGTGGAGTTTGTTTAAAACAGGGAGTGGGTGTGTGTGGAGTTTATTTAAAACAGAGAGTGGGTGAGTGTGTGGTGTTTATTTAAAAAAGAGAGTGGGTTGGTGTGGATTTTATTTAAAGCAGAGAGTGGGTGAGTGTGTGGAGTTTATATTAAACAGACAGTTGGTGAGTGTGTGGAGTTTGTTTAAAACAAAGAGTGGATGAGTGTGTGGAGTTTATTTAAAACAGAGCGTGGGTGAGTATGTGGAGCTTAATTAAAACGGAGAGTGGGTGAGTGTGTGGAGTTTATTTAAAACAGAGAGTGGGTGAGTGTGTGGAGTTTATTTAAAACAGAGATTGGGTGAGAGTGTGGACTTTACTTAAAACAGAGAGTGGGTGAGTGTGTGCAGTTTATACAAAACAGAAAGTGGGTGAGTGTGTGGAGTTTATATAAAACAGAGAGTGGGTGAGTGTGTGGAGTTTATACAAAACAGAGAGTGGGTGAGTGTGTGGAGTTTATATAAATCAGAGAGTGGGTGAGTGTGTGGAGTTTATTTAAAACAGAGAGTGCGTGAGTGTGTGGAGTTTAAGTAAAACAGAGAGTGTGTGAGTTTGTGGAGTTTATTTAAAACAGAGAGTGGGTGAGTGTGTGCACTTTACTTAAAACACAGAGTGTTGAGTGTGTGGAGTTTACTTCAAACAGAGAGTGGGTGAGTGTGTGTAGTTTATATAAAACAGAGAGTGTGTGAGTGTGTGGAGTTTATTTAAAATAGAGAGTGGGTGAGTGTGTGGAGTTTATTTAAAACAGATAGTGGGTGAGTGTGGATTTTATTTAAAACAGAGAGTGGGTGAATATGTGCTGTTTATATAAAACTGAGAGTGGGTGAGCGTGTGGAGTTTATTTAAAACAGAGAGTGGGTGAGTGTGTGCACTTGATTTAAACAGAGAGTGGGTGAGCGTGTGGAGTATATTTAAAACAAAGTGTGGGTAAGTGTGTGTAGTCTATTTAAAACAGAGAGTGGGTGAGTGTGTGGAGTTTATTTAAAACAGAGTGTGTGAGTGCGTGGAGTTTATTTAAAACAGAGAGTGGGTGAGTGTGTGGAGTTTATATAAAACAGAGAGTGGGTGAGTGTGTGGAGTTAATTTAAAACAGAGAGTTGGTTAGTGTGTGGAGTTTATTTAAAACAGAGAGTGGGTGAGTGTGGAGTTTATTTATAAAGAGAGTTGGTGAGTGTCTGGAGTTTATATAAAACAGAGAGTGGGTGAGTGTGTGGAGTTTATTTAAAATAGAGAGTGGATGAGTTTGAGGATTTTATTTAAAACGGTGAGTGGGTGAATGTGAGGAGCTTATTTTAAACAGTGAGTTGGTGAGAGTGTGGAGTGTATTTAAAGCAGAGAGTGTGTGAGTGTGTGGAGTTTATTTAAAACAGAGCGTGGGTGAGTTTGTGGTGTTTATTTAAAACAAAGAGTGGGTGAGTGTGTGGAGTGTATTTAAAACAGAGAGTGGGTGAGTGTGTGGAGTTTATTTAAAACAGAGAGTGGGTGAGTGTGTGGAGTTTATTTAAAACATAGAGTGGTTGAGAGTGTGGAGTTTATCTAAAACAGAGAGTGGTTGAGCGTGTGGAGTTTATTTAAAACAGAGAGTGGGTGAGTGTGTGGATTTTATTTTAATCAGAAAGTGGGTGAGTGTGTGGAGTTTATTTAAAACAGAAAGTGGGTGAGTGTGTGGATTTTATTTAAAACAGAGTGTGGGTGAATGTGTGGAGTTTATTTAAAACAGGGAGTGGGTGAGTGTGGAGTTTATTTTAAACAGAGAGTTGGTGAGTGTGTGGAGTTTATTTAAAAAAGAGAGTGGGTTAGTGTGGATTTTATTTAAAGCAGAGAGTGGGTGAGTGTGTGGAGTTCATATTAAACAGACAGTTGGTGAGTGTGTGGAGTTTGTTTAAAACAGAGAGTGGATGAGTGTGTGGAGTTTATTTAAAACAGAGCGTGGGTGAGTGTGTGAAGCTTATTTAAAACGGAGAGTGGGTGAGTGTGTGGAGTTTATTTAAAACAGAGAGTGGGTGAGTGTGGAGTTTATTTAAAAAGAGAGTGGATGAGTGTGTTGATTTTATTTAAAACAGAGAGTGGGTGAATGTGAGGAGCTTATTTAAAGCAGAGAGTGGGTGAGTGTGTGGAGTTTATTTAAAACAGAGAGTGGGTGAGTGTGTGGAGTTTATTTAAAATGAGAGTGGGTGAGTGTGTGGAGTTAATACAAAACAGAGAGTGGGTGAGTGTGTGGAGTTTATATTAAACAGAGAGTGGTTGAGTGTGTGGAGTTGATAAAAAACAGAGAGTGGGTGATTGTTTGGAGTTTATATAAATCAGAGAGTGGGTGAGTGTGTGGAGTTTATATAAAACAGAGAGTGGGTGAGTGTGTGGAGTTTATATAAAACAGAGAGGGGGTTAGTGTGTGGAGTTTATTTAAAACAGAGAGTGGGTGAGTGTGTGTTGTTTATGTAAAACAGAGAGTGGGTGAGTGTGTGGAGTTTATATAAATCAGAGAGTTGGTGAGTGTGTGGAGTTTATGTTAAGCAGAGTGTTGGTGAGTGTGTGGAGTTTATTTAAAACAGAGAGTGCGTGAGTGTGTGGAGTTTAACTAAAACAGAGAGTGTGTGAGTTTGTGGAGTTTATTTAAAACAGAGTGAGTTAGTGTGTGGACTTTACTTAAAACAGAGTGTGTTGAGTGTGTGGAGTTTATTTCAAACAGAGAGTGGGTGAGTGTGTGGGGTTTATATAAAACAGAGAGTGTGTGAGTGTGTGGAGTTTATTTAAAAAGGAGAGTGGATGAGTGTGTGGAGTTTATTTAAAACAGAGAGTGGGTGAGTGTGTGGAGTTTATTTAAAACAGATAGTGGGTGATTGTGGATTTTATTTAAAACAGAGAGTGGGTGAATATGTGCTGTTTATATTAAACAGAGAGTGGGTGAGCGTGTGCACTTTATTTAAAACAGAGAGTGGGTGAGCGTGTGGAGTTTATTTAAAACAAAGTGTGGGTGAGTGTGTGTAGTTTAGTTAAAAGAGAGAGTGGTTGAGTGTGTGGAGTTTATTTAAAACAGAGAGTGGGTGAGTGTGTGGAGTTTATTTAAAACAGAGAGTTGGTTAGTGTGTGGAGTTTATTTAAAACAGAGAGTGGGTGAGTGTGGAGTTTATTTATAAAGAGAGTTGGTGAGTGTCTGGACTTTATATAAAACAGAGAGTGGGTGAGTGTGTGGATTTTATTTAAAATAGAGAGTGGATGAGTTTGTGGATTTTATTCAAAACAGAGAGTAGGTGAATGTGAGGAGCTTATTTAAAACAGTGAGTTGGTGAGAGTGTGGAGTGTATTTAAAGCAGAGAGTGTGTGAGTGTGTGAAGTTTATTTAAAACAGAGAGTGGGTGAGTGTGTGGTGTTTATTTAAAACAGAGAGTGGGTGACTGTGTGGAGTGTATTTAAAACAGAGAGTGGGTCAATGTGTGGAGTTTATTTAGTACAGAGAGTGGGTGAGTGTGTGGAGTTTATTTAAAACAGAGAGTGGGTGAGTGTGTGGAGTTTATATAAAACAGAGTGTGGGTGAGTGTGTGGAGTTTATTTAAAACAGAGTGGGTGAGTGTGTGGAGTTTATTTAAAACAGAGAGTGGGTGAGAGTGTGGAGTTTATTTAAAACACAGATTGGGTGAGTGTGTGGAGTTTATCTAAAACAGAGAGTGGTTGAGCGTGTGGAGTTTATTTAAAACAGAGAGTGAGTGAGTGTGTGGATTTTATTTTAAACAGAGAGTGGGTGAGTGTGTGGAGTTTATTTAAAACAGAGAGTGGGTGAGTGTGTGGAGTTTATTTAAATCAGAGAGGGGGTGAATATGTGGAGTTTATTTTAAACAGGGAGTGGGTGAGTGTGGAGTTTCTTTAAAACAGAGAGTGGGTGAGTGTGTGGAGTTTATTTAAAACAGAGAGTGGGTTAGTGTGGATTTTATTTAAAGCAGAGAGTGCGTGAGTGTGTGGAGTTTATATTAAACAGACAGTTGGTTAGTGTGTGGAGTTTATTTAAAACAGAGAGTGGATGAGTGTGTGGAGTTTATTTAAAACAGAACGTGGGTGAGTGTGTGGAGCTTATTTAAAGTAGAGAGTGGGTGAGTGTGTGGACTTTATATAAAACAGAGAGTGGGTGAGAGTGTTGAGTTTATTTAATACAGAGAGTGGGTGAGTGTGTGGAGTTTATTTAAACAGAGAGTGGGTGAGTGTGTGGAGTTTATTTAAAACAGAGAGTGGGAGAGTGTGGATTTTATTTAAAACAGAGAGTGGGTGAGTGTATGTAGTTAATTTAAACAGAGAGTGGGTGAGTGTGTGGAGTTTATATAAAACAGAGAGTGGGTGAGAGTGTGGACTTTATTTAAAACAGAGAGTGGGTCAGTGTGTGGAGTTTATTTAAATCAGCGAGTGGGTGATTGTGTGGAGTTTATTTAAAAAAGAGAGTGGGTGAGTTTGTGGAGTTTTTTTAAAACAGAGATTGGATGAGTGTGTGGATTTTCTTACAAACAGAGTGTTGGTTAATGTCAGGAGCATATTTAAAACAGAGAGTGGGTGAGTGTGTGGAGTTTATTTAAAACAGAGAGTGGGTGAGTGTGTGGAGTTTATTTAAAACATAGAGTGGGTGAGAGTGTGGAGTTTCTCTAAAACAGAGAGTGGTTGAGCGTGTGGAGTTTATTTAAAACAGAGAGTGGGTGAGTGTGTGGATTTTATTTTAAACAGAGAGTGGGTGAGTGTGTGGAGTTTATTTAAAACAGAGAGTGGGTGAGTGTGTGGATTTTATTTAAAACAGAGAGTGGGTGAATGTGTGGAGTTTATTTAAAACAGGGAGTGGGTGAGTGTGGAGTTTATTTAAAACAGAGAGTGGGTGAGTGAGTGTAGTTTATTTAAAAAAGAGAGTGGGTTAGTGTGGATTTTATTTATAGCAGAGAGTGTGTGAGTGTGTGGAGTTTATATTAAACAGACAGTTGGTGAGTGTGTGGAGTTTGTTCAAAACAGAGAGTCGATGAGTGTGTGGAGTTTATTTAAAACAGAGCGTGGGTGAGTGTGTGGAGCTTATTTAAAACGGAGAATGGGTGAGTGTGTGGAGTTTATTTAAAACAGAGAGTGGGTGAGTGTGGAGTTTATTTAAATAGAGAGTGGATGAGTGTGTTGATTTTATTTAAAACAGAGAGTGGGTGAATGTGAGGAGCTTATTTAAAGCAGAGAGTGGGTGAGTGTGTGGAGTTTATATAAAACAGAGAGTGGGTGAGTTTGTGGAGTTTATATAAAACAGAGAGGGGGTTAGTGTGTGGAGTTTATTTAAAACAGAGAGTGGGTGAGTGTGTGTAGTTTATGTAAAACAGAGAGTGGGTGAGTGTGTGGAGTTTATTTAACACAGAGAGTGGGTGAGTGTGTGGAGTTTATATAAAACAGAGAGTTGGTGAGTTTGTGGAGTTTATTTCAAACAGAGAGTGGGTGAGTGTGTGGAGTTTATATAAAACAGAGTGTGTGAGTGTGTGGAGTTTATTTAAAATAGAGAGTGGATTAATGTGTGGAGTTTATTTAAAACAGAGAGTGGGTGAGTGTGTGGAGTTTATTTAAAACAGATAGTGGGTGAGTGTGGATTTTATTTAAAACAGAGAGTGGGTGAATATGTGCTGTTTATATAATACAGAGAGTGGGTGAGCGTGTGGAGTTTATTTAAAAGAGAGAGTGGGTGAGTGTGTGCACTTTATTTAAAACAGAGAGTGGGTGAGCGTGTGGAGTATATTTAAAACAAAGTGTGGGTGAGTGTGTGTAGTTTATTTAAAACAAAGAGTGGGTGAGTGTATGGAGTTTATTTAAAACAGAGAGTGTGTGAGTGTGTGGAGTTTATTTAAAACAGGGAGTGGGTGAGTTTATGGAGTTTATATAAAACAGAGATTGGGTGAGTGTGTGGAGTTTATTTAAAACAGAGAGTTGGTTCGTGTGTGGAGTTTATTTAAAACAGAGAGTGGGTGGGTGTGGAGTTTATTTATAAAGAGAGTTGGTGAGTGTCTGGAGTTTATATAAAACAGAGAGTGGGTGAGTGTGTGGAGTTTATTTAAAATAGAGAGTGGATGAGTTTGTTGGTTTTATTTAAAACAGAGTGGGTGAATGTGAGGAGCTTATTTAAAACAGTGAGTTGGTGAGAGTGTGAAGTGTATTTAAAGCAGAGAGTGTGTGAGTGTGTGGAGTTTATTTAAAACAGAGCGTGGGTGAGTTTGTGGTGTATATTTAAAACAGAGAGTGGGTGAGTGTGTGGAGTGTATTTAATACAGAGAGTGGGTGAGTGTGTGGAGTTTATTTAAAACAGAGAGTGGGTGAGTGTGTGGAGTTTTTTTAAAACAGAGCGTGGGTGAGTGTTTGGTGTTTATTTAAAACAGAGAGTGGGTGAGTGAGTGGAGTGTATTTAAAACAGAGAGTGGGTCAATGGGTGGAGTTTATTTAATACAGAGAGTGGGTGAGTGTGTGGATTTTATTTAAAACAGAGAGTGGGTGAGTGTGTGGAGTTTATATAAAACAGAGTGTGGGTGAGTGTGTGGAATTTATTTAAAACAGAGAGTGGGTGAGTGTGTGGAGTTTATTTAAAACAGAGAGTGGGTGAGTGTGTGGAGTTTATTTAAAACAGAGATTGGGTGAGTGTGTGGAGTTTATTTAAAAAAGAGAGTGGGTGAGTGTGTGGAGTTTATTTAAAACATAGAGTGGGTGAGAGTGTGGAGTTTATCTAAAACAGAGAGTGGTTGAGCGTGTGGAATTTATTTAAAACAGTGAGTGGGTGAGTGTGTGGATTTTATTTTAAACAGAATGGGTGAGTGTGTGGAGTTTATTTAAAACAGAGAGTGGGTGAGTGTGTGGATTTTATTTAAATCAGAGAGTGGGTGAATGTGTGGAGTTTATTTAAAACAGGGAGTGGGTGAGTGTGGAGTTTATTTAAAACAGAGAGTGGGTGAGTGTGTGGAGTTTATTTAAAACAGAGAGTGGGTTAGTGTGGATTTTATTTAAAGCAGGGAGTGGGTGAGTGTGTGGAGTTTATTTAAAACAGAGAGTGGGTGAGTGTGTGGAGTTTATTTAAAACAGAGAGTGGGTGAGTGTGTGGAGTTTATGGAAAACAGAGAGTGGGTGATTGTGTGGAGTTTATTTAAAACAGAGAGTGGGTGTGTGTGTGGAGTTTATGGAAAACAGAGAGTGGGTGATTGTGTGGAGTTTATTTAAAACAGAGAGTGGGTGATTGTGTGGAGTTTATGGAAAACAGAGAGTGGGTGAGTGTGTGGAGTTTATTTAAAACCGAGAGTGGGTGAGTGTGTGGAGTTTATTTAAAACAGAGAGTGGGTGAGTGTGTGGAGTTTATTTAAAACAGAGAGTGGGTGAGTGTGTGGTGTTTATTTAAAAGAGAGTGTGGGTGATTGTGTGGAGTTTATTTAAAACAGAGAGTGGGTGATTGTGTGGAGTTTATGGAAAACAGAGAGTGGGTGAGTGTGTGGAGTTTATTTAAAACCGAGAGTGGGTGAGTGTGTGGAGTTTATTTAAAACAGAGAGTGGGTGAGTGTGTGGAGTTTATTTAAAACAGAGAGTGGGTGAGTGTGTGGTGTTTATTTAAAAGAGAGTGTGGGTGATTGTGTGGTGTTTATTTAAAACAGAGAGTGGGTGAGTGTGTGGAGTTTATTGAAAACAGAGTGGGTGAATGTTTGAACTTTATTTAAAACAGAGAGTGGGTGAATGTGTATAGTTTATTTAAAACAGAGAGTGGGTGAGTGTGTGGAGTTTATTTAAAACAGAGAGTGGGTGAGTGTGTGGAGTTTATTTAAAACAGAGAGTGGGTGAGTTTGTGGTGTTTATTTAAAAGAGAGAGTGGGTGAGTGTGTGGAGTTTATTTAAAACAGAGAGTGGGTGAGTGTGTGGAGTTTATGGAAAACAGAGAGTGGGTGAATGTTTGAACTTTATTTAAAACAGAGAGTGGTTGAATGTGTAGAGTTTATTTAAAACAGAGAGTGGGTGAGTGTGTAGAGTTTATTTAAAACAGAGAGTGGGTGAGTGTGTGGAGTTTATTTAAAACAGAGAGTGGGTGAATGTGTAGAGTTTATTTAAAACAGAGAGTGGTTGAGTGTGTAGAGTTTATTTAAAACAGAGAGTGGGTGAGTGTGTGGAGTTTATATAAAACAGAGAGTGGGTGAGTGTGTGGAGTTTATATAAAACAGAAAGTGGGTGAGTGTGTGGAGTTTATATAAAACAGAGAGTGGGTGAGTGTGTAGAGTTTATTTAAAACAGAGAGTGGGTGAGTGTGTGGAGTTTATATAAAACAGAGAGTGGGTGAGTGTGTGGAGTTTATTTAAAACAGAGAGTGGATGAGTGTGTGGAGTTTATTTAAAACAGAGAGTGGATGAGTGTGTGGAGTTTATATAAAACAGAGAGTGGGTGAGTGTGGAGTTTATTTAAAACAGAGAGTGGGTGAGTGTGTGGAGTTTATATAAAACAGAGTGTGGGTGAGTGTGGAGTTTATTTAAAACAGAGAGTGGGTCACTGTGTGGAGTTTATTTAAAACAGAGAGTGGGTGAATGTTTGAACTTTATTTAAAACAGAGTGGGTGAATGTTTGAACTTTATTTAAAACAGAGAGTGGGTGAATGTTTGAACTTTATTTAAAACAGAGAGTGGGTGAATGTTTGAACTTTATTTAAAACAATGGCAGGAGAGGAGCTAATTATCGATTTGGATTTCAGTCTATTTCTAGTCTTTGCATTAAAATTATGGTCTCTTATTATATTTTCGATCTCTACTCTTTATTTTCTCTTTCTTAAAAATAGCCCATTATGTATAAGGTAGATACTGGTGTAAATTATTAATTTCAATAACGTTTAAAGAGCAGTGATAGTGCAGTAAATAATTCATAATTTAGTTAAAGTAAGGCTGTAATGGCAGGACTGGTGATGTGTTGCTGCTGCAGAATGTGGGTCCTGCTGGTCACCATGGTGTACCAGAGCGAACACATCTGTAGTAAGTGTTTGCAGCTGGAGTAACTCCGGGTCCGAGTTGTGGATTTGGAGTCTGAGCTGCAGACATTGCACCACATCAGGGAGGGAGAGAGTTACCTGGACACTTTGCTCCAGGAGGCAGCCACACCCCTCAGATTAGATCATTCAAATTTGGTCTGTGATCAGCGACAGGAGGGTGTGACTGCAGGTGAAGCAGGTATGGGGATCCAGGGGGTAGCGTTTGAGGAGCCTCGGGCCCTGCAGCTGTCCAACAGGTTACGAATTTCTTGCAAGCTGTGTGGATGAGAGCGGGGACTGCAGGGAGGATGAGTGAACTGATCATGGCACCATGGTACAGGGAGACATGCAAATGGGGGAATGCAATAAGAATGTAGTAGTCGTAGGGGACATATAACAAGGGGGATAGATACTGTTCTCTGCAGCCATGGGCTTGAGTCCCGAAGGCTGTGTTGCCTGCCCGGTGCCAGGGTTAAATACATCTCCTCAGGGCTGGAGTGGAACTTGGAGCGGGAGGGGAGGGATCCAGTTGTCATTGTCCACGTTGACACCAACGACATTGATAGGCCTGGAAAGGAGTTTCTGCTGAAAGAATTTGATCTGTTAGGAGCTAAATTAAAAAGCACAACCTCCAAGGTAATAATCTCGGGATCACTACCTGGCAAACTGGCATCGGGTAAATAAAGTCAAGGAGTTAAATGAGTGGCTCAGAGATTGGTGTGGAAGGAATAAGTTTCAGTTCATGGGGCACTGGCACCAGTACTGGGGTAGAAGGGAGCTGTACCAGTGGCTTCACTTGAACCGTGCTGGGACCAGTGAATGAATGAATAACTAGGGCAGTCGAGACGGCTTTAAACTAAATAGATCGGGGGCGGATGGGGGGGGGTTGCTGTTCTAGAGAGGGGATAAGGAGACAAAGGAAAAGGATATGGCAGCCTTGCAGGGCAGCTATATTAGGTAATGATACGCAGGGTGTGACAGGAAGGGACAGAGAGTACAAACATAAAAAACAGCAGCAAATAGGGTCAAAGGGGGAAAAAAATGGTAAAAAGGCAAAATTAAAGGTTCTTTACTTAAATGCATATAGTATTCAGAATAAAATAAATGAATTAACAGCACAAATAGAGGTTAATGGGTATGATCTTATTGCCATTACAGAGACATGGTTACAAGGAGATCAAAGCTGGGAACTAAGTATTCAGGGGTATGTGACTTATCAAAAGGACAGGCAGGAAGGAAAGGGTGGTGGGGTAGCTTTGTTAATAGGAGATGGAATAAGCACGATACAAAGAAATGATCCTGGATCGGAAGATGTAGAATCCGTATGGGTGGAGGTAAGAAATAACAAGGGGAAGAAGACACTGGTGGGATTAGTCTATAGGCCACCTGACAGTAGCTATACTGTAGGACAGAGAATAAATCAGGAGATAATGAGGTCATGTAAAAAAGGCAGTACATTAATCCTGGGTGACTTTAATCTCCATGTAGATTGGGAAAATCAAATTGGCAGAGGTAGCCACGAGCAAGAATCATTAAGTGTATTCAGGACAGTTTCCTAGAACAATATGTTGTGGATCCAAGCAGGGATCAGGCTATTTTGGATCTGGTAATGTGTAATGAGGCAGGTTTAATAAATGATCTCAGAGTAAATGATCCACTAGGAAACAGTGACCATAACATGGTGGAATTTAGCATTCAGTTTGAGAGTGAGAAACTTAGTTTGGAAACAACTGTGCTAAACTTTAATAAGAGTAATTACAAAGGAATGAGGGCAGAGTTGGCTGGAGTGGACTGGGAAAGGAGTTTAGCAGAAAAGATGGTTGATGAACAATGGCAGACATTTAAGAAAATAGTTCATGACTCACAACAAAGATACATGCCAGTGAGGAAGAAGGATTCGAGGAAGGGGATAAACCAACCATGGTTAACCAAGGAAGTTAAGGATAGTATCAAAGTGAAGGAAAAAACATACAATGTGGCAAAGATTAGTGGTAAACCAGAGGATTGGGAAAGTTTTAAAAACCAACAGAAGATGAGCAAAAAATAAGAAAGAGGAGAACATAAACTTTGAGGGTAAAATAGCACGAATATAAAAACAGACAGAAATAGCTTCTTTAAATATATAAACAGGAAGAGGGGAGGGAGGGCATAGTCAGTATAGGCCCCTTAGAGAATGAGGCTGGGGAAATAATAATGGGGAACCAGGAAATGGCAGAGGAGTTGAATAAATACTTTGCATCAGTCTTCATTGTAGAAGACACTAATAGCATTCCAAAAATACTAAATAATCAAGGGGCAAAAATGGGGGGTGGGGGGAAGGAAATAAATATAATACTAGAGAAGAAGTACCAGGGAAATTAATGGGGCTAAAGGCTGATAAGTCACCTGGACCTGATGGGTTGCATCCTAGGATATTAAAGGAAATAGCTGCAGAGATGGTGGTTGCACTGGTAGTAATCTTCCAAGAATCCTTAGATTCTGGAAATGTCCCAGAGGATTGGAAAACTCCCAATGTAACACCCTTATTCAAAAAGGGAGGGAGACAAAAAACAGGTAACTATAGGCCAGTTAGCTTAACATCTGTCATTGGTAAAATGTTAGAGTCTATTATAAAGGATGTAATAGCAGAGCATTTAGAAATACATAATCTAATGAAGCAGAGTCAGCATGGCTTCATGAAGGGGAAATCATGCCTCACAAATTTATTAGAATTCTTTGAGGAGGTAACAAGCAGGATAGATAAAGGGGAACCAGTAGATGTAATATATTTGGATTTCCAAAAGGTGTTCGATAAGGTACCACGCAGAAGGCCACTAATAAGTTAAGAGCCCATGGCATTAGAAGTAGCATATTAGCATGGATAGAGAGCTGGCTAAGAAATGGAAGACAGAGTTGGGATACAGGTGTCCATATTCAGGATGGCAACCTGCAACTAGTGGAGTGCCACAGGGATCGGTGCTGGGGCCACAATTATTTACAATATATATATTAATGACTTAGATGAGGAAAGTGAATGTATTATCACCAAGTTTGCGGATGACACAAAAATAGATGGGAAGGCAAGTGGTGAGGATGACACAAGGAGTCTACAGAGAGATATAGGCGGTTAAGTGAGTGGGCAAAAATGTGGCAGATGGAATATAATGTGGGAAAATGTGAGGTTATGCACTTTGGCAGGAAGAATAGAGGGGCTGAATATTATTTAAATGGAGAAAGACTGCAGAAAGCTGCAGCACAGAGGGATTTGGGGGTCCTTGTGCATGAATCCCATAAAGCTAGCATACAAGTTCAACAGGTAATAGGGAAGGCGAATGGAATGTTGGCCTTTATTTCAAAGGGAATGTAACATAAAAATAGGGGAGTCTTGGTAAAACTATACAAGGCACTAGTTAGACCACACCTAGAATACTGTGAACAGTTTTGGTCCCCTTATCTAAGAAAAGATATACTGGCATTGGAGGCAGTCCAGAGAAGGTTCACTAGGTTTATCCCGGGTATGGAGGGATTTTCTTATGAGGAGAGGTTGAGTAAGTTGGGCCTGTGCTCATTGGAGTTTAGAAGAATGAGAGGCGACCTTATTGAAACATATAAGATTCTTAGGGGGCTTGACAGGGTAGATGCTGAGAGGTTGTTTCCCCTTGAGGGAGAGTCTAGGACCAGGGGGCATAATCTCAGAGTAAGGGGGTGTCCATTTAAGACAGAGATGAGGAGGAATTTCTTCTCTCTGAGGGTAGTGAATCTGTGGAATTCTTTACCGCAGAGGGCTGTAGAGGCTGGGTTGTTAAGTATATTCAAGGCTGAGATAGACAGGTTTTTAATCAGTAAGGGAATCAAGGGTTATGGAGAAAAGGCAGGAAAGTGAAGTTGAGGATAAGGCGGAGCAGACTCGATGGGCTGAATGGTCTACTTCTGCTCCTGCATCTTATGGTCTTAAATAGAGATAAATGAGTTTGATCTAAAAACCAGTACAGGGGCAGGGCTGCATGGTGACCAAGGTTGGGAACTAATTATTCTACAACACCCGATATGGTGAAAATTAGGCATAACAAAAAGGGAGAAGGGGTCTCCCTGATAAGAAAGGATGATGTAAGGGCGCCAGTGAATTACGATCTTGAAGAGCAGGAAGTAGATTCAGTATGGGTGGAGATAGGAACTAACAAGAGTCAGAAATCCCTGCGGCAGCAACTAATAGCTCTCCTAACAGCAGTCAGGATGTTGGACAGAACGCTGAACCAGAAAAGAGAGGAACCTGTTACAAAGGCAATGTAAATATCATGGGAGACTTTAATCATCATATAGACTGGACCAATCAAATCGGCAATAGTGGTGCCAACTCACGACAACAGTGTTGAGCTGCTATTGATGCAGCGTCTGGCAGCCAATGTCTCAGCTTCCAGTGCGGCACAGACAGAGGCCACCCAACATCTCAGTGCTGCAGTCACTGGAAGCCCCGACTGAGGTGATGAGGTCCAGGTCGGCTGCCTGGGAGGCTCAGACTCCTGCCCTCACGGTGGTGAGTGTCAGTGTTCACATGGACAGGCAGGTTCACTCAGCAGTCCAGCAATCTGTGTCGGAATGCTGAGGGGCTGCCCCACAGGAACGGAAGGGACTCTGTCCGTGGAGCAGGGACCTGCTGTCCTCTCTCAGGATGACAGCAGTCGTGCTCCCACACCTACACAGCCCACTCGTGCTCCCACACCTACACCACACAGGAGTACGAGGACAGGCAAAGGCATTGTATAAGTTTGGATTTTCCTTTTTTTTTTTGTGCTCTGGCTAATCTCTCTTTATCGTCAGAGTCGTGGTTTAACCTGAGTCCTCTATCAGTGGATAATCACTTCAGCAGCACCAATATTCAAATAAATTTACCGCAGGTTCAGAGAATGAGTGAAAAACCCTTTTCAGTTTGATCCTGCACCTTGTTTTCATCAGGTGATTTTGGTTATCTTTAGAAGGCAGAAGAGTAACACAGGCCATGGTCAGTGATCGGGAGAGTGTACATGGGGCTGTGGGAGGGGATTAAATGGGTGGGTAGAGTCAGTGATAGGGGAGAGTGTACATGGGGCTGTGGGAGGGGATTAAATGGGTGGGTAGAGTCAGTGATAGGGGAGAGTGTACATGGGGATGTGGGAGGGGATTAAATGGGTGGGTAGAGTCAGTGATAGGGGAGAGTGTACATGGGGATGTGGGAGGGGATTAAATGGGCGGGTAGAGTCAGTGATAGGGGAGAGTGTACATGGGGCTGTGGGAGGGGATTAAATGGGTGGGTAGAGTCAGTGATAGGGGAGAGTGTACATGGGGCTGTGGGACGGGATTAAATGGGTGGGTAGAGTCAGTGATAGTGGAGAGTGTACATGGGGCTGTGGGAGGGGATTAAATGGGTGGGTAGAGTCAGTGATAGGGGGAGAGTGTACATGGGGATGTGGGAGGGGATTAAATGGGTGGGTAGAGTCAGTGATAGGGGAGAGTGTACTTGGGGCTGTGGGAGGGGATTAAATGGGTGGGTAGAGTCAGTGATAGGGGGAGAGTGTACACGGGGCTGTGGGAGGGGATTAAATGGGTGGGTATAGTCAGTGATAGGGGAGCGTGTACATGGGGGTGTGGGAGGGGAGTAAATGGGTGGGTAGAGTCAGTGATCAGGGAGAATGCTGAAGAAAAGTCATATTGGATTTACTTTGGGAGTCAGAGGGGTGACAGACCTGTGAGACGCAGCTAAATTGGGAACAAAGCATGAGGCCTACACTTATCTTGGGATTTGGAGAGAGACACCAGTCACTTGTGTTGTGTTTGAAAGGAGAGTGAGAAAAAACAAATAGTGACATTACAGGAAAACTGTAAGATCATTGGTTGGTAAGAAACTGCTGTTAGGGATCATCTTTAAATTGCTGTAAATTAGAAAAGTGCATTATTTTTAAAGAAGCAGCTATCCTAGGATTTAAGTGAGAAACATCAGGAATAAAGGAATGTCAGAGCCAATATAATAAAGTAATATAAGTAAACCACAGTAAAATAAACTTAAGGCAAGGCAGGGCAGCTTGGCCAAGTGGAATGTGTGGCCTGTTATATGTGGGAAGGCATGGATGCCACCTGGACGACCACATGTACAGGAAGTGTCACCAGCTGCAAAAACCTGAGCTCCGTGTTTTGGAGCGTGAGCAGTGGCACATCCGTGAGGCTGAGAGCGATGTGGACAGCACGTTCAGAGAGGCGGTCACACTGCAGGTTAGGACACTGGAGGCAGAGAGGGAATGGGTGACCACCAGGCAGTGCAAGAGAACTAGGCAGCTAGTCAGGAGTTCCCTGGGGTCCCATCCACAAATCGGGTTTTTCTTTTGGAAGCTGGTGAGGGCGCTGGTTCCTCAGAGGAGTGCAGGCAGAGCCAAGTTTGTGGCACCATGAGCGGCTCAGCTGTACAAGAGGGGAGGAAGAAGAAAGGAAGAGCTATAGTGATAGATTTTTATCGGGGAACAGACAGGTGTTTCTGCAGCCGCGCACATGACTCCAGGATGGTGTGTTGCCCCCCTGGTACCAGGTCAAGTATGTCACAGAGCGGCTGCAGGACATTCTTCAGGGGGAGGGTGAACAGCCAGAGGTCGTGGTCCACATTGGTACCAATGATTTAGGTAGGAAGGGGGATGTGGTCCTGCGATCAGAATTTATGGAGCTAGGCCGAAAATTAGTAAGCAGAACCTCAAATGTAGTAATCTCCGTATTACTCCCAGTTCCAGTGAGTACAGAAATAGGAGGATAAGGCAGATGAATGTGTGGCTGGAAAGATGGTGCAGGAGGGAGGGCTTTAGATTTCTGGGGCACTGGGACTGGCTCTGGGGGAGATGGCACCTGTACAAGCCGGACGGGTTACATCTGAACAGAGCTGGGACTGAGTTCCTTGCGGGGTGTTTTGCTAGTGCTGTTGGGGAGGGTTTAAATTAACTCAGCAGGGGCGTGGGAACCAGGCAGAGTATTAGAGAGGGATACCAGGGCACACAGAATACTGGGAGGGACAGATACCTCCATTATAGAGAATAGTAAGTAAATAGGGGAGGTGGTGGTGTATTGTCACTGGACTGGTACCCAGGGTAATGCTCTGGGGACCCTGGTTTGAATCCTGCCATAGCAGATGGTGGAATTTGAATTGAATCAAAAATCTGGAATTAAAGGTCTAATGATGACCATTGTTGATTGTTGTAAAAGCCCATCTGGTTCACTAATGCCCTTACCCTTTAGGGATGGCCTACATCTGACTCTTAACTGCCCTCTGAAAAGAAATGAAACTAGGTGGACTACCAGGCACTGGAAACAGCAACAGTTCACCCTGCAAAATTCTCCTTACTAACATCCTGGGGCTTGTGAGAGCTGTCTCACAGACTAGTCTAGCTTGACATAATCTTCCTCACAGAATCATACCCGACAGATAATGTCCCAGACTCCACCATCACCATCCCTGGGTATGTCCTGTCCCACCGGCAGGACAGACCTAGCAGAGGTGGTGGCACAGTGGTATACAGTTGGGAGGGAGTTGCCCTGGGAGTCCTCAACATTGATTCTGGCCCCCATGAAGTCTCATGGCATCAGGTCAAACAGGGGCAAGGAAACCTCCTGCTGATTACCACGTACCACCCTCCCTCAGCTGATGAATCAGTGCTTTCTCCATGGTGAACACCACTTGGAGGAAGCATTGAGGGTGGCAAGGGCGCAGAATGTACTCTGGGTGGGGGACTTCAATGCCCATCACCAAGAATGGCTCGGTAGCACCACTACTGACCGAGCTGGCCGAGTCCTAAAGGGCAAAGCTGCTAGACTGGGTCTGCGGCAGGTGGAGAGGGAACCAACAAGAGGGAAAAACATACTTGGCCTCATCCTCACCAACCTGCCTGCTGCAGATGCATCTGTCCATGGCAGTATCGGTAGGAGTGACCACCGCACAGTCATTGTGGAGATGAAGTCCCACCTTCACATTGAGGATACCTTCCATTGTGTTGTGTGGCACTACCACTGTGCTAAATGGGATAGATTTTGAACAGATCTAGCAACTCAAGACTGGGCATCCATGAGGCGCTGTGGGCCATCAGCAGCAGAACTACACTCACCACAATCTGTAACCTCATGGCCCGGCATATCCCCCACTCTACCATTACCATCAAGCCAGGGGATCAACCCTGGTTCAATGAAGAGTGCAGGAGGGCATGCCAGGAGCGGCACCAGGCACACCTAAAAATGATGTATCAACCTGGTGAAGCTATAACACAGGACTACTTACGTACCAAACAGCATAAGCAGCAAGTGATAGACAGGGCTAAGCAATCCCACAACCAACGGATCAGATCTAAGCTCTGCAGTCCTGCCATATCCAGGTGTGAATGGTAGTGGACAACTAAACAACTCACTGGAGGAGGAGGCTCCACAAATATCCCCATCCTCAATGATGGAGGAGCCCAGCACATCAGTGCAAAAGATAAGGCTGAAGCAATTGCTACAATCTTCAGCCAGAAGTGCCGAGTGGATGATCCATCTCGGCCTCCTCCGGAGGCCCCTAGCATCACAGATGCCAGTCTTCAGTCAATTTGATTCACTCCCGTGATATCAGGAAATGGCTGAAGGCACTGGATAGTGCAAAGGCTATGGACCCTGACAATATTCCGGCAATTATACTGAAGACTTGTGCTCCAGAACTTGCCGCACCCCTAGCCAAGCTGTTCCAGTACAGCTACAACACTGGCATCTACCTGGCTATGTGGAAAATTGCCCAGGTATGTCCTGTACACAAAAAGCAGGACAAATCCAACCCGGCCAATTACTGCCCCATCAGTCTACTCTCCATCATAAGTAAAATGATGGAAGGGGTCATTAACAGTGCTATCAAGCAGCACTTGCTTAGCAAAACCTGCTCACTGATGCCCAGTTTGGGATCCACTAGGGTCACTCAGCTTCTGACCTCATTACAGCCTTGGTTCAAACATGGACAAAAGAGCTGAACTCCCGAGGTGAGGTGAGAGTGACTGCCCTTGACATCAAGGTAGCATTTGACCGGGTGTGGCATCAAGGAGCCCTAGCAAAACTGGAGTCAATGGGAATCGGGGGGAAAACTCTCTGCTGGTTGGAGTCATACCTAGCACAAAGGAAGATGGTTGTGGTTGTTGGAGGTCAGTCATCTCAGCTCCAGGACATCACTGCAGGAGTTCCTCAGGGTAGTGCCCTAGGCCCAACCATCTTCAGCTGCTTCATCAATGACCTTCCTTCCATCATAAGGTCAGAAGTGGGGATGTTCGCTGATGATTGCACAATGTTCAGCACCATTCGCAAATCCTCAGATACTGAAGCAGTCCATGTCCAAATGCAAACAAGACCTGGACAATATCCAGGCTTGGGCTGATAAGTGACAAGTAACATTCACGCCACACAAGTGTCAGGCAATGACCATCTCCAACAAGAGAGAAACCAACTGTTGACTCTTGACATTCGATGGCATTACCATCACTGAATCCCCCACTGTCAACATCCTGGGGGTTACCATTGACCAGAAGCTGAACTGGACTAGCCATATAAATACTGTGGCTACAAGAGCAGGTCAAGAGGCTGGGAATCCTGATATGAGTAACTCACCTCCTGACTCCCCAAAGTCTGTCCACCATCTGCAAGGCACAAACAGCCACCTTCAATCCCATCGAGTCCACTTTGCACATCATGTCTGAATACTTCCAGAAATGGAGGCTCAAACCGAACTGTCAGAAAACCACAATCATCACAGTCCATTTTGTTAAGCAGGAAGCTGAACGCATCCTGAATGTGACCTTCTGCGAGAACTTCGTCCAACACCACCCCAGTCTGACCTGTGTCAGAGTGAAGCTGAACCGCTCTGAACCATTCCACAACCAGCTGGAGAAGGGAGACACCAAGACAAAGTCAAGAGTCAACTTGATCCAGAAACTGGCCAACACCAGTTTGGGAGCCTCGGTACGGGTACCCTGAACGTCAGTGATAGCTCTCGAGTACTCGGTCGCTGAGCACTGTGCACCGCTGTGCACCAGAAACAGCCACACCCGGCTGGCTCATGTTCAACTGGACGCTGCAATAAGATACCTCACTGGAACCCTCCAGTCTCCCCCAACGCCCTGACTACCCGGTGCTGGCACAGATCGCACCCCCTCCACCCCCTCCCCCAAACACACTGATCCTCTGCACCACAGCAGCCCTCTGTGAAGCTCAGCAAATCGAGGGGAAACAAACCCCCTCCCCGGCCATCAGGACCTCACCAAGGTCCCTCACCTCCGCGTGGAGTCCCAGCAGCCCTTTTGGACCCGTGGGCACAATCTCTGGCGACGCGATTCCAACCCTGAAGGAGCTTGGGAAACTGAATGGTCTTCCCAGGAAGTCGCGAGCAAACACCTCACGAAAGACGACCCAGAAGATTCCTGGTTTCACCCTCACATGAAGCTCACGGGCCTCCCTAAAAATTCTCCTGTGTGTGACTCTGGTCACCCAAAACAGACCATGGGACACATAATGACTCAATGCCTGCCTCATAAATAGGAAGGAGGTGTCACAGCGACACACATCTCCTGACGTCATATCCTAGTTTGACCAACTTGATGTAAGTTGAGTTATGTAGGAACATAGGCCTTAGGAGTAGGCCCTTCAGCCCATCGAGTCTGCCCTATCATTCGATAAGAACACGGCTGATCTGGTTGTCGTCTCGACTCCACGTTGCTGTCTGCTTCCCATAATCCTCAACTCCCGAGTCTATCAGAAATCTGCACAACTCAAACTTGAATAAAGTCAATGACCCATCCTCCACTGCTGTCATGGGAAGAGAACTCCGCAGACTAACAACCACCTGAGGGGAGGATTTCTCCAAATCACCGTACAATATGGTACTCCTCTTATTCTTAAACTGTGCCCCTTGGTTTTAGTCTCTCCCACAGGTGGAAACATCCTTCCAGTATCCACCCTATCAAATTCCCTCAGGGCTTAAATGTAATTATAGTTGTTTCCCTATACCCAGTCATACAAAAGAAGAAGTGTCTCCATCAGTCACTGCCTTCGTCTGTCACTGCCTCCGTCAGTCACCGTCTCCGTCAGTCACTGTCTCTGTCAGTCACTGTCTCCGTCAGTCACTGTCTCCGTCTGTCACTGCCTCCATCTGTCACCGTCTCCGTCAGTCACTGCCTCCATCTGTCCCTGTCTCCGTCTGTCACTGCCTCCATCTGTCACTGTCTCTGTCAGTCACTGCCTCCGTCTGTCCCTGTCTCCGTCTGTCACTGCCTCCATCAGTCACCGTCTCCGTCAGTCACTGCCTCCGTCAGTCACTGTCTCCGTCTGTCACTGCCTCCATCTGTCACTGTCTCCGTGAGTCACCGCCTCCATCAGTTACTGTCTCCATCAGTCACTGCCTTCATCAGTCACTGTCTCCGTCTGTCACTGCCTCCATCTGTCACTGTTTCTGTCAGTCACTGCCTCCATCTGTCACCGTCTCCGTCAGTCACTGCCTCCATCAGTCACTGTCTCCGTCATTCACCGGCTCCGTCAGTCACAGTCTCCGTCAGTCACTGTCTCCGTCAGTCACTGCCTCCATCAGTCACCGTCTCCGTCAGACACTGTCTCCATCAGTCACCGTCTCCGTCAGTCACAGTCTCCGTCAGTCACTGCCTCCATCAGTCACCGGCTCCGTCAGTCACCGTCTCCATCAGTCACTGTCTCCGTCAGTCACTGTCTCCGTCAGTCACTGTCTCCATCAGTCACTGCCTCCATCTGTCACCGTCTCCGTCAGACACTGTCTCCGTCAGTCACTGCCTCCATCAGTCACCGTCTCCGTCAGACACTGTCTCCGTCAGTCACTGCCTCCATCAGTCACTGTCTCCGTCTGTCACTGCCTCCATCTGTCACTGTTTCTGTCAGTCACTGCCTCCATCTGTCACTGCCTCCGTCAGTCACTGCCTCCATCAGTCACTGCCTCCATCTGTCACCGTCTCCGTCAGACACTGTCTCCGTCAGTCACTGCCTCCATCAGTCACCGTCTCCGTCAGACACTGTCTCCGTCAGTCACTGCCTCCATCAGTCACCGTCTCCGTCAGACACTGTCTCCGTCAGTCACTGTCTCCGTCATTCACCGGCTCCGTCAGTCACTGTCTCCATCAGTCACTGTCTCCGTCAGTCACTGCCTCCATCAGTCACCGTCTCCGTCAGTCACTGTCTCCGTCAGTCACCGCCTCCATCAGTCACCGTCTCCGTCAGACACTGTCTCCGTCAGTCACCGCCTCCATCAGTCACCGTCTCCGTCAGACACCGTCTCCGTCAGTCACTGTCTCCATCATTCACCGGCTCCGTCAGTCACCGTCTCCGTCAGACACTGTCTCCGTCAGTCACTGTCTCCGTCATTCACCGGCTCCGTCAGTCACTGTCTCCGTCAGACACCGTCTCCGTCAGTCACCGTCTCCGTCAGTCACTGCCTCCGTCAGTCACCGCCTCCGTCAGTCACCGTCTCCGTCAGTCACCGTCTCCGTCAGTCACTGCCTCCGTCAGTCACCGCCTCCGTCAGTCACCGTCTCCGTCAGACACTGTCTCCGTCAGTCACCGTCTCCGTCATTCACCGGCTCCGTCAGTCACTGTCTCCGTCAGTCACCGTCTCCGTCAGTCACCGCCTCCGTCAGTCACCGTCTCCGTCAGTCACCGTCTCCGTCAGTCACCGTCTCCGTCAGACACCGTCTCCGTCGGTCACCGCCTCCGTCGGTCACCGCCTCCGTCGGTCACCGTCTCCGTCGGTCACCGTCTCCGTCAGTCACTGCCTCCATCAGTCACCGTCTCCGTCAGACACTGTCTCCGTCATTCACCGGCTCCGTCAGTCACTGTCTCCGTCAGTCACCATTTCCGTCAGTCACCGTCTCCGTCAGTCACTGCCTCCATCAGTCACCGTCTCCGTCAGACACTGTCTCCGTCAGTCACTGCCTCCATCTGTCAGCTTGTGTCTCCATCCATCACTGTCCCTGTCAGTCAGTCTCTCCATCCGTCGATATATCTGTCGATTGTGTGTTGATTGGCTACTGTAGGTAGTCTGTGTGTTTTCGGGAGGAATGAATTGGGTGGATTCCTTAAATCCACCAGTCTTTCAGAGACATTTCATTTAGTAATCTCCTTCCCTTTCATTGCAACGACGGAGTTGAAAATCCATTAACTGCACCGACCCCTTCACTGCTCACCCCCTCATGGTGGCATATGGTAATGTCACTGGACTAGTAATCCAGAGGCCCAGGCTAATGGGCCACACGGGTTGAAATCCCACCATGGCAGTTGGTGGAGATTAAATTCAATAATAAATCTGGAATGTAAATCAGTCTCAGCAATGGTGACCATGGAACTCTCACTATTGCTGTAAAAACCCATCTGGTTCACTAATGCCCCCTTAGGGAAGGAAATCTGCCGTCCTTATCTGGTCTGGCCTACATGTGACTCCAGACCCACAGCAATGTGGTTGACTCTTAACTGCCTCCTGAAATGGCCTAGCAAGCCACTCAGTTCAAGGGCAATTAGGGATGGATAACAAGTGCTGGCCTTGCCAGTGATGCCCACATCCCATGAAAGAATAAAAAAAAAATCTCCCACCCCCTCAGTCCGGCACCCATTTCACTCAACCATCCCCTCACTCCCAACCTCATACTCATGTTGGCCTTCATTCCCTCAACGAGCATGGTTGAAAGGGCAGCTTTACTCCATATCTAACTCCGTGCTGTACCTGTCCTGGGAGTGTTTGATGGGGACAGTGTAGAGGGAGCTTTACTCTGTATCTAACCCCGTGCTGTACCTGCCCTGGGAGTGTTTGATGGGGACAGTGTAGAGGGAGCTTTACTCTGTATCTAACCCCGTGCTGTACCTGTCCTGGGAGTGTTTGATGGGGACAGTGTAAAGGGAGCTTTACTCTGTATCTAACCCCGTGCTGTACCTGTCCTGGGAGTGTTTGATGGGGACAGTGTAGAGGGAGCTTTACTCAGCATCTAATGCTGTGCTGTACCTGTCCTGGGAGTTTTGTGTAATGTGACAGGATTAATTAATTATTAATTAATGACCTCAGAGTTTAGGCAACAACCACAATATGATTGACTTTTACATCCAGTTTGAAAGGGAGAAGAGTGGGTCTAAGACTAGTATTTTAAACTTAAATAAGATTAATTATGTTGTTATGAAAGCTGAGTTAGCTGAAGTGAACTGGGATACCAGTCTAGGGGATAGATCAATAGGGAAGTAGTGGCAGACATTTAAGAGGATATTTCAGAACACTCTGAGTATATTCCTACTATAAAGAAAAATTCTAAAGGGTGGACCCACCACCCGTGGTTACCTAAGGAATTAGGGAAAGCATCAAACTTAAAGAAATAGCATATAACTGCAAGAAGATAAGTATCAGGACAGATGATTGGTCAGAATATAAAGGCAGGGAATGACAAAAGGTTAATCAGGAAAGAGAAATTAGATTATGAGAGGAAACTAGCTAGAAATGTAAAAACGGATAGCAAGAATTTCTACAGGTATTTAAAAAGGAAAAGAGTAGTCCTTTAGAGAGTGACAATGGGGAGTTAACAGTAGATAATAAGGAAATGGTGGATGAAATGAACAAATATTTTGCTTCTGTCTTCACTATACAGGATACAAAAAACATTTCAGTAAAAGCTGTAAATCAGGAGGTGGAAGAGAGAGGGGAACTTGGTAAAATTACAAACACTAGGGAAGTGGTACAGAGCAAACTGATGGAGCTGTGGGCTGATGAGTCTCCGGGTCCCGATGGACTTCATCCGAGGGTCTTAACAGAGGCGGCTAATGGGATAGTAGATGCATTGGTGTTAATTTTCCAAAATTCCCTAGATTCTGGAAAGGTTCCATCAGACTGGAGAGTAGCAAATAGAACCCCTTTATTCAATAAGGGAGGGAGGCAGGAAACAGGAAACTATAGGCCAGTTAGCTTGACGTCTGTCGTGGGGAAGGTATTAGAATTGATCATTGAAGAGGTTATACCTGGGCATTTAGAAAAGCTCAAGGTAACCAGGAAGAGTCAGTATGACTTTATGAATGGGAAATCATGTTTAACCAATTTATTAGAGCTCTATGAAGGACTATCATATACTGTGGATAAAGGGGAGCCTGTAGACGTTCTGTATTTGAATTTCCAGAAAGCGTTTGATAAGGTGCCACATCAAAGGTTATTGTGGAAAATAAAAGCTCATGGTGCAGCGGGTAACATATTAGCATGGACAGAAGATTGGCTGGCTGGCAGAAAGCAGAGAGTATGCATAAATGGGTCTTTTTCGGATTGGCAGGATGTGACGAGTGGAGTCCCACAGGGTCTGTACTGGGGCCTCAACTATTTACGATTTACATCAATGACTGAGATGAGGGGAGTGAAGAGATGGGAGCTAAATTTGCAGATGACACATAGATAGGTAGGAAAGTATGTTGTGAAGAAGACATAAGGAGTTTGTGACAGATATAGATAATTTGTGTGAATGGGCCGAAATCTGGCAGATGGAGTATAATATGGGAAAATAAGAAGTTATTCCACTTTGGCAGGAAGAATAGAAAAGCAGAATATTACTTAAACGGAGAATGGATGCAGCATTCTAAGGTGCAGAGGGATCTAGGTGTTCTAGTGCATGAGTCACAAAAGGTTAGTATGCAGGTACAGCATGTAATCAAGAAGGTTAATGGAATATTATCCTTTATTACGAGAGGAATTGAACATAAAAGTAAGGGTCTGTGGGGAGAGAAACAGAGCTAACGTTTTGAGTCTCGAGCAGAGTCAAACAGATTCAAAATGTTAACCCTGTTTCTCTCTCCACAGACGCTGCCACAGCTGCTGAGCTTTTCCAGCAGTTTCTGTTTTTATTTCAGATTTCCAGCATCTGCGGTATTTTGCTTTTATAAAAGTAAAGATATTATGCTTCAGTTATACAGGGCCTTGCTGAGACCGCACCTCGAATACTGTGTGCAGTTTTGGTCTCCTTATTTAAGGAAGGATGTAAATGCATTGGAGGCGGTTCAGAAGAGGTTTAGTAAATTGATACCTGGAATGAGTGGGTTGTCTTATGATGAAATGTTGGACAGACTGGGCTTGTTTCCACTGGAGTTTAGAAGAGTGAGGGGTGATTTGATTGAAGTACATAAGATCCTGAACGGTCTTGACAAGGTGGATATAGAAAGGATGTTTCCTCTTGTGGGTGAGTCCAGAACTAGGGGCCACTGTTTTAAAATTAGCGGTCGCCCTTTTAGGTCAGAGATGAGGAGAAATTTTTTCTCTCAGACGGTTGTGTGACTTTGGAACACTCTGCCTCAGAAGGTGGTGGGAGACGGGGTCAATGAATATTTTTAAGGCGGAGGTAGATAGACTCTTGTTAGGCAAGGGAATCAAAGGCTCTCAGGGTTAGATGGAAATGTGGAACTCGAAACACAAACAGATCAGCTCTTGTTGAATGGTGGAGCAGGCTCGAGGGGCCGAATGGCCTACTTCTGCTCCTATTTCATATGTTTGTATGTTTGATGGGGGAGTTGATGTTTGATTGTTGGTTATTTCGGCTGGCCTGTTGGGTGATGTTTGTGATTATGGCAGTGTTGCTCCATTAAATATGTGATCATTGAAGAATTGCAGCCAACTCGTGGTTGCCACGGTAATCTCGTTATGGAGAGTCAGGATTAAGTTTCACCTCTTGGTAAAAACATCTTGTATCCCAATAAGGAGAGGCATCTGTAGAGAGAAAGTGAGAAAACAGAATGCTTGGAAATCACGAGATTCCTTCAGCAACTCGTCCAAGTTAATTTGTTTGAAAATCGGTTTTTAACTCCGAAGAATTCAGGCTATTTCTCCTGCAACTTGTGTTGTATGACTGATCATTCAAACGTAAGTGTGTGCCCTCCCAGCTGCCCAGTCTGATTATTTACTGGAAATGTCACGATTTCATCAGCACTAATGCAGCAATACCATCTGAAACCTTCCACCCTTACAACCAACCTGTCCCAATGTACAAGTGCAGTCCTGATGTCACCAGTAAATCCTGCACTCAACTCATTCAGATTGAGGTCCAATCAACCAGGGTGTGCCCTCTTAGAGTGGATCGCACTTGGGAGTATTGTACAGGGGTGCATCGTTTTGAGGAGGCAAGGGCACAGAATGTCCTCTGGGTGGGGGACTTTAATGTCTATCACCAAGACTGGCTCAGTAGCACCACTACAGACAGAGCTGGCTAATTACTGAAGGAATTATTGAATGGTGGAGGAGGCTCAAGGGGCCAAATGGCCTATTCTTGTTCCTAATTCGTATGTTTGGTATACGTGACAGGTCCTACAGGCTGCTCCTGCAGCAGGTAGTGAGGGAATCGGAATTGTCCTCGGCCTAACCATCTTCAGCTGCTTCATCAATGACCTTCCTTCCATCTTAAGGTCAGAAGTGGGGATGTTCACTGATGATTGCACAATGTTCAGCACCATTCGTGACTCCTCAGATACTGAAGCAGTCCATGTCCAACTGCAGCCAGACCTGGATAACTGACCAGTGGTAAGTAACATTTGCACCGCACAAGTGTCAGGCAATGGCCATCTCCAACAAGAGAGTGTCTAATGTTCTCCCCTTGACATTCAATGGCATTACCATCAAAGAATCCCCAACTATCAACATCCTGGGGGTTACCATTGACCAGAAACTGAGCTGGACCAGCCACATCAATACTATGGCTACATGAGCAGGTCAGAGGCTAGGAATCCTGAAGCAAGGGGTATAGTAAGGTTAGTCATAATATTAATGGACTACTAAGGCAGACGCTTGGACTGATGGTCCAGAGACGAGAGGTGAAACCCCATCATGACAGCTGGGGGAGTTTAAATACAATTGATAAGTCTGGAATGAAGTGCTAGTCTAATTGATAATGAACATAAGATGACTGGATTATTGTACAAACCCATCTGGTTCACTAATGTCCTTTAGGGAAGGAAATCTGCCGTCCTTACCTGGTCTGGCCTACATGTGACTCCAGACCCACAGCAATGTGACTGGTTTTGAAATGGCCTATAAAATCACTTAGCTCTTGTCAAACTGCTACATGGCAGTTAAATAAAAATAAAATTGGAGGGGCCGTCTGTCATTGACCTTTGACACAGGAAATGACAGCCTGCCTGGACTAGCCTTGGGACTCTGCCAAAATCTGGAGAGGTGTCTCACAGACCAGTCAGCAACAGTCTGAAATAGTCATTATCACCAAATCATACCTTCTAGACAATGTCCGAGACACCACCATCACCATCCCTGGGCATGTTCTGTCTTACTGGCAGGACAGACCCAGCAACAAAACTCAAGAAGCTGGACACCGTCCAGGACAAAACAGCCCACTTGACCGGCACCCCATCCACAAACATTCACTCCCTCCACCACCGACGCACAGTAGCAGCAGTGTGTACCATCTACAAGATGCACTGCAGGAATTCACCAAGGCTCCTTAGACAGCACCTTCCTAACACACGACTCTACCACCTAGAAGGACAAGGGCAGCAGATAGACGGGAACACCCCCACCTGGAAGTTCCCCTCCAAGCCACTCACCATCCTGACTTGGAAATATATCACCGTTCCTTCACTGTCGCTGGGTCAAAATCCTGGTACCCCCTTCCTAACAGCACTGTGGGTGTACCTACACCACATGGACTGCAGCGGTTCAAGAAGGCAGCTCACCACCACCTTCTCAAGGGCTAATCGTTGGGGATTGGGCAGCAAATAGCGTCAAAGGAGGGTAAAAATGGTAAAAATGAAAAATTAATGGCTGTTTACTTAAAATGCACGTAGTATTTGGAACAAAATAAATGAATTAACAGCATAAATAGAGGTTAATGGGTATGATCTTATAGTCATTACAAAGACATGGTTACAAGGGGATCAAAGCTGGGAACTAAATATTCAGGAGTATGTAACTATTCAAAAGGACAGGCAGGAAGGAAAGGGTGGTGGGGTAGCTTTGTTAGTACAAGAAAGGATGTTGGATCAGAAGATGTGGAATCCATATAAGCGGAGGTAAGAAATAACAAGGGGAAGAAGACACTGGTGGGAGTAGTTTATAGGCCCCCTGACAGTAGTTATACTGTAGGACAGAGAATAAATCAGGAGATAATGAGGGCATGTTTAAGAAGCAGTACATTAATCATGGATGACTTTAATCTTCATGTAGATTTGGAAAATCAAATTGGCAGAGGTAGACTCGAGCAAGAATCATAGAATGTATTCGGGACAGTTTCCTAGAACAATATGTTGTGAATCCAACAAGGGATCAGGCTATTTTGGATCTGGTAATGTGTAATGAGGGGGTTTAATAAATGATCTCAGTGTAAAAGATACCCTAGGAAACAGTGACCATAATATATTGGAAGTTAGCATTCAGTTTGAGAGTGAGAAACTTGGGTCAGGAACAATTGTGCTAAACTTAGATTAGGGTAGTTACAAAGGAATGAGGGCAGAGTTAGCTGGAGTGGAGTGGGATAGGGTTTTAGCAGAAAAAATGGTTGATGGACAATGGCAAAAAAAAGCCCATGACTCACAACAAAGATATATCTCAGTGAGAAAGAAGGATTCAAGGAAGTGGATAAACCAACCATGGTTAACCAAGGAAGTTAAGGATAGTATCAAATTAAAAGAAAATATATTATGTGGCAAATATTAGTGGTAAGCCAGAGGATTGGGAAAGTTTTAAAAACCGACAAAAGATGACCAAAAAAAGGGAGGAAATAAACTTTGAGGGTGAACTGGCAAGTAATATAAAAGCGGACAGTAAGAGCTTCTTTAAATATATTAAAAGGAGGAGAGAAGCCAAAGTGAACATAGGCCCCTTAGAGAATGAGGCTGGGGAAGTGGGGAACCAGAAAATGGTGGAGGAGTTGAATAAAGCCTTTGTCTTCCACTGTGAAGACTGAAGCACTAATAGCATTCCACATTCCAATATTAAATAATCAAGGGGCAGAAGTGGGGGAGGAAATAAATACAATAACTATTACTAGAGAAGAAGTACTAGGGAAACTAATGGAGCTAAAGGCTGATAAGTCACCTGGACCTGATGGGTTGCATCCTAGGATATCAAAGGAAGTAGCTACAGCGATAGTGGGTGCACTGGTAGTAATCTTCCAAGGATCCTTAGATTCTGGAAAAGTCCCAGAGGATTGGAAAACAGCCAATGTAACACCCTTATCCAAAAAGGGAGGGAGACAAAAAACAGGTAACTATAGGCCAGTTAGCTTAACATCTGTCACTGGGAAAATGTTAGAGGCTATTATAAAGGATGTAACAGCAGAGCATTTAGAAATACATAATCTAATCAAGCAGAGTTAGCATGGCTTCATGAAGGGGAAATCATGCCTGACAAATTTATTAGAATTCATTTTTTAATTATTCGTTTATGGGATGTGGGTGTCACTGGCTAGGCCAGCATTTATTGCCCATGCCTAATTGCTCTTGTCCAGAGGGCATTTGAGAGTCATCCACTTTGCTGTGGGTCTGGAGTCACATGTAGGCCAGACCGGGTAAAGGTGGGAGATTTCTTTCCCTAAAGGACATTAGTGAACGATGGGTTTTCATGATAATTGGCAATGGTTTCATGGTCACCATCAGACTTTTAATTTTTATTGAATTCAAATTTCACCATCTGCTGTGGTGGCATTCAAACCTGGGTGTCCAGAGCATTACGCTGGGTTTCTGGATACTAGTCTAGTGACAATACCACTATGCCACCGCCTTCCCTTTAAGTAGGAAACAAGCAGGATAAATAAAGGGTAAGTAGTAGATGTAATATATTTGGATTTCCAAAAGGCATTCGATAAGGCTATTTAATAAGATAAGAGCCCATGGTGTTGGGGTAGTATATTAGCATGGATAGAGGTTCTGAAGAAGGGTCATACGGACTCGAAACGTTAACTCTGTCTTTCTTTCCACAGATGCTGTCGGACCTGCTGAGCTTTTCCAGCATTTTTTGTTTTTGTTTCAGATTTCCAGCACCAGCAGTGTTTTGCTTTTTGCATGGATAGAGGACTGGCTAACTAATAGGAGACAGAGAGTTGGGATAAAGGGGGCACTTTCAGGATGGCAACCTGTAACTAGTGGAGTGCCACAGGGATCAGTGCTGGGGCCTCAATTATTTACAATATATATTAATGAATTAGATGAGGGAAGTGAATGTACTGTTGCCAAATTTGCAGATCATACCATAAGACCATAAGACATAGGAGCAGAAATTAGGCCATTCGGCCCATTGAGTCTGCTCTGCCATTCAATCATGGCTGATAAGTTTCTCAACCCCATTCTCCCGCCTTCTCCCCGTAACCTTTGATCCTCTTACCAATCAAGAACCTATCTATCTCGGTCTTAAATACACTCAATGACCTGGCCTCCACAGCCTTCTGTGGCAATGAATTCCATAGATTCACCGCTCTCTGACTAAAGAAGTTTCTCCTCATATCTGTTCTAAAAGGTCTTCCCTTTACTCTGAGGCTGTGCCCTCGGGTCCTAGTCTCTCCTACTAATGGAAACATCTTCCCCACGTCCACTCTATCCAGGCCTTTCAGTATTATGTAAGTTTCAATCAGATCCCCCCTCATCCTTCTAAACTCCATCGAGTATAGACCCAGAGTCCTCAAATGTTCCTCATATGTTAAGCCTTTCATTCCTGGGATCATTCTCGTGAACCTCCTCTGGACTCTCTCTAGGGCCAGCACATCCTTCCTGAGATACGGGGCCCAAAATTGCTCACAATATTCTAAATGTGGTCTGACCAGAGCCTTATAAAGCCTCAGCAGCACATCCCTGCTTTTATATTCTAGTCCTCTCGAAATAAATGCCAACATTGCATTTGCCTTCCTAACTACCGACTCAACCTGCAAGTTAACCTTAAGAGAATCCTGGACTAGGACTCCCAAGTCCCTTTGCACTCCAGATTTCGGAATTCTCTCCCCATTTAGAAAATAGTCTATGCCTCTATTCTTCCTACCAAAGTGCATGACCTCCCACTTCCCCACATTGTATTCCATCTGCCACTTCTTTGCCCATTCTCCTAACCTGTCCAAATCCTTCTGCAGCCTCCCCGCCTCCTCAATACTACCTGTCCCTCCACCTATCTTGTATCATCTGCAAACTTAGCCAGGATGCCCTCAGTTCCTTCATCTAGATCATTAATGTATAAAGTGAAAAGTTGTGGTCCCAAAACTGACCCCTGCGGAACTCCAAAACAAAAACTTGATACAAAAATAGGTGGGAAGGCAAGTGGTGAGGAGACACAAAGAGTCTACAGAGAGATATAGACAGGTTAAGTGAGTCGGCAAAAAAGTTGCAGATGGAATATAATGTGGGAAAATGTGAGGTTATGCACTTTGGCAGGAAGAATAGAGGAGCTGAATATTATTTAAATGGAGAAAGACTGCAGAAAGCTGCAGCACAGAGGGATTTGGGAGTCCTCGTGCCTGAATCACAAAAAGCTAACATACAAGTTCAACAGGTAATAGGGAAGGCAAATCGAATGTTGGCCTTTATTTCAAAGGGAGTGGAGTATAAAAATAGGGAAGTCTTGCTACAACTATACAAGGCACTAGTTAGACCACACCTAGAATACTGTGAACAGATTTGGTCCCCTTATCTAAGGAAAGATATACTGGCATTAGAGGCAGTCCAGAGAAGGTTCACTAGGTTAATCCCGGGGATGGAGGGATTTTCTCATGAGGAGAGGTTGAGTAGGTTGGGCCTGTACTCATTGGAGTTTAGAAGAATGAGAGGTGACCTTATTGAAACATATAAGATTCTTAGGGGGCTTGACAGGGTAGATGCTGAAAGGTTGTTTCCCCTTGTGGGAGAGTCCAGGACCAGAGGGCATAATCTCCGAGAAAGGGGTCACCCATTTAAAACAGAGATGAGGAGGAGTTTCTTCTCTCATAGAGTAGTGAATCTGTGGAATTCTTTACCTCACTGGGCTGTAGGGGCTGGGTCATTAATTATATTCAAGGCTGAGATAGACAGATTTTTAATCAGTAAGGGAATCAAGGGTTATGGGGAAAAAGGCAAGAAAGTGGAGTTAAGGATTATCAGATCAGCTGTGATCTCATTGAATGGCGGAGCAGACTCGATGGGCCGAATGGCCTACTTCTGCTCCAGTGTTTTATGATTTTAAATGCTGCCTTAGCCGGTGATGCTCACACCCCATGAACGAATATAGAACAACTACTCTGAATCCTCCCAGTGTTAACCATCAACCCTGATCCTTCTTAATTGGCTTTTACCAGATTGAATTTTGATTGTTTGCTCAACAACGTATCCTTAAATAGCTCCCAATTTCCTAATCTCAACCATTGTTATTATAATCTGATTAACCTTTAAACCCTATTCAATTTGCCTTGATATTTGGTCCTTTGAAGCCTAACATTTTTTGTTCGAACCTTTTTTTTAATCCTGTTAACATCAGTGAATCCAAATGCTCTATTTCTCCATCATTTGCAGGAATTGAGGAGTTTCAAAAATCCTTTTAGCCAGTTAAAAACCCATTAAAACCTCTCGGGAGATTACAGTAATAAGCAGCCATCAGGCAACCAGTCCAATAATTGAGATGTCACATGTCACAGGAGCTCAATAACCAGCAAAGATATCGGGCTAATGACACAGATGGTCAGGTACAGAGGACTTGTCGTCCCAGGACCTTCTTGGCTCAGGAACGTGGATGGCCTTCTCTGCCTTTAAGGTCAATGCCTTTGACGCAGTGTATTGTTTCATGAGGGATTCAAAAAAAGGTTTGAACAAAAAAATGTTAGATTTAAAAGGGCCAAATATCAAGGCAAATTGGATAGGGGTTAAAGGTTAATCAGGTATAATAATAATGGTTGAGATTAGGAAATTGAGAGCTGCTTAAGGAAACGTTGATGAGGATACAATCAAAGATGTTCCACACATTTGTGGGAGATTGGAGCGGCGACTGAAGGAGTTAGAAAGACACCCTGTTCTGTTATCAACGTTGCAGGTCTTGTAGGATAATGTATTTAACAGGGTCAGAGACTGGGGCGGGTGATGTAGTGTAAAGGGTTAACAAAGTATTTTGAGAGATAGTTATGCTTCTTGCAACTGTGCAACACCTGCTCTCACTCTTGCATTATGCTTCAGCCATGGATCAGGATGTCAGGCCTTGGCAGGCGAATCCTTCCAATCCTTCTAAAATGCCCATCATCCTCCTCTGTAAAATCTCTGCTGCTGATGTAATTCGAAAGAGTAGTTGATTGAAGCAATATCTCCGGAACGATGAACGTAGTCAGTAGTTTGGATTCCCTGGCCGAAGGCTAGTTGCCAGAAACCGCTGCTTACATCCAGTTTTGTAAAAGTTGTGATTTTTGTTATCTTTGCCAGGCTCTCGTCCACAGGGGCCATGGGGTGGATCTCCCTCTCCGCTGTTTTGTTAAACTGTGTGAGTTTAACACCGATCGGCAGTTTCGGTACTGGCACCGCAACGTGTGGATTTGGCGGTAGGTGGGATAACTTCCTGATGCAGCATTGACTCCATTTCTTGTTTCATTTTCTGTAAAAGTGGGTATGGAATGTTCCTTTAGGTGAATGGGCACAGTGGTTTTGTATCTGGTCTCAATGTGATGTGAGAGGCTGTTCCTAGCTTCCCCAGACCTCTAAACTCTGTCCTGAATTCTTTGGGTTTTTCTTGCCTTCCCAATTTGTGTACTTTATAGTTGAGTTGCAGATCTGTGCAATCATTTCGACTTAACAGTGAACACCTGTGATTTTAGATCATGTACAAAGTTCCTGGGATTTCTCTTCCTTTGTACTGAAGTGTGGCCCATTGTTGAATGCCTCCTGGACTGCGGTGTTGTCTGGTCGATGGCTGGAGGGAGTTTTGCTTTAGACACTGTTCTATGTCTGAAGAAACTGAAACTCCTGCTCCAGTGTCTAATTTAATGGGGTTTTTTTTGTTGTCCAGTGACCATAATATCTGTGCTCCGATAGTTCCCATTAGATCCTGTAATTGTTCCCAAGAATGTCATTTCACTGTCTTTTTCATCTTCAATTTCTTCAAGCTACATGTTTTAATTGGTTTCTCCTTAAATTTCTGTATTAGGAGCTTTTATCTGCAGCGCATAGATTTAAAATGTCCCCTCCTCTTGCAGAAATGGCACTCCACATTCTCTGTGCTGATGCAGCCTATTCCCACCACGGTGAGGGCATGGAGTAATGGTGGCTACATCGCCCCCTTTGCCCTATCCCTGTTTCTGAGTAGGTGCGTTACTGCTTCTGTGTCCGACAGACTGCACTGCGTCAGCCACTCTTCTCCATGAAATCTCTGTCACCTCGAATAAATACAAGATTTTGCTTTGCCATTTCTGTCTCTCTCGCAACCGTTGAGAGCATTAAATCCCCTCTCGACTGTAGAAAATCTGACAAAATCTCCTCTAAGGCTCCTACAGCAATGTGTTCCCAAATTAATTTGACTTTCAGGGTTCCATATTCACAATTCTTAGCTAGTCGATATAAATTGCTGATGAAGGAACCTACGCTATCTCCCAGTCTTTGAGTACATCCATTAAACATTGCCTTTTTATAATGCTGTTCCTTCTAAGGCTGCAAGTTGTGTCAAAGGCTTTTATAACCTCTTTGTATGTTGCTGTTTCTTCATTTATGCCCTGTCTGATGTCATCTGCACTACTTCCTATGGCGTAGAGAAGGGTACTAACCTGTCCCTTGCTAGACCTGAAGCAGTTCTGTACCTGGTAGACCTACAGTGCCAGTTCTGCCACTTCTTGACTTGATCCAGGCCTTCTACGTGGTCGAAGCACTCTGGTAAGCGTAAGGTTTTCTCTGTGGCTTTTCTTCATTCTAGCCTGTCTTCAGGTTCTGTTGACATTTTCATCACTCTGTCCTTTCTTTGCAGTTGTTTCTCTTGCTGCTTTTTCCACCCGTTGGGTTTTTGCTCGGTGCTTTTTACAAATTTATTTGTTGATGGGATGTGGGTGTCGCTGGCTAAGCCAGCATTTATTGCCCATCCCTAATTGCCCTTATTCAGAGAGCATTTTAAGAGTCAACCACATTGCTGTGGGTCTGGAGTCACATGTAGGCCAGACCAGATAAGGACAGCAGATTTCCTTCCCTAAAGGGCATTCGTGAACCAGATGGGTTTTTACAATAATCAACAATGGTTTCATGGTCATCATTAAAAATTTAATTCCAGATTTTTATTGAATTCAAATTTCACATCTGCTGTGGAGGGATTCGAACCCAGGTCCCCAGAGCATCACCCTAGGTCTCTGGGATACCAGTCCAGTGACAATACCACTACACCACCACTTCCCTAGAAAGCTTTTTCAGCTGCCACCACCTGTTATCATCGTGGGTCTTAGATGAGGATGTCTATGGTCAAGATTGATCGAGACTGCAGGAGGCAAGGCTGTTGGTAAACTTGACCTTTTATTGAACTTTCTACTAACTATGTACAGCACAAGGCTTAGCACGAGGCTCTACATAGAACTATCAGCAATCTCTGTTGTCATGTGATCTTCCATCACTGATGATGTAGTCTGTCTATTTACATATTTAACATTAACCCTTTACACTAGCCCTGTAGGGTTAGTCCACAGAGGGGTAAATGACAGAGGAAGAAATAATTGAACAGCTTTAATGGTGCAGATTTTGAGTTTTGATGCCAGAAATTTCTCTGAGTTTAGCACCAGTTGAAGAAGTGAACCTTACTCCTCCTGTGATCTGGAGTACATCCTTTCTTTCCCAATGTCTCACGGTATCTATGCAAAAAATCTATCCCTTCGACCATACTTAGCTCATTCATTGTTCTGTGCGCTGATCGTTCAAAAGCCCCAGAAGCTGCACTCACAGGAACTCCAAATCTTCACTGAGCAACGATAGCACAATGAGCATTAACCACTTTGAACAGAAATGAGATGCAAATCCTCCACGGTCTAAAAAGGCCGAAGATAAATAAATCCACAAGGAAGGTAATATTTCTTCCAAAGCACTAAGCGAGGCAGGGAATACGACTTGTGAGGCATTAAAGTGTCATTAACCGGTGAAGACAGGAGAGCTAGAGCAGATGATCTTATTAAGCATCTGTGGGGTGTGGCTGTGCAGAAATTGACTGCCTTGTTTTCCAACATTACAACAGTGATGACACTTCGAAAAGCACTTCATTGGCTGGAAAGTGCTCTGCGGTGTCCTGGGGACATGAAGGATGCTGAATAAATGCAAGGTGTGTCTCCCTTTCCCAGAAACATCACCAATTTACTTTGTTTGTCGGCACTTCATAGAGTCCGCAGACAATTCTCAGTTCTACCTTTGAGACAGATAGAGAAAAAGGACCTGTTCAATCTGAATGGATGAAAACAGCCACCTTGTCTTTGTTATAGACAGGCAGGGGGTTAATTTAAACAGCCCTGATTTCTCCTCTCACCACCCGTCCATGAACAGAAAGGGGTTTTTGATTTGCTTCCCCCTTTGTAAGCAGTGGCGTACTGCCCAACCCCTCGGTCTTGGTGCAATCCAATTTTCTATTAGTAGCCCCACAGCAAACTTCAGATAGGATGAACTCAAAGGGTTAGTTTATTTGCGCGCACACAAAACACGGGAGCAGGGTCGCAATGTTGCCTCCTTTGCATTCATACAGTAAAAGAGGGATAGAGAAAAGAAAGGTTTTAGGTGCAGAAATCACAGAGAAAAGAAATATTGTTTCACATGTGTTCCAGAGCCTAGAATCAAAGTCCAATGAGGTATTCCTTCACGGAGGTCAGTGAGCTGAAAACCAATGTTGTAGAATTCCCTTTTCCAGTGGTGTTGATTTCACATGATCAGATAGGCATGCAGGGATGAATCAGTCTTGTAGGTGATAGTTCAGAATTTCCAGCAGAAGCAGTGTAGATGGGGCCATGAGTTCAACCTGGTCCAGAGCTCCCTTGCTGTGGCCTGCCAGTCAGATGTTAAACAGCAGACTGAGCTATTCAGCCCAGTAAGACGATGTTACTTATTCAACAAGCCAGAGGTCTAGGTCATGTGACTTTACCTTTCCATGATGTCTTCAACAAAGGATGTTTATCCAGTGTTTGGAAATTGGCTTTGTGTTCCAGGCTGGTAATGTCTTAGCCATTATGGGTTCAAAGGAATGTTTCAGAGACCATTGTTTTAGTAGATATCCCAACTCTGCTGACCAGTCTGGGTTGTCACATATAAAAGGCCTTCATGTCACTCCCTTTGAAGTTGGGCTGTGCAGTTTCCGGATGGTCATTAGGAGCTCCTCAGAGATAATGAGGTGTGAGGTTTCCAAAACTACAAAGTGGTTTAATTTGTTCTGGGGTCATGAACATACACAGTTCCAGTCATTTTAAGGAACTTTGTTCAGTTTTTAAAAAAATTTAGAAATGGCCATGAGGATATCTATATATATTTATAAAAAACATACAGTGTGAGGTCTTAGCCACTCAAATGTTATTATCATAGCAGCTTTATTGTGGTAGGACATCTCAAAGTGTTCCACAGGATGGTTATTGAACAACATTAGACCCTGAGACACATGTGGAGGTATTGGGACAGATGATCAAAAGCTTGGGTGAAGAGTTAGGTTTTAAGGAGCATCTTAAAGGAGGAGAGTTGTAGTGAGGAAGAGAGGTTTAAGGAAAGAATTCCAGAGCTTAGAGACCAGGCAGTTAAAAAGTACTTCATTGTCACTCTGGGATATCCTAAAGTCATGACAGGCGCTATACTAAGGCAGGTTTGCCCAGGCTCTTTTTTTTGCTCCTTGTTGTAGGGACGTGACCGGCTCCAAGTGTAAGATTTTGACACTAATCTTTGGGGTTTGTTGTTGGTCTGTAACATCTGTGTTAACCACTTTTAAAGGGTTCAGTTTGAATTTCTGTTAGTTGGGGAGAAGGAAGGCTGTTTCTTGTGAGAAACTACAACTTAATGGTTTTATGACTTAATGGTTGCCTGAGTTTGGATTCAGCAGCTCTATGTTTGAAGAAATGGCTAAAAAGTAGTTTGAACTTTGGATGATGCTATCTTTAAACAAAATCCATGCATTGATTTAATCGAGTAACTACATTTGTAGGGCAGAACATCTGTATTAAAGGGAAACTTTCCTTTCGTTTTTGTCCTTATGTTAGGAAGTATTTTTAACATTTGTTCTCAATGGCTCCGTATCTAAAGGAAATGCATTATTTTGTTCAAAATGGAAAGTGAACTTTGAAGCCCCAGGAAACAAGGGATGTACATTTGTCTTTAGTCCACACGGTTCCAGTTACAGAGATGGGGTGACATGAGGTTACATTAATCATGGGTGACTTCAATCTTCATGTAGAATGGGAAAATCTAATTGGCAGAGGTAGATGCAACCAGGGATCAGGCTATTTTGGATCTGGTAATCTGTAATGAGGCCGGTTTAATAAATGATCTCAGAGTGAAAGATACCCTAGGAAACAGTGACCATAATATGGTAGAATTTAGCATTCTAGTTTGAGAGTGAGAAACTTGGGTCGGAAACAACTGTGCTAAACTTAAATAACGGTAATTACAAAGGAATGAGGGCAGAGTTGGCTGGAGTGGACTGGGAAAGGGGTTTAGCAGAAAAGACGGTTGATGGAGAATGGCAGAGGTTTAAGAAAATAGTTCATGACTCACAACAAAGATATATCCCAGTGAGGAAGAAGGATTGAAGGAAGGGGATAAACTAACCATGGTTAACCAAGGAAGTTAAGGATAGTGTCAAATTAAAAGAGAAGATATTATGTGGCAAATATTAGCGGTAAGCCAGAGGATTGGGAAAGTTTTAAAATCCAACAAAAGCTGACCAAAAACATAATAAAGAGAGAGAAAATAAACTTTGAGGGTAAACTAGTGAGTAATATAAAAACAGATGGTAAGAGCTTCTTTAAATATATAAAAAGGAAGAGAGAGACCAAAGTGAACAAACGCCCCTTAGAGAATGAGGCTGGAGAAATAATAATGGGGAACCAGGAAATGACAGAGGAGTTGAATAAATACTTTGCATCAGTCTTCATGGTAGAAGACACTAATAGCATTCCAAAAATACTAAATAATCAAGGGACAAAAGAGGGGGAGGAAGTAAATACAATAACTATTATTAGAGAAAAAGTACTAGGGAAACTAATGGGTCTAAAGGCTGATAAGTCCCCTGGACCTGATGGGTTGCATCCTAGGATATTAAAGGAAGTAGCTACAGAGATAGTGGATGCACTGGTAGTAATCTTCCAACAATCCTTAGATTCTGGAAAAGTCCCAGAGGATTGGAAAGCTGCCAATGTAACACCCTTATCCAAAAAGGGAGGGAGACAAAAAGAATGAGAGGTGACCTTATTGAAACATATAAGATTCTTAGGGGGCTTGAGAGGGTAGATGCTGAGAGGTTGTTTCCCCTTGTGGGAGAGTCTAGGACCAGAGGGCATAATCTCAGAGTAAGGGGGCACCCATTTAAGATAGAGATGAGGAGGAATTTCTTCTCTCAGAGGGTAGTGAATCTGTGGAATTCTTTACTGCAGAGGGCTGTAGAGGCTGGGTCATTAAGTATATTCAAGGCGTGGGTAGACAGATTTTTAATCAGTTTGGGAATCAAGGGTTATGGGGAAAAAGGCAGGAAAATGGAGTTGAGGATTATCAGATCAGCCATGATCTCATTGAATGGTGGAGCAGACTCGATGGGCCGAATGGCCTACTTCTGCTCCGACATCTTAAGGTCTTATGGACTTGCAGCCTAAGCCAATGGCAAAGGTGAATTTGGACTATTTCCAACGAAGGGATTCCAGAATAATGAGAAGAGGGATAAAAGTAGTAAAATTGGGGTTGTGTTAGCTCCGTGTTACCATGGGCTCTGGGGTTTGATTCTCCTGGATACAGTTCAACGTCACTTCAGAGACAGAAGAGGAGAGAAACATTGCCTGAGTTGGCAATGCTCAAGGAACCCTAGCAACTTGAGGAATAAGATCCTTCCAAGTTGTCTTCACTTTTTTTTTGTTAAGTACATGTAAAATCTTGCTTCATAAATTCTACTTGATTCATAAATACTTGTACCTTGTTAGGTCAGCACAACTGTGGATCTGAGTGTTAGAAATTAAGAATTCGGAACTTAGAGCTTTAATTAGGAGGGTTTTATACCTCAAAACCCTCATATTTTACACAGGTTCACAGGGGGCTATGATTGTAATCAAGTGTCCAGTTATGTGGAGAGTCACTGGCCTGGCAATGGCATTTGGACAACGCATTCTTCTAGTCCTCATCAATGGACATGTGGCTGGCATTTCCTTGAGGGCCCAACTCTTGGTTTGACAGTTCCAATGTTTGGCCAGGGTGTGGCACTCTGGCTCCATGCAACTCGAGCATCAGTTGTTGAGCCCCCAGGCTGATTATACAAACACAGTCAATTGATTTAATCTCCTTTCAAGTTGCACCTGGCTTCTGTAAACTGGAGTGAATTTTAAACTGAAATGGAGCTTAAAGGAAATTGATTCTTATCAGCGACGTGCTACTGAAGTTCAGTGATTTCCTCTTCCAAATAAGAGGTTGTTATTTTTCAAAAAAATTTCCTCTGTGGCTGAAAACAATCAAACGCTAATTTACATGTCGGGATTGCAAATCAGGATCTACACCCTGGAAATCAGCACAGGTCAGGATCAGGGATGATTGACAATGACCTTCTTGGACAGTCCATGAATCAATTCCCAGAACCTACTGCAGTGAGCAAACCGCACGATGGGAACACCCCAAGGTTATATTTACTGGAATTTAAAAGGTTAAAGGGCGGTTTGGTCATTGTTTTTAAGGGGAACAGATCGGGCAGATAGAGGGAAGCCATTTCCGCTTGTGGTTGTGGGGGTCTCGGACTAGGGGTCGTCATCCAGAAATGAGAGGCCGGACCCTTCAGGAGTGAGATCGGGAAACAGTTCTACACACAGAGGCTGGGAGAAGTTTGGGAACTCTATTCCTCAGAAGGCGATTGATGGTAGGTCAGCTATTCACTTTAAACATGGGATTGATAGATTGTGGTAGCGATCTTTAAGGGATATGGGGGAAAAGGCAGGGACATGGAGTTAGGTCACACATTAGACATGATCTCATTGATTGGTGAAGCAGGCTTAAGGGGTTTAATGGCTGTCCCCACACTCCTAGATTTTACCACATGGACTGCACCACCACCTTCTCAAGGGCAATTAGGGATGGGCAGTAAATACTAGCCTTGGCCACGTCCCCAGAATGAATATAAAATAAAACTGGGATGAAAAATACATTAAAATAATTCATATTTGTTTATTTTTTTTATTTTGTTTGAACACTTTTCTTTCCACAAACATGGAGGATGGAGAAGTCGCTGTCGACTGGGTGAGGTGGTTAGAGACGGGAGGTCAGTTGATTAAACCTCCAAGTACGTGCACAACTTGCAGTTGGCACTTATACCAGGAACTTAAAAATATTGCAGTTTAGGAGGTTCTTTGTCCTCGTGTTCAATAGCACAGTCATATCAGAAGTAATACCCAAATGAGCTTTGAGAAACGGCAGTCAATATCCTTAATTCCCCCACACCAAGGGGATCTCCCAGAAATACAGGGTGGTTATCTCGCCGAGGGAGGCCATTCGGCCCATTGTACCTACCCCAGCTTTCTGAATGAGCAATTCACTCAGTCCTTTCTCCCTGTAACCCTGCCAGTCCTGGATAATATTAATCACCGGGTGTATCATTTTTTAATATGTTTTGTGCGGCAAGTGGTAATGAGCGGGAACTCACTGCCTGGTGGAAGCAGAGATGGTGAATGATTTCAGAAGGAATTTGGGTGGGCTCTGGAGGGAAATAAACCTGCAGGGGACACGGGTTCAGGGTGGGGGAATGGGACTGACTGATTACTTCACGGAGAGGGCAGCATAGGCTAGATGGGCCGAATAGCCTCCATCTGAGCTGTAAATAACTTTATGACTAATACATATTTTTTATCAGTTTCCTCTTTTCCTTTCCTGAAGACCACATGACCAGTTAGTGAGGGCACAGTGCAACCTGCAACAGGCTTCTTTAAGAGAAAGGGTGGAAGAGTTATAGGCTCAGAATGGATAGATATGGTTAGGACCACCTTCTCACATAAACACCTACATGGCCTGGCTGGGCCCAATGGCCTGTTTCAATGTGGTAACAGCACATCCCAAAATATAGGCTGTGGTTGAGTTGGCAGCACTCGCCCCCATGTCAGGAGATTGTGGGTTCAACCCCCCCACACCCCAGAGACTTTGACAAAAAATAAAATCCAGGCTGACACTGCAGTGCACTGCTGAGGGAGTGCTGCACTGTCAGGGGTGCTGTGTTCCAGGCGAGATGTTAAACCGAGCCCCTGTTCGCCTCCTCAGGTGAATGGAAATGATCCTGTGGATATTTGGAAGAAGGGCAGGGGAGTTTTCCCTGTGCCTTGGACCATATTTATCCCTCAGCCAACATCTGATCATCATTACATCGCTGTTTGGGAGAGTAACTGTGGGTATAGCCTCTCCTGCTGTCTGTCAGGGGCCATGTGACGTTCTAGGAAGATCCGACCAATGATCCCTAAGTGTGGGCAATCGGGGGGGGTGGGTGTGGCTTCCTGATGAGTGTCCTGATCGAGCATATAGCACCTGAAAAGTTCTCTGCAATAAATTTACGCGTGTCTTGTTGAAACCTGTCCTTTCCGTCATTACGTGTGGTTTTCCTGTGTTAAAGGCACCAGATAAATATACATTGTTGTTGGTTGTGGAGGCGTGTGATTTCCAGTGAGAGGCTGGGGGTTGGTCGGTGTTGGTGGGAGGTGGGGTTTGTGGATTGGTGTCAGTTGTTGGTCGGTAATCGGAGGCAGGATTCTGAGCTCATTGTCCCTGCTATAGAACCAGAAACCAACAAGCAGTTCAGTACCTTTAATATAGGAGAAAGTCAGTTCAGCAAAACACAGGGAGAGGAGGCCATTCAGCCCCTCAGGCTTGGGCAGCATTCGATGAGACCATAGTTGATCTTTATCCTAACTCACCTCAGCTCCACAATACCCTTGACTAGCGAGAATCTATCGCTCGCAGGTTAGAAATGATCAGGTGAACTAGTATCTGCTGCTTTTAGTGAGAGGGAGAGAGACAGGTTTTACACTTCCACTAGCTTTTGCATAAGGAAGTGATCTCTCTTGAGTGGCCTGAGTTTGTTACCGACCAACACAGATTAAAGAATTGACAAAAGAGTCAGAGGCATAGACGAAGATAATATTTCTGTAGGCAGGGTTATGATCGGGGATGTGCTGGCTGAAATGCTGGGGGGGGCGTGGGGAGAGGGAGGGGGAGGGAGGGAGGGGGAGGGTTGTGGATACAGCTCTCACAGGTAAACAGTGAGGTGAGGTACTTGGAGATCTGCATAGAAAGTGAATGCGGTGTGTGCTGGTCAGCCTGTGCTGCTTTGCTTCCTGGTCCAGCCAGCTCTCTCTCTCTCTCTCTCTGTCTCTCTCTCTCTGTCTCTCCGTCTGTACACAATGCAGCCTCCAAGTCATCTGCACCCATTGTCTGCCCAGCTGGACGGAGGTACCGGGTGTACATGCCAACACCCGCCACCCGCAGAAGGAAAACATGCTTGAGGTGCGGTTGAAGTTTATCACCTTGGCCCTGATAAGCAACACTTTATTTTTAAAAAGACAGGCATGTATTTTTAACAATTCTTTCAAAAATCTCCAGACGGGTTTTGACAGAGTAAATAAAGAGAAACTGTTACCAGTGGCAGGAGGGTCAGGAAGCAGGAGGGAGACAGATTGAAGGTGATGGGTAAGAGAAACAGGGATGGCGTTGGGGTGAATTTTATTTTACGCAGCGAGTTGTTGTGATCTGGAACGTGTTACCAAGCAGGATCAATACTAACATTCAAAATGGAATTTGATTAAGGGAATAATTGCAAGGTTATAGGGAAATTAGCTGGGGAGTAGCTCTTCTAGACGGCCAGCAGAACCACAGTGACCTCCTTCTGTGCTTTTTTAAAATCTTATCTTCTGGCTTCACTTCAAAAGCAATCCTAAAATTAGATCTCGGCCACTCAGGGGTGATATCAAGAAACACTCCCACAAAGGATAGTAGAAATTTGGAACTCTCTCCCCTAAGACACTATGGTTGGTAAGACAATTGAAGCTTTCAAGACTGTGATGGATTTTTGTTAGGCAATAGTAACAAGAGATACGGCGCTCCAACCTGACTGGGAAATATATCGCCGTTCCTTCACTGTCGCTGGGTCAAAATCCTGGAGCTTCCTCCCTAACAGCACGGTGGGTGTACCTACACCACACGGACTGCAGCGGCTCAAGAAGGCAGCTCACCACCACCTTCTCAAGGGGCAACTAGGGATGGGCAATAAATGCTGGGCCCAGCCAGCGAAGCCCACATCTTAAGAATGAATTTAAATAATCTTAAAGCGTTTTTTTTTGTTGAAGATAAACAGGGAACTTATTTATTTTTTTAAAGACATTTTTTTTGGGGGAGGTTAGAGTCTGGAATACAGTGGAAACGGATTCAATTATAGCTTTCAAGAGGGAATAAATAAATAACTTGAAGTGCAGGAACTTGTTGAGAGAGTGGGGGAGTGAGACTTGAATGATCTTGAACAGATGCAAAGGCCCGATTGGCTGCTTTCTGATTCAAAATCTGAAAGAGTTTCATCCTGCGTTAAATTGGAGCAGATATTAGAAAGTTTTGTTGATGCGATATGCTCTGCGCAGTTAATCATCCAGAGAGGTCAGTTTGAGGTTTATGACTGGGAATTGTTAAGCAGTTAAAGAGAAAGGCCATTCTTGAGGTTAAGCACTACACATCTTTAAACTAAGGCACTAAAGACTGATGACTGTACCGTGTGAAGCAATTAAAGGGGAGGAAAGCTCTGGGCTGAGTTATTGTGCGTTGCTGAATGGGGAGGGACACTTTGGCACAAACCCAAACAAGAATTTTCATTAAATCATTATAGTGTTTTCCCTTTGCAAAAGAAACCTTTGTTAAATGAAAAATTGCTGAGCCATTTGCATGTTGATTGGAAGTGTTTTCTCTATAATTATTTGCACGTATTTGTCCTTCTCGTTTTCTCACCAAAGCGAAAGCAGCCTACCAGCTTTTAAACACAGTTTTCCAGGCATGGCTTTTCTCAAAACCGTAAACCACCATGTGACCCTCCTGTAAACAGTCCACCAGGGTCAAGAGCCTTCCAACTTCTTTAGAACTGCAGAATTACCTTTTCCAGGACCAGCAGCAATCGGTGCCCTTGCACTACCCCTTTGAGGGACAGTGTCTTTTAAAACACAAATTCTTCCAGAATGTTCTTACCCCCTTAAAGATGAACCGTTTTCTGTGAGTTTACGGTAAAGGGAAGAAACTCATACACAACGAGTTCTTTATTTAGCAATTCACCCCCAAGGCAGTCTCAACAAAATTTGACACCGAGGCCAAGTAGCAGACATTAAGGACCAGGTGACTAAACGCTTGATCAGAAGAGGTAGGATTTAAGGAGGACAAAGAGGTGGAGTGTTTGAGGGAGGGAATTCCAGAGTTTAGGGCTCAGACAGCTGAAGGCATGGCCGCTAATGGTGGAGGCACAGGATATTGGAATGTCATGGATGTGGAGTAACTGGGAGCAGGTTGTGACAGGTATTGTGTGTGCAATGGTCAATTTGTGACCCACAGGGACTGTCAAGTCAATAATTTTAATGAGAGAGAATCACCTGACTGGCATTTTTTTAATTCATTCATGGGATGTGGGCATCACTGGCAAGGCCAGCATCTATTGCCTGCTTGTAGTTGCCCTTGTTCTGAGGGCACTTGAGAGTCAACCACATTGCTGTGGGTCTGGAGTCACATGTAGTCCAGACCAGGATGACAGATTTCCTTTCCTAAAGGGCATTAGTGAACCAGGTGGGTTTTTACAACAATTGATTATGGTGTCATGGTCACCATCATCATCCTTTCAATTCCAGGTTTTTATTAAATTCAAATTTCATCAGCTGTTGTGGGATTTGAACCCAGGTCCCCAGAGGATTACTCTGGGTCTCTAGGACACTAGTCAGTGACAATACCAGTGTGCTATACAACACCACCTCCCCACATGGTCTTCCTCTGGGCTGTAACCTAGTGGTTCACTGACTGAGGGAGAACAGAACTGAACCTCAGCTCAGTTCAGAACTAACAACAATCACAGCAAATCTGCTGAGGGACATGGATTAAGGTGAAAGCATAAAAGCAAAAAACTGCGGATGCTGGAAATCCAAAACAAAAATAAAAATACCTGGAAAAACTCAGCAGGTCTGGCAGCATCTGCGGAGAGGAAGTTAACGTTTCGAGTCCTTATGACTCTTCAACAGAACTAAGGAAAAATAGCAAAGAGGTGAAATATAAGCTGGTTTAAGTGGGGGTGGGACAGGTAGAGCTGGATAGAGGGCCAGTGATAGGTGGAGATAACCAAAAGATGTCACAGACAAAAGGTCAAAGAGGTGTTGGAGGTGGTGATATTATCTAAGGAATGTGCTAATTAAGGGTAGAAAGCAGGACAAGCAAGGCACAGATAGCCCAAGTGGGGGTGGGGGGGAAGGAATCGAAATAGGCTAAAAGGTAGAGATAGAACAATGGATGGAAATACATTTAAAAATAATGGAAATAGGTGGGAAAAGAAAAACATATATCAATTATTGGAGAAAGGGAGATTGGAAAGGGAGTGGGGATGGAGGAGAGAGTTCATGATCTAAAATTGTTGAACTCGATATTCAGTCCGGAAGGCTGTAAATGGATTAAGGTGAGGTGGGTTGTAAATTGTTCCTGCGCTATGTCATGTGCCCTTTACTCTATTTCCCAAATCTTTAATCTCCTAAGGATAGGTTTAGTATGGAATCTCCCTGTGCGTTAAGACCATCAGTGCATCGTGTCAAATGGGTTTAATTATTTAATGCGCTGGGATTAATTTTTAATGAAAACTCCTGCTGAAACTGCCCTGGGGGGAAGTTACTAAATAAAGAACTCGTTGTGCAAGATTTCCTTCCCTTCAAGGAAGGTTTTTATAGTAAATTTGCAGTCAGGGTGACTGCAACAACTCACAGAAATGAGGATGTAGAATCGGAAATCACATTATCTCCCTCTTCTAGTCTAAACCTGTTCTCTGTTATCAACAATTTCTACAGAATCTTTCATGAAATCACGATGGTCTCAAATGACTTCACAACCAAAATTTTAATGCTGTTGAAAGTACGATAAATATTGGTCAAAGCACACAGCACTCCCTCAGTACTGACCCTCCGACAGTGCAGCTCTCCCTCAGTACTGACCCTCCGACAGTGCAGCACTCCCTCAGTACTGACCCTCCGACAGTGCAGCACTCCCTCAGTACTGACCCTCCGACAGTGCAGCACTCCCTCAGTACTGGCCCTCCGACAGTGCAGCTCTCCCTCAGTACTGACCCTCCGACAGTGCAGCACTCCCTCAGTACTGACCCTCCGACAGTGCAGCTCTCCCTCAGTACTGACCCTCTGACAGTACAGCACTCCCTCAGTACTGACCCTCTGACAGTGCAGCACTCCCTCAGTACTGACCCTCCGACAGTGCAGTGCTCCCTCAGTACTGACCCTCTGACAGTACAGCACTCCCTCGGTACTGACCCTCTGACAGTACAGCACTCCCTCAGTACTGACCCTCCGACAGCGCAGCACTCCCTCAGTACTGACCCTCCGACAGCGCAGCACTCCCTCAGTACTGACCCTCCGACAGCGCAGCACTCCCTCAGTACTGACCCTCCGACAGCGTAGCACTCCCTCAGTACTGGCCCTCTGACAATGCAGCACTCCCTCAGTACTGACCCTCCGACAGTGCAGCACTCCCTCAGTACTGACCGTCTGACAATGCAGCACTCCCTCAGTACTGACCCTCCGACAGTGCAGCACACCCTCAGTACTGACCCTCTGACAGTGCAGCACTCCCTCAGTACTGACCCTCCGACAGTGCAGCACTCCCTCAGTACTGACCCTCTGACAGTGCAGCACTCCCTCAGTACTGACCCTCTGACAGTGTGGCACTCCCTCAGTACTGACCCTCCGACAGTGCAGCACTCCCTCAGTACTGAGACCCTCCGACAGTGCAGCACTCCCTCAGTACTGACCCTCCGACAGTGCAGCACTCCCTCAGTACTGACCCTCCGACAGTGCAGCACTCCCTCAGTACTGACCCTCTGACAGTGCTGCACTCCCTCAGTACTGACTCTGCAACAGCGCAGCACTCCCTCAGTACTGACCTTCCGACAGTGCAGCACTCCCTCAGTACCGACCCTCTCATAGTGCAGCACTCCCTCAGTACTGACCCTCTGACAATGCAGCACTCCCTTAGTAATGACTCTCTGACAGCGCAGTTCCTCCTCAGCACTGACCCTCTGACAGTGCACCGCTCCCTCTGTACTGACCCTCCAATAGTGCAGCACTCCCTCAGTACTGACCCTCTGACAGTACAGCACTCCCTCAGTACTGACCCTCCGACAGTGCAGCACTCTCTCAGTACTGACCCTCTGACAATGCAGCACTCCCTCAGAACTGACCCTCCGACAGTGCAGCACTCCCTCAGTACTGACCCTCTGACAGTACAGCACTCCCTCAGTACTGACCCTCCAATAGTGCAGCACTCCCTCAGTACTGACCCTCTGTCAGTACAGCAGTCCCTCAGTACTGACCCTCCGACAGTACAGCATTCCCTCAGTACTGACCCTCCAACAGTGCAGCACTCAAGGAGATACACACACAAACACTCACACAAATACAGACACACCCATGCAGACACACACACTCCTACAGAGGCATGGCATAAAGATAGACACACACTTATACAGATACACACACAGATAATCGTACAGCTACACACACTCATAGATATACACACAGTCATACAGATACTCACACACTCACACTGACATGTGTGCACACACAAACGCATGCAGGTACACACACACACACATACACACTCATACAGTTGGACACACTGTAACAGACACTCATACAGATATGTGCACACACAGAAAGACACACACACATATGCTCATTCATACAGATATACACAAACACTCATGTAGATACACACACACAAACTTCTTCAGAAACACACACATTTTCACAGGTGTCATCATCAGCCTTTTAATTCCAGGTTTTTATTAAATTCAAATTTCATCAGCTGTTGTGGTGGGATTTAAATCCAGGTCCCCACAGCATTACCCTGGGTCTCTGGAATACTAGTCAGTGACAATACCCGTGTGCTATACAACACCACCCCCCGCCCAACATTGTCTTCCTCTGAGCTGTAACCTAGTGGTTCACTGACTGAGAGAGAACAGAACTGAACCTCAACTCAGTTCAGAACTAACAACAATCACAGCAAATCTGCTGAGGGACATGGATTAAGGTGAGGTGGGTTGTAAATTGTCCCTGCGCTATGTCATGTGCCCTTTACTCTATTTCCCAAATCTTTAATCTCCTAAGGAAAGATTTAGTATGGAATCTCCCTGTGCGTTAAGACCATCAGTGCATCGTGTTAAATGGGTTTAATTATTTAATGCGCTGGGATTAATTTTTAATGAAAAGTCCTGCTGAAACTGCCCTGGGGGGAAGTTACTAAATAAAGAACTCGTTGTGCAAGATTTCCACACACACACTCATACAGATGCACAGACATAAAGATACAGACACACTCAAGCAGATAAACACACACTCTAACGGACACAAACTCTCATACAGATATGTGCACACACATAAAGGTACACACTCATACAGATACACACACATACAGATACACACACACAGCATACAGACACACACACTCATACAGATACACACACATACAGATACACACACACAGCATACAGACACACAGCATACAGACACACACACTCATACAGATACACACACATACAGATACACACACACAGCATACAGACACACACACTCATACAGATACACACACATACAGATACACACACACAGCATACAGACACACAGCATACAGACACACACACTCATACAGATACACACACATACAGATACACACACACACAGCATACAGACACACACACTCATACAGATACACACACATACAGATACACACACACAGCATACAGACACACAGCATACAGACACACACATACAGATACACACACACTCATACAGATACACACACACTCATACAGATGTATACATACTCATACAGGTGCACAGACATAAAGATACAGACACGCTCATGCAGATACACACACAAACACTAATACAGGTATACACACACACTCATACAGATATACACACACTCACAGATACACACATACTCATGCAGAAACACACTCACACACACACACTCATGCAGATCCACACACAAACACACCTAAAGATACACACACACAAACACTCATACAGATACAAACACTCATAAAGGTACACACACACACTCATACAGACACATACACTCAGACATATACACACACACATGCTCATACAGATATAAACAAACACTCAGACAGACATACATACACTCATGCAGATACACATACACACACACACATACAGATCCACACACGCACACATACAGATAATGACACACTCATACAGACACACACACTCAGACATATACACACACACTAATATAAGTATATACACACACATGCAGATACATAGGTATGCAGATACATACTCATACAGATACAGACACATACACACTCATACAAATATATACACAAACACTCATACAGAAAAACACACGCTCATACAGATACACACGCTCATACAGATACACACACTCATACAGATACTCACACACCCAGGCAGATACAAGCACACACACTCATACAAATATACACACAAAACACTCATACAGATAAACACACACTCATAAAGATGTCACGCACTTAGACAGATACAAACACACACACACACAAATATGATGTCACCCATTTAAAACAGAAATAGGATTAACTTTTTCTCTCAGAGGTCGTGAGTCTTTGGAACTCTCTTCCTGAAAAGGTGGTGGAAGCAGAGTCTGAATATTTTTAAGGCAGAGGTGGATAGATTCTTGGTAAGCAAGAGGGTGACAGGTTATCGGGGGTAGGTGGGATGCAGATTTGAGGTTACTATCAGATCAGCCATGAGCTTATTGAATGGTGGAGCAGGCTCGAGGGGCTGAATGGCCTTCTCCTGCTCCTTGTTTGTATGTTCATATACTCATGGTGGTCCAGAGACCCAGGGTAATGCTCTGGGGACCTGGGTTCAAATCCCAACACGGCAGATGGTGGAATTTGAATTCAATAAAAATATGGAATTAAGGCCAGAATTTTCCTGTTGGCGATTTGGGGGCGGGGTCTACTCGCCGGTGGGAAAATGACGCGGGATGACTTCGGGAGGAACCCCCGACATCATCCCGGTCCCTTTAAATTTTCAGGAAGGCGGCCGGACAGCGAAGGCCATTGACAGGGTAATTAAAGTAATTAAAGGCTCTGCCCATCCAACCTTAAGGCGAATGGGCAGACCAGGAGCCCCGGCGGGGAATAGAGAAAACATAAAACCTCATCCACCGGCGGGATGAGCTTCCATGTCCATTTTTAAAAACTTCAATAAATGTAATGTGATATTTATTAACATGTCCCATCTCGTGTAACATTGTCACATGAGGGGGACGTGATAATAATTCTGCCCTAAAAGTCTGATGATGACCATGAAACCATTGTCAATTGTTGTAAAAACCCATCTGATTCACTAATGCCCTTTAGGGAAGGAAATCTGCCATCCTTACCCAGTCTGGCCTACATGTGGCTCCAGATTGGTAGCAATGTGATTGACTCTTAAATGCCCTCTGAAATGGCCTAGCAAGTCAATCAGTTGTATCAAACTGCTACGAGGTCTAAAAGGAACGAAACCGGATGGACCACCCGGCATCGACCTTGGCACTGCAAATGACAATGGCATTCTCAGCCTTGTTGACACTCCTTACTAACATCTGGGGGGCTAGTGCCAAAATTGGGAGAGCTGTCTCACAGACTAGTCAGGCAACAGCCTGACATAGTCATCCTCACAGAATCATACCTTACAGATAATGTCCCAGACACCACCATCACCATCCCTGGGTATGTCCTGTCCCACCAGCAGGACAGAGCCAGCAGAGGTGGTAGCTCAGTGGTATACAGTCAGGAGGGAGTTGCCCTGGGAGTCCTCAATATCGACTCTGGACCCCATGAAGTCTCATGGCATCAGGTCAAACATGGGCAAGGAAACCTCCTGCTGATTACCACGTACCGCCCTCCCTCAGCTGATGAATCAGTGCTTCCTCCATGTTGAACACCACTTGGAGGAAGCACTGAGGGTGGCAAGGGCACAGAATGTACTCTGGGTGGGGGACTTCAATGCCCATCACTAAGAGTGGCTCAGTAGCACCACTACTGACCGAGCTGGCCGAGTCCTAAAGGACATAGCTGCTAGACTGGGTCTGCTGCAGGTGGTGAGGGAACCAACAAGAAGGAAAAACATATTTGATCTCATCCTCACCAACCTGCCTGCTGCAGATGAATCTGTCCATGACAGTATCAGTAGGAGTGACCACTACTAAATGGGATATATTTCGGACAGATCTAGCAACTCAAGATTGGGCACCCATGAGGCACTGTGGGCCATCAGCAGCAGCAGAATTGTACTCGAACACAATCTGTAACCTCATGGCCTGACATATCCCCCACTCTACCATTACCATCAAGCCAGGTGATCGACCCTGGTTCAATGAAGAGTGCAGGAGGGCATGCCAGGTGCAGCACCAGGCATACATGAAAATGAGGTGTCAACCTGGTGAAGCTATAACACAGGACTACTTGTGTGCCAAACAGCATAAGCAGCAAGTGATAGGCAGAGCTAAGCGATCCCACAACCAACTGATCAGATCTAAGCTCTGCAGTCCTGCCACATCCAGTCATGAATGGTGGTGGACAATTAAACAACTCACTGGAGGAGGAGGCTCCACAAATATCCCCACCCTCAATGATGGGAGAGCCCAGCACATCAGTGCAAAAGATAAGGCTGAAGCATTTGCAACAATCTTCAGCCAGAAGTGCTGAGTGGATGATCAATCTTGCATCCTCCGGAGGTCCCCAGCATCACAGATGCCAGTCTTCAGCCAATTTGATTCACTCCACATGATATCAAGAAACGGCTGAAGGCACTGGACACTGCAAAGGCTATGGGCCCTAACAATATTCCAGCAATAGTACTGAAGACTTGTGCTCCAGAACTTGCCGCACCCCTAGCCAAGCTGTTCCAGTACAACTACAACACTGGCATCTACCCAGCTATGTGGAAAATTGCTCAGGTATGTCCTGTACACAAAAAGCAGGACAAACCCAACCCGGCCAATTACCGCCCCATCAGTCTACTCTCGGCCATCAGTAAAGTAATGGAAGGGGTCATTAACAGTGCTATCAAGTGGCACTTGCTTAGCAATAACCTGCTCACTGACGCCCAGTTTGGGTTCCGCCAGGGCCACTCAGCTCCTGACCTCATTATAGCCTTGGTTCAAACATGGACAAAAGAGCTGAACTCCCGAGGTGAGGTGAGAGTTACTGCCCTCGGTATCTAGGCAGCATTTGACCGAGTGTGGCATCAAGGAGCCCCAGCAAAACTGGAGTCAATGGGAATCATGGGGAAAACTCTCCACTGGTTGGAGTCATACCTAGCACAAAGGAACGTGGTTGTAGTTGTTGGAGGTCAGCCATCTCAGCTCCAGGACATCACTGCAGGAGTTCCTCAGGGTAGTGTCCTCGGCCCAACCACCTTTAGCTGCTTCATCAATGACCTTCCTTCCATCATAAGGTCAGAAGTGGGGATGTTCGCTGATGATTGCACAATGTTCAGCACCATTCGTGACTCCTCAGATACTGAAGCAGTCCATGTCCAAATGCAGCAAGACCTGGACAATATCCAGGCTTGGGCTGACAAGTGGCAAGTAACATTCACGCCACACAAGTGCCAGGCAATAACTGTCTCCAACAAGAGAGAATCTAGCCATCGCCCCTTGACGTTCACTGGCATTACCATCGCTGAATCCCCCACTATGAACATCCTGGGGTTACCATTGACCAGAAACTGAACTGGACTAGCCATATAAATACTGTGGCTACGAGAGCAGGTCAGAGGCTGGGAATCCTGCAACGAGTAATTCACCTCCCGACTCCCCAAAGCCTGTCCAATATCTACAAGGCACAAGTCAGGAGTGTGATAGAATACTCCCCACTTGCCTGGATGAGTACAGCTCCAACATTAAATAAGCTGGACACCATCCAGGACAAAGCAGCCCCGCTTGATTGGCACCACATCCACAAACATTCACTCCCTTCATCACTGACGCACAGTAGCAGCAGTGTGTACCATCTACAAGATGCACTGCAGGAATTCACCAAGGCTCCTTCGACAGCACCTTCAAAACCCACGACCACTACCATCTAGAAGGACAAGGGCAGCAGATAGATGGGAACACCACCACCTGGAAGTTCCCCTCCAAGTCACTCACCATCCTGACTTGGAAATATATCGCCGTTCCTTCACTGTCGCTGGGTCAAAATCCTGGAACTCCCTCCCTAACAGCACTGTGGGTGTACCTACACCACATGGACTGCAGCGGTTCAAGAAGGCAGCTCACCACCACCTTCTCAAGGGCAACTAGGGATGGGCAACAAATTCTGGCGCAGCCAGCGAGGCTCATATCCCACGATTGAATAAAACAAGTTAAAGATACACACACTCACTCTCACAGACACACACACATACAGATACGCACACACTCAGAGATGCACACACTCGTACAGATATACACACACACACACACAAATATAGAGATATACACACACTCACACGCATGCAGATACACACACACATACACACAAATATAGATACGCACATGCACACATATGGAGATACACACACACACAGTCATACAGATGCACGCACACACAGTCTTACGGGTACACGCACACACACAGTCATACAGATACACGCACACACAGTCATACAGGTACACACACAAACAGTCATACAGATACACGCACACACAGTCACACAGGTACACGCACACACAGTCATACAAATACACGCACACATAGTCATACAAGTGCATGCACAAACAGTCATACAGGTACACGCACACACAGTCATACAAATACACACACACACAGTCATACAGGTGCACACACAAACAGTCATACAGATACACAAACACACAATCATACAGATGCACGCACACACAGTCATACAGATATACGCACACTCATAGGTCAGGATTTTGAGCTTGGCATGTGGGCACAGTTGACAGGCCCAGGAGCGCTCGCGATCGGCCGCTAACTGCGATTTCATGCTGGCCATTTAACAGCCAGCCAATGTGAATGGTGCGCTGAAAGGCTCAGTGCTGCTGGGGTGAGGGGGTGGGGGGAGGGCGAGCGCTGAAGTGTGTGGGGGTGTGGGTGCGGAGGGGGGGAAAGCCCACACTGAAAGCATCCTGAAGGCAGAGAGCTGCCTCAGGGAGATGAAGAATTCAAAAGCCATTAATAAAGATTTTCAAATTCTGAAATAAATGTCTATGCATTAGAATCAGTCACCTGGACATATGGCTGATGTAAATTCTGGCCAAACCCCTTTATCTCCTTTTTTAATTAATATTGGAAACCTCATCCTGCCCTTGGATGAGGTTTCCTCAAAAGGTAAAGGCTGCCTGGCTGATTCGCTCACTAGCCAACCGTAGCTTTGGACAGGCAATGAAAAATTACCGTTGAATACTATCTTAATGGCCTTATTAGGCCTCTTAACTGTAGGTGGGTGCGCTGCCAACTCTAGCGTGCGCCTGCCCATTGAAATACTGGGCAAGTGCGCGATGAGGTCAGGACGCTCGCCCGACATCATCACACGCTATTTCACGCTCATGCACCCGCACGCCGGGTGAGAAATTCTGCCCAGAAAGGTACACACACACACACACACACACTAAGGAAAGGTTAGTGATACAAATATAGAATGTGTTTGTACCTTAGCATTTCAACAGTTCTCTCTCACACTTGCTTTTTCCTGTTTTGAACACTTGAAACAGGGCAGGCCTATAATCCTTTGGTTGTCCACTGGCAGTTTGAGAAAGATGGATTGGCTGTTGATTTGTGTTCACAGTGGCAAGTTTCTCTTGTTCCAGTCAGAATACAATAGAGAATCCCTGCAGAGAGGCCCCGGTCAGGTTCCTCAGACAGAATGTTCTAGGCCAATTTAAGCCTTTGCCTACATGTGGCTTAAAGCTGGTGATTTTATGCTGGGTATTTTCTCTTCACTTGTACAGATGTTTGTGTCTTGTCTGCTCAGAATCTGACTTGTTAAAATCCCCTTATCCGAAATCTATTTTCTGTCCAGAGCGCTCTTTGCATTATCCTCATAGATAGTTTCTGATGGTTAGGCTGTTGTCAGTCAAGGGAGTCAGGATATCACTCATTCACATGTCACCTTGATCAAATAGAGCTTCTCACACTCATTTTCTGGAAATCAACTTTGGAGTCAATTGGTTCGTGAAACCGATCTTTCTAATTAATTGTCGATGTGCAACCACTAACCACAGGAATAGTCTTTATCATTTCAATGGCTTCTGAAAGATATGTCCAGAATAGTTATCTAGATTTTAATGAATTCATCAAGACTTGTGTTGGCATGAAGCTTAGCTCAGGACCCTTGTAGTTCCATGTGTTCTGCCGGGAAAGAACAGCTCGTCTGACCTCTCAACTCCATTTTGTTTTACAGGAAAGTGTCCATTTTGGGTTTATACTTCATTTGTTCATAGTTATAGCTCATCAGTTCATATTAAGTGAGTGTGGCAGTTGCACAAACAGATAGTACACAGTGTGTGTCGGTGGTGGAGGGAGTGAATGTTTGTGGATGTGGTGCCAATCAAGTGGGGCTGCTTTGTCCTGGATGGTGTTGAGCTTCTTGAGTGCTGTTAGAGCTGCACTCATCCAGGCAAGTGGAGGGTATTCCATCACACTCTTGACTTGTGCCTTGTAGATGGTGGACAGGCTTTGGGGGGGTCAGGAGGTGAGCTACTTACTGCAGAATTCCCAGCCTCTGACCTGCTCTTGTAGTCACAGTATTTATATGGCTAGTCCAGTACAGTTTCTGCTCAATGGTAACCCCCAGGTTGCGAATGGTGCTGAACATTGTGCAATCATCAGCGAACATTCCCATTTCTGACCTTATGATGGAAGGAAGGTCATTGATGAAGCAGCTGAAGATGGTTGGGCTGAGGACACTACCCTGAGGAACTCCTGCAGTGATGTCCTGGAGCTGAGATGATTGACCACCAACAACCACAACCATCTTCCTTTGTGCTAGATATGACTCCAACCAGCGGAGAGTTTTCCCCCTTATTCCCATTGACTGCAGTTTTACTTAGTCTCCTTGATGTCACACTTGGTCAAATGCGGCCTTGATGTCAAGGGCAGTCACTCTCACCTCACCTCGCGAGTTCAGCTCTTTTGTCCATGTTTGAACCAAGGCTGTAATGAGGTCAGGAGCTGAGTGTCCCTGGCGGAACCCAAACTGAGCATCAGTGCTCAGGTTATCACTGAGTAAGGGCAGTGTGATAGCACTGTCGATGATATTTGTGCAGTAAGGTTTCACTCTCTGACTGAATGTAGTGCACATTTAACATAAAGCAAAACCTCAGAAGGAAGGATGGGATGGGAATAGCAATCCATCTCTGGCACAGTTGCTTCACAATGTGAGTCAGTGCACCAGGAGTGCACCTGGTTGACACCTCATTTTTAGGTGTGCCTGGTGCTGCTCCTGGCATGCCCTCCTGCGCTCTTCATTGAACCAGGGTTGATCCCCTGGCTTGATGGTAATGGTAGAGTGGGGGATATGCCAGGCCATGAGGTTACAGATTGTGTTCGAGTACAATTCTGCTGCTGCTGATGGCCCACAGCGCCTCATGGATGCCCAGTCTTGAGTTGCTAGATCTGTTTGAACTCTATCCCATTTAGCATGTTGGTAGTGCCACACAAGACGATGGAGGGTATCCTCAATGTGAAGACGGGACTTCATCTCCACAAAGACTGTGCAGTGGTCACTCCTACCAATACTGTCACGGACAGATGCAACTGTGGCAGGATGTAGCACTCAGCATCTCAGGATTACTCCCAGTGCTACATGTTAGTGAGATCAGGAATAAGGGAATACACCAGTTGAATGGTGGGCTGGAGAGATGGTGTTGGGGGGGTGGGGGGTGGGGGGGGCGGATTTAGACTCCTGAGGCATTGAGAGCGATTCTTTGGAAGATGGGACCTGTACAAGCTGAACAGGTTGTGCCCCAGCAGGACCAGGACCAATATCCTCACAGGGATATTTGCTGGTACTGTGGGGTAGGGTTTAAACTAGACTGGCAGGGAGATGGGAACCTGAGCGGGGAGACACAAGAGAAGGAGGCAAAGATAAAAGTGAAAGACAGAAAAGTAGAAACCAAAAATGGAAGGCAGAGGAAACAAGGGCTAGCAGCAAATAGGGCCAGAGTACAAAAGATGTGTAAAATTGTTAAAAAGACAAGTCTAAAGGCACTGTATCTGAATGCACGGAGCATTCGCGATAAGGTAGATGAATTAACAGCACAAATAGATGTAAATGGGTACGATATGATTGCAATTACAGAGATGTGGCTGCAGGGTGACCAAGGCTGGAAATTGACTATCTAAGGTACTTGATATTTAGGAAGGGCAGACAGAAATGAAAAGGAGATGGGGTGGCGTTGTTAGTGAAGGCTGAAATCAGGGTGATAGTGAGAGAGGATATTGGCTCAGGAAATCTAGATGTGGAATCAGTCTGGGTGGAGCTAAGAAGCAACAAGGGGTGGAAAACATTAGTGGGAGTTGTGTATAGGCCTCCAAATAGTAGTGGTAAAGTAGGGGATGGTATTGAACAGGAAATTAGAGATGCTTGTAACAAGGGTGCTACAGTGATCATGGGTGACTTTAATCTACATATAGACTGGGCAAATCAAATTAGCAATAATACTGTGGTGGTTGAATTCCTGGAGTGTATATGAGATAGTTTTTTAGACTAGTATGTTGAAGAACCGACAAGGGAACAAGCTATCCTAAATTTGGTATTGTACCATGAGAAGGGTTTAATTAATAATCTTGTTATGTGGGGTTCCTTTGGGAACAGTGATCATAACATCTTCATTAGGATGGAGAGTGAGGTAGTCCGATCTGAAACAAGGTCCTAAATCTTAGCAAAGGAAACTACAAAGGTATGAGGGGTGAGTTGGCTAAGATAGATTGGGGAACTTCATTAAAAGACATGATGGTGGATAGGCAATGGCTAATATTTAAAGAACAAATGTATGCATTGCAACAGTTATATATTCCTTTCTGGTGCAAAAACACAACAGGAAAAGCGGCCCAACCATGGCTAACAAAAGAAATTAAGGATAGTATTAGATCCAAAGAGGAGTCATATAAAGTTGCTGGAAAAAGTAACAAGCCTGAGGATTGGGACCAGTTTAGAATTCAGCAAAGGAGGACCAAGAGATTGATTAAGAGGGGAAACGTAGAGTATGAGAGTAAACTTGGAAGGAACATAAAAGAAGACTGTAAAAGCTTCTCTAAGTATGTAAAGTTAAAAAGGTTAGTGGAGACAAATATAGGCCCCTTTACAGTCTGAAACAGGAGAATTTATAATAGAAAATAAGGAAATGGCAGAGGAATTAAACAACTACTTTAGTTCTGTCTTCACAGAGTAAGACACAAATAAATTCCCAAAATGTTAGGGAACCGAGGGTCTAGTGAGAAGGAGGAATTGAAGGAGATTAGTATAACTAAAAAAATAGTGCTGGAGAAATTAATGGGACTGAAAGCTGATAAATCCCCAGGGCCTGATAATCTACATCCCAGGGTACTAAAGGAAGTGGCTATGGATGCATTGGAAGTGATTTTCCCAAATTCTGTAGATTCTGGAACAGTCCCAGCAGACTGGAGGGTGGCAAATGTAACCCCATTATTTAAAAAAGGAGGGAGAGAGAAAACAGTGAATTACAGACCAGTTAGCGTAACCTCAGTAGTAGAGAAAATGTTAGAGTCTGTCATAAAGGGTGTGATAACAGGACACCGAGAAAATATCAATGGGATTAGACAAAGTCAACGTAGATTTATGAAAGGGAAATCATGTTTGATAAACTGTTGAGTTTTCTAAGGACCTACCCAGCAGAATAGATAAGGGAGAACCAGTGGATGTGGTGTATTTGGATGTTCAGAAAGCTTTTGATAAAGTCCCACATAAGAGGTTAGTGTGTAAAATTAAAGCACATGGGATTGGGGGTAATATATTGGCATGGATTGAGAATTGGTTAGCAGGCAGGAAACAGAGAGTAGGAATAAATGGGTCTTTTTCGGAGTGGCAGGCTGTGACTAGTGGGGTACCCTCAGGGATCAGTGCTTGGGCCCCAGCTATTCACAATATATATCAATGATTTGGATGATGGAACCAAATGTAATATTCCCAAGTTTGCTGAAACGAAACTTGGTGGGAATGTGAGCGATGAAGAGGATGTTATGAGGCTTCAAGGTGTTTTAGACAGGTTGAGTGAATGGGAAAATACATGGCAGGTGCAGTATAATGTGGGTAAATGTGAAGTTATCCACTTTGGTAGGAAAAACAGAATGGCAGAGTATTATTTAAATGGTGATAGATTGGGAAATGTTGATGTACAAAGGGATCTGGGTGTCCTTGTGCACCAATCACTGAAAGCCAGCATGTAGGTGCAGCAAGCAGTTAAGAAGGGAAATGGTATGTTGGCCTTCATTGCGAGAAGACTTGAGTACAGGAGCAAGGATGTCTTACTGCAGCTGTACAGGGCCTTGGTGAGACCACACCTGGAGTATTGTGTGCAGTTTTGGTCTCCTTATCTAAGAAAGGATATTTTTTCCATAGAGGGAGTGCAGCGAAGGTTCACCAGGCTGATTCCTGAGATGGCAGGATTGTCGTATGAGGAGAGATTGGGCCGACTAGGCCCTGTATTCACTGGAGTTTAGAAGAATGAGAGGGGACCTTGGAATATATAAAAATCTGACAGGGCTGGTCAGACTGGATGCAGGGATGATGTTTCCTCTGGCTAGAGGCGTCTAGAACAAGGGTTCACAGTCTCAGGATATGGGGTAGCCCATTTAGGACTGAGATGAGGAGAAACTTCTTCACTCAGAGGGTGGTGAACCTGTGGAATTCTCTACCACCGAGGCTGTGGAGGCCAAATCACTGAATATATTTAAGAAGGAAATAGATAGATTTCTAGACTCTAAAGGTGTCAAGGGGTACGGGGAGAGAGCGGGGGTACAGTGTTGAGATAGAGGTTCAGCCATGATCATATTGAATGGTGGAGCAGGCTCGAAGGGCCGAATGGCCTAGCCCTGTTTCTATGGGCAGGGTTTTCGGGTGGTCAGATGGGCGCAAAACAGTTCGTTGTCCGCGATGGGGGTCCGGCCACGATATCACGTGAATCTCTCAGCGCTGCTGGGGTAAGGGGGTGGGAGGGGAGTGTGAGCACAGAGGTCTGGGTGGGCGTGGGAGGGGGGGGGAAGAGAGGCACTGACAGCTCCCTGCAGGCAGGGGGCGGCCTCAGTGAGCTGAAGTATTTTAAGATCAAAAATGAAGAGTTTTAAAATCAGAAAAAAAAAGTCCCGACAATGGGACTAACTGAAAATAATGTCAGCAAAATAAAAATCCCTCCCAAAAATTCATATGTATTTTTTATGTAATTGTGGAAACCTCCTCCCGCCCATGGATGAGGTTAGCTGCAACATTGAAAGGCCATCTGGCCCATTCACCCGCCCATCGGACGTCAACTTGGACAGACAGCAAAAAATAGCTTTCAATTAATCGATTAAGGACCTTAGTGGGCCTCTGAATTGTCTGCGGGCGCGCTGCGGACTCTGGCTGGAATAGCGCACGAGTGCACAATGACGTGGAGACGCTTGGCCACCCCTCACCGCGCACTATTTCACATTGGATTGGGTCGGGAGTATGTCCGATCGCAGGACATAAAATCCTGCCCCAGGATTCCAGGTAATTGGATTATTGCCCGAAGAGAAAAGATTGTAGGGCCACAGGGAAAAGACAGTGGAGTTGTTTAGCAGCTTTCGCACAGAGCTGGCATGAACAGGACAGGCTCAGCGCTCTCCTTTCGCACTGCAGCTCTTCCATGTTTCAGCCATTCTATCGTTCTCTGTTACAAAGAAAACAAACGCAATCTTTCCTCACCACAAAATTCTCCACTGCTTGCAACTTCGTGTAAATCCCATCCCTCTGAGTAACTCACAGTCAGTGTCTGTTACCCACACGGCCAGTCCCTGTTACTCTGAGTAACTCACAGTCAGTGTCTGTTACCCACACGGCCAGTCCCTGTTACTCTGATTAACTCACAGTCAGTGTCTATTACCCACACTGCCAGTCGCTGTTATTCTGTGTAACTCACAGTCAGTGTCTGTTACCCACACGGCCAGTCCCTGTTACTCTGATTAACTCACAGACAGTGTCTATTACCCACACTGCCAGTCGCTGTTATTCTGTATAACTCACAGTCAGTGTCTGTTAGCCACAATGCCAGCCCCTGTAACTCTGAGTAACTCACAGTCAGTGCCTGTTACCGACACAACCGGTCCCTGTTACTCCGAGTAACTCACAGTCAGTGTCTGTTACCCACAATGCCAGTCCCTGTTACTCCGAGTAACTCAGAGTCAGTGACTGTTACCCACACTGCCAGTCCCTGTTACTCTGTGTAACTCACAGTCAGTGTCTGTTACCCACACCGCTGCCCTGTTACTCTGCATAAATCACAGTCATTGTCTGTAACCCACACTGCCAGTCCCTGTTACTCCGAGTAACTCACAGTCAGTGTCTGTTACCCACACCGCTGCCCTGTTACTCTGCATAAATCACAGTCATTGTCTGTAACCCACACTGCCAGTCCCTGTTACTCCGAGTAACTCACAGTCAGTGTCTGTTACCCACACCGCTGCCCTGTTACCCTGAGAAACTCACAGTCAGTGTCTGTTGCCCACACTGCCAGCCCCTGTTACTCCGAGTAACTCACATTCAGTGTCTGTTACACACACTGCCAGTCCCTGTTACACCGAGTAAATCACAGTCAGTGTCTGTTACCCACACTGCCAGTCCCTGTTACACCGAGTAACACACAGTCAGTGTTTGTTACCCACACTGCCAGTCCCTGTTACTCCGAGTAACTTACAGTCAGTGTCTGGTACCCACACTGCCAGTCCCTGTTACTCCGAGTAACTCACAGTCAGTGTCTGTTACCCAAACTGCCAGTCCCTGTTTCTCTGAGTAATTCACAGTCAGTGTCTGTTACCCACACTGCCAGCCCCTGTTACTCTGAGTAACTCACAGTCAGTGTCTGTTACCCACACTGCCAGCCCCTGTTACTCTGAGTAACTCACAGTCAGTGTCTGTTACCCACACTGCCAGTCCCTGTTACTCTGAGTAACTCACAGTCTGTGTCTGTTACCCACACTGCCAGTCCTTGTTACTCCGAGTAACTCACAGTCAGTGTCTGTAACACACACTGCCAGTCCCTGTTACTCTGAGTAACTCACAGTCAGTGTCTGTTACCCACACTGCTAGTCGCTGTTACTCTGAGTAACTGACAGTCAGTGTCTGTTACCCACACTGCTGGTCCCTCTTACTCTGAGTAACTCAAAGTTTGTGACAGTTACCCACACTGCCAGTCCCTGTTACTCTGAGGAACTCACAGTCACTGTCTGTTACCCACACGGCCAGCCCCTGTTACTCTGAGTAACTCACAGTCAGTGTCTGTTAGCAACACTGGCAGTACCAGTTATTCTGAGTAACTTACAGTCAGTGTCTGTTACCCACACTGCCAGTCTCTGTTACTCTGAATAACTCACATTCAGTGTCTGTTACCCACACTGACAGACCCTGTTACTCTGTGTAACTCACAGTCAGTGTCTGTTACCCACACGGCCCGTCCCTGTTACTCCGAGTAACTCACAGTCAGTGTCTGTTAACCACACTGCCAGTCCCTGTTACTCTGAGTAACTCACAGTCAGTGTCTGTTACCCACACTGCCAGTCCCTGTTACTCTGAGTAACTCACAGTCAGTGTCTGTTACCCACACGGCCAGTCGCTGTTACTCTGAGTAACTCACAGTCAGTGTCTGTTACCCACACTGCCAGCCCCTGTTACTCTGAGTAAATCACAGTCAGTGTCTGTTACCCACACTGCCAGCCCCTGCTACTCTGAGTAACTCTGAATCAGTGTCTGTTACCCACACTGCCAGCTCCGGTTACTCCGAGTAACGCACAGTCAGTGCCTGTTACCCAAACTGCCAGTCGCTGTTACTCTCAATAACTCACAGTCAGTGTCTGTTATCCACAATGCCAGCCCCTGTTACTCCGAGTAACTCACAGTCAGTGTCTGTTACCCACACTGCCAGTCCCTGTTACACCGAGTAACTCACAGTCAGTGTTTGTTACCTACACTGCCAGTCCCTGTTACACCGAGTAACTCCCAGACAGTGTCTGTTACCCACAATGCCAGCCCCTGTTACTCTGAGTAACTCCCAGACAGTGTCTGTTACCCACAATGCCAGCCCCTGTTACTCTGAGTAACTCCCAGACAGTGTCTGTTACCCACACTGCCAGTCCCTGTTACTCTGAGTAACTCACAGTCAGTGTCTGTTATCCACACTGCCAGACCCTGTTACTCCGAGTAACTCAGTCAGTGTCTGTTACACACACTGACAGACCCTGTTACTCTGTGTAACTCACAGTCAGTGTCTGTTACCCACACTGTCAGTCCATGTTACTCAGTGTAACTCACAGTCAGTGTCTGTTACCCACACTGCCTGTCCCTGTTACTCTGAGTAACTCACAGTCAGTGTCTGTTACCCACACTGCCAGTCCCTTTTACTCTGAGTAACTCACAGTCTGTGACAGTTACCCACACTGCCAGTCCCTGTTACTCTGAGGAACTCACAGTCACTGTCTGTTACCCACACTGACAGACCCTGTTACTCTGTGTAACTCACAGTCAGTGTCTGTTACCCACACGGCCAGTCGCTGTTACTCTGAGAAACTCACAGTCAGTGTCTGTTACCCACACTGCCAGCCCCTGTTACTCTGAGTAACTCACAGTCAGTGTCTGTTACCCACACTGCCATCTCCGGTTACTCCGAGTAACGCACAGTCAGTGTCTGTTACCCAAACTGCCAGTCCCTGTTAATCTGAGTAACTCACAGTCAGTGTCTGTTACACACACTGCCAGCTCCGGTTACTCCGAGTAACGCACAGTCATTGTCTGTTACCCACACTGCCAGCCCCTGTTACTCTGAGTAACTCACAGTCAGTGTCTGTTCCCCACACTGCCAGCTCCGGTTACTCCGAGTAACGCACAGTCAGTGTCTGTTACCCAAACTGCCAGTCCCTGTTACTCTGAGTAACTCACAGTCAGTGTCTGTTACCCACACTGCCAGCCCCTGTTACTCTGAGTAACTCTGAATCAGTGTCTGTTACCCACACTGCCAGCTCCGGTTACTCCGAGTAACGCACAGTCAGTGACTGTTACCCAAACTGCCAGTCCCTGTTACTCTGAGTAACTCACAGTCAGTGTCTGTTATCCACAATGCCAGCCCCTGTTACTCCGAGTAATTCACAATCAATGTCTGTTATCCACAATGGCAGCCCCTGTTACTCCGAGTAACTCACAGTCAGTGTCTGTTACCCACACTGCCAGCCCCTGTTACTCTGAGTAAATCACAGTCAGTGTCTGTTACCCACACTGCCAGTCCCAGTTACACCGAGTAACTCACAGTCAGTGTTTGTTACCTACACTACCAGTCACTGTTACACCGAGTAACTCCCAGACAGTGTCTGTTACCCACAATGCCAGCCCCTGTTACTCCGAGTAACTCACAGTCAGTGTCTGTAACCCACACTGCCAGTCCCTGTTACTCCGAGTAAGTCACAGTCAGTGTCTGTTTCGCACACTGCCAGCCTTTGTTACTCTGAGAAACTCACAGTCAGTGTCTGTTACCCACACTGCCAGTCCCTGTTACTCTGAGTAACTCACAGTCAGTGTCTGTTACCCACACGGCCACTACCTGTTACCCTGAGTAACTCAAACTCTGTGTCTGTTACCCTCACTGCCAGTCCCTGTTACTCTGATTAACTCACACTCATTGTCAGTTACCCACAGGGCCAGCTCCTGTTACTCCGAGTAACTCTCAGTCAGTGTCTGTTAACCACACTGCCAGTCTTGTTACTCCGATTAACTCACAGTCTGTGTCTGTTACCCTCACTGCCAGTCCCTGTTAATCTGATTAACTCACAGTCAGTGTCTGTTACCCACAATGCCAGCCCCTGTTACTCTGAGTAACTCACAGTCTGTGTCTGTTACCCACACTACAGTCCCTGTTACTCTGAGTTTCTCACAGTCAGTGTCTGTTACCCTGACTGCCAGTCCCTGTTAATCTGAGTTACTCACAGTCAGTGTCTGTTACCCACACGGCCAGTCCCTGTTACTCTGAGTAATTCACTGTCAGTGTGTGTTACCCACACTGCCAGCCCCTGTTACTCTGAGTAACTCACAGTCAGTGTCTGTTACCCACACTGCTAGTCCCTCTTACTCTGAGTAACTCAAAGTCAGTGTCTGTTACACACACTGCCAGTCCCTGTTACTCTGAGTAACTCACAGTCTGTGACAGTTACCCACACTGCCAGTCCCTGTTACTCTGAGGAACTCACAGTCACTGTCTGTTACCCACACGGCCAGCCCCTGTTACTCTGTGTAATTCACAGTCAGTGTCTGATAGCAACACTGGCAGTCCCAGTTATTCTGAGTAACTCACTGTCAGTGTCTGTTACCCACACTGCCAGTCTCTGTTACTCTGAGTAACTCACAGTCAGTGTCTGTTACCCACACTGACAGACCCTGTTACTCTGTGTAACTCACAGTCAGTGTCTGTTACCAACACGGCCCGTCCCTGTTACTCCGAGTAACTCACAGACAATGTCTGTTACCCAAACTGCCAGTCCCTGTTACTCTGAGTAACTCACAGTCAGTGTCTGTTACCCACACGGCCAGTCCCTGTTACTCTGAGTAACACACAGTCAGTGCCTGTTACCCACACGGCCAGTCGCTGTTACTCTGAGTAATTCACAGTCAGTGTCTGTTACCCACACTGCCAGCCCTGTTACACTGAGTAACTCACAGTCAGTGTCTGTTACCCACACTGCCAGTCCCTGTTACTCTGAGTAACTCTGAATCAGTGTCTGTTACCCACACTGCCAGCTCCGGTTACTCTGAGTAACGCACAGTCAGTGTCTGTTACCCAAACTGCCAGTCCCTGTTACACTGAGTAACTCACAGTCAGTGTCTGTTCTCCACAATGCCAGCCCCTGTTACTCCGAGTAATTCACAATCAATGTCTGTTATCCACAATGGCAGCCCCTGTTACTCCGAGTAACTCACATTCAGTGTCTGTTACCCACACTGCCAGCCCCTGTTACTCTGAGTAACTCACAGTCAGTGTCTGTTACCCACACTGCCAGTCCCTGTTACACCGAGTAACTCACAGTCAGTGTTTGTTACCTACACTGCCAGTCCCTGTTACACCGAGTAACTCCCAGACAGTGTCTGTTACCCACAATCGAGCCCCTGTTACTCTGAGTAACTCACAGTAAGTGTCTGTTACCCACACGGCCAGTCCCTGTTACTCCGAGTAACTCAGTCAGTGTCTGTTACACACACTGCCTGCCCCTTAACTCTGAGTAACTCACAGTCAGTGTCTGGTACCCACACTGCCAGTCCCTGTTACTCCGAGTAACTCACAGTCAGTTTCTGTTACCCAAACTGCCAGTCCCTGTTACTCCTAGTAACTCACAGTCAATGTCTGTTATCCACACTGCCAGCACCTGTTACACTGAGTAACTCACAGTCAGTGTCTGTTACCCACACTGCCAGTCCCTGTTACTCTGAGTAACTCACGGTCAGTGTCTGTTAACCACACGGCCAGTCCCTGTTACTTTGAGTAACTCACAGTCAGTGTCTGTTACCCACACGGCCAGTCCCTGTTACTCTGAGTAACTCACAGTCAGTGTCTGTTACCCACACTGCCAGCCCCTGTTACTCTGAGTAAATCACAGTCAGTGTCTGTTACCCACACTGCCAGTCCCTGTTACTCTGAGTAACTCACAGTCAGTGTCTTTTACCCACACTGGCAGTTACTGTTACTCTGAGTAACTCACAGTCAGTGTCTGTTACCCATAGTGCCAGTCCCTGTTACTCCGAGTATCTCATAATCAGTGTCTTTTACCCACACTGCCAGTCCCTGTTACTCTGAGTAACTCACAGTCAGTGTCAGTTAACCACACTGCCAGTCCCTGTTACTCTGAGTAACTCACAATCAGTTTCTGTTACCAACACTGCAGATCCCTGTTACTCCGAGTAACTCACAGTCAGTTTCTGTTACCCACACTGCCAGCCCCTGTTACTCTGTGTAACTCACAGTCAGCGTCTGTTACCCACACTGCCAGTCCCTCTTAATCCGAATAACTCACAGTCAGTGTCTGTTACCCACACTTCCAGTCCCTGTTACTCTGAGTAACTCACAGTATGTGTCTGTTACCCACACTGGCAGTCCCTGTTACTCTGAGTAACTCACAGTCAGTGTCTGTTAACCACACTGCCTGTCCCTGTTACTCCGAGTAACTCACAGTCAGTATCTGTTACCCACACTGCCAGCCCCTGTTACTCTGTGTAACTCACAGTCTGTGTCTGTTACCCACACGGCCAGTCCCTGTTACTCCGAGTAACTCACAGTCAGTTTCTGTTACCCACACTGCCAGTCCCTGTTACTCTGAGTAACTCACAGTCAGTGTCTTTTACCCACACTGGCAGTTACTGTTACTCTGAGTAACTCACAGTCAGTGTCTGTTACCCTGACTGCCAGTCCCTGTTACTCTGAGTTACTCACAGTCAGTGTCTGTTACCCACACGGCCAGTCCCTGTTACTCTGATTAACTCACAGTCAGTGTCTGTTACCCACACTGCCAGCCCCTGTTACTCTGAGTAAATCACAGTCAGTGTCTGTTACCCACACTGCCAGTCCCTGATACTCTGCATAACTCACCGTCAGTGTTTGTTACCCCACTGCCAGTCCCTGTTACTCTGTGTAACTCACAGTCAGTGTCTGTTACCCACACGGCCAGTCCCTGTTACTCCGAGTAACTCTCAGTCAGTGTCTGTTAACCACACTGCCAGTCTTGGTACTCCGAGTAACTCACAGTCAGTGTCTGTTACCCACACTGCCAGCCCCTGTTACTCTGAGTAACTCACAGTCAGTGTCTGTTACCCACACATGCAGTCCCTGTTACTCTGAGCAACTCACAGTCTGTGTCTGTTACCCTCACTGCCAGTCCCTGTTACTCTGATTAACTCACAGTCAGTGTCAGATACCCACACCGCCTGTCCTTGTTACTCTGTGTAACTCACAGTCTGTCTGTTACCCACACTGGCAGTCCCTGTTAATCTGCATAACTCACAGTCTGTGTCTGTTACCGTCACTGCCAGTCCCTGTTTCACCGAGTAACTCACAGTCACTGTTTGTTACCCACACTGCCAGTCCCAGTTACTACGAGTAACTCACAGTCAGTGACTGTTACCCACACTGCCAGTCCCTGTTACTCTGAGTAACTCACAGTCTGTGTCTGTTACCTACACTGCTAGTCCCTGTTACTCTGAGTAACTCACAGTCAGTGTCAGTTACCCACACGGCCAGCCCTGCTACTCTGAGTAACTCACAGTCATTGTCTGTTACCCACACTGCCAGTCCCTGTTACTCTGAGTATCTCACAGTCAGTGTCTGTTACCCACACAGCCTGTCGATGTTACTCTGTGTAACTCACAGTCAGTGTCTGTTACACACACTGCCAGTCCCTGTTACTCTGCATAACTCACAGTCAGTGTCTGTTACCCATATTGCCATTCCCTGTTACTCCGTGTATCTCACAATCAGTGTGTTTTACCCACACTGCCAGTCCCGGTTACTCTGAGTAAGTCACAGCCAGTGTCTGTTACCCACAATGCCAGCCCCTGTTACTCCGATTAACTCACAGTCAGTGTCTGTTACCCACCCTGCCAGCCCCTGTTACTCTGTGTAACTCACAGTCAGTGTCTGCTACCCACACTGCCAGTCCCTGTACTCCGAGTAACTCACAGTCAGTGTCTGTTACCCACACTGGCAGCACCTGTTATTCTGAGTAACTCACAGTCAGTGTCTGTTACCCACACAGCCAGTCGATGTTACTGTGAGTTACTCACAGTCAGTGTCTGTTACTCACACTGCCAGCCCCTGTTAGTCTGAGTAATTCACAGTCAGTGTCTGTTACCCACACGGCCAGTCCCTGTTACTCTGTCTAACTCACAGTCAGTGTCTGTTACCCACACTGCCAATCACTGTTACTCTGAGTATCTCACAGTCAGTGTCTGTTACCCACACTGCCAGTCCCTGTTACTCCGGGTAACTCACAGTCAGTGTCTGTTACGCAAACTGCTGCCCTGTTACTCTGCATAACTCACTGTCAGTGTCTGTTACCCACACTGCTGCCCTGTTACTCTGAGTAACTCACAGTCTGTGTCTGTTACCCACACTGCCAGTCCCTGTTACTCTGAGTAACTCACAGTCAGTTTCTTTTACCCACATGGCTAGCCCCTGTTACTCTGAGTAACTCACAATCAGTGTCTGTTACCCACACGTCCAGTCCCTGTTACTCTGAGTAACTCATAATCTGTGTCTGTTACCCACACTGCCAGTCCCTGTTACTCTCAGTAACTCACAGTCAGTGTCTGTTACCCACACTGCCAGTCCCTGTTACTCTGAGTAACTCACAGTCAGTGTCTGTTACCCACACTGCCAGCCCCTATTACTCTGAGTAACTCACAGTCAGTGTCTGTTACCCACACTGTCAGCCCCTTTTACTCTGTGTAATTCACAGTCAGTGTCTGTTACCCACACTGCCAGTCCCTGTTACTCTGAGTAACTCACAGTCAGTGTTGTTACCCACACTGCCAATCCCTGTTACTCTGAATAACTCACAGTCAGTGTCTATTGCCCACACTGCCAGCCCGGTACTCTGATTTACTCACAGTCATTGTCTATTTCCCACACTGCCAGCCCGTTACTCTGAGTTACTCACTGCCAATACTTTACCCTGTGCAATGCATCCTGCCTGAGCTTTAATCCAGCACTGCTTTTGAAGCTAAATTTATTCTGTTCCCTTCTTTAACTTTGCTGATTTTCATTACCATTTGTTTAACCCCAGCCCCTTCAGGATAAAGACACCCTCTCACGAAAATCAGGCACCGCTTAATACACAAAGGAATTTGAATGATTCTGCTCTGATGTATTCTTGGAAATACAATTGTCGAATTTAATTTTACCAGGGCCTTGTCCTCTGCCAATGTCTGGAGCTTAGCAGGGAATCGGATTCCCAGAGGATTCACTCCATAATTCCTGGAGATTGTCCAAAACAGACAGAACCTTAAAGTCTATTTTGTACTCTTGAATTTGCTGAAAAATCCTGGCATTTGATTCTGCCACTGGATTAAGTTTCTGACATGAAATCAAACTCCAAACTCTACGTTACTATAGCTCTCCAATCCCCAATGATAAAATCCACATTTGAACAGCTTCTGGAAGAGCAGGTGAGTGTTGAGGGAAAATACTTCACAGTCTGTTCTCAATCTGCTCAAACCAGGTGTTGGAAATATCCCTCGCCCCTTGTTGAATTATACAGCTGTGTCATTATCCCCACAGCCACCAAATTATTCGCATTCAATTAATTCTGTTCCAGTTACATTTCAATAAAGGCCATTCAGCCCCTCAAATCCACACCAATGAGACTTTTACCCCATTCACTCTTCTGCACACTCCTCAAATCTCCTTTAATATTCCAACAACTGCTGAGTGTCCTTCAAATGAATTCCTGGGCTCTGTGTTGATGTACCCTGTGGAATCCCGCTGTCTAAACCACCTGTGTAGCAAGCTAGTGACCCGGGAGGTCCAGGACCCCCGGGCGCCCAGATCCCCTGAAGGCCAGATCCCCTGGATGTGCAGGTCCTCTGGAGGTCTAGATCCCCTGGAGGCCCAGATCCCCTGGAGGCCAGATCCCCTGGAGGCCAGATCCCCTGGAGGTGCAGGTCCTCTGGAGGTCCAGATCCCCTGGAGGCCCAGATCCTCTGGAGGTGCATATTCTCAGAGGATCCTCCTGGGGAGGAACAGATCTGTTGGAGTTTCTAAGCCTGAAGGGAGGTGGGAGGGGCTGCTGCTTCAGTCCAGAGCCTCAAGCATGTTATCGTTATGTTAATTATACTGATATGATCAATGGGTGAGGGGCATTGTTAATTAAGCACTTAGAGCACTAATAAGGGGAGACCCACACTTCCCCCCCACTTTGATTTTTAGTTTAATTTGTTGACTTTGTTTCTCAGAAGGGCCTTTAAAGAGAGAGCCTCCCAGGCTGCCTGTATTTCCTGCGGCCAGTAGGAGTCAGTGTTCCATGCGTACATAGATTCTGATAGAATCCACTCCCTTTGCTAGTTTTTTTTTGCAGGAGTTGCTCTTAAAGTTTTGGTTGCCCTTCAGCCCCACGCTCCTGCTCTTTGGCCACCCGGTATGGAGGGAGGTGAGGATTGAGGAGGGTCCGACTGTCTGTCCCTCTCACACTGCTATGTTCGTAGCCGGGTGTCCCTGGAGAGGGAGCACACGGTGTCCACTGGCATTATTGAGGCTGTCTGCGGCCAATGGGCACCACGGGGGCTGGACTGCATCATTGGTCCCCAAAACTACATTTTAGTTGAATTCAGTAAGGTTCCTTTAAAGTTTTTCCTTCGTTACAATGACCCTTAGGGACTATCAATTTGTTCAGTTGGCTGTTTGTTTCAATTGGTTAATTTGTACCACTCAAAATAGTAAAAAGAGGGACTGGGATCCTGGCCAGTGAACTGGCAAGAGTTGGAGGCTAAAGTCAACACTTGGGGACGGGGACGGGGACGGGGACGGGGACGGGGACGGGGACGGGGACGGGGACTGGGACTGGGACTGGGACGATGTGGTACCGGCTGGTCACTTTGACCCCCCTCCCTGGAGTTTATCACAACAATCTGGAGAGAGATTGTTGATTTGCTCTGGGACAGCAGACTGCACTGGGTGGCTGTGGAGGTTCTGAGTCTCCCGCTTGGGGAGGGTGGTCAGGTGCTGATGTGCCTTCGCACCCAGGTGGCGACTTGCTGCCTTCAGGCCCTGCAGCGATACCCCTCCTCGATGGTGTGCCCTGGCGATGTATTCCTTCTGCCAGGTGCACGACCTCAACCATGAAGTGCAGCTTCCCTTTATAGAGCAGAGGGTCTCAGTGTCTCTCCGGAGTTGCCTGATCAAAGCCTGGAACGTGGTTGCCTCAGGCTGGACCTCCCTCCCGCAGGGAGCTGCTGCTCATGAACCTGCACCTCCAGCAATGTGGATTAGCTGGCAGAGTGGAGGGCTCAGGCTGCTGGGGTGGCCAGAGTCAGGGTGTTGTAGGATGGCAGAGGGAGTGGGCTGGATGGCACCATTTGAGCTTGTGTGTCCAAGGGCACCCAGCTCACGGCCAACGCCATCGGCAGTCTTGAAACCGTGATGCTTGGCCCCGGAGGTACCTGCTGTTTCGAGGCAGCTCAAACTTGCAGCCGACTTCCATCCGATCTGACCCCGGTCAGATGGAATTCCACAGTGGCCCCCCAAGCCCCCCGACACCTCTCTCGGGAGCTGGGGGCCCCACGATTTGAGCTGTCTCCCGGAAATCCCCTCCCTGCCCCTACTCTCGGTGCGGACGGGCTCCTGCTGCACAGCCTCCGTACCCTCGCGCCCGCCCAACGCCCGGACGTTCTGCGGCGTTCCACCCTGCCGTCCGGTGGTGGAGGCCTCTCTACGCTGGAGTCCTTCCCCTTTCCCCATCGGGGACCTGGCACAGAGGGTGCTGCATGCAGCAGCCTCGAACAGCCACAGGTTACAATGGTCCACGGACTCCCCAGGCCACCTGGATGTCCTGCGGCCTTGAGGAGCCCGTGTTCCATGTTTACATAGGCTGTGGGCCATTGATTCCCTTTGCAGTTTTTTTTTAGGACGTTGCTCCTTACGTTTTCATTGCACTTCAGCCTCACTCTCCTGATCTTTGGCCACCCGGTGCGGAGGTGAGTGGGGAGGGGGAGGGAGGAGGACCTCTCGGTAAGCCTGCCCCTGGGCCTGACCAAGGTGGCCATTAACAGGTCCAGGCAGTGGACAGTTGCGAGTGTCGCCTGACCCGATTGTGTGCCGTTCTTCTGTGGCGATGTCCCCGGACGGTGTCCTTGGAGAGGGAGCACACTGTGCCCACTGGCACACCTCAGGCCTTCGTGACTGGTGGGCACTGTCGTGGCTGAAGTTCATTCTTGGCCACCAAAACCACATTTTGATTTTGTTTCAATAAGTTTCCTTTGAAGACCTTTTATCTTTTTGTTGCAGTGCCCCTTTAAGGGGCTATCCGCTTAATTTGCTTGTTAATTTGTAAAAAAAAAAGTAAAGTACAAAGGGAGACGGCTGGGACACTGGGTTAGTGGGTAGGAGGCAGAGATATATTCATTCTGTAAATAAAGGAACTATCAAGAAAAGGATTTATACCTCATTTCATAACTCACCATCTGGCTTGAGATGCATTGGTCCCAAACATGGGGCAGAATTTTACCCAGAGTGGCGTCCCTGTTTCCCACACACCCAGTGTAAAACTCATGGGCGAGTTTGGCTCTCTTGCTCTGCAGTCACCTGATTGGCTTGAGGCAGGACTTCCGCCCCCATCCGAGAGGAGCTGCCAACCAATCCCCAAGAAGGGGAGGAGCCAGGAGCCTGGAAGAAGGTGAGTCTGGGGCCTCGTCAAGGTCAGGGTAGCAGCCCCTAGTCAATGGAGGGGGGGCTGGGGCTGGGGCATGGACATGGCCGGGGATGGGAGGGGAACGCAGCACGGGGGGAAAACCCTCTGATGGGTACAGGATGCCCAAACAGGAGGCCCCCCCCACTCCAGATCCAGGCCCGGCCACCAGGCTTCCAGCTTTTCCTGGCTGAGTGGACGCCTCATGTGGGATTCACCTGGTGTGGGTACAATTTCCCAGCGCTGGTGGGGAAAGGCCCTAAGTGGCTCATAATTGGCCACTTTAGTGTCTCATGGGCAATTGGCTGCCCGATGCCTCCCCAAGGGTAAAATATCCATGGGGGTGAGAAGGCGATGGGCATGGGTACCATGGTGCCAATTTTACGCACCACTCCTCCAGCCTGCTATCCTACCCCTGGGGGTGAGGGGGCTGTAAAATTCAGCCTCTGGTCCCTGATGTCAGAAGGACATGGCCTGGAGGAACTGATCCCACCCATTTCAGGAATTTCCTGAACCCTTTGTCTCTGGTCAGCTGTTGGCTCAGTGTGGCTCTCTTGCCTCTGAGTCATTACGTTTTGGGTTCAGGTTCCAATTCACAGACTTGATCACGAAACCTAGGCTGGCCCTTCAGTGCCGTACTGAGAAAGTGCTGCACTGTTGGAGGTGCTGCTTCTTGGGTGAGGTGTTAAATCAAGGCAGAGGTGGATAGATTCTTGGTAAGCAAGTGGGGTGATAGGTTATCGGTGGTAGGTGGGATGCAGATTTCTGGTTACTATCAGATCAGCCATGATCTTATTAAATGGCCTGCTCCTGCTCCTTGTTTGTACGTTTGTAAGGCCCTATCTGCCCTTTCGGGTGGATGTACATGAGGCCATGGCAAGGGGAGTTATTCTGGTGTCCTCATCAATATCGATCATAGGAAATATCTGAACAGTTGGAGGCCATTCAGCCCACGAATCTGTTCCACCATACAATGAAATCACATGACCTAGCTCCATATGTCCACCTTTGCCCCACATCTCTTAATACCCCTGGATAATGTTATGATCCCCGTGGGGAAATTATAAACCAAACTAACCAAATTGACTGAATGATCTCTAAATGAAGAAATTACTGACAAGATTTCACTTTTTGCAGCTTTTACTTTAACACGAATCAGAACCGATAAAAATTAAACATGAATTAACAGACAAATGGTACTTCAAATAAAAAGGTAAATTTAATTTTAAATAGTTGAAGAAACAAAGATACATCTTACGTAACCACGGGTACCCGTATCAATCTGCGCAGACATGGACGTGGGGAAGATGTTTCCATTAGTGGGAGAGACTAGGACCCGAGGGCACAGCCTCAGAGTAAAGGGAAGACCTTTTACAACAGAGTTGAGGAGAAACCTCTTTAGCCAGAGAGTGGTGAATCTATGGAATTCATTGCCACAGAAGGCTGTGGAGGCCAGGTCATTGAGTGTATTTAAGATGGAGATAGATAGGTTCTTGATTGGTAAGGGGATCAAAGGTTACGGGGAGAAGGCGGGAGAATGGGGTTGAGAAACTTATCAGCCATGATTGAATGGCAGAGCAGACTCGATGGGCCGAATGGCCTAATTTCTGCTCCTATGTCTTATGGTCTGATGAGACCACGTGCAGTTCCAAAGTTCTCTAACTCAGCCTTTGGTTTGTAGGGTCTCTCACTTTCTTGCTCAATCAATCCAGCCCTCCAGTGGCATTCTCCTGCAGCTGTATTCTATCCGATGTCCCCAGAAATGGTCATCACCCAAATCACTCCTGCAGAACCTCTTCAGCCAATTTTACGACAGTCTTGGTGGCATAGATTCCCCAGAGACTCCTTTATCCCAACCCTTTAATAAATCCCGTTAAACGGTCTGGTCAGCCCTGGCGAAACTGAAGCAGCAGCAGTAAAACTGTCCAATTCACAATCCCTGCTCTAACCTTCTCTTTGACTTTCTGTCCTGTCTAATTGATTTACATACACACAGCTCCTTGTAAATGTATCTTCTCTGTTCTTCCTTCTACTGCAGCTCTTTTTTGTTTCTGGCCACATGGTCTTTGGTCTTAACTTCCTTCCTGTTGGTACTGCCCCCAGGTTTTTTTTAAATTCATTCACAGGATGTAGGCTTCGCTGGCTGGACCAGCATTTATTGCCCATCCCTAGTTGTCCTTGAGAAGGTGGTGGTGAGCTGCCTTCTTGAACCACTGCAGTCCCTGTGGTGTAGGTGAAGAGTTGCCAGGTCACATGGGCCAGTATTTATTCTTATCCAATAAAATTACAATTGATGCAAGCTCTTTAAAGTCCTTTTCAAACATTCTTAAAGCCAATTACAGACTCCACAGACATTTTAAAGAAATTACAAATGTCCCTTACCATGCTATTTCTGGGTCAAAGGTCATCACAATAAGAAAAAAATCTATGAATCTTAGATTTGAAATTAACAACTCACGGAACTTCATTTCCCATTAGGACGGAGGAGAGTTCCAAAGCTCTTCCAGAAAGTATTTCCCAATTAAAATCAGGGATACACAAGAGACCAGAATTGGAGGGCGATAGAGCTGGGGAAATGACAGAGATAGGGAGCGATGAGACCATGGAGAGGTTTGAACATGGGGATGAGAATTTTGATATTGAGGTGTTGCCGGGCCAGGAACCAGCGTTGGTCAGTGAACAAACGGGTGATGGGTGAAGGGGACTTGCTGTGGGCGAGGTGATGAATAATAGAGATGTTTGGATGAGGTCAAGTTCAAAAAGGGTAGAATGTGCAAGAATGATGCTGACATTTTATAAATCAAGTTTCGGAAATGCCTGCAGCTCATCACTGACCCATCCAGATTAAATTTCAATCACATCGCTCTGGATTAGAGTTATGTAAAAGTAGCAGATTTTCCTTCCCTAAAGGACATCAGTGAACCAGATGGGTTTTTACGACAATCCAGCAGTTTCATGGTCCCCATTATCAGATTTATTTCATGAATTGGATTTAAATTTCACAACTGCTGAACTCATGTGTGCGGGTAGTTAGTTGAGGCCTCTGGATTACTAACCCAGTTACATGCCTACATGCACTGAGAAGGATGGCATAGTGATGAGGGGCCTCGATTTAAAGTCTCATCTGAGATATGGCACCAATGACAGTGCAGCACTCCCTGCACTGCACATAGCCTCTCAGGTCCCGGGCGGGTGTGAACCCACGACCCTCTGACTCAGAGCTGATAACCACTGATCCATGGCTAACACTGAAAAAGATAAAGCCATAGAATGGAGTTGATTGTTCTGTTTACCTGAGGTACAGGAGGAGTCCATTCAGCCCCTCGAGCTATTGAATTAAAATCATGGCTGATCCATATCTCAACTCCATTAATCCACCTTTGTCCCATATCCCTAAATATCATTACCCATCAAAAATCTGCCAATCTCATTGTCAAAAGCTCCAATTGACTCCCAACATCCTGGGCTTTCTGGGAGAGAGTTCCAGATTTCCCCTTCCCTTTGCGTGAAACAGTCCTCCTGGCAGCAGCTGTGAACAGACTGGCTCTAACCTTAAAACTCGAGTAAACTAGTTCATGGAGCCTATCCTCATAATTTAACCCTTTTAACCCCAGTATCATTCTTTCAAATCTCAGCTGAACCACCTCCAAGGTGCAGATAAGTGGCAGATGGAATTTAACCCTGGAAAGTGTGAGGTGATACACTTTGGAAAGAGTAATTTGACAAGGAAGTATTCAATGAATGGCATGACACTAGGAAGTTCTGAGGAACAAAGGGACCTTGGCCTGTGTGACCATAGATCTCTGAAGGCGGAGGGGCATGTTAGTGGGATGGTGAAAAAGGCATATGGGACACTTGCCTTTATCAATCGAAGCATAGATTACAAAAGTAGGAAGGTCATGTTGCAGTTGTATAGAACCTTGGTGAGGCCACAGCCTGGAGTACTGTGTGCAGTTCTGGTCACCACATTATAGGAAGGATGTGATTGCACTGGAGGGGGTGCAGAGGAGATTCACCAGGATGTTGCCTGGGATGAAACATTTAAGCTATGAAGAGAGGTTGGATAGACTTGGAGGGAAATGTTTTTTTTTACATCAAGGGTAGAAAGCAGGACGAGCAAGGGACAGATAGCCCTAGTGGGGGTATTTCATTAGCACATTTCTTAGCTAATATCACCACCATCAACACCCCTTTGTCCTGTTGTCTATGACATCTTTTGGCAATCTCCACCTATCACTGGCCCTCTATCCAGCTCTACCTGTCCCACCACCCCCTTAAACCAGTTTATATTTCACCTCTTTTCTATTTTTCCTTAGTTCTGTTGAAGAGTCATACGGACTCGAAACGTTAACTGTGTTCCTCTCCGCAGATGCTGCCAGACCTGCTGAGTTTTTCCAAGTATTTTTGTTGTTGTTTTGGATAGACTTGGGTTGTTTTCGTTGGAGCAGAGAAGACTGAGGGGCGACCTGATCGAGGTGTACAAGATTATGAGGGGCATGGACAGGGTGGATAGGGAGCAGCTGTTCCCCTTAGTTGAAGGGTCAGTCACGAGGGGACATAAGTTCAAGGTGAGGGGCAGGAGGTTTAGGGGGGATGTGAGGAAAAACATTTTTACCCAGAGGGTGGTGACGGTCTGGAATGCACTACCTGGGAGGGTGGTGGAGGCGGGTTGCCTCACATCCTTTAAAAAGTACCTGGATGAGCACTTGGCACGTCATAACATTCAAGGCTATGGGCCAAGTGCTGGTAAATGGGATTAGGTAGGTCAGGTTTTTCTCACGTGTCGGTGCAGACTCGATGGGCCGAAGGGCCTCTTCTGCACTGTATGATTCTGCGGTTCTGTGCAGTGTCTGGCACTGAACACAATGACTGCAGATGGGATCTATCCAGAGCTCAGCAGAGCAGAAGGGTCACTTACATCCCAATCCAGGTTCTTGGAAATAAAAGTCAACATTCCATTGACCTGCTTGATTTTTTTCTCTATTTGACTTTCCACAATCAAAGCCATTCCTATCAGAAAATGCCAGACTTAAATGAAACAGTCCAATGTTGCCATGCAGATAAAGCACGAGGGAGCTGTCAATTCTGTAAATTTGATGTTCGGGCTGTATTATGTCGGAGAAATAAACTACTATCAGTCTCTAATCATAATGAAGGATAAAAAAAAGCTGGCAACCTCGTCAATATTTGACCTCTAGCGTCATGGCAGATAGAACGTTCCAAGAAATACCAGCTCATGCATCATCTCCTCAAAGTAATTGCATTTTCCTGCGATCATGATATTTCAATCATTTATTCATTTAAAAAGAATGATTTTTTTTGCAGGAATGAACAGCAGGAGGTAATTGTGGAGTGCATGTTAAAGATTAGACCAGACTCGATCGGGGACAGAAATTCCAGTAATTGGTATTTTAAGGTGTGTGTATATTATATATATATATATATATATATATATATATATAAAATCTCCTACAGATCTTCACCACACAGTCCGCATTGCCTCCTCGATCCCTTGCACTCAGTTACAAGGCACTGGTAAGTAAAAACAGAATTACCTGGAAAAACTCAGCAGGTCTGTCCGCCGATGCTGCCAGACCTGCTGAGTTTTTCCAGGTAATTCTGTTTTTATACTGGTAAGTAAAACATCATATTCCTGGGGGTGAAAAATTGAGGTTGGCTACTAATGAGAGTATAACATGTTGTAAAAAGGGCCTGGGGGATGGTGGGGTGGGGATGGCTGGGGGGAGCTGAAAGAATGGGGTTTGTCTAATACACCTGCCTGACTTATACACTACAATCTATGGCATACCACAGTACTGGGGCTCTGAGCTTCAGTGACCAGGGAGATGGTGGTAATGTCACTGGACTAGTAATCCAGAGGCCCAGGTTAATGTTCACTGGGGATGTGGGTTCAAATCCTACCATTGGCAGCTGGTGGAATTTAAATTCAATTGAAAGCCTGTCTCTGTAATGGGGACCCTGAAACTATCATTGATTGTTGTAAAAACCCATCTGGTTCACTAACGTTGGGAAAGAAATGAGCTGTCACGATCCAGTCTGCCCTTCATGTGACTCCAGAGCCACAGCAATGTGGTTGACTCTTAAATGCCCTCGCATCCCATGGAGGAATTTAAAAAAAAAAATTACTTGGACTGTTAATAAAAACAAAGGCCTGGCAATTGTTAACTGAAGAACTTACTGGGTAGCTTGGTCTGTATCGCGTGTCTCTGTACTGCAGAATCTCCCAGAGACTGGACATTGGATGGGTTCAACAAGTAGCTATGAGCAAGAGGCGCTGAGAATTTTGGCAGGGGAGTGTGGTGGGGGCACTGTGCTTAAAAAAAAAACGTCCAGAGATACAACACACCAACAACAGGTGTGACATACACAGCAAAACACAATGACACGCTAATCACAGGTGTGACTTCCTGTCTATAGCCACAACACACCAGCAACAGGCTGGGCACACTAACAACATTCTGACACACCAACCAAAGGCATGAGATATTTATTATTAGGTGCAACAGGCTGACTGCGGGTGGGTCACGCTAAGTACAGGCGTGACATACGAACCACATGTGTAACATGCTAACTACTGGTTCAAGATACAGCAGGTTCTTAACATTGTAACACATTATAAATTGCCTTGCTTCCGGACATTGCTATTAGTGGGAGCTTGCTGTGTGTCAATGAGCTGTTATGTTCTCCGAGCTAAGATGTAAAACCTCAGCTTATTAGCGCTATCCCGTTGAATGATATAACATTTTAAAAATGCAAACTGTTTCTCATCTCACCCCATAAATTACATTTAAATGTCTGGAGGATGGAGATAATTAGGACTGTTACAATTCTTAAGTAAATTTAGTATTTTACAAGCTGAAGCGTTTATAGTGTGGGCATCACTTCTGTTTTGATAAGATCCCTGTGAAGCAGCTTGGGGGATGTTTACTGCACTAGAGAGACTACATCAATGCAAGTTGTTCTCGTGGGAAGCGGGGCTGATTTATGAGGAGCCAGGTGATAGGGTGAGTTGTTTTGCAGTTACTGAGTTTTAATTTGCCAGGGAACAGACTAGGGAAGTTTGGATAGATCAAGTCTTTCTGGAGAGGACTGATACCCTGGCTTTGGTTTCAAACGCTTGACAAAGCCCAGCGTTAGTGAATAAGCTCATCGACAGTTCATGCCAGCAGAAGCTGGTGATGTAAGTTAGGGGATTCAGGACCGGTCCTGATGTCTTGGGTCACAATCTTGTGACTCAGCATCTTTACCAGGACTACAAACATGAGTAACACTTATTAATACAGAGCAAGTTTACGAAAGGCGTATGTAGGCTCCTTTCAGGATCTGGCACTCCATAGTGCACTCGATAGGCAGCAGAGAGGCAGAGTCCATGTGCTGTCCACAGGTTTTGTTTAATTAGTAGGGAGCTGCCTACAACAGGAGAATTCAACGGTACACAATTACACCGACTGAGTACTGTGAACCCAGCTCATAAGAAATACATTTTCTTCAACTTTGCACTCTTGTAAACACTGATCAAGAGGCTCAAAGATAAAGTGCTATATAAAGACATGTTTTTCTGTCTATACAATGGGAGTGAATGGAAAGGGGTTTGGGGTTGCTGTGTTCTGGGCTGCTGGACTGATAATTGGACAGCCCAAGTTGACAATGGTGTGATATTAATTGGATGACTCTACCATTGGCAAAGGAGTTTTAAAAAATATATAAAGAGCAATAACTAGGGAAAGAGTAGGGCCAATTAAAGACCATAGGGGTAATATGTGTGTGGACCCAGAAGACCTGGGTGCAGTCCTCGATGAATGACTTTGTGTCAGTCTTCACAATGGAAAAGGACAACGCAGATATAGTCATCAGGGTGGAGGACTGTGAAATATTAGAGGAAATTAAGATAGAGAGAGAGGAGGTACTAGCGGGTTTAGAGGCCTTAAAAGTGGATAAATCCTCAGGCCCGGATGAAATGTATCCCAGGCTGCTAAGGGAGGCAGGCGAAGAGATATCAGGGGCCCTGGCAGTAATTTTCAAATCCTCTCTGGCCACAGGTGAGGTGCCAGAGGATTGGAGGACTGTTAACATTGTCCCATTATTAAAAAAGGGAGTAAGGGATAGATCAGGAAATTACAGGCCAGTCAGTCTAACCTCGGTGGTGGGGAAGTTACTAGAAAGAATTCTGAGGGACAGAATATATCTGCACTTGGAGAGACACAGATTAATCAGGGATAGTCAGCATGGATTTGTTAAGGGAAGGTCGTGTTTGACAAATTTGATTGAATTTTTTGAGGAGGTAATCAGGAGTGTTGATGAGGGTAATGCATTTGATGTGGTCTACATGGATTTTAGCAAAGCTTTTGATAAGGTCCCTCATGGCAGACTGGCTAAGAAAGTAAGAGCCCATGGGATCCAAGGCAAAGTTACACATTGGATCCAAAATTGGCTGAGAGACAGGAAGCAGAGGGTGATGGAGATGGTTTCTGTGACTGGAAGTCTGTTTCGGGGTATCTGGGGTTCTGCAGGGCTGGGTGCTGGGGCCCTTGATGTTTGTGGCGTACGTAAGTGGTTTGCACTTAAATGTAGGGGCTATGGTCAAGAATTTTGCGGATAACATGAAAATTGGTAGGTTGGTAAGGTGAAGAGGAGAGCCGTAAACTGCAGGGGGATATCAATGGGCTGGTCAGGTGGGCAGAGCAGTGGCAAATAGAATTCAACCTGGAAAAGTGTGAGGTAATGCACTTGGGGAGGGCTAACAAGGCAAGGGATTACACTATGAATGGTAGGACCCTGGAAAGTACTGAAGATCAGAGGGACCCTGGTGTGCATATCCACAGATCCCTGACGGTAGCAGGGCAGGTAGATAAGATTGGTAAGAAAGCATATGGGATACTTGCCTTTATTAGCCGAGGCATAGAATACAAGAGCAGGGAGGTTATGCTGGAACTGCATAAAACGCTGGTTAGGCCACGGCTGGGGTACTGCGTGCAGTTCTGGTTACCACATTATAGGAAGGATGTGATTGTACTGGAGGGGGTGCAGAGGAGATTTACCAGGATGCTGCCTGGATGGTCTGAGTTATGAGGGAAGATTGGAAAGGCTGGGGTTGTTTTTCTTGGAGCAGCGAAGGTTGAGAGGGGACCTGATAGAGATGTGTAAGATTATGAGAGGCATAGATAGTGTAGATAGGGAGGCACTTTTTCCATTAGTAGAGGGGTCAATAACCAGGGGGCATAGATTTAGGAGATATCAGGGGCGCTGGCAGTAATTTTCAAATCCTCTCTGGCCACAGGTGAGGTGCTAGAGGACTGGAGGACTGCTAACTTTGTCCCATTATTAAAAAAGGGAGGAAGGGATAGACCAGGAAATTACAGGCCAGTCAGTCTAACCTCGGTGGTGGGAAAGTTACTAGAAAGAATTCTGAGGGAAAGAATATATCTGCATTTGGCTAAGAGGGGAGTTGAGGAGAAATATTTTCACCCAGAGAGTGGAGGGGGTCTGGAACTCACTGTCTGAAAGGGTGGTTGAGTCAGAAACTCCCATAACATTTGAGAAGTATTTAGATATTCACTTGCGTTGCCATCGACTCCAGGGCTGGGGGCCAAGCGCTGGGATATAGGTTGAGTGTAGTCACATCTTTGTTGACTGACGTGGACACGATGGGCTGAATGGCCTCCTTTTGTGCTGTCAACGTCTATGAGTCTATGAGACATGATGGGTTGAATGTCCTCCTGCAGCACTGAATCATTCTCTTGGATTTACAATTCCAGTGGGATGATAAGCGGAGAGGTTGTGAAAGGATTATTCTATCTTGTCCAACAGTGTGCAAACCTCAGGCAGGAGAGATAAGCGTACACTCAAGGGCCACCACCTTCTCCTTAAATGGCCTGTCCACATGTAGCCAAGCTGTTCAATCTGCTGAGTGTAAAGTAACCAGCGGGAGCGGAGGGGAGGAGGCCTCCTTGTTGCTGTGATTGAGAAACCAGCTCAGGTTGCTGTGTTAGTGAAAGGAGGAAGCATTTATCCACTAGTCAGTGTGGGAGAAGCTAAACAAATCAGAGCCCAGCACTCATTTAGACAATCTGACTGGGAGAGGACACGTAGTAATCTCTGGAAAAAAATAAATAACATACGACAAAATACTGGTACCTGAAGGCGATAGTGCAGAGGGATCTTTACTCTGTATCTAACCCCGCGTTGTACCTGTCCTGGGAGTGTTCGATGGGGACAGTGTAGAGGGAGCTTTACTCTGTATCTAGCCCCGTGCTGTACCTGCCCTGGGAGTGTTTGATGGGGACGGTGTAGAGGGAGCTTTACTCTGTATCTAACCCCGTGCTGTACCTGTCCTGGGAGTGTTTGATGGGGGCAGTGTAGAGGGAGCTTTACTCTGTATCTAACCTGGGAGTGTTTGATGGGACAGTGTAGAGGGAGCTTTACTCTGTATCTAACCCCGTGCTGTACCTGTCCTGGGAGTGTTTGATGGGACAGTGTAGAGGGAGCTTTACTCTGTATCTAACCCTGTGCTGTACCTGTCCTGGGAGTGTTTGATGGGGACAGTGTAGAGGGAGCTTTACTCTGTATCTAACACCGTGCTGTACCTGTCCTGGGAGTGTTTGATGGGGACAGTGTAGAGGGAGCTTTACTCTGTATCTAACCCCCGTGCTGTACCTGTCCTGGGAGTGTTTGATGGGGACAGTGTAGAGGGAGCTTTACTCTGTATCTAACCCCGTGCTGTACCTGTCCTGGGAGTGTTTGATGGGACAGTGTAGAGGGAGCTTTACTCTGTATCTAACCCCGTGCTGTACCTGTCCTGGGAGTGTTTGATGGGGACAGTGTAGAGGGAGCTTTACTCTGTATCTAACCCCGTGCTGTACCTGTCCTGGGAGTGTTTGATGGGGACAGTGTAGAGGGAGCTTTACTCTGTATCTAACCCCGTGCTGTACCTGCCCTGGGAGTGTTTGATGGGGACAGTGTAGAGGGAGCTTTACTCTGTATCTAACCCCGTGCTGTACCTGTCCTGGGAGTGTTTGATGGGACAGTGTAGAGGAAGCTTTATTCTGTATCTAACCCCGTGCTGTACCTGTCCTGGGAGTGTTTGATGGGGACAGTGTAGAGGGGGCTTTACTCTGTATCTAACCCCGTGCTGTACCTGCCCTGGGAGTGTTTGATGGGGACAGTGTAGAGGGAGCTTTACTCTGTATCTAACCCCGTGCTGTACCTGTCCTGGGAGTGTTTGATGGGACAGTGTAGAGGAAGCTTTACTCTGTATCTAACCCCGTGCTGTACCTGTCCTGGGAGTGTTTGATGGGGACAGTGTAGGGGGAGCTTTACTCTGTATCTAACCCCGTGCTGTACCTGTCCTGGGAGTGTTTGATGGGGACAGTGTAGAGGGAGCTTTACTCTGTATCTAACCCCGTGCTGTACCTGTCCTGGGAGTGTTTGATGGGACAGTGTAGAGGAAGCTTTACTCTGTATCTAACCCCGTGCTGTACCTGTCCTGGGAGTGTTTGATGGGGACAGTGTAGAGGGAGCTTTACTCTGTATCTAACCCCGTGCTGTACCTGTCCTGGGAGTGTTTGATGGGACAGTGTAGAGGGAGCTTTACTCTGTATCTAACCCCGTGCTGTACCTGTCCTGGGAGTGTTTGATGGGACAGTGTAGAGGAAGCTGGCTATGCCTCCCCACAGATGGTCCCATGTCAACATAGCCTCCCATCCCATTCCAGTTTCTTCGCCGAACTCCGCTCCTGGTTTTGGGGATGACAACTGACACATTTCGTTGGGTCTTTCCGCTTTCAGCCAGGATTCAGTGTGGAATTAGTTATCGATTCATCTCCACACTCACTGGAGTATTGTTATTGCTGTTCTCATGTCCTGGCTAATGGAAGGCCTGTCTGTACTGATAACACTAAGTGCGTCCCGATAACAGATCTCATACCCTGGTAAACTCTGCCACTATCTTCACCTGCCTCTCTGTGTGAGCATTGACTGTACAGGGTCAGGGCAGACACTCTGCACTCATCTCCTACTAACACCAAACTGAACAGGTAGAATTCACATAGAGCTAATAATTGCTATCCATTAGTTTGGTATTAGTCCTCTGGGAAACACCTTGCAAGAGTGTTTTAGGTCTCACACAATGAAAGTTTTGGATGTCTATTCTGCTGTCATTAGCGTTACTTGCTAAGGAATATATGTTGTTCGGGAAATGGGAGAGAATTCCCTCGGTGTTCCTCAATGTGTTCCGATGGCACGGCATCACTTTAATATCTCATGTGGAAGATAAGTGTACAACAGTTCAACACTCCCTCAATACTGACCCTCTGACAGTGCAGCACTCCCTCAGTACTGACCCTCTGACAGTGCAGCACTCCCTCGGTACTGACCCTCTGACAGTGCAGCACTCCCTCAGTACTGACCCTCTGACAGTTCAACACTCCCTCAGTACTGACCCTCTGACAGTTCAACACTCCCTCAGTACTGACCCTCTGACAGTGCAGCACTCCCTCAGTACTGACCCTCTGACAGTGCAGCACTCCCTCAGTACTGACCCTCTGACAGTGCAGCACTCCCTCAGTACTGACCCTCTGACAGTGCAGCACTCCCTCAGTACTGACCCTCCAACAGTGCAGCACTCCCTCAGTACTGACCCTCTGACAGTGCAGCATTCCCTCAGTACTGACCCTCCAACAGTGCAGCACTCCCTCATTACTGACCATCTGACAGTGCAGCACTCCCTCAGTACTGACCCTCTGACAGTGCAGCACTCCCTCAGTACTGACCCTCTGACAGTGCAGCACTCCCTCAGTACTGACCCTCCAACAGTGCAGCACTCCCTCAGTACTGACCATCTGACAGTGCAGCACTCCCTCAGTACTGACCCTCTGACAGTGCAGCACTCCCTCAGTACTGACCCTCCAACAGTGCAGCACTCCCTCAGCACTGACCATCTGACAGTGCAGTACTCCCTCAGTACTGACCCTCTGACAGTGCAGCACTCCCTCAGTACTGACCCTCCAACAGTGCAGCACTCCCTCAGCACTGACCCTCTGACAATGCAGCACTCCCTCAGTACTGACCCTCTGACAGTGCAGCACTCCCTCAGTACTGACCCTCCAACAGTGCAGCACTCCCTCAGTACTGACCATCCGACAGTGCAGCACTCCCTCAGTACTGACCCTCTGACAGTGCAGCACTCCCTCAGTACTGACCCTCCAACAGTGCAGCACTCCCTCAGTACTGACCATCTGACAGTGCAGCACTCCCTCAGCACTGACCCTCTGACAGTGCAGCACTCCCTCAGTACTGACCCTCCGACAGTGCAGCACTCCCTCAGTACTGACCCTCTGACAGTGCAGTACTCCCTCAGTACTGACCCTCTGACAGTGCAGCACTCACTCAGTACTGACCCTCTGACAGTGCAGCACTCCCTCAGTACTGACCCTCTGACAGTGCAGCACTCCCTCAGTACTGACCCTCCGACAGTGCAGCACTCCCTCAGTACTGACCCTCTGACAGTGCAGCACTCCCTCAGTACTGACCCTCTGACAGTGCAGCACTCCCTCAGTACTGACCCTCCGACAGTGCAGCACCCCCTCAGTACTGACCCTCCGACAGCGCAGTACTTCCGGACACCCTGATCCACTGGGTATCTGCCTTATTTCTCCCGCTGAACATTTCGATCTTCTGGAAATGCTGACAAATATCTGAGCCAGATAGTGGAATCTGGGAGCAGTGATATATTTCAGTCACTGATAGAGTCCGAGTCGCCATGGTAACGTGCACATTTAAATGCATGTTGTATTCTGGAGCTGTGGATAGCGATTGGAGAGGCAGCAATGTTCTATCCATCACAAGGCTGGGCCAGGAATCTCTCCCACTCTTACCGCCCGCCATTGGTGTGTGTTGGAAGGGTTTACAGGCTGATGCTCAATTTGCCCGGCCACATATGAGTCCTGGAGTGGGACTTGAAACCTGAGTTTCTGGCTCAGAGGCTGGGACACTACCCAGGGCACCACAAGACCTCGATCTGGGAGTACATATACTCCAATCACTTATGTGGTAATGTAGATGAATAATGCCTTAAAAAAAAACAAAGAAGTAATTGGGGTTCATTTATAGATGGATAGGATTGAAAAGCAGAGCTTTTCTGGTCAACCCTTAAACAATGTTGGTTAGACCTCGCTTGGAGTACTAAAAACAGTCTGGTCAATATGATATCAAAAAGAGAAAAGTATTTCCAAAGGTGGTAGCAGAACTGAGAGATTATCCCTGTCAGGAAAGATCAAACAGGCTGGGGTTGTTTTCCCCACAGTATGGGTGACCTGATAGAGGACTTTCAAATTACGGTAGAGTTGGACTGGATGGAAATAGAGAAGATGTTTCCACTTGTTGAGACCAGAGCTAGAATAATTTAGTGTGGAACTGGAAGAAATGTAAGATCGCCAGCAATAAATCTCACAATGGCAATTTCAGGAGGAACCACTTGACCCAGAGAGTGGTGAGATTGTGGAAATGAGGTTTAAGAGTATCGATATGTTTAAAGGGAAGCTAGGTAGGTGCATGAGGGAGTAAGGAATTGAAGGATATTATGATAGATGTAGAGCAATGGGAGGAGATTCATTTGTAGCATAACTGATGACATGGACCAGTTGGGCCTAATGGCCTGTTTCGATGTAATTCAATGAAATTTGCCCTTTCAGGGGTATTTCTAGAGCTGGTGGACATTCTCAAGAAACCCCGGGAATTCTACCAGAAGCAGCTCTGATAGCCCTAGAAAGTGCACATAGACTACAGAAATTGGATTCATTCATGACTTGCACAGTACAGTGTTGGCTGCAGGATAGGAACACTGTGCGTCTCAGATTTAACATCATCATGTAATTGTGCATCAACCTGTCTGATCAGTGATGGACATCCACCTCACACCATCGCAAGGCCCAAAAGGGCGAGAGGAGGAAGACCACAGTCTCAGCCCTAAAGCAGCCTGACTGAAGAGAGGACTTCCAGGGCCAATCTGGAAAATCTTCACACATTCAACTCAATTCCAGAACAGGGGGGATCAAATAAAATCAGCTGTACTAGGCTCCTGCATCTAAGACCATTGGCTTCGAGCATTGTCATCGTGTTGACGTCCATCTTGACGAGAATGATGTTGAAATATGTGACCCTGGAACAAAAATGAACTGACTTCATTGCCTGCCAAGGCTGTGGGTCAAGGGGACAGCATCCTAACAGTTCAAGGCTGACGCCCATACTATTAACCATCTACCTGACAGTGGTTATTCACCTCATCAAAGATCAGCAGTTCTCTGGTGTGAGTATTAAGTACCATCTAGATGGGAAACTCTTTAACCTCAGTTGCCTCCCTGCCAAAACTGAACTGACCACCGTAGACACACATGATCTACAGTTTGCAGTTGTCTGCAGTGTCATTGCCCAACTCTGCACCAGGTTGGCAAGCCTCTCTCGATCTCTTCAACTCTGCACACAAGAGACTCGGCCTGCCCTTGAATGTTCACAGAATCACAGAATCACACAGTGCAGAAGAGGCCCTTCAGCCCATCGAGTCTGCGCCGACACGTGAGAAACAAAACTCATATCAACCCGCACCCGGTCAGCCAACTATTCCACCTTTGAGATATGTTGAAGGAGAGGCTCTGGAATATGTTGAGCACTTCCTATACCTTGGCAACCACCTCTCTCGAAAGACCAACACTGACGAGGGGAATCTAACACCGGGTCAGCTGCGTCAGCCCAGCCTTCCACAAACTATGGCAACCAGTGTTTGACAATAAAGACCTCTGCAAGTTAACAAAAGTCCTTGTATACAGAACAATTACCGTCACCGCTCTCTTGTGCTGCAATGAAACCCGGAATGTGTTATTGTTTTGTTGAGTTATTGCTACCCACGGAGTGTACTGCTTATACACCATTAAGTGATCTATCAGAAGTTACAAAGAAGCCTTTACTAACATTGCTGAACTATGTACATGTTTACAGTAGAGGTACAGAAATAGAGAGGACTCCCTAACATGCCCTTACATGTTGCTTAAATCTTACATCACCAATGAGCAGTACAGTGCTCAGCCCCAGGTTAACTCTTAATGTGCCGACTCCCTGCTGCCACATGTATCAGCGACACTGAGAGCGTTAGAAAAATCCCACCGGCAATGCTTCCACCACATCCTTCAGATTCAATGGGAGGACCATTGACTAAATGCTAGTTCCAGACGCCTTCAAGCAAAGCTCCTGTAAAATCAGCTTCCATGGACTGGGCGCTGGATGGCAAAACGGGTCTCCTCAGCCAGGTCCTGTTTCCTCAACTCTCCAACGCCAAGCGTTCAAGGGAAGGAGAAAGGAAACATTTCAAAGACACTCTGAAGCCCTCCTTGAAGCGCGGCAGCATTGATATTAATGACTGGGTGGAGATCGCTGCCGGTCGTTCAAAATGGCGACAACTCATCCATCGAGCTGCATCGCGCTCTGAGTCCCAACGTCTTAATGATGAGGCAGAGCGGCGACAGGGAAGGAATGAAAAGGAAGCGAGTCCTGAACCCCGGATCCCACTACCTCACGGGACATCCTGTCCCATGTGCCGGACGACCTGCGGGTTGAGAATCGAACTGTTTGGTTACATGAAGACCTAGACTCAGATGCTCTGAAGAAGAGTCACAAGACCCTGACAAACAAAGGAGGTCACTGTCTCCATGGAGAGAGAGAGCCTCCTTCGGCATTGCACCTCAGACATATTGAGGTAGCTGCATCGCTGCCTGTAAACCCTGGCAGCAGGATAGTGGCGTCTTCTGTAGCCCCTTCTGCCTTGAACTACCTGTTGGCCCTGCGCCCCTTGTGCTTGTGCCTCTCCTCCCACAGGTCACTCCCCTGGAGGCTGCATTGGGACACCCGGCCTCCTCTCCCTTCTGCCCCTCTCTCCCTCCTCAGAGGAGGTGCCTCCAGCGGAGACCCCAATCCCCATTCCCAGGGTAAAGGAAGGCTGTCTGGTGCCTGGAAGGGTCCACACGGTCTGAATCCTCTGGGGGCCTTGGAGACACCGATGACCCCTGAAATGGAGCCTGGAAATGCTGAGAGTGAAGCTCAGAACAGAGATGAAGCTGTTGGGTTCAAATAAGCAACCAGCAGCAAACTGTCCCCTAAACTCCTCCCTACTCACACTGGCAATGCTGCTGACCCCTTTTTATCCCCCCCTGTGGATGAGGTTTTGTTGAAAGTGGGCTGCCCGCCTGCCCGTTTTACCCGTGTGACGAACGCAAAATCGATCGGGCAACGGAAAATCGCCAACAGTTGCCCTTTTAATGGCCTGAAGTGGCATTTTAATTGTTGGCGGGTGGGGCTCCCACACCTGAGAGCGCTCTCGCCGACAAGGAGATCGCCTACGTGTGGGGTGACATCAGGCCGCTCGCCCGCCGTCACCTCACGTTATTTCACCTCCGTTCGGATCTGATAACCACTGTTAGGCAGGTTGTCAATAGTATGAGTGTCAGCCTCGAACTGTTCGGAGGCTGTTTCCTTAACTCGTAACCCGGGTGCACAATCCGGCCCTCGTAGATGACATGGAGCACACGACCCTCCTCGATATCTCCTTAAAGAATTCCATTATGTTTGTCAGATATGGTATCCTCTTGACAAATCCATGCTGACTGGTCTTGATTAATCCATGCTTTCTAAATGATGAGTCAGTGATTACAAATGCATTGTATAATGGAAAGCACTTAATGCCCATCACTGCATATTTTCTTTGTTGTCCTGCATTAGCCGAGGACATGAGATCAGCGTTTACAATCCCGCTGTGCCAAAAGATTGTGCTTTGCCACAGAGATGTAGATGGATTCAATGCTGAGTCAACTAAACCACTTCACAAACAAGACATATTAAAACCTGATTTCAAAATCCCCCCCATTGCTTTTAAAAACCTATCCACTTGATCAAGTTTTTGGCCATTGTCCTAATTTCTTCTCGTGTGGACTCAGGGTCAAATTCTTGACTGCTCTTTGTCCCTGTGACATGCCTTGGGCCGCTGTACTGTGCTGAAGTAGCTAAGGGATTCTAGTCGATGGTAAAAGCAAAATACTGCGGATGCGGGAAACCCGAAACAAAAACAAAAAAAGTGCTGGAAATGCTCAGCGGGTCCGGCAGAGTTAACGTTTCGAGTCCCGTGTGACTCTTCTTCAGAGCTGAAGGGAAGTAGAGATGTGGTGAAATATATGATTCCAGTGGGTGATTTTGTTTGGGACGAGGATTGGAGAGCAGGTCCGGTGGACTAGAGGGCCAATCCTGACCCAGCATTCTCAGTAGGTTAAATCTGAGTTGGCTGCTCTCCCTGTTCTACTGACAGTCTGTGTGTGAAAACATTTCCAAACTTTCACCTTTAACCCTCTGGTATTGATGCTCACTCCATGCCATTGATGACAATTTTCAAGCTGCATTTGTTTTGGCCAATTCAAAGCCCCAGTGAAGGACAGAGAGGGTGGGGCATGGCAAGGATGGAAGTCTGCTTCTTCTAGTCCACTTTGTAATAGTGAGAGTGTAATAGTGAGTGTGTAATAGTGACTGTAATAGTGAGTGTGTAATAGTGACTGTAATAGTGAGTGTGTAATAGTGACTGTAATAGTGAGTGTGTAATAGTGACTGTAACAGTGAGTGTGTAATAGTGAGTGTGTATCTGTTATATCTTCTACAACAGTTTGAAATAATCACACATTCAGACTCAAAAGGTAGGAGCTTCATTGAGTGTACTCCTTACAACTGTCCAAGGGGCTGATAACTGACAGATGGAGGCATTGGGTCAAATCTTCCGAGGAGCAGCAGTAACAGTCGGATTGCCACTCCGCTCCTATATTTCTCTGTCTTGCTGGAGCTCTGCGTTCAGACCCCGGCTTCTCCAGAAATGCAGAGCAGACCTGAAATGGAGCTGCTTTTTCGTTAATGCAGGATCATCAGTGAAAAGAGGAAACCATGCCCACTTTTTACAGCGCTCGCTGGCGTATTCTGTAAGAAAAGAGGTTAAATGGCCCAAAGCTTCATTGAAAAACTACGGGGAGCAGGTAAGTGTGTAAGAAGGTAGAGTGAGAGGAGAGTGAGAGAGGAGCCCGAGCCAGGCAGTCAGCAGCACCGAGAGCACAGTGCGAGAGGAGGACCCTGGGACAGACAGTCAGCAGCACCGAGAGCACAGTGCGAGAGGAGGACCCTGGGACAGGCAGTCACCAGCACCCAGAGGAGAGTGCGAGAGGAGGACCCTGACACAGACAGTCAGCAGCACCTAGAGGAGAGTGCGAGAGGAGGACCCTGGGACAGGCAATCAGCAGCAACTAGAGGAGAGTGTGAGAGGAGGACCCTGGGACAGGCAGTCAGCAGCACCTAGAGGAGAGTGTGAGAGGAGGACCCAGGGACAGGCAATCAGCAGCACCTAGAGGAGAGTGTGAGAGGAGGACCCAGGGACAGGCAATCAGCAAAAGACTGCAAACAGGCCAAGTGCTGCAACCTGTGTGGCGAGGCAAGTCACCTCTACAGGACCTGCCCCAAACGCTGCCGTACTTACGCACAGGCAGCCAAAGCCGACCACGGGGAAGCAGAAGAAATGTTCCGTGTCACTCCAACCACCAAGGCCCCCAGGGAGCTCAACGGGACAAAGGAGGACACAGAGAGAGACAAGGTGGAGAAAGAGATTGAGGCAACAGAGAGCCAATCAACAGCACCACCCCCTGAACCTTCCAGTCCTCAGGACAGCGAATCAATGGAGGAGGAGGCAGCAGTGGAAAAGCAGCAGGGGGAGTGGCGGACGGTGAAGAACAAGAAAAGTAAGAGGGAGCGAAGAAGAAGCAAAGGCGTTTCCCAGAGAAGCGGCAAGAGGCGTCTCCCATCCGACACGGATGACAAGGGCAGCAGCTCTTCGGATGAGGAAGTGCCAGAGCGGCACCGACAGAAGAGGCGGCAAAGCTCCAGGGCGTTGGAGGACGAGACACCCGAGCTCCAGAAAATTGGAGACAACAAGGAGACCAACGCACCCCAACTTTGCCTGCAACCTGAGGAGGCCAGTGCACCACAGCCCCTGGAATCTGGGAGCAGTGAGGCAATCATCGCACCCCAGCTCCAGGAAGCCGGGAACAGCAACCCCCCAGAGGGGGTGAGTTTTGGAGAAGCTTCTCCAGCAAAGGTCATCTCAAAATCCGCTCACTACGTGAACCTCCAGATGCCACTGGAGCAGAACACGGCCAAGGAGATCTACCTCAGCCCATCCAAAGTGAAGGAATTTGAGCTCACTACGGGTATGAAGGAGCAGACTAAAGGTCTGGGACTCTCAGAGACAGTGGGTTTGGTAGGAGAATAAATGCTTTAATATGGGTTTAAAGATTGTATCCATAAATGTGCGTAGCATTAAATCTACTACGCGATGTGTTGCGACCTTGGACTACCTAGCCAAGGTCAAAGCTGACCTGTTGTTTCTGCAGGAGTGTGCGATACCGCACCTCAGCTCCTACAGGCAATGGTCACGATGGTGGTCCCACGGGCCATCGATCTGGTCGGGCGGAAACGACTCTCGTTCCTCCGGCCTGGGTATTCTGCTGCGGGGAGGCAACTTCACCGTCTCCGAGGTCAAGGAGGTGGTGGGCGGGCGACTCCTGGTAGCAGACGTAATGTACAAGAACGCTCCACTCCGGTTAATTAACGTGTACGGCCCGGCACAAGGGGCTGAGCGGCTGGAGGTTTTTCAGCAGCTCCCACTGCTGCTGGCGACCTCCAGGCCGGTCATTCTGGGCGGGGACTTCAACTGCATCATCGATGCGGCTGGACGATCCGGCAGGGCCGGAAGCAGACTGGACGCTACGTCCAGATCCCTGATGGAAACAGTTAAGGATGCCAAGCTGCACGACGTCTTCAGCAACCCTGCAGACGGAGCGCAGCGTAGATACACCTGGTCGCGGCCAGACGGGTCCATTCGTTCCAGGATAGACTTCCTGTTTGTGTCCCGTGCATTCACAGTCAGATCCACCGACGTCAAGCCGGTGTTCTTCTCTGACCACTGCCTCCTACTGGCGGACTGCCACTTGGAGGAAGACCTGAGGGTGGGCAGGGGGGCATGGAAGCTAAATGTGCAACTGCTGACCCCAGAGAACATTGAGGAGCTCAAGAGGGATTACAAAGGTTGGAGAACCGTGAAACCCCTCTTTGAGTCCCTGACACACTGGTGGGAAGTGATCAAGGGAAGCATCAAGAGGTTTTTCATCCTCAAAGGCACCCAGAAAGCTAGAAAGGAACAGAGGGAAATGTCCCGACTCCAGGAAAAGATGCAGAATCTGCTCCGGCTGCAGTCGATGGGGGTCGATGTCAAGGAGGAGCTCCAAGAGGTGAAGGGCCAGCTAGCCTCGCACTTTGCCTCGGAGGCCTCCAAGATCATCTTCCGTTCCAGAGTCCGCTCCGTGGAGCAGGATGAGACGTGCTCACGTTTCTTCTTCCAAAAGGTACACAGAGAGCGCTCTGTGATCAGCAGCCTGAAGGAAGAAGACGGCTCAGTAAAGTCATCACGGTCCGACATTCTGAGGATCAGCAAATCCTTTTATGCCGGACTGTATGACGTGAAGCCCACGGACAGCACGGCCTCCCAGTCCTTCCTGTCCTCTATCACGGAGGTCCTAGACCACAGTACGCGGGAGAGCCTAGACAAACCGCTAACTCCTGACGAACTGACTAAGGCCCTCGAGTCCTTCGAGAAGAGTAAAACCCCCGGAAGCGACGGCCTGCCGGCGGAGTTGTATTCGGCTCTGTGGGACTTGATCGGCCCAGACCTGCTAGAAGTGTACGAGAGTATGCTCCTGGCCGGCAGCATGTCAGAATCCATGAGGAAAGGCATCATCACCCTCATCTACAAGCACAAGGGGGAAAGGGAGGAAATTAGAAATTGGCGACCCATTTCACTGTTGAATATGGACTATAAGATTCTGTCCAAGGTCATCGCCAACCGGGTCAAATCCGCTCTGGAATTGGTGATTCACCCTGACCAGACCTGCTCTGTGCCAGGCAGGAAGATCTCTGACAGCCTGGCGCTGCTCAGGGATACGATTGCCTATGTACAGGACAGGGGTGTGGATACCTGCCTCATCAGCTTGGATCAGGAGAAGGCCTTTGACAGAATATCGCACACCTACATGGGGGATGTGCTCTCCAAAATGGGCTTTGGGGAGGGAATTCGAAATTGGATCCAACTGCTCTACACTAACATCAGTAGCGCAGTCTCAATCAATGGGTGGGAAACAGATAGCTTTCCGATTAAATCTGGAGTCAGGCAGGGCTGCCCTCTCTCGCCTGTCCTTTTCGTGTGCTGCATAGAACCCTTTGCCGAGTCCATCAGGAAGGATCCGGGCATAAGAGGAGTGACGATCCCAGGCAGTGGAGGCACTCAGGTAAAAGCCTCCCTGTACATGGACGACGTCGCCGTCTTCTGCTCGGATCCGCTGTCGGTGCGCAGACTGATGCACGTCTGCGACCAGTTCGAACTGGCCTCGGGAGCCAAGGTAAATCGTGGGAAGAGCGAGGCCACGTTCTTTGGGAACTGGGCTGACCGATCCTTTGTCCCCTTCACTGTCAGGGCTGACGGCCTGAAGGTGCTGGGGATATGGTTCGGAGGGACCGGGGCATGCGTTAGAAACTGGAAGGAGCGAGTGGCTATGGTGAAAAGGAAACTGGGCATGTGGGAGCGACGCTCCCTCTCCATTGCGGGTAAGAACCTGGTCATCAGGTGTGAGGTACTCTCGCTGTTGCTGTACGTGGCGCAGGTCTGGCCCATTCCACACTCCTGCGCGATGGCGATCACTCGAGCCATCTTCCGCTTTATCTGGAGGTCGAAAATGGATCGTGTCTGCAGGGACGCGATGTACAAGCCTCTAGATGAAGGGGGAAAAAACGTGCCCAACATCGCCCTCATACTGATGGCCACCTTTGTGTGCGGCTGCATCAAGCGGTGCGTAGACCCTCAGTACGCAAACACCAAGTGTCACTACGTGCTGAGGTTCTACCTGTCCCCGGTGTTGCGAAGGATGGGTCTGGCCACGCTGCCGCGGAACGCTCCAAGTAGTTGGACCGTGCCGTACCACCTGTCCCTGGTGGAAAAATTTATGCAGAAAAACACCTTTGACCACAAGTCCATCAGGCAGTGGTCAGCACGTAACGTCCTAGAGGCCCTGAGGGATAAGGAGAGGGTGGACCCTGTGGGATGGTTCCCCGAGCAGACTGTCAAAGTCATTTGGCAGAATGCCTCATCGCCAGAACTTTCCAACAAGCACCAAGACGTAGCTTGGCTGGTGGTGAGAAAGGCCCTCCCCGTCAGATCCTTCCTACACGCCAGGAGTCTCACCCCCTCTGCACGATGCCCTCGAGGTGGCTGTGGTGGGGAAGAGACCGTTGTTCACCTCCTTGTGGATTGTGCCTTTGCAAAGAAAGTCTGGAGAGAGATGCAGTGGTTGCTGTCGAGGTTCATCCCGAGCAGTTCTGTGACACAGGACTCTGTGCTCTACGGGCTGTTCCCAGGGACACACACCGAGACAAACATCAACTGCAGCTGGAGGATCATCAACTCGGTGAAAGACGCGCTTTGGTCTGCCCGAAACTTGTTGGTCTTCCAGCACAAAGATTTGTCCCCGACCGATTGTTGCGGACTGGCACAATCCAAAGTCCAGGACTACGTGCTGAGGGACGCACTAAAGCTTGGGGCAGCTGCCGCAAAGGCGCAATGGGGAAGGGTCGCTGTCTAAGACCTTTCTACCACAGCGCACCGAGAGACTGGGAACTGTTTAGAGCCCCTCGGGCTGTACAGATCAAAATGAAAGGCTGTAAATGACTGTAATATTGTTTGTACTGATGCACCTGGTGATACATTTTGTAAAAGTTTAACCTGGATTGTACCCTTGTAATGTTGTTTTTGAAATGGTTTTGAATGTGATTGAAGATTTTTATGAATAAAGTATATTTTTACAAAAAAAAAAAAAAAAATCAGCAGCACCTAGAGGAGTGAGTGAGAGGAGGACCCTGGGACAGGCAGTCAGCAGCACCTAGAGGAGAGTGCGAGAGGAGGATCCTGGGACAAGCAGTCAGCAGCACCTAGAGGAGTGAGTGAGAGGAGGGCCCTGGGACAGGCAGTCAGCAGCACCTAGAGGAGAGTGCGAGAGGAGGACCCTGAGACAGGCAGTCAGCAGCACCTAGAGGAGAGTGCGAGAGGAGGATCCTGGGACAAGCAGTCAGCAGCACCTAGAGGAGTGAGTGAGAGGAGGGCCCTGGGACAGGCAGTCAGCAGCACCTAGAGGAGTGAGTGAGAGGAGGGCCCTGGGACAGGCAGTCAGCAGCACCTAGAGGAGTGAGTGAGAGGAGGATCCTGGGACAGGCAGTCAGCAGCACCTAGAGGAGAGTGCGAGAGGAGGTCACACCACAGCTTAGGAAGTAGAAAGGGACTGGGTTACTGCCTCACAGTCAAAGAAAATTATGCAGGTGGTGCAGGAGTCCCACTCACCAGTCAGTTTTCTGTTTTGGATACCAGTGAGGGTGTTGGTTCCTCGGAGGAGTGCAGTCAGAGCCAGGTTTGTGGCACCTCAGGCTGCTCTGCTGTACAGGAGGGTAGAAAGAAGAGGGGAAGAGCAGTTGTAATAGGGCATTCATTAGTTAGGGGATCAGACTGGTGTTTCTGTGGTCTTAGACGTGACTCCAGGATGGTACGTTGCCTCCCTGGTGCCAGGGTCAAGGAAGTCACAGAGCGGCTGCAGGACATTCTTCTGGGGGAGGGTGATCAGCCAGAGATTGTGGTCCACATTGGTCTCAGTGACTTAGGTAGGAAAGGGGATGAGGTCCTGAAAGCAGACTTTAGGGAGGTGGGAAGGAGATTGAAAAGCAAGACCTCGAAAGCAGTTATCTCAGGATTACTCCCAGTCCCACGTGCCAGAGAGTATAGAAATAGGAGAATTGAGCGAATAAACATGTGTCTGGAAAACTGGTCTGGGAGGGAGGGCATCAGATTTCTGAGGCACTGGGACCAGTTCTGGGAATGTGGTACCTGTACAAGCTGGATGGTCTACACCTGAACAGGACTGGGATGAATATCCTCACACGGAGATTTGCTAGTGCTGATGGGATGATTTAAAATAGATAGCCAGGGGAACAATATTCCGGCAATAGTACTGAAGACTTGTGCTCCGGAATTTGCCGTGCCCCTAGCCAAGCTGTTCCTGTACAGCTACAACACTGGCATCTACCCGGCTAAGTGGAAAATTGTCCAGGTATGTCCTGTACACAAAAAGCAGGACAAATCCAACCCGACCAATTACTACCCCATCAGTCTACTCTCGATCATCAGTAAAATGATGGAAGGGGTCATCAACAGTGCTATCAAGTGGCACTTACTTAGCAATAACCAGCTCACTGATGCCCAGTTTGAGTTCCGTCTGGGTCATTCAGCTCCTGACCTCATTACAGCCTTGGTTTAAACATGGATAAAAGAGCTGAACTCGTGAGGTGAGAGTGACTGTCCTTGACATCAAGGCCGCATTTGACCGAGTGTGGCATCAAGGAGCCCTAGCAAAACTGGAGTCAATGGGAATCAGGGGGAAAACTCTCCATTGGTTAGAGTCACACCTAACACAAAGGAAGATGTTTGTGGTTGTTGGAGGTCAATCATCTCAGCTCCAGGACATCACTGCAGGAGTTCCTCAGGGTCATGTCCTCAGCCCAACCATCTTCAGCTGCTTCATCAATGACCTTCCTTCCATCATAAGGTCAGAAGTGGGGATGTTCGCTGATGATTGCACAACGTTCAGCACCATTTGCGACTCCTCAGATACTGAAGCAGTCCATGTCCAAATGCAGCAAGACCTGGACAATATCCAGGCTTGGGCTGACAAGTGGCAAGTAACATTCACGCAACACAAGTGTCAGGCAATGACCATCTCCAACAAGAGAGAATCTATCCATCACCCCTTAATGTTCAATGGCATTACCATCACTGAATCCCCCACTATCAACATCCTGGGGGTTACCATTGACCAGAAACTGAACTGGACTAGCCATATAAACACTGTGGCTACGAGAGCAGGTCAGAGGCTAGGAATCCTGCGATGGGTAACTCACCTCCTGACTCCCCAAAGCCTGTCCACCGTCTACAAGGCACAAGTCAGGAATGTGATGGAATACTCCCCACTTTCCTGGATGAGAGCAGCTCCAATAACACTCAAGAAGCTTGACATCATCCAGGACAAAGCAGCCCGCTTGATTGGCACCCCTTCCACAAACATTCACTCCCTCCACCACCGACGCACAGTAGCAGCAGTGTGTACCATCTACAAGATGCACTGCAGGAATTCACCAAGGCTCCTTAGGGAGCATCTTCCAAACCGACGACCACTGCCATCTAGAAGGACAAGGACAGCAGATGGATGGGAACATCACCACCTGGAAGTTCCCCTCCAAGTCACTCACCATCCTGACTTGGAAATATATCGCCGTTCCTTCACTGTCGCTGGGTCAAAATCCTGCAACTCCCTTCCTAACAGTGCAGTGGGTGTACCTACACCACAGGGACTGCAGCGGTTCAAGAAGGCAGCTCACCACCGCCTTCGCAAGGGCAATTAGGGATGGGCAATAAATGCTGGCCCAGCCAGCAAAGCCCACATTCCACAAATGAATAATAAAAAAAAATTGGGAACCTGAGGGTAAAGTCAAGCCTGGAACAGGAGATGGAGGATTAGCGAGTGACTCTGAAAGACAGGAGCAGCACAGGTTAAGAAGTGTACAGCACAGGAACTTGGCAGTGTTAAAAGGCATATATGTAAATGCAAGGAACATGGTAAATAAAGCCGGTGAGCTGAGGCCTCAGACAGACACATGGCAAAGTGATATCTTCGCTATAACAGAAACGGAAACTGTAAGGAGGGGCAAAAATGGCAGCTCAACATCCCTGGATATAGCGTTTTCAGGCAGGATAGGGAGGGGGATAAAAAAGGTGAGGGTGTAGCATTATTGGGTAAAGAATCAATTACAGCTGTGAGGAGGGATGATCTACTAAATGAAGCATCAAATGAGGCTATATGGGCTGAGCTCAGAAATAACAAATAGGAGTGCACCATAGGCCCCCAAATAGTGCGAGGGAGTTAGAGGAGCAAACATATAGGCAAAAAACAATAGGGCAGTAATAGCTGGGGACTTGAAGTACCCTAATATCAATCGGGGTATTAACAGTGTGAAGGGCACAGAGGGCGCAAAATTCTTGAGCTGCGTTCAAGAGAACTTTTCAGCTTGCATGTAACAAACCCAACGAGAGAGGGACAAAGCCAGAAAATGCTGGAAAAACTCAGCAGGTCTAACGGCATCTGCGGAGAGAGAAACAGAGTTAATGTTTTGAGTCCGTATGACTCTTCTTCAGAGCTAAAGAGAAGTAAAACTGTGATGAAATTTATACTGTTTAAGGGGAGTGAGGCAGGTGAAGCTACATAGAAGGCCAGCGATAGGTGGGGGCAAAGGAGAGATTGACAAAGATGTCATGAACAAAAGGACAATGGGGTGTTAATGGTAGTGGTAAGGGCTAAAGGAGGTGCTGATGGTGACATTAAGAGTAGAAAGCAGAATGTGATAATAGCAGGACCAGGGTAAGCACTCTGGAAAGAACAACATGAACCAGTGACAGACCCCCTAGTGGGGGTGGGGTGGGGGGAGGAGACGGCAGTGGGAAAAACAATCGGAAATAGGATAAAAGGTGGGATAAAAGGGCCATCTGTCACTTGTTCATGTTGTTCTTACCAGAATGCTTACCCTGGTCCTGCTATTGCCACATTCTGTTAGCTTTTTGTGATTCATGCTTGAGGACCCCCAAATCCCTCTGTGCTGCAGCTTTCTTCAGAATTCTTCATTTAAATAATATTCAGCTCCTCTATTCTTTCTGCCAGAGTGCATAACCTCACATTTTCCACATTATATTCCATCTGCCAAGTTTTTGCCCACTCACTTAACCGCCTATGTCCCTCTCTAGACCACTTGCCTTCCCATCTATTTTTGTGTCATTCGCAAACTTGGCGATAGTACGTTCACTTTCCCATCTAAGTCATTAATATATATTGGAAATAATTGTGGCCCTAGCACTGATCCCTGTGGCACTCCACTAGTTACAGGTTGCCATCCTGAAAATACACCCCTTATCCCAACTCTCTGTCTTCTTTTAGTTAGCCAATCCTCTATCCATGCTAATATACTACCCCCAACACCATAGGCTCATATCTTATTTAGCAGCCTTATGTGTGGTACCTTATCGAACGCCTTTTGGAAATCCAAATATATTACATCTACTGGTTCCCCTTTATCTATCCTGCTTGTTACCTCCTCAAAGAATTCTAATACATTTGTCAGGCATGATTTCCCTTTCATGCTGACTCTGCTTGATTAGATTATGTATTTCTAAATGCTCTGCTATTACATCATTTATAATAAACTCCAACATTCTCCCAGTGACAGATGTTAAGCTAACTGGCCTATAGTTACCTGCTTTTTGTCTCCCTCCCTTTTTGAATAAAGGTGTTGCATTGGCAGTTAGTGATATTGTCTTGCTGGTTAGTGATATTGCTAGTGTTATTAATGATCTTTTCTGCTCTTCCAGCTCAGGTGTAGGCTGTATATGGACTCTGTTCTTTCTCATTTGCTCACCAGCTTAGTTCTCAATGATGTATGACTGTGGAATCTCAAGCTTCACTGACAACTTTTGCTGGGCTCCAGGTTTTCCTGATTGGGTCCTGTACATGTATAGTGTGTCCTTTCCACAACTCAGGCTGGTTTTTAACATACTCGTTGGAGTGTTGATCTCTTTCTACCTGCACACCAGTGAGTTATTGTCTTACTTCCTTCGGGCCAGTCAGACAGAGTATCTTGCTTGGCAGAGCTGGCTTATGTCTTCTGCAACCCTCCAGGTGATCTCATGTCAGCCTTGAGAGGTGTGAATTGAAGTGACAATAAAACAAAGCTTGGGTCTTTATTCGTCTCTTGGCATTCCATGAAGATTTTCTCGACCATCTGGACATATCTTTCCATAAACCCATGTCCCCTTGGTTGATGTGATGATGGGGCATTGCTGTTGAATCCATACAGTTGCAGTGAATTCCTTAAATTCTCTGGAGGTGAATTGGGAGCCATTGTCATGTAGTATTCTTTTCATGAATCCCTTGCTCAGTGAACTGAATTTGCACCGCTGATGTGAATGTTGCTGCTCTCAAAGCTTTTACTATTTGTATAAGTGGGAACTTTGAGTAGTAGTCAGTGACTACGAGATACCATCCTTGATTGTGTGTGAATGAATCAGCTCCCGCAGATTGCCAAGTTAAAATCAAAACACTGCGGGCGCTGGAAATCTGAAACAAAACCAGCAGGTCTGACAGCATCTGTGGAGAGAGAAACAGAGTTAATGTTTGTTTGTCCGAATGACTCTTCTTCTTCACAGTATGCCACATGGTTTCGGACTCAAAACGTTAACTCTGCATTCCTCTCCACAGATGCTGTCAGACCTGCTGAGTTTTTCCAGCTATTTTTGTTTTTGTTTCAGATTTCCAGCATCCGCAGTATTTAACTTTTATCTTTTATTTTGCCACATGTTCTTGGTGGTTCTTCAGTAGCTATCATCTCCTCCTTATGCTGTGTGATTCTGTACTTCTGGCTTACATTTTATGTAGGCACTATTCTCTATTCTTTCAACGCCTTTGTAGATGCCTATCCAGCTAATGTTGCTGTACCACTCTCAACCATCCTGGGGGTTACCATTGACCAGAAACTGAACTGGACTAGCCATGTAAATACTGTGGCTACAAGAGCAGGTCAGAGGCTAGGAACCTGCAGCGAGTAACTCACCTCCTGACTCCCCAAAGCCTGTCCACCATCTACAAGGCACAAGTCAGGAGTGTGATGGAATACTCCCCACTTGCCTGGATGAGTGCAGCTCCCACAACACTCAAGAAGCTCAACACCATCCAGGACAAAGCAGCCGCTTGACTGGCACAACATTCAACACCTTCAACATCCACTTCCTCCATTACACACCACACACCACTCTGACCTGGAAATATATCGCCGTTCCTTCACTGTCGCTGGGTCAAAATCCTGGAACTCCCTCCCTAACAGCACTGTGGGTGTACCTACACCACATGGACTGCAGTGACTCAAGAGGGCAGCTCACCACCACCTTCTGAAGGGCAATTGGGGATGGACAAGATAAATTTGGCCTGGCCAGCGACACCCACATCCCATGAAAGAATTAAAACAACAAGTTGGTGGTCTGAGGGCTAAATCTTCATGGATTCTGACTTGGTTCACAGTGCGTTATGTTTCAAGAATCTTATTTATTAGATTGAGTCATTAATGCACTGAAAGGGGTCAAGTAAATACAGAGATTCCACATGGAGGATTCTGTACTAGAGGCATCTTTTTAGTGACTCATACTGTGGTGACAGGAAATTAAACACACACAGTGAATTACAATAACTCAGGGTCAGAGGCAAGGTCAAGTGTCTCAGTAGATTGTTAAAGCAGGGATAATGGAAATCTCAGACACACTGGCCTGGATTATTCTTTCTCCTGATTAATCTTTTAGTCATTCTTTATATCCTGACCAATCAGCTGTCCTGCCACTCACCTTTGCGCAGTTATATGCTTTCTCCTTACGTTTCACAGAATCACAGTGCAGAAGAGGCCCTTCGGCCCATCGAGTCTGCACCGACACGTGAGAAACACCTCACCTACCCACCTAATCCCACTTACCAACAATGTTTGATGCTTTCCCTAACTTCTTTAGGTAACCACGGTGGGTGGGCCCTCCCTTTAGAATTTTTCTTTATAGTCGGAACATACTTATGCTGAGTATTCTGAAATATCCGCTTCAATGTCCGCTGTAAGATTTCTGATTCGGACCCACAGACACCTAAATAGGCAGCCGGCTATTCAAATGCAATTTTAAGATAGTTTATTAAGAAACATTAACTAATTAGACAGGGAAAGGCAGACGGCCGGTAACAGCTTGTGATAACTGCACTCTGCTCTCCGGTCGAAGTGTTCGGAAACTCTGCCTTCGATCTCTCGATCTTCCCCCTCCTCCTCTGATCCATCTTCCATCCAATGAACAATGTCACCTCACCAGCGGCTCACCAGCCCCTCAGCCCCTACCACAGTTTGACACCAACCCCTATATACCCTTTGTTGGGGTCTTGTAGTTTACCAGTGTGAATCCTCCATCTAACTATTCTGACCAATGGATACAGGACAGGCACTCAAAACATCAGGAGGCTTACCACCCCTCCTTGTGCGTCACCCCACTTGAGGTCAGCTTCTTAGTTTACGTCTTGCTGAGGGTCATATCCTGGTCCTTTTTAAACAATTGCCTAGACACGAGGGTACAGAAGACATCATCTTAACTTAGGAATGACAACATGAACGAAATGATCTTGCCTGTTTCCACAGACTGTTTAAAAATGATTGCCTTTTTAGAAAGCTTTTCAGGGGGTATTATATTATACAGAAAATATCTATTCATTCAAGAGCCCAATTTCTTACACTGCCACTGCTTCTCCATTGATCTATCCTCTAGTCTAGTGTCCCAGTTCACTTCAGCTAGCTCAGCTTTCATGCCCACATAGTTGCCCTTATTTAAGTTTAAAATGCTAGCCTTAGACCCACTCTTCTCCTTTTCAAACTGGATGTAAAATTCAATCATATTGTGGTCGCTGCTACCTAGGGGTGCCTTTACTCTGAGGTCATTATTAATCCTGTCACATTACACAATACCAAATCTAATATAACCTGCTCTCTGGCTGGTTCCAGAACATGCTGCCCTAAGAAACTATCTCGAAAGCATTCTATGAACCCCTCATCCAGGCTACTACCGCCAACCTGATTTTTCCAGTTTATATGTCGATTAAAGTCACCCATGATTATTGCCATCCCTTTATCACAAGCACCCTATATATCTTCTTGTAAACTTTGTCCTACATTGTGGTTACTGTTAGGGGGCCTGTAGACCACTCCCACTAGTGACTTCTTTCCCCTACTATTCCTCACCTCCACCCAAACCTATTCTACATCCTGATCTCCGGAACCAAGGTCACCTCTAACTATTGCACTAATGCCATCCTAGATTAACACTGCTACCCCTCCACCTTCACCTAGTTTCTTATTCTTCTTGAATTTCATACACCCCTCAATATTCAGGATCCAATCCTTGTCATCCTGCAGCCACGCCTCCGTAATGACTATCAGATTATATTTATTTACTACAATATGCACTATCAATTCATTGACTTTGTTATGAATGTGATGTAACATGACTCACTGGGGATAGTGCGCTGCAATATCAAGCCTCACTGCTCCCCGAGCCCCGACAAGTGTGAAAAGTTTGAGCAACCCACCTCATTGTTGAATTTAGCTTAATAAAATACAAGCATCAGGTTTGTAAACTTAATAAGTAAATAGCTGTTTATTGAATAAATTCATTAACCAGTGGCAAAAGATAGCGATATGAGCTGCTCATTTCTAAATCTGTAACCTAAACTCTACCCTTCTTAAATCCCTATACACACACATACAAGACACACAATACACACAAAAACATGGATTTTAAGGGCGGGATAAAACAACTCAATAGCACCCATTCTGGAGTACAGGATTCGATGGGTTGATTTTGATCGATGTCTTCCAAATTCCTTTCAGTTCTTGTTGATGACATGAGGTGGTCTTCCAGCATTTTCAGAATTTAATTCTCTGAGCACTTGCCATTCAATGTCTCTAACAACAATTTTCCCCTTTGCCTCTTGACAGGTGTTTTCAGAGAGAGAGCAGGTTATAGAGATATGAGGAGAAAAAGCCAGCTAGCTATTATTGTGGAATTACTGGAATCTTATACACACAAGAGACAGAGGTCATAGGTCTTTTTCCTTTCAGGCTAGGAGCTATTCTGCTGCACTGCCCTCACACAAACTCTGGTCACCTGGTCAGGAGCCAATTAAAATGTTGTTGCCAGGCAGTTCCCCATTAGACCAGACTCCCCCTTGGCACCATCCTGTCTTTCATGGCACACTCTGTCCCAGGATAAAAACATTGTATGTATCCCTCACACTGCTCCAGTGCACATGTCCTTCAACTTGCAGCCATTGTAATTTTAATCCATGGTCCAACAGAAATAAAAAGATATGTTCTTTACAACAGACCAACAGGAATTAAAAAAATATGTTCTTTACAGATGCGCATTCAGGAGCAGAGCCTTTAGTTTTGTCTTCTTATTATCTTTGTAACATCTAGTCTTGACTGTTGGTGCATTCTTAGGTTTTTTTCTCTCTGTCCCTTCCTGCTGTTCTCTGACCCTCATTTCCCATATTACTATGTTCCTTTCTTACCTTGTCTCTATTTTTTGATATACCACATCTTTCCATATTTGATTCCTTGACCCCACTGCTGAGTTTAAAACCCTCCCTAGTTATGCAGTTCGCAAGAGCACCGGTCCAGGCTCAGGTGTAGACTGTCCCAATGGTACAGACCCCACTTTCCCCAGTACTGGTGCCAGTGCCAAACTGCACGTGGTTCAGCTAATAATCCAGGTTCTGCTTTTCAATTTGGTGCCTAGCTCCTCATACTGACTACACAGAACTTCTTTCCTTGTCCTGCCTATGCCAATGGTAACTACATGGACCATGACAATCGGATCCTCCCCCTCCCACTGCCAGTTCCTCTCCAGCCCTGAGCAGATGTCCTGAACCCTGGCACAGGGCAGGCAACACAACCGTCTGACTCTCGCTCTTTGCTGCAGAGAACAGTGTCAATACCCCTCACTATACTGTTCTCTACTACCACTACATTCCGTTTTGCTCCCCCAATTTGACTGGCTTCCTGTACCACGGTGCCATGGTCAGTTTTCTCATCCACCCTGCAGCCCCCACTCTCATCCAAACAAGCTGAGAGAACCTCAAACCTGTTGGACAATTGCAGTGGCTCACACTCCTGTACTCCTGCCCTCCAGCCCCCTTACCTGCCTCACTCGCAGTCACACCCTCCTGTCCCTGACCACTGACCAAATCAGGAGACCCTATCCTAAGTGGTGTGACTGCCTCCTGATATAAAGCATCCGGGTAACTTTCCCCCTCCCTGATGTGCCGCAGTGTCTGCAGCTCAGCCTCCAGCTCAATGACTCTGAGCCGAAGTTCCTCGAGTCACAAACACTTACTGCAGACGTGTTTACCCTGGATCACAATGTTATCCAGGAGGTCCCACATGCTACAGCCTCGACACATCACCTGTCCTACCAGCATTACTGTGTTTTAAATAATTACTTAATTATTTTATTCACTTATTTATGTCGCTTATTTATATATTTTATTAACTTTACCACCAATTTGTATACTATTGTAAACATTAGGAATAGAATAGACCTCAGCCACTCAGCAGATACTCACCAAACAACCAGCTCCTTTCCCTGTAGTAGTTTAAGAATCAATTCCTGCAGGGTGAGAAAGATAGAGAGAGGAAGTGAATACTGTCAGGTTGGGAGGGTCAAAACATCAGCAATAAAATCCAAAGATTCGTTGCATTAAATGTTATCATTGGAAATAAAAATGTTCTTCATGGTTCCTCTTTCTCCATCTAAACTTCACCATCCCTCCCCCATCACCGTCTCCTCTTCACTATCCCTCCCCCCACCATCGTCTCCTCTTCACCATCCCTCCCCGACCATCGTCTCCTCTTCACCATCCCTCCCCCCACCACCATCTCCTCTTCACCATCCATCCCCCACCATCATCTCCTCTTCACCATCCCTCCCACCGTCACCATCTCCTCTTCACCATCCATCCCCCACCATCGTCTCCTCTTCACCATCCCTCCCACCGTCACCATCTCCTCTTCACCATCCCTCCCCCACCATCGTCTCCTCTTCACCATCTCTCCCCCCACCATCGTCCCCTCTTCACCATCCCTCCCCAACCATCGTCTCCTCTTCACCATCCCTCCCCCCACCATCGTCTCCTCTTCACCATCCCTCCCCCCACCATCGTCTCCTCTTCACCGTCCCTCCCCCCACCATCATCTCCTCTTCACCGTCCCTCCCCCCACCATCGTCTCCTCGTCACCATCCCTCCCCCACCACCGTCTCCTCTTCATCATCCCTCCCCCGTCACCATCCCCTCTTCACCATCCCTCCCCCAACCATCGTCTCCTCTTCACCGTCCCACCCCCACCATCGTCTCCTCTTCACCATCCCTCCCACCTCCATCGTCTCCTCTTCACCATCCCTCCCCCACCATCACCTCCTCTTCACCATCCCTCCCCCACCATCGTCTCCTCTTCCCCATCCCTCCCCCACCATCGTCTCCTCTTCACCATCCCTCCCACCACCATCGTCTCCTCTTCACCATCCCTCCCCCACCATCACCTCCTCTTCACCATCCCTCCCCCACCATCGTCTCCTCTTCACCATCCCTCCCCTCACCATCGTCTCCTCTTCACCATCCCTCCCCCACCATCGTCTCCTCTTCACCATCCCTCCCCCACCATCACCTCCTCTTCACCATCCCTCCCCCACCATCGTCTCCTCTTCACCATCCCTCCCCCCACCATCGTCTCCTCTTCACCATCCCTCCCCCACCATCACCTGCTCTTCACCATCCCTCCCCCACCATCGTCTCCTCTTCACCATCCCTCCCCCACCATCGTCTCCTCTTCACCATCCCTCCCCCCACCACCATCTCCTCTTCACCATCCCTCCCCCCACCACTGTCTCCTCTTCACCATCCCTCCCCCCGTCACCGTCTCCTCTTCACCATCCCTCCCCTCGTCATCGTCTCCTCTTCACCATCCCTCCCCCACCATCGTCTCCTCTTCACCATCCCTCTCCCTGTTACCAGCTCCTCTTCACCATCCTTGCACGCTCCACCTGCTCCTCTTCGTTCCACACACCCCCCCCACCCACTCTGAACCCCCACCTCCAGACTGAGACGGTCAGTGGCGTGGACGGAGAGAGAGAGAGAGAGAGAGAGAGAAAGACAGTCAGACAGACGGGCAGAGAGTCAGATTTCCAAATGGATGGAGCGATGGATGGATGGATAGAAAGAAAGATGGAGAGTGGGATAGTCCGGTCCTGCCAGCAGGGGCAGTTCTTGGCAGCTGGGAGCATAAGATTTGGCGCGATGGCAAAAATAATTTACCTGCTGGAATAAGTTGGAATTATCTCCTCTGGAGATAATTGAATCGTGGGTGGAGTTTCCCGCTGCTCCTTGTTGGGAACCACATTTGCATCCCTTTGCGCTGTAAGAATTCTCATTAAGATCCCAGCCTGCCTCTGTCACGCTTACACCCCGAATCTAATTGCCCCACCAGTAGGTAATGAGACCAGTCTGACTCACAACCTGATATAAGGGGCAACCTGCACTTCACTCGTGACTCCGAGGTTTGTCCTCACAGCGTTCGCCAGCCTCTCGCTGAGATACTCCCTCGGGCAGCTCGGGTGAGACCAGCGGGGAGAGAAGGGGTGGAAGGCAGACACTCGACTGGGGGCATTGACTGGTCTCGGGTGGTGACAGGTGAGGGTCGGAAGCTGCCTTCAAAATGGAACGGGAGCTGCACCATCTGGACCAGCCGATGGAACGACGCAGTTGGAAATAACCTTGGATAAAAATCCCGAGGGGAGGGGTCTGAGGGCTGGTGGGAGGATTCGGCCTTTGGGCTGGTTGCAGGGGCACCCTGATCATTACATTACTGCTCAGGACATGGAGAGCAAGGCTCAGCGCAGACTGGTTAGGAACATTCAAAGCCAATGGAAGGATTTGGGCACCTTACCTCATGGTGCGCATTCTTGTGAGAATCCATTAGAGTTTGAGGCAACGTTTGATTTGGTCTGATTGGCCAGTTGTCCCTCAGAGAGGAATGTGGAAAGGTCAAAAGGATTAAACTATTCAGGGGCCACAGCCACAGGACATATGCAACCTGCTCCAGGCAACTCTACACATTGCAGCTGAGAGGTTGAGGGCTTACCCAGCCCAGCGCTTGCAGTTATTCCATTAGTGCCAGGCTGGGCTCCAGTCTACTCCAGAGGAGACAGCCTGGCAGTGCCCTGACTGAGGCTGATAGTGCCTGGTTGTACTCACCCAGACCCAACCCCCTTTGTCAATGCGCTGTCATGTTTGGGGCGGTGAGGGGGGGTTGATGGGGGTGTGGGTGAGGGGGAGGGGAGCCTGGCTGGTGGGGGGGGCTTGTCAGGGTTGGGGGGGGTGAAGCTCAGCTACCTGTGATCCCCCAGGATCTGCTTCAGCTGCAAGGGAGGGCCTGGGGATGGAATGTCTGGAGTGAGGGCAGCCCAAGCGCTTCACAATGACTCCCTAGCCTAGCAATGGAAGGTGATCATCGCAGGGTAAGGTCCAATCATATCTCTCAGCTAATCTTTCCCAGTCACGAGGGGGAGTGCAGAATGCAGGCAGCAGGTAACTCTGCCCTCTTTGTGGCTGAAGAGGGGAAGGTGGGCCCATCGCTGTCTGGCAGGGCAGAGGCAAGAGCCACATCTTGAGGAACATGGGCCAGTGGGGCCCCATGAAGACGCTGAGGAGGAGGCCAACTCCACGGAGGCACATAGCATGACCCAGGGTATTCAGAAGATGCCCCTCATACTTGGAGATGAGCGAGAGACAGTGCAGCAGATGCCTTCACTTGTCAAGGGATGTGATGACTCACATCTGCCACATTCTTCAGGAGGATCTGACAGTGCTTGGCCAGGGAGGCCATCCATTGCCAGTGGCTCTAAAGGTGACTGCTGCACTCAACTCTTTTGCAAGTGGCCCATTCCAGGGCTCCACTGGGGACAGAGCAGTGGGATTTGCAATGATCTCTGGTTTTCCACAAATGCAGAGCGCCATCGACTGCACACATGTGGCCTTGAGAGCTCCTTGGCAGCAGCCAGTAAGATTTATCAATAGATTTATTAATCATGAAGGGATGACCACAAAGAGGGCAAGGATGTTGAGGATCTCACACAGGAAGAGGCCATTGCATGGGCCAAGCATTGTAGGCATGCCCATGAGCCCCTTCCAGTAACAAGGTTCCAGGATGATGAAGACTAGTAGCGGGCTAGCTCATATGAGTGCATTTCACCTGACCCTTCGATGTAGGGTAGACAGCAACACATTCTTTATTATCCTCAGCATCTCAATGAAGGGCATCAATCTCAGAATGACAATGGCCGCATCCTTGGAAGGCTAGGCAGACTGTGGAGCATGTGGCCGTTCTGTAATGGGATAAGAACTCTCCCAATGCTCGCTGTGAAGTAAGTAGACATGGTGCAGTCCTTTCAAGCATCGCGCCAACATCTCAATGCCTATGGCAGCCTTCAAGAAGCAGGAACAGCACTGCAAACCTCAGCGCACTCACGGCAGTATGCCTGGGGCTTTGCAAGGTACCTCAAGGAGGACAATCATCGATCACTGCTTCTCGTATGACTGTCTGAGGACTGATCTAAATCCTGACAGTGACAACTCTCCAAAGGCCATCTCTCGTGCATGAGTAATGTTCAGGCCTCATCCTCATACTGAGTCCCCAGCATGAGATCACTCTTCAGGACAGTGTGATCGGTCACTCTCAGTCAGGGATGGGAGCCTGCCCGTCAGGTGACCTTTGTGCACACAGAGGGAGAGTCAGCAGCACCAGTGTCTGACCATCGGCAAGCATTCCTGACCCAGCCCTCATCCGGAGCTTCCCAAGTTTACATCCAGCATTGCCATGGCAGCTGGGGGTGACATTACCAGTCAGTCTTGACACAGCATTTAGGCATTAATTAGTAACTCTGTTGATAATAGAGCGCGCACACGACAGATTTACTGGAACTTCACTCCAATCCCATCGGAGGCCTCCACATTTTCATTCCCGCAGAATGATATATGCAGCAGGAAGTCTGGGAATCTGACGGCACTGAGAATCCTGTCCATTAGCCTTCGGAGAGAGAGCACAGGGACTCCATAAAACCGCATTAGCCAGAGGTTCAGGCTCAAACCAACATCCTCCCGTGTAATAGGCTGGCAACATCAGGCCTGGCACAAACCTAGAACATGGCATAGTCACGGCCGGCCATCTAGCAGACGTTTCCAGAGTCACCCAGCGCTCGCTAAGCCCCTTGCTCTGCATCGTGCAGGTGATGAGTGGGAGCTGCTGTAGGGGGTAATGTTTAACGTTAAGCACGCTCACCACATTAAACTGCAGGTCACCATGGAAACCGAAGATCCCAGACGATTACTCAAACTGTAACCCGCACCCAAACCTGACCAACATTGAAGAGTTCACCTGGTTGGGATGACTCCTAGCCGGGTGGTGTTTAACATCCACAGAGAACAGACTTCAGTACAGCAGCATCAGGAGAATAAAAAACTGCAAAACCTGTACTCATGAGGTCACATGATATGATCCTCTGACACAACCATTGCACAATGTTCAGCACAGTGTCCGCGACTCCTCAGATACTGAAGCAGTCCATGTCCAAATGCAGTAAGATCTGGACAAAATCCAGGCTTGGGCTGACAAGTGGCAACTAACATTCACACCACACAAGTATCAGGCAATGACCATCTCCAACAAGAGAGAATCCAACCATCCAACCATCGCCCCTTGACATTCAATGGCATTACCATCACTGAGTCCTCCATTACCAACATCCTGGGAGTTACTATTGACCAGAAACTGAACTGGACTAGCCATATAAATACTGTGGTTACAAGAGCAGGCCAGAGGCTAGGAGTCCTGCAACGAGTAACTCACCTCCTGACTCCCAAATCTATCCACCATCTACAAGGTACAAGTCAGGAGTGTGATGGAATACTCCCCACTTGCCTGGATGAGTGCAGCTCCCACAACGCTCAGAAAACTTGACACCATCCAGGACAAAGCAGCCGCTTGATTGGCACCACATCCACAAACATTCACTCCCTCCACCACCGACGCACAGTAGCAGCAGTGTGTACCATCTACAAGATGCACTGCAGGAATTCACCAAGGCTCCATCAACAGCACCTTCCAAACCCACAACCACTACCATCTAGAAGGACAAGGGCAGCAGATAGATGGGAACACCACCACCTGGAAGTTCCCCTCTAAGTCACTCACCATCCTGACTTGGAATTATATCGCCGTTCCTTCACTGTCACTGGGTCAAAATCTTGGAACTCCCTCCCTAACAGCACTGTGGGTGTACCTACACCACATGGACTGCAGCGGTTCAAGAAGGCAGCTCACCACCACCTTCTCAAGGGCAGTTAAAGGTGGGTAATAAATGCTCATATCCCATGAATGAATAAAATAAAACAAGGCATTGTCCAACCACTAGGTCCATAGAGCAACTGGCTTAATTTGTTCAGGTTGTTTCTGTGGACGCAAGGGTGACTAACTGAGCTGAGATTGAGTGAGACACCATAGACCTGAGGGAGACGATGGGAGATACGTGAGGAGAGAGGGGCTTCTGTTACATCTGGATGAGCTCAGAGCATCATTGCATCACACGGAGGGGCTATTCACTAGCTGAGACTTTGAGGCGGAAAAGCAAGATATATTTACACATATGCAAAGTATATACAGAGTGAACACCCGTGCCACCATTGTGCTCTCAGTATTTCTTAATTCTTCCAACCCTACCGCTACAACTTGGTGCATCCCCCACATCTGCAGCAGAGGTGGAGGCCGCCTGTTGCCTGTTGAGCCCTGTTTTCTGTGATAACTTGGTTGGACTTCCTCTGGAAGCCCGAAGCCTGGAAGGCCCCGGCCTGATAAGGGTCTCTTTCTGTGGGTCAGCTGCACCCTCTTTGGCCTGAGCGGTTGGAGTTGATGGGATGACAGGCTGCGGGGGTTTCGAGCGGCTGCGCACCCTGTGTGGTGGCCCCTGGGGCTTGCGACTGATGCCCCTCCTCCCTGTGGGTGCCCAAGGGCCCCTCCCTGACCACTTGAAGTGAAGGGTCACTCCACGAGAAATCGAGGTGCCTCACGGCCCTCTTGCCTAGCCACTGCACTCTTGGCTGCAGTGATGGTGTGGAAGTCCGAGTGCATATCCAGCACAAACTGCTGGACCAGGGTCTCCATGGCAGCCAACACCCTTCCAATGGTGACCTCAATGTGCTTGTGTTCTGAAGCCACAACTTCAGACAGAATGTGGATGGCCTCCTCCATCCTTTGTTCTAATCTCCGGACAGCCTCTGACAGCCCTTCCTGCTCTTCCCCTGCCTGTCTTCGGAGCTCCAACATCTGTCTGAGGCCTGATTCCAGAGGCTCGTCCATCGGACTCAGACTCAGCAGCAGGCTGGCCTCCAGCAGTCCTCCGAGTGTCGGTGACCTTGGCTGTCACTGCCTCCGCCTGCAGTGGACCAGAACCTGTGCCCTGCTCACCAGATGGTGACCCCAAGCCTGCTGTATAACTAGCTCCCACCGAGGTGTGTGTACCTGTGCTGGTGGAGAGTGTGGGTGAGCGCAGTGACGGGTCTTCCTCGAGTGCTGCCTCAGGATCCTCATCCGAGGTGCTCTGGGGTCTGCACTGATGGGTGGAAGTGGGGCCCCTCCACCTACTCTTGCTGGTGGCTGGAATAGAGCAAACAGATCATTAGTGATTGGTTGGAGAGTCACTTACATTAAAGATCACTCACAGAGTCCGCGGCTGCCTGGTGACTACTGCATGGACCCTCACTGACTTATTGGGAGCTGCCGATCTTGTCTCTGCAGGGGAACGATCCCGTTCCTCTCCAGCCAGTTCTGCCGCTTGCTCCCTGTAGAGGGTGACTGGCCTCAGCTCCAGCAACCCCTCTCCAGTCTGGGATCCCTTCCTCCTGACCTGCAGAAAGACAGATGGACGGACTGTGAGCACCACAGATGAAAGAGCCAATCGGAAGCGTGCCTGCCTGCTGTGGGTGCTGAGCCCTCCCCAGTTCAGGGCTGGAGATGCGAATTGTGCAGGATGTTCCTGGCGTTGGTGATGTTGAAGTGTGTGCGAGAGAGTCAGTGGTGATGTCCCTTCTGCTGGGGATGTGTGAGATCCCTGTGGACTGTAGCCCTCAGACTGCCCGATGGCCTTGTCAGAGTGTGAGTTGGGAGTGAGGAGAAGGTTGACTTACTCCAGCGGAGAGGAGGAGATCATCCATCCTCCTCCTGCATTTCAAGGCACTCCACTTCTGTAGCCCACATGACCTCCCTGACCTCTTGCTGACCTCCCTGGTGACCTCCTGTTGAGCTGGTGTGGCAGGGTTGGTGGACCGGTGACTTATATCATGAGAGTAGAGGGCCACCTGCCGGTCCTGGGCTGCCTAGAAGGGTTACCAAGAGGCTGTCACTGAACTTGGGGGAGCAGAGGAACTGTTCCTTCCAGAGGCCATCACTCACCACAAAAAGCCTGTCCAGCAGAGAGAGACTCCGTGTGTGGGAGCCACTCACACCTGGGCAGCTGGACCATCAGCCCCATGAGCTACCGGCGGGGGAGACGAATCCCAGTGTGTCCACGCCACGAGACTCGCTGGTCTGCTCCTTGATGCATCAATAAGGAGCTGAAAAGTGGATGATCTGGCGTGGGAGCCCTCGCCACTGGCCAGCGGGAATCACATCGACATTCCCCGCCTGCCGCTGCACTTAGACTCCAGCAGGGAAAACTCTGCCCAGAGAGGGAGGTGAGATGGAGGCAGTCAGGAGGTTACAGAGAGAGTGGGGGAGAGGTGGGACCATGGCCGAATCTGAAAGCACCAGCGGGAATTTTCAAGTTGTGGCTTTGCTAGACCAAGGGGTCAGCACAGGGAGGGTGGGAGAATGGGATTTGCTGCAATTCAGGACGTGGGCAGCAGAGTTTTGAGTGACCTCAAGTTGAGCCTAGAGGTGACAAATGCATAAATGATGCTTCCAGCAGTAGACAAGGCAGGTTCGATGTTTACTAAGGCCCCTGTGAAAAGGGTTTGGAGGGATTGTGGGGCAGGTGGGGTGAGACTTGGGACAATGATGGGGGGGCAGTCATCTTGAGATGAATCCTCAATGTGTTCCTGCCTCAGTGGGACATTCCCAGGGTCAGGCTGAAATCTCGCTTAACCTCCGCTCCACCAAAGTGGGCGATCATTAATACAGTTAAACCTCCACCTCGGGGCCATTTAGTGATGGTGCTGGTGTTTTACCGATGCCGGGGTGGATCCTGGTGAGTGCGGAGGCTGCCGACTCAATCGCGGTGCCCTCCTGTTGGCAGGTCAGGATGCCATCAGAGCCGGAGGCTCCACATGCCAACAACGGGCCATGGGAACAAAAGGCCACAGTCCATGAATGGTCAGATGGAGGGGGTTTCCCCTCTAACCCAATGGTCGGCCCAGCCTCACCCCTCATTCATTAATCACCTCCACGCAGCCAGAGGGCGCCACCATGTGGATGTGTCACAGGCGGCCAGTCTGGGCAGTGACCACGGTCTGCGGTGTGAGGAGGGGTCTGCAGTGTGAGGAGCGTCTGCGGTGCGACGGAGGGTCTAAAGTGCGAGGGAGGGTCTGCAGTGTGAGGGAGGGTCTGCTGTGTGAGGGAGGGTCTGCAGTGTGAGGAGGGGTCTGCAGTGTGAGGAGGGGTCTGCGGTGCGAGGGAGGGTCTAAAGTGCGAGGGAGGGTCTGCGATGTGAGGGGGGGTCTGCAGTGTGAGGGAGGGGTCTGCAGTGTGAGGGAGGGTCTGCAGTGTGAGGGAGGGTCTGCGATGTGAGGGAGGGTCTGCGATGTGAGGAGGGGTCTGCAGTATGAGGGAGGGACTGCAGTGTGAGGGAGGGTCTGCGATGTGAGGGAGGGTCTGCAGTGTGAGGAGGGTCTGCAGTGTGAGGGAGGGTCTGCAATGTGAGGGAGGGTCTGCAGTGTGAGGGAGGGTCTGCAGTGTGAGGAGGGGTCTGCAGTGTGAGGGAAGGTCTGCAGTGTGAGGGAGGGTCTGCAGTGTGAGGGAGGGTCTGCAGTGTGGAGGGGTCTGCAGTGTGAGGGAGGGGTCTGCAGTGTGAGGAGGGGTCTGCAGTGTGAGGAGGGGTCTGCAGTGTGAGGAGGGGTCTGCAGTGTGAGGGAGGGTCTGCAGTGTGAGGAGGGGTCTGCCGTGTGAGGGAGGGTCTGCAGTGTGGAGGGGTCTGCAGTGTGAGGGAGGGGTCTGCAGTGTGAGGAGGGGTCTGCAGTGTGAGGAGGGGTCTACAGTGTGAGGGAGGGTCTGCAGTGTGAGGGAGGGTCTGCAGTGTGAGGAGGGGTCTGCCGTGTGAGGGAGGGTCTGCAGTGTGAGGGATGGTCTGCAGTGTGAGGGAGGGTCTGCAGTGTGGAGGGGTCTGCAGTGTGAGGGAGGGTCTGTGGTGCGAGGGAGGGTCTAAAGTGCGAGGGAGGGTCTGCAGTGTGAGGGAGGGTCTGCAGTGTGAGGGAGGGTCTGCTGTGTGAGGGAGGGTCTGCAGTGTGAGGAGGGGTCTGCGGTGCGAGGGAGGGTCTAAAGTGCGAGGGAGGGTCTGCGATGTGAGGGAGGGTCTGCAGTGTGAGGGAGGGGTCTGCAGTGTGAGGGAGGGTCTGCAGTGTGAGGGAGCGTCTGCGATGTGAGGGAGGGTCTGCAGTGTGAGGGAGGGTCTGCGATGTGAGGGAGGGTCTGCGATGTGAGGAGGGGTCTGCAGTGTGAGGGAGGGACTGCAGTGTGAGGGAGGGTCTGCGATGTGAGGGAGGGTCTGCAGTGTGAGGAGGGTCTGCAGTGTGAGGGAGGGTCTGCAATGTGAGGGAGGGTCTGCAGTGTGAGGGAGGGTCTGCAGTGTGAGGGAGGGTCTGCAGTGTGGAGGGGTCTGCAGTGTGAGGGAGGGGTCTGCAGTGTGAGGAGGGGTCTGCAGTGTGAGGAGGGGTCTGCAGTGTGAGGGAGGGTCTGCAGTGTGAGGAGGGGTCTGCCTTGTGAGGGAGGGTCTGCAGTGTGGAGGGGTCTGCAGTGTGAGGGAGGGGTCTGCAGTGTGAGGAGGGGTCTGCAGTGTGAGGAGGGGTCTGCAGTGTGAGGGAGGGTCTGCAGTGTGAGGGAGGGTCTGCAGTGTGAGGAGGGGTCTGCCGTGTGAGGTAGGGTCTGCAGGGTGAGGGAGGGTCTGCAGTGTGAGGGAGGGTCTGCAGTGTGGAGGGGTCTGCAGTGTGAGGGAGGGTCTGCAGTGTGAGGGAGGGTCTGCAGTGTGAGGGGGGGTCTGCAGTGTGAGGGAGGGTCTGCAGTGTGAGGAGGGGTCTGCAGTGTGAGGAGGGGTCTGCGGTGCGAGGGAGGGTCTAAAGTGCTAGGGAGGGTCTGCGATGTGAGGGAGGGTCTGCAGTGTGAGGGAGGGTCTGCGATGTGAGGGAGGGTCTGCGATGTGAGGAGGGGTCTGCAGTGTGAGGGAGGGACTGCAGTGTGAGGGAGGGTCTGCGATGTGAGGGAGGGTCTGCAGTGTGAGGAGGGCCTGCAGTGTGAGGGAGGGTCTGCAATGTGAGGGAGGGTCTGCAGTGTGAGGGAGGGTCTGCAGTGTGAGGAGGGGTCTGCAGTGTGAGGGATGGTCTGCAGTGTGAGGGAGGGTCTGCAGTGTGGAGGGGTCTGCAGTGTGAGGGAGGGGTCTGCAGTGTGAGGAGGGGTCTGCAGTGTGAGGAGGGGTCTGCAGTGTGAGGGAGGGTCTGCAGTGTGAGGAGGGTCTGCAGTGTGAGGAGGGGTCTGCCGTGTGAGGGAGGGTCTGCAGTGTGGAGGGGTCTGCAGTGTGAGGGAGGGGTCTGCAGTGTGAGGAGGGGTCTGCAGTGTGAGGAGGGTCTGCAGTGTGAGGGAGGGTCTGCAGTGTGAGGAGGGTCTGCAGTGTGAGGGAGGGTCTGCAGTGTTAGGGAGGATCTGCAGTGTGATGCAGGGGTCTGCAGTGTGAGGGGGGGTCTGTAGTGTGAGGCAGCGTCTGCAGTATGAGGGAGGGTCTGCTGTGTGAGGAGGGGTCTGCATTGTGAGGAGGGGTCTGCAGTGTGAGGGAGGGTCTGCAGTGTGAGGAGGGTCTGCAGTGTGAGGGAGGGTCTGCAGTGTTAGGGAGGATCTGCAGTGTGATGGAGGGGTCTGCAGTGTGAGGGGGGGTCTGTAGTGTGAGGCAGCGTCTGCAGTATGAGGGAGGGTCTGCTGTGTGAGGAGGGGTCTGCATTGTGAGGAGGGGTCTGCAGTGTGAGGGAGGGTCTGCAGTGTGAGGAGGGGTCTGCAGTGTGAGGGAGGGTCTGCAGTGTGAGGAGGGGTCTGCATTGTGAGGGAGGGTCTGCAGTGTGAGGAGGGGTCTGCAGTGTGAGGAGGGGTCTGCAGTGTGAGGGAGGGTCTGCAGTGTGAGGAGGGGTCTGCAGTGTGAGGGAGGGTCTGCAGTGTGAGGGAGGGTCTGCTGTGTGAGGGAGTGTCTGCAGAGTGAGGGAGGGTCTGCAGTGTGAGGGAGGGTCTGCAGTAAGAGGAGGGGTCTGCAGTCTGAGGAGGGGTACTGCAGTGTGAGGGAGTGTCTGCAGTGTGAGGGAGGGTCTGCAGTGTGAGGAGGGGTCTGCAGTGTGATAAGGGTCTGCAGTGTGAGGGAGGGTCTGCAGTGTGAGGAGGGGTCTGCAGTGTGAGGAGGGGTCTGCAGTGTGAGGGAGGGTCTGCAGTGTGAGGAGGGTCTGCAGTGTGAGGAGGGGTCTGCAGTGTGAGGAGGGGTCTGCACTGTGAGGGAGGGTCTGGGGTATGATGTAGGGTCTGCATTGTTATTCTTTTTTATACATTTACGGGATGTGGGTGTCGCTGGCTGGGCCAGCATTTATTACCCATCCCTAATTGCCCTTGAGAAGGTGGTGGTGAGCTGCCTTCCTGATCCGCTGCAGTCCATGTGGTGTAGGTACACCCACAGTGCTGTTAGGGAGGGAGTTCCAGGATTTTGACCCATCGACAGTGAAGGAACGGCGATATATTTCCAAGTCAGGATGGTGAGTGACTGGGAGGGGAACTTCCAGGTGGTGGTGTTCCCATCTATCTGCTGCCCTTGTCCTTCTAGATGCTAGTGGTCGTGGGTTTGGAAGGTGCTGTCTAAGGAGCCTTGGTGAATTCCTGCAGTGCATCTTGTAGATGGTACACACTGCTGCTACTGTGCGTCGGTGGTGGAGGGAGTGAATGTTTGTGGATGTGGTGCCAATCAAGCTGGCTGCTTTGTCCTGGATGGTGTCCAGCTTCTTGAGTGTTGTGGGAGCTGCACTCATCCAGGCAAGTGGGGAGTATTCCATCACACTCCTGACTTGTGCCTTGTAGATGGTGGACAGGCTTTGGGGAGTCAGGAGGTGAGTTACCCATCGCAGGATTCCTAGCCTCTGACCTGCTCTTGTCGCCACAGTATTTATATGGCTAGTCCAGTTCAGTTTCTGGTCAATGGTAACCCCAGGATGTTGATAGTGGGGGATTCAGTGATGGTAATGCCATTGAACATCAAGGGGTGATGGCTAGATTCTCTCTTGTTGGAGATGGTCATTGCCTGGCACTTGTGTGGCACGAATGTTACTTGCCACTAGTCAGCCCAAGCCTGGATATTGTCCAGGTCTTGCTGCATTTGGACATGGACTGCTTCAGTATCTGAGGAGTTGCGAATGGTGCTGAACATTGTGCAATCATCAGTGAACATCCCCACTTCTGACCTTATGATGGAAGGAAGGTCATTGATGAAGCAGCTGAAGATGGTTGGGCCGAGGACACTACCCTGAGGAACTCCTGCAGTGATGTCCTGGAGCTGAGATGACTGACCTCCAACAACCACAATCCTTTGTGCTAGGTATGACTCCAACCAGCGGAGAGTTTTCCTCCTGATTCCCATTGACTCCAGTTTTGCTAGGGCTCCTTGATGCCACACTCGGTCAAATGCTGCCTTGATGTCAAAGGCAGCCAATCTCACCTCACCACAGAAGTTCAGCTCTTTTGTCCATCCTTGAACCAAGACTGTAATGCGGTCTGCGGTGTAAAAGGGGGTATTCTGTGTGGGAGGGTCTGCAGTGTGAGGAGGGGTCTACATAGAAACATAGAAACTAGGAGCAGGAGTAGGCCATTCGTCCCTTCGAGCCTGCTCCGCCATTCATTATGATCATGGCTGATCATCCAACTCAATAGCCTGCTCCCGCTTTCTCCCCATATCCTTTGATCCCTTTCGCCCCAAGAGCTATATCTAACTCCTTCTTGAAAACATACAATGTTTTGGCCTCAAATGTTTCCTGCGGTAGTGAATTCCACAGGCTCACCACTCTCTGGGTGAAGAAATTTCTTCTCATCTCTGTCCTAAATGGTCTACCCCTATCCTCAGACTGTGACCCCTGGTTCTAGACTCCCCCACCATCGGGAACATCCTTCCTGCATCTACCCTGTCTAGTCCTGTTAGAATTTTATAGGTTTCTATGAGATCCCCCCTCATTCTTCTGAACTACAGCGAATATAATCCTAACTGACTCAATCCCTCCTCATGTCAGTCCCGCCATCCCAGGAATCAGTCGGGTAAACCTTCGCTGCACTCCCTCTATAGCAAGAACATCCTTCCTCAGATAAGGAGACCAAAACTGCACACAATATTCCAGGTGTGGTCTCACCAAGGCCCTGTATAATTGCAGCAAGACATCCCTGTTCCTGTACTCGAATCCTCTGGCTATGAAGGCCAACATACCATTTGCCTTCTTTACCACCTGCTGCACCTGCATGCTTACCTTCAGCGACTGGTGTACAAGGACACCCAGGTCTCGTTGCACATTCCCCTCACTCAATTTATAGCCATTCAGATAATAATCTGCCTTCCTGTTTTTGCTACCAAAGTGGATAACCTCATATTTATCCACATTATACTGCATCTGCCATGCATTTGCCCACTCACTCAGCTTGTCCAAATCACACTGAAGCATCTCTGCATCCTCCTCACAGCTCACCCTCCCACCCAGCTTTGTGTCATCTGCAAATTTGGAGATATTACATTTAGTTCCCTCATCTAAATCGTTAATATATATTGTGAATAGCTGGGGTCCCAACACCGATCCCTGCGGTACCCCACTAGTCACTGCCTGCCATTCGGAAAAAGACCCGTTTATTCCTACTCTTTGTTTCCTGTCTGCCAACCAGTTTTCTATCCATCTCAATACCATGCGCTTTAATTTTACACGCTAATCTCTTATGTGGGACTTTGTTGAAAACCTTCTGAAAATCCAAATAAACCACATCCTCATCAACTCTACTAGTTACATCCTCGAAAAATTCCAGTAGATTTGTCAAGCATGATTTCCCTTTCGTAAATCCATGCTGACTCTGTCCGATTCTGCCACTGTTTTCCAAGTGCTCAGCTATTTAATCTTTTATAACGTACTCTAGAATTTTCCCCACCACCGACGTCAGGCTGACTGGTCTACAATTCCCTGTTTTCTCTCTACTTCCCTTTTTAAATATAGTGGGGTTACATTAGTTACCCTCCAATCTGTAGGGACTGTTCCAGAGTCTATAGAATCTCGGAAGATGACCACCAATGCATCCACTATTCCTAGGGCCACTTCCTTAAGTACTCTGGGATGTAGATTATCAGGCCCTGGGGATTTATTGGCCTTCAATCCCATCAATTTCTCCAACACCATTTCCCTATTAATATTGATTTCTTTCAGTTCCTCCCTCTCACTAAACCCTGTGTTCCCCAACATTTCTGGTATGTTATTAGTGTCCTCCTTTGTGAAGACAGAACCAAAGTATGTATTTAGTTGGTCAGCCATTTCTTTGTTCCCCATTATAAATTCCCCTGTTGCTGACTGTAAGGCACCTACATTTGTCTTCACCAATCTTTTTCTCTTCACATACCTATAGAAACTTTTACAGTCAGTTTTTATGTTCCCTGCAAGCTTACTTTCATACTCTATTTCCCCATCTTAATCAATCCCTTGGTCCTCCTTTGCTGAACTCGAAACTGCTCCCAATCCTCAGGTCTGTTGTTTTTTCTGGCCAATTTGTATGCCTCTTCCTTGGATCTAATACTATCTCTAATTTCCCTTGTAAGCCATGGTTTGGCCCCCTTTCGTGTTTTACTTTTGCGCCAGACAGGAATAAACAATTGTTGCAGTTCACCCATGCGCTCTTTGAATGTTTGTCATTGCCTATCCACCGTCATCCCTTTAAGTAATGTTTCCCAATCCATCATAGCCAACTCGTGTCTCATACCATCGTAGTTTCCTTTATTAAGGTCCTGGACACTCGTCTCAGAATCAGCTACGTCACTCTCCATCTTGATGAAGAATTCTATCATATTATGGTCACTCATCCCCAAGGGGTTTCGCACAACTAGATTGCCAATTATTCCTTTCTCAATACACAATACCCAGTCGAGGATGGCCTGTTCTCTAGTTGGTTCTTCAATGTATTTGTCCAGAAAAACATCCCGTATACACTCCAGGAATTCCTCCTCTACAGTATTGTTACTAATTTGATTTGCCCAATCTATATGCAGATTAAAGTCACCCATAATTACAGATGTTCCTTTATTACATGCGTCTCTAATTTCCTGTTTAATGCCATTCCCAACATCATCACTACAGTTTGGGGGTCTATATACAACCCCCACTAACAGTTTTTGCCCCTTAGTGTTTCTCAGATCTACCCATACAGATTCCACATGTCGGAGCTAATACCTTTCCTCTCTATTGAGTTAATTTCCTCTTTAACCAGCAATGCAACTCCACCACCTTTTCCTTTTTGTCTGTCCTTCCTAAATACTGAATACCCCTGGATGTTCAGTTCCCATCCCTGGTCACCCTACAGCCTTATCTCCGTAATCCCGACTATATCATACCTGTTTACATCTATTTACGTGGTTAATTCATCCACTTTATTGCGAATGCTCCTCGTGTTAAGGCACAAAGCCTTAAGGCTAGTCTTTTTAACATTACTTGTCCCATTCCCACTATTTTTCACTGAGGCCCTGTTTGATTCTTGCCCTTGATTTCTCTGCCTATCACTTTTCTTATTCCCCTTTCTGTCTTTTGTTCTTGTCCTTGATTCCCCCTCCTCTGACTCCTTGCATAGGTTCCCATCCCCCTGCCATTGTAGTTTAAACCGTTCCCAACCACTCTAGCAAATATTCCCCCTCGGACATCAGTCCCGGTCCTGCCCAGGTGTAACCCATCCAGTTTCTACTGGTCCCACCTCCCCCAGAACCGGTCCCAATGTCCCAGGAATCTGAACCCCTCCCTCTCACACCATCTCTTCAGCCACGTATTCATCTGATATATCCTGCTATTTCTACTCTGACTAGCACGTGCCACTGGTAGTAATCCTGAGATCACTACCTTTGAGGTCCTACTTTTCAACTTACTTCCTAACTCCCTATATTCTGCTTTTAGGACCTCATCCCTTTTTTACCTATGTCATTTGTACCAATGTGAACCACAACCACTGGCTGTTTACCCTCCCCCTTCAGAATGTCCTCTAGCCGCTCTGAGACATCCTTGACCCTAGCACCAGGGAGGCAACATACCACCCTGGAGTCTCGTTTGCGGCCACAGAAATGCTTATCTATTCCCCTTACAATTGAATCCCCTATAACTATTGCATTCCTGCACTTTTTACTCCTCCCCTGTGCAGCAGAGCCAACTGTGGTACAACGAATTTGGCTGTTGCTGCTTTCCCCTGTGAGGCCATTCCCCCCAACAGTATCCAAAGCGGGATATCTGTTTTGCAGGGGAATTACCACAGGAGATTCCTGCATTGCCTGCCTAGTCCTCTTTCTCTGCCTGGTGGTCACCCATTCCCTTCCTACCTGTGGACTCTTAGCCTGCGGTGTGACCACCTCTCTATATGTGCTATCCACGATACTCTCCACCTTGTGGATGCTCCACCGTGTCCCCAGCCGCCGCTCCAGCTCCAAAACCCAGGCTTCCAGGAGCTGCAGCTTGAGACACTTCCCACACACAGTCTAGCCCTGGGCACTGGAAATGTTCCCCTCTTCCCACAAAGAGCAGGAGGAGAACACCATGGCTTTGAGCTCTCCTGCCATGACTTACCCCTTTAAATTAAATTAAACCTTTTGGAAGATACTTAATATCAAATATTATCAATTACTCTTGGGCCCTTCTTCCCTCTCCTCGTTGTTACAGAATATAGCCCTTACAAACGATGAACCACAAAATAAGACCTTAAAAACTATAAGCGATAAAAGTAGTAAATACTTACCCGACCGTACTCACGGTACTCAAAGGATCACCTCATTCCCTCCACATCGAACTCCCTCAGTCACCCCTCCAAAATAAGCCCTCTACTGCAGCCCTAGTGTAGACTGGAGTGTGAGGAGGTATCTTGTGTGAGGGAGGGTCTGCAGTGTGAGGGAGGGTCTGCAGTGTGAGGGAGGGTCTGCAGTGTGAGGAGGGGTCTGCCGTGTGAGGAGGGGTCTGCCGTGTGAGGGAGGGTCTGCAGTGTGAGGGAGGGTCTGCAGTGTGAGGGAGGGTCTGCAGTGTGAGGAGGGGTCTGCACTGTGAGGAGGGGTCTGCAGTGTGAGGAGGGGTCTGCAGTGTGAGGGAGGTTCTGCAGTGTGAGGAGGGGTCTTCAGT